>NC_132791.1:182980000-184230000 GCF_048418805.1 Vulpes vulpes | reverse complement strand
ATTTTTATGAATATTTACATATATATTTATTTATTTATGACACTTGCTAAAGATGATAAAGGAGACTGTGTTCAGGACCATCGCCACAGCCGTAGGGACCACTGCAGCGGAGTCAGGGGAGGAGAGAGAGGGTTCAACTCCAAACGGCATGAGCAGGAGGGCACCTAGAGCCCAGGAGCAAGGGGAGTGGGGGTCACGGATGGAAACTTGCTGAGAAATAACAGTGGTGAGGGGAGTTGTGCCTCAAATGACCTAACGGGATCCTTGCTGAAGGCAGGAGGGAAATGAGATGCTACCAGATAATGGGGCGGGGGGGGGGGGGGGGGGGGGGTGGCCTCACCAGGCTGGCCTAGCAGGGTGCCTGCTAAAACTAGATTTTACAAAGACGTGCACAGATGGGCTTAGGAGAAAGTTAGGGAACCTGCCCAGATTTTTTTTATCAAGAAGAGAGTCTTTGGGGGCTCCTGGGTGGCTCAGTGGGTTGAGCGTCTGTCTGCCTTTGGCTCAGGTCATGATTCCCAGGGTCCTGGGACTGAGCCCTCATCAGGCTCCCTCCTCAGTGGGGAGTCTGCTTCTCTGCATCTCCCTCTCCCTCCGCCTGCCTCTTCCCCTACTCATGTGCAGGCTCTCTCTCTCTCTCTCTCTCTCTCTCTCTCTCTCTCTCTGTCAAATAAATAAATAAAATCTTTTAAAAAGAGAGAGTCTTTCTACCCATCCTTTCTCAGGTTTGCAAATGGACTCTCATCAACAGCGCTTAAACATGAAACCCACCACCATTCCACTCTCCTTTGCTCAAAAGATGCCTTTTGGGGAAATGGGCGGCCCCCGTCTCCCAAAAATGTGTGGTAAGGAACCCTAAATGGTGGCCTCTCCTCTTCCCGGTCTCAGGTCCTGAGGATGCGCATCAGTTCTCACCAGTGGCCACTAGATGGCGACATCCTGCATCAGTTAAAATTTTCCAAAGAGCAGCTAGGAGACGGGGCACAGAGATCTAAATGCAGCAGAAAGGAATGAATGGGAGGAAGAAGGGGAAGCGGAAAACAGGGGCTTTGGATTACCGCTGCTCCTCCTTCTACGTGGCTATATAACCTGGCACATGTCCCTTAACCTCCCTGAGCTTCTGCACCTCTACAATGGAGCTGGGGAGCTGGGGGGCGGGCGGTGGGGGGAGGTTTACTCCTAAGGCAGTGATTAAAGCCCTGGGTGCACATTAGGACCTGCTGGGGAGCTTTTGAAAACTGTGAAATCCAACCCTCACCAAGACCATGTAAATCAGAATCTCTAGGCAGGCTTGCCGTTCCCCTACGTGGTACTCAGAAGACAGAAAACAAACAAACAAAAAGCTCCCTGGGGTCACTACAGTCCGGAGGCGAGGGGAGGGATACTTTAAAGCAGTAGCTCTCTAAGCTGGAGCATACCAAAATCACTTGAAGCTCTTAAATAACACAGACTGCTGAGCCCCACTGAGTTTCTGATTTAGCAGGTGTAGGGGAGGGTCCAAGAACGGGCTGATGCTGCTGGTCAGGGCCAGGTGATGAGAGCCACTGCCGTGGAGGGAGAAAGTGAGCTAACGTGTAGAAAGCACTGAGCACCGCACCTGGCACAAAGGAAGCCCTCCAGTGAACATCATTAGTGACTCTTTTCCTTAACCCACTGCTGTGCTCCCAGACTCTATATGTGGGTGGCCCTGGCAATTTCCTGAGCCCAGCTTTGATGCTAGACACTCTGCCCTCTACTAGCTATATACACAAGGATTCATCTTTTTTTTTTTTTTTTTAAGGATTCCTCTTTGAGCTTCAGGTTCACATCTGTAAAATGGGAGTGAAAACTATCTTGCCAGGAAGTAATGTGAGATAATCATGTAAGGTACCTAACACAGGGTAGGTCTCAAGAAGTGGTAGGTAGCTAAACTTCCTGACATTGGATGAGGGAACAGTTTTTTAGGTTTGATACCAAAGGTACAATAGACAAAAGAAAAAATATACATAAAATGGAGTTCGTTAAGACTAAAAACATTCATATTTCAAAGGGCACAATCAAGAAAGTAATGACAACCCAGAGAATGGGGAGGAAACATCTGCAAACCATATATTTACTGAGGGACGAAGATCCAAGACATATATATTAAAAAAAGTTCCAACACAACAACAAAAAGACAACTGAATTAAAAATGGGCAAGTGACCTGAACAGACATTCTCCCAAAGAAGATACACAAACAACAATAAGCATGAAAAGATGCTTAATAGCATTCGGCATTTAAGAAATGCAAATCAAAACCACACTGAGGTACCACTTCACACCCACCAGGATGGCTATCATCAAAAAGACAGATATGACAGGCGTTGGTGAGGAAAATGTGGAGAGATCGGAGCCCCCCATATCGCCGGCCAAGAGAAAAACCATGAGGCTTTTTTGGGAAACAATTTAACAATACTTCAAAGATTAAATTTCGAGTTACCATATGTGATCCAGCAATTCCACTCCTAAGTAGAAACTGCAAGAAAATTCAAAACATCTCAATACAAAAACCTGTACAGAAGTGTTCACAGCAGTCTCATTCGTAACAGCCAAAAGGCAGAAACAGCCCAGATGCTCACCAACTGCTGAATGGATCAACACACGTGGTATATCTATACATGAGAATAGTATTCGGCCAGAAAAAGAAATGAAGTCCTAATACATATTACAACATGGATAAACCTTGAAAACGTTGTGCTGAGTGAAAGAAGCCAGCCAGAAAGGTCACATATTATACGATTCTATCTCTATGAAATGTCCAGAATAGGCAAAATCCATAGAGACAGAGCAGCGGCTGCCAGAGGCTGAGGGGAAGGGGACTGGGGAGTCATTGCTAATGCACACTGGGTTTCTTCTAGAGTGATGCAAATGTTCTAGAATTAAATAGTGGTGACTGAAGTACAACTTGGTGAATATACAAAAAAAGAAGAAAACAAACACTGAATTGTATGCTTTACAAGATAAGCTTTATGATTTTTAATTACATCTTGATAAAGCTCTTATTTATAAAGGGGAAATAGCTATATTCTTTAGTGCTATTGTTTGTCATGGAAAACTTTTGGATTCAATTTCAGGGAGTTGGAGGGGCTAGAGATTCTTGGAGAGGTGGAATCCAGGCAGTGGAAATGGCGCGTGCAAAGGCCCCATGGCCCAACAGAGCACTGTGTTTGCAGGGAACTCAATCCTCCAGCAAAGCTGCAGCGGAGGGGTGTGGAGAGGGGCTGCAGGGGGCGTCAGGGTGTTTAATTCCAAGCTGAGGAGCTTGGACTTTGTCTCAAGCATAAAAAGATGGTAGCTGTCATGCAGGAACTGGCAACAAACAGCAGACTGATGGGAAAAGAGGTGGGATGGGGTGCGACAGGGTGCGGGAGGGCCATAGGAGGGGTTCCAGATATGAAGGCCCTGCAGGGCTGGCCTATGGAACAGGAGGAGGGGCAAGCCATGCCCCATCAAGCCTTCTTACCCCCCAGGACTCCAGATGCTGCTTCCACCCCACCCTCCCCAAACTCCGCGGCCCTGACCCTAGTCCTCCTTCACCCCAGCCAAGGACCATAACATGTTTCCTGCAAGCGGCCCCAGCCAGGCCTCAGAGGTGGAAAGAAACTTTCCCAGAAGCACAGAGTCCTGAGCTGTTCTCAGGATGGTCCCTGAGCCCAAGGCAGAGGAACCCCCGATGGCAGCCAGAGTCTCAGACACAGGAGGTGCAAAAACAGCCCGAGGCTTTGAAGAGTTGTCCACACAGACGAAAGACCCCCAGCTTCCTCTTCACCGCTGGTCTGGCTGCAAGGCCCAGTTTAGAAGTGTCCCTTTCCTGCCACCACCTGAGAGGTAACAGGCTCGGAGACACCCCTGTGAGTGTGAGCCGCAGCACAGGACTAAGGAGGATTTCTGCGGGCTGGTTAGGGTCTCTCGTTCCCCTTCTGGTTCTCGGTGGCATGACAGGTGGGTGAAGTGGAGGATCCCCAAGATGTGTGCCAGCCTGAGTGACCGGTCCCATCCAATCTCCCTTGAGTTCTCCCCGGCAGTTCCCTTCACTAGGACCGGCTCAGACCCCATCAAGAGGCAGGACTGACCTGCCCCTGACCCACCTTCCTGCCCTGCAGATGGCAAAGGCTCCAACCCATTGTTCTCCAAGACACTTTGACGGAGGACACAAGGAATGTGGGGCCTGGAGACAGGAAGTCCTGGTTTTCAAGGGATGAGTTCTCTGCCAGACCCAGGCCTGCCCTCCAGATGGGGAAGCAGGGTCTTTAGTCTCATCCTGTCCCGAGCTCGCTGGGCCACCCTGAAGCAAAGCTCTGACTTCTCTGGGCCACTGCAGGAGATGGGGGTACAGAAAGCCTGGTCGGTGGGGTAACCAAGACAGGTGATTCCAGGTAATGCAGGAGGAAGGTGCTGTCCCAGGCCTGGCCCTCCCTCGGCCCCACTGTACCCTTCAGCCCATAACGCGCCATACACACTCACAGTCAATCCACCTGGGCACCTTCCATGCTTTACGTGTGTGCTCTTACACGTACACATGCAGCCACACAGCCGCCCAGCAAACACTGCACACGCAGCACTTGCACCCACACCCTCACGTGTACACAGGTGATCTCCTCGCACACTCACGTGTGCCCCACCATCCACCTCGGTGGACGTTATTCTCATGACTGACATTTACTGAGCACTTACTGCACGCCGGTGACTGCTCCATGAACTTGAAGCTTTTCAATAACCCCACAAGGAAGGCATGCAGTCGCGCTCACTTTACAGAAGGGGAAACTGAGGCACCAAAGGCTATGTCCAGGATCAGCCGGACTGTATGTGGCAGGCATGCCCAGGACATGACCACAGGCACCCTTCAGAAGCCTTACCGGCTGCTCCGTGGTCCCCTCAGCCCCACAGCACGGAGTACTGCTTCCTACCAGCCTTCCCCGGATGTTGTGGGAGAAAAGTGAGAAACATCTGCGAAAGTGCTTGGCGGATAAGGTATTGTTCTCACTGTCGGGAATTCAATTCCTGCTTAGCCAGTCCTTTCCTGGCCCAGGAGAGGCCCAAGTCCAGCTCCAGCGACTGCACCTGCGCGGCAGCCCTGGCTTGAAGTTCCGCAGCCTGCAGCCTCTTCCCGACCTGACCACAGGCCCCCAGCCTGGACCCGGAAATGCCCCTAAAACTCAGGGCTCCTTGGGTCCCTGCCCAGCATGAGGCCCCAGGTGTGCCCCTGCCTGAGCAGCTCTCCACCCCCCGCCTCGTCGAGCCAGTCTGCGATCACCCCCCGCAGAACCTCGGTGCTTCCCCCGTGGGACGGCTTCTCCTCCCCGAGTAGGCCTCAGCGCCTTTGACCTTGCCATTCCCTCTGCCTGGCCAGTCCTCCCTCGCTCTGTGCTTGGGGAACTCCTGCCCAGCCTTTCAACATCTTGGGACCTCGTCCTCCGGCAGCTCCCGGAGGCCACCTCCCAGCACCCCCAGCACAGGGCACACACCCCTGTCACCAACCTGGCCCCACAAGTGCAGCTCACACTAATCCGACACATCAAGGACAAGGACCTGGGTCACCTCTGCATCCCCCATGCTCAGCACAAAGCCAGGCAAAGCCTAAGCGCCATTAACAGTATATTTTAATAATCAACAAGCATAAAATATTATTATACAATGACAGGTTGTCAAGAGTAGGATGATGTAAAGTGAGCACTAAACCAGGGGCCAGAAGACAAGGACTGGAATCCTGGCTCTGCCACTCGGGAGCTGTGTGACCTTGGGCAAGTTACTGAGCCTGAGTCTTGGCTCCCTCGTAAGAAAAATGGAAATATGAATAGTATTGACACATCTCGGGGCTGTAGCAAGGAATCATTACACAAGAAAATAGGGGAGGGAGGGGCACCTGGGTGGCTCAGCCAGTAAAGCATCTGCCTTTGGCCCAGGTCATGATCCCAGGGCCTGCTTCTCCCTCTCCCTACGCCTGCCACTCTGCCTGCTTGGGCGCACATGCACTCACTCACTCTCTCTCTCTGTCAAATAAATAAGTAAATAAAGTCTTTAGAGAGACCCGGGTGGCTCCATGGTTGAGCATCTGCCTTTAGCTCAGGGCGTGATCCTGGGGTCCTGGGATTAAGTCCTGCATCAGGCTCCCTGCGTGGAGCCTGCTTCTCCCTCTGCCTGTGTCTCTGCCTGTGTGTCTCTCATGAATAAATAAAATCTAAATAAATAAAGTATTTTAAAAAGAAAAAATAGGGGAGGGGCCCGAAAGGCTTTGAAACCCAACAGCGGTGCAGGTGGACAGAAGCTTCCCGGGGGCATGATGCTTCCCGGAATGGGAATGTGGGGAGGCTGGTGGAGGTGCGGTGTGTCTGAGCTGGGCACTACGGCGCTAGGAGGCTCCGGGCTGGCAGGGGCCGGAAGCAGAGCACCCTCGGAGGCCGAAGCTGGAGCAGCTCCCCCGAAGGCTGGACCTAGGGTGTGGGGCAAGGCCTAGCCCACAGAGGAGCCCTGGCTGGAGCTGGCCAGAGCCACGCTGGGCCTCTTGACACTGTGGGCAGAGCACGCCCCACCCCCCCGCCCTGGTCACTGTGAACACTGAAGAGATGGAACAGAGCCTGGGACCCAGATGGCGTGTAATGACGCTGAGGTCGTGGCCGTGCAAGACTCCGAGTCTGCCGGGGCTTTGTCCCTTTCACTTCCCTGGGTGCGCACCCCGAGCCCGGCACAGAGCTGGGCACCGGCAGGGCTGAGGGGCCGACGGCTTGATTGGTTTGGCCGCCCCAAAGCCTCTGAGGACAGGACGCCCGGCGCCAGGCGCCCCACGGACACACGGCACAGCCAGTCTCGGGCCCACCTCGCCACACCAGCCACTCACGCCCGCGTCCTTCCACGCGTGACGCCCTCCCTCCGCGCACGGGGCCCCCGAACTGCAGCGGCCCTGTCCCGCCCGGAGGAGCCCTCCCCGCTCCCGGGGAGCCAAGGCACCCCCGCTGCTCCTCCGTCTGGCCCTGTCCCCCGGCCCCTGCTTCCCCCAAGGCGTCGCCGTCGCCCCCACCGCAGCTCCGAGCCCCCCGAATCCCTCCTCGCTGCAGCGAAGCCGGCTGGCCCACGAGGCCTCGCAGGCCGGCCCCCCACGGGAGCCCCACAAGCCCGCGGCCCGAGGGCCCAGGGAGTCTGAGCCCCACGCGCCCTCCCTCCTCAGGGCAACTGCAGGACAAGAGCGACACCTCGGCCAGCGCTTCTGCCAGAGCGAGCCCCTCACGCGACCCAGGGAGCACAGCCCAGGACGGCCCGACGGCCCCCCCGACGTGCCCCCACGGCTCCCCGCGGCCCGCTCCCTCCGTGCGGGGTGGACAGCCCCTGCCGAGGACCCGGCCCACGGTGGGCGGCCGCGTGCCAGCGAGCCACGGCGCCAAGTCCCCGCTCGGACACTCACCGCGCCAGGAACCACGGGCACGGACGCGCGAAGGGAGCGCGGCCCCGATCCCGGGTGCAAGGAGCGGCGGGGGCCGGGAAGGGGGTCTTGCGGGTGCTGGGGAGCCCGGGGCACGCCGGCGTGGCAGAGACGGTGGACAGAGGCCGGCGAGCAGGCCGGGGCGCAAAGAGAAGGCAGCCCGGGAGGCGCAGAGCGCGAGCGACGACCCGGGGCGAGAGGCTGGCTGGCCCCGACGCCGGGCGCAAGGCGGCCGGCACCCTCGTTGACGGGCCCCTAGGGTGCCAGCCGGGGGGCCGGAGAGCTGGGGCCGGCGAGGACACGGCCTTGGAGACAGGCCGGGGTGGGAAGGGCCACGCCGCCACTGACAGGCTCTGATGTGGGAAAGCGTGTAACTCACTGCCTCTGCTTCCCCACGCGCGGCGGGGATGAGGACGGTCCTGCTCCGGGTGCCAGGAGCCCCCGAGGGAGAGCTCCACAGGTGTGCTCCCCACACCCGAGCACCCCGAGACCTACAGACGCGCCACGGGCCTCGGGTGCCCCCACCAGCCATTCTGATTCCATCCGCCGGGGGAGGCCCAGGAATCTATTTTTAACAAACCGTCCCCAGTGATCCCGCGGCAGGTGACCTCAAGGCCACACATTAAGAAACGTGGTTGCAGGGATCCCTGGGTGGCGCAGCGGTTTGGCGCCTGCCTTTGGCCCAGGGCGCGATCCTGGAGACCCGGGATCGAATCCCACATCGGGCTCCTGGTGCATGGAGCCTGCTTCTCCCTCTGCCTGTGTCTCTGCCTCTCTCTCTCTCACTGTGTGCCTATCATAAATAAATTTAAAAAAAAAAAAAAAAAAAAAAAACGTGGTTGCCGCGGTCCTGTGTCGTCTTCTCTGCCCTCTGGACAGCCCTGCGAAGTGCGGCCGGGTAACCCACTTCACAAGTCGGGAGAGGCTCCGGGAGGCTTGTCAGTGCCCCACGTCACACGGCCAGTGAGAGGCCAGGGCAGGACCTGAAGCAGGTCTGCAGCTCTCCCAGCAGGCGTCACAGGCCGAGCCCCCAGTCAGCCTCGGCCCTGAGACGACGCGGGTACCCCCAGGCCCCGCCGCCCCCACTGTCGCTTCCTCCTCCACTGCTAATCAGGCCTCGCAGACCATCCCGTTTCCTGCCAGCCCACCAGCTGCCTCCTGTGCTCCCGATGGCACTTCCTGGCCTTGTGCCCTCCCAGCACCCCCTCGGCCTCCAGAGGGGCTGGAGCAGGGGCTGGGTGGTGGCAGAAATCGGGCACGAGATCCCCAGGGGCCCCAAGGGGCACGAGCCCTCCTCCTGTGGCCCGGACGACTCTGCAGGTGCCCATGTGCCTTCCCCAGGGGCTCACGCCTGGAGGGCCATCCCCCTGTTTACAGACGACAGGAACAGCAGGCTTCAGGGCAGAGGTGACTTCCCATGGACTGGGAATACAAAGGGAACTGGCAGATGGTGCCAAGACAGCCCCTGTCTGCATGTGCCACCAGCGCCAAGTCCGAGATCCAGCAGGAAGTGATGCCAGGCCAGCCCGGCCCCATGGGCACGTAGGCCCCAGAACAGGCAGGCAGCACCAGCTGGGGGACAAGGGTCCGGGGCTGCGGGACAGGAGACGGCACACTGGCCCGTCCGGGCTCCTCCAGGGCCACCCCCACCCTCTGACAGGGGAAGGCAGAGTTAAGCCTGTTGGAGAAGAAAACAAGAAAACGCTGCGCCTTTGTTTGTTCATTCCGCCAAAAGTGATGGAATGTGCTGGATCCTGTGCCGGAGCCGCCTCCAGACCATCCCCCTTCCACAGGTCGCTCTTCTCCCGCCAGCATCATTTAGCCTCACCATCTGCTGGAAGTCCCCTCAGCACAAACACAGCTCTACACACACACACACACACACACGCACACACACGCGCACGCACACACACGCACACACACGCGCGCGCACACCCTCCCGTTCTTGCTCCCGTCCACTCTGAGTCTCGGGAAGGAGCGATGATCACACCCATCTCCCCCTTGGTCTCCCTTCGCTGGCCCCTCTGATCCGCCCTGTCTACTCCGTTCCACCTCACCTGCTCTGCCCACAACTGTCCGTGACTTCCAGCCTCCAAACCCACCCTCCCCTCACCCAGACTGACCCGGCTGACACCCCGTCCTCTCCTCGCCTACTGTCCACGGCCCTGCCCTCTCCGAGCTTGCCCCCTCCCACACTGGGCTCCCCTGGAAGGGGAGCCAGGGGGCTCCCTCCCAGTGAGTCATCCACCCCCAAGGCCTCAGGTAGATAAGCCATAAATAAGCTCAGGGCTTCCGAACCTCATCTCTAGGCCACCTGTATCCACCCATCTCCAAATGCCAACCTGGCATCACCATCTGGGCGCCTAAAAGCCATCTCAGGGCACCTGGGTGGCTCGGTCAGTTAAGCATCTATCTGCCTTTGGCTCAAGTCATGATCTCAGGATCCTGGAATCAGGCCCCCCCGTCGGGCTCCCTGCTCTGCGGGGAGTCTGCTTCTCCCTCTCCCTCCGCTGCTCCCCGCCTGTGCTGGCTCATGCACACACATGTATTCTCTCTTGTCAAATAAATAAAATCTTTAAAATAAATAAATAAACCAAAAATAAATAAAAGCCATCCCAAACTCAACATGCCTGAAACAGAGAAATCCTGAGCTCCCCTTCCCAAAAAATATTCTCCTACTCTGTCCCCCATCTCCGTACTCACATCTACAGATTTACTGAGTGCTCCTGGGCAAGATGCTTCCCCTCAGGTCTCTGTTGGTTCAGTCCTATAAAGGAACAAGTTTGGGACTTCCCAACCACTCACCCATGGGAAGAGGCAACCATTCAGAGGACGGATTCCCATTACTCACGCTGGGAGAGTCCACATCAGTTGAGCTGGAACAGGGCCCCAGGATCCGCAGTTTCTAAAAGCTCCTCCTAGGACTCAAAATTCACAGAATCTGAGCCCATCCTACCCCCAGCTGCTTGGTTCTGATGGACTGATCCCACCTTCAGCTTCATTCTGACTCTTGTTAATCTCAACCACCATGTGAGGCTGAGGCTCTGATTATCCCCACTTACAGATGAGGGAACCGGGCAATGGGGGGACATAACTGGCTCCGCAGTCACAACAGAAGCAGAGCTAGCGTGCTTGACTCCACTTGATATTCCCAAACTCAAATGCCCCCACCCCCAAACCCTGGCTGCTACCTTAGAGCTAGAACCCATGCCCACCTCCATCAGGGGGAGGCCAACCTGGCTGGCCCTCCGGAGCTGAGAGCTGGTTTCCCATCTCCCACCCACCCCAGCCCCAAAGGCCCTGAAGCCTCCCCATCACTGGCAGTCTTCCCCCCTTCCAGCATGTCACGGGTCACCTGGGAAAATCTGGCTCCTGGCCCAGGCTGACCCAGGCTGGACTTCTGGCTCTGCTACCCCCTGGCTGGGTAGATGAGCACTTAGAGACGCTCAGTGCTCTGAGTTATCAAAGGGGGTGATGACTCCTGCCCTCAGGGTTACAAGGAGGATGAACTAAGGACTGTGGTGAGTGCTGGGCCCAGGGCCCCACAGCTGAGGCCTGGGGTTGGGGTCTGAGCTGGGCGTCCCGGGTCGGATCCAGGCCTGGGCCTCGGTGAGGAGAGCCTGGCGGGGCCGAGGCAGCCGCCCACCACAGGGCCTGCCTATCTGCAGCCAGCCCGGCCCTCACAAAGGAACAATAACAGGAAACCATCCCAGGGGGAAGTGGGCCAGGGCCAGCTGGAAAACCTGAAGGGGCGGCAGCCAGGCCTCCCTAGTCGGCCGGGTGTGGCTCCCCTCAGAAGCTATCGGCTGAGCTCCACAGAGCTCCACACCAGCTCAGCCCCAGCCGGACCGTCAGAGGGGACGAGGACACCTCTGAGCCCGCGAGCACGGTGAGTGAGGAATCCCCGCACCCCATTCCACCCCAGACTCGGGGCATGTGCCCACGCTGAGAGGGTGTCTGGCTTCCCGGTATGGAAAGTGGCCGTTGTCAGGGCCCCAGGCAAGAGCCACTCTTGGGGGGCAGACCATGGCCCAGAGCAGGGCTGGGAAAGCGCACCTAGCGGCGGTGCCACAGACACAGACGGGCATTCTCAGGATCAAGGGCTAACGATGTGGCTCTTCCACATGTAGACTCTCCAACCCTGTGTGACTGGAAGGCCCAGTGGCTTCCATCAGTGCCATGATCAGAGAGGGCGAGAGTCTGTCTGAGGTGCCAGCACACCAGAGGTAGAGGACCAACCCCAGGCCTAGTCTCCCTAGGGTGGCCCTCCTCCATGGCCTGACATCATCCCTCCTGCCAAAGTTGTGAGCTGGCATCAGGAGAGGAGCCCTGGAAGGGGAGCTCTGAGCCCTGGGCCCTGTCAGCCAGTATCCCCACTGTTAGAACAGGCAAGCCGAGGCTAGGCTCCGGGCACCTGAGGCCCTATGGATCCCTCCCCTCCCTGCCCTGGACACTCCAGGGGCCATGTTTGAGCTATGGGAGCCTATGGGAGCCTACAGGAGTCTATGGGAGCCTATGGGAGCCTACGGGAGCCTACAGGGGCCTACAGGAGCCTATGGGAGCCTATGGGAGCCTACAGGAGCCTATGGGAGCCTACAGGAGTCTATGGGAGCCTATGGGAGCCTACAGGAGCCTATGGGAGCCTACAGGAGTCTATGGGAGCCTATGGGAGCCTACAGGAGCCTATGGGAGCCTATGGGAGCCTACGGGAGCCTACGGGGGCCTACAGGAGCCTACGGGAGCCTACAGGAGCCTATAGGAGCCTATGGGAGCCTATGGGAGCCTACAGGAGCCTACAGGAGCCATGGGAGCTACAGTGAGGAAGGCAGCCCACCTGGATGCCCCAAGATTGGGACTTCACAGGCCTCATATTTTAGGGAAGTCCCCCCAAAAGACTTGAAAGCAAGCAGTTTAAGGTGAGATCCCCAGATCTAGCTCCTCCCCATGCTGCTTTGGGAAAATTACTCAGCACCTCCAAACCTCTGTGTGCTTGTCTGAACAATGGGACAGGGACTCATGCCAGCCATCATGGAAACTGGAGGTGATCAGGATAAAAGGGTCTAACTGATGGAGCTCATGATTCTACTACTGCCAATGAATCCATAAGTTCGATGCGTCCTTTCTCTGTTCCTCAAGGGCGGCAACTGAGATTGGGCAAAGAAAGAGCAAGAGTGGGGATCTGAGCCAGGATCAGGACCCCAAAACCCAGATCCCAGACCCTTCTCAGCATCAAGGAGCTCCTCCATGTCTCAGCTTTCTCATCTTTAAACCAGAGGAAAATAGTCTTCACGAGTCCATTAAAGGAGGCAATGTACACACCAGGACTGGCGCCAGGAAGGGCTCACAGAAGGGGGATCTTCAAGAAATCACAGCTGAATTTACCCACTCCCCCAGAGCCAATGTCATAACGTTTTTGACCCTGGGTCAGTCAGTCCCCAGTGGGTGGAGGTGGGGGTGCAACAGAGAGGATGTGGACTCAACCCTTCTCCTGGCAAGCACTCCGCACCAAGCTCATTCCCTACCCCATGGATGATGCTGCTGTGAGGCAGCTGTGTGAGGGGGACAGATGGGATCCCACAAGAGATGAAGGGCACTCCACAGAGGCAGGAAGCCTGGGTAGCTCAGAGGACTCAGGAAGGCTGGTGTGGCCACAGGGGACACTGGAGGCCCTGAGTGCCAGGACCGGGGCCTCTGGCTCACCTTCAGGTGGTGGGGAGCAGCGGAGACCAGCCACCTTTGGGCCCTAGCCTGGAGGGCAGCGGGTAACCTGCAAGGGACCCAGGAGCTGCTGAGCCCCCGGGCAGCCCTGCCAATTCCATTGTAAGGCAGCAGGGGAGGCGTCCACTGGCCTTGCAGGGGTTAAGCTGTCCACCCCACAGTTTCAACCTGACCAATTGTGCTGCGAAACAAGGGCCGGACATGGGGACAGGAAACCAGAGGGGCCACACGGATTTTCTCTCAAAGTTGGCTGAGTCACAGCCCTGCTGCTGCCTTGGGGACACAAGGTGAACACAGTGGCCACTCGCTCTAGAAAAATCTTCGGTTTCTTGCCTACAGGGACCCATCCCTGCTACTGCCAGCACCTCTCTCCACCCCCCTCGGCATCCTTGAAGCTACTAAAACAATTCTTTTTTTTTTTTTTTATGATAGTCACAGAGAGAGAGAGAGAGAGGCAGAGACACAGGCAGAGGGAGAAGCAGGCTCCATGCACCGGGAGCCCGATGTGGGATTCGATCCCGGGTCTCCAGGATCGCGCCCTGGGCCAAAGGCAGGCGCCAAACTGCTGCGCCACCCAGGGATCCCTAAAACAATTCTTATTTGACAAAGGGGACCAGGGAGCTAAGAGAGATCAAACAGCCAGTCCCAGTTACACAGAAAGCGTGAGATGGAAGCAAAATAGGAGGCCAGCCCCTCTGACCCACAGCCCCACCACACTCCATAGTGAAGCTCGGAGAGGGGATAAGTCAGGGAGGGTTAAACCTGACCATTTAAGCCACACAATCAGGCAGGAGGACAAGCCAGAGGCCTAAAGATCCTGGAAGGAATGTTCTAGGAGACAGGTTCTACCCTGAGGAGATTAGCTTCTGGCTAGAGGATACTAAAAAGTCCATCCTAACCCAAGTCCCAGATGTTGGATGGAAAATTTTCCTCCTAACTCGGGGAAACGAGCTAGGGGTGGTGGAAGGGGAGGAGGGCGGGTGTTGGAGGGGAATGGGTGACGGGCACTGAGGTGGACACTTGACGGGATGAGCACTGGGTGTTTTTCTGTATGTTGGTAAATTGAACACCAATAAAAATTAATTTAAAAAAATTTTCAAAAGGCTTCCTGGAGGAGGAATATGGAGAGGTCTTAGGTCTGCTCTCCGACCTCAGTCTTCTAACCTCTCAAGGGCAAGGCAGGGACCTCCAGATTGTCTGCCTTGGGACACAGTAAGAGTCAGATCCTGGCAGGCACAGGTACAGGGAGGAGGGGAGGCAGGGACCCCGCAGCCAGCCAGGCAGTGAATGAGATTTCCTTCTGGAGAAGAACAGCGGAGGGGTAGGAGGTGGGCCCAGGGCAGAACCGGGAAATGAAGTCAGGTGTGAGTTGGCCAGACACGCCGCAGCCACCAGGCTGGAGTCGGTGGGTACGTAAGAGTCAGGACGGCCTGCATACTTACTGAGTACCTACTGTATACCAGGCTTTACACCCATGATCTCATTGAATCCTCCTGACCAGGGAGGTAGCCATTTTTGCGTCCATTATCGAAGAGGGAGCTGGGGCCCACAGAGGCAAGGGGTGGGCCTCAGGCTACACAGCTCTTGAGCAGCTGGGCCAGTACAAATAGGCAGGGACATGTGGGGCTCATTCTGTTGCTCCAATGACTGCCTCAGAGCCTCAGTTAAACTCAGGAAGCTCAGAGAAGACTGGAAAAGGCTCCCTGGTGGAGGTGACATCAGCTCAGGTCATGATCCCAGGGCTCTGGGATTGAGTCGCACATCAGACTCCTTGACCAGTGGGGAGCCTGCTTCTCCCTCTCCCTCTGCCTGCTGCTCCCCCAGCTTGTGCTCTCTGTCAAATAAATGAATAATAATAATAATAAAAAAGACAGAAGGCAGACTGGATGATCCTAGAGCCCAGAAACCCAGCACAAAATTGTCTGAAATCACAAACGAGGTCTGGTGAATTGCTAATATCTACTTGAAAGATGGTACTGAGGACTGAGGGACTGAGTTCAAGTTCAGTGGGAATAAATATTGTGGTCCTGTAATCAGTGATGTTTGCCATGGGTATGGAAAGCGTATGACAACCTGTGCGCTCTGCTTTGCCAGGCCTACATAAACAGTCCCTTGCAGAGGGACAGGTGTGTGTTCATCAGAGGATAATCTTGTTGTCCTCAAACAATCAAAATCCTATTGGTGGTGTGTCTAATGTGATGGACCATCAGAGATGCTATTTGGGGGCAGGGGAGATGCTTTTGAGCTATACCCCAGGTTGCACCTGCTCTGACCACCCAAGGTCTTGCCTGCAAATATGCAAATTTGTTTTAAGTCCTGCAAGTGAGGAGGGAAGCAGTGACAAGACCAGAACTGGAGACTGAGGCAGGCTGACAGGCAGCAGTACAGACAACGACACCACAAGGTCCAGGGCCTTGAGTTCATGCAGTGGGATGCTGGGATAAAGTGAAGACCTAGCCCAGAACCCCCCTGGTCAGAGATACTGAGGCTAGGAGGCAGAGGCAGCAATCCTAGGGTCCTGCTAGGGCAGGAGTCAATCCAAAGGGAGGCCACCAGGGGCTTGAAAAGGAGGAGGGCATTCACCCAGGGGACACAGCAAGCAAGGGCATCTGTGCAAAGAGCCTCCTAGAGAGAGGAAGAGCAATGTGCATTCCAGAAATGTCTAGCTCTCCTCATGGCAGGGAGGGGCGGAGATGACAGAGAGGAAAGCCAGGGGGATGAGCAGGAACCATGCCATGCTGGGCCCTAAAACCAGTCTCAGGAGCCAGGCTTCATCCTGCAGGCGGTGGGGAGCCAGGGAGGAATGGGCAGCAGCGGAGCAGCACTGTCAGCATGAAGGGGAGCTGAGATGGGGAATCTGCTGGCAAAACTCTAAGGGGAGGGGATCACCTCTGGGACCTACAGGAGCAGGTCCCTAGCCTGAATTGAGCCACAAACCAGGAGAAAGTCCCAAGGGGCCAGTTCGTAGCTGCCCAATCCTGCCTTCAACACACCCCACACCTAAGGCTCCTAGGGCCTCCCCCTTCATCCTCCCACCTCTGTGGCTGCCACAGCTCAGCTGTAAATGCTGGGGGGCGAGTGACAATGTGGGAGTCCCTGAAGGAGCGTGGGGATCACTGGCTCCAACCTCTGTCCTAGACTGAGGCTCAAGGTGGGGAGGTGGGAAAGCAACAAGGAGGGCCACCCAGGGTCACACAGGGAGAGGAGGCTGCAGCACTTGCCCCTCCCGCAGGCCCAGCCCCCATGCAGCCCGGCCCCTAATCCCTGACCCGGGGCCTCTGGGCTAGAGTCCAGAGCCCGTGGGAGGTTTGGGCTGGGACTGATCATCCTGTCCACCCTCGAGGCTGTGCCTGGGACTGGATTCAGCTGCCAGACCCTGTCCCACTGATGTGGGTGTACTGAATGGGAGCAGAGGGGCCGCTCTGCCCAGCAGAGACTCTTCAGGAGTTGGAGAGGGCAGATGAGTGGGGACGGGGGTGTGTACTTCCATAGACACAGCTGACAGTGTTGTGTGTCCGTGTGGCATGAGGATGTCATGTGTGGATGTTTGACCTGCAAGCTTCCTCTACCTCATCCCAAAGGGCCCTCCAACCTGCCTGATAACCTCTTCAGGCCTACACTCAGCCCCTGAAACCTCAGGCTTCAGCAGGGCTCTGGTCAAGTCAAGAAGCAGGGGTCCGCTGGTGGTTGGGGGCAGGACTAGCCCAGGGGCACCTGCCCAGTTGCCCTGGTGAGGGGCTCCCAGCTGGTCCAGACTTCCTAGGGTCTATTTAGCTACAAAAGGAGCACCTCTGGCCCCTCCCCTATGTCCCCCTAGCCTTTGAAAACCCAGAGCAAAGCAGACTTCACAGCCCCTTTGAGACCGAACCCCATTGACAGATAGGGGCCACAAACAGAAAGGGACCAAAGGGAGGTTAGCCTGATGTCCCAGAGCAGGTCAGAGAGGGGCAAGACTCACTCCTAGACTGAGACCCTCCAATCAATCTGGGCCCTACTGGCACCTACCTCCAGCTTCTTGCTCTCCTCCATCAGCACATCTCACAGTTTAAAGCCCCATGATGGGGATCCAGCCTGTGTTTGCTCCCCATGTAGAGTTCAGTGCCTGGGACACAACAGGTGCTCAATAAATGTCTGTTGAGTGGCTTTGTAAGCCCAGGGCTCTAGAGAAGGCTTCAGAGAAGTGGCACATGTGACTAAATCCAGGCAGAGGAGAGAGAACCTCAAGGGCAGAGGCCAGGAGGCTGTGACCCAGCCTGGTGGGTGTTAAAGTCCTGCAGGCTGGGGCTGCTGCTAGAAGCCCACCAAGCACCCCCGAGACCCAGTCAGGTAACTGGAAAGAAGCAGAGGCAAAGGCGCCCACCCTTGGCTCGACCTTCAGAGCCACCCCTTGGTCCTCGGGCTCAGCCCAGGCATCTCCATCAGTGGTCCCACCCGCTGTGGAGAAAGACCTGGAGCCGACCTCCCATCCGGCCATAGGTGAGCCCAGCTAACCCCCAGATTCTCTGAGGCTCCCCTGCCCCTTCCCCCGGGGTTCCATGCCCACTCACCTTGGACCACACACTCTGAGCCCCCCCGACCGTCCCAGACAAACCGAGGACACAGAGGGCCCACCCTCATGCAGCAGTTCATTTGCAATTGTCCCCAAAAGACTCTAAGAGGGCTCCAGGGATGGGACACCATCACAAATCCTGGGTGACAGGGACACAGAAAGGCACCCGGCCTCGGTGAGCCCACCGTACACATCTGAGCTGCCAGGCAGATCTCCATGCCCCTCAAGGCTATTGTCGGGCAAGTTCCCAGGGCTGCTCAGCTGGGACTTTCAGCGCATAGAAATCACTTCCAGAATCCTCAGACCCTCCACTCCTCCATCATACCCCAAATCCACTGGGCAGCCTTCCAATGGATCCCAAAACCTGGTGAAGGTAAATGGCTTATAAGAAGGGAAGAGCTAGGGGATCCCTGGGTGGCTCAGCGGTTTAGCGCCTGCCTTTGGCCCAGGGTGCGATCCTAGAGTCCTGGGATCTAAGAGGCTCCCGGCATGGAGCCTGCTTCTCCCTCCTCCTGTGTCTCTGCCTCTGACTCTCTGTGTGTGTGTGTGTGTGTGTGTGTGTGTGTCTCTCATAAATAAATAAATCTTTAAAAAAAAAAAAAAAAGAAGAAGGGAAGAGCTAAAGTAAGCCTGACCCACACCTCCAGAGGTGCGGCCAAGGGCAAGCCTGCCTCCAGCTGTGGGCACAGCAAATCCCTCGGGCCGACTTTCTCTCTATCAGCAGTAGGAGGAGAAACAACTGTCTGACAAAACCCTTCCTCTTGGCCCCCATTTTGGAGGCCAAATTTCAAACACAAATAGTAAAAGACCCAAATAAATGTAACTTTTCAGATGGAAAAGTCCCTCGGGCTCCTCTGGGTTTGGGTGTGGGAGGAGCCCAGGATTCAGAAAAAGATCTGCATGAGGGTTCTAGACCCACCACCCACGAGATGTTTGTCTCTGTGCCTCAGTTTCTTCCTCTGGGAAATGGGGCAAGTAATTCCTCCAGCCTGGAGTAATATGAAAACCAAACGAGACAGTATCTGTGAAAGCCAAACACGGGGGGTAGTTGTTTATGATCTTACATGTGAGCATCACCAAAGAGTCAAAGAGAGAGTAGCATGGTGCGGAAAGCAATATTGGGGGTGAAAGGCAGCCTAAATTCAAATCCCAACTCCATCTCTTGCCGCCCACTGAGCCGGGATGACTCACTCCACCTGTCTGAGCCTCATCTGCGCAGGGCCCAGGTGTAGACCTTGCAGTCTACACGGCTTAAATAAGATGCCATGCACCACTGTGGAGGTGCTCGGGGGTGTCAGCCCCACTCCACTGCCCCAAGCAAGAAGGGGCTGGCTTGAGAGGGCACTCTCGGGGCAAGCTTGCGAACGGACATGGGATTATATGATCCTCATCCCTAAAGTCCTGCCACCCAGCGACACACCAGTGACATGGGGTGACTCGGGGAGCCAGTGCCAGCCCTGTGTTGTCAAGGGATTTCTCTCCAGGGGTCGCAGCAGGGCCCGCACTGGACAGAGACTAGCATCCAAGGGGATTTTCTGCACGTTCAGAGAACACTGTGTGTGGAGCCAACCAAAACCCACCAAGGGCTGAATGTCCCCTGTGAGCCAGGTGGCCAAAGCCTATGACTGGTGGCCTTGCTTTAAGTCCAGCGTGGTTATTCACTTGGATGATGGCAGCTGTCAGCCCTGAGACCACTAGCCCATCCACGCGGGTTCCAGCAGAGAGAAAGCCATGCTCGTGGTCGCTGTATCAGACGGGGTTCCGGGGGGAACAGAAGTTACCACCCGGCGGGGTGGGCATGGGGGTCAAAGGCAGGGACTTGATGAAGGAAATACCACAGAGCCGTGAGCGAGATGAAGCGAACAAATGATCTGTTGAGACAAACAGAAACCGGCAAGAGGGGGAAGCTGGAAGCAGCGCAGGGCTGGAGGCACGAGGAGGAGGAGGCACATTTCCAGAACCCAGGAAGGGACAGAAGCCGGGAGGTGCTGCCTAACAGGAGCGTGGGCGTGGACAAACTCGGCCGCAGCAGGAGACACACACCAGGGCAGAGAGCACTGTGTTAAGGAGCAACACTGGTAAAGGGACGACTCAGTGACGCAGAGTCAGTGTCAGAGAGGACGTGCCCACGTTCGGTTTCATTGTTAGCTACTGTTCTTTGCAAATACTTTTGAATTCAGGCCAGAAAACAACCCTGAGAGGTAGATGCTAGTGTTCCCACTGTACAGATGGTGAAACCAAGGCTCTGGGGGGTAAATGTCCCGTGCAAGGTAATGTAGTGACAAAGCAGTGCAGCTGAGGTGCAGTAACACCAGAGCCCACGCCCATCACCCCGTGCCACCTGAGCCCGAAGAGGAAAGACCCATGCGTGACTTGTGGCTGGTCTTGGGGAGCAGGGAAGACACGATGGGGCAAGACAGAACGGTGTTCTCCAGGAAGGAGAGGGAGTTGTGACTTGAGCCTGTGGCAGGGCCTGGGCATCAGTGCTGGGACCAGGCCCAAGCTTGCGCTGCAATGGGGGATGCCACAGAGGCTCTGGACGGCCAGATGGGGGGCCTCCTGGGTTCCTTTTCATCTCTCACCCCATGTCCCCTCCCCAGCAGGTCCTGCTCACTCTAGCTCAGAAGCACACTCCAGACCCTCCCCTCCTAATCCCGATCTGGGTGACAGTGACCGCCACCCCTGGGTGTCCCCTCTTCCAGCCTTTCTCCTCATTGTAGCTGAGACCTCTGCAAATGAGAACACTTCACTCTCTCACCACCTTAGGGAAATCTCTCTCCCGAAGCTGCCCTACAAGGTCCCTTGCAACCCGATGGTACCCATTTCCGACGGCTGAGCCAACAAACTACCCCAAATGTGGTGACTTCAAACACAATTTATTTCCTTTTTATCTTACGGCTCTGGAAGGCTGAGGTCTGACGTGGGTTTCAGTGGGCTAAAAATCAGGGCCGCGTTCCTCTGGAGAGCTAGGGGTGAATCTGTTTCTTAGCCTTTTCTGGCTTCCAGAGGCCGCCCACATTCCTTGGCCTGGGGTTACACATCACACCAATTTCTGTCTCCAATGTCACGTCTCCTTTTTCCTGACTCTGACCCCCTTGCCTTCATCTTTTAAGGATACTGTACGTGTATTATGCATAACCTGGTCCACATGATCCAGGACCATCCTCCCTATCTCAAGAGCCTTAACTTCATCATATCTGCTAAAAGTTGTTTTGTCATAGAAAGTAACATATTCACAGGTACCAGGGATTTAGACATGGACATCTTTGGGGAGCTGTTACTCAGCCTACCACACTGACCTGGTCACCTCTTCCTGTCTCTCACCCCTTGCTGCTCATTTCCACCTGACCCCAGGGGAGGGCTGCTTTGGTTCTTCAAGCACAGTGATTTGATTTTTTTTTTTTTTTTTTTTGCCTCAGGACCTTTACATGTCCTCCCGCCTGGAATGCCCTTCTTTCCCCTGGTGTTCCTAAGACTAACACTCAGATGCTGGTTGAAGTGTCATCTCTCTGAGAGGCCTACCTGACCTCAGCGTCTCAGTCAGCCACCCCCACTCTCTGTTGTACTCCACCAGTTATTGCTAACTGGTGTTTTCCCAATTCACTTATTTTCCTGGTGTTCCCACTACAGTGAGCACTCCCTGGCCTTGCTCACTATTGGACCCCAGTGCTCATTACGGAGCCCACATACAGTGGGCACTCAATACCCATTCGGCTCAGTGCACAGGTTCTCACTCTGTCCTGCCTAAAGGCCTGAAGACTCTCTCTCCCTGTTTCTCAATTTCACTTATGCTCGTTTTACTTTTTCATTTTTGAGTCACTTCTCACTTGGGAGGAAGAAAGAACCAACACTCAAAGTTCCTTTGTAGGCAAAAAAGGAAATGACGCCCCAGGCCTGAGCCCAGTGGGCTGGGGCAAGGGCATGCCGGCTACCTCCCCTGAGTCAGGACCAGCTTCCTGACCAGCACACCCAGCCTCCCCAGGTCTTTGTTCACTGCCTTCCTCCCGCCTAGAATGGTCACCCTATCCACGTCCTACGTCAAGGGACACCGAGCTGCCTCCCCCAGTTCCCCCATCTCACAAGTGAGGAAACTGAGACCCGGAACCTCTCCCTAGGCACACAACACGTGCATTCTGGGGTGTGCCCCAGCGCTCTGTCCCACCCAACCCTGGGAGCCCGCTTCCTCCTGGGCCAGCTGCAGGGGCTACAGGGTGGGGGCCTCAGATGCTAAGATCAGCAGACCCGGCCGGGCTAGCCCAGCACAGACATCCTGGGCCCTCACTGAGGACAGCCTGGCGCCAGTGGCTCAGAGGAAATGTTACTAGAGTTTACAAACTTCCTGTAACGTAGAGAATCTAGGCTCCCCTTCGGGCCAAGGTGGGGGACAACCTTGGACGGTGGCCTCCCTTCAGTAGCCCATAGTCCTTGTCTCTTTTCAGGCAGGAGCCCTAGTTCCTACTCCCACCACCTGCCCTCTGCCCCCTGAACTAACCCAGAAGCCACAGATCAGAGACACAGGGACGCAGCATGAGTAGATTAATGGGGTCAGGGTTGAGAGGGCACAGTAACAGCCAAAGTCACAGCCTTCATCCACCATAGGGCAGTGAGGGAAAAAAATCCCCCTTCCTGGAATTCCGGATAAAGCCATGCCCTGATTTCTGGTGACCCAAGATCCTGGCCCAGGCTGATTCCCTGTCCCCAGGGCTGCCTTTTAGGGTCTGCAAGCACCCTGGGCACTGCACTTGATGCCTGGTTTCATGTTCTTCTGTATCCATCTTGAAATTCTTAATATTTTTTGAACAAAGGGCCCCACACTTCCATTTTGCACTGGGCCCCACAGGTTACGAGCCCAGCCTCTCAATCCCCTGCCCCCCCTCCCCACTACACACACACTCCTGCTCTTGTGATAGTTCCTAAACTGATCACCAACTGTGAGCTCTGGACCTGGTGAGGGCCTGACCCTCCGGGTTAAGACACTGGGGTTTCCTAAGAACTTTCTGAAGACAGCATCAAAGCAACGCTGCCACAGGGGCTCTCGTGCTGGCCAGGGGGCATGTTTGTTCAGAGGCATCTTTAAGTCCCACCTGCAGCAGCTGTTAGGACAAGAGAGGGCAGAGGGGAAAAAACACGAACTTGGTTCAAGTCTGGCTCTGCTGCTCACAGCCTAGGCGATCTCGGGAATGTTAACTAAAGCCCTCTGTTCCTCGGCTTATTGGTCACATGAGGGTTATAATTATATCCACCCCTAGAGTAACTAGGAAAATTAAATGGGATGACATATGTAAAGTGCTGGGAACAGTGTCATGCTTGTAATAAGTACTTGATAAGTGACAGCTGTTGGGGTCAGACACCAAGACTCCATTCCCAGCCCCACCACTGGCTCCAGCGTGAACTTAACCTCTCATGTGTAAAAGGAGGGTTACAGGGGTGCCCACAGCACAGAGCTTAGGGAGCTACCATCAGCATCTCCTTTAGAAAACCTTCCCTACAGCCCTCCTTGGGGCTCCACGGTCGCCTGCGCTCACTTCCACACTAGCACATGTGACACTTCAGTAGGAGGTGTCTCTGTGTCTGCCTTCCTCTCCTAGACCGAAAGCAATTTGGGGGCAGGAACAAGCATCTGGTTCTGCTGGTATCAGCAGCGAGGAAAGGATGGCAGAGTGAACACACAAGGGAAGTGCAGTCATTCCCGGGAGCTGCTCACCCCCCGGGTAGTGACCGCCGTGCCCTGGTGGGATCTCCTCTCTCTCCCCAGATTGGTGCCTCTCAGGAAGATGCGGGCGCTCGTGCTGCTGCTCGCCGTGGCAGGCACCTGCCTGGTGGAAGCTGCGGCCAGTTCCAACGCTGCCCCACTGGACCCCCCCGGCGTGCTGCTCACCCACCGGCGCCAGAAGAGAGACTGGATTTGGAACCAGATGCACATCGATGAAGAGAAAAACACCTCGCTACCCCATTACGTGGGCAAGGTAAGGCTCAGGCCTCAGGGCAGGAGCAGCGTCAGCGGCACTCGGCCCATAGTGATGCTGATGGTGGGACAGATGGTGACACAGACTGACTGTGCCGACTGTAGGTGTGGGGCCCACGGCCGTGAAGGTAACGGTGGTAGAGGTGCTGGTAGTGGTGGCGATGGTGGCGACGACGATGAAGGAAAAGCAGTGGTAGTGACAGTGAAGGGCAGGTGACGCCGTCGCAGCTGAGGGTGCGGCCAGCTGGGGCTCTCCCCCGCAGCCCGCCTGCAGCCAGCAGACCGTGCCCACGGGCTCCTCTGGCTCCCTAGAACGGCTGGGAAATCGAAATGCCTCAGGATGGCCACTCGGAGAGAGAGCTGCTCGACCGGGGTCACACACGGAGACCCGGCCAGGGCCTGAGGAGAGCCTGGCCCTAAGAAAACACGGGGTTCCTGGCTTGCAACACAAACGTGACCTCTGTGTCATAGAGGAAAATGTCGTCAACCCACCTACATCTTTCCCAATGGGATAACTGTGCCGTGAATCAGCCACTGAGAATGGCCAGGCCCGAGGAAAACCCGCAGGATGAATCAGAAGAGTCCGCGGAATCAGGAAGAGTCCGTGGAGGCCACCTGCATTGTGAGCAGCTCTGACACGGAACCCTTTAGAGGGCTCTCCTCCTCCAAGGGTCTTCGAGCAGCAGGAATTGCGTCAGGCCTGCCATCATTTGCCAACAGCGTGCGCTTGGCACGGGGCATGCAGCCAGGAGACAGAGAAGCCATATGCAGTCCCCACCCTGGGAAGGAACAGGGTCCCTGGAAGAGGCAAGGATGAGGCCCCAAGGATCACCTCCAGGCTCCCAAAGACGTAATCTGAGGGAAGGAAATCTCTGTTTATCAAGGCCCACAGGCCGGAGCCTTTGTTTACAGACTGGTTGGACAATGGGAGTGACCCTAAGCAGACTTCTGAATCCACAAATATGGGTCAGCATGGCTTTCAGCATTAAGATGTTATGTCCAAATATAATGATAATTAAAAAAAAAAGAAGAAGAAGAAGAGAGGCCTCCCAGAAACCTGTAGCTTCAGCCTGATTATGAGAAAAATATCAGATAAATTCCAGTAGAGAACCATCCTACAAAACATCTGACCGGTACTCCTCAAAATTGTCAAGGTCATCAAAAGCACTCAAAGTCTGAGAAACTGTCACAGCCAAGAGGAGCCCAAAGAAACGCAAATGATTAGATGTAATGGGATATCCTGAATGGGCTCCTGGAGCAAAACAAAGGCCATGAAGCAAAAACTGAGGGAATCTGTATGAACTATGGCCCCCAGTTACTACAAATGTCACAGTATGGGTCCACTACTGAGAACAAAGGCATCGTACTAACATAACGTCAACATAAAATGTTGATCATCAGGGAAACTGGGAGCAGGATGCCTGAGAACTCTCTGTATTATCTTCCCAATTTTTCTATAAACCTAAAACTGTTCTAAAAAATTAAAAGTTGGAGGGAAGGAGCTTATACTCACGTGGAATCTTATGTAGAATTCCAATAAAATAGATCAAAGTGCAACTGGTCCCCATCACTACCCCTGCCCATGTGGGCCCTAACGCACCCCACCCCCAGAACCAAGTCTGGAACTACCATCTAACCCTGAGCAACTCACCGAGTCCCAGACTGTGCCTTCTCCTTGAACCCCTACTGTTCCCCCAAGCCACGGGTTACAGAGCTGGGGCATCTGCTTCCTGCCTTCTGACCCACTGTTCGCCATACGTCCAGGTCCCTTGGGACCTCCTCATGAACCCCCTTGGCCCCTGTACGTCACAGCCCTGCTCCACTCAAGGCAGAGGGTCCTCACTTCCTGTTTCTACTTCCTCACCTTGCAGCCACTTCTCCAAGCTCTGGCATCTGGCTTCCACCCCACCACCCCCCACTCTGATGCTGCTCCACCGAGGGCTCCAACGTCTGCACTGCTACTCAGCCTTAGGGATGTTTTCCAAACTCACAGGATTTAACCACACCCTTTTTGACCCTCCCTCTCCTGTCTTGAGACCCATCTTCCTTTGTTCTTGTCAGACACCTTCACTCAAGGCTCTTGCTCCCTGGACCTTTAAATCCTGCCCTTCTTCAGAGTCTCAACCCTGAGAGCAAGAATAGGGTCTGGGTTAATTCTATGCTTCCAGCGTGTTGCTTGGCACCTTACTGGAATTCAATTTACGTACTTTTAATTGAATTGCACTGTATTTTTTTAAAGATTGTATTTATTCACTCATGAGAAACACAGAGAGAGAGAGAGAGAGGCAGAGACACAGGCAGAGGGAGAAGCAGGCTCCACGAAGGGAGCCCAATGTGGGACTCGATCCTGGGTCTCCAGGATCACGCCGAGCCGAAAGCAGGCGCCAAACCGCTGAGCCACCCAAGAACTGTATTTTTTGAACATTCAAACCATCAGGGCACCTGGGTGTCTCAGTGGCTCAGCGGCTGAGCGTCCACCTTTGGCTCAGGGCATGATCCCAGGTTCTGGAATCAAGTTCCACATCAGGCTCCCTGCAAGGAGCCTGCTTCTCCCTCTGCCTGTGTCTCTGCCTCTCTGTGTGTGTGTCTCTCATGAATAAATAAATAAAATCTAAAAAAAAAAAAATCTATGAGAATACTGCTTTACATGCATGAAATATGATTCTCTTATGTTCTGAAGGGTCTCTATTCCTAAGATTCATTTATAAATGAAATGTTCAGCACTTCTTACCTCTATCTTTTAACATATGGATCTATCATGAATAATAACAGGTATTTATTGAGAGCCCATGCAAGTTGCTTTACGTACATTAGCTTCCAAATCTTTTCCTAAATCTTGTTCCTTACAGCACTAATAGTAGTATGTGTTACAAAGAAAAAGTGTTCTTACTATAATGGGAAGTCCTGAGCTAAAGCTCATTAGAGTTTTTTCCTACAGGACTGTACATCATAAATCTCCAAGAAGAGAATATTTTGTGTACCATTCCAAAACTAAATTGACCAGGACCAGCGGTGTGCTGATAAATGCTTGACAAGTGGTTCTCCAGGAGAAAAAAAAATCCTGATTCCTAGCATTCGCTCATTTCCATTTGTATGTAAATACTCTCACCATGTCTGTTTGAAACTTCCAACTTGATGGCACTGAAGGCAGAGTTGTGAAAAGATATGTCTTAACACAGCATTGTGTGGTATTTCCATCATTCAACACATGGGCATAACCTCAAGAACATAGTAAAATGAGGAATTTTGAGTAGGCTACCCTTGTTTTTCATAGGATTCCTTTAACTGATAAGTTTATATAACTGAATTTTTAATAATGGCTATATTTAAAATCAGTTCACAAACATTCCTTAAAATGTAAGTTGGCTCTTGAGAGCCAAGCCAGTGCAAGCCATCTCCAGCTCACTGGAATTTTTGTGTGAAATAGCAAAAAGACACCAGTGTTTCCTGGAATTAACTTTCAGAGGTACCGTTCTGCTCATGAGAGCAGCTCAACATCAAAAATGATATTATCTCCACTTTACAGATGAGGCTACCACAACTCAGAGAGGCTAAGTGACTAGTAAGCAGCAAAATACCCCTTGCCTTCCACTGGCGCCAAATATACTCTTTCACTCAAAAATCTTTCTGTAAGCACTTGCAGTGTTCCCAGCGCTGTTCTAGGCAACCAGGGCAGTCACGTTAATGTGTTCCCAGCGAGCTGGCTGGGAACAGTGCACTAATGACCAGTGAGACATGCACATAAAGACTGAAGGTGCCGCATTCAGGATCCCTGGCCAGCACCACAGACGCGTACACACACCCCCGTGCAAACATGCAGGTGTGCTGGACACACGTGTGCATACACGCCGGCGTACCTACATACACCTGAACGCTCACAGATGGGTGTGCACACACACACACACACACACACACAGCCACCCCTGCCCATCCTCAGCTCACGGTTCCTCTTCCTTCCTAGATCAAATCAAGTGTGAACAGCAAGAACGCAAAGTACGTGCTCAGAGGAGAATCTGTGGGCAAGGTGTTCCAGGTCAGTGAGGACACAGGGGACGTGTATGCCTTTGAGAGGCTGGACAGGGAGAAGATCTCTGAGTACCACCTCACAGCCCTAGTGGTAGACAAGGACACCAAGAAGAACCTAGAGTCTCCTTCCAGCTTCACCATCAAAGTTCATGACGTGAATGACAACTGGCCTGTGTTCACGCACCGGCTGTTCAATGCATCTGTGCCAGAGATGTCGGCTGTGGGTACGTGCCCCATTTGTACCCCACCCCACCCCACCCCCGCTGCTCATCCCCAGCCTGAAGGCACCTCTCCCATGAGCAACTTCACTGCCTGGGTCAGAATTTAATGAGTTCAGTGCAGCTGCTATTTTATATGGCTTGAAAGAAACAACGGTCCCTTAAGACTAAACTCTGACCTGGCCCCAGACTGAACCCTGATCCTGATCATGGACTGAGTCCTGACCCTGGTCCTGGACTGAGTCCTGACCCTAGTCATGGACTGAGCCCTGATCCTGATCATGGACTGAGTCCTGACCCTGATCACAGACTGAGGCTTGACCATCAGAGACACACACCTGTTTCACTACTCTACAGCAAACCCCACCCACTGCTCTGACTCAGGACTGGCATTCCAAGAGCGCAGCCTTTGCACAGAAAGAATACCAACTCTGCTACCACAGTGAGAAGTCATCTCCAGGATCCATACAGGAGTGGAGGGAGCAGAACTACAGCCCTTACCCCAAAATGCAGCACCAGCCTGGACCCCAGGCCTCTCAAAGTTACTACTTCTCAATTCCACTCCAGCCTCTAGTAGATACCGGAAAAGGATTCCCTTCCCCACCCCTTGGTCTAAGTTTCCCAGCCAAGAACCTGGGAGATCGTAACAGATCTTCTTGTAGAGTTTGGAGATCTTGGAGTTCAAGAGAAACAGAGATGTGATACTCACCTTCCTGTTCTTTTGTTCTCCACCCTCCAGGAGAAGGAAGGGCAGCCCTTCAATCTCCTCTATCTCTCCTCATGACCCTACCCCTCCACGCCCTCCCTCACTTTTCCCACGACTAAAAAACCACCTATTCTCTTTGCCTCCTTCAAAGATGACCAGGTTGACCCTCCAGCACTGCCAGCACTCTGCCCCCATGCAGGCTTCTCAGAAAACCAAGGAGTCTTTTTTCCTCCAGGACCTAAGGGAAATGGGTTAAGGGAACAGCCTGGGCCCTATCTATCCTGATCCGGGAATGGGGAAAGGGGCCAGCAGTCACAAGGCAGTAACCCCTGGATTCTCTTTCCTCAGGGACCTCAGTCATCCGCGTGACAGCAGTTGATGCAGATGATCCCACTGTAGCAGACCACGCCTCTGTCATGTACCAGCTCCTGAAGGGAGAAGAATATTTTGCTATTGATAATTCCGGTCTGTGTTACTAACCCTCTGGGGCAGGCGCTGGCTTGGAGCAGGGTAGAGGGGGATACTCTAGATTGCAGAAGCTGAGGCAAGTCAGTCTGACAGGTGTCACCTACCACCCAACCACACCATCCTGTGGAAACGGTTCCTTGATGCACGTTAAGACAGGGTGACTGGTGAGGGCAGAAGGAAGCAGACAGCTGCTGAAATAAGGACTCCAGCCCAGGAAACAAAATCAAGACCTGAGCAGTGACACAAGAAGCAGAAGAGAATGCTGGTCAGCAGCTGTGGGTGTAGAGTCACACAGATCGGGCTTCCAAAAGCAGTTCTGCTACACGCTCCCTCTAAAGACCTTAGGCGAGTCAACTAACCCCTGGGAGCCTTAGTTCCCTCATCCTGAAGATTTGAAAATGTGTATTTATTTTGCATGGCAGCTGTGCAGTTTGAATTGAATAACATATAGAGAATATGTGGCCCATAGCACGTATCCACTCAGTGTAACTTTAAAAACTGTAAGGACTGAGTTTGGGAAGCAGGACAAAAGTGAGGCGGTCAGGCCGGGGGCACACTGTCTTTCAGAAGGATGGCAAGTACACAGCTCAGATACCACCACAACCGATGACGTGCCAAGGCAGGTATCACTACTCCATCATAGCACTCTTTCCACGCTAAGCCTAGCCGTGGCCTCACACTCTTTCTCAACACCATGCTCCAGGCAGCTGGGACCAATATCCGACCACACCGTTTGTACAGTTTCAGTCTAGCAGAGCAGGGTGTGAAGGCAGGAGGTGGTTGGCCAGCGGTTCTCAACCTTGGCTGCATAGTGGAATCACCTGGGGAGCTTTTAAGTCACGGGGTGCTCTCTGGATAAGGCTTGGGCACCAGTGTTTTCTTAAAGCCCTCCAAAGTAACGTGGCTCCTGCTGGGACACTTTTTTGCAGGCCTCATTTTCACGACAACCAAAAACTTGGACCGAGAGACGCAAGCCAAGTATGAGATCGTGGTGGAAGCACGAGATGCCCAGGGCCTCCGTGGGGAGTCAGGCACAGCCACAGTACTGGTCAACCTGCAGGACATCAATGACAATTTCCCCACCTTCACCCAGAGTGAGCTCTACCCCAGGGCCTTGGGTGGCAGGGGAGGGGGGGGGGGGTGATAATCCAAACTCAGTGACCTGGGGAATCCTGTGAAGAAGCCCAGAGCCCTCTCTCTCTCCCTTGACCCCAGGGTGGGCCTCGGGCCCAGTAAAGTCATTTTGGTGCGGAAAGAGGCTCCTCCCCATCCCTGCACACGTTCCTAAGGCTGTCCAAATGCCACCTGCCACAGTGACCTCACGGGCCACAGGGAAATCACACTTCCTGCTGTTCCACTATCAGATAGGAACAGTTTCACCCAGTTTCTATGGGCTAGAAAAAATCCAGGCCCTAGCTAGAAAATCCCCATAAGCTGGTGGGCAAGAGTATGGCAAATTTCCATATCCAGAGCCAAGTCTGGGCCCAGAGCCCACCCACACTGATGTCTCCCCTCAAAAAATGTCTGATAAGAGGTTTTCCCCTGCCTGGGTTAGGGCTGGGGAGGAAAGTCAGACGGTTCATCACTTATACCCTCCAATGCTGAGGTGTAACAGAGGCTCAGCCATCCCAAGGATAGCCTGAAGTGGCCTCACTGTACAGGACAGAAGCTCCCTAAGGGTAGGACTTGTCTCTCTTGTCAAATGACAGGTCCCCTAGCAAAGTACCTAGCATACAGTAGGTGCTCAATTACTATCTGTTAAATGGATGGATGGATGGAAGGACAGATAGAGCAGAACCTCTTTGCCTTGGGACCCCGAATTCCAATGGTAGTATTACTATTATCATTATTATTATTTTATTGAGCCCCTTTCCTGTATAAAAATGTTTTGGGATAGTATAAGGGATAACCCCCTTGTCTGTCTCATTAACCCAATGCCCTCGGGGCCACCCTATCTACATCAGCCAAGTACATATTTGCCGTGCCTGAAGACATCCGTGTGGGCAGCTCCTTGGGCTCTCTGTTCGTTGAGGATTCAGATGAGCCCCAGAATCGGATGACCAAGTACAGCATCGTGCAGGGTGAATACAGGGACACCTTCACCATCGAGACGGACCCCAACCACAATGAGGGCATCATCAAGCCCATGAAGGTTTGTAGACAAGCAGCAATGACATCAGATGTAAAGTTTGGGGCTCCCCGCATCACCAGGACTCACCCAGGGGCTGCTCCAAGGTCAGAGGCCATCAAAGGTACACGTTATGGGTCAGCTCAGAGCTGGCCATGTGCTTTAGGAGCTTGTGACCGTGGAGTTGGGAAGGGGAGCCAGGAGAGAAGGATCAGTGCCTGAGACTGGTTACCCCAGAAGCAAACCTTAAGGCAAGGAGCTGGGTGTCAATAATTTACTTAGGAAGTGATCCCAGATGCCCCAGGAGCAGTAGTACCACAGGAAACCTTAACATCAGATTATCGCTTCGGGCAAGTGGGCACAGTCCACTGGGGGCATCTGGAGAATGGGGTGGGATAGTCCTCAGGGTTGCAGGAGCTGAGGGAGAGCAAGCTGTGGGGTTGATTGAGGGCTCCAGGAGGCGTTCACTCTTGTACTTTCTGGCCCGCCCTGGACACCTGCCAAACCAGAGCCCTGGAAGTGTTATAGGCACCTGCAGCACAGAGCCATAGCTAGGGAGGGAACAGTGCATGCTGGGGGATGTGGGTGGCCACTGGCAGTGCCTACTGTGGACAGACAGAGCAATCAGACCAACTGAATCTGGAAGAGGAAGGAAGGGACACCAAATACCTCTAGAATGGCCATGCTGAGGACTGGGGTACCTGGGCCAGGATGACCCATATCAAATGGGACATTCTAGAACCCCTGTGCCTGAGCCAGGTCAATCTTCCAGCAGAACTTTCCTGCTGCTGTCCCTGATCCAGCCCTACACTGGGGACTGGAAACAGCCAGGGGAGTCACGTGGCCTCCACAGCATCGAAGCTCGTGGCGAGTGGGGAAGACTCACTGTGTGTCCTCAATACTTGGAACAGGGCCAGTCACAGAGTTAGGGTCAGAGGGGTCGCCATGAGGCTGCTGAGATGCAGTAGGGGAGCAGCCAAAGACAGCCAGCCTGCCCCAGCCCCTCTCCTGATGACCTGGAAACATCACTTCTTCGGGCCACAGGCCCCCATCCATAAAATGGGTGTCATCCAGGGCAAACGTGTAGGGTAGCTGTGAAGATCACACCTCACATGCGTGGCTCAGAGCAGGTGCTCCCGTGCTTTCCCCTTCCACAGCCCCTGGACTATGAATACATTAAGCAGTACGTCTTCACCATCGAGGCCACAGACCCCACCATCAACCTCCACTACCTGAGCAGTGTCTCCATCCAAAAAACAGCCCGCGTCATCATCAACGTCACAGATGTGGACGAGCCCCCCAACTTCCACCAGCCCTTCTACCACTTCCAGCTGCGGGAGAACCAGAAGAAACCTCTGATTGGCTCGGTGCTGGCCACAGACCCCGATGCAGCTCGGCGGAGCATTGGGTAAGAGGTGGAGGGTGGAAGGGTGGTGCTGATCATGAGGATCCTCGCACTGAGGTTCTTAAGGTCCTGACTCCAGGACTCAACTGGGGAAAGTGGCTTCTCCTGGCACATACACGGGACATGGCTGAGGCAGGACTAGAAGCCTGAGCTCTTCCACCGACCCGAGCAGCCACGTGGGATCCTGTCTTGCCCAGGCACCCCTAGCCCGCACAGTCCTGGCCATCAGAGCTGGCCAGGGGCTGCTCTACCTTGGAGTGGCTATTCTTTGGACCTGGCTCCCACAGGTCCATCTCGAGAGATCTGATGGTCAAGAGGGTAACCAACTAGAGGACAGACGTGAAACCATTTTACAAAACATGTTTTACTAAATTTGCCTTCCCAAGACCACAAAAGGAAAAAAGTAGTCAGTTCACACAGTGAAACGACACAAAGGTCTACAAAGAAAACATCAGTAACCCCTACTCTCGGGTAACTGACGTTCACCGTTTGAGGTGGTTGTTTCATGACCACAGAAACATCTGTATACATTTATGGTGGGTTTGTTGTCTGTCTGTCTCTCTGTTTGGGGGTTTTGATTACTTTCACAATTTTTTGGATCACACCATGCCCACTTCATCACCAGCTAGACTATCTCCACTAGACTCTGAGCCTCTGGACCAAAACTATAATTCTAACTCCTACATTCTAGAGCCATAAAATATTTGACTTCAATCCAATCTCATTTTATTCCAGAGGGGTAGCTGATTGTGTTAGCACCACTTATTTAAATAAGTCAACATTTTCCCACCTTTGTTTTATAGATAGATAATAAAATAGATTCAAGTAATTATAATTAATATAATATAATAAATATAATACAAATAACCAGAATCGAATTCTGAATCCTCTTCTGTCTACTATTCTGTGGCAAAGCCATTCAGTTTTACTGCAGCAGCTTTATATTAAAACTTAGTAGATATAAGCCAAGTTCCTACCTTACTTTTTCACTTTCTGTAGCTTTTATGTGTTTTTAATATTCACTCTCTCATACAAACTATAAAATTCTTTGATCTGTTTTTTTTAATTTCACAATTTTTTGGATCACACCATGTCTGCTTCATCACCCACTTCTATCCAAAATGAGATTGTATAGAAGCCATTAGAATTCTAATGAAAATCATATAAATTTGGAGAGAATTAATATTACTATGATAACAGGTCTTCTTATTAAGGTCAAAAAAACACGCCCCCAAAAATGGAAATTTGGGCCACATCACACAAGTTTTGGGACTACTACAGTTTTTGTGGCCAGTTTATTCTAAATAGTCTGTAATGACCATTTTTTTTATTTCTTTATTGATCCAAGAATTCACTTAAGACATTGATTTGATTTTTTTTCTTTTCATTTACCACCAGTTAGGTATTTTTTGTTTTTGCTTTAACTTGTTCTGTGATATAACACAACTGTATTTGTGTTCATTTTTTCTAGAATACCTAAGATTTTGCTTTATATATTTTAATATCTCTATTTACTAAGGTTCATAACTATTTTACTTTCATTATGACTCGTTACTTTTATCCCTATGAAATTACCCAATTTGTTCTGCTAAATACTTTGCCCTCACATTGCCTAATGTTAAGTTTGCTGGTCCTCTTTTCATATTATTTGTCTTTGCCTGATAGGAGTTTTCCAACTTGTACTTTCAACTCTTCGAACTTCTGCTTTTTAGTTGGCATTAAGTCGTCTCTCGAAAATAGAGTGTAATTGGTTTTGCTTTTTAATCTACACTGAGGTGCTTTGGGTTTAACCTATTTACATTTGTCATCATAAGTGATATGTTTGAGCTTACTTTTTTATCTTGTACATTTCTCATTTCTCAAACTTAATGGGGTTTTTTTCCATCATATTTGCTATAGAGTCTTTTCTTTTCTTTTCTCCTGGATATTTGGATGGAATACATCCATTTTTACTTCTACCGGTGAAACTCTCTTCTATCTATAAAATTAAAAATGTTTTCCTGGACATTTTCTACTTTAAAATATCACACACACACACACACACACACACACACACACACGATTGCTTTCCTATGCATGATAAAGAAATCAAATGTTTCATTTTAATTCCTGTCAAAGCAGGCTTTTTCTTTATATTGTGACATTTCTGAGTCATATGAAGTTAAGTTTTCATAAAATATTTTTGGGACCCATCTCTATGGGTGATATATTTCCTGAGTTCTTGTATAAATATATAAACACAAATATAAAATATATTTATACAAATATAAATATACAAAATATACAAACACCTTAGTTCCTCTGCCTTCTTATGCTAGTAACACCACATGTGCTCCCATAATCCTCAGAGTATCCTCAGACTATAGACACCTACTTTCAAAATTTTCTAGCATTTAATTTTGTGGGGACATTTGGGGTGAGTCTGATTTTCTTCACAAGAACATATTTTTCTGTCTGGATTCTGTTCAGTTGCCTCACATAGCCTTGAAATTCAAGTGTCATGAGGATATATGTAAACATTTATCTTTTTTGAAAATTATGCCTGATATTAATGACCTCTTTTAATCTGTAGACTAGAGGCTTTCTTAAGATCAGGAAAGTTTTCCTTTAGTATATCTTTTGTTATTTCTTCTCTTCTATTGGTTCTGGAATTTTCTTCAATAGTAATAAATATATATATTATATATTACATATCATATATTTCATATATATTCATCTCTCATTTCTTCATACCTTTTTCTTGATTTCTGGAACATTTCAAATTTTTACTTCGTAAATTTCTTTTCAATTATTTCCTATATATTCCAGCTACTTTTTTATTTCTTCCTGGCTGTTCCCCATATATCTCTTCATTAATCACAAAAACCAACCCCAGCTCTGTTGTACTAGATTATAGTGCCACCTGCCTTAGCTCTCAAAGTGTTCCTGAGGGAGTCTCAAGGTACCGTCTTCAGCCCAGCCGGGCAGCACTGCTAACATTGAAGGGATTGTCCCACCACTCTGAATCCCTCCAGGTGCTAGAACATGATAGCAGAGAGAGGAGGACGGAGGGGCTGCAAGCCATAGATTCTGAAGGGCATCATTAGTCACACTGAGGAGTCTGCACTCAGGAAAGAATAATGAAAGGCCATGAATTTCTCTCCCCTGGCAGATATTCCATCCGCAAGACCAGTGACAAGGGCCAGTTCTTCCGAATAACCAAGCAAGGGAACATCTACAATGAGAAAGAACTGGACAGAGAAATCTACCCTTGGTATAATCTAACAGTGGAGGCTAAAGAACTGGATTCTAGTGGTGAGTGGCCCCACATGCCAGGGGACCTGGGCTTTTCTCCTTTCCCTCATTCGTTCAAAATAGGCATAATCTGTCATCTCTATCTTAGAGGTATTTAAACTCCTGCTGAAGTACCACTTGGCTAGAATACTATAGAGCCTCCATCCCCAAGGGTGTGGATGGACCAGCAGCATCCATATCACTTGAGACCTTGTTGGGAGGGTAGACTCCTGGGATACCCCCAGACCAAATCAGAACCTCATGCACATTATACTTTAAGAACCACTGTCATAATACAGCCTGCTAGATGTCCCTGTGGTGAGAATCATCTAAGGTACCTTTTAAACATAGAGAGGTTCTGGTCCAGTGATTCAGAAAGGAGGCCAAGAAATGTACATCAAAAAAGTACCACACGATTCTTACGATCATGGATGTTTAGAAGACTGTGGGGAAGGGAGGGAGAGGATTTGTATGTCAATCAAGCTGAAGCAGCTTTCAACTTCAAAATGATTAGGTTCTCCAACCTAGTCTAACTTTTGCCAGAGGGAAAGTCAAGTATTGGAGTTTCTGTACCCTTACAAAACAACATGAGAAAAATCGCAGTTGCCCTCCCAGAGATGGATTAATATTCCCGCCTTACCTTGGAGAGCACCAGGGCCCAGAGGGGCAGGTGACTTGACTAAGGCTGGAATGGTGCTACCCTAGAGGGCCCCTTCTTCCTGCTGCATCTCCCAGACTTAGTCATTGCCCCACATGGCAGCTAAGCCCCAATTTCAATCGGCTCCCACATGTTCTCCAAATCAGTCTTTGCCCCTTTCTTCCCCCATCTAACCTCATTCACACAATTTTTAAAACTTAAAATAGTTGTGCATTTTTAAATATGAGAGAAAATATAGAAAAAGAGAAGAAAATCATCCCCCCATAATCCCACCACACAGAGATAATTACTGTTAGCACTTTAGTATACTTTCTCTGGTCTCTTTTTTTAATATGTATTTTTACATAGTGAGATCACAATATTTATATAAAAATCATATCCTGCATTTTTACTTAACCTTATTCCAGAACCATTGTCTCATGGTACAAAAACCTTTTTTGGGGGTGCCTGGGTGGCTCAGTGATTGAGCATCTGCCTTCAGCTCAGGACATGATCCTGGGGTCCTGGGATTGAGTCCTGCATCAGGCTCCCCGGGGTGGGGGGCAGGGCGGGGGGGCTGCTTCTCCCTCTGCCTGTGTCTATGGCTCTCTCTATGTCTCTCATGAATAAATAATTTTTTAAATATTTTTAATTACGGGATCCCTGGGTGGCGCAGCGGTTTGGTGCCTTCCGTTGGCCCAGGGCGCGATCCTGGAGACCCGGGATCGAGTCCCACGTCGGGCTCCCGGTGCATGGAGCCTGCTTCTCCTCCCTCTGCCTGTGTCTCTGCCTCTCTCTCTCTCTGTGACTATCATAAATAAAATAAAAATAAAATTCTTTAAATAAATAAATAAATAAATAAATAAATAAATAAATAAATATTTTTAATTACATCTTTTAAATGTACTTTACATATACATTGTAAACAGCCACACATTCCATTCTTTTAAAGTGGTTTAATTTGTTAACCCCATCTCACTTAGTTTGTTTACCTTTTAGTTAATTTGTAATTAATTAATTTTATTTACTTAAACAGATTACATTTATTTAAATTAATTACTTAAACTACTGGATCAATTTGATAATTTAATTAAAACCTTCTTTAATTTGCTCACATCGTTTCACTTTTTGATTCCCACAGCAACTGTTGAGTAAACATCCCTGTGCATAAAGCTTGATGCCCCCCTCCCTTCCTCTTCCACCCTTTTCATCCAGAATGCCATCTCTGGCCTCTCTTACAGAGATCTCTAGCCACCACCACCACCACCCCCGTCCTGCAAAAAGGGTATACCCCTCTAGGGTTCCCCATCCACATATCTTCTACCCGTGGGGCTGGAATCACAAGCCCTTCCCCACCCCCGCAGGGTACCCCACAGGCAAAGAATCCATTGTGCAAGTCTACATCGAAATTATGGACGAGAACGACAACCCTCCAGAGTTCGCCCAGCCCTATGAACCCAGAGTGTGTGAGAACGCTGCCCAGGGCAAGGTGAGTCTGGCTCAGGTGGGAGGGTGGAGCACGCCCCCTGAGGACAGGCTTAGAGGCAGCACCTCCCACCCACAGTCAGCTGGCATTTCACTGAGCTTAACGTAACTGCCCAACAGCCTTCAGGAAAGGTGCTATTATCCTCACTTTACAGATAGAGAAACTGAGGCTCAGAGGGAACGTATGGAGAGTAGACCAGTGAGGAGGGTAGTCCAAAGAGCAGCTTCACGGAGATCATTTAGGTTAGTGTTGCAGGTGAGATGCAGCCGTGGTCAGGTCTGAACCCAGAGTCACCACCACGAAACCCCCAGCCACCCCAATGCCATCCCTGATTCTCCATTTTCCATACACCAGCTGGTCGTGCAAATCTCAGCAATAGACAAGGACGTAACACCACGAGATGTGAAGTTCAGATTCTCCCTGGGCACTGAGGACAGCAACTTCACCCTCACAGATAATCACGGTATGCATCATAGTAGTCAGCCTGGCTACTGTCAGGGGCGGGGGCAGGGTTATTTGAGTCTTGAAGCCCCAGCGTCAAAGACCAAGCCAACAAACTGAGGGCCGATCCTGACTAGGGTCTTCAACTTATGGGATATTTTGTACAACTCCTTCCCAGTCTGTACCATGGTCAGAGCTACCCTGGCCAAATTGCCAAGTCCATACTCCCCAGAAGATGCTCAGGTCAACAAGGAATATAGAATAGGTACAGGGTGCAGACAGTTGCTCAATCACTAATGAGCCACGGGATTCTTTCCCACACTGGATCTCTAATGCTCAGCACAAGTGCAAATCCTCTATGAATTTTGAGGTCACTACCAAAGAGTCTAAATTGGAAATATGAAATCCAAAATGCCAAGAATACAGTGAACTTTGTCTTAATTCAGCTATGAGGACTACTTACCACCAGGTGGCCCCAGGACAGCATCTGGTGCACTCCTCACTGCCCAGAGTCTGTGATGTCAGTAGTACTGGCCGATGAGAGCTTCTGATGAGCATGTGCTTACAAGAGTGGTGATGACGCTGAGTTGATTGAACTCTAGCCAAAAGCAGACAGGCTTCCACAGCTTCAGCAGATTCCTGAGAAAATCCCTCTTGGGTCTGAACAGAGCAATCCTTCACCCAGTGCGGGGTGGAATTCCTGACTATCTCTGATCGGCAAAACTGTGGTGGATGAGGATCCCTGTTCAGAATAGCCACTGCCACCTGTGAGGAAGGTCAGGGGCCCTGAGAGTGTGAGGCGGACCCAGGGGATCAGCCACATACCCATCTTTAAGGAGCCTCCTGTGGGACCGGAAAGCTGGCCATGATGTGCTGGCAGTCAATGACAGACCATTCAAATGCTCAGCTGTCTGTAGTAGTAAATAACGTGGCAAACATATCCATCACGCCACCCCCCCCCCATGTTCACCTCCATCCCACCTCAGAGGCTGTCTGCATTGGGACAGAAAGTTTAAGTGCCACCCCAAAGGCACCCCATGTACAACCAGGAGGCAAGCCTGTTGGTGCCAGATTCACTTACAGCATGAATGTCCTGTTAGGATAGTGAGTATAGTGAGAAAACTCTAATTTCTCTCATAAAGGATCAGTGGCCATATAGCTATTATTTTCAACTATAATAGACATGGTTACTTAATAAAATGTAATTAGCTTTCATCTGAAATGTAAAAGATGGCCTTCTTTGCTTTTGGCCAGCTTCCTGAGTGAGCTGATCCCGTGGGACTAAATAAATCCTGGAGCAGTGAATCCCTAAACCCTCTGACCACCGGCATTGTAACTTCCCAGGAGCCCACAAAAGGCAAACTATCTGGCCTCTGCCCAGAGCCACTGAATCTGAAATGTGGGAAGGGGAGATGGGGGCAGAGGGGAAGGATATGGAGAAGGAAGAGCAGGGCTCTGAAACTCAGCACGTTTAAAAAGCTCTCTGGGGGAGCCTTCGGTCTATGGAACTATTGATTGGAGCTGGGAGGGGGATGCAATATTTGGGTCAAAGCACATTCCCAGTTGCAGTCTGCCCAGGAAATCCTCAGTTACCTATGTCATCACACCCTCGGTGCCCCAGGGAACATGTGCATTGTTCTCACTTTCTAATGGATTTTCAGGAATAGGAGAAACAGCCTTTGAAGTTAGCCCAGGGCTAAAAGACTTTTAAACACTTTTTTTCTTTCCCATCACCAAAGCTTGAAATAATGCACTGAGCCCAAAGAGAACCACCTGTTATTGGAGTGGGGTTAGGGAAGAGTTGGGGGTCAGATATATCAGTTGCTCACAGAAACAGAAAGCAAGGATTTTACATGTTGGCCATGCCACTGTCAGAGGCCAGGTCCAAGCAGCTACCCCAAGTGTCCCCTCTCTGGAGGAAGAGACCCGCACCCAAACGATTGAAACGTGAGGCAGGGGATGCAGCCCAGGCTGCACGTGGGCTGGCACAGTCGCGGACGCTTTCATGGAGGAGGCAGGCCGAGCGGAACCTGACTCTGCAGCCCTGGTGTTTCCAGATAACACAGCCAACATCACCGTCAAGTACGGGCAGTTCGACCGGGAGCGTGCCAAGGTCCACCACCTGCCTGTGCTCATCTCAGACAATGGGAGGCCAAGCCTCACAGGCACCAGCACGCTGGTCGTGACCATTTGCAAGTGCAACGAGCACGGCGAGTTCACCTACTGCGAGGAGACGGCGGCGCAGGCAGGTGTCAGCATCCAGGCGCTGGTGGCCATCTTCCTCTGCATCCTCACCATCACAGGTCAGGGGCCAGGAGGGCGGCGAGGGACACCGCGGGGAGGGGTGGCTTCACAGAAGGAGGACGAGACCAGGGCCCCAAGGGCAACCCTGCCTCCAGGTTCCACACCAGGACACAGGGATAGCTCTACCTCCCTGAACGCCTAAGGGTCGGGGGTAGACATGGGGGGAAAGGGAGGATTCAAGGCCTTTCTCTACTTTAAAATACTTTACACTCATTCATTCAATTTATACATTTTGAGCACCTACTGTTCTAGGCATTTATTGACATGAAACCTATTTTTTTTAATGCCTCTTTGGGAAGGAAAAAAGAAATTGTTTAAATTCTAGCTTAGATCACCTCCAGTGGCTTTCTTTATGAGAATTCCTACAGCTTTGATCTTTCTTTTTCTTTCTTCTCTTTCTTTTTTTTTCTTTCTTTCTTCCTTTCCTTTCCTTTCCTTCCTTTCCTTCCTTTCCTTCCTTTCCTTCCTTCTTTCCTTCCTTCTTTCCTTCCTTCTTTCCTTCCTTTCTTCCTTCCTTCCTTTTTTTTCTTTCTTTCTAGGAGCATTTTAGTTGTAGATTACCCAGGAAGCACATCCTGGGACAGGGATTGGGGTACAAGTGCCTTAATCCAGAAGTCCTCCGAGGAAGCCCTAGAAAGAAGAGTGGGAGTGGAACAGGGAAGAGAGGCAGCAGATGAAGGGAAAGTTGTCAAGACAAGTCATTAGCAGTGTGGGTCGTCCCTGGGGCTTCCTGCCATGGCACCTGGGGCAGCAGTGAGACACTCACAGCAGGGGTTTATCCAGCAGCTCCCCTCAGCTGATGGCTGGGGGCTCCCAGGGGAATAAACGCTCCTGCGCTTCACCAGCCCTCAGACCCGGCAGGGCCGGGCCTCTGCGGAGGAAGGTTAGAGACGCCCGGTGCGCTGAGATGAGGGCCCTGGGGCTGCTGGGGGGCATCGCATTGTCTGCGCAGGGCTTCTCCTGCCAGCGGCTCCCCTTAGAGACCCCCTGGGCGTGCCACCCTCCTGGCGCTTCTCGGGAAGAGTCCAGACTCAGATCTGCTTTTGGTAGTAACGAATACTGGCGATGATCATGACCTCGCCGCCACACACAGGGTGGCCCTCAACCTCATTACTACCTTACCGAGACCAAACAAAGCAGAGAAGTGATGGTGGGCCTGACCCTGGAGGGACTGGGCGGCGGCTGGCTGGGCTCTGACCCTGACGGGTACAGCAAGTGACTCTGAAGGGTGCAGGGGTGCAGCTGGGTTCTGACCCCGAGGGGTGCAGGGGTGCAGTAGGTGACCCGAGGGTGGCAGCGGGCAGCTAGGCTGTGACCCCGAGGGGTGCAGGGGTGCGGCTGGGCGTGACCCCGAGGGGGGCAGGGGTGCAGCAGGTGACCCTGAGGGGTGCAGGGGTGCAGCTGGGCTCCGACCCCGAGGGGGGCAGGGGTGCAGCAGGTGACCCCGAGGGGGGCAGGGGCTGGCTGGGCCGTGACCCCGAGCGGTGCAGGGGTGCAGCCGGGGCGTTTCGGGGGTGGGGGAGGGGCGGGGTGGGGCGGGGGTGCGGGGCGTCGGAGGCTGGCGGCGGGCTGACCAGCTCTGCCGGCTGCAGTGATCACCCTGCTCATCTTCCTGCGGCGGCGGCTGCGGAAGCAGGCCCGCGCCCACGGCAAGAGCGTGCCCGAGATCCACGAGCAGCTGGTCACCTACGACGAGGAGGGCGGCGGCGAGATGGACACCACCAGCTACGACGTGTCGGTGCTGCACTCGGCGCGGCGCGGCGCCCCGCCCCCGCGGCCGGCCCTGTACGCGCAGGTGCAGAAGCCGCGCCCGGCGCCCGCGGTGCACGCCGGGCCGGGGGAGATGGCCGCCATGATCGAGGCCAAGAAGGACGAGGCGGACCGCGACGGCGGCGGCCCGCCCTACGACACGCTGCACATCTACGGCTACGAGGGCGCCGAGTCGGTGGCCGAGTCGCTCAGCTCGCTGGGCTCCGGGGCGTCGGACGCGGACATCGACTACGACTTCCTCAGCGACTGGGGCCCGCGCTTCAGGATGCTGGCCGAGCTGTACCGCGCGGAGCCCCCGGAGGAGCCGCCGTACTAGGGCGGCCCGGGCCCGCGCCCGAGCCCGAGCCCGGAGCCCCGAGCGCCCCCGAGCTCCGGCGGGCACTTCCGTGACGCCCCGCCCGCCGCCGCGATGCCCGAGGGGCCGGCCCGGACGCCCCAGCCGGGCCCCCAGGCCCCCAGGCCCGCCCCACGCTCCTGCCTGGAGCAGCCGGTGAGGGCCGGCGGGGGGGGGGGGGGGGGCCGGGGGACCGGCCGCAGCGACAGCCTGGCCTGCCTCGGCCTCCCCACGCTCCCCCAAGCCCTCCGCCACGCCCAGCCTCCCCCCAGGGCGGCCCCTCGACAGCCGACGGCCCAAGGGGACCTCCCGGCCGGCCACGCCCGTTTTTGCCGCCTTAAGCCCTGAAAACGCAAAGTCGGGAAAAACGGCCTGTCCAACTGTGAAGCCACTGTGAAGCCATCCTGGGGGGACAGTGGAGACCAAGTGTGACATGCTGCGGTGAGGCCCTCCACACCTGCACTGCGGAGACGGCCCGGGGTGGCGTGACGACCGTCCGACACCCCTCGGCAGCGCTGCAGTGTCGCCTGCGGACTGGGGCAGATGTCACGTCCCCGATGTGCCTCGCCCAGTCACTCATTCATGCTCCCCTTTTCTCTTTTTCCATCTATTCCTCATCTCTTGGCTCGAAGGCCCGCGCGTAGTGACCCTCGGCAAGTCTGGCCAAAGTCCAAACCCAAACCTGACCGCGCAAGAACCGTGCTGTTTGCCTTTACACACCTCATGGCTGCCGCATCTCAGGAAACACCCCCCTCCCCGCCGCAGGGCCCCATCCCTCAGGCACACCCTGCAGAAGGCAAGGCACCTGCCTTGCCCGCACCCTGTGGTCATCCGTGCGTCTCCCACTTTCAGCCAAACATGGGACATTCCACTACGAACCTGTCCTGGAGAAATGGCATCACTTGACAGGAGAGGGCAGGAAAGGACGGAAACTCTCCAGCTCACTCACCCTCGGTTGTGGACTAAGGTTCCCCTCTGGACAAGGGCCCTCACACTTCAGGAGATTGTAGATAACACTGACTTTTTTTTAACTGATACCTAGTTTTTGTAATTTTTTTTTTTTTTTACTAATAATACTGACACATTTCTAGCTCTCACAAACATAGAATAAGGGTTTTTGCATAATAAGTGGGCTGCTATTTAGGTTAACAATTTTAATTCAGGTTTTTTAGTTGGATGAACAAATTCCTGTAACCTTTTTCCTATCATCGTAGTAATTACTCTAGTGATAATGATTGTATATAGGCCACACTGGTGCACGGGACGTACTGTATTTTTTTATAACTAAATAAAGAAAAGTCTTGAAATTCTTTTTATTCCTAGAGCTTAGAAAGCTCATGAAACACATACATATACATCGCCACCACCACATCATCATCAAAGGAACCCTTGGGCGTGAGCGGACATTTGCAATTAGGATTTCAGACACTCTCTCTGCATTACAGCGGTGAATAACAATGGGACACCTAGACCCGCTGCCTCTCCTCCCAGAGCCCAGGGCCTTCACTTGCCTCTGTACAGGCTTCCCAGTCCCACCTCCACCCTACACAACAGGCAGGGCCTCTGGAAGCTGGAGCTGCCACACCATTTGCATTTGGAAAATGAATCAGGGCAGGTGAGATTCATCAGCAGTGAGGGAGGAAATCAGCCTCTAATTGGCTGCTTGACAGGAGTGAGCAACTGGCACTGTATTGGGGGCGTGCACCCAACACTGGAGGCCTACTTGGAAAACCTCACAATCAAAATGAGAAGAGGAAACCTCCTTGTCAGACTCAGGTCTTGAATTGAGGAGGTAAGGGTTGAAGTTCACTTCAGCAAGGCCCCTGCTCCTTGACCCCTACCAGCAGGGTTTCATGGGGACTGTGACCTACAGGGATATTTTCTAAGGCTCTCAGGAGTAAATCTGTCTTCATTCCAATTCTGCTGTAACTTCCTTAGTGATTTCCTTTTTGATCCATTGGTTATTTGGAATGCATTATTTAATTTTCACATATTTATCAATTCTTCAAATTTCCCACTGTATTGATTTCTACTTTCATTCCCTTATGGTCAGAGAACATAATTTTTATGATTTCTGTCCTTATAAACTTATTTCAGACTTGTTTTATGCCTTAACATGTTTTATTCTGGAGAATATTCTGTGTGCACTTGAGAAGAATGTGTATCCTGCTATTGGTGATGGAGTATTTTATAACTATCTGTTAGATATAGCCAGTTTGTAGTGTTGTTCAAGTCTTTTATCCCTCACTGATCTGTCTACTAGTAGTCTACCTATTATTAAAAGTGGGCTGCTGAAATCTCCAACTACTATAGTTGAGTTGTCTATTTCTCCCTTCAATTTTGCTTCGTGTATTTTGAGTCTCTGTTGTTAGGAGCGTATAGGTTTATAACTGTTACACCATCCTGAAGGATTGACCCTTTTAGCATTATAAAATGTACTTTTGTAACTGCTAACAATTTTAACTAGTCTTTTTCATCTAATGTTAGTATAGTCACTCCAGCTCTCTTTTGATGTGTATCTTTCTATCCTTTTACTTTCAAGCAATTTGTGTCTTTTAATATAAAGTGTGTCTTCTGTGGACAAAATATAATTGGATGGTGGCAGTTAATCCATCCTACTAATCTCTGGTATTTGATTGGCATGTTTTTTTTTAATTTTTATTTATTTATGATAGTGAGAGAGAGAGAGAGAGAGAGAGAGAGGCAGAGACACAGGCAGAGGGAGAAGCAGGCTCCATGCACCGGGAGCCCGACGTGGTGGGATTCAATCCCAGGTCTCCAGGATCGCGCCCTGGGCCAAAGGCAGGCGCTAAACCGCTGTGCCACCCAGGGATCCCCTGATTGGCATGTTTAATCTTTTTACATTTAATGTAATTACTGATAAGGTAGGATATATGTCTGCTGTTTTCCTATTTTTCTCTACGTCTTATCTTTTTTGTTCCTCTATTACCCCATTACTGGCTTCTTTTATGTTAAATAGGTATTTTCTTTGTACCATTTTAACTCTTGTCATGTCTTTTATTTTTTTCCTCAGTGGTTCCCCCTGAGATTGTATTTAAAATCTTATAACAATCCAGTTAGAATTTTTACTAATTTAAATACTGTACAAAACTTTGTTCCTATATAGCTCTACTCTCTCCTACTTTGCATCATATTGTTGAACATATTGCATTTTTATACCTTGTAAGCCCATCAACACAAATTTCTAGTTATTTGATTTATTCAGTTGTCTTTTAAATCAGATAGGAGGGGGAAAAGTTACCCACAAAAATATGCCTATCTAAATTTTTCTATCTACCTATATAGTTACCTTTACTGCTGATCTTTATTTTTTCATATGGATTCAAGTTACTGTCTGTGTCTTTTCATTTCAGCCTGAATGACTCTCTCTAGTAATTTTTGTGGGGAAAGTCTGGTAGTGAAAAATTCTCTCCATTTTGCTTATCTGGGCATTGATTTCTCCTTTATTTTTCCAAAATATAGAATTCTTGACTGATATAACCCTTTTCTTTCAGCACTATGAATATCATCCCACTGCCTTCTGGCCCCCCTGACTTTTGATGAGAAATTGGATGCTAATCTTATTAAGGAAACTGTATGTGATAAATCATTTCTCTCTTACTGCTTTGAATATTCCCTTTTTGATCTTCTATAATTTCATTATGATGTGTCTAGAATAAATCCTAAGCTTATATTATTGGAGTTTATTGAACTTATTGGATGTATAGATTAATATTTTTACCAAATTTGAAAGTTTGGGGCCATTATCTCAGATAATGGCCATCTTCAGATACTCTTTCTGCCCCTCACGCTCTCTAGCTCTCTCTCTTCTCTAGGATTCCCATTATGCATATATGAGTATGTTTGATATATATAGTAGATATCTAAGGCTCTGTTCATTTTCTTCATTCTTTTTGTTTTTGTTATTCCTCAGACTAGATCATCTATCTTCAAGTTTACTGATCTTTCTTCGGCTAACTCACATCTGTTCTTGAGCTCTTCTGAATTTTTCATTTTGTTTATTATATTTTCTTTTTATTTTTTAAGATTTTATTTATTCATGAGAGACAGAGAGAGAGAGAGGGGCAGAGACACAGGCAGAGGGAGAAGCAGGCTCCATGCAGGGAGCCCGATGTGGGACTCAATCCTGGGTCTCCAGGATCAGGCCCTGAGCTGAAGGCAGTGCTAAATTGCTGAGACACCCAGGCTGCCCATTGTTTATTATATTTTCAACTCCAAAGTTTCTGGATTTTTTTTTAATACTTTCTACCTCTTTACTGATATCTTTTTGGTGAGACACAATCCTAACGTTTTTCTTTAGTTCTTTAGACATGGTATCCTTTAGTTTTTTCAAAGTATTTTAAATAACTAGGTTAAACTCTTTGTCTAGTAAGTCCAACATCTGGATTTCTTTAGGGATAGTTTTTATTAATTGCCTTTTTCCTATGAATGGTCCATACTTTCTGGTTTCTTTGTATGTCTCATAATTTTGGTAGAGAGTTAGATATTTTAAATAATAGAATATGGCAACTATGGAAACCATGCCCTTGCCCTCCAAGGTTTGTTAGTTTTGGTTTTTGTTGCTGCTACATTTTGTTTAGTGGATTTCCTAAACTAATGCTATAAAATTTATACTCTTTACTGTGTGTGGCCCACTGAAGTCTCTGCTTGGTGGTAGTCAGCTAATGAGTGGTAGATACCCCCTTAAACGCCTAGAACCAATAAATCTCTCAGCACTTGCTAAAAGGCACTGTGTGAATGTCACAAAACTTCTTCAAAGCTCAGGCAGGCAGTTTACAACTCAGTCTTAGCCTTCCCTTTCTGACTGCACAGAGCCTCAAGGTCAACCAGAAGTGAGCGCTTAGGGTTTCCCCTGGTCTCTCTGGGGCATGTGCTTCGACCTACACCTGTGTGTGGCTTTTTAGATTCCCAGGAATATACCAAAGATTTTTAAATGAGTGGACAGCCATTCCCTGATTTTTCCTTTTAAGATTTTTGGTCATCTTCTTATTTGCCCAAGTTATTATCACTACCTCAGGCAGTTGTGAGGTCAAAGGATTACCACTGATTGTTTTCAACAAATACCTTCAGGAAAAAAAAGCCATTTGCATTGAGCAAATTTCAGGTCAGAGGAAATAAAAGCAAGCTTTCAAACAAGGCCTTCTAAGGACCACCAAACAGGTCAAATAATGACAATTACTTGGGAATTGGGCTTTGGAGGAGCTCCAACACCACTCTTCCCCTTCCAGTAGCTGCTAGGCTATTGATTTTCATTTTGATGGTGGGGCTCTTAGGTTTCAAGGCTACTGCAGGGCGAAGAGAGGGAAATGGAATAGGGTAAGTTAAAACACCACAAAGATCACTGTTCTTACCAAGATTTAGCCACTTCTCATGAATTAACACTCCCAGAATTGTTGATAGAATTTGATTAATTTCCAGAGGGCTAAAAAAAAAGTTGATTTTGACAATTTTTTCCAGTGTTCTCATTCCTTTTATGGAAAACAAGATTTTTTTTATTCTGCCATTCCTGTTGGTGTCAACCCGACCACCACCACCTAGGCTGGTTTTTGAGCTCCATTTTCCTACCTATCTATTGTCTAATTCAGAGCCTTGCCCTCTGAACTCAGAGCTGCCCATCACCTGGAGCTCATGAGATTTGTCCACTACCTTTTCCTCCAAGAAGCCTCCCAGGCTTCAAGTCACCTCTTAGCCCTCCAACCCTCCAGTAGGGTCTGGCTCTGAACTCTCAGCCATTCTAGTTACTTCTTCTCTTTGGTTCCTATTTATCCTGAGGTTGGAGGAGTGATTTTTGTGAAGGCAACAGCTTGCCTCTGAATTCGCAACCTGTGGTAGACACCACAGTAGGGCACAAACCCGGTGCTCCCCGGATTTGGCTAACCACACTGCCCCCGTGAACCTGGGTCCTGGACCTGGCAAAAGTACACAGGAGCAGCAGAGGTTCAAAGCCCTTTCCCTTATCCCAGGTCAAATCTATGAAGCCGACATGACCTTCCTCTTCATGGAAGACTAAAGTGAGACCCAGAAAGGGTGCAACATGACCAAAGCCACACAGTAAGTTAGAGACTAGGGCTAGAATCCCGGTCCTGGGTTCCCCAAAAATGTGGATCTGTAGGAGACTTACCCAGACCTGGGGGTTGAAGGCTGGACCAGGAAGTGCTAACCATCTTTATTTAGCTGGTCCTGGGAAAAATGACCACTTGGGGGCGCATGGCATAAACGAATGCTCAGCAGCAACCGCAGTGCAGTGCACCCAGATCTCTTGATGTGGACCAGAGGCTCTGAGCAGTCTGGGCCTTGACAGAAAACCTGAATCAGAGAGGCAGCGACAAAGTCCAGCCCCATAACTATCCACGTTAGGCTCTGGCTCTGTCCCTCCCCTTGAGCCAGGCTCTGATGTGGGAGAGCCTAGGACCTAGTTCTCCACCTTCCTAAGGAAACAGGGCACCTATGACCTCCAGCAGTCCTGTTGGCACTGAGAATCTCAACTCCTAGGGATCTGCTGGCCTGGCTGGGAGCCTTATAAGGTCACAGTCCACTGCACAATCCCTCCTGGCACCAACCCTGCCTCAGGGTCCATGCCCAGCCCTCCTGCTCTTCCCTGCCCTTTCACCAAACCAATCCTGGAGCATGGACTCTGAGTCAGAAACAATGTCCATCCCTGAGTGCCCTGGTTCCTGACACCTCCCAGATCAAGGATACACACAATAATAAATCCTACTGTCCTCAAGGTGATGGACTGAGTCTCTGATGCTCACAACCAAAACCCTAGTCCACCCAGCAATCCCCCTTCTAAATATTAGCCTAAGAGGCACACAGAAAGTCCATCTGCCCCAGCGTTAATGTCTGGTTATGTACAAGGCAAAAAAAAAAAAAAAAAATTAGAAACAGTGGAAATATCCAAGAAATTGGTAGGTAAATTATGGAAGATACATAAAAAGAAATACTGGGCAGCCATTAAAAGTCATGTTATCACATAGTGGTCTTGAGCTGAACTCAAAGTCGAGAAAAAAGGCAGAATCCAATGCATTATTTATAGTCGGATCCCAATTTTTTTTTCTTACTAGTAGATATTCATCTCCAGGTTTTGGAATTACTAGGAATTTTTCTTTTCTTCTTAATTCTGTTTTCCAAATTTTCTATTTCAGCACGCACTGTGTTTATAATCAGAAAGGATATTATTTTAATGTTAATAGGTAATCACTTTCTTCTAATTGAAAAATAGTGAATATGATAAGCAAAGTTTATCCTCAAATATCATTTTTTTAACATTGAGTTTTTGTTTTAAAAAAATGAGTTTCCAATTTATTAAAAAAACATTTTTTGGTTTTTAAATTAACCAAACTGGGGCACCTGGGTGGCTCAGTCAGTTAAGTCTCTGCCTTTGGTTCAGGTTATGATCCCAGTATCTTGGGGTTGAACTCTGCATTAGACCCCCCCACTCAGTGGGATGTATACTTCTCTCTCTGCCCACTCTCCCCACACTTCCTGCTTGTGCTCTCTGCTCTCTCTCTCTCTCTCTCTCTCTCTCAAATAAATAAATAAAATATTTTTAAAATAATTAGGGGATCCCTGGGTGGCTCAGTGGTTGAGCTCCTGCCTTCAGCCCAGGGCATGCATGATTCTGGAATCCCGGGATCGAGTCCCACATCAGGCTCCCGGCATGGAGCCTGCTTCTCCCTCTGCCTGTGTCTCTGCCTTTCTCTCTCTCTCTCTGTCTCTCATGAATAAATAAAATATTTTAAAAATAAAATAAAATAATTGATTAACCAAACTGCTTTTAAAACCATTGCTTTTGAACCAGGCAAAACTATTGCTAGAAGATTTATTAATTTGTTGTTTTTTTTTTTTTAAAGCATTTATTTGGAGTCCTTTAACACCAAATTTCCATGAACTTTCTGCAGCAGAGCAATTGCAGTCCATGTAATGAGAAAAACCTGGTTTTCCAGACAGGTGATCTTCATACAATTCTGCAAAAGGATAGAAATACCCTACATTACTCTTTCTCAAAGTCGTGTGGGTTTTTTTTGTTTGTTTGTTTTTTATTTATGATAGTCATACAGAGAAAGAGAGAGGCAGAGACATAGGCAGAGGGAGAAGCAGGCTCCATGCACCGGGAGCCCGACGTGGGATTCGATCCCGGGCCTCCAGGATCATGCCCTGGGCCAAAGGCAGGTGCCAAACCACTGCGCCACCCAGGGATCCCACTCTTTCTCAAAGTTGTAAGAGAAAGAGCCGGAACCATTTTCCCACAGCCCATCCTGAGGCCATCTGGGGATGTCTGGGAAAGCTCTGTAGCACCAACATTCAGAAATTTCACAGGACTTTACAATGCGCTTTTCTGGCTTCTGGCATTAAAAGCAAAATTGACTTATTACACTCCTGAACAATGGTTCCTGGAGGGACATTTAACGATGTTACACAGGAAGCTGTGCAAGGAAGTCTTGTTTTTTGATGAGACTCTGAGCCAGAAGTGAGTCTTCCTTTCCATCAAAGGGAAAAAACAAAAGTTCTACCTTTGAGTTCAAGGGTTTTCCTTGCTAAGCAGAAGACGACCTTCAGGTGGAGAGTGTTTGGCAGAAGAAAAAAGCCCCACCTGGGGCTTGCAGGTCACAGTCCACTGAAGGCAGCTAACGTTTTGCAGAGCACAGAGAAGGGTGACAAGTGATCTGGGGCTTGCTTGCTTGCTTGCTTGCTTTCCTTCTTCCTTCCTTCCTTCCTTCCTTCCTTCCTTCCTTCCTTCCTTCCTTCCTTTCACACCAATTCTAGTACAGACATATAACAAAATACTACTGAACAACAAAAAGGAAGGAAAAATTGATACATACAACGACTTGAATGGATCTCAAATGAATTATGCTAAGTAAGAGGATAGATTCCAAAGACTACATATTTTGTGATTCCATTTATACAACATCTGAAAAAGGCAAAACTAGAGCAACAGAGAACAGATCAGGATTTCCAGGAGTTGGCAAGGAAGGAGGATTTGACTAACAAAGAGAAGTTGCCCAAGGGAGATTTTGGGGGTGACAGGACTGTTCGGTATTTTATCTGTAGCAGTGGTTAACCAAGCCTATGTATTTGCAAAATCATAGAAGTGTACTCCCCAAAAAAGTGAGTATTACTGTAGGTAAATATACATTTCTTTAAATCAACATTTTTTTAATGGAGAGATATTTAATCAGGGTCTGTCTCATTTTATTTTTATTATTATTATTGTTATTATTTTTATTTTTTAGAAAGTGTGCACAAACAGGGCGAGAGGGGCGGAGGGAGAAGGAGAGACTCTTAAGCAGACTCCACACCCAACACAGCGCCCAATGTTGGGTTCCATCTCAAGACCCTGAGGTCATGACCTGACCCGAAATCAAGAGTCAGGCGCTTAACCAACTGAGCCACCCAGGCGCCCCGTCTCATTTTAAAAGTGATTGGTTATTGGTCACATCATTGGCACACAAGGCCAAGTATATGTACTCACTTACTTGTGTATTCTATCTTTTCCAAAATATCTGTTGAACAATATGCTAATGAACAAATTCCCTTGACTTTGCTCCTGACATCTCCTGAAGCCCTCTCCTCTAAACTGTGCCAGCTTTAGTGCCCTCTTCCTTCTCTACTATGGTATTCCCCAAATTCCCCAGTTGCTCTTTCTACCTCTAGCCTCAACCCCCACCAGTCATTCTCCTGCTTTCACTGAAGTTATTTGTCTCCAGTGCATATCAGATCTTGCACTCCCTTAAGCTCAACAAACAGAATTTTTCAAACTTTCCATGGCTCTCCATGTCAGATGACAGAGCCTAAACTCCTCAGCCTACTACCCAAGGCCCTGCATAATCTGGCTTTTCCTTAACATTTTAATCTCTTTATTGCCATACTTGCCTTCATGCCAAACACTGTCACATTAAGCTGTTAGCCCTTCCTCAGACAAATGGCAGGCTGTCTTAATGGTCAAAATATGCACTGCCCTTCCCTATGGGAGAATTACACATACCCAACCCATTGATGTCAAGCTTGGGTGGGTGATTCAATTTGTTGAATGTGAGTGAAACTTGCCATTTTGGAACAGAAACTTGAAGAACAAGCTTGTGGTGTGCAACCTGCACCAGCTCTATTCTCTCTGCCCCAGCAATGAACATATAACATGAGCAAAAAACAAACTTTCATTTTTGCAAGCCACTGAGATTTGGGGGGCTGTTTGTTAGCACAGCATAACTTAGCCTAAACTGATCAAAACATTCCATTGGAACCCAAGCTCCATAACTGTTCCCTTTGTAACCCCTATGTGCAATACAGACACATGGCTGGCAGTACATATTTGCTGAATGAATGGAAATAGTCAGTGAATTAATGAGCCCATGACCTCTGGGCCTTTGCACACATTGTTCTCTCAGTAAAGAGTCCCTTCTTTGCGTCTTCACTTGCCCAATTCCACCTCAAAGATAGCCTCCTCCAAGAAGCCACCTTCACCCATCACTCTCTCCTCCCTAAGAACTCAGTATATATTTCTGCTCTCATAATAACTGTCTGTCTTCTTTCCCTGACCATAAGACCCTTAGACAAGGCCAGATCCACCTCCCCTTGGTGGCCCTATGCCCAGCACACACAGTCCACAACAAATGGATGGATGAATGAATAAAGGGGTAAAGGAGTAGGGAGCTTCCAATTCCTTCAGGTAATCACAGGCTTTCTCCACTGCAGGCCTTTGCTTATGCTGTTCCCCTGGAAAAAAAATCAGTCCCTTCCCTATTTGCTACCCTAACCCTTCTAAATCCTTTAGGGTCCCCTGCCCCATCCACTGCACATTCCTGTCATAGTTAAGTCATTCATTCTCCCCTGTTCCCATAAATTCAACACACCCCTTCAACAGAGCCTTTATCACATGGCACTGAGATCATCTGCAGACTATCTGTCTCTATGAGCACTCAGGCCCTGCCTGAGTCTGATTCATCCCTGTGTCCCCATACCTAGGAGTTGATAACAATGACAGCAACAACAAATAATAAAGATAACCAACCAGGGTATGCTCTGGTTAGATAAACAGATGAATGAATATTTGAGTGAATGAATGAATAAATGTGAATGGGTTCTAGCACATCCTTCCACTGACCTTCAGAAAGCCCAGACTCATCACTAGAGGAGCACATTCTGAATGTGACGGGGGCTGAGCTGATTGATGCTTTGCTACCCCAGATGACTGCTCGCCCAGGCCCCTGCTCCTGTCCCTACCCTCATGGGCCACGTGACCCCACCAGTGAGTGCAGGCCACTGTAGGGACCACCACACTATCCCACTTCCCAATCACTGACTCCCCCACCAGCAACCTGGCAGAAGTGTCCCAGAGCATGACTCCAGGGAAGTGTGTGCACCAGGTCTGTCAGCCCTGGAGCCTCCTCTACTCTGTCACCAATAGGGGACAAATGGGAAAGGAGAGGAATGGAGAAAGATTTGCAGAAAAGGAGGAACGGGAGGGAATCTGCATCCATCCCGAAGTCAACACGCATGGCCAGTTGCATAGTTGACTGCAGACGTGACTGGGAACTCGGAACAGGACAGCTAACACCCAAGTCAAGAAACACTAATCGCTCTGCATGATGCTTTCCCTCCTCTGACTCTTGCTCCAGAGAATCCCGAGGGAACCAAGGAGAATGAGAGGGGTGAAAGAAAAAGCAGCACGTATCCAGAACTCATGCTAAAGGCAGACCTCCAGGAACTTCAATCCTCTAGAAACCAACCAGGAACCAGAAGCAAATGAAAAGCTCCATCAGAAATGTCAAAGTCATGAAAGTAAGGAAAGAAGGAGAAACTCTTACAGATTGGAAGAATCTGAGGACACACAATCACCATGAACAATGTGGGATTCTGGAGCAGATCCCGAAACAGAAGAACATTTGAGGAAAACTGGTGAAATTCACGTAAGCAACAGTAATTGTATTGTACCGCTGTTGTTAATTGGTTTTGATCACTGGGCTGTGGTTTTGAAAGTTGTTATCATTAGGGGAAGCTGGATGAAGGATACACATGAATTCTGTTTTTCAAATATTTTTATAAGTCTTAAAGTATCTTAAAATAAAGAAGTGTGCTTTGTTTTGCCTTCCAGAGGACTTGTGCGCAGCAGCCATCAATCTCCTGGTGTGAATTCAGTCATTCTCACTAAACCTAGTTTTTTACTGAATTGTCTGTGAATATAGCTTATTTATTTAGCAGTCATGGATATTGTTGTCTCAAGAAACCTACAGTTCTGCTGTGAAGCTTTGAAGTCTTGAACGGGAGGAGGAGGAGAGCTAGAAGTGACACACTGAGAAGTGTCAGGGAGAGAGAAAGAGCTACAGGGCTGCCATTCGGGGCCATTTAGCGCCAAGGCAGATCTGCCCATGCGCCTGAAGGACCCCCCAGAGGCAGCTGCCTGTTCCAGCTCAGTCGACCCTGTGTCTTTATGATTCGATTTGACTTGCATAGGAAGTGTTTATGGAGCCTTGAGCCATGCCCTGAGTTGGGGACACTAGGTTCCTGCCCTCCAAAGGCTCACAAATGGGGAGGCATGTGTGCACAAACACAAAAGAAAACATTACACAATTTCTATCATTTTGAAATGCAAAGCGTGTTTAGGAACCCCAGATCCCTAATAATTAATTTAACCTCCGAGAAGATACGGTCGGAGAAGCTGCTGAAGGGGGTCTTTGGAAGTTAGAGGCAGCTGGAGCACGGGGGTTCAGGTGGAGAGTGACTGCAATGGAACCTACGAGGTGAGCAGGGACCAGATCAGAAAAATCCTAACTTGCTTTCCAGTGTGGACTCTGCAAACAGAAGCTACTGAAGGCCTTAAGCAAAGACCTGGGTTGATTTAAGGAAGCTCCGTGGTTGCAGTGCGGAGGGGTGTTCTTTCTTCAAGACTGAACTGAGAAGTTATGTCAAGGCCACTGTGCGTCCTGTTTTAGGGGGCGGAATGCCTGCAGCACACTGTGAGGGTGAAAATGAACAAGGCGATAGTCCAAACAGAGATGCTGAGGAACAGTTCCTTCCCCACGGGGCTGAATTCTCAAGACTCTGCTGTCCACCAGGCTGCCCTGCCTTTCCCTGTGTGTAAAGGCTCAGCGGCTCCAGGCTGGGATGTGCACGGTCCGTGCCTTCAGATGGCAATGGTTACTGTACTTCTGGGGGACAATATCTCCTGGCAGCATTTCAAATCCATCCCAGGCAGCTCAAAACGAATAGCAGCCAGACTACCTCCTAAACAGAGGGGCAAAGAGGGGCACTATCTCCCTCTGACCGTCCAGGCTTCCTGCTGTCTCCACTCTCCTAAGTCTCCAAGCTGCTGTGCCTGCTTAAGAGGAGCAGGTGCAGAGGGCAGCAAAGCCCCCTAGAGCGGTCACATCGGGTGTCGGATTCTCTGTTCTTCTGAGTCTTGTGAATGTGTGGGGGTGATATGGAGACGTACCCGAGTCCCCCAGAATCACCAGGAACTCTGATAGAGAGGACTAGGACAGAAAAGAGAGGCAGGGTTTAGGGTTCCCTTCACACTTGCTAGCTGCCCCAGCAGAGGGGGCCATAGGCTGAAGATGCTGGAGACACAGGTCCCAGGCAGTGCCTGCCTAAGACCCTTCTGCTGGACCAAGGTACTGAAAGAGCAAGCAATGTGCTGCAGGGAGCACAGCAGGTAAAGGGCAGAGCAGAAACAGAACCAGGTTTTCTGGCTCCAAACCCAGACCTCCTGAGCCAGTCCAGAGCGAACTTCTCTGGGCTTTCTGGAACTTAGAGAGAGCAAAGGCCTCATGCAGTCTCGTGTTCCAGCCCTACCTCCCACCGACAAATGCATCGGGCACTGACTCTGTGCCAGGCCAGCCCCTCCTGAACCACGACTCTCCCCTGTAACTATCCTCTAAGACGGGTGGTAGAAATGCCTGACACATATGCAGGTTTTCTATAAATGTTTTCTGCACCACTGGTTTATTCATATACCATCTTCTTCCAAAGAGAATCAAAGCCACTTAAAAACACACACATACTACGGATAATGTTTTCTCTAACAAGTGAGTAACTAGGAGCAAAGGAAACATACACACATCTCAATTTTTTTAAATAAGTGAGTGAATCAGGACAAGAGAAACACATGCATTACAATATTTTTTTTTAAATAAGTGAGTGAAGTGGGACAAAGGAAAATAAAGGATAAGAAATCAAAGAAAAAACTCGAGATGGCTCTGAAAGGCACAATCCCTGCACTTGCCAGAGGGGGACCCCAAAGATTGGCCGTCAGTAACAACCAGTACAGTGGGAAGCGCCCTCTGTCTTAAGGTTCACAATATTCAAGAGATACCTAAAAATAAACAAAAAGGAAAAATGTTGTTTAGAAGAAGTGAAACTATTTTTGCCACTAAGCATGGAAAGGAAGTTTGCTGAGGGACTGAATAGATACTAGCTCCTTCCCTTTGCCCCTCTGCCTGAAATCCCAATCCCTCCTCCACGCTCCAGCTGGGAGCCAGCCTAGACTGCCTCAACCGGGCAGATGCACAAAAAATGGGGCACTTTTGCTTTTTTTTAAAGGCTTTTTCTCAAAAGTATAATATACGTACATTAAAATGCACATGAGGGATCCCTGGGTGGCGCAGCGGTTTGGCGCCTGCCTTTGGCCCAGGGCACGATCCTGGAGACCCGGGATCGAATCCCACATCAGGCTCCCGGTGCATGGAGCCTGCTTCTTCCTCCGCCTGTGTCTCTGCCTCTCTCTCTCTCTCTCTGTGACTATCATAAATAAATTTTAAAAAAAAATTTAAAAAAAATGCACATGAGAGTACTGTTCAGGGAATGTTCACAAACAAAATACACCTATGTACTCAGCACCCAGATCGAAAAACAGTATTACCAGCACACCTGAAGCCCCCTCCCAGCCGATACCTCACCGATACCTCACCAAGGGCAAACTGCCCAGACTTCTAACACCGTAGATGTGCTTTTCTTATTTTGGGCCTTATATAAATAGAATCATTCAGTGTCTGGCTCCTCTTGCTCAACCCTGTTTGTCAGTTGCCCATACATTTCTTGTAGCTGTAGTGTGTTCATTCTCCTTGCTATACTCCATCATGTGGCTACCCACAATTTATTCTCCTGTAGATGGACAGGCTCATCCATTCTTGGTCAGGAAAATAAAGACAATCACAGGTTGCACATGGCTATTTTTAACTAAGTTAGTTAGTAACTAGTTAATAATTTAAGTACTTGAGTTCAGAAGATGCCAATGTTATTTTTCTAAACTTTTAAATTAGACTCAAATGCACCATCTGAAAACTGTCAGTCTGGCAGCTGTCATTATTTTGATCACTGAAATCTATTTTTGTAACCAAAGATGTCTCAGTCCTGTGGCCAGGGAACCAAAAAAAACATATAGAAGAGCCATACAATTTTTTTTTTTTTGCTCTTTTGCAATTAGACATTCAACATTTGTAGGCAACATTTATTGAGACTTCACTATGCGATGGGAACTGTACTAAACATTTTGCTTGCATTATTCCTTTCAACTCTGGCAACAACCCTGTGGAATAGTTTCACTTTTATTACTCTCATTTTTCAAGCTTTGTCCTCAGTACTTAGTGTAGGATCTAGTACAAACCAGGCACTCAGTAAGTGCTTATTAAGCCAGGCAGTGAATGAACGATAACAGCTACCACTTATACAGCCCATAGTACATACCAGAAACTGTGCCAAAAGTTTACATTCATTGTCCCATTTAATCTTCCCAAAAAACCTGAGATAGTATAGGAGACACTTTTGGGAGTTTTGTTCAACTCACAGATCCCCACTTTCTCTGAGAACTATCCCCTGCTCATGCAAACCTCCACTAGCTGTCACATTTGTGCTGTATGACCCCACCTGTTTGGTCACAGTTGATTGATTGGAACAGAAGTAGACACTTAATGAGACTCAGCCAATCAGATTCTCTCTTGGGAATTCGAACTTGACCTTGAAAGATGGTCAGTTAGTTTTACTCATGGTGGGAACTGAGGTGCTATCAACTCACCCCCAAACTGGAGTATAGACTTTTTTATGGAATAATGGATAAAGAGGAGAGAAGTGCAGAGACAAGAGGGTCCCACCTGCTTCTCTGTTCCTGCTCCAGGACCTCAAAAAAGTCTAGATTTAGATAGTTAAGGGTTTTTTTTTTTAAGATTTTATTTATTTATTTATGAGAGATACAAAGAGAGGCCGAGACACAGGGAGAGGGAGAAGCAGATTCCCTGCAGGGAGCCCAATGCGGGACTCAATACCAGGACCAGGGATCATGCCCTGAGCCAAAGGCAGACGCTCAACCACTGAGCCACCCAGGTGTCCCTGGATGGGTAAGTATTATCTTTCTCCTTCCATATATGATTAAACTGAAGCTCAGAGGAAGTAGAGTGACTTGCCCAGAGTCACAATCCAGTAAATGGCAGAGCAAAGACTTGAACTCAGGTCTGCCCAAGTCTGCAACCTGAGCTGTTTCCCCTTCCACACACTGATATCCCTTGGCCCAGATCTCTGAGAGCCCCCCCCCCCCTCCCAGATCAATCTTTCATCCCTGCTGCAAGCTTTTTTGAAGACCAGGGCCACATCTGACTCATTGCAGCATCTCCACCTGGGCTGAACACTGTCAGGTGTCAATGGCCAGTCACCAGGATGGAGATTTCATAGGGCCAAACAAAACATCATGGTGTGACTGATGGGAAGTTAATGAGTTTTGTGAATATAAATCAAAGAGGTAGAAAAGTGGGGCATGGAAATGAGATACTTCCTAATGACCCTGACAGAGGAGCCAGTGAGCAACTGATGAAAGTCCATAGCAGCCATAGCTGGAGAGGGACCACCAGCAAACTAAAGATGGTAGGAGGGTACAGTATGCCATCCCAGAAAATAGAGAATACCTAAATCTTCCTCATGACACAAACCTCAGCCTGGCTGCCTGGAGTTCACCCTTGGCCAAATAAGAGAAGTGAGAATTGGGTCTGGTCCAGGCCAAATGTGGGGGACTGGCCAACATCAGGGGCTGAACCCACAGCACATCATTGACCAAAGTCCTCATCCTACAGAGACTGAACCATTTGAACCCCTCTGCACACACGTACTCCACCCCATCTTCCGCAAGGTAGGCAGAGAGATCTTCAAAAACACCAAGCTGATCAGGTCACCCCCTCCATAAAGCCCTCATGTGGCCCCCAAGGCCCTCAGCCTGTCATTCAAGGCCTTTACAATCTACTATGATACAGTGAGAGATAGATTTTGTGATAGGAGCACCTTTCCTTACATTAGGTTTTGTGCAGAGCTCCTAAGATTCCTGGAATTTCCTAAGTGATAGGAGAATCTTTCGTTATTCATTACAAGCCTTTTTGATCACACCTAAGTTTATGCCAATGAGGCGATTTCTGATGGGACCCTAACATAGCCTCCGAATTGGTATGGTCACCAGAAAGGTCAAGTGGTGGAACTTTCAGCCCCACCCAATGACCTTCAGGAAGAGGGACAGGGTAGGGGTGGCAGTGGTGGTGGCTGGAAATTAAGCTGTATAAAACCTCTTAAATAAGGAGGTTTGATGAGCTTCCTGATGGGTAAACATGTCAAAGTGCTTGGAGGGTGATGTTCCCAGAGAGATCATGGAAACACCACACATTAACCCTGCATAAGCTTGCCCTATGCATCTCTTCCATCTAGTTGTTCCTAAGTTGTATACTTTGTAATAAACTGATAAACTTAAGCAAAATGTCTCCCTGAGTCCTGCGAACCATTCTAGCAAATTATTGAACCCAAGGAGGGGATCAAGGGAAACCTCTACTTAGAGCCAGAATTGTAGCCCGGTGAGTGGGACCTAGAGTGGTGAGCAGTCTTGTGGTATTGAGCCTTTAAGTTACGGGGTGTCTATGTGAACCTCTGGTAGTTACTGTCAGAACTGAATTGAATTGTTGGAAGCTCAACCGGTATCTGGGGAGTTGGAGAATTGGTTGTTAGTGTTAGAAAACACCATGGACCTGCCGTTTCAGCCTTCTCTTATAATACACCGCTCACTCACTGCTCCCAATATTCCAAGTTACTGTATTCCTGACAATTTAAAAGAACTTTAAACTCAACTCAAGAAGCACGATCTCAAAACAGCCTATTCTAACCTCCTCAGATTGGGTTAAGAGTCCTTCCTTTGCACACATCTAGCACAGAAAACATACTATTGTGACCACGGGTTTACATGTCTGCCTTTGCTAACAGATTGTGGGCTCCTTAAGAGCATGGACTTGGTTTTTCTACATCATTTCTTTTTTTCACCGGTACACAGCAAACTGCTAGGTCTATGGTGGACATCGGTAAGTACGTATGGGATGCACGGGTGTACAGATGCAGGCAGGGTAGATAGTTGGGTAAATGGCTGGATAAATGGGAGTGTAAGGATGGCTAAATGGATAGGAGGAAGAATAAGTGGATGTGTGGGAGGATACGGAGGTGGATAGATGAGAGGAAGGTTAGATAGATGACAGATGGATGGGTGGGTGGACAGGAAGGTAGGAGGAGGGATAGGTGGATAAGTGAGAGGATAGATGGGTGAACGAGCGGATAAATGGATAGATGATAGGACGGTGGGAGTAAGGACACATGGATAGGAAGGATAGGATTCATGTATCCATCTAGGAAAATAGATGGATGCATGAATAGATAAAGAAATGGATGCGTCAATCAATTCCAATGCCTACACGTCCAAGCCTAGGGTTCCGCCCTAGACTCCTCTCAGAGTTCTGCTGCCTGCCAATGAGTCCTGAAATCCAACATGTATAAAATCAAATTCACATTCATCTTCCCCAAATTTCCAGTGTTCCGCTCCTCAGTGAATGGCAGCACCACCCCCCAGCAGCACAACTAGAAATCCAGGGATGATCCTTGACTCTACTCACTCCCTCAACCCCCATACTCAGCACATCACCGAGTTCTGTTGACTTTACCTCTGACAGCTCTTGCCACCTGGTCCATCTTCCTCCATCTCCAGGGACACCATCACTTCTCTCCTGGGCCAGGTGATCACCACCTCACTGGCCTTCCTGCCTCCATTCTGTCTTGCCCCCCATCATGTCCACACTGCCAATAAAGCTGTCCTCTCAAAATGCAGATCTGGTTATGCCATCACCACACCTCCAATATTGTTTACAACATTCTAATGCCTTTCATTACATTCAGGATCCAAAGCAATCCTGACCTCTGCCCATTTCTCCTGCCTCATCGCACGCCCTCACAAGGTCACACCTCCTAGAATACTCTCTCACATGCTTCCTTGTGGCATGCCCCATCACTGCAACCTTACCTCTTTCTCTGTAGCTCAGTGTGGTTAATGTCCGTCACCGTCTCCAGGCAGTGAGCCCTACAAAGGAGAGATTGTGTTTATTTAGGCTTTACTTGTTTGGGGGGCAGGCGGGCTTGGGTGCAAATCTGAGATCTATCCCTAATTAGCTATGTGACGTTTAGCAAGTTACTTGACCTCCATAAACCTCTTTGCTGTACATGAAACACCAGAAAAGGCTGTCCCCTGCTACAGAACATTGGAATGAAGTTAAATAATGCATGCAGTGTGGCTATCAGAGGGGCTAGTCTCTATGAAGACATGTCATGACTGGGCTGCAAGTAGCAGCAAAAAGATCTGTACACAACCCTGCTCACTCCTCAGCCAGTTTACCTAGAATGGGCTCTACCCTGAATACAAATCTTCAAGCAGGCCCAGAATGAAGTCCCCCCAGAGGAGGGGCTGTCTTTTACACTTCAGCACCTGAAGACCTCTCTTAGGGGCCTACAAGGGTGGCTTTTCCTCCTAAAGGGGAGACAGAGGGACAGCCCACCCTAGCCCCTCCAGCCAGGAGAATGGGTGGCCAAGTTTTATTAAGTCCCCTGAAGAGTTTAGAAACCCAGACACCAGCCTTCTTAACATATCCACTTCATTAAGTCCCTTCCTCCCTCAGGAGCCTACAGCATCAGGTACAGCTCCCTTTACCTAGGATCTCACCACCACCCGCCTGCTGGCACCTGGAGCCCCACAGTCCACCCTTCATTCAGACAGGTCTCTTTACCAACCTGTCTCCTCCTTCCTGATCCCACACCCTGCCATCTGTCCTGGAAAGCCTCCCTCTATAAATCCTTCCCCCTCTCTCAAAGTCCCTCTTTCAGAAAGCTCTCTAGGATTAACCCAGCCTACATTAATTTCCCTCTCTTCTGAGGGCCCAAGGCCCTGGTGCCTCCAATTAAAGACAAAGCACTGGTGTAAGACCCATCTGGATGCAATGCCAAGCTTTCTACCAATAAAGGATACATTTTTAAAGGATAAAATCATGACTGTTATACAAACATAAATAAACATTCATCAAAGACTTTAACACATTAATCAATGAGGAAACCAAAAAGATTATACACAATTCAAAAAAAAAAAAGATTATACACAATTCAAAGGTGAATCTAAAGCTCAGCCACGTGTATAGTTTTTAGGCCACCCCTAAGATATCAATTGACCGCACCTGACAACATTCATGTGCATCTCAGTAGCCAAGAATATTCTGCATGATAATCAGTTTTCTTCAACTGATAAAACCGGAAAATAGCTCAGAGACCATGAAAGGCACAAAATCCCTTAGAAACAGATAACCAGGGACACCTGGGTGGCTCAGTGGTTGAGCATCTGCCTTTGGCTCAGGTCATAATCTCAAGGTCTCGGGCTTGAGTCCTGCATCAAGCTCCCCATGAGGAACCTGCTTTTCCCTCTATCTATGTCTCTTCCTCTCTCTCTCTCTCTCTCTCTCTCTCTCTCTCTCTCTCGTCTCTCATTAATAAATAAATAAAATATTTTTAAAAAAGAAAACAGATAACCATAGGTGAGCTAACACCTAATATCCAATTTAAAAGATACCTGGTAATCTTTTTTGACTATTTTAAAGTGCATCAGCATCTTCTTGGGTATAGCTTAAAGAGCTGTGGAACTCTGGAAACTCACTTGAACTCAGAAGGCCTCAGTCACCTCATCTGTAAAGTGGAGCAACAGTGCAGAATTCTCCAAGCTCTCAGCCTAGAGCAGATCCAGAAGGAGCTGCTTCAGGTTTGGCAGATAGCTCTGCACCCCAGGGCTCTCTCCCTCTACCTCAGCACCTGCACCTGAGCTTGCCGGCTCCTGGGCCCTAGAAGGGTCTTGCTCCCAGAACCGCCCCCCCACCCATGGAGCAGGGACCCCAGGCCCCTTCCTTCATCTGTCCTAACACCACCAAGACACAGTCAAGATGACCTTTAGCAAGAATCAGAAGGAAAGAGGAAAAGGCTTTGAAAAGCTGGTGGGATAGGTCTCCCTCCCTTTTCGCCTTCCCTCCTTTGGAAAATGGTGTGCTCTCCACCCCCAAAGTCAAGGCAATGGTGGGGGGGGGGGGGGCTTTGAATGTAATTCAAGGCTGGGAAGATGCTTTTGACATAATTCTGTCTAAGGTACATACTTGAGAGAGGTAACCTTCCAGAAAGGTCTAATGGATTTTTAGAAAAAAGCCACCAAGAAGCTAGACCATCCTGATAGACTTTCAAAACCCTCCCCTTCTCGCCTCTAGTATCAGAAGATTCCCTTCAACAATAGAGTTGGTAAGGTGACCATACCTTATGAGTAACAGGAGTGATACAGAGCACACTCTAGGACAAATCCTCATAGCCTGGCATTTGAGGACTCTCAGGGCACCTCACTGTCACTGTGTGTCTTCTGGAAGGCTCCTCCCTCCAGCCTCCCTACCCCACCTACACCACCCTCTTGGTCACACAGACCCTACACACCACTATGCTACCTTGGTGCCTAGGAGATGTCCCTCCTACAAGTCAGACCCCATTAGAAGAAAGCTTCAAAAATCTATGGGCATACCCACTGAAATAAAGAATAATCATGAACGTGCACAAACCTACCCACGGGAATGTTCGTCGGAGTGTTGTCTCCACGTATGAAAAACTAGAAATGGACTAAGCACAGCAATAGAGGATTAGCTGAACGAGGTACAGTACAACTATCTGATGCAATGCTAGGGAGCCATTAAAAGTGTGATGTGGACAGAAGAGAGACAGCCCGCTCCACTTAAGGACCCCCGTAGAGTTCTACAATGACAAGGAAAGAAAAAGAAAACTCAGGAGTAACGTTGACCACTTTCTATGTTCTTCTTCTGCCTGTTGATGTTTCACAAGTGTCCCACACTAACAGATATTTGCAGATGGACAGGAAGGTAGGTAAATGGACATAGTTCAACTCCCTGGAGTGAGACCCGCCACCACCGGGCCCAGTGGAAACCAGTTCTGGGCTCCAGCGTAAAGAACAAGCCAGATTTGTCAGACCACTGATGTTCAAAGGGAGGTGGCAGGGAAACAAATTCTTAAGGGTCAGAGCCTTCCCCAAGTTCTCCCTTAAAGTGCCACCCGCAAAACACATGTGCACAGTCTTGCCAAACTGGACAGCTTACAGGTAAAACCACTAACAACAGGAGTATCCATCCTGCAAGGATCACCTGCTAAGTGTGTGCTCAGGGAGGTCAAGATTACCTTTATTGGCGTTGTGCAGTGGGCACAGCCCTGGCCTGGGAGTCCTAGGGCTACCAATCCCAGTTCTCTGGCCCTGACCTGTTCCCTCCTTTCTCTAGTTCTTTATTCATTCATCCATAAAATAGATGTATAGGGTTGGACTAAAGGACTCTCAGTTCCCCTTTCTAAGAACTCTCAAAGATGTTTCCCTTTATTCTGGTCCCATAGCACATTTGCCCCCATAAGTAGCCCCAGATGGAACCGGAATCCCCCAGCCTGGGTCCCACCCTCTCCTGTTTCGGGGAGGGGATGGGGTGACAGTAGAGCCCAGAATGAACAGTTTCCAATGAAGGTTGGGAACTGTTTTCACATTCCAAAGCCCTGGATCATGCAGGTCACTCTGCCCCTCAAGCCAGGGTTGCCCAAGACACAATGAGTGGCCGAACTGAGAGTGGGGTTTGTTTTCCTCGCCAGACCCTGCTCTGTCTCCACCCTCCCACGGGACCCACGGCGGGGCCTCGCTTATGTTTGGAGCCATCCCATGGCTCCTCCGCTTGTCCAAGTTTTATCATAACCACGCATAGCTCTTTGCCCTCGCGTTTTCTTTTTGAGAATCACTTCCTAGCTGCCATGGGCAAAATGGGAGTCAGGAGAGTCACCGACAGTATTTCGTCAATTCATTCATCACATTGAAAGGGCGGGGCCAGTGCAGGACTCCAGGAGCTTCCTTCCCCATCAAGCAGGGGAGGCCCAAGTAGCGGGAGCGCCGCGAGGCAAGGGTGCAATAAGCCGGAGCTCTGCTGCAATGACCAAGGACGACTCGGAGAATGAGCTAGACTCGTCCAAGGCCGCAAGCGGGATGCAGACAGGGCAGGTCCACGTGCCAGGGCCAAGCTCTGTGCCTGGGATTCGTGGGGAGCGCAGGACAGAGGGCACGGGCTGCGGAGGAAATGGGCAATGCCGGCTCCGGAGACCGAGGCTTCGGCGGCCTAGCGGACGCCCCGGCGCGCCCCCGAACCCCCGAACCCGCTGCCGGCCTCGACTGGAGCCCCCGCCCCAGGGCCCAGCTGTGCCTCGCGCGGGTCCGAGGGGTCGGTGGTCGTCCCCGCCCTCCCACAGACAAGCCTGTCCGCCCGGCGGGGCGCCCTGCCTCCCCGGGCTCTCCGGCCCCCCCGGCCCCCACTGCCTCCCCGCCCCCCCCGGCCCCCCCGGCCCCCACTGCCTCCCCGCCCCCCCCCCCCGGCCTCCCCTGCCTCCCCGGCGCCCCGGCCTCCCCGGCCCCCCCTGTCTCCCCTGCCTCCCCGGCCCCCCCGGCCACCCCGGCCTCCCCGGGCCCCCCGGACTCCCCCGGCCTCCCCGGCCCCCCCTGTCTCCCCGGCCTCCCCGGCCTCCCCGGCCTCCCCGGCCCCCCCTGTCTCCCCGGCCTCCCCGGCCTCCTCGGCCCCCCGGCCCCCCCTGTCTCCCCGGCCTCCCCGGCCCCCCCGTCTCCCCGGCCCCCCCTGTCTCCCCTGTCTCCCCGGCCCCCCCGGCCACCCCGGCCTCCCCGGCCTCCCCGGGCTCCCCCGGCCTCCCCGGCCTCCCCGGCCTCCCCGGCCACCCCGGCCTCCCCGGGCCCCCCGGGCTCCCCCGGCCTCCCCGGCCTCCCCGGCCTCCCCTGTCTCCCCGGCCTCCCCGGCCTCCCCGGCCCCCCCTGTCTCCCCGGCCCCCCCTGTCTCCCCTGTCTCCCCGGCCCCCCCCGGCCACCCCGGCCTCCCCAGCCTCCCCGGCCTCCCCGGGCCCCCCGGGCTCCCCCGGCCTCCCCGGCCTCCCCGGCCTCCCCGGCCCCCCGGCCCCCCCTGTCTCCCCGGCCTCCCCGGCCTCCCCGGCCCCCCCTGTCTCCCCGGCCCCCCCTGTCTCCCCTGTCTCCCCGGCCCCCCCGGCCACCCCGGCCTCCCCAGCCTCCCCGGCCCCCCGGCCTCCCCTGCCTCCCCGGCCTCCCCGGCCCCCCCTGTCTCCCCTGCCTCCCCGGCCACCCCGGCCTCCCCGGCCTCCCCGGCCTCCCCGGCCTCCCTGGCCTCCCCGCCTGCGGACGTGGGTGTCGGGCGCGCTTCGAGCCTCGCCCCCCGCCCCCCGCCCCCCGCCGGGTCCCGGGGGTGACCCTGGCGGCCGCCCCGCGCTGTGGAAGCCTCGAAGCCCGCGGCGGCGCGTCCAGGCCCGGGGGGCGCGGGGGGCGCGGACGGCGGGGCCGGGGCGGAGGCGCGGGGCCGACGGGCAGGCGGGCGGGGCTGCGGCAGCGCGGGGCCGGGGCCGGGGCGGGCGGGCGGGAGGGAGGGACGGAGGCCGCCGCCGCCTGCACCGGGGCGCGCGGGCCGCAGGTCCACCCCGCCGGCCCCGCCCCGCCCGCCCCGCCCCTGCGCGGACCCGGCCGAGGCGGAGCGGCGCGCCCCCCGCGACGCCCGAGCCGAGCCCGAGCCCGAGCCCGAGCGCAGAGGCATCCGAGCGGGAACGAGAGCGGGAGCGGGAGCGGGAGCGGGAGCCGGAGCCGGAGCGCGAGCGGGAGCCGGAGCCGGAGCGGGACCCCGAGCGCGAGCCGAAGCTGGAGCCGGTACCGCGGCTCGCCGAGCGGAGCAAGGCGGCCAAGCCGAGTAAGGGGCGCGGGGCCGGGGCGGTGCTGGGGAGGGGCGGGCGGGGGTCCCGGCCCCCTCCCCGCGCTCGCGGCGGCCCCGGCGCACGCACACACCCCGGCGCGCTCCTCTCGGGCCCGGCCCCCGCCCCCGCCCCCGGCCCCGGCCCCGGCCCCAGCACCCCCGCCGGCCGCGGGGCCACGGGGCGGGGAGGGTCCCCGGAGCGCGGCGTCGCCGGGCCCGCGCCCTCGGTTTCGGGGCCCCCGACAGCCCAGCCCGAAGGGGCACGAGGACGCACCCGGCGGGCAGAGGGGAGGGGCTCGGCCCGGCCTCGACGACCCGGGCGCGGACCCTCCGACGGGCGGGTGGCCGGCGGGGCGCAGCGCGGCGCGGGGACAGGGGCGTCGGGCACACCCCCCGCTGTGCGCCGGGGACGCGCGGGGTCCGGGCCTGCCCTGCCGCCTGCGCAGCGCCCTCGGAGGCCGGCCGTGCCCACCCCACCCCGGCCTCCGCGGCCCTTCCCCCCGCGGCTCCGCGGCCCGAGGCGGGTGCGCGGACGACCCGGCGCTGCCCTCCGGGTGCCGAGTGACAGGTGCGAGGCAGGGCCCGGGAGCGCGACCCCCGGCCTGCACCCGCACGGCCCCACGGGCGCCCGCCTCTGGGGCTGCCCCGCAGGACTGCCCCCCCCCCCCCAGACAGCCTGACTTCGCCTCCCCGTGCCTCAGTTTCCTCCCCGGACAGGTGGGCAGGATTCTGTTGCGAGCAGACCGTTTCCGGGCTTGGGTGCCCAGGACGGGCTTGACGGACTTCCCCGCCGTGTGACCCTAGACAGAGGCACTCAACCTCCCCGCAGCCTTAGTTTCCCCACCAGGACTGTGTGTCTTAAGGATGAGCCGGGATGACGCCGGTGGGGGGGGGGGGGCGCCTGCCGTGGTGCTTGGCACGCAGCCAGGATTCAATTCAGGTTGGCTACAGGTGTCATTTTAGGAAGTTTCGGGCACCAGCAGATGCTGCGGCAGAGCGAGTTCCCCTGAGGCCGTGGGGACGCGACCCCCACCCAGCCCCCTTCGGGGAGGCCTCTGAATCCCCCAAGGCCTTGACGGCGTCTAATTGGGATTCAAAATTTAGGGCCTGCCCTTTCTCAGACAGCCCCTCCTCCCCGGCCTTCCGCGCGCCTGGGCCAGCTCTTGCCCCAGCAGCCACATCCATCCAGGAGGGAAGGAAGCGTATCTGACGGCCTTTCCCCTGTGCCCTTGGCTGCTGCCTGCGGCCCTGGGGGAGGGCTGCTCACGCACTTCTCCCAGCGTGTGCGCCGAGTTGTGCACACCTCTCCCCACTCTGCAGCTTGGGGGAGGGGCGGGGAGGATTGCTCTCCCCGAGGAGCCGAGGAGCCGTAGCTGTCAGGTGGCTTGGACGTTCCAGCAGTGGCGGTTCAGACACGCAGCAGAAAACAGCAGGGGGAGCAGCCACCAGGGCAGGGAGACAGCGGGAGGTCTGAGGGGTCTCAGCCCTCTTTCCGTGCTTACTGCGGTGTGTTCACCCGGGCCCCTGAGCCAGGAGGCACCAAAAATGGTGAACTTTGGGAGAAAATGGAGCCAGTGGCCTAGCGAGAGGTTACAACTCCAGAGCTGGAAGGTCCCCAGGAAGAGATGTGCCTGTCTGTGCAGCTGGGGTCTCAGACTCCCAGCAGAGAGACCCAGCACCTAGGGGAGGACGCTGGGACCTCTGGGGTGGCGGAGGATGTAGGCGGCAGGAGCGCCGTTGGGAAGACAGCAAAGATCCAGCTTGTGGACACCCAAGCTAGTCCTGGCCACCTGTGGCTTAGCGGCCCAAAACGGGGCAGAGGAGGGGTGGTTCTGTCCACACGTTGCCTGATGGGGGACTTTGGGAATGGGCTGCCTCCTCGGGGCTCCTCCTACACAGAAACCCCCTTTCTCCTCTTCTTCAGGTACCCCAGCCTCCCATTCACCCACTAGGGTGTCATATCCCCGCATCCTCCATAATCCTCACTCTTCTTCTTCCCAAAGGAGTTAATCAGGAACTAATTAGGTTTGTATCTTGCAGTCCATATAAGTTTCTAGAACATAGCCCAGAGGGAATGTGATGGAGATACAGGCATTACCTTCAGTCTTTGGGAATAATCAGACACATCTGTCCTTTTACGTGAAGCCTTTGCCTTGGAAGTGCTCAGAGCACAGGGTAAGGGCCAGAAAGGTCTAAATCTGCCCTCAGCCTCCTGAAAATAGAAACTGAGGCCTGGGGACCTTCTGGAACCCCTTGGCAAGTGAGCACAAAGTAGAGCTGTGACTGAGAACATGGCTACTTGGAGCCAACTGTCTGGGTTTATAACATATGATTCTAGGCAGGAGATTTATCTTTCAGAGCCTCAATTTCCTCCTGAAAGTGGGAAAAAATATATTACACACCTCCCAGTACAACTGCGAGTCTAGAAGAATAGATAGGAAACATAAGGCAATGTCAAATGGGCCTCTCCCAGTGGCCTTGCCATGTCTGCATTGTGAACGTACATTGAGCACGTGCTGTTTTCCAAGCATTTCTCTTTGAATTCTGGCAACAGTCCTCTGATTGAGGTACTGAAATTGTCCCCCATTTTATAGATGAGACCACTGAGGCTTAGAAAGTTTGAGGGCTATCTAACTTTGCTAGTATAGAACACTTAAAACATCCCTATGACTCATCACAATTTTATGAGTCTATAAAATTGATAATTAGCACGTTGTATCTTAGATGATATGTAATTAGTTGTTGGAATGCTTCCTCCAGGAATATCTTCAATTACTTTATACCTTTACGTTAATTGTCTACAGGCTATTGAATTTTTAGAGACACCTTCACTATTCAAACAGTAATCATTTTAAAAAGAGCAGCCCCCCCATTTTTCCCTATCCCTCTTCTATCCATTTTTTCTCATAGCACTTATCACCCATCACCAACATCTCTATATCATACTCATTTGTTTATTGTCTGCCCTCATCAATACAAACTCCCCAAAGGCAGGGACTTTTAACCATTTTGTTTATGATGATATCTCCTATATTCAGAGCCTAGAATAGTACCCAACGCTTAGTATGCTCTGCAAATTATGAAATGTTTTACAAACATAAGGTCTATTGTTATTATTTTTGCCAAGTGTATAGCTTGCCTGACAAATAAAACATTAAGGTTCATGGCAGAAACCATTCCCTCAAAAATTTGGCAAATAGGACTTGCTCAAGTGCCAGGGAAATTTTGATGAAGGTTAAAAACAATGGAATTATTTTCCTAGCATTTTAATAAAGCTCCTTATCAGTAAGTTCAAAGACCAGTTATTTTTGTAAATCTTTACGATAATAAATGGCATGTTCGGAGGCAATTGAGTTAGCTTTAAAATTTTTCAATGAGTTAACTATCACTGACTTAATTACTCCTTGTTAGCATGAAAGGTGTTTTCAAATCTTCATTTTAACGATTTTTCAGATCATAAAAGTAATACATGTTCATTGTAGAAAATTCGGAAAATCATAAAAAAATGTAAAAAACAAAAATCCCCTTTAACCTCAACACTGCCCACAGAGCACAATGACTGAATATTTTCATCTATTTCCTCCCTAATCCTTTTCTATACATGAGTATTTTCTCTAGGTTTCGTTTTCTTTTACAAAATAAGGATCATGTTGTATGCAGAGTTCTATAACCTGCTTTTTAAAAGAATATAACCTGGGTGGTTTTTTTTTTTTTTTTCCTCTTAACCATTATATTGAAAGTCTTTACCTATGTCATTAAAACGTCTTTAAAAATATGATTTCATGGTTATATATTATTCCACTATAATTTGCTCAGCTTCTCCTCTTACTGGACAATGGGGCTGTGCCCCATGTTTCAGTGCCATAAATAATGCTTGTCTGAGTCCTCTCTGTGGTGGTTCCTGAACCTTAAATCAGGCTCCTCTACCCAGCGGGTCAGGCCCATTTGCCAGTTGGTAGATGGACTGGTTTATGCACTTGGACAGTGAATGAAGCCTTAGAGATTGGACCTTGGTGGCCGTGAAGCAGGAGGTGGCGGTCGATCCTACAGAAGGCTGCTTGCCAGGGGATGTTCTTCTCCGTGGGTCCCAGCCTCGCCTAAAGACCTTCCTGCAGAGGAGGAAGGTCTCTGCCCCCCGGGGACCTCTGCCCGCGGCCCCAGGACTGGGCGCCCTGCCTGGTGGGGCAGCTGCCACCCTTTGAAGATTAATGTGTCTCACCGAAGTCCACCTGTGACTTTCCTCTGGCTCTGGGCAAGGACATGCGCGCCCACGGCTCCATGGAACCCCTGCGAGATGGCTGCATTCACTGGCTCGTTCGTGGAGCGAGTAGCCCCTGAGCACCCACTGCAGGAAGGACAGAGGACGGGAGTTATCCGCGCTGCCTAGGCCGTGAGTCCCACCTCGCCCCCTCGGGGGGCTCCGTCCTCCGCCCCCAGTCTCCCAAGCAGACGCGGGCGGTGGTCTAGGGCTGGTCTTCCTCGCCCCGCACCCCGCACCCCGCACCCCGCGGCTCTGACCCCTCCCCGGGCCGCTGCCGGGGCCCCTCCGCCTGGGGCCGCGCCCTCGGGGCGCCCGGCTCTGCCCTCCCCGATCCGTAGCCGGGCCCCGTTGCGCGTGGGGCTCCCCTGCGAGCAGGCGGCGTGAGGGCGCGCGGGGCTCCCGTCGGGCGGGGCTGCGGCCCCCCGCTCGCCCCCCGGCCCGCGTCGCCCCCGTGGACCCGTCCTCCCCCCCCCCGCCTCCCACGGCCGCGCCTCGCCGCCCCGCCGAACCCCCGGGCAGCCAGGGGCGGGGGCCCACTCTGCCGCCCACCCCCCCTCATTTTCCCGAATCTCAGTGTTGACATCTGCAAAATGGGGGGGCTGCTCTGCGGGCCGGCCGCCGCCACGTGACTGCGGAGGCCCGGGCGCCGCAGCGGCGTCACGTCACGTGGCCGAGCACCCCCCCCCCCCCGCCGCGGTGCCGCAGAGCCCGCCTGGCTGCCGCGCATGCGCCGTGCCGCGCCCGCCCCCCCGCGCCCCCCGGGCCGCCCCCGCCCCCCCCCCCCCGCGTGCGCGCTGCCCGGTGTGAGTGTCGCAGCGGCCCAGCCGGGTGCTGGGAGCGGGCAGCGGGGACGCGGGGACGGGGCGGGCCGGTGACGTGGCCTTGCCGCGCGCCGCCGCCCCGGGGCCGCCAGACAGCGCCGCGGATGAGTCACGGCGGGATGCTGCGCCCCGGCCCGGCCCCGCCCGCCGCCCCCCCGGCCCCCCCCCCGCCCCCGCCCCGGCGCAGCGCACGCACCTGCAGTCGCTCCTTTGTGTGCGGCCCGGCCCGGCCCCGCCGCCCGCTGCACCCCGGGGAGGTGGGGGAGGTGGGGGGGCGAGGCCGCCGTCCCGGGCCCCCAGCGCCCTCCTGCGCCCTCCTGCGCCCTCCTGCGCCCTCCAGCCCCGGAGCTTGCGGGACACGCTCCAGGTGCTGGGTAGACACGTGAAGAGGCCGCCGCGAGCCGGCGGTGCAGGGGGGAGGCCGACGCGTGGAGCTGCAGGGGCAGGGTCCGGGTCCGCTGGCGGCGGCGGCACCCACGGCGGCGCCCCCATCGCGGTCCCCACGGGGCGTCCTCCCCAGGAGGGGGAGCGTCGTCGGCAGGCGGCCTGGACACCGCCGGCAGCGCTGACATCAGCCCAAGACGGGGCTGCCCGAGCGTCCCACCCTGCGCCTCCCCGCAGCGCCAGCCCAGGTGACCCCCACAGGCCGCACCGGCCCCCTCTACCACAGCCAGCCAGTCCCCCAGAGGGCGTCGGAAGCAGGGGTGCCCTGGAGGGCTGTCCAGGTGCGTGGGCGCGCAGCCCCAGCGCCTGCCCCGGCTGCAGCGCTCAGACTTCGCGGAAGAGCTTTCCCGAGCTCGATGCTGTACTAGCGGGGAGTTGGCCAGGTGCGCAGGAAAGAAATGACACGCCGGGGACAGGGAGTGGCCCGCAGGTGTAAAAGGCCCAAGGTGTCCAGGAAGCTGGCCCGCAGAGCCCTGAGGGTGTCATCTCCGTGGGGCGTCTCTGCTGTCACTGGGGAGCACGGGAGACAAGACCCCACCCTGCACAGCTCTTCTTCCATCTGTTCTCTGCGACCTCGAGCGGATCAGGTCACTGAGCCTCGAGGTTCTCATCTGCAAAATGAAAATGATGTTCCCCACGTCGGGGAACATGTTGCAGTAATGTTGCTGCCGTTATATCCTGGCACACGCAGGTGTGTGGTGAGCCTGGGTCACACCTGAAAGCACCGGCGCCCAGAAGGTTTCCATATACAGAAATGTCTACCCGACCCAGCTCCTTGCCAGTCTCCCCAGCTCTTTGGGAACCAACACATTGCCCACCGAACACCTAAACTGTCCCCAAAATACACAGTGTGAGGGTTCTTGGTGCCTCCTGCCCTAGGCAGAGGGCAGATCCCCAGACCCCCCTGCAGCCTCAGCCATCATCTGGGAGTCACAAGACCTAGTGAGAGGAAAGAGGGAGCACAGGGGCTTCTAGGAGAAGCAAGACCTCAGGGACAACTGCTTGGAGTTTAGGGGGTGGTCAGCACCCTCCATAGCATCGGGAGCCACCAGCATGGCCCTGTAGGAAGTGTACTTCCAGCGTATCTTTACTAAGCACTCCCGTGACGGCCTTCACTAGAGAGGTAAGCAGAGTGCCGGGCTAGGGAGGTGATGGTAGAAGCCAGGTCGTTCCAAGGACACTGGGGAGTTACGAAGGGTTTTCAGCACCGGAGTGACATGGTCCATTTTGCCTTCAAGAGAGATCTCTCTGGAAGCAGCCTGAGATATGACCTGTCAGCCCACCGAAGTCCCCCTCCAGACACACACATGGCCACGGAGCCCACGGGCACACCCACAAATGTGAACACAGACACATGGACACACATGTATCTTTAGAAAGAATAGATCCCAGGCCCTGAGGTTCTTCATGAATTTTCTGGTGTGAAATCACCATTCCCCAAGCAGGCTGCCACACCAGAGAAACTTCTCTACCAGGACTAGGGAGATAGGGAGATCACATCCTACCTTCACTTCCCCCATCAGGACTCTTGTTGGTTTCTGTGGGGACTGGGAGTGGGCATCAGACCAGCCTGGGGCTCACACCTAGGTTGAGCTTGAAGGAGCCATCTGGAAAGAGAGAGTCCAGGGTCGGCCGCAGCAACGCCTCCCTCCGTCCCACCGCCGGGACAGCAGAATGAACGTGACATACTTACCCCACATCCTCATACCCCTCATCCTCGAAGCTGGTGAAGTGCCTTACTCCGCTCTCCTAACCTGAGGACTCTGCAGCCCAGAGAGGTGAAGTGCTTTGCCCAAAGTCACCCTCCAGGAGGCAGCAGTGTTGATATCGGCACTCGGGAATCAGACTTCTGAGCTCAGGCTCTCCAAAGAGAAGTCTTTGATTCATTTATTAAACAGGAAAAAATGTTGTTAATCAGTGCACCTTGACCAATGGTCTCCATCAAAACGTGGTTTCCATTTGAAGGAAAAAATATATATATAACAAGATCCCCGTGGGAGACAAGGATGGGAACCCCTGGACCTGCCTCTTACACAAAAGTTCTGTCTCCAGTGTCCTCCCCAGGATCAGGGAGGTCAGCTGCCCCCTGGGACAGGAGGGTCCAGGCTCTTCTCCTGTTGGCTTCTGGCTGCGAGCTTCCCCGTGCGAGAGCCCACTGAACTCTGCATTCCTTGGTCCCTGCTCAGCAACTGCCTAACGTGCGGTTTGTTTTCTCCAAGTCTAGCGACCAAGATCCCTAGAAAATAAGAACCACATCTCCCTGCTGTTCACACAGCTTCATGTCACCTGGAGCTCAACCAATTGGATCTGAACTAATTCACATCTTTAGCAGCATGGGTGGCTGGGTTACTTTTAAGAACTCTTTCGTCTCTTACAAGTGGGTGTTAGAGTGACCAGGCGCTCTCTGGCTGCACAGACATTCAGGCATCACACCAAGTTCACATGGCAGGGCAGGGAGATTGGGAAGAGACCTATTCATTCTCTTGGCCTTTATTAGGTCCTTCTAAGTGGCGTGCTGGCTGGCATCACTTGGAGTCAAAGAGGCCGGGGTTCTAGTCCCAGCCTGTAATCAGAAGCTGTGTGATCTTGGGCAAGCCACATAACCTCTCTGAGCCTCAACTTCCTTATTTATAAAATGAGAAGAGTATTATCACACCCTTAAAGGTGTCGGAATAACAATAATCATAAGGTTTCAGGTCAGCAACTCTGAACACCCTTCCAAAGGCAGCTCTGGGACCTTGAACTAGTTCCTCACCCTTCCCAGGTGTGTTCCCCTTCTGTGATATGAGGACATTGGGCTGGTCTTTAAGGGTCCTTCCAGTTATAAGGTGCTCAGAATGCCATGGTCTGTTGTAGTTGTCTCAAGCAGTGGGATCTCACAGGTTCATGAGACAGGAGAACTCCAGGAGATCTCTCGTTCCTGCTCAGAGGAGATATTCCCCTCTCCACGCACCACTGAGACCCCAGTGAGACCCACACTTTTTCCCCATCTCTGCCCCCGACCCCCCATACTCTGCAGCCCAGAGCTCCCCACACCCCCACCCAGACTGGACACATGCTGTCAAAGTCCCCACCTTTCCCCAGAGGTGGACAGCCCAGGGACATGAGCGTCCAGCTTGTGGGGTCAGTGGGTGCTGTGTGGGCGTCCCCATCACCCGCCTGTTTGTGTCTCTGCAGGTGAGCCGAGGCTCCTTCTCTCCTCGAAGGCGGAACTACACACGTGGGCAGGCTGGCTCCCCTGTTCTGCTCCAAGGATTACATGTCCTTCAAACGCCCCTGTCCCTGTAAGTCTCCTTCCTACACGTTCCGCGGCTCGGGACCAGACAAGGGCTGGGCTTGGAATGTTTGGCCAAAGAGCTCCAAGGATCTGATGAGGGGCTGATGTGATATGATGGGTGAGGGAAGGGCAACCCAGAAGACCCCTGACGTCCGGCGGAGACTTCCCATTTTTACCAATGCCTCTGCAGCTGCCCAGCACTTCCCAGTGTGGGGCAGGGCTCCTCTGAGGGATAGTAATGGGATTACTACTTTTTTTTTTTTTAATTGCGTGGCCAAATGAATGTGGGAAACACTGAGTGAGACAAGTTAAGTAGCTTTTGTTACCACAGGACTTTTCAGAGCCTTTAATGTGGTGATGTGTGCTGTGAGGCTGCCATAGAAAAGAGAAAGCCCAGTGGCCTTCTCAAGTTTAACTGACCACAGGAATGGGGCTCCACAGAACATACTCGTCGGAGTTCACTGTCCTAAGGAAACCCTCCGTGTAGCATCCCCACCATGAAGCCTCTCATTTACTAATTCATTTTGTCTAATGAAGCCTTGAGATGATTTTGCCCATAACATTCTTCTCAAGGCTCCCTGACGTCTGTAAGTCCAGGTGATGGACTCAGTCCGGTGTACCCCTGGGGCTCAAGGCTACAGCCCCCTTTGGCTTCCTTTCCTAGTCTCCACCAGCCCCACCCTTACCCCAGGGTCCCCTTCACCTGTCCCCATGGCAGCCATCTTCTTTCTCTCATGATGTCCCCTGTGCCCCCCAAAGCCACCATCACTTGGGAGGACAGTTCAGGCATCCCTTTGGGATGACATCAGTTTGGGAGGACATCCCTTCTCCTTGATGACTCAGGACTATGAGTCTGTGTGAGATCCAGGCCCTGCCTTAGCCCCCGTATCTATTTGTCACGCTTGCCCTAGCTGATCTCTCATCCCCACTCACCAATGTCTATTCAAACATGTACCATGGGTTACATGTCACACATCGTGGAGTTGGGTCCTGTCTTCCAAATAGTCGAAAGCTCAGTTGTTAAATCTTTGACATCAATGGACTGCTGCCCTGGGTGGGTAGAGGAGACTGGGGTATCTGGTCTGGGTGGGACCATCACCAGATATGGGGTCCCCCACCTGGGGAATACGGTGACAGGAGGATTCACTGTCCCAAGAGTGACGTTCAGGGGGAGCTAACACAAGCTCGGTAAGTTGTTGTTACTGTTGCCGCTGCTGCCGCGGCATAATCAGGAAATCGAAGCCCGAGTCCCAAGCCAGGTAAGAAGGCTGCCGTCCAGGGCCATGTTGGAGGCCCACAGAGGGCTGGATTGGCCACGTCCTCATCCTCTCAAGCAGCTGGGAATGGAGAAGGCTGGTAAAGGACAAAACTGGGCTGCTCAGTGTAGAGGGCTTTCTAGAACTTTCTGGGGCCAAGCCAGGCCCTCCAAAGCCCTGCCTGTCTACACAAATAATGGCCATCATTATTATAGGTGCATACCCACCTCCTGAGGATAGTAGGTCGTGGCCGTGGATATTCTGGGCTGTTCAGACGCGGTTCCTACACATCTCTTCAGTCGTCCCTCCCCCTGTAGGCCCAGTGCCTGGCATGCAATGAGCACTCAATAAATGTTTGTTGAATGAATAAATGTATAGTCAAACATTCTGAATGAGGAGCTGGAGGCGTTAGATGGGGGAGAAGCTGCAGCTCCTGACTGTGCCACCAGATTGTCCCTGAGGCTTCCGGCAGCCAATCCTCCTCTCTAAGATGAAGGGGTAGCCTGAGGCCAGTAGGTTCCAGGAGCTTGAGGCTGCTGGGGGGCTCCAGGGAGAGCAAGGGGGGCATCGGTAGGCAGAACTCTTGGCCCCTCACTGCCCCTTGCTTCAGCCAGAGCAGCTGTGCTTATGCCTATACACAGATCGGGATCTGCTCAGATTTTGCTGGAGAGGGGTCCCTGGCAATGGCAGGCCAAGTGCTGTGGGGCTGTCCAGACTCACCTCTTCCTCTGCAGTCCTCTCCTCCTCTGCCAGATTCTTCTCACATTTTCCAATCTGACTCCTTCCCTTTTCTCTGAACATGTCTAAGAAGTATTCACTGCCCCCCCCAACCTTCAGCAACCCCAGCCTACTTCAGTCTGGCTTTGGCACCGCCCTCCCCCTCCCACCATATCCCATCCACTCCTGTGCCACTAAATCTATTCTGCTTCCAGTTCTCCTGGTCACTTCAGTTTTCTTGATGACTTCTCCTTTGGGCGCCCTGACTCTGAGCCCTCTGGGTTCTCCTCCAGCCCCTCTGGCCATCTGGTCCTCTGACTAACCATTGATGGTGTCCTTTGGCTGTGGAAAGGAAGGATTCTTGCCATACCTGCCCTGGGATGCTGGGTCCCTGGGACTCGAGCCCCATCCTGGCCTTCCTCCTCCAGACCGTCTCATCTTTGCTCTGCTCTCAGCTACAGCTTCTAGGCCAGCAGCTTCCACGGCTTTCTCTCCCCCCTAATTTCTTCCTGCCTTCAGGTTCCTTCTTCTACCTTCTGCTGCCTGTCTTCCTTGGGCAGCCTGCACCTCTGCTCCTCAAATTCAGCCTGTTCCCGACACAGCTCTTCACCCCAAGCTGTGTTGGCTTGGTTTTGCTGTCTTGGTTTGGGGCACCACCCTCGACACGGTCCCTCAGTTCCCCTCCAACACACCCATCACTCAACTGCCTGAAGAGACCCAGGGGTTTCCATATTGGGTCGTCAGATTGCCATTTAGACTTTGCCCCCATCCGGGCCACCCTGCAGAATCAACCTGGAAATTGGTGCCTTGGTTAATGTTTATTGAACAACTGGATATCGCCACATGAAGCGGATGCCTTGTAGGCAGCCTCCTCAGCTCACAGACCAGAGACCCTCACGTAAGTTCTGGAAGGGATGCAGAACCACAGGGCTCCAGACATCCTAAAAACACCTACACAGGAATAGTCTAAGGAATGAAACCAGAAATCCCAGGAGGGCCCTGACACGGATGCCCACCCTCTTTTTTTAATGCCTCCTCTCTTAGTGGGAATTTAGACATCTAATGGAATTGCTTTAACCTTCTTAACTCACAAAATTATCTATCCTGGTATAGATGAAGATACCAAAGCCCATTAAAACTTAGGGTGGGAGCCATAGCTTGTTCCCATTTGGGTTTCCACCCCTCTACCCCCTGCCAATTGAGAAAGGGTGAAGTCCCCAAGAGGAGAAACAAGTCCCAGAGTTTCCCAAGCAAGACCCCACTCCTAGGAGTCAGAGCTCAGGAGGCTGGGGAGAGTGAGCAGGGAAGGGGAACCGGCACAGGGGGAGAGCCAGGCTACGGACGGGGATCTGCCCGATTTCCACAGCTTCGGACACTGGGTGCAGCAGGACTGTCCATTGGCCTCTTGGGAGTCAAGTAGGCATTAGCCAGGCCAAAGCTGCACTGACTCCTCCCAGGCACTGCTCACACCACAGCATCATCCCCTGACCCCATCTCACCTTTCAGGCACTGCAGCTCATCCCTGTCCCCTCAGAAACAGCCCCTCACCCTGAGTTCTGCAGGTGAGAAGACTTGAGGCAGAAAGTGGAGGCAAGAACAGGTAAGAAGCCCAGAGGGCTTTGGCCACTGCGAATGGGAAGTCAGATCTCCTGCCTGCAAGTGCCAGGCTGTGAGCCACTTTCCAGCCTTAAACCACTGAGTAAGGTGGGGGAGGACCAGCTTGGCTCCTCAGGAAAGCCAGAGGCGTGGGAGCCTTCTCCATCTGCCCAACTGGGAAGAGTGGCCCAGGGTTCCCCCAGGACCCAGACTCCAAGAACAGATGCTTTATAACCTCTTCTTAGCCACTGGCAGATGGCAGTTCCACGGAGCTCCCTGTGGCATGGGGGTGGCCCGCCTTCCTCTGGCTGTTGGGGAGGAGAGGCTTTGGGGACCCAAGAGAGGCCAAGCCTTTACCAGAGCAGGAAGGAGGCAGGGAAGGTGGCATCCACTGATCCACGGAGAAGTCAGCTGGGGTTTGTCTCCGCTAAACTCTTAGGCTGCCCACAGGCTGGCAGGAAATGCAGTCGCCCGTCTGGGTGGGCTTGGGTGTCCCTCGGGACCAGTGCTACGTGGTGGGTAGTGCTTGGGTTCGTGTACGATCCAGTGCTGGTGCTTACCAGCCGTGCTCTCTGGAGCAAGCTAGGTAACTAACATCTAGAAGTCCCAGTTTGCTCCTCTACAAAATGGAAATAGTCCTACCAGCCTTCAGTTTCACGTTCAGATTTAACGTGCTCCACGCGGAGAATCTACGTTGGTGCCAGACACTGAGAAGATCCTCTAAAGGAGCTTGAAAGTCCCGTCCTTTGACCACCTCCTCCCTACCCAGCTTAGGACTACCCCATCTTCAGTGATAGAGCAGCGAGAGAGAGACACATGGGGACTCTGGAGGCAAATTTGGGGTTCGGACCAGATACTACTGTTTTCTGTTCTGCTCATTGTAACAGTTACCTCTGCAGAGACTGACTTATCAACAGAAGGAAAGACTTGAGGGCAAGGAACGCAAATGATGGGCCACGCTCACCATTTACCACTACTGTGCCCAGAGCAGACATGGTCAGTCAGTTGCAGCACTCTTTCCTCCTGAGGCTCGATGCAATCTCAGGCTCTCTGCAACACAGACAAGCACCACCCCATGATCACTGGCCTGTGACATGAAACCCTTGTTCATTCCCCGCTGTGGCCTGACTTCAGAAGGACCAAGGGACTAGAAAAAGTAACATCAGCTAGACATTTCTCTCTGAGCCTCAGTTTTCTCATCTGTAAAATGGGAGCCAATAAAAGGTTTCACCTCAGAGTGCCTTTAAGGCCTTATAATCATCTCTTCACATGATTTCCTTAAAGCAGCCCTACAAGAGAAGGGTCAGTGTGCCCATTCTACCCATGAACAAGCTGAGCCTCACAGACACGGAGAAACTAGTCTAGGTGACACAGTAAGAAAAAGGCAGGGCCAGGGATATACCCCAGGTGAGGCTTTCCAGGGCTCAATTTTAGCTAAAACCACAGATGGCCAAAAGGACAACGGTGGAGTCAAGTCAACTACTTCATCCCCACCCCTTGGATGGAGAACCCATTCTACAGCAGGTCTTCATGGCCCCACGAATGTCCTGGCTGCACGTCCTCAGAGTTCTCTGGTCTAGCAGAGTCTGACCATAGCGAGTGCTCAGCATCTGAAAGCTAATCTTAATTTTTTTTAAGCTAATCTTAATTTTATGCACATTTTATATTAGAGTCCCTGGAAGGAAGGTTTACACTTCAGCTCGGACACCTGATGTGGTCATACTACAGGCATACCTCACGTTTTGAAAGTTTGGGTTACGCCACTTCACTTTTACAGAAGACCTAGATTAGTACCTCTTTTCCCTAATCAAAAGAAATCGGAAGACAATTTTGCTTTCACAAAAAGTAAAGACCGTTCAACGTTTGTTTCTAAACAAGCCATTATAGAGGCCGTGCACACCCCAGGCAGCAACAGTGGCCTTACCAAGCTCCTTCCCCAAAACCACACGTAGCAGCAGCTCCACATCCAACCACCAGAGCTTTGGACTGGGTCTGAGAGCATCTGTGCCTTATCTCAATTAACTTTGCGCATCCATTAGCAAGTTGTATCCTAAGGTATCAGAAAAGCCTAAGGTATCAGAAAAGTTGTATCCTAAGGTATCAGAAAAGGTTATGTTTCTGGGGTCTGGGAATGCTAGAACTTTTTTCCAAATAAATTACTGATAACTGCTTCTTCACTTGACACCATTTTGTCTTATGAAAGGTTTCATGGGAACGAACGCTCTACTTTCAGATAGCGGGGGTATCTTGTGATGGCAGCAGTACCCCCAGCTTTTGCAGAGCACTCCTGGCTGGCAGCGTTCTTGCATTTCACTGCCCACCCCACCTGGCATTGAGCTTCCTGGGTGATGTCATCCAGCCTCGTGGCATCGAGCAGCACCCATATACTGACAGCCCCCAAACTTATACCTCCAGCTCCAGACTCCTATGTCCAACTGTCTGCCCCACTCACACGTATCTCCACTCAGATGTCCACTCAGGGTCTCTAGAACATCTCAGATGTCCTGCCCATCATCTTCCCCATCTCACTAAATGACAGCTCAGTCCTTCCTTGGGCTCAGGCGCCGAACTTTGTCAGTTTTTACTGCTCTCCATCTCATCCACTGCTGACTCCATTTAATGGTTTCACCTTCCAGTCTGACTCCATCCTGCCCTCTGGACGAAGATACCACTGGCATCACTTGAACCACTGTCCAGCCTCTTCTGCCACAACCAGGGAGTGTGGGAAAAGGAAAAATTGAGAAACTGAGCCCAGGGTTGGTGGAGGGTAAAATGGTTTCTGTATCTAGAAATCTTGCCAAGGAAAGCATGATCCTCAGAGTTGTCACCTGTGGCATCCCAAAGCCAAGAGCACTGAGAGGAGAGGGAATGGGTTTTCCTGCAAGCAGGAAGGTGTAAGGACATTGCCATTTCTCTGCCAAGAGCTACCCTAGATTAGCTACCCCGAAACTCAGCTGTGCCTGCACCTGGAATTGTGCCCAGGGTGACTGGGGAAAAGTGATTGTCCTCTGTGATGTCACTGCAGAAGTGGGCAGGCCTGGTTGCTTTCCAGAGAGAAGAGAGAGGCCCCAAGAGAGACAAGTCGCATGCCCAGGGACCCGCCACAGGAGGAGACAGGATTCAAAAGCAGGGCTTCTGGATCTAAGCCCAGGGCACTGGCCACAAAGACCCCTCTGCGAGCTCGAGTACACTTCACCTCCCAGAGTCCCCTCTATTTGCTTCTGTCCTGCATCGGCCCCCTAGCAGTCGGCTTCTAGGGGCTGCTCCCTCTGCCTACCCGACCACCCCTGGACTCCATGTCTGCAGGTGATCTCTAGGCCTTGCGAGAGACCATCATCCCGAGCTCTTCTCTGCCCATACCGCAGGCTCTTCAGCCCCTAGGCAGGGAGACAAATAATTAGACCTCTAATCCTCACTGTTAGTGCAATAAAAACAGCAGGAATAAAATTTTATAAACGTAAAAGCCAAAGTGGGCCCCTCTTAAGTTGGACAGCAGCCGTATTAAAGAGTTTTTGTCTATTTTTGAACTCTCAGATTTTCGGCTCAATGCAAGGTGAAGGGTTGCTCATGAGATAATGAAAACTTTTTGCAAAAGCCTCCTTTATTCAAGATAGAAAGTTACGTCCAACATTTAAAAATGTGACAGTGGTCCTAGCAGTTTCAGGACTGTTAGTACAGGACACGTGTGGCCATGGCACGAGCGGCGTGTCCCCGCCACTCCCTAAGCAATGGGAACCGCAGCCCCCCCCCCGCCCCCCTCAGGAGGGAGCAGGATGATCAATGACACCTGCGAGAGAGCAGCGCACCGGCGCGTCCTCCAAGCGTAAAATCCAATTATCTAAAACAACATGACTATCAAATTCTCAGACACTATGTAATTTATAACAGGATTTGTATATTCAGGGACCTGTGGCGTGTTCTTTGAATTCTTTTAAAATATAAATTATACTGAGTATTAAATAAAAACACTGAACTAAAGAGCGTAGCCACAGTCGGGGCGGAGGTTCGGGCTCTGGTTTAACCAACGTTTACCCGCCGTTTCGATCTCAATTCCTGCTCAGCGCGGGCACAGCCTGCATCTCTCCCGCAGGAGGCTTTATCTGTTCGTGCACAGGAACGAGAGGCCCAGCTCTACGCCGTTGTCTTATTACAAGAGCCACGGGCCTGGCAAGCTGACAAACACGTGTAAAAGGAGAAAGGTGCGAACAGTGTTTTCCCCTTTGTTTAGCACTGGCTTTGAGAGCGGAAAGCAAAAAAAAAAAAAAAAAACAGCTTATCAAAACAGAACGAGGGTCTAAGTTTGACTCAGTAACCAAGGACGGTAGTTGTGCGGCAGGAACCATTGCAGGATGGAGGTAGAAAGGGACACTGATGTTGAAATGTAGGTAATCAGAGGCACCAAAGGCTCTGGTCATGTGAGTCATCATCAAAAGACAGGCCGGGTAAATATCGCACATTTCCTGTCAGCTGCTGCTAAGACTTGCATTTTTCGAACTGAAAAGGAATCCTGCAGGGCTTTTTACTTATCACTTGTTTGAAGAAAGGCTGTTTGAGGTCCCTTCACTGAACATGAGGCCTAGGTTGCAAAATTAGGTTTCCTGTATCATCGCAGGACGTATTACACTCTGCTAATCCTGTTTGACATTGAACTGTTGTAACTGATGCTGTCACTACTCTCTTGGGTCCAGGGCAAAGAACATATCCATTAGAGGGAAATAACTGATTGTGAGCAGGTGGATGGCCCCCCCCCACCCCGCCCAAAGATAAGAAGGACCCTTTTGTGTCTTGAGAATCTCTTAACCACTTCCAGGCACCTGTACAGACAGGAACCTCCATGGGAAGCAGTCTCCAATGTCCTGGGGCAGGTTGCAAATGATGCATTTATTTGGAAAGTCCTCAAAACCTTCCGCTTGCTCCAGCCATGGCCTTGACCCTGTTCACGTCTCAATCCTGTGGAGTTCTTTGGCTCCCTGCCCACCCTGAAGCCCAAACTCCTACCAAAGATCTTTATTTTAATATAGTCAAACTTAACAATTTTTTTATGGTTAGTATTTTCATATCTGTTTAAGAAACCCAAGGTCATGAAGACATTCTCCAGTGTTTTCCCTCTTGAAGCTTTATCGATTTACCTTTCACCTTCAGATCTATGTCTAGGGGATATTTTTAAGATTTTAAGGTTTCATTGTCATCTATTGAGCACACACTGTGTGCTAGGCATCTTGCAAGGCAGTGTGCTTTGAGTAGTTCATAGCAGATATTGCTGTTTCCATTTTATAGATGAAGTGATAGAGTTCAGAGGGGCGAACTGCTCAGAGGGCGCTGCCTGCAAGAAGCAGGGCCAGGCTTTGAACCCAGCACCGTCTGTCTTACCTAGCCAGAGCCTAGGACAAGATGTGCTGGTGGAGGAGCTCTAGGCTTCCCTCAGCAAAAGTGGCTAAAGAGTGACCCTTCTCAGAATACTGGTGAATAAATAGGCTGGTTTTGCTCCAAAGGCCACTAAGGGCTGCAAAGCCATCTTGGGGGTTCAGAGGATATTAAAAAAGGCTTTTCCCAAACATCCCATAATGTTCTTAGGACTCCATGTCCCGTGAACCACATGCGGAGAAACTATTCCGAAGCTCCATGGCTCAGTGTGATGTTAACCATCAGTTAAGATCACCAGGATTTATCATGGCCAAGAGGTCTCTGGCTTTGCCTATTCTACTGGCTTTTCTCATCCTACTTACTAAAGTGACATATTAATAGATATCCTGGTCTTAAACCATTCTTGCTTTCCTAGAGTAAGCCTAGAATTATTCCTAGAATAATCCCGTCTACTTCTGGGATATTATTTTTTAATGCACTGTTGCCCTGGTGCTGGTTTCCCAGATGCCCTCATAAATTCTGAGAGCTGAGGGAACGTCTGTGGAGCAGGGGACAATGTCCCATCACCTCTAACATTTTTCCAGAATCAGAACCCACAATAGCAAAAAGCCAAAGCAAAACTCGAGGAAGGTAATGTAGTATGTGGCCCAAGTACACAGCTCCAGCCTGACCAGGTTGTGGGGGGATAGCTGAGGTTATGCAGCATTCATAATTTAACATTTTATATATCAATTATTTATGAACTTCCTGGAAAGTCCATGTTGTAGTAAATGGTCATTTTTCCAAGCCGTGAATTTGAGTCTCATAATGCAGGTTGGGATGTGGGAGCTAATCCCCCTAGCTGATGGGTGGGCCAAGCCAGCCCCCCAGCATCTGCTTCCCATCACAATTACATGATTTCCTACTCATCCAGCATGACAGTGACTCAGCTGGTCTTATAAAAACCTGTGTGTGTTCTTCGTGGAAAATAGCCTTAGAGCCAACTTTAGGTGTTGACAAAAGAGGAGAGAAAATGAGGAGGTTGAGGCCAGTGATGATTCTAGTAAGAAAATGAGAGTTTGGTGCAGGTTCAAGTGGAAAGTCTACTTCTGTCATGGCTTTGCTTCTTTAATGCGAGTCAGTTCACCATTTGCTCTGTAGATATAGGGAAAAGTGGTTTGTGACACTGTTATGGTGTATTTACCAGCCAATAAATAAATAATCCATCAAACCAGAGATAAAACCTTAGCGAATGACAAGACCGTAAACTTACGGAATTTAGATATGCAGAAGTGATAGTACATCTGAGTTAATTTTGGTGAATTTATTTAAGTGGCATCTTAATAGTGGAATAAATCACTTTCATCTTATATTTATGGAATCATGAAAGGCCTGTGGGTAGTCACTTATGTTTTCCAGTCATATTTTAGTGTAGTGGTTGAGAATCTTCTACAGGCAGGGAAGCGCTCTCCTATGAAGACTAATCTGTAATACGGATGGAAGCAGAGCTGAGCAGTGGGCCCCATAAAGTCCCAAGCTTCTCCTCTAAGCCCTGGGGCACCTTGTGGGACCTCTTGCTTCCCACAGTTTGAGAGGCTCATTTTAGTCTGATTCATGTCATGTTCCCAGTGTCTAGCACATGTCCCAGCATGGAATAGGCTCTTAGTGAGTATGGGTGGGTGGATGGGTGGATGGATGGGTGGATGGATGGATGGATGGACGGACGGATGGATGATTGAATATATGGGTGGATGCTTGAATATGCAGATTGGTGGATGATTGAGATTGGGTGCTGAGTAGATGCCTGTGTAGACAAATACATGGGCAGGTGGATGATTGGCTGGCTGAGTGAATTTATAGAAGATTGATAGTAGATTCCAATCCTCCTTTCCACTATAATCTACCCCACTTATATTGCCACAAATGACCAAGTAAAAGGTTTCAGGACCTTGACATTACATTAGCTGACTTCTTGTAGAGATGCCTCCCCATTGTAAGAAGAATCCTGAACACCAAGTAGCCTTCCCCTCACCTCCATAAGCCCAGAGTTCTGCTGCCATCAAGGTGACATCCTACAGCCTCACCCCAGGAGCATCTCCTCCTTTCCTGAGTTCTGCTGGGACCTCACCCCCTCTGGGCTGCTTCCTCCCTCCTCTGATGCTCTTCTCTGACCTGTCCTCCAAGGCCCAGCCCCACTGTGTGGATGTCCCTGACCCACCCCCAGCACTCTGACATCTCTCCATCACAGATGCCTGGCAACCAGAAGATGGGTACCAGTAAGTGGGCTGAAGGGCTAACCTCAAAAGCAAAGGAGGAGACCCAGAAACACCCAAGCAAGTGAACCCACCCTGCCATGTCCCCCACCCCAGCCCCTCTGCACACCCCTGCCAGGAGGCTGGGACCAGATACCAGCAAGCGGAGGGAAGAAGGTGCCAGAATCCTCTTCCCCATATTCCCTCCAATGACCTCACAGCCTCATCCTGGCGGTCTCAGCAGTGCAGGGAGAAGTGCAGTGCTGAGGACAGACTTGCCAGGGAAGTGGACCTGTGACAAATGTCTTCAGACTTTTCTGTGACAAGAGCCATCTGTCAGATTTGAGTCGTTGGCCCCCCCTTTCCCCTCTAGCCAGCGTCTCCGAGGGAGAGGACTAAAGGTCTAAAGATGTTGGCTCAGCACCTCCAGTGTCTTCATGTCCTTCCCTTGTCAGTGCTCCTCGGGTGGCTTCAGGCTGCCAAGACTGCTTCCCTGTACCCAGAGGGACCATAGAGCTGCCTGCACACTACACCCAGCAACGACTTGGTAGTGATCATCTGCCTCAGTTTCCCTGACCTGCATGTTTCCCAGACTGGAGCCAGCCCTGACCATGTCCCCCTGGCATGCAACTGGATCTTGTCACCTCCCCTCACACCCACTGCGTTCACCTGGCTTCTCCCCCTCCCCATTCCTCTCAGACCCATTCACCCATCTTGGAGGGAGGAATGTTCAAGAAAAGTATCTCTTTAGACAAACTGCCAGCAGTTCCAGAGAAGGCAGGGGGATGCCAAAGGACACACGGTGAGTGAGTGACAGACCCAGCTCTCCTGCCTCCACCCCTGCCACATCCTGCTCTCTGCCCCTGCTCTGTGCCCTATTTGATGAATTATCAGACAGTCCTGGGTTCAAATCCCAGATCTGCCACAAAACTGGGGCAAATCTTCAGCCACCAAGATCCAGCATCCTCACCTAGAAATGAGGATGGCAATGGCATCTGCATGGAGAAAAAGCAAGCCCCTGACCCCTCCCCACATGCAGGCCTGGGTCACGTAAAACCTTCTGACTCAGTTGTGGCTCCCAGTCCCAGCCCTGGACCAGAAGTCTGGAGGCAAAGACTCAGTGGTGACGCATGGACCGGGGTACCAGCCCAGAACCAATGGGGGGGGGACCTTGGGACCCTATCTGCCAAGTAGGGAAGCATTTAGCCTGCCTCTGAGGCCTGCCCAGAGCACATCAAATCAGAGAGGCAAAGAAACTCTCTGCAGTGGCCTTATGCCTATCAGATGCATTCACCTGAGCCTTGCTCCATACTCAGCTCTGCATAGTGTGGGGCTGCAGGCCTCAGCCTCCTCCCCCATCTCCATGCTCATGTGGGCAGCGGCCTCCTTCCTGGTCTCCCACTTCCCATCCTGCCCCCCATTCTGCAGTCACAGGGCTCCCCTAAAACACTCTGACCACACTCCTTCTCCCATGTCTCCTCTGTGCCCTTGAGATGGACAGTCTCTTAATGTGATGTTCAAGACCCCTTGTGGTCTGGCCACTGCCAGCCCCTCCGATCTCAGCCTCCACCTCTCTCTCTCTCTCTCTCTCTCTCTCTCTCTCTCAAGATTTATTTATGATAGACAGAGAGAGAGAGAGAGAGAGGCAGGCTCCACGCCAGGAGCCCGATGTGGGACTTGATCCTGGGACTCCAGGATTGTGCCCTGGGCCAAAGGCAGGCGCTAAACCACTGAGCCACCCAGGGATCCCCTAGCCTCCACCTCTCTCATGAGTCCTCAAATCATGATCCCTCACTGGGAGCCCCAAGGTTCTCCTTTGGTGGCATTTGCCAGACTGATTTACTGTCAACCTGGAGCCGACCCCAGACCCAGACTCCTCGGTTGATACCTGATTTGCTCCCCTAGACGGCAGCAGCTCTTTCATTCCGACAACCTGCCGGTGCTTGTAAATGCCTGCGAATCCCGTGTGTGGGCTGCATGGCGGGGCGGGAGGTCCTGCGTGTGGGCTGGATGGTGGGGTGAGTGACCGGCCGAACGAAATGCCAGTGGGTGAGAAGGATGGAGAGCAGCTCACCCCGTGGCCCACCCCCACGTACCCAAGCACACAGAACGACCAATCCCCAACTTCCCTTCTTGGGATTCAAATGGCTCCTGAGCTTCCTTTCCATGCTGGCCATGCCCGAGGCACTGAAGAAACCCAGTGACAAGAGGTGCTTATAAACGGTGTAGGCCGACCTGGGCTGGTAGGTGCTCAGTGAGAGCTACCTTATTCGTCACATTGTTCCTCTGTGGAGAGATTGCCCCGGGCCCCTCCCCACGGTCCCAGGCACATCCCTGGAAGAGATGCAGAGATAGAAGATACACAGAGGAGGGGTCCCCTCCACCAGCCCTGGGCCGATTGCACCTCCTCTTGCCACCATCTGTCTCTTCCCGACACACACACCGGCTCCTTCTCTGGAATCCTGGCGTCTTATCAGCAATGTTCAGCTGCTGATATGCCTTCACCCTGCATAAGCTGTAGGTCAGGGCCTGCTTTGATTACAATAAAGCGATCCAGAAGAAGCCAAGCATCGTTTTAGAGATAGGAACGTTTTAATTTACCAAGATCCAAAAAAACATGAGCTCTCCAAGCCTGGTGCCGGGTAGTCACAGAAAGAAACCTTGGCTAAGAGCATGGGCCTTACGCTGCCCACTGACCCAGGTCCCTCTCTGTGGGCTACGTGCCCTGGGGTGAATTACTTAACTGTCTGGGACTCAGTTTCTCTACCTGTTACATTGGGGATCAATTTCCTCTTGACCGTGGGCACCCTTGTGGAAGATCCTTGGGAAGAAATTCCAGAATAGAGGCAAAGCTTGCTTTATCCTCTGTCCGTGCCGCAGCTGGCGTGGGGACAGGGAGACGGGGGTGGGAAGGAGGGCTGTCATCATGTTATTTCTCCACAGTCACGTATATCTCGTTGATAAAATGGGCCCTGCACTAAGAAACTGGAAGAGTTTCCTTCACAATTTAAGGCAGCACCTACCTCTGCCGGTCGTGGTGGCTGGAAGATTAATTTCTCAACCAGCCACGCGGGTGGACTCTGGCACCAACTGCTCCATGTGCAGGCACGGGTGATGCCGTCTCTGCGCCCAGCGGGTAGTGAGACTGGCACTGCCGGGGCAGGAGGGCCAGGCGCTCATCTGACGGCAGCACGGACTCCCCATGCCCCTACCTTCTCCTGAGAGCTGACGTCCCTGGCACCCGCAGCCCTGCCCTGGGCTTCCGAGGTGAGAGGCCACATGGTGAGGGGCGAGAGGATGACGTCGGGTGACAGCTGGCTAGCCTGGACTTCACTGGAGACAATCTGGTAGCAGCGTGACTGGGGCTCAGCTCCAGGCCAAGCCAGGGCCCCTGGCCACGGGCTCCAGCGTGGTAGCACAGGGCACTGTGGTCACACTGGATGAGTGGGGCCCCAAGTGCCACCTCCCGACCAGGTGGAGGGCTGTTGGAAAGGACACCTCCTGCACCGAGTAGGAGCGAGGACCGTTGTCACTTAGTAAGGTCTGCCGCCGGCCTCGATTGAGGAAAACGTGGCAGGCATGGCCTGCGTCCACGGCTAGAGGACTCAAGTCCTCCTAAATTGAGGTCAGAGTAGACAATGTAAATGGATCTTTCCGGCCTGAGGGAAAGACAAAAATAGAGAGCTTCACCTCGCCACCTTTCAGCTGTGGGTCTTGAAGAAAAATGGAGAAGTTTAGCTCAGGGTAATAGCTGACAGGCAAGGGAATAAAAACAAGCAGCAGTCACAACCAGTCCAAGGGAGACCGAAAGCCAGTTCTGAGCCTCACCACAGGTGGGGTCCGGAGGGCTCCAGCTCTTACTGTCGCTTTGTCGGTCCCTACCTCCAGCGTGTCAGCTTTTGCTCCCGGCATCCGAGGTGCACGAGGGTTTATAATTGTTAAAACTTCCTCATTGCCCCTTTCTTCATTGTAAAACATCCCTCTTCTCTCCGATGCCATTTTTTTGTTTTAAAGTCTACTTTGTCTAACATTAGTGTAGCCGCTCCGGGAAGCCTTCTCTGATCTGATCTGACCCCCTGACACATCTGGGGCAGTGACCGCCTGACTTCCCCGGAACCCCTTGCGTGGGAGGCCAGTGCTGGAGGCCAACGGAGTTGGTCCTCATTCGGTGACCCCACTCCCGTCCATCACCTGCCATTTTCCAAACTCTTGGTCAAGTTGTGCTGACCTTCCAACCTCAGGCTTGGTGGAGTAGAGTCTCTGTCTGGTACCGAGTCTGGGGATCAAGCCTCAGCTCTGCCACTGGTTTGCTGTGTGATCTTGGGCAGGTCTGTTGCCCTCTGTGAGTCCCTCTCTTCCTGTCTGTGGGTTAGTTGAGCTCTCAGGCCGGAGGCTGGAGAGGAGACGGGGGAGGTCAACCCCCACTCGCAGAGGTTCCTGCAGGCGTATCCCTACTGCTCCCTTCCTCGCTGGAGCAAGCAGCCAGGACATGGTCCATGCAGCTGACCTCAGACTATCTTCCATTTGTTCAGGCACAAATAATTCACAGAGCAGCAGGGCTGGAGGAGGACGTGTCATAGGATCTCGGCCTCAATTCAGTGTCCTTTCTCTCTGTTCGCAGTAGCTCGGTACAACCGAACCAGCTATTTCTACCCCACGTTCTCAGAAAGCTCGGAGCACAGCCACCTGCTTGTGTCTCCTGTGTTGGTGGCAAGTGCTGTCATAGGTGTGGTCATCATCCTCTCCTGCATCACCATCATCGTAGGCAGTATCCGCAGGGACCGGCAGGCCCGGCTCCAGCGTCACCGCCACCGCCACCGCCGCCACCATCACCACCATCGCCACCGCCGCCGCCACCGAGAGTACGAACAAGGATATGGTGAGTTGCCATCCGCCCCGGGCCCGGCCTCCTGTGTGATTGTCACTATAACCCAGCCCTGTCGTGGGTGGGCCAGGTAGTCAGGAAGGTATCCCGGAAGTGGGGTCAGGAGGAGATCGGAGGCACTCTCCAGAACATTCTCAGGGGCCTGAGAGGTGTAGTAGTCTGCCAAGGGTGATGCTGAAGGTCAAAGGGAGGCTACAGTGCTATTCCCCAGCCTCGGCCAGTGTTGGTCAAGGAGGATGAGGAGATGGAGAGGTGAGGGGACAGGGTGGGACATGGAGCAGTGGCTGAAGGGAAAGATGGATGCGTGGATGGGATGGGAGATGGTGGACAGAAGGACACATGAAGAGAGGATGAGTGACTGGTGGGGAGGGTGCGTAGATACAGGTGTGGATTGGGTAGATGTGTGAGTACATGGATGGGTGGGCTGGGTGGGTGGATGGGAGGAAAGGTGCATAGACAGGAGGGTAGTGGGGTGGCTAGGTGGGGGGTGAGATGGGCATACGAGTAAGTGGATGGATGAGTGACGGCATGAATGACGAGTGAATGAATCTATCCCCAGACAGCCTGCAAAGTGCACACAGACCGACGTGAGAGTTTCCCAATTAGTGCAATTACCCTAACGCAGAGTTGGTGGCTAATTCCTGGGCCAAGCAGTCCCGGAAGTGCCCATCCGGCCAGAAGGCCTGAACTTCTTAGAGTGCAGCCGCCTGACTCTGTCTTACACCTGGAAAGGACCAGTTACCTGAAAGCAGCAAGAAGGAGCTCGAGTCATTCAACCCTCAGAGCCTGCCCTGAGGCCTGACAGGGGCCTCTGCCTGGGTTGGGGGGTCTGCCCAGAGGCCACCATCCCACTGCAGGTGAAGCCGTCTGGAGGCTCCGGAACCATGGCAGCAGCTGAGAATCTGTCCTCCTCCGGGACAGGCAGAGCTTGAGAGGAAAAAAGAAAAGAAAAATTTAAAACCTGGTTGGGTGCGATCTCCTCCCGCCTGGACCCTGGAAGGCCTGAAAGCCACAGCCCAGCACGGCCTGACCATCCAGCAGCTTTGTGCCACCCCCTCCCCTCTTCCCACGTGGAGTTAACTGCTTGGGGAAGGGGCCACGTTTTAGCAATAGGGACACCCGCAGGTGGGGACCCGAAACACGTGGGAATTGGGCCGCAGGAGCTCCCTGCGTGCCGGCCACTTTTCATGCACAACCTCGTTTAATCCTTACAGTGGTCCTCTTTATTACCTTCTCGGTTTACAGATAAGGCAGTTGAGGTTGGGGGTTGAGGCTGCTGTGACAAATGCACCCTAAATTGAGTGGCTTGTATGCAAGAGATATTTAGTCCTCCGTCCTGGAGGCTGAAGGTGCCCAAGGTCAAGGCACCTGCCGATTTGGTGTCTGGTGAGGGCTCGCGTGCTTCTCGCCATGTCCTCACACAGTAGGAGGGACGAGCTAGCTCTCAGGGTCTCTTTCATGAGGGCACTGCTCCCCATGAGGAGGGCTCCACCCTCCTAACCTAATCATCTCCCAAAGGCCCCACCTCGTAATAGCGCCTTGGGGGTTCAGATTTCAACATATGAATTGGGGAGGGGGGCACAAACACTCAGACCATAGCAGGGTGCTTAAGTAACCTACCTAGGGTCACCCAAGCAGGGGGACCCCAGATTTGAGCCCAGGTCACCCCATCCGGATTCCTGTAGGCTACCCACTGCACAGCATTGCCTTGGAGGGCCCGGTGGTCACACCCCTGAGGGAAGCTGAAGGTGTGGGGGAGACAGCAGCAGGGGCACCCCATGGGCTCAGGGTCCCATCTGGCAGACGCACTTAAGACCTAGGCGGCCCTGCAGACCCAGATGTCGTTCCTCTGTCAATGCTATTGGGAGAAGAGAAGAGCAGGAAGCTGGCCTCTGAACAAGACCCAGAGAGACATCAGCATGGCGGGGGACACATGGCTACAATGGAAGAAAAGTGCAGCAGGTTAGGGGTTCGCCCTCACTGCCCAACAATGGAAACTAAAGAGAAGCCACAGCATGAATAAGGCAGCTGCTGAAGTTCAGCCAGCCCCAGTCCCCAGGAGCCAAGGAGTCCCCCAAGAAGACAAGCCAGGAGCACCCCAGACCAGGCCTGGCTTGTTTCTAAGCTGCTTCATCAGCCTGACCCTTAAGGATTGCAAGGCTCCGCCCAGCATGGCCCACCCCCAACAAGGAGCCAGGGCCCCCTCTCACCCTCCCCCTTGCTAGCAGGGTGCTGCTGGTCAAGCCCAGGACGACAGCGTGCCTGCCTCCCATGGCCCAACTCTTGCCCGCCCCCCCCAGGTTGTCCCCAAGCACCTCCTTCACGCTCCTCCCCACCTCCACACCTCTGCACATGCTCTTCCTAGGCCAGAACGCTATTCCCCGTACTTCCCCAACTGACAAAAGCCTACTTGTCCTTCCAGGCCCAGCTCAAGTGCCACTTTCTTTTGGGAGCTGCTCTGGCCAGTCAGGGTTGCATGGCCCTTCCCTGTACTTCCTTGACACTTATCCACACCCCTACCAATGGCCCTGTCATGGGGCGTCTGGGTTGCATCAGGGAAAGCAGGGCACAGCTGTGTGTAGCTCTCACCCGGCCGAGCCCACAGCCCAGCACAGGATCTCACCCAGAGAAGATGCTCCCGGGTGGAGGAAGGAACCACCGCATTTCCTCCTCACCTCGAGAGCTGTGTTAGCTTATGTTACTTATTTATTTTTTATATATATATATTCTTGAAGTAATCTCTGTGCCCAGTGTGGGCTCAAACTCAATCTCAAGATTGAGAATTGCATGTTCCACCAACCGGGCCTGCCAGGTGGCGCCCCTAGCCCATTTTAAAGACTGGGAAGCCGAAGCACCCACTTGAATGGCCTGCAAGTTCCCGCCTGGGCCGGTAGGGAGAGCTTGAGAGAGGGCCCACGGGAAATCCCAAGCTGAAGTCTGAGAGAGCGACCTTGGCCTTAAGGAGAGAGACGAGCCTGCTCAAGGTGCCACATGGGCAAGGCCCTGGCCCTGATCTCTGGAGTAGGCGGGGTGACAGCAGGTCACAGCCAGGCCAAGTCTGGCGTCTGGCCTTTGCTGCCCCATGCTGACCAGCCGTTGCCCTGTAGCCCTGTCACCGCGGGCACCCATTTGTGGGGTTCCCACTTCCCTGCCCCACTTCTGTTCTCAGCTCTTGCTTTGGCGCCTCTGTGGGGACTCATTGGGGAGCCCAGAGGCACCGACACCCTCCACAGCGTCCTCCGGCCTCCTGGAGGGTGCGCAGGGGGCCAGGAGCCTTGGAAGGGTGCCGGGGAGGAGAAGGGAAGCACACTGTGCATGCCGGGAGAACGCAGCAGAGCGCTGACAGGCACCCGCTATTGGCCCTGGGGACCCTTCTGTTCTCCAGACACCCCCTTCCCCTGGCTCCAGTGACTGAGGCCCTCCTGGTCTCTCTCCCACCTCTCTGCTGGCTCCTTCTCAGACTTTCTTACTGATTCCTGGTCTCCGAGGAGAGGAATATCGAGGTCCCTCAGAGCCCAGCCCTTGGCCCCGGGTCCTCTCTCTACACCCACCCCCTGCTCCATCTCAGCCACCTGCCAGCTTTGGGCTCCACTCATCATCCTCTGCCAGGGATCCCCCAGCATCTCTCCTTGGTCTCACAGGCCCTCCTCAGAGCCAGGGGATCCAAATGGCCTTCGTCTTCCACATTTTACGACACAACCTGGGGAACGTTGTCCAACCGCTGTGTACGTCAAGTGGGCCACCTATGCAATGGGTACCCCGGGGGCCACCCCTGCAAGTCACTGTGAGGACTAAATTAGCATGGCACCTGGCTTCTGAGCGCATGCTCAATACATGTTAACTCTTTCCATTCTTTCTCCCCTGAGAAAACCTGAGCCAGGGCCACTTCAGTGACACTGGCCACCGCCACTTGCCAGCCACCCAATCTGGCACCTGCAAGGCACTCTCCACAAGGCGACCCAAGTGACTGAACTGTGAACACTTCCATCCTCTGCTCGGCACCCCCTCAGTGGCTCCCCATGACCCTCAGGACAAAGTTGGCCCTTCTCTGCTTGCCCACAGAGCCCTTCTGCAGTCTAGCCAGGCACAGAGAGAGGAGCCAATAAATGGTTGAGAATGAATGGATGGATGAATGAATGAATGAATGAATGAAACTTTGTTTCTATAAGATAGAGAAATCTTCAGCTTTAGGAGGCAGATCTGGTCTCCTGTCACTTGCTGGGGTTTAGGGTAAGTGGCCCCACCCCTCAGTTTCTCTGTCTGAGAGCAGGACGTGGCCACAGTGCCTCTCACGGCCCTGAGGGTGAGTGTGATCACCAGGCTAGAGGTAAGTGCCCATGGATGCCAATTCCTGCTCCCCACTCCCAGGCTTGTCAAGGGGTGTTAACCTCAGATTTGGGTTAAATAATGAGCTAGTGTTTCTCAATTTTGGTAAAGAAGGGGGGAGGGAGACCTCATCCCCATGAGGTGGCTAGAGGGCCTTCTGGAAGCCTAGACCATCAGGGTCTGTACTGACACAGAAGTATGGAGAGGAGAGGGATAAGAAAGAAATGTGGGGAGTTGAAATGAGGGGCAGGGGAGCCTTTCCAGCTGTTCCTTGGAGCTCTGTCTGGGCTGAGCTGGGTCATCTCAGGACTGGGGCCCGAGCTAGGTGAATGCCTCAGTTTCCCTAAGCTGCTCAGCCTCTGGGAAGCCCAAGGAAAGCAGCCCAAGGAGAGAGGAAAGAGGCAGTGTGGCCTGGCTCCATCAGCTCGAAGGCATGCCTACCAGGGCCACCCACCCCGTCCAGGAAACGGCCTTAGCTCTCCCAAGGTCTAGACAAGCCACAGCCTCCTGCAAGGTGGACGGGACCCTTCCTGGCACTGGAGCGCAGAGGCCCACGTTCCACTTCTGTCCTCACCCCGTTTCGTGCTTCCTTCTTTCCCAAGTTTCTTCCTCAAATTCTTCCAGAAAGTCTCCCCTTCAGCTGGTGCCCTAAAGGGAAACAAATCTCATTTCAGCTCCTTTTATAGCATGCTTTATTGGGTACCTTTTTCCTAGGAGAAAGGTAATATGTGTTCACCGTGGAGAACCTTTAAAATACAGAAAATATAAAGAAGAAAATAAGGGTCACAATCCCGTCATCTAGACAGAGCCACTGTTAACGTGTTTGGAATATTTTCTTCTGAGAGCTTTCTCGATGTGCACAGATTATACCCACTGAAGAAAAATCCAGATTTTTCTTCTCACTGTGTATCAGGAGCTGGAAAAAGAGATTAAGGGAGTGGAGAGAGCAGGCTGTACAGTTACACCGAAGCCTCAGCTTGTAGAATGTAGCATGGGGCGCAGCGTGCGCTGACCTGAGGCCGCGAGCCCACTCCGCTGTGAGTCCTGATCTCTGAGGACTCTCAGACTCTCTGGGGACCCCACTGGCTGGGGAGACCTCATGGCTCAGCCCATCTTTGCGGCTCCCACTGTCCCGTAGCCACTATTAGAACTGTCAGCAGCTGGGAGGTGCAGAGCTCACAGGGTGAGGAGCCAGGATATCCAGCTGCCCTCTGGTCCTACCAATAACTTGTTTGTGTGGCGTCTGGCAAGGCCCTGACCCTCCCTCTTGATTCACACTTGTAGAATAAAGAGATTCTGTTCTATCAGCACCTCCTCAGCAGTGTTACTAGATCTAAGAAAAGAAGACTCTGGTCAAATGCTGCATAAGCACAGTCAAATGTATTTCTCAGGTGCAGGACTTTTCAGAGCCTTTGATGGGCTAGTATACGGTAAACAATCAAAAGAGAAGAGAATACAGTATTTGGAGTCACCAGAATTCACAGAAGTGAATTTTCTCCTGCGATAACTAAGGGAATAATGTGTGGTTGGGTACAGAGAGTAGGAGGGCCTGACCCCAAGACCTCTGCCGCCCTCATTCCCTGACTCCCCAGCTTTCATGCCCCAGGCCTTCCCCACGGTTTCAAAGCTTCCTTTTCGCACCACACTCTTCTTTCTAATCTCCTTCCTTGGCTCAAGCTGTTCTGTGTCTGTTGCCCGGCCTGTCCCTCTTCTCTTGGTTAATTCCTAGATAAGACTCCGCTTTAGGAGCCCCTCCTCCAGGAAGCCCTCCTTGACTTCCAGGCTAGGTCAGCTCATCGGTGTTCCCCCAGGACCAGTGCTGCCTCTATCAAATCTCATGACACACTGCTCCGTACCGGGCTGTCCCCAGGACGGGCTGCTCACCACCCTGGGAGCTCCACCTGGGCAGAGCCAGCTCTGCTTTCTCTCAGACCCCCAGGCCCAGCACAGCCTGGGTGCTTACATTCTAGGGCTATCTCTGAGAGAATGACAGGCAGCGTGCTTGGTGAGCTGCCAGGCGGTGAGTTGGAGAAGAGACTCGGGGGCCTTGGGTGGACGTGTAAGGACCTCCCTGTTTCTGGCCTAATGCCCAGGCTGAATGTCGTTCCCCTGCAGTGTCCGATGGGTACACGTACAGCCACCCGAGCCACAGGATACGCTATACCTGCAGCCCTGTCGAGGACTGGTCCCCACCGTTGGAGCTCAGTTCTGATGGGGACATGGATGCCACAGTGCTTCGAGAGCTGTACCCAGACTCTCCACCAGGGTAAGGAGGCTGCATGGGGGAGGAGGGCATGAGAGGGAGGGGCACTGGGTGTGAATCCCCCCCCCCCCCGTGGGAAATAGCACTCCCATCCCCAAATTACACCAAATGGTGTAAATGCAAAATATCTCTGGGTGTGGAAGCAAGTAGGTCCTAGTGAAGCAGAGCATGACACAACAGATGTCACTAAAGAAGGAAGAGAAGAGCTCAGGTCCTTCATGCTGGGACCAAGGGGTGGAGCAGGGGGTCCAGGCCCCAGCTCCTTCGTATGCACCCCCAAAACCCAAATCACATCCATTGGGTCAGGGATCACTGTGACCAAACTGTTCTCATGTCCATCAGGTGGCCCTGTCCCATTAGAGAATTCTTCTCTGGGGGCCATTTGGGTTTCCCCTGCCACCCTCAGGCAGATCGTCCATGGGATAGCACTTGAAAAAAGAAGAAAAGCCTCCATCACTTCCTCCCCGCAGGAGACTCTCTGGCCTCACTAACAGCCATACCCCCATCACCTTTTACCACCCCCCACCCGCCCCGGGGCAGTGGGTGCTCTTTTGTCCTTCAGCTATGGATTTCAGAGGAGCCTGAGGTTCTCCTTCTTAAAACTGGAAGGTAGACTTGGGTGACTTGAGATCAAGGAGTGTCAGCCTAAGGTTACTGCCACTAGCGCCACCCACACTGAGTGCCAGCCGGGGAGATGCTCTAAGCTCAGTGACTTGCTCACCAGGGTCACATGGAACACAGGCTGAGTCAGGACCAGAATCCAGTCTCAGGGGCTCCGGGGTGCCTTTCCTGGGGGGAGTCGAGGGGTTTCATTAGAGCCAGCATGCCAGAGGTCTGGCTTGGTCCACACCAGGGCAGCTGTCACTGTAGACAGGCTCCCAGCCCTTGGGGAAAGACCTCTATGCCCACCCTAAGGCCAGGTCCCACAGAGCCCTGAAGGACCCTCTTCTCTTGTAGCTATGAGGAGTGCATGGGACCAGGGGCCACTCAGCTGTACATCCCGACCGATGCCCCACCGCCCTACTCGCTGACCGACTCCTACCCCGTGCTGGATGGTGCCATGAGTGTGGGCAGCGGCCCCAGCCCCGGCCGATACCAGCAGGCACAGAGGATCCTGGGCTTTGGTGGCCTCCGCACCGTCTCCATGGATACCCTGCCCCCTTATGAGGCTGTGTGTGGGGTCAACCCCGCATCAGGTCTGCTGCCCCTGCCTGGACCAGAACCAGGGCTAAGGAGCTCCCAGGGCTCACCCACCCCAACCCGGGCGCTGGCCTCTGGTCCAGAGAGGATTCTGTGAGAGATGCAGCCAGCCAGGTCCTGCCGGTCCCTCGGGCTGAGCCACAAGGGCGTGCACACACACATGCACACACACATACACACGGGCTCACAAGGGCATGCACACACACACGAACAGACACGTACACGCACGCGGATGTGCACATGCAGCACTCTCACATGCACACATGTATACACAGTTTGTACACACACACACACACATGCAGATATGCACACACACCACTCGCCCCCCACACACACATATACAATCTGTACACACACATCCAGATATGCACCACACATGTACAGACATGTGAATACACACAGGCCCCCCGACATCCACACAAACCCATCTGCTAAGGTTTCATTAAAAATGAAGCTTTCTTGACCTCCCGTCTCCTCCCCAGCCTGTTGATAATGCCTCTGCAGACAATGCTGGGAGAAGACAGGTGGAGAGGGACAAGGGCTTGCTCCTTCCTCTCCCTGGCCTGTTTGCCTCTGCCTTCACCTGGCAGGCTGTGCCCAAACTCTGATTCTGCCTCCCGAAACTGCTCGACCATCCCAGGTCAGCCGCCTGCCCCTCCCACCCCAGGGCGGCGTGCCCTCCTGGCTGGTGGGACAGGCTTCAGTGAGGTCCAGCTACACACTGTACCTCTCCCTCAATTCCAGGGCAGCCACAACATCACCACTCTGCCACTTATGGGGTGAGGGACACGAGTCTGGGGGCTCAGGCCCTCACCACCCACCCTGCCCCTTCCCTAACCCAGTGCCCCCAGCCTCGTGGTGCTGGCGGAGTTATTTTGGAGGCCCCCACCCCACGCGACAGGTGATACGCAGGGTCCTTGGTGGGCACGCGATGGTGGTGGTGGTGGGTTAAAGCTGTCCCCATATCAGCCCAACCACTGCCCAGGGCTGAGGGTCTTCAAAGAAGAGAAGGGTGGCCTGGGCACAGCCCTGAAGCAGAGAAGTGGCCCCTTGCTAAGTGTGTGCCCAGCTGACCATCATGGCCCGAGTTTGGGCTGTCCTCCACGGTGGCAGCTCCTAGTTGGGAATTGTGAGCTGATGTGTTCTGGCCCTGCCCTCCAGGGTATTTGCGGAAATGAAGGGGAAGTGGGCCCCCCTAAATACTAGCATGCCACCACGAGAGGCTGTATCTGGGCCTCACTGCCAAGGGCACCCCAGAGAGAGATATATAGGTTTGCCTGCTTCTAGAGTGGCCCACAAATCCCAACAATTTCCATCAGAGACCATGCAAGTAACAGAGCTGATTTCTGAAGACCCAGCCTGCCAGAGGGTGGCAGCCGAATATCTTTGTGGAGTGTCCCGCCAGCATTGCCAGCGGCAGGAAGTGGAGTCCTCGTCCACCCTGCCTCCCCCGCCCGCACCTATCCTCTTCTCCCCATTTCCATTTCTCTATTGAAGGGCTAAGACATTTCAGTAATCCCTTTCTTGAGAAGGAGGGTGACAAGGATGGCAATCGTGAATTTTATTTTCTGTAGAATTAGGATTTCTTCTGGTGCAGAACTGAAAGAAATCCGTCCAGAGGTCCTGTGGCATCCTGGAGCACCCGACTCCGCCAGGAAAGGGACTTTGTTTACAAGCAGTTCTGTCCGCCTCTGTGGTGTACTGTTTTCTAGGCAAAAAATATCTGTCTGTTGTACTGTATAGCCTTTAAATGCACTCCAGGGATGAGACTCTTAAGAAATGCATCCTGCTTCTGCAACCCCAGAGAGTACTAGGGGGGACAAAAGATAAAAATCCCTAAGTACTCATCAGTGTTTGAGGGATGGAGCTAACAGCTTTCCTTGTTCCTGGATTAAGCGCTAAATAAGCAACAATGTATCTTTTCTGTGTTCAAAATAAGTATATCGTATCAATAAAAATGTTGCAAAGCGAACATTCTCGGTGCCTGGGTTCCCTTCCTCGGTCGCCCTGCACCCCGAGAGCGGGTGGGATCCCAGAAAAGCGCCCCCCCCCCCCGCCGCGCATCGGCCCAAGCCCACAGCGCCCCCTGCCGGCGGCCGCTGCCGGTGCTCCAGGTGCGCACCTGCGTCTGCGGCCGGCCCGGGCTCGAGCTGGTCCTGCACCCGCGATTCCGCTCCCCGGCGTCCTCCTGCCCCTCGGCCAGCTCCCCGCCCGCCGCACACGAACCGACCTCTCCTGTTGTCCACGCCGCGCTGCGCGGCCGGCGGCCTCTGGTCTGGAGCCAGCGCAGCAGCCCTGGCCGCAAGGTGGGCAAGCTGCGGCCCGCTGCACCCGAAGCACACCAACAGGCGGTTGCAACAGCACCTGGACCCCACCACCCCCGCCCCGGCCCAGGAGGCTGCTGCCTTGGCGGTCCCTGCCTCCCGCCCACCACACCCTGCGTGCACCCAGGGTGCCCCATGCAAGGTCCAGGTGCTCGCTCCTACAGGGAGCCCGGCCTCCTCTCCGTGCCAGGGCCGGAGGCGTGGGGCCGAGGAGCACAGCCCAGGAGGCGGCGCTCAGCCCGGGGGCTCAGATGAGCCCCGAGATGGGAGGTGACAACTGTCGGCATGCTGGGAACCGGAGTGCTTAGGACAGGGACAGGACGAGGTGCCAAGGGTTGATGCAGGAGATGAGTCGGCGAGTGCCACGGGGTGTGGGCAATGAAACGAGGAAGGCAAGGGAGCCAGTTCAGGGCTTGAGGGTCCACAGGTCCCCCTCCGGGAGGGTGGCAAACGGGGTGGATTACTCACACCGGCTCCCAGACTCCCCAGGGCCATCATTCGAGGCTGCCTCTGGAGAACGTCACTCCTGCCTCTCGTGCAGCCCAGAGCCCCTCTAGGCATGCGCAGCACGTCCCGGTCCGGCCAGGGCGTCCCCGACAGGGCACCCCGCACAGAGCATCTCCAACAGGGCATCCCTGACAGGGCACCCCACACAGGGCACCCCGCACAGGGCACCCCACCCAGGACACCCCACACAGGGCATCTCCAACAGGGCATCCCCGACAGGGCACCCCGCCCAGGACACTCCGCACAGGGCACTGCGGCCAGGGCACCCCGGCCACGTGCGCCGCTGCCGTGACCCGCAGCCCAGAGGAGGGCCACCCTGGGACAGCCGTGGGCTCGCGATGACTGAGCCCCCCTGCATGCGGGGTCCCTCACAGCCCAGGGGTCCTGACTCCCCACCTACGGTCGGGCACAGCCTGCTCAGCTCGGGTGGCTTTGGTGCGACCCGCCAGCGCACACCCGGCTCCGCGCAGGGCCCCCCACGCCCACTGCAAGGCCACCGCCCCTACTGAGGTGTCACCGCTGGGGGCCCAGCTGACGACCGGCGGGCGGTATGAGGCGGAAGGGCGGCAGCTGCACCCCCTGAGGATGACTCCTCTGCCCGGGGCCACTCTGCTGGCCTCCGGTGAGTCCTCAGGAGGACTCCCAACAGGGACCAGTTACCTGGGTCGGGCAGGTATTTCCGTGCGGGGATGGGGGTGGGGGCACAGCCATGCCCCCAGGGTGGCAGCCCAGCTGTGCCGCTCGGCATCTCCTGGGGGATCCCAGGGCCCCAGCCCTAGCTCTCAGACTCCTCACCAGCGCCCTGAGCCCTGGGGTCCTGGGAAGCTCTGAGGCCCATTAGCATCCCGATGACTCAATTACGAGAGATGGAAACCCAACTCGAACCTTCTTCAGCAAGAAAGGATATTTATTGACTCATGTAACTGAATTGTCCAAGCAAGAATTCTGACTCCAGGCTTGGCTGGATCCAGGAGGTCCGGGAACATAGGCCAGAGTATTGCCTCTCTTGGCCCTGCTGCCCACCATTGGGTGGCAGCCCATTCATTCATTGTCCCCCAGGAGTGACAGCTGTGGGTGCTCCAAGCCTATTTCAGCGGGCCCATGACCCGGCCCCAAGGCCTATATCACTGCTGGGCTCTGACAGCTCATCCTCTTCCCAGCCCTTCCCTCCCGGGACTGTCTCTGTGTGTTTGAACCATCGCTGGCAGATGTCCCAGGACAGGACTCAAGCTGGTTCTTCTCTGAGTGGGGAACCCTGGGGGTGGGGGCTTGTGGGGTGGACAACGGGCAATTATGATGGCAACAAATTCCTCTCTCTCTGTCACGGCCTTGAGGAGCCTAGACTCAGAGTTCTAGACTTGGGGTCCCTGACCGGACAGCACCCACAGCTGTACTCCCTGAGGCCTCTGCGGCTTTGTGGGGTACTTGGGAGCCTTTGGGCAGCAGGGACAGCTGCGAGGGAAGGCTAGGAGCAAGGCCCCCAGATGCATGGCTGTCCCTGCTTCTATCTTCAGCTCACTGTGACTTTGAGCTGGCTCTTTTCCTTCTCTGGACTTCAGGACCCCAACCCCACCCCCACACCCCATAGCTCTTGCATATCTCCAGTGCTCCCTTCCTCACCTCTTCCTGCCCCCTGTATTGTCATCAAAGTTAGTCGCCCTGGCAGGCAGAGAAAGGTTCTCACTAAGCCAGTCACTCCCCCAAGGGCCCGGACAGCGAGGGTGCAAATAACACCAAATCTGACAGTTTCAAGAGGCCCCAGAGGTCCAGTGGGGAGGAAACTGGTCCTGGAAAAGCTGAGCTGACCCCAGCGCAAAAGGAATGATTCCAGGCACCTGCCCAGGCACTATGCCACCGTGCTCTTGGGCCACCCAGGGGAGAGACAGTCCACGGGCACAGGGACATAATGGGGGTCCCAAGAGCTGAGAAACAAGGTGTACAGGATGAGTGAAGTGGTTACATCAGTAAGTAACTAAAAGCAATAGAAGAATCATATGTGGGATGGGAGGTGGGGGTGGAGACTAACTTGCAAGAACCAAATTGTTAAACTTTGGCTATTAGTAGGGGAAAAAAATGCAGGCCATTCCAGCCCTCTCTTCAGGGAGCAAATCTGCCTGGGGCCAAGGACAGAGACAGAGATAGAGATAGAGAGACAAAGAGACCACGAGAATTAAGGCCCTTCTGTTTTAGACGCACATACACCGCCCAGCACCACCTTCCTTGGCCTGGCGCCTGTCTCTTCGGCACAGCTCAGTGGCCTAGGACTCTGCAGGCCCCCTCCCCCGAGTCTGCCACTCCCACTCAGTGCTCTTATAAATCTTTGGCATCAAGGGAAAAGCATGGCCTGGGGTCTCGGATAGTTCTGGCCTGGTAAACCGAACAACGGCCTCCAAAGATGCCCAGGTCCGAATTCCCAGAACCCGTGACTACGGTAGCTTCCATGGCAAAGACACTTTGCAGGCATGATGAAGGACCCTGAAAGGAGGCCGTGAACCTGGGTCACCCAGGTGGACCCAATATGATCACCAGGGTCCTCACCAGAGAGAGGCCACAGAGTCAAAGTAAGAGAAAATGTAACGAATTGAAGTGGCAGGAAGAGAGAACTGAGAGGTTTACACCTGCTCCACTCCAGGGCAGCCTTGGGAGGAGAGTTGTCACCCCCAGGGATCCAGTTTCAAGTAGTTCTCCAAATGGGAAGGGACTTCCCGAGCACAGGGACAGGAATCACCCTGGCCATGGAGCTCGAGAAGGTTGCAGGAGGCAGGGGAGCCTAGGAGCCGGGAGCAGAGGGCCCCGAGATGTGGCAAGCCTGGGGCTGAGGCAGCTCCGAGTAGATGCCCCTCCTGGTGACCGGAAGGCCGGGAGGCCAGCACAGGGTCCTAGAAAACCAATGATCAAGAATCCTGGGCTGTGCTACTACATGACACCACGCCCTCAGCGGGGCTCTCCAGGCTGTGAGCCACCCGGGGCAGGGACTTCAGCTCATTTGCTTCTGCAGCCCCCAGGCTGGCCTGCACGGGGACACACGCTGGATGCTCAAGGACAGTGTTTCCCCCAAACACCACAGGAGGACATGAAAGGGGACCCAGCGCCTAAGAAGTTGGGAAATAACGCACGCATGCAGCCCCCTTGCAAAAATTCACACCTCTACACACCTGCTCCATGAAAAGTCCTGAAACCCAGGAACCGGGGGACCTTAATTAGCCCAACAGAATTTATTTGACCACAGGAAACTTTTACTCACAAGAGACTGATTCTGAACCCCCAACAAGTGCTCCTTGTGGAGCACGCCTTGAGAAATGCTGACCCACACGGAAGGAGTGAGTCACTGAGTGGCTGAATGAGTGAATCATGACTTAACTATTGGGTGAATGAATGGAAGGAAGGGAGGAAGGGGGGAAGGAAGGAAGGAAGGAAGGGGGGAAGGAAGGAAGGAAGGAAGGAAGGAAGGAAGGAAGGAAGGAAGGAAGGAAGGAAGGAAGGAAGGAAGGGAAGGAGAGACGGGGGGGGGGGGGGGGGGAATCCCAGCTCCAAATACTGGCCTCCACCCTTATCTCCCCAAATGCACCTTGCCCCACGGGGGCTCAGATACTGGGAGGTGAATGAGGATCCTAATGCTGCTGCCCCATTAATACCCGGGCCTGTATGAAAAGGGAAAGTCTCCTCTATTATAATTTATATCTACTGCCTCCTGAGGGAAGGCTGAGGTGCAGTGAGCTTCTAGCATGAACCTCACCCTTCCAGGCCCATAGGGCTTATAATTCACATCTCCAGTATGAGAATAAACCAGCGGACTGTACAACAAAAACAAAAGAAAACAAAAAGGATGGAGGAAGGCGGGGAGGGAGGAAGATGGTGAGTGCAGAGAGGAAGGATAGAGGGGAGAGCACATAGGTAGTTGGCTCTGTTACCCCCAAAGCGGTCCAAGGATTTGCGTACAGCTTATTTGGGAGGTGATCCCAGGAAGCACAAGAGGAGTAGGGAATTAGGACAAGGGAGGGAGAAGAGCCAACAAAGCACGCTTTGTTGTTGTTTCGTGAGCAGCTTATTGCAGCAGGCACCCGGGGCTGACCCCGCTGGGGACCCTGTGAAAGAGTGGAGGACACACCTCAGAACTGTCCCTCCAAGGGCAAGAAGCTGGGGGCTCTGTTCACTCACCCTCCTTGGTTGGTGGAGGGCTGCCCCTGGGTGCTGACACCTGGCACTTGCAGTTTGTCCCACACACCAGCGGAGCACACTCCTACAGCCTGAGACCGTTCTCAAGCAGGAGCATCACGACCTTGGCTGGTGACATCCGGAGTGGGCTGAGGGGACAGGCTGGCACAGATGGATGTGGGTGCCGCTCTGTCTGCTTTCCCGTTCTGGGGACAGGGCAATGCCCGAGCCTGACCTCAGCTCTGCTCCCCTGGGAGGACATGGCACAGCCCCAGCCACACTCAGGTCTGAGCCCCCGGAGTGACGAGTAGTGAAGGCGCGGGCTGCGCGCAGCTTTCTCTTCTGCTCTCACTCCCTCCCCGGCCTCCTGACTGAGCACCTGGGGAGCCGCCCCCCCCCCACTCTCCTCGGCCCTCAGCCTCCAGGAGCCACCAGGAGCCAGCCCCCAGCCCCAGCCCCAGGCCCAGGCCCGGCGAGGCTGCTCCGCAGACCCTCCTGGGCCACCTCCTCAGCTACCAGCAAGCGGAGGCAGGGGCGGCCGGCCCGGGGCTGCAGGCCAACAGCCTCACCCACAGGGCCCGGCGGCTCGGCAGCTCGGACACAGGGGCCCGCCCTCACTTGCATCCGCCTGAGCTTGTGGTCTCCGGCCCGGGGCCACTCACTCCTGGGGGGCGCCCAGCCCTGCCCGGCCTGTCTGCCACCAACTGGTGCAGGCACTAGAGTTCCTGGAGCTCGTATCTGTCAACCTACCTCTGTTTCCCTGGAGGAAGGAAATCAGGTCCCTAAAGGTAGGCACCACCATGCCTCTGAGCAAGGGGGTCTCGGGTAGGGGCCAGAGCTCTGCCTCTGGGGGGAGCAGCATATCCATCACGCCTGCTGACTTTGGTCCCATTTCACAGTTGGAGAAACTGAGGGCTGAAGAGGTTAATGCAACTTCTCTATTGTCACCAGTCAGTAAGTGGCACCACCAGGCCTCAAACTCAGGCAACACAGCCTCCAGCCGCTAGACTATATTGCCTCTCGAAAGGGAGGAACCCACGAGCTCACAGTAAACAAGGGGAGGAGTCTAGCTCTGGAAGGAAAGTTTTACTCTCTTCTGGCTCCAGGCCAGGACCCCTGGGTGGGCAGTCAGGACATCGGGGCCTCACTCCAGCTCAGTTATTCTCTTGCTGTGTGACTTGAGACCAGGACCTGTCCTGTCTCTGGGCCTCAGTGTGCCCTTCTGTGAAATGGGACAGAGGGGAACATGATCACGGACCAGATTTCCATTTGGCCAAATGCCACAGCCCAACTGCTTCTCAGGAGCCTCCAGTGTCCCAGGGCATCAGCCCTTGGTCCTGCCTGGTGACTCCCAGCCACTCTGCTCATTGTGTCCCATCTCTAATACTCCTGTTTGTTCCAGACATACACTGGGAACTATGCCTACCAGGTGCAGCCAGAGCTTTCCGAACACACGCTGCACACCTTCTGGGCAGGCTGGACTCTGTGGCCACCTCCGAAGCAGAGTTGTCACTTGTCCAAGCCATCAGCGTGGAGGACGCCAAGCAGATGGTGCTGGAGATCTTCCTGGCAAGAGCTGCATGCGAAGCCATTCTGGGAACCTCGAACAAGCAGGTCCCGGGACTGGGCAGAGAGAAACCAGCCAGGCCCCACTCCAGGCGCAGCTCAGAGAGAAGGCTGGTGAAGGCCCACAGTCGCCCCGAGGGGGCCCAGCCAGGCCCAGGGCCCGCAGAAAGGCCGGGGTCTGAGAGGGTCCCAGCTGAGGGCCGTGACTGTCAGAGGGCCGCGCCAGTGCCCTGAGTCGGCTTGAGTCCTGGTGTCCCTCCGCAGCCCCTCGCTGGCCCCTTGCTCCTCGGGGGCCCACGCTCAGTGAGGAGTTCGTGACCTGCTACAGTGACTTTATTCTGCACGGGACACCCTTGTCACCCAAGGATCATCCCCTGAGCAGCCCGAAGGGAGACCAAGCACGGGCCCAGCCCTGGCCCCAGCCCACTGTCAGGTGAGGCATCCACCTCCTCAGGCTGCAGCGCTGAGCAGTCCCTGGCCCCTGATGCAGCTCCTGAGAACCGAGTTGTCACCGTACCTGGCCAGCTCTGCCCGACACCGGGTCCCCAGTTGTCGGGCAAGTCCCCTGGCCCGAAGCCCGAAGCCCAGCCGGAGCTGACCACCCCTGGCACAGACGCTGTTCCTCCAGACACTTCCTCTGAAGTGGATGAGCTCTGTGAACACTTCTCCCACCTCCTTGGGCCCCCAGCTCTAGCAGGCCATCCGAGGGGCTTCCCGGGCCCCAGCGGTGAGGACAAGGGACAGCCAGAGCCCCTCAGTGGGGCCCCAGCCAGCCGGCAAGGGAGGCAGCACAGACAGTAGGGCCACTCAGCTCTGGAGGCCTCTCGACCCCCTCTCATGTACAAGAGCCCCCAACACTACGCCCCTCCTGTGGGAGCTGGAGGTACCAGTTCCCACCCGAGACCACCGTCCAAGCCACAGCTGACGACGTCACCCCTGGATGGTACAGAGACAGACACCGCAACTAAGCAGCTTGCTCTTTCAACCAGGCAGGTGACCACTTCGGAGAGGTGGCAGGTCTCAGGCCCAAGGGCCAATGTGCTAATCAGCCTCTCTGGTCTCAAGTCCCAGCCCTGCCACCTGCTGACTGTGACTTTGGGCCACTTACTCCATCTCTCTGAGCCTTGTTTCCTCGTCAGTAAAATGAGCGTGGTCAGACCTACTCACAGGAGGCCGAGAAGAGTTAGAGAGGAGGTGTGCACGGTGGCCTCACTGCCTCCCTCGGGGCTTCCTGCCCCTTCCCACCCCTTGGGCATCTCCAAGGGGCAGTTTCCTTCAGCATCCTTAAGGCACCTGTCACAGGGCAGATGAAAAGACAGCTGTGTAGACACGTAACATACCCTTCACCGGCCTAGACTCCTCGGTCAGCCTCCCTCCTTCCACTAACTTCTGGTTAACAGAGAACAAAACCACACTTGGGAGCTTAGTATCATATGCTGGCTCCCGATCCAGGGCTCGGGGGCTCCACTCACCTGGGCTGCAGGCGCCCCTCCACCAACCATCCCTGCCCCCACGCGTGCACATAGGCACGCACGCCTGCACAGAAGTGGGTACATCAGAGGTGCCCCTCTCCCCCCGTATTCCCCGCCTAAGCAAACGACCCCATCTATGCACGAACTAAAGCCAGAGGATCCTAAAAACCAAGTCCCATGATTCCTCTGTTCAATTTTCTCCAGGGGCCCCTAAGGCCATACCAAGCCCCGTAGGCTAGCCCCCTCACTATCCTTCTGACCGCATATCGCGCCCCTTCCCCACCCCAGCCCACTGCAGACAAGACTCCCTGGCTTCTCCTAGGTTCCCGAACAAGCTAAGCCAACCCCAACCTCCCAGCCTCTGTGCAAACTGCTCACTTCCCCACTCTGCTCCCTGTCCCATCTTTCCTGTTAGTCACATCTCACCTTAAATGTTACTTTCTGGGAGAGACTTTCCCTGGCCACCCATCTATCACATCAGCTTTAGTTTAATTTTCTACAGAGAGACATTTCATTTATTCGTTTGCCATTTCCCCCACTAGAACATACGCTGAGAAACTCCACCTTGTTTCATTCACCGCTGTCTCCAAGGATCCATCAAATGGATGAGTAGAAACCTTTGAATGAGTAGAAAGCTTAGAAGACACAGATGCGGGCTCCACTCACCCAAGCCATCGTAGGCTCAGTCAGTTGAGTGTCCAACTCCTGATTTTAGCTCAGGTCATGATCCCGGAGTCCTGGGATCAAGCCATGCGTCGGGCTCCGTGCCCAGAACGGAGTCTGCTTGTCCCTCTCCTTCTGCTCTTCCCCTGCTCACGTTCTCCTCTAATAAGTAGATAAAATCTTAAAAAAAAAAAAAAAATACAGGGACGCCTGGGTGGCTCAGCGGTTGGGTGCCTGCCTTTGGCTCAGGTCGTGATCCCAGGATCTGGGATCGAGTCCCGCATTGGGCTCCCTGCGAGGAGCCTGCTTCTCCCTCTGCCTGTGTCTCTGCCTCTCTCTGCCTATGTCTCAGTCTGTGTCTCTCATGAATAAATAAAATCTTTAAAGAAATACGGATGAATATTAAAACAAAAGCAGAAGTTACCATAATATCCACCACCAGGTATTAGTATAATTCCTTTTGGCACGGAGCTCAATGTGTAGGCTCCAACCCACGACTCTGAGATTAATACCCAAGCTCCTATCAAGAGTCAGGTGCCCAACCGACTGAGCCACGCAGGTGCCCCTTGTCTTTTTTATAAATGTGGGATTGCAGTATTTATATTGTTGCGTTCTGCTTTTATTTCCCATGAAGGGAGTTATTTTAACTAATTTTAGGTTTAGAGAAAAGTTGTGAACTAGTGCGAGGAATTCCCTTTATAGTCCTCACCCTGCTTCCCCTGAAGCGGACATCTTACAGAACCACAGTATGATTGTCAAGAACAGGAAATTAGGGATGCGTGGGTGGCTCAGCGGTTGGGCGTCTGCCTTTGGCTCAGGGCATGATCCCTGAGCCCCAGGATCGAGTCCCGCATTGGGTTTCCTGCGTGGAGCCTGCTTCTCCCTCTGCCTGTGTCTGTGTCTCTCTCTCTCTCTGTCTCTCATGAATAAATAAAATCCTAAAAAATAAAAAAATAATAACAGGAAATTAACACTGATACAGCATTACTAAACTACAAACCTTTTTAAAATTTCACCAGTTTTCCCATGACTACCCTTTCTCTATTCCAGGATCCTACCCAGGATCCCACATTGCATTTGTTATGTTTCCATCATCTCTTCCAGTCTGTAACACCGCCTCAGCCTTTTCCTTGTCTTTCATGATCTTGATGCTTTGGGTCAAAACTGAATACTGATCCCTTTTATTTCATTGAATGTCCCTCAATTTGCATTTGTCTGGGTTTGTTTTTTATGGCTGGAGTGAGGTTATGCATTTCTGGCAAAATATCAGGGAATAGAAGGGAAGGGAGAAGAAATGGGTAGGAAATATCAGAAAGGGAGACAGAACATGAAGACTCCTGACTCTGGGAAACGAACTAGGGGTGGTGGAAGGGGAGGAGGGCGGGGGGTGGGGGTGAATGGGTGACGGGCACTGAGGGGGACACTTGATGGGATGAGCACTGGGTGTTACTCTGTATGTTGGCAAATTGAACACCAATAAAAAATAAATTTACTGTTTAAAAAAATCATGAAAGAAATGGTGCTGTGTGCTTGGTGAGTTTTATCAAAAGGTTCATATCAATACGTCTTATTACTGGCGATATGTACCTGCTGCATCCCTGGAATAAACTACTTGTCTTAGGAGCCCTGGGTCCCTTTACAGGAGAATGATGTTTAGACACCAAGATCCAGGTGCCAGGTGTGCTCACTGTTATTGTCACTGCTTCCAAGCCTACTCAGGAGACCAGTCAGGAAACATACGGACATATAGGAACCCATGCATATACACAGGCGGCTCTATTTCCATATCTGTACAGAATTTTTTTTAAAGATTTTATTTATTTATTCATGATATTCACAGAGAGAGAGAGAGAGAGGCAGAGACACAGGCAGAGGGAGAAGCAGGCTCCATGCAGGGAGCCCGACGTGGGATTCGATCCCGGGTCTCCAGGATCGTGCCCCCCGCCAAAGGCAGGTGCTAAACTGCTGCGCCACCCAGGGATCCCTGTACAGAATTTTTTAAACCATGAGTTTATACTGATACCTCTGCTTCTAATCCAACATCACAGGCTTTATTCTAGCCGTCCCCTTTTATTTAGAGCTCCTTTCTCTAGAAGAGAACGAAACCCAGCTCTCGTAATCTACAGTCTACTTGTTTGTTCAAGTCTATTACCGTAGTGTCAGAGCCGCTGACCATACCTCCACGAGAAAAACTTTTAAAATGATAGGATAGCACCTAGGAAGAGTAATTTTTGCCTTCACTCTTCCTGCATCCGTTCAATATACTGTTTTCTAGTTACTTAGGCTACGTCTCTCCAGCATGGCTGTTTTTCACTCATGATGCTGCTCGGGTCAGCTGCGTCTGTATTCTGTGTTCCATTCCCCCTACAGCCGAGGTGATCTTGTTTATTTAGGGGGTAATGTAACACATCCCCGTGGTTCTAAGGGTCAGTTATACAAAGAGACACATTCACACAAGTATCAACCCCTTCCCCCTGCAACATCATCCCATCCTTCCTTCTCTCCAGTCTGTTTAGTTGACAGGTTGTCCTCCCTGTATTTCCTCTCCATCTGTATATTTTCTTAGGTTTCTTCTTTTTATATAAAGGGTAGGAGATACTCATACTCATTTGGATATTGCTTTTTTTTTTTTTCCACTCAAGATTGCCTTACATCCTGGAAATCATACCTGTTCAGAGAGAGCTTCCTCATTCTTTTTTCTACTCCATTGTGTGGCTGTACCATAGTTTATTTTAGCCTCTCTGTTACGTAGGATCTTTAGGTTGTTTCCAATTATTTTGCAGTGAAAAACCAATGCTGCCATAAATAACCTTGTGCGTAGATATTTTCATATTGTAGGAAGTACACGTTAGATCCCAGAAGTGGGATTGCAATGTAAGTGCCGATATAGTTTGGTAGGTACTGTCAAACTTTTCTCCAGAAGGGTTGTACAAATTTATACTCCCACCAGCAATATATGTGAGTGCTTGTTTCCCCACAGCCTCACCAACAGAATGTTTGTTGTTTTGGTTTGCTTTCTTGCCAGTCTGGTAGGTGAGAAATGGTATGTCCATGTTCTTTTAATTTGCTTAGTCCATTTGGGCTTTTATAACAAAATAACCACACACTGTGACTTATACACAACAGAAATTTGTTTTTCACCGTTCTGGAGGCTGGAAGTCCAATGTGGTGCCAGTATGGCCGGGTCCTGGCAATGGCCCTTGGCCAGTTTGCAGACTACTGATTTCTTGCTTTGTCCTTACAGGTTAGAAAAGGCACGGGCGCTCTGTGGGGTCCCTTTTATAACAGCACTGAGTCCACCCAGGAGGGCTCCGCCCTCATGGCCTAATCACTTCCTAAATACCATCGCCTGGGGCATTATGTTTTCAACATATGAATGGTGGGGAGGGGAGACAGGCAAATAGACCATGTCATTTGCATTTCTCTGAAAGAATTTGATTTTTTTTTTTTTTTTACGTTTATGGGTCATTTTTAGATCTTTTTGGTAAGTTGTCTTTCACATCTTTTTCTCATTTTTCTTTTTGATTTTTTGGTCCTTTGGCCTTCATTTATAAAGAATTCTTCATGGGTAGTTAGGAATCTTGGTCCCTTGTCTGTTACGTAAGTTGCATCTTCTCTCAGTTTCTTGTCTTTTGACTTTGTTCATGACAGGTGTTATCACCCAATTTTAAAAATTTTTATTTTAGGCACATTAACCTTCAGTTGCCCCTGGATTTTAAGTCGTAGTTAGGATTTCCCTAAACCCAGGTACTTGCAAGGTTCCAGTTTTTACATTTAGATCCCTAACCACTTGGAGTTTATTCTTGGCTATGGTGTTAGATATAGATCTGTCTTTATCTTTCCCAAATGGTCACGTTGGCATCATTTGTTAAAAAGTCCATCTTTACCCCAGTGATTGGAAAGGACATCTTTATCACATACTAAATTTCCAGGCGTGCTTAGTTCTCTATCTGGGCCATTCGATTCCACTGCTCTATTTATCTATTCGTGCAGCAGTACCACACTGTTTCAATACTAGAGGTTTTAGAGTACTTTTGAATGTAGGGTAAGGCTAGTCCTCCATCATAAAAGTTTTCCTTTTTCAGTGGTTTCCTGGTTATTCCTAAATGTTTGCTTTCTTAGTGTTTGTTTTTCTATATAAACTTTAGAATAATTATTATAATAATAATTCCATAAAGTAGATTGTGGTGCTTCTACAAAGACTGTATTAAATTTGTAACTTAGGCAGGAACTGACATCTTTATGTTGAGTCCTCCCATCCATGAATGAGATGTCTCTACATTTGTTCAAGTCTTTTTTTTTTTTTTAATTTTTATTTATTTATGATAGTCACAGAGAGAGAGAGAGAGAGAGAGGCAGAGACACAGGCAAAGAGAGAAGCAGGCTCCATGCACCGGCAGCCCGACATGGGATTCGATCCCGGGTCTCCAGGATCGCACCCTGGGCCAAAGGCAGGCGCCAAACCGCTGCGCCACCCAGGGATCCCTGTTCAAGTCTTATTTGGTGCCTTTGAGGAGAATTTTTGGCATTTTTCTTCTATGTTTTTGGACATACCTTGTTAAATTTATTCTAAAATATTTAATCTTTTTACCATGGTAAAGGGGATTTTCGCTACCATTGTGACCTGTGTTTATTGTTTGCATATGCTAATTTTGCATCCTACTACTTCATGAAAATGTTGTGTTAGTTTTATCACTGATTCTTTGAGATATATCATGGTGTTAAATTCTTTACCCCAGCAGAAGGGAGTGCTGAGGTTGGTGGTGCCCTCCTGCCTCAGTGGGGGTTTTCTCAGGAATATTTCAGGACAGGGGCCTCTAGGAGAAGCTAAACTATATGCTTCATGAGTGAAGGGACTGTGTCTGTCCTGTTCATCAGTGTGCACGTGTCACCCAGCACAGGGCCTGCCACAGGGTTTATGCATAAACCTGCATAAGTGCTGTTGAAATATAGGCAGAGAATAGAGGCCTGCTCACAGACTGCCCGAGGACTCTGGACTGAGCAAATGGCTGGTGAAGATGCTGAACTATTAGGTCCCCCACACCCCTGATGAAGAAGCAGGTCTTAAAAATGAAAACACAAGATCTCTACCACTCAGGCTCGGAGCAGTCCACCAACAGCTTCTCCCTCCAGGAAGGTGCAAGGAAGTCGGTCTCTTCTCCAGCCAACTTCAGAGACTTGGAAGGAGTTTGAAGGAGGAGAGAGTAGCCTGGCGTAGCTCCAGACCCTTTGTGTTCATCTTACGTTTAACTTACCCCTTCGTAGACTGTGCAGCCTCTCTCCTCATGAGGGAGAAAAACACCCCAGTGTCCACGGGAGGAAGAAACAGGGCCAGAGAAGTGAGGGGACCTGCCAAAGGTCTCGTACTCAATAACAAGGGAAACTGGGATCTCAGCCCATATTCTGACCCCAAAGCCCATGTCCCACCCACAAAGCCAAATGGATCCCAAAAGGTAAGATTCACTTAAAACTTAACAATTGGCCATTGCCCATTTTTCCGGGCATTTCTTAGATGAGCCCAGAACTGCCAACATCTACCCATCCCTGGCTACAAATAAATCTGCTCTGTGCATTAGGGAAAGGACTAGTGAGAGATCACCTAAGCCCATGGAGAAGATCTGCCAAGAAGACTAGAAAACCATCAGTTTACCGTGTAAGGAATCCAGGGCCTTGTTGGTACAAGGAGCGGTGTCCATTGCCATGGCCTGAGAAGCAGCTGTCTCTCCAGCCCTCTCATGCCACAGAAAGCCAGACGCAGATCCAGAGTCCTCATAAGAAACAAGAACATTTTTAAAAAGAAAAGAAAGGCCAATTGCTTGCCCTGTGCTCTCTTATTCCAGAAAAGCCATGAGGCACTTTTCAGAGGCACAGTCCCAAAGGCCAGTCCTAACCAGGGCTGTAGCCTGTGCCTACTGAACAGATCAGTCAAGGTGGCCCCCTGATTAACTGGTGAGAGCAAGCATCCACACCACTCGGATGGAAAGTGCTGGTCACTGCAGTTGCTTCCATTTCTCAGCCAAGCAACTGCATTATGGCCCCATTTTCTGGGCTACATCGGATAAACAAACATTTATGGGGACACTCGCTGCATATCTGGCCCTGGACCAGACCCCTCCCATGTGGCAGGTCAGTTATCCTTGCAGCCCTGAGAAATGAGCAATTCTCTCATTTGATAGACAAGATAACCAGCGCTCACAAGATGTTCAACAATCAACAAGGTGCCAGGTTTTCTCCGAACTCTGGGATGTTTGATTCTAGAAAGTGTCAATCTCAAGAGGTGGCTCATAAAGGGTGGCCCCTGGACCATAGCCTCATCGTCACCTGGAACAGTGTTAGAAAGCAGATTCTCGGGCCTGCCCACCCTAGACCCCCTAGATTGGGAACTGAGGGTGGGCCTAGCAATTCAGGTTTTAACATGCCCTCCAGGAGATTCAGATGCGCTGAAACTGGAGAACCAGGAGCTAGAGACTCCCAAGAGCACAAAAGCAGCTGCAGGTCCCCTAAAAGTGCTTTTCCCCATATGTGTTCCGAGGAACACTACTCTCTTGGAGACTGTTAATGGCTATTCCCCAATGAGGGGTTCTACTGTCAAAGAGTTTGAGAGTCCCTGGCTTCAAGTTGAAAAGGTGTCTATCACCGGACTGCTGGAGTTGAACCTTGTGCCTCTCAGAGAAAGTAGCCAGGTGGCGCTTCCCAAATTTCCTGGACTACGGAACCCTCCGTTCTCAGAACACCCATTATTACCTCCCAGGACACCTGTGCTCCATGGACCCCAGCCTTGCAGAAGACAAAGCCAAGAAATGGAGAAATTCAGGACGATAGCAGTAAACGTGGAAACCCACTCCAGATTCCACAAGACTGGCTCTCTCCCGGCTTCTGTTTAAATGACAGCCTTTGGCAAGCTCAGTCTTCTGTGACCTAGGGGAGCACTGAGCTCACTGGGCCTTCGGGGAGCTGCAGGGTTGGGGTTATTAGGAGAAGAAAGCCCTGCCAGTGACCCTGCGGCCCCGGGTGAGTGATCCACCGCCAAAGCCCAGAGGCACCAGGCGGGACAGTACTGTGACTAGAGTCTCCACAAGGGGGGCTGTTTCCAGCAGCCCGTCAGTTACTCTAATAACTAGAATTCTTCGGGACGGAGAGACCCCAGGGGCGAAGGTCATTCATTCCACAGATGTGGGAGTGTTTACAGGGAGCGCCCCCATCTGGCTCCAGGGCTCTAGGACAACAAGATGACACAGATTCAACAGTATTCAGGGGTAGGCAGGTTCTGGAAACATCCACCTGGTCTCAGAGTAGTAAATGCTTCAATCCTCTCCCCGACACCCCGCCCCCGCCCCAGGTCTGCTGGTATGAGTCTGCAGGAGTCCCAGGAAGGGTCTCTGACTGAGGTACCCCACAGGTTGCGGGGGGCACTTCTCATCTAGGTGAGGAGCTCGGGTGGAAATGAAAGGAGGGAGGGAGAGAAATGGAAAGGTGACATCGTTTCCTGGGGTCCACAGTTAGGGAGGGCTTCCCTGAGAGCCACGCTGTGGGAGTAGGTCAGACTGGTGGTCTCTGCCCATCTCAGAGGCAGGCTGAGCAGGGGACACCTTAGCACCGGCCGGTGAGGAGGATGTGAGGTGACATGAGGGCAGGAGGGAGGGACACGTGGGGCCAGAGGGCAGAGCACGAATGCCGGACCTGTGGTCCAGCCTGTGGGTCCCCACGTCCCTCCTGCCCTTGCCCCACCCCCAAGGCCTCTAGCAAAATCCTGTTAGAACCTTCCAGCTTATCTCAGTTGTGCCTTGCAAACGTCATCATCAACATTAGAATTCACGTGTGAGTGGGGACAGCATGTTCTGACAGTATGTCAGGGACCGTATGTCCTGGCCAACATTAGCCGGAGCAGGAGTTCTGACCCCATCTTGGACAGGGAAGTGCTGGAGGGAGGAAGGAAGCCACGAACCATGAAGTTGAACTGGGAACCGAAAGCAGGAGCCCGGGATCCTGATGGCCTCGGAGCCACCACACCAGCCCCAGATCACCCACCTCCACGCTTCTATGTGACACAGAAATGCACTCCTATCTCATTTCGTTTTTTAATCGCCAGGTACATGAGATATTTCTGAATGATTCTAATAATGTATTTTGCATATAAAATTAAAAACCTGAAGTGTAAATTAGAACTATTTCACTAAAAATGCTGACTAAAACAATGTATATGCTGTTCAAAAATTTTTTTTAATTGCTAAGAGTCAAAGAGCTGAGGCAGCTCTGGGGTATGCTCACGTTATGCCCTGCGGAACCCCACCTCAAAGTAAGAATGGGGCAACCCTGGCAAATCTGGAATGTCATTGCTCTGGCTTGCTAGGTCAACAGGTCAGAGATGCAAGCCCCTGCAAGGCTCCTCCCAGCCATTCCTGAGCCTCTGGGGATCACCTCCTTCTGCGCTAACACTAGGCCCCCCGCCTCCCATGTGCCATCTGCCCTTCTTCTGCCCTGGCTTTTGTAACTGCTCCATGACCCCTGAAGCCACCAGCCCTGCCTGCCACGTGGGAAAAGCAACCCTCATCCATGCAAGCTGGGCACCATGTGTTTCGTGTGACTATCTGGGCTGACAGATTTTGCCACCTGCTCTGGCCTCTGCAGATACACAGCATCCTCTGCAGGGCCAGAGCAAGAGGATGGTGAGCTCCTTCGAGCCCATCCATCCCATGTTAGGAAAGATGGAGTTTACAAAATGAAACACTTTATTCTACTGGCAAAGGATGCTGGAGGGAGCTAAAATCACTGGCCTAGGAAGCACTCCAAAATTAACAACAGGTTTTAGGTGAAGGATTTATTGGCTACCACAGGGCAATACTTTACTATTTTTAAATCATATTTCCCCCAAAACAGATGCTTAAAGTGAGCTGTGGGGATACTGGACTGTTCATTTACAAATTTACAAAGACTTCCCTGGCTTGTCAAGACACCTGGCAGTACAGGCTCTTGCCTCCCCCAGGCTTCTGGTCAACCACTGACATTTGGGCTAAGAGACACATCCCCACTGGGTTGCTGCCCAAGAACTGGTCCGGGAGTCACAGTGCCTGCCCTGTGGCCCTCATCCTGACCATGTGGCCCAAGAACTGGTCCGGGAGTCACAGTGCCTGCCCCCTTAGCACTCCCTCTGGGACTGGACAACTGGGCCAGCAGGATGCCTGTCAGCCACAGTGTGTACAGGAGCCACACTCACGCAGAGGCTGGGACGAGGCCTTCCAACCTGTTTACAACAACCGCTGCTCAGGAGAGGCTGAGGCCTGTTTTCCCAAAGGTCACAACTGACCCTGCCCCACATCTACAGCCAGGCTTCTTGAAGCTCTCTTGGCCTGCCTCCAAAATATCAGGAGCACGAGTGCTCTAAGAGCCTTGGCTTGCAAGCTCTGATCTTCCTGTCCAGATCGCCCCCTACGAGACTGTTCTTTCTCTTACTTCCCACTTGACTCAAGAGACAGCTGTGGCTTTGATGCATTATTACAGCTCAGTGAAGCTAAGATATATTTTGAGCCAATAAAGATGATTTCATGCTCTCTGGTCCAAGGTGTCTCCTTGGGTGGAAAAACATTTCAAAAAGACATAAGGCCACTTGTGTCTCTTCCCCAGGCCACAACTTCTCAGTAATTCCAAAGGCAAAGCTCTTCACACAAGGCCATTATAGACTGAGGTGGCCTCGGAATCCAGGGCTGATGGCCCCTTGCCCCAGCTTGGCACTGGGCAAACCATCCACACACCAAAAGCCCTTTCTCTGACGTGGCACTGGCGGCAGCTCAGGCAAGGCCTTTGTCACCAAGGAAACCAAACACCATTCAGGAGCCAACGCATGATTCTCCCAAGGACACAGAAGCCCAGATGCCGAGGTGGCAAATGCCACAGCGGCCTCATGCTGGGAAACCACTGAACATTAGGCTCAAGCCAAATACAGCACAATTTTGTGAAAGTCTAAGAACATCAATGGCCCTCGAGAACTACTCAGATAATGAGAAAGTGATGATACTGTCTCCATGCACTGCTGGCTCTCCCCATACAGCTGTGAGATCTGTAGCAAGGGAAGACAGGCTCTCAGGATGAGGCACAGAATGTTCTGTCACCAAAAGTCTGAATTGTGCCAACTCCACTGTCCCTGGATGTGTGACCCTGGGCAACCCTTTAGCCTGAGCTTCTCAGAGGCCACCACCTCACCCTCCTGAGTAGTGGGAAGGGTTAGAGACCTTAGGCCAGCATAACTTCAGGTGGCTCTTCCCTTACTCACATGGACCCAGCAGTGGGAAGCACCAGGAGAAGGGCTGGGGGAGTGCAAGCCTGCAAACACCAAAGGGCATGACAAACCCATTGGTCCCATTTGTCATCTACCCACAAGGAACAGAGACCCAGGCTGAAGACACTGGTAAAGAGGAAAAGACCATCAGGAATACAAATGTGGCCAGATATAAAACCCTCCTGAAAGGAGATATTTCCAAATTGCTCCTAATAGCTAAATTGGTAGCAGCGGGCATTTTCCTGGCATGATCTTTCCATCCTATGAACCATGTTTCTGATTCTCTGGAGTTAATATTCGGTCCCGATTTTGTTGGAAGAGTTCTAGCATTTTCCGCATGTCGTGGTCAGCCTCAATCACCTGGAAATTAAACACACGGGTCACAGGGCTGCACTTGACCTCAACATCATCCACCCTTCACAGAGGGAAAGAGCGAAGGATGGAGGCAGGAGGCAGTGAGGAGCGGCAGAGAAGTCCAAGGTCACAGGCAGATACAAAGGAGGGTTAGAGCAGAACAGCACCAGGTTATAGGTCAATTCACATTCTCAACTACATTTTCACTTAAGAATCTGGGGCAGCCGGGTGGCTCAGCAGTTTAGCGCCTGCCTTCAGCCCAAGGCGTGATCCTGGAGTCCCAGGATCGAGTCCCACATCGGGCTCCCTGCATAGAGCCTGCTTCTCCCTCTGCCTGTGTCTCTGTCTCTGTGTCTCTCATGAATAAATTAAGAAAAAAAAAAAAAGAATCCACTATGGCTGTCCCTGCAGCCAGCCCATAAATGACTTTCCTCCCTTTTCCCCTTAATCATCTTAATATTCCCCTAATGAGGGGGAAAGATAGATTTTACTTCTTTAAAAATCCAGTACAGTAATATCTCACTTTCCAGCAACCTCATGGCCTGGAAGCACCATGAGTAGAAGTGTCTGAGCAATTCAAACAGATATCCCTCAGGCCACGCACAAAAGTTTGTGAGCAGCCCTCTCTCAGATCCCACGCTGGACACACGCTCCCAAAATGTCTCAGTATCCATTTGCGCATCTGAAGAAGTTCAGCAGCAGCAAATTGGGAAAGGCAGGAGGGACGGGTGGAAATGACACACAGTTAGAGGTGGCGAGTATCAGCAGGAGAAAAGAGGGCTGCTACACGAAGCCAACATGGGAACTCAAAGACATGAGTGGTCTGGGGCAAACAGTCCTACACACCTCAGCACCTCCTAAGGGCGTCACTGTGTAACAGCCCAGACAGCAACTGGTGTTCCTTCAGATGCCCTGGGTCACCGAGAAGAGGGGCAATGAGGCTCCATGCCTGCTAGCCACTGAAGAAGGGATGGTTGCATCAGAAAGACCACCATCCCTAGTGGTTAAAACCAAAACCCACATCTGGAGGCTTCACCCATCTGGAATACTCCTTCACTGACAATGCTGGATAAGTGAGATGTTACTGTGGCCATCAGTGTAAGGACGTTGGGACAGGCCACCTTCTCTCAGGTCTGTCCAGCTGACTGTGAGACTCATCTACAGTTGAGGACCGGGAGAGAGAAAGGGCCCCTTCTACCCTCCCTGCTTCCTTATTCTATATCCTCCAGCTCTGAAGGACCTTGCCCTTTCCCAGATTGCAGTGTGGCTGACATTCCCTGGGGCACTCCTCCTTCCAGAAAAGTCGCCAGCCCTGCCAGGGGGACTTACCAGAACAGGGGCTGCTACAGGGAAAAGATTTCCTTTGATGAGCCACTCCTCATAGAGGTGGTGAATGGCATCCAGGTATTCCTGCCAGGGAACACACACACAGACACACACAGGCACGCAGGCTGTCAAGAGCAGGGAGGGGAACAAACCTCTCCTCCAAGGATCTCAGGCAGGGGGGTGACTGTTAACTACCATGGAGCAGTGGCTGGGACGAAGGAGTCTGCAACCATCATCCTGGCTCAGGTGGATAGAATTAAAAGCAGCCACTCCCTCCACCAGGCAGCCTGGGCATCGTGACAGTGAGAGGCATCACTCCAGCCCCTACTCCATCCTCTAGCACCACCCTGTACCACTGCTGCCTCGTCCACACCCTCCCACCGGGCTTATCACACTTCCTGCCACTTCGCCATCAGCAGGGCCACCGGTTCCTTCATGGTAGGATCCCCAGCCCTAGGCAGCCTCTGAACCCTCCCCTCTGTCCTTCCTTCGAAAAGGACTGCAGCCCTGACTGGCCTAGGGGACCCACTCCCACTGCGTCCACCCCATCAGACAACTTGTGACCTATGTGGGCCCCCTAGACCATGAAGATCAACTTCAGAAAGCACCATGATGGGGAACCCAGGGGGAAAGAGGCCCAGACACAACCTAAGCCATCAGAGCCTCTGCACCAGGCAGGACTGGACGGCACACACTTTCTCATGCACAGGCCAAGGTGCTCAGGCCACACACAACCACCTCCCCAAGCAGTAATTTATAGCCAGCCCGGAAGCCCTCAGGAAAGCCTCATGGCCACCTTCTCATCCACCACTGAGTTCTCCCTTGGCAATGACAGATTTGTCCTGTAGGCCTTGTCAGAAATGTTAAGATAATGGCTTGGCTGATAACAGCTTGTAGGAACTCCAGACTTGTCATTTCTTCGGGACATCTGGGTCACTGCATAGAATGGCTGTGTCCTACCACAGCCCGGCCCAGCCCCGCTCTACTGTGCCCTTCCTCCAATCACTCCTACCTCCGGATTTCAAAGGAGCTACCTGGAGGGAGGCCTACACCTTCACAGCTGGTAGCAACCTTGCTGGTGCCTGGGGAAGACAAGGCTGGGTGGGCCTCAGGGTCAAGTCCTGCAGACTCAACAGGTCTTCCAGGGCACCCAGTCCAGCCCATCCTGAGCTCAGACCTCCATGACATCCCTATAAATGCCTGTCCAGCTGCTGTCTGTGTACGCCCAGTGGCATTCACATGGGGCATTCAGTTCTGTACTGAAGAACTCCTAGGCGCCAAGCTCTGGGAAACATGCTGGGGATGCAGAAGCAATAAGATCTAATCTTAAAAAGCTCACAGTTTGATGAGGGATGGGGAATAAATGTCTAAACAGTTCCGGTATGCTTGTCCTTAGGGCTGTGATCACCGTGAGCCCAGAGGTTAAGGGAGCACAATGGAGGGAAGGCTTCCTGGAAAAGGTGACATCTGAGCTGAAGGCAAAAGAAATCACTACACAAAGGCACATTTGTGCAACTGCATAGTGAGTGTGAGTGTGAGCATAGCCACGACTAGTCTCTGTGGCCAGAACATAAAAGGCAGGGAATGGAGGGAGATAACGTCCATGAGGCAGGATCCGGGATGGCACACTACCAGCGGGGACTTGACCCCAGACTGCAGCAAGACACCAAAGGGTCTGTGGCTAGGAAATTGCATGAGTGGCGTTCTGTACTGGAAGCTGCACCCAAGCAGCAAAGTGGAGGCCAGGTTTCGGAGGGAACATGGAGGGGTGAAGGAACAGGACAAGGAGAGCAGCCCAATAGTTACAAGAGTCCTGACCAGAGTCCCTGTGGCCCTGAGCCAGAACCCAGAAGGGCGAGGCACCGGGCAAGCACCGAAGAGGACCGCCTCGAGCCCAGTACTACACTCAGCACGGGGGATGTGGCTGCCAGCGGGAGGGAACATTCTAGCTCTAGCGAGGCTCCAGAGCAGGATGCACAGCAAGCAATCTTCAGGTGGTGGACAGGACAAGCCCTGGGGACACCTGGGTGGGGAGGGGGAGCAGGGATGCGTCTGTGCGTCTGGGACCCCAGGAACTGAGGCAGGTCTGGACTTCATGCAGGGTCTCCACCCACAGAGGAAATCAGAGTTTATGCTCAGTTCCTGTTTGTCTCTCAGCAATGAGCACAATGATCTCACAGAGGGAGGGGCCGGGCTGGGGTGGAGGTGGTTTCCCGGTCATTCTGCGGGCTCACAGGCACACTCACCAGGGGAATGACCGTCTCCTCTTCCCTGCATCTCATCTGTAACCTCTGGTAACAGGTCTCAGGAGCAGTCCGGAGATAAACTGCAATTTAAAAAAATAATATGTGGTTCTAATTACCCTGTTTGTGGCTTGGAAGTGGAGGCCGGGGAGAGGGGGAAGGTAGGCATGTGGGCCAGGCGTGCAGAGAACCATCTGCCAGAAGCTCTGAGCAGGAGACGCAGACCACAGCCAGCTCCCAGCCCGACCGCTGACCGGCTGTGGGGCCTCCAGTCATCTTGACCCTCAGCCCAACTTCCGTTTTTCTTTCCATGTCACCAGCCGCCCAGGATTGCTGAGAGGCTGAAGAGGCTCTGTATGTGCACGAAGCTTAGCGCGGGTTCTGGCCTGCGGGTCTCAGTAAAGGTCCCGGCTCTGTCCCTCCTCCCTTCCTTGCACACTAAAAAACCCCATCAAATCACAACAGACCCGGGAGGCACAGAGGACAGGGTGCTCTGCCAGGAGGGACCAGAAGCGCCCGATCCTGTCTGCCCTTGGGGAGAAGGTGAAAAGAATCACCAGTGGTAAGGGCCCTGCCCGCACCCCTGCTGGCTGGCAGCCCCCCAAGCACCTCCTCCCGGCCCTGGGGGTCCCTCACCTATCAAATCAACGGACACGTCGATGTTCTTCAGGATCCAATCAAACCATTCTGCCAGAACCACATAGTCCACTTCAGGCATCTTCCCACTATAACGAGAATTGTTGGGGTTTTATTCATCAAAAGGATCTGTGGGTCCTTCTGCATGAAGGGTGTGGCACAAGGTACGTGGCACAGCCTCATCCATATGATATTGGACCCAGAACACCTCTGACCCTCTGCCACCAGGGGACGGTTTATGGTCTAACGCAGCAAGTGTCACAGACCTGCTGATGGGAGAGCACTTACGGGATTTGACCTCCAAGCAGAGAAAGGGGCTCTGAAGCCTGTCCCCAGGGAACAGGGACAGTGCTCAGGTTGGCAGGTGGAGCAGAAAACCGGTTTCACCTCTAGAAATTTATTTTGTGGAAATAATCACAGGTGCCTGCTGTGGCACTGCCTAAAATAATGAAAAATGAAATCTTGGCACACTGATACAGCAGCAAACCGTGCCGTAACTGAATGGTGGTGGTGTAAAATGATACTTAATGACACGGAAAACACTCACAATTGAATGTTCAATGAGAACAGCAGGACATAAAATTGTGTGTAGTCTGACCCAACTGTATTTTCATGAGAATTTGTTCACACATTTAAAAAAAAAAGACTGGAAGGAGGGCAGCCCAGGTGGCTCAGCGGTGATCCTGGAGACCCAGGATCGAGTCCCATGTCGGGCTCCCTGCATGGAGCCTGCTTCTCCCTCTGCCTGTGTCTCTGCCTCTCTCTCTCTCTCTCTCTCTCTCTCTCTGTGTCTCTCTAATGAATAAAATCTTAAAAAAAAAAAAAAAAAAAGACTGGAAGGAAAAACAAAATGAATACGGTGCTTTTCTCTGAGCTGTGGGACTATAGGGGATTTTAGTGTTTTCTTTCTACCTTCCTGTATTTTCCAAAATCGGTAACATATTAGTTCTCAAATCAAGGGTTGGGAGGTGGGGAAACAATTACATATTTAAAATGTTAACTGAAAAAGAAGGAACGAACGAACGAACGAATTAACGAACCAAGACAAGAGACTAAGGATGCAAGAGGCCTGGCATCTCTCCCCCCACCCTCCACCCCCCGGCTCCTACACCTTTCCCCTGCCCCAAAAGGAAACCAGTGGCAAAGAGCCAGAGGATGGGCAACCTGAGAACAGAGATCTGTCAAAGGCTGGGTAATCCTCAGAGGCCCAGGAGAAGTCTTCCTTTTAACCCCTCACCCACCTTGGATACCATCTTGGATCCACTCAGAGTGGATCCACAGAATCTGGCAGGACCGGCTACAGGACAGAGGCCGTGTCTGGGCCCAGAGTACACAGGGGGCTTCTGGTTGCCTATCAATGGCTGGGGTGGGAGAAGAGCCCACTGGAAGGATGGTCTGGAGTTGGACTTCCACCTAGCAGGGAGGAGGGGTGCAGGGATGGGCATGGAGGGAGGCAAGAAGCTCAGACAGCTGGAGGGGAGCATCTCTGGGTGACTGAGGCCACAAGCAGCCCTGCCTGGGGTCCAAATGACAGGGCATGGCACAGACTGAAGAGGGACACCCAGCCCTGGTCCCTGAGATGGTCATGGTGCCCTCAAGAGAGACCAGCTGTGCTCAGGCTGAGCAGTAAGAAAATAAACAACAACAAAAAAAAAAATTAAAGAAAAGTACAGTGCCTGATAAAGAACAGCAGGGGCAGAGGGGCAGCTGCTGGCGCCCTAGAGGTCTTCAGGCATCGGACCTCAGCCAGGAGACCAGAGCAGACTAACATGTGAGGGTTCCCCAAAAGAGTAGAGGAGGGCAGTGGAGGGGACAACTCCCACAACATCCTCGAGGGGACCCGAGCCAATGAAATCCAAGAACTGAAGGTAACGAACGACTTCACGACCAAAGGCTGCTACGGTGGGGGGACAGGTGGCTGCCCAACCCCTAGTTCTTTCCTCTTACCTCCTTAAGAGTAGCCCATTATTGGGATCCCTGGGTGGCGCAGCGGTTTGGCGCCTGCCTTTGGCCCAGGGCGCGATCCTGGAGACCCGGGATCGAGTCCCACATCGGGCTCCCGGTGCATGGAGCCTGCTTCTCCCTCTGCCTGTGTCTCTGCCTCTCTCTATCTCTCTGTGACTATCATAAATAAATAAAAATTTAAAAAAAAAAATATTTAAAAAAGAGTAGCCCATTATTTATTCAGGGTCTATCCACAGGCCTGTGGGTTCCAGGGAAACCTGACCCCACTCTAAGCTTCAGGGAAGGCCCAGCTGGTCTAAGAGAAATACTCTCACCTCACCAAGCTGAGCCGATCAGGACAAGGCATCCCCTGGCCACAGGGCCCAGCCTGGACCAGTGAGACCCGAGGGAGGTTTGCAGGGGTTGATGGAAGCCACGCTTACTCCCACTCAGAGGAAGCCCCTGGCAAGACACCTACCCTCTGGCCAGCAGATGAGAGGCCTGATCCTGCCATAGCCATTTTGTCACCATGAGGGAGGGAGTCGTATTGAGGACACAAGATAGAGTAGGAAAACAGGGCCAGAGCCACTGAATGAAAGCGACCCTGAAGCCTGTCATTAAGACAGACAGTAACGGGCACCCGTGTGGCTCAGTTGGGTAAGCGTCTGCCTTCAGCTCAGGTCATGATCCTGGGGTGCTGGGATCGAGCCCCACCTTGGTCGGGCTCCCTGCTCAGCGGGGAGCCTGCTTCTCCCTCTCCCTCTGTCCCTGCTTGTGCTCTGTCAAATAAATATATAATATCTTAAAAAAAAAAAAAAAACAGCCAGCAACAACCTCGTTGTTGAGTTGGGTTTTGGTTAGTCGTAGCTGAGAGAAGCTGATTTTAGGAAACCAAACCACTCTCTTTACAGGTTTCCCTTCGCTTTTCTTCTGGAGAACAAAACTGACTCTGAAGGAATGCGGATTTCCCAAATGGAAGCTGCTAGTCAGCCCCTCCCCTTCTCCACTAAAACACACGCAGGGTGGCCTGGAGGCCCCCGAACAGAGGAGCGACTCGGGGTGGCGGGCCAGTGGGCAGCGCGCAGGGAAGGGCCGCCCGTGGCAGGGGTCTCACAAGTCCCTGATGTGGGACAGGCAGCCTCAGACTGTACCCTGGAGGACTTCACCTGTGTCTGCAAGGGTCAAGGTACATCCTGCCAGATCCCATTGCTGGGAGAGTCCCCAAAGCTGCCATTGCCAAACTGAGTCACAGCACAGAACACGGGGAGCACAGTGTCAACTAAGAACCCAAACGAGGGGCGCCCGGGTGGCTCAGCGGTGGAGCGTCTGCCTTCGGCTCCAGGCATGAGCTCTGGGCAGCGTCTGCTTCTCCCTCTTCCACTTCCCCTGTTTGTGCTCTCTCTCTCTGTCAAATAAATAAATAAAATCTTAAAAAAAAAAAAAGGAATAGAGAAGGAAAAAGAAAACTGAGGCCCAGAGCAGTGAAGCCCAACTCAGTCTGAGCAGGAACCGAAGCCTGGGGCTCCATGGCCCCCAAACCCGTATGACCGTGACATCACTTGCCCTCCCTGGTCCGTCTGTGGAAGGGGCTGCTCTGGACACTGCAGCGCCTCTTTGGCCTCAGCTGGAGGAAAGGCACAGCTCTCAGGGTCATGACGTAGGCCTGAGTGTCTGGTCTAGGCCAGAGCAGGGGAGGCCAAGCCCCCAGGCCAGCCAGGGAGATGGGAGGACCTGCCTACTGTTCCAAACGCAGGGTCTTGATCAACGTCCACCTGCCCTATTGAGTCAGCGGTCATTTCCAGCTGGGCCCCACTCAATCCCCCTACTTCTGCTCTTAGGAAAAGGTGACCAGCAATCCTGTAAAGCCTTTGCATTCAATTATTCAGCTCAGGGGCTTGGGCCACACAATTGCCTGCCTAGCCGCTGGTTTAGCCCTGCGAGGCTTTCTCGCCACCTTCAGCTTTTCATTTCAGGGCAGTGCCCACGCCTCACAAGTGCCAGTCATTGAGGAGGCAATGTAACTGGAATCTTCCTCTTTAGCAATTACCATGCTGTTCTCACACCCGTGTCCAGTGTAATTGCACTTATATTGTGCCCACCCCACACCTGCTGCTGTGGGGTGCCCAGAAGAGCCAGGTCTCTCCCTGGGAAAACTCCCCACTTGTTCGAGGCCCAAACGGCAAGGACATCTTCGAGAACTTTTGCTTTAGGGGGCTGCAGAATGCCAGTATGTGGCCTGCTGTACCTTCCACCCCTCCCTCCCCAGATTCCAAGCCAAGACTGGAATGTTTCTCAACGGCTTTTGAGAAAGAGAAGAGGACCAACCCCAACACTGAGGGTCAGCAGCAACTTGCCCCCGCCCTGTGAAAGGGCTGTGTCCATCACAGTAGGAAGCCTTCTCCTTGAGCATCTGAGGGTGGGGGGAGACGTGAGCTCAGGCAGGAGCCGACACTCCACACGTGCTATCCTAGGGTCCCCAGCGCCCAGCTCAACTCCCCCTGCGAAACAGAACATCCTATTTTAGGCGTGTGCCAAGGATCCAGATAAACTCCGTTCTAGCACACATTTGGTTTAGGCTCAAAATGACAGTCATCTGCATTTGGGGGCAGCAGAAACCTCTTAAAACACCTACTTTCTCAGTAACACTTCACGGTTGCTGACCCACTGCGTCGAGGAAAGCTGGCGTTGTAAGGAGAGTGACCTCGAGGAGGGCCCACACTCCATACTACCTTGCACTTGTGGCTTCGTCAGCTCTGGCTAAAAACACACTACTGTGCCTCCACGCAGAGAACCCCTGGCCTATGACTGCACCTCTCCTGGCCTAGGAGTAAATCTGCGGACCCTTAAAACAAAGAAAACACAACAAAAACCCCCCAACAACTAAAACCTGAAGCAACAAATGTGAAATGAAGAAATATAATGGGCAGTGCAGGCAATAGGAAATCACGCATTACAGAACTTGCACCAGGTGGGCCAGCTGCCCCCAGGAAAGCCCGCAGGACTGAGCTCTTACTCTTCTTGACCCCAAGGAAGCCACAGGAACAAAACTCTCAGGGAAAAGGGCCTGGCATTTGGGCACAGAGCTCCTTGCCTCTGGCTGCTGGCTTCTCCTGAGGTCCTACTCCTCCAGGTGTGCTCCCCAACCAACAGGATGGCTGCCACCCAGAGCTCTTGTTAGAAATGTAGGTTCTCAGGCCCCACCCTGGCCTCAGCAAAGCAGCATGTGCGTGTTACCAAGAGACACAGTGATCTGTGGGGGGAGCCCACCATAAGGACAAGTGGAAAGAGACAGAGGCCTGGCTCCTCTAAGTCGGCGCCTTGGGGGCTCCAAGCAGCCTGAAGCCTCTGGCCCTAAGGAGAGAAACCCAGAGGCCTCTCACCGCCCCCTCATTCCTGCCTCCCCACACAGCAGAGCACGGGGCAGCTCCCCCTGCTCACCCGCCTGCCAGGCCAGGAAGGGGCACTGGCCCCGGATCCCATCTCAGTCCCTGCTCTGCCAAAAGGTTCAACGGTGCCTACCCTTCAGGGCTGCCTCAAGGGCTCACAGAGGAGTGTGAAGAACCAGACAGTAAGTGTGGCGCCTGGCCTGCCCCTCAACCACTTGAGCCAACGCCTTTGTTTCCAGGGAATACAGATAACCGGGTCCAGGTCACAGGGGAAGCACCTGCGCCCCTTTGAGTTCTCGGCACCTTCTGAACCTGGGGACTCTGAGACACTCGGCCAAGGACGGGGTACTTCCCATGCCACATGCTGAGCAGGCTGTTTGCTAGAGACGCAAACACAAGAACACATTATAGAGCAGACTGCAAAGTCCACATACATTTCTAAGACAAGAGAGGAGACCTCAAAGCAGCTTCCGGTTTGTTAGCCGGCTTCTTTGGGCTCTAGGGGCTCGGAGGGCAGGGGAGAGGCAGCCACCTGCGGGAGAGTTCCTTGGCCTCTGGAGGACTACGCTGAACGGACTGAGGAGCACAGCCTCCCCCATCTCCCCGAAACTGAGGCAGCAGACGGCCGCCCCCCAGGCCGCCGCAGTGTTCCCAGCAGCCTCTGCAGTGCCCAAGGCCCCCATCAACCAGCAGCCTCTGGGCTGCACCAAGTGATACCAGAGACCAATCTTCAGGCTCCGACAAGGTCTGCAGGGGAATCCATGCTCTCCTGAGGCTGCAGGAACTTGAGCCAATTAGATCCCGAGAACAGAAACTTCCCGGGACACGATAAACCTCACCTGTGGTTCACTGCCCCACACAAATCCTAACTACAGATACCAAGCTAAGGCATAAATATGAAGTTAACAAGGCAGGAGAACAGCTCTAAAAAGTTAAAAGCTATAGTCTTTTTCCTACACTCCCCACAAGACAGCCCAGGGCAAGGGACCTATGACCTCAACCATAGCCACGGATATCAGGACATGAGAACCACCCATCAGAAATGCTGCAATGAGGGGGATCCCTGGGTGGCTCCGCGGTTTAGCACCTTCCTTTGGCCCAGGGCATGATCCTGGGGTCCCGGGATCAGGTCCCGCATCGAGCTCCCTGCATGGAGCCTGCTTCTCCCTCTGCCTGTGTCTCTGCCTCTCTCTCTCTCTCTCTCTCTCTCTCTCTCACTGTCTGTCTCTCATGAATAAATAAATAAAATCTTTTAAAAAAAAAATGCTGCAATGAAAGACTACAGGCATGAGTACCCAAAGCCCATGGACATCAGTTAAAACTGCCTCCTGAGAAAACAGAGACAAATGGTTCCTGGGGAAATCTGCCAGGTGTTGGGCAGCCTGCAGGTAAGGGATAGGGGGTTAGCTGGTGAATTTTGTGAAGAGCAGGGTAGACAGGACTTGCATAAGGGGCACAAAACCTAAACTAGGCAACTGTTGCATAAGATCTCCAGAGATAGACAACAAGGAATTAGAGAAGCGGAGGGCTTAGGGAGGTTTAGGAACTTGGCCATGCTCACAAAGACAGCAAATTCCAAAGCCAGGATGGGACCCAGGTTCTCCGAACTCCACACCTCACTCTTCCCGCTGGGCCTCTGGTCATTATATTCCCAGTTACTCTCTTCAAAGAGAGCCAGTGGTGGCCACACAGAAGTGGCCAAGCTGATGGCAATTACAAGACAGAGAGTCTCGCTAGGCGAAGGGCACAGAAGTCCCACCCCGCTGCCCAGGGTCCACTCATCGGCCTACACTTTCATCAGAGCAATAAGCAAACACCGGTGGGGCTCCTTTGTTCTTTCTCATCTCTCCTCTGCCTGTCTTCCCTCTGGCAGAGACAATGATGAGCAGGGAGCAAAGGAGAGTAAAGCACTGGGTAAACCTGTGGTGGACACCTTGGCCCCATAGGTGAATCTCAGGCAGCTGGGGGAAGATGGGGCTCTAGCATCAGGACCACTCCTGCTGGAAGCTGGGAGGACAAAGCTACAGTCAGAACCTGCCCTGGCTGTTGTCCTGACCCCATGGCATTAGTCTAATGCTCCGAATGGATGGGAGCAGAGGCTCTCGTTTTGGGGCCACACAGGCTAATAGGCATGATCCACGGCAGCTCAGGACCAATGGAAGAAGCCTTTATAGGGGCCCCGTCAAAGGAAAGGGTGTGAAACAGCTGAGGCCAGAGCCTGGGGAACAGGTCTGGCTGGAGACCCAAGAGCATTCACACATCCCATCGCCCACCCAGTGACAGCTAACCATATGGCCCCTGTGCGGCCCCCTGCTGGGTTCATGCTAGGCAAGTACAGCTGACATGCCCCCTGTCCTCGAAGAGCTTATGGTTCAGCTGGGGGTGTGGGGGGAGACATAACAGACAATTGAACAAATAAACATAAACCAAGTTGAACCACATGTAACTGCCACTCTTGTAGGTCAAAATTGGTCAAATGTTAATGATTTCATGTGGTTCAACCTACTCAAAAGTTGTCTTATATACTATAAAGAAAGACAACAGAAAGAAGTAATTAAACATGAGAAGGAGGGGCACCTAGGTGGTTCAGCCGGCTAGGCATCTGTCTGTGGCTCAGGCTGTGGTCCCAGGGTCCTGGGATTGAGTCCCACACTGGGCTCCTACTCGGCCAAGAAGTCGGCCTCTCCCTCTCCAACTGCCTCTTCTTTTTTTTTTTTTTTAATTTTATTTATTTATTCATGAGAGACACAGAGAGAGAGGCAGAGACATGGGCAGAGGGAGAAGCAGGGTCCATGTTGGGAGCCCGACGTGGGACTCGATCCCGGATCTCCAGGATCACACCCTGGGCCAAAGCAGGTGCTAAACCGCTGACCCACCCGGGCTGCCCTCTGCCTCTCTTCCTGCTCATGCTCTCTCACTTGCTCTCTTTCAAATAAATAAATTAAATTAAATTTTTTTTTAAATGGGAAAGAGGTCCAACCCATCTAGCCAGGGTGGCCAGGGAGGGCTGGAAGAGGCAACACTCAGGACAGATGAGAAGAAGCAGGGAGCCAGCATGTAGAGAGTGGAAGACGGATGTCAGGACAAACCTGACATCAGGACCCGTCTGTGAGGGAGCGATAGCAGCACCCCAAGCTCAGGGCAGGAAGAAGCAGTAACGCAGAGGTTGGCAAGGAGAGGGCGACCAGGCACACAGCTACAAAGGAGAGAGGGGTGTGGAAGGAGTCGAAGCTTCAAATAGCACCCTGTAGCCCATCTCCCCAAGACCCCTAAAATCAGCAGTCAACTGAGCACAGAAATCAGGAGGGTCCCAAGCTTCTGACACCTCAGCACTGTGGGCCACCAGAAGTCCCCTAACTATGTCTGTATGAGAGTCCACTCCCATGAAGGCAGAGGACAGTTTGGAGTGAAATTATAACAAACGCTGTGCATAACGTCCTAGACTGAATGCTCTGTCGCTCTAGGTCTTCACCCAGCCCCACATCCCACTTTCCCATGTCACCCACATCGGCCCTCCCAACCTGTCAGACTGGGGTCGGCTAGCATGACCTGTTTTGGCCAGTGGGATGTTAGCATATGTGAAGCTGAAGCCCGAAAAGCACTCATGCATTTCTGCTGGTGCCTTTTGCTCTCCATCGTCACCATGAGAAGTGTCCAGGCTAGCTTGCTTGTCCCATAAGGAGGATGAGCAGCAAGGAGAGAGGAGTCACCCCAGTCACCATTGCCAGAGCCATCCTTGACCAGACAACCCCCAGACATATCACTGGGCCCAGCTGCCAAGGTCAGCAGAGTCATCTGGCCAAACGCCCTAGATGCCTGAGCAATCAATGCAGAAAGCTGTCTGCCACCGAGGTCCAGGGGCTGGCTGTTACAGAGCATTCCTGTGGCAGGAGCTAACAGATACAACCGAGTAGGTACTCAATATCTGTCACATGAATCCATACATTCCAGTTTAATTTCTACAAAATTAATGATTTTATAAATAATCAATGGTGTGAACTACGGTACCTTCTATATAGGTTTTCTACAAAAATATATCTTGCGCTGTGAATCGACCGCTCCATCAACCGTACAGGTGATGTCTAAAAGAAAACAAAGTGATTCACTGACTCAGGTCAGGAAGGCTTGAAGAATGCGTGTTGCTCCCCCTGCCTCTGGTCTCTGCCAAATACAAGATTAGAGAAGCCGTGGGAGTGAGGCAGACACCAAAGCAGAAGTGCGGGTCTGACACGGGCCTCGCCTGCACTGTGCCCTCAGTCCAGGACCCTCCCCACACCCTGAAGTTCAGGGGCCAGTGCGACAACGCAGGGACTGATGGGTTCAGCAACCGCAGCCTTTCACGGGAGAGGTGAGGCTCAACTGGCTTGTCGACTTGGGGAAGTGCTGGAAAAACTGCCGAGGGCTGTCCAGCAGAGTGTCGTCAGGTGAAAAGTGTGGTGATTATGGAGCCACACAGTGTGCATCTGCTTAAGCAGATGGATCTATATGTCGGAGGTAGGGCCCCAAGAGGGCTGGGATGTGGGTGACATTCCGGGGGACTCTGCAAATCAGCGACCGAGGGCCCGCAAAGATGTGAGACCTTGGTGCCTCCTCACAGGGCTGGCTGAGGATCACTGCAGCCTTCTGGAATACTGGGAAGGACTGTGCCCAACTTGGCAAACCCTGCTCTCACTCAGCCTGGCCCACAGCACCCATGGGACCTGGACCAGCAAATCACAGGCACGTTCAAAGCTATAACCCAGGAATTTCCTGGCTCTCTCTCTCCTTGTGTTTATCTGTCTGTCGTCTTCCTTTCCATTTTTCCCATCGTCTCCTTATCTATGACTCTCTACTGCCCATCCGCTAGCTCCCCGCTCAGCCATCTCTCCTTCCACTCCTCTTTCCTTATCTGTCCATCTCTTTCTCTCCATCCTTCATGTCAGATTTCCTTAAATAGATAAAAACATATACGTCCTCTTATATTCAGACCTTAGATACAATTTAGATTTGCAACTGAGTGCCTGCTCAGGGGAAGCAGGGTGGGCAAAGGCGAAAAGTGCCAACCTCAGAGGCTCTGATCTGTATCATGGAGACAGATATTTGGGGAGAAAGAAATTCATATGGATCTGCTCCTATCTTTCCATTTTTAAAAGATACAGATTTAGAGGCACCTGGATGGCTCAGCTGGTTAAGCATCTGCCTTGGCTCAGGTCATGATCCCAGGGTCCTGGGGTCTCCCTCTCCCTCTGCCTGCCACTCCCCCCGCTTATGCTCTGTCAAATAAACAAATAAAATCTTAAAAAAAATAAAAAGATGCAGATTTGTAGAACGATAGCTACAGTCACAACCCCGCAGCCCTGGATCAAACCATCCAGCAGAGTGGGCGTGGCAACATCACTGGCCGTAGGGATCTCCCGTCTCCTTCATGGAGAGCACCCAAAGCTGGCCTTTTGGGCTGGGCTTCCAATGCTGAACCAGAGGAGCCAATGCAGCTCTCCTCAGCCAGTCTCTGCTAAGAGACTCTGCTCCCATTCCCAGGCCTGTTGATAAAAGGGGTCGAGGCAACAGGTCTGTGATCTGCCCCAACACCTGACTGGCACAGGGCTAGGCACAGGACCCAAGCTGAGCCAATCAAATTCTTTCACCCAATAATATGAACCAAGAGCCAGACCTCATGAAGGTTAGATCAGTGGTTCTCAACATGCAAACAAACAAAAGCATGCATTAAAATCACCTGGAGAGCTTGATAAAACACAGATTGCTGGGCCTCATCTCCAGAATTTCTGGTGCACCAGGTCCAGGATGGGGCCCGAAAATGTACATTTCTAACAAGTTTCTGGGTGCTCCTGCTGCTCCAGATCCAGGCACACTTGGAGAAGAACTGAGGTAAATAACGTTGAGCCCAGGAGTGGTCAGGTTGTGAAGACTCGAGCTCACAGTGGCACACCTAGCTTAGGTTGCCGGGTGGAGGCGCTGGAGGCCAGACCACGGAGAGTGCAGGAACAGGAGCCCTTGGCGTCAGACACACAGGAGGCTGAGCAGCGCTCCAGGTCTCTCGCAGCTTCCTCGTGAGGCCTCCTTTCCTGGCTACCATATACCCCCAACATGAAGAACGCTTTCAGAAGGCTGAAGCCAAGCAACTGAAATGTACCTGAGGACGAGTATGGTGGTCCAGCATGGTGAGCTGCACGTATGTCTGCAGTGTGAGGCCCCAGCGACAGGCATCACGGTACATCAGACCCTGCACAGGGGAAAATGCAGCATGTTACCTCAAAGAGCTCTAGCTGTAGGACTCTGGTCTCTTCAGTCACGGCCATCTCGTGACAACCCAATGGGGTTGCAGTGAGGCGAGGGATGAACCCAACGTGGTCACAGGGCTCTCAGGACAGTGGACAGGCACCAGGGCAATGACAGGACAACTAAGTAATGGCCATGAGAGGAGCCTCTATGAAGTCCTCAGGGAACACTCCATCAGTCAGGGTTTACAGGGCCCCCTGAAGTCACTTCTCCAGCCAGCAGTCAAAGTGAGCCTGTTAAACCTCAGTCAGCTCGTCACTCCTCTACTCAGAACCTTCCAAGGACTTCCTGCTACATTCAGAACAAAATCCAAAGCCCTTACTAAGGCTCTCAGGGCCCTAGGAAATCACTGCCACTTTCTCTTGTCTAGTACCCTCCTCCCTCTGACTCAATGTGCTTCCAATCACGTGAGCCTCCTGAGTGTTACCCCAAACACCCAAGCATGACCCCACCTCAGGGCCTTTGCATTTGCTGTGCCTTCTAACCACTCTTGCTCCAGATACCTGCACTGCTCCCTCTATCCCGATGTTTTAAGTCTGCGCTCCAATGTCACCTTAGCAGAGATGCCTTCTCCAACTATCCTATCCAAAATAGCAGCCCCGTGCCCGTCATTCTCTCTTGCCTGTACATAAAAAACAGTCCATGTTCCATATTCCACTTGCTAATAATCTTAAATTCTGCCCTTTTCAGCATTTTTGCTTTTTATTTTATTCCCCTCTCAGTGCTAATGAATGAAAATCTAGTGCTCTGCCTAGAAAACTGTGGATTCCTGCCTGCAGGTGAAAGAAAATCCGAGACAGGAGAAACCCTCCTTTTTGTCTGAAGTCTGCACACGCACACGCGCACACGCGCGCACACACACACGCACTTTCCTGCATCAGCAAGCTGATTCAGATAAAGTGATGAATTAAGACTTCCCAAAACTATCAAACTCGCCCTTCTGTCCAGAGTGAAAATATGTGTCAAGATATCTAATTCTTTAATATTCTGTGTTATAAAACTGTCATTGGAAATGCTCTTGTGAGACACCCAGGTGGCTCAGCAGTTGAGCACCAGCCTTTGGCTCAGGGTGTGATCCTGGAGTCCCGGCATTGACTCCCACATCGGGCTCCCTGCATGGAGCCTACTTCTCCCTCTGCCTGTGTCTCTACCTCTCTCTGTCTCTCATGAATAAATAAATAAAATCTTAAAAAAAAAAAAAAAGAAAGAAAAAGCTCTTTGTATCATGGAGCCTCAAACTCCTGAGACTGGGACTGTGTCCTGTGAAATGTCATCTCTGAGCCCTAAGGTCTATGACCTAATTGTCTGACCTAATAATCCAGTCCTGGTTCCCAAAGAATATGAGTGTTTCTGAGGCTTCTTTGTTATGTCCAAAGAGAATGACTGGCATTCCATCGTCTCCCGCATGCATGGAGGGGCAACTCTTTTTATGTCTCTAAGATTCTTTATTCAAAGACTCGAAGAGTCTTTGCCTTATTTAAATAATATCCTTTTGCCTGCATTAGATGTTTTCGTAGTTCCTATCACCACCCACCAAGTCATACAGCAAACTGTCTTCTGCCTTCTTGCACCAGAATATTAGGCCAAGAGAGCAGGAGCTTGGAGGTGCTCACTGCCCTAGTGCCTAGGACAGTGTCCGGCACATGGGAGGCATGCAGTAAATATAGGTAGGATGAATGAATGAATGAATGAATGAATGAATGAACAAACGAACGAATGAACGAACGCCTACTAAGTGCTTCACAGAATGCTATGTTCTAGCAAACTACAGTTACCAAGTTAGACACAGTCCCTGCCTCTAGTGGAACTCAGAGTCTAAAGAGCCACACAAGGAGATGTCACTGGTGTTGCTGGAAACGAGGAGATGATAGCACAAGCTCCTTGGTCCGTGGGTCAGACCGTGATCTGTCATTTGCCAATGGTATCTCCTCAGGCAACTTATTTAAGCCACAGTTCCCTCACCTGAAAACTAAAACTAATCATCCCTCCATCACAGGCAGGAGCCCAGAAGCAGCATCTGTTTCTTCAGCTCCCTCTTAGCGGACTTAAACCCCACCCCTCTCTTTCAAGCAGCCAGAGCAGAGCATTCTCCCTGGGGCAGGAAGGGGAAGGGGTGCAAGCAGAGCGTAGCCCCTGCTTGCTAGGTCCACCCAGACCAGGCTGGTCCACCTGGCTCCAGCGTGAGGCAGATTCGGCCCCAGGACATTGCCAAGTGCTAACCCAAATCAGAGGTTTGCCAAGGAAGCTGGTTACTCAGAGACGGGTCCTAGGGCCGGGCCTGAGGAGACCTCAGTTCCAACAGGTTCTTCTAGGAGAGGGCAGGGCTGGAATGAGCAGCAGGAAATAGACGCCCCTGGTAGCCAAGGCTGACCACTGGGATAGGTCTGGGACAGTGGACCCCGTGATGTGCAAACGCCCAGCCAGGCCTCAGAGACCTCTGACCTCAGAACACAAATACGCTGTCATGTTCCATCTGTCCCCTCCCTCTTCTCCTCCAGGCCAGCTTCGAGCCAGCAAAGGCCTGTGCAGGGAGGGGGCAGGCTCAGGCACCAGCACCACCATTCCCAGCACTGAGGTGGAAGCGGGCAGTTAACGCAAGAAACAACACACCCACCAGAAGGCTATGGCCACGGACATTTCTCCACTTGGGCACCGGTTCCTGTAACACCTGCAAGAAAAGAAAACATCAGAGCTCTGCCATTCCTCAGGACACTGGCTCCCAGGGTGGACCGAGAGAGCCAGGCAACCATCTCTGTGAAGCCACAACTCCACCAGAGTGGCTTTCTCACGTGACCTGAGGACACTGTCCTTTCCTGAGTGCAAGTCTACACACATGCCGCCCTTCAGCTGCCTTGGGAGCTCCCTCCCTTCCCTGAGGGCAAGGCAGTTCATTCGATCTCTCCTCCATGTGCTCTATCCCAGCCCGTACTGTGCCCATGTCAGGCTGGCCAGACAGGAGACAGAAGCCAAGAGGGAAGCTACTTGCAGCACTTCCAGCTGTGGCCTGAAGCCCAGCTGCCCTGCTGGGGGCTCTCCTATGACCTCAGCAATTTGCACCCCCCGCTCCACTTCCTCCCTTGGGTCTCTGCATTGGGCATGCAGACAGTAAGAGTCACGTTTCATTAGTTCACTTCCTCAACTGTGCCAGAGCCTTTCTGGGGGTATAGGTACATGCTAGAAAGGATTTAAATGGGGTTCTTGTGGCCAAGATTTTGAAAGTACCTGGATCCATCCAGGGACCTGAAAGGGCATGTAAGCAGGTTCTATAGGTCACTAAAGACCGAAGGAAAGCAATGTATGGGACCCAGGAAGAGTAACTCCCCCCACCCTTCTACTCCCCTGACTAGAGGCTGGTCACAGGTGGCCCTGACCTGTGCTCCATCTATGGCTCTACCATCCAACACTTATTGAGGACTCACTGTGCTAAGTGCCATGCTAGGCAAGAGCAAACCCACCTCGGTCCCTGCTTTTTTTTTTTTTTTTTTAAGATTTATTTATTTATGAGAGACACAGAGAGAGAGGGGCAGAGACATAGGCAGAGGCAGGGAGCCCGTTGTGGGATTCAATCCTGGATCCTGGGATCACGCCCTGAGCCAAAGGCAAGACGCCCAACCTCTGAACCACCCAGGTGTCCCTCAGTCCCTGCTTTTATGAAATTTTAAACTTGGGGCACCTTGGGGTGCCTGGGCAGTTCAGTGGGTTGAGCGTCCTACTCTTGGTTTCAAGTCACATCATGATCTCGCGGTTGGGAGATGGAGCCCCACGTGGGCTGCCCACTCAGCAAGAAATCTACTTGAGATTCTCTCTCTCCCTCCCTCTCGGCCCCTCCCCCTACTCAGGCACACTCACTCGTGCTAAGATAAATAAATCTTAAAAAAACAAAAAAACGTACTGTGAGAAGCAGACCTTAATCAAATCATCACAGAAATCACATATTTTCAAGCCCTGAGAAGTAGTATGAAACAAGGGTATATATAGAAGGACCAGAAGAATCTACACCAAGAAGGGTAACCTAGCTGGGGAGGTCAAGAGCAATGAGCTGAGATCCAAAGGTTAAGTGAGGTCTTCCTAAAGCCAACGAAGTTCTTTACACTACAGAGGTGTGGTCCCCAGTGAGCCCAGGCTGGGATCTGGCTCGACCACATGCTAGCAGTGTGACACTGGCCATTCATTTACCTCACTGAGCCTATTTCCTGCTCTGCTACCGAGGGAATAATTGTACCTACCTCATAGAGACTACTCTCAAAAGACTGCAAAGTCAATTAGACGGTAGAATGAAGCCTTAACACAGTGCCCAGTATATAGTATTATCCTCGTTAGATGCGGACTCTTGTTGTTATTATTATTTCTGTTGTTGTTCCCTGGCTCCAAGGTCTTAGCTGAGAACATAAGTGCTCCTCAAATGCCATGCAGAGTTACACTACTCAGGACAGGCATGTCAGGAGTCCCTAAGACCCCTGCCTCCCCAGGTGTGATGACCCACTAGGAGGATGCACAGGACACAGCACATAGTGGTATTCACAGCTAAGATTTGTACGGGGAGAGGATACAAAACAAAATTGGCAAAGAGAAAAGAGTGGATGGAAAAAAGTCTGCAGGGAGACCAGGCACAAGTTTCCAAGGGGCCTCTTGCAGGGGAGTCACACAGGAAGCAGTTAACTCCCCCAGCAGCAAGCTGAGACACCACGTGTGAGGTCGTGTCTACCAGGGAAGCTGGCCTAAGCCCAGCAGTTCAGGGATTTTATCAGAGTCCACGCATGTAGGCAGGCTCTGGCCGGCACATGCAAAAATTCCAGGCTCTCAGAAAGAAAGCAGGTGTCCAGGATAAACCATATTGTTTGCACAAGCAGTTTAGGCACAGAGAGTCATTTCTATCAGTTAGGAAACGATGGAATGCTCCCAAAATCTAAGTTCCCACACGCCAGCCAAGGGCCAACATTGCACATGAGCCTGAGGACAGTGGTCTTGGGCCTGCAAACTCTTTTCTGTACAAATAAGATGAGGGCTACAGAATGTTTATTCTTTTTATCAAACCATAGGCACATATTTTTTAAAGGATTTATTTATTTATCTGAGAAAAAGAGAGAGAGAGAGAGAGAGAGAGAGAGAAAGGAGGAGGGGCAAAGGGAGAGAGACGAGCTGACTCCAGGCTGAGCAAGGAGCCCATGTGGGGCTCGATCCCAGGACCCTCAGATCATGACCTGAGCCAAAATCAAGAGTCGGATGCTTAACCGACTGAGCCACTCAAGTGCCCCTCAGACCATATATATTTTTAATAGAAGTAAAAAGCAGAGAAGGGAAAGAGGGAAAGAAAACACCTCTAAACGTATGAAAATTATAAGATCTACAGTAACAAAAAAGAGCCAAAATTGAAAAAAAAAAATGACACCATTAAACTAAAATCTACCAAGAAGAAGAGTCAGGGTCTTAGTGTAGAAGCACTTCTCCAGGGATCCCTGGGTGGCGCAGCAGTTTAGCGCCTGCCTTTGGCCCAGGGCGCGATCCTGGAGACCCGGGATCGAGTCCTATGTCGGGCTCCCGGTGCATGGAGCCTGCTTCTCCCTCTGCCTGTGTCTCTGCCTCTCTCTCTCTCTGTGACTATCATAAATGAATAAAAAAAAAAAAAAAAAAAAATTTGGAAAAAAAAAAAAAAAGAAGCACTTCTCCAAAATCTACGAGGTTATTCTGACTGACTGGGCTATAAATAAACTAGAGATTACGTTAATTGGCTACCCATGCTAATATTCCCCAGCCTGGACACAGATACATCGGATTAACACTGCAACATTCCAGCCACTCTTACCAGCCTGACTTCCTTTCCACAGTAGACCCCTCTTAAGCCGACAGGAAGCCTATGCCCACAGTGTCCAACACAGTGGCTATGAGCCACGTGTAGCTATTGCAAACTTCAAATGTGACCAGGCCAAATTGAGATACACCATACGTCTAAAATACATTCCAGATTTCAAAGACTTGGTGTGAAAAATAGAATACAAAATAGCTCATTGAGGGACACCTGGGTGGTTCGGCGGTTGAGCACCTGCCTTTGGCTCAGGTCACGATCCTGGGATTTTAGGATCAAGTCCTGCATCAGGCTCTCCACGGGGAGCCTGCTTCTTCCCCTGCCTGTGTCTCTGCATATCTCTGTGTGTCTCTCATAAATAAATACATAAGACCTTTTTAAAAACAGCTCATTGATAATTTTTATACAGATACATGCTGACATAACATTTAGAAAATGTTGTATCAAATTAAATATTCTTTTGGGATTTGGGTTTTTTGGGGTTTTTTTTTTTTTTAGTAAAACTATTAGGAATTGTATATTACCTATGTGGCTTGCATTATATTTCTATGGGATACAGCTGCTCTACACCCTCTATAAGTCACTTCCATCCAGCTTTTCCAGGTTGTCTTGAACCCAGTGTAGAGGCCATACCTCAATGTCTGTTGTGTTGGAGAAGAACTCCAGGCACGTCGTCTTCCCGCTTGCAATATTGCCCTCAACACAGATCTAACAAAAGATAAATGCACATTAGAATCAAAAATTAAGCACTGAGGGGAGTATCAGGGAAGAATTTCTAGGGAAGGGCTCAGGTGAAACAGCATAAATGATTCAGTTCAAGTCTTCAATGTGCACACAAAATTTTCCCCATGGGAAATTTCCAAGGTCCCACCATGAGCAGTGGGAATCACAAACTGATTCCCACTCCTGGTGGCTGGTTCCAGGCCCACCACGGATGGCCACCAAGCCACCGCCCGCCTAAAATCCCTTCCTAGACCATACACAGTTTGCCGTGCCCACCATAGCTCTGCCCTTCCCTAGCTCAACCCCTCAGACTATTAGATTTTAGGTCCAAGTGTCCTGCCTCCTTAACCAGAGTACCTACGTGTTATGTGGTACCTAACTCACTGCTTTACACAGGAAAACATGGACTGGAAAGTAATCGTGCAGGAGAGGGCTTGGTTGAGCACCTTGCTTCAGGTGCTCAACCTGAAGGTGGGTAACGTAGACCATTACCACACTTGACCATGACAGCTAAGCAGTGAGTCCTAACATTTTCACAGAAGAGAAGAATGAGGCTTGTAGAAAGGACTTAAGCAGAAAGGACAGCTTGAACCCACACTGCTCACACTAACTGAGAGAGGGCTCACAGCCATCAGGGCACAGTAAACCCAGGGGGGAGGGGCACCTGGGTGGCTCAGTGGTTGAGCATCTGCCTTTGGTTCAGGTTATGATCCCCGGGTCCTGGGATCGACTCCTGCATCAGGCTCCCCATGGGGAGACTGTTTCTCCCTCTGCCTGTGTCTCTGCATGAATAAGTTAATAATATCTTTAAAAAAAAAAAAAAACAGACTGGAGGAAGGCAGAGAAACATGGGCCATGTAGATAGCTTGCCCAAGTCAGAGGGCTTGGCCAAGGAAAGAGATGGAAATGCACACAGGTCTGTTAGACCCTTTTCATGACCCCAGGGAAGCCTGTCATCCCCTACATAACCCACGCGGGGTCACAGCGTGCCGTCTCACCTTGCTCCCCCCACTATAAACTCTGCCAGTCACCTGTGAACGTTCCCTCCCACCTCGATGCTAACAGGATGCTAACAGGTATCTGGGAGACCACACATTCCCACTTCTACAGATGCCAGCCCCCCTCCGGGTCCGGGCCCCCAGCTCACTCCCTCAGAACAAGAAATGGCAGAAGGAACCTAACAGACACACAAAAGGCAGATCCCATCAGGGCCCTAATGTATTTGTTGTCTTATTGCTGTTCTTTAAGGGAAAGGACTTTTTCTCTTCCTAGAAAACGTAGAAGAGCTCAAGTTAGACATTGTTATGCAGAGACTTGGTTCCTTTCCTGTTCACTGCAGGGAACAGAGTGATTAGAGGAGACGTCATCCAGAAGTTCCTGTTCCTATCCTGTGGTGGTGACTGACTTCCCGTTGCAGCTCAGCACAGATATTCCGACTTCTGTCCCATGGTGTCCTCTGGGCACCTCAGTTCGTCAGCTCCCAGCCCCCACATACGGCTCCTCTTCCTGTTCCAGTCCTCAGGAGAGGCTGCGCCATCCACCTCTCAACACCCCGGGGTGCCTCCGGCCCTCACCCAGCAACTTCTCCAGGCCCTGCTTCCCAATCATCTGCAGAACCTGGCCTGTCTCCCTAGCCCCCAGTTAAGGCCTCTACCCTACACAGATGGAGCAGCCTCCCATTGGCCTCTACACCTTCCAGTCTGGCCCAGCAGTACCCCTCAACCCCACCCATGGTCCACCACTATCTCTTCCTTTTTTTTTTTTTTTAAAGATTATTTATTTATTCATGAGAGATAGAGAGAGGCAGACACGTAGGCCAAGGGAGAAGCAGGCTTCCTGTGGGGAGCCTGATGTGGGACTCGATCCCAGGACCCCAGGATCACAACCTGAGCCAAAGGCAGAGAGACACTCAACCACTGAGCCATCCAGGCATCCCTCACCACCATCTCTTCCGGAGAGGCAAACCAGATCACATCCAGTCGAGTCTTTTAGAGGCCCTAGGTATTGGGAACCTGTCTCCAGTCCCTCCTCGCCAGCTCTCTGGGGACTGACTGGAGTCTCGGGCCTGCAGGTTCTCTTCCTTCTATGACTCACACTTGCAACTTCCTCTGCTCCAACATTCCTGCCTCCCCTTTTGCTTCATTTCCCAGGATGCTTCAAGGCTGCCCCAGGCTCCCCTCAGTCCCTGTCCTCTGGAAGCCCTGCTCCCTACTCACAGCCCCCAGAATCACTGCTATTCTAGAACTACCAGGGTCCTATTGATTGCCTTGCTCCCCATCAGACCAGGCACTCACTAATGACAGGGGCTGTTTGGTCCCCAGGAACTCAGAGGATTTGAATGATTAAGAGTAGCCCCAGGCCTATATGCAGGCTACATGCCACCTCCCATGGACTTACTTGCATGCCTGAAAACACCCCAGATAGGCCTGGCTCACATCAGTGCTAGCTCAATTAATAGCACAATAATGCATCAATTCTCAGCCAGCTCAACCTAATACCCCTTCTCCCTCTGCGATGCCTATCATCAGAACCCACCCCGCCTCTCATTTCAACACACTTCCACACATCTCAAGTGTTTCTTTTTCTTTTTTTTAATGTATTTATTTATTCATGATAGACATAGAGAGAGAGAGGCAGAGACACAGGCAGAGGGAGAAGCAGGCTCCATGCCGGGAGCCTGACGCGGGACTAGATCGTGGGACTAGATCCCGGGACTCCAGGGTCGCGCCCTAGGCCAAAGGCAGGCGCCAAACCCCTGAGCCACCCAGGGATCCCCCATCTCAAGTGTTTCAATCATCGATCCCCTTCATGCAACTTTACTCCTTCACAGGCCCTTTCCATCACCCTAAATACCCCAGAGGGCTTACCCACCCTCTCTGCCCTCTGCAGATCCCAGCCAAGCTATTCCTGACATCATCCACCAAACCACTCCCTCCTGATCCACAGAAGCTACCAACTTCTAGCTCCCTCCAGGAACTGAGCCTCTGGATTGACGGTGATCAAAATGTTGCTCCCTACCCTAGCCAGCTAAAGGCTCCAATGTCTGCATGAGCACGTCCAGCTGGGCCTTCTTTGACCTTAAACCCCATACCAGCCCAGGCCCTTAAACCCCACAGCTGGCATCTCAAAGTCACTACACTGGTACACTGGCTGAACCCATGTCTGTGGACCCCCACGGATTCTCTCTGAAACCCCCATGCACCCCACTAGTCTCAGCACTGGAGGGCAGGGGGCAGGAGTCAGCAGACTTGCCCTCACAGCCAGGCTGCCACCCACTAACCCAAGAAGGTAAGCATTTTTCAAATCCTTTTGTAATCTTTCATCAAGCTAACAGTCCAATCCACCTAAAGGCTATGAATACATGTAAAGACTCTTGATAAGGATACTAGAACCTGGTAACAGGTGGCCTCTGGGAAGGGGGTCTGAGGCCCAGGGGTGAAGACAGACTTCCTCATCCGCGGAGCTCCTCTTATATTTCTGTTTTTAATATGTGCACATATTCCTTCTCTCAGCTCAGCGCTCCCTCTCTCTCCCTCCCTATATATATATAGATACAATCTCCCACTCTGTTTACATACATACAATCCTACACTGGGGCATGCACATAAAAGAGGGACTTACCACTGACTTTTTCTCTTTTTCATTTTCTCTATCTACAAAAGAAAGAAGTTTAAAGTCAGCTTTGAGTAATTCAGTCTTCTTTGTCCTAATTTTGGAAACCACCACAGAAACAGTAATATTTATGCTTCCTCCCTGGCCTAAGCCTGTCTGTCATCGACATGGGAGTCCCCCCAGGGGTGGACGGAGGCACACCTGCCACTGCTCTCTACCTACACGCGAGACACACTGCGCAGGGGCGGCCCCGGGCCTGTTGGCACCGCCGGGCCCCAACTGTGCTCAGCTTTTTTTGCACTCGGTAGGTCGTACTTTCCACTTTCCATGCATGTCATATTTACGATCCTCACGGATGGGTCCGGCAAGTCAAAACACAGGGTGGCCTCCACAGGGACCCCACGGCTAAGAGTGGGCAGCGTGCGTGGGTTTCGGGGTTTCGGGGCTGACATCACACGGACGCTGGAGGTGCCCCGCGCGGCCCAAGACCAAAGAACGCTACACCCTGGCTGCGACCGCGGCGGTTCCCCGCTCGGAAAGGGGCAGCCTCCGCCCAGTGGGAGCAGGAAGTCAGAGACTAAACCGCCCCCGCCCTCCCCGGACTGCGGACTGCAGCTCCCGGCCTCCGGCTTCCCCAAGGCCAAGAGCCGGACCCGGACGGGAGCAGCCCCCCGCCCGCGGGGGTGGGAGGGTCTTTCTGCTCTCCGGAGCCCCCTCCCCCCACCCCCGCCGCCCGGCTGCCCGCCCCACCCCCTCGCAGCGCCCGGGCGTCTGCAGCAGGTGCAGCAGGTGCAGCAGGTGCCGAGGGCCGCCCCCAACGCCCCCCTCCGCCCCCTCGGCCCCCCTCGGCCCCCTATGCTCCCCCCTCCCCCAACGCCCCCCTCGGCCCCCCTCCGCCCCCTCTGCTCCCCCCGCCCCCTCCGCCCCCCTCGGCCCCCCCTCGGCCCCCTCTGCTCCCCCCGCCCCCTCCGCCCCCTCTGCTCCCCCCGCCCCTCTCCGCCCCCCTCCGCCCCCTCTGCTTCCCCCGCCCCCTATGCTCCCCCTCCGCCCCCTCTGCTCCCCCCGCCCCCTATGCTCCCCCTCCGCCCCCTCCGCCCCCTCTGCTCCCCCCGCCCCCTCCGCCCCGCCCCGGGGGTAGTTTCGGGTTCCGGCCGCCGCGCAGGGAGCGAGAGCCGCGGCCCCGAGCTAGGGAGAGCCGCGTTACCGCGAGGCGGGGCCCGGCGCGGCGCCCCCCGCGGCCCCGAGCTCCAGGCGGGGCTCCCCGGGCCCTGGCGCCGCGCCGCCCGGGCCCCCCAGGTCCGCAGCGGCCGCAGCAGCATGGCCCGGCCCACCCCGCGGCCCGGAGCTTCCTGCGCGAGGCCGCGAGCGCGCGCCGCCCCCCCCCCCCCCCCCGCGCCCGCCGGGCCCGGCTCTTAAAGAGACCGGAGCTCGTTTCGCCCTCGGCCGGAGGAGGGAAGCAATTCCAGGCGTTGGCGGAGCCCTTTGCAGCCAGGAAACCTTGCCTCTAACGGGGTGCCGGCAGGATGAACCGCCGATTTGGGGCGGGGGAGGAGGGGTCGGGATGGCCAACAACACCCCCAAACCGTGGCTTGATTAATGAGTGGTGCTTACTTAATTGGCACGTGTCCCCCCCAGGCACTTGGCACACACTTGGGGTGTCATTTATTCTTCCCAACAATCCTGCAAGTGGGTATTGTCACTCCCAGAATCCTAGCTGAGCTGATCCTCCGAAAACTTCGGGAACTTGTTGAAAATGATCAGAAGTATTCATTAAGGGGTGAAGCTGGAACTCAAGCCAGCCTTCTTGCCTCACAGCCTACGCTCTTTCCTCCAAACTTTGACATTTCCAGGGTCTAGACTGTCAATGTATTAGATGACTCAAGAAAGTGTTAAAAAACACAAACAAAAAACAGAAAACAGGCTCAAATAGAGTTTGCTTATGCTAAGCCCCCCCCTCCCCCAGCCAAGACTTAATTATTATCTTGTTTCCAGAAATGGAAGCTAAGGCCAGTCCATCAGAAAATAGCCTGATCAATACTATTTAGTTTGGCTGCTTGATATACCCCTGCCATCCCCTAAAGCAAAGTAACCTTGCAACAACCAGCCAGCTTTTTTGCCAGTGTAACTTTCTTCTTCTGGCTTCCTTTTGCCTATAGGTCTTTTATCTTGTACAGCTCTTTGGAGCTCCCTTCTATCCACTAGATTGGATGCTGACTGAATCAAATTTTGTTTAAATTCTTTTTTTCTTTTTTTTTTTAGATTTTATTTATTTACTCATGAGAGACACAGACAGAGAGGCAGAGACACAGGCAGAGGGAGAAGCAGGCTCCATGCAGGGAGCCGGAGGGGGAACTCGATCCCCGCTCCCCAGGATCACACCCTGGGCCGAAGGCAGCGCTAAAACGCTGAGCCACCCAGGCTGCCCAAATTTTGTTTAAACTATTAAAAATTAATATGCCTCAGTTTATCTTTTAAGAAAGGCACAACCAAATTCCAACCGAACAGACAACTAGGGGTGGGAAGGCAGTCTGTAAATCTCATCTATAGTCAGGGAGCAAAAATTCAGCCCAGGTGTGAGGCAGATGGGGTATATATAATTCAACAGGCCCAGGCCCTGAAACCCAAGCTGATGCAGTAAGAACTGTGTGGGCATGCCCATCCTAGTGCTTGGGTGGAAGCATTTCCTACCTTTCTCAGAAATACAAGATGCTACTAGGACAGAGAAGTCATTTGCGAGAGGGTTCACTCAGTCTCTAGCTCTACCGGAAAACCACAACCCCATCTGACGCTTTCTGTAATACCTGCCACAGACCTAGCACAGGGAAAACGTGTCCTCCATAAACCTCAGGATTAAGTTCCACGTGTTTGTGACTTGGGGTGAGGTTGTTGGATCAGACTGTGATCCCCTGGGGGCAGGGGCAGGGCAGGAGGCCCAGGCCATTGATTCAGAATACACATATTCTACATCCAGTATGTGCCAGACCCTGGCAACCCTTCAGGGAGAGTAGCGGACGGTGGCAGGCTCCTGCTTTTGTGCAATTTATATTCTTTTTTTTTTTTTTTAAGATTTATTTATTTATTCACGATAGACACAGACTGAGAGAGAGAGAGGCAGGGACACGGGCAGAGGGAGAAGCAGGCTCCTCGCAGGGAGTCTGATGTGAGGACTCGATCCCGCATCCTGGGATCAGACCTGACCCAAAGGCAGGTGCCCACCCGCTGAGCCACCCGGTCGTCCCGCAATTTTTTTTCTTAAGATACATGTCAGCTAGTGTTCAGTGCCATGAAGGGAGAGTGATGGTGGCCACTCTAGCCGGGGTGACCAGGGGAAATCCTGAGTTGGTGTTAGAGATGCTCAGCGTCCCGGGGTGGCCCTGCAAGGGGTTCCAGCGCACCCCACACCCCATCCCCCGCGTGCACACCCCTCCGGAAACGCTCCCGGCAGGGAAGCCCCGGGGCCCTCGGCGCCTGACAGTGCGAGGAGGGCGGTGCTAGGAGGAGCCGCCCGCGTGGCTCCCCGCCGCACCCGGAAGTGCCCCAGGCGAGCCCCGGCGGCCAGCGGCCGGCCCCCGTGAAGCGCATGCGTAGGAGCGCGAGCCGCGGGGACGTGCGCATGCGCGCGCGAGGGCGGGAATCCTGCGGGCGCCTCGCGGCCGGCGCGGCGGTTGCTGTGGCGGCGCGAGGCCCGGCGGAGCGGGGAGCTGAGGCGGCGGCCTGAGGGGGAGAAGCGCTGCTGCCGCGTCCGCGTCCGCAGGCGTGATGTCGACGCTGAACCTGAAGCCGAAGCACCGCCCCTTCTGCTTCAGCGTGAAAGGCCACGTGAAGATGCTGCGGCTGGTGAGGCCGGGCGGGGCGTGCTGGGCGTGCGCGCAGGGCCGCGGGGGACGGCGCCGGGCCAGACGCTGTGCGCCCCGAGGCCGCTCCTGCCCGGGCTTCACGGACGCGCTCGCTCGGCCCAGGGAGCCGCCTGCCGCGTTGGCCGCACCGGGTCAGAGGGACCGAAGGGCTGCGGGGGGGGGGGGGGGGGGGGACCGCCGCGGGGCCGGCAGGCGGCAGGGAATCCCGGTGCGCGCTGTAAGAAGAGGAGAGGAGTCGAGGCGGCCCCAAAGTCTTGGGCCTCAGCAACGGGAAGGACGGAGCTCGCACCCCCTGAGCACCAGGGTGCAGCCGAGGTGGGAAGAGGACCCGACGCATGGGGATTGTCCTGTGGGCAAGGCGTGAGGAAACAGGAGCTGAACGACAGAAGACCTCGGGGAGCCGCGGGGCAGCGCTTTTGCATTTTTTTTTTGAACATTTTATTTATTTATTTATTCATGAGACAGAGGCGGGGCCACAGGCAGAGGGAGAAGCAGGCTCCATGCAGGGAGCCCGACGTGGGACTCGATCCCGGGACCCCAGGATCACGCCCTGGGCCAAAGGCAGGCGCTAAACGCTGAGCCACCCGGGGCCGCCCACGTATTTGCATTTTGGAAGTTGTCCCCTAATACCTTTGTCGTGGTAGCTCAGGGAAGATGCTAAAGGGCTGTAGCTGTAGGGATGAAGAGGGGATGGGTTCCCAAGACGGTTAGCATTAAATCAACAGGACCCGAGGATTGATAAATTGTGGGGAGTGGGGAGGAGCACCGGTAACAGAATTCATTCTAGGGTGGGTGACGGGATAGAGAGTGGTGTGAACGATTAAGGGCAAGGAGCAAGCAAGATGAGCCCAGTTTTGGATGCGGTGAATTGGGGATTCCTGTAGGTATTCACATAGAGATTGCAAATGACGATTTTATGTGTGAGATGTTGAGGACTGACTTGGGACACGGACCCACACTTGTCGACCGCGTCATGAACAGAAGCCAAAGGAACGCCAGCATCTTAAACGGATGGTGAAAGGAGAGAAGCCCACCAAGGGAGAATCGCTGCAGGGGTATAAGGACTAGGAAAAAGTGACGTGCAAAGGAAAATAGGAAAAAGACAGGCAATGGCAATTAGGCCATGGGGGTCCCATAGGATAAGAACTAAAAAATGTTCATGAAGTTTAGTAATTCTGAAAAATCATTGAGCAAAAGTAGTTTTCAGAGTGGTGAAGAAACGTGTGAGATATCGGTGGGATATTTAAAAGAGAACTGGAGACAAAGGCTGAAAGTAATGATAAAAGAGCTGTAAATAATGGATTGGGGAAGAACCTAGTGTGACTGAAATCATAAGAACTTTTAAGAAAATAGATTAATCACCAGTGTCAAATTCCATGGTGCAAAAAGTTGACAGAGGATGGGGGCCGAAAAAGTAACCCTAGATTTCATGATCCTTGAACTCAAGACTATGGTTCAGTAGAGTAAATGAAGTGGTTTGAGGTGAGATGTTGCTAATCGTAATTATATTAATTAAAAAGAACGGCTTATTTAGTTACTGGTTATATTTGCCACATACTCAGACCAATTTAGAAGTTTAAAGGTAGCTATTTTTAGGCTAATAAAGTGATTGAAAGAATTATGAATAATGAGCCTGTATAGATTTAAGGTTTAAAAGTGAGTGTAGGGGGGAATCCCTGGGTGGCTCAGCAGTTCAGTGCCCGCCTTTGGCCCAGGGTGTGATCCTGGAGTCCCGGGATCAAGTCCCACGCGACTGGCTCCTGGCATGGGGCCTGCTTCTCCCTCTGCCTGTGTTTGCCTCTCTCTGTGTGTGTCTAAAGTGAATAAATAAATAAAATCTTTTTAAAAACTTAAAAATTAAAAAAAAATAAAAGTGAATGTAGGGCAGCCTGGGTGGCTCAGCGGGTTAGCGCTGCCTTCAGCCCAGGGCCTCATCCTGGAGACCTGGGATCGAGTACCACGTCAGGCTCCCTGCATGGAGCCTGCTTCTCCCTCTGCCTGGGTCTCTGCATCTCTCTCTCTCTCTCTCTCTCTCTCTCTCTCTCATGAATAAATAAAATATTTTAAAAAAATAAAAGTGAATGTAGATGCTACCAGCTAACAGACCAGTCATAAAAGTCTAGCCAGGGGAAACTTTGACAAAACCATTTTCCAAAAATATAGAGATTTGGGGTAGAGCTGTAACATGACAGCTTCTAAGAACATGACATTGACAGACTCCCTGAGACCTATCAGCTTATTTTTCCTTTAGGTCACTTAACATTTCTGTGTTTTATATCATCTTCCTTTGGAAATGAGACTGAATTATATTATCTTCAAGGCTTTTTTTAACTCAAAATATTCATCAATTCTGATTGCATTCTATTTAGGTTAGAGAAAATATGTAAAAAGTGAAGCATCAGTATTGTTGAGAGTTTTTTTTTCCCCTTTTCTCCCCCACAGGGTTCTTCAGAGAATTGTTTTTCTCTAACAATTTATTTTAAATTTTTCTCCAATATTTTTCATGGCAACATTCTAAGTGTAAATTTGACAGTAGATTCCAGATTGCTAAGAGTTAAGGAGTGATGATGAGCAGATGGTAAGGAATTACACAGTCACTATACAGGTGTTTTTGCAAAGCGTTATAGAGAGAAGTAGAAAACAGGAGTTTTCTTTGGGGACCAGGATGAATGGAAGGCGTGTGTGTGTGTGTGTTTTAAGAGAAGAGAACTTGGATATGTTTGTATTATGATAAGGAAAGGAGCCAGTGAGGAGAGATTGGAAGGTTTGAGAGAGAAGAAAAAAAAAAAAAAAGATATGTAGTAGGAAAAGATGAAGGGAGAAAGTGATGGTATCAAGGAAAGTGATGGTATTAGTTGTACAAGTGGAATGACAGAGAGGGACGCCTAGTCCCCTAAAACACAAAAAAAGGCAATATCCATACATTTTAGTAATTCTCCTTTTAGGTGTGCATATATATGGCATAAACACATTTATTACTTTAGAAATGATCATTTTTACAGCTTAAACTTGCATTCAGTAATCATTGAATGAATCTTTTTTTTTTTTATCCTTATAGGCACTAAATGTGACATCCATGACCTTTTTTATCATTGCACAAGCCCCTGAACCATACATTGTCATCACTGGATTTGAAGTCACTGTTATTTTCTTTTTCATACTTTTATATATTCTGAGGCTTGATCGAATAATGGACTGTTTATTTTGGCCTTTGCTTGTAAGTGCTCAGTTTTACTATTAAAATTAACTAGTTTTTTTCCCGTCATAGACATTTTTAAAAACTAGTCTTAAAAAAAAAAACAAAAAACTAGTCTTTAGTTTTTTAAGCCTTTATGGAATGTCTGATAGGCTTAAGAAAGAGGAAATCTGCCCACTGCTACCATATTCTGTGTTGTTACTGGTGCAACCACAGAGCATAAATTCTCCTCTGAGCTCCCACCTACCAGTAGATGGGACTGACCCTTCTGTTAGGAGAATTCACTTAAGTGTTTATCTTCTAAAGAAATTTAAATTTAAGATTATGCTAAGAAAATTATAGAGAATTCTTAATCTTTATCTCCCTTTTAAGTACGTATTGAGATGGCTTCAAAATTGGGGAAAGAGATGGAGGCAGATACACAAGTATCCAAATCTTACATATCTTGGATCTCTAAATGGAAAACTAAAATAATCTGGGAAATGAAGTACAGGGTTATCTTACGTAAGAATGTCTGTAATAATTAATGCTAAATAATTAACTCATCTTATACAACCTTATTTAATAGCATATGAACTTACCTACTCTACTTACAGCATTGAGAATAACTGCCCAGTAGAGTGCCTACATGGTTCTGAAAACAGCCAAAATAGGCAAGTTGAAGATGCTAGTTAAGGTGAACATGTCCCTTTAGCCTGGACTATTTTCCAGTTCTGGGATGAACTGAATGACCTTACCTCTCTCTCCTGTTTTAAGTTTTGTCCCCAGCATCCTGTTTCTGTATGTCTCCCTCCTAAGGCCCCTTGCTACCACTCCCACCTTTGGCTGGACTGATAGCTGCAGTTAAGTCTTCCTCTGCTGCACTTGTCCCATCTTCCTGGATTCCAAAGTGTTGATATCCAAGCTAGTAACCCCTATTAAGAAGGGAGGAGTTTAGAGCTATTCTCAAACCATAAGCATGCCTTCAAGTGGTACCTTCTAGAACCACCTTCAAAGGCCAATGATGAACATTTCAAGCTAATCACAAGCTGAAAAAGTCCCAAAAGGAGAAATCTGGGAAATAGGATCTTCATAGCAATTCTCTAAACTTCTACTTGATCACACTTTTAGAGCTGGATTTGACTGGAGGGAAGTCTAGGAAAAGAGATCACAATGCCCTCTTCAGCTGGCCCTCAGAGTATATAATGTCCTTTAGTAGCAGAAAGAGCTAGGCTAAATTATTCTAGGAATTTCTTCAAGGACATAAGCATGGTCCATATCCTCTTTACTCAACAAGTTGTATAGTTGCTCTTCACATCTGCTTTCTAAGGTTAATAAATCTAATGCATTTTAGTATTTTTTCTCCAAACTATAATTCTCTAGAATTTATTATAGACCCTAGCAATAAACTTGGAGCCCTAAGCTTAACAAACTACACTGAGAGGGCGAGTGGCCTATGTGTAGACTGAAATTTAGTTTCCAGTTCTCTGAGGATCAAACTTTGCTGAGAAATGGTGCTACGTGGTCAACTATGGGATTATTCCCTTATGAAACCCAGATTCCTCTCTGTTCTTGATCTAGGAGAATCATTTATTCAGCAAGTGTTACATGTCTGCTAATCCCAGCTTCTGTAATGTGTTCTTTGATAAAATACAAATCTTATGACTGTGAAATTTTCAATGTAGCCAAGAAGCAAGACAGATGAGTAATTCAGTAATAGGTAATAGGTGCTGGGATAGATGCGTATCCAGAATCATAGGGAGGCATCCAGCCAGGGAAGGGGACCAAATCATCATAGGCTTTCCTGAAAAAAACTATGCCTGAGTCGAGGGCTGAAGGATTAAAAGTAGTTAGTTAGCAGGTATGGGGATCAGAGGGCTTTCCTGGTAGAGGAAGCAGTATATGTGAGAGTCTAGGGGAAGGAAGAGCATGACGCTCCAGGACCTGCCTGTAGTTCTGAATGGATGGGATATTGAGTTGTGGAAGAGAGGGGGCAATAGTGGAGTCTTGAGAAGCAGTAGGAGGTCAAAGCATTGCAAGCCTTTATGTGCCCTGGGTTTTAACCCAAAGGGCATTGTAAGCTTTTCAGGGGTTTTAAATGAGAGTCACATGAGCAGCTTGCAATTTAGGAAATTGCCATGGGCAGTGTCAATAATGGCTTAAAGAGGAACAAAACTAGACGTAGGTCTCAGAGACCACTTAAAAATTTGGTTCTAGAGATCCAGGAGCACGGTTACCGGGCGGGCTGGGTCTATGGTCGCTCTGCGGGCTGCTCTGCCTCCTGGTGCTTTTTTTTATCAGGGCAAGCTGTGTTCCATGGCAGGGAACTTTTGGCAGAGCTCCCATTATTTGCAGTGGATTTTGGATAAACAAGATCTGTTGAAGGAACGCCAGAAGGACTTAAAGTTTCTCTCAGAAGAAGAGTATTGGAAATTACAAATATTTTTTACAAATGTTATTCAAGCATTAGGTGAACATCTTAAAATTAAGACAACAAGTTATTGAACAGTCTATTTCAAGAGATTCTATGCCAGGTATTCTCTGAAAAGTATAAATCTTGTATTAAAAAAAAAAAATCTTGTGTTAATGGCTCCTACTGTGTGTTTTTGGCATCCAAAGTAGAGGAATTTGGAGTAGTCTCAAATACAAGATTGATTTCTGCTGGTACTTCTGTATTAAAAACTAGATTTTCATATGCCTTTCCAAAGGAATTTCCTTATAGGATGAACCATATATTATAATGTGAATTCTATCTTTTAGAACTAATGGATTGTTGCTTGATAGTGTATCATCCTTACAGACCTTTGCTCCAGTATGTGCAGGACGTGGGCCAAGAAGACATGTTGCTTCCCCTTGCATGGAGGATAGTGAATGATACCTACAGAACGGATCTTTGCCTACTCTATCCTCCTTTCATGATAGCTTTAGCTTGTCTACATGTACCTTGTGTTGTTCAGCAGAAAGATGCCAGACAGTGGTTTGCTGAGCTTTCTGTGGATATGGAGAAGATTTTAGAAATAATCAGGGTTATTTTAAAACTGTATGAGCGGTGGAAGAATTTTGATGAGCGAAAAGAGATGGCAACTATTCTTAGTAAGATGCCAAAGCCAAAACCTCCTCCAAACAGTGGAGAGCAGGTTCCAAATGGAAGTCAGAACTCTAGCTACAGCCAATCTTAAAACATTCTGAAGAATTCCATAGTGGACCAGTTGGAAATAAACCATTGGACAGATTTCAGTTATGTCTTCAATGGAACACAAATGAAAATGAATAGCTTGCTTCTGTCAAGCATATTGGGAAGTGATTTTATTTTTGCAAAATAAGTTTTTCTTTACCTAATTTGATTCTAGTACATAATTCATTAAAATTGATTATAATTGATTATAAAAGCTTGGAAAGGTTCTAAGGGGACCTACAGACAGTCTTACATAGATATTTCAAAATTAATAGCTTTTGATTAGTATACTTTTTCTTAATTTGGATAATAGAAATTGTAGCTTTTTATTAAGCCAAGAAACATAAAGCATAATTTGTTTAAAATTCTCTTTGGTCATTGAAGGACCAAAAAAGGACATAAAAAGTCAAATATATGAGGGTTTTTTTTCCCTCCTTAAGTTAAACTTTAAAACTATATTTTAGGAATCAAATCTTACAAAATCCTGGAAGATTTTGGTAATGATGTTGATAATTTCAGGGAAATTAATCAAGTACCTATTGTAAAGTACATTTTATTCAATAGTTTTAGTATCTTGCCATGGAAGATACTAGCCCAGCCTAGCAGAAAAGTGCATATGTATAGCATACCTTGACATTTTAAAAGTTATTATTAATTCCATAACCATTTTGAAGTGCTGGGCAAACTTAAAAAAAAAAATCCTACATGATGTTCTTTGCATTTGATTCACAATTAGGCATTTTGAAAACTAATTGGATAAAACATCATAATATGGTTGAAATTTGGTAACATTTTAATGTTAATTTTTACTCTGCTGTGAAAAGTTTTTTTTTTTTTAAGTTTTTTATATTACATCACACCCTAGTTTATTTTTGTGTCTTAGTGTGGATTTACAAATTTACTACAGGTATCTTGAGCCAGGAACACAATCAGGTTTCAGGCCAGTTTGATACTGGCTGTTCTTAATTTCTCATGAGTGTAGGACTTTGAACTAAATGTTGTGTCAGTGGGACTGTGCTATCTGTGGAACTTAAAATAATCATTTTCTTCAGATTTGAAGGAGAGTGATAAAATTTGGAGTCATAGGATATTGATGTACAATTTAAGGATTAAATTTTTTATAAATCAATTGTGAACAATGGATTATTAAATTAAATGTTGACTTCCTAGTATAAAACTTCAAGAATAAAAGTAAAGTTCTCCAGCTTAAAAAAAAAAAAAAAAAAAATTGGTTCTAGGGACGCCTGGGTGGCTCAGTGGTTAAGCGTCTGCCTTCAGCTCAGGTCCTGATCCTGGAATCTAGGATTGAGTTCCACATCGGGCTCCTTGTGTGGAGCCTGTGTCTCCCTCTGCCTGTGTCTCCGCCTCTCTCTCTCTCTCTCTCTCTCTCTCTCTCTCAAATAAAATCTTTAAAAAAAATTGTTGGTTCTGTAATCCAGGCATGAAAATTATAAAAGCCTGAACTACAGTGATAACAGTAGTTGTAGAGAAAGGGTTAACAGGGTAGAATTGATAGGACTACGTACATAAGAATTAAGAATATCTGCCATTTAAGTATCTTGAGATGATAATGATATAGGAACTACAGAAAGAAGAATAGGTTTAAGGAAGGGCCAGGGAGAGGAATGCAATGAGTTCAGTTTGAGAAATACTAGGTTTTAGTTGCTTATGTAATGTTCAGATGGAAATACTCAAAACAGGTCTGAAGTTTGGGAGAGAGGTGTTAAAGCTGCAACTTTGGAAGTCATCACCTTGTGATGGTAGATGAGCTCCGGGACTGGCCTAAATGGCAAAGAAAGAATGGAAAGCAAGCTGAAGGTAAAACTGGGAAACGCCCACATATTGGGTGAAAAGGAGGAGGAGCCAGAGAAAAGCAGGAAAGAATGCAAGGGAGACCCATGTCATAGAAGGCAAGCGAGAAAAGCATTTCAAAAAGGAGTGGTGAACACTGGAACATGTAAAGAGAGCAAAATAAGTCCTGGAAGAAATAAATATTCACAGACTGTATTCCTGGAGGTCCCTTGACCAAAATGGTGTCCCTCAAGTGGACAGGTGACCAGAAAGCTGAAAGTATGGTTAGACTGAGCAGAGGAAGAGAAACAACCATAACTAGAGGGCTGCTGCATTGAGGAAAGCTAGCCAGGGACAAAGAAGGTTAATGAACAGAATAAGGTCCCTGCAGAGTGGTACACTCCCTAGAACCCACTTTTACCCATAAGCCATTCATATACACTTTCCTGAATTACTCACAGGAGGCAGGGCTGTCTGTCTGAAGTAGATGTGTGGCTGCCTTGAGGCCAGCAAAATATCCAACACAGAGGAACATTAACCAATGACAGTCTGAATATTTCTTGCAAATGAGAACTTTTTCTTCCTACATGCATCTAATCTTTCCCGGTCCCCATGGAACTCTTCCTATTTTTTTTTTTTTTTTTTTGAGAGAATGTGAATGAGGCAGAGGGATAGAATTTCAAGCAGATTCTGTGCTGAGTGTGGAGCCCAACATGGGGCTCTATCTCATGACCCTGAGATCATGACCTGAACTGAAATCAAGAGGTGAATGCTCAACCTACTGAGCCACCTATGCACCCCCATTTTCTTTTTAATAACCACATTTCTAAATTACCAGTTTAAGGTCTGATATTTGTATATTAACAATACATTCCTGCCTACAGTTCCCTGTAAACAGATATAAACCATTCCAGAATAAAGACAGTTTACCTTTCCCACACTATACATCCATTCAAAATGCTAGCTTAAAGCCATTGTTCAGAGGGCAAAGCTTTGTTTCTAGAAATCACTAAAGAAATGAACTACATGATCAGAAATAATAACATAATCAGCCAGCCATTGCATGCAAATGTATGAAAGTTTTTTCCTGAAAATTACTACTTTCTGCCAAGTGGGTGCTGCTTTTTTATGAATTGCATTAACTGCATTTTAGTAACATTATAAAGTTGTCTGATTTACAGTGTAAACAACTCCACATTTTCTCTTAGCATTCTGTACCATTCTATTATAAACCTTCCACACAATATATCATCCAGTCCCAACCAGATGAGTTCTCCTTCCAACTGCATTTAAATAAAAAGGAAAGTCTAAGTAGTTAGATGATTGGTATATCATAGGTCAAGAAAAACACTAGGCATTGCTGTAGACCAAATGCAATATAGGCATCATTTTACTTCGGCACTTGGATTTCCTAAAATAATTTTTAAAACCACTAAATTTAATAAAATGAAAATTTCAAAATCTCTAGGCAGCTGATTTATTTTTTGGTGATCTTCATGTAAAGCGGACCTTGCTATTCTGTGTTTTAGGATATTATCAACTCAGCGATAGCAGCAATATTCATGATAATCATATCTGTGTTGGCACTGTTACCAGAAACCACAACATTTATAGTCCTTGGAGGGGTAAGTATAGGTTTTTCTGATTTCTTGCTTTAGGTTTAATTAGTATTCAAATTTCCTTGAAAAATAGATACAAGAACAGAAATCTACACTGTATTCATCCTTGGGGCTGTTAGGTCAGTATATAGTCCCTAGTGGCTTAATATTTTTTGTGTGAGTACATGTCCTGATTAACATGGAAGAATATGATTTCACTCTAAAACTGAAGTTAACCAAGCTGTAGTTCCTATATATTCTGCATCAATATTCAGGGCTAGAGTAGACTGATCTGTTACATTTAGCTCTGAGAAACCTGATGTCAAGCAGAAGACCATGGATGAGTCTCATAGCTCTCCCTTTTAAAGAAAAGGCTACATACCACTTGTTAAGGTGAGACAGATTGCTCTGAACTCAGTTTTGTTTCGTTTTGTTTTTGTCCAGATCTTTCTTCAGATGGAATATAAGATGTCTCATGACATGGTGGTAGGAAGCTTTATAACTAAAGAATTTATTTTGAACTTTACTTGAAGAGAAGCAAGCCAGTTTAATCAGACTTTATCCAGGAAGGCAAGCCAAAATAAATAAGAATCAAATAATTGAGTTTTAGTTCCATCTGATACTCTTCTGAAATTTCTTTTTTTTTTCTTCTGAGATTTCTTATAGGAGGTTCAAAATCATTTGGCTTTTCTAGATTCTGATCTAGAGATGTGAATCAGAAAGTTCTTAAATAAATCTCCCTCCTACTTCCTTGTCTTTCCATAGTATGGGCTATTTAGGAGAACTAACCATTCTCAGATAGCCATGTATGTCACAGTCCATGGTTTTTCATCTCCTTATTAAGCCCCAAGCAACTTCATAAGGGATAAGAATTATTCTAGAAATGAAATAGTGCTATAATAGCAATTTCTTTTTCAATATTGCCCTGGCTATTTGGGGTCTTTTCCAATTCCACACAAATCATAAGATTATTTGTTCCAACTCTCTGAAGAAAGTCCATGGTATTTCGATAGGGATTGCATTAAATGTGTAAATTGTCCTGGGTAGCATTGACATTTTCACAATATTAATTCTTCCAATCCATGAGCATGGGATATTTTTCCATCTCTTTGCATCTTCCTCAATTTCTTTCAGAAGTGTTCTGTAGTTTTTAGGGTATAGATCCTTTACCTCTTTGGTTAGGTTTATTCCTAGGTATCTTATGCTTTTGGGTGCAATTGTAAATGGAATTGACTCCTTAATTTCTCTTTCTTCAGTTTCATTGTTAGCGTACAGAAATGCCACTGATTTCTGGGCATTGATTTTGTATCCTGCCACACTGCCGATATGAGTTCTACCAATCTTGGGGTGGAGTCTTTTGGGTTTTCTATGTACAGTATCATGTCATCTGCAAAGAGGGAGAGTTTGACTTCTTCTTTTCCAATTTGAATGTCTTTTATTTCTTTTTGTTGCCTGATTGCTGAGGCTAGGACTTCTTGTACTATGTTGAATAGCAGTGGTGAGAGTGGACATCCCTGTCGTGTTCCTGATCTTAGGGGAAAGGCTCCCAGTGTTTCCCCATTGAGAATGATATTTGCTGTGTGCTTTTCATAGCTGGCTTTTAAGATGCTGAGGAATGTTCCCTCTATCCCTACACTATGAAGAGTTTTGATCAGGAATGGATGCTGTATTTTGTCAAATGCTTTCTCTGCATCTATTGAGAGGATAATATGGTTCTTGTTTTTTCTCTTGTTGATAATGATCTATCATGTTGATTGCTTTATGAGTGTTGAACCAGCCTTGCATCCCAGGCATAAATCCCACTTGGTCATGGTGAATAATCTTCTTAAAGTACTGTTGGATCCTATTGGCTAGTATCTTGTTGAGAATTTTTGCATCTGTGTTCATCAGGGATATTGGTCTATAATTCTCCTTTTATGTGGGGTCTTTGGTTTTGGAATTAAGGTGATGCTGGCCTCATAGAACAAGTTTGGAAGTATTCTATCCCTTTCTACCTTTTGGAACAGCTTTAGTAGAATAGGTATTGTTTCTTCTTTAAATGTTTGATAGAATTCCCCTGGGAAGCCATCTGGCCCTGGACTTCTGTGTCTTGGGAGGTTTTTGATGGCTGCTTCAATTTCCTCCCTGGTTATTGGCCTGTTCAGGTTTTCTGTTTCTTCCTGTTCCAGTTTTGTAGTTTGTGGTTTTCCAGAAATGCGTCCATTTTTTCTAGACTGCCTAATTTATTGGTGGATAGCTGCACATAATATGTTTTTAAAATTGCTTGTATTTCCTTGGTATTGGTTGTAATCTCTCCTTTTTCATTTGTGACTTTATTAACTAGAGTCTTTTCTCTTTTCTTTATAATAAGGTTGGCTAATGGTTTATCTATCTTATTAATTCTCTCAAAGAACCAACTCCTGGTTTTGTTGATCTGTTCCACAGTTCTTCTGGTCTCTATTTCATTGAGTTCTGCTCGAATCTTTATTAACTCTCTTCTTCTGCTGGGTGTAGGTTTTATTTGCTGTTCTTTCTCCAGTTCCTTTAGGTGCAAGGTTAGCTTGTGTACTTCAGTTTTTTCCAATTTTTTGAGGAATGCTTGTATTGTGATGTATTTTTGCTGTATCCCAAAGATTTTGAATGGTTGTATCTTCATTCTCATTAGTTTCCATGAATATTTTTTTAAGAAGATTTTATTTATTTATGAGAGAGAGAGAGGCACAGGGAGAAGCAGGCTCCATGCAGGGAGCCCAATGCCGGACTTGATCCCAGGACTCCAGGATCATGCCCTGGGCTGAAGGCAGGTGTTAAACCGCTGAGCCACCTAGGGATCTCCCTCCATGAATCTTTTTAATTATTCTCTAATTTACTGGTTGACCCTTTCATCTTTTAGCAGGATGATCTTTAACCTCCACGTGTTTGAATTTCCTCCAAATTTCTTCTTGTGATTGAGTTCAAGTTTCAAAGCACTATGGTCTGAAAATATGCAGGGGTTAAGAACTGATTTGTGACCCAGTATATGGTCTATTCTAGAGAAAGTTCCATGTGCACGTGAGAAGAATGTGTATTCAGTTGAGTTTGGATGTAAAGTTCTGTAAATATCTGTGAAATCCATCTGGTCCAGTGTATCATTTAAAGGTCTTGTTTCTTTGGAGATGTTATGCTTAGAAAATCTGTCATTTGCAGAAAGCACTGTGTTGAAGTCTCCCAGTATTAGTGTATTATTATCTAAGTATGTCTTTACTTTGGTTATTAATTGATTGATATACTTGGCAGCTCCCACATTAGGGGCATAAATATTCATGATTTGTTAGGTCCTCTTGTTGGATAGATCCTTTAAGTATGACATAGTGTCCCTCTTCATCTCTTACTACAGTCTTTGGGGTAAACTTTAATTTATCTGGTATGAGGATTGCTACTCCAGCTTTCTTTTGAGGACCATTTGAATGGTAAATGGTTCTCCAGCCTTTTATTTTCAGGCTGGAGGTGTTCTTAGGTCTAAAATGAGTCTCTTGTAGACAGCAAATAGATGGGTCTTGTTTTTTTATCCAGTCTGAAACCATGAGTCTTTTGATGGGATAATTAAGCCCATTCACGTTCAGAGTTACTATTGAAAGATGTGAATTAAAAAAAAAAATGAAAGATGTGAATTTAGTGTCATCATAATACCTATTCAGTCCCTGTTTTTGTGGATTATTTCTTTGGGCTTCCTCTTTCTTTTACGGGGTCTCCCTTAATATTTCTTGCAGAGATGGTTTGGTGGTCACATATTCTTTTAGTTTCTGCCTATATTGGAAGCTCTTTATCTCTCCTTCTATTCTGAATGTGAGCCTTGCTGGATAGAGTATTCTTGGCTGCATATTCTTCTCATTTAGGACCCTGAATATATCCTACCAGCCCTTTCTGGCCTGCCAGGTCTCTGTGGAGAGGTCTGCTGTTAATCTAACATTTCTCCCCATATAAGTTAGGGATCTCTTGTCTCTTACTGCTTTAAGGATTTTCTCTTTGTCTTTGGAATTTGCAAGTTTCACTATTAAATGTTGAGGTATTGAATGGTTTTTATTGATTGGGGGTGGGGGGACTCTCTCTATGTCCTGGATCTGAATGCCTGTTTCTCTCTCCAAGTTAGGGAAGTCCTCAGCTATGATTTGTTCAAATATGCTTTCTGGTCCTCTGTCCCTAACACCAATTAAACATAGATTTTTTTCCTTCTGAGGCTGTCATTTATTTCCTTTAACCTTTCCTCATGGTCTTTTAATTCTTTTTCTCTTTTTTCCTCAGCTTCCTTCCTTGCCATCAACTTGTCTTCTATGTCACTCACTCTTTCTTCTACCTCATTAACCCTCATCGTTAGGACCTCCAGTTTGGATTGCATCTCATTTAATTGATTTTTAATTTCGGCCTGATTAGATCTAAATTCTGCAGTCATAAAGTCTCTTGAATCCATTATGCTTTTTTCCAGAGCCACCAGTAGCTTTATTATTGTACTTCTGAATTGGCTTTCTGACATTGAATTTTAATTCAAATTCTGTAACTCTGTGGCAGAGAGTACCATTTCTGATTCTTTCTTTTGTGGTGAGTTCTTCTTTCTAGTCATTTTGCTCAGTGAAGAGTGGCTAAAAACGAGTTGTACTTATTAGAAGCGCAAACTCTTCTCTCTGTAGCATTCCAGCTGTTCTCTCTTTAACTCTCAGGTCGAATTTGTAGGTTTTCAGGATGATTTGAAAGTTATCTAGGTAAGCTGGTGGGGACAGGTGATTTGGAGACCCTACTCTTCCGCCATCTTGCCCCGCCCCTTAAATATTTTTTTTAAACTTACGAATAAAAAAAAAGATAATCTTATCCCTCTACTATGGAGAAAGAGGAACAAGGCATAGGATTTACAACTGACCCTTGAACATCAATCCCCCCACACACACTTGAAACTTTTTAAATTCTGACTTCCCAAAAACTTAGCTACTAATAGCCTACTGCTGACAAGAAGCAGTAGAAAGAAGAAATAGAAATAGAAATAGAAAATATAAACAGTTAACACATATTTTCTATATTATATATATTAAACACTGTATCTTACAATAAAGTAAGCTAGAGAAAAGAAAATGTTATTAAGAAAATCATAAGAGAAAATACATTTACAGTACTGTACTATGATTATTGGAAAAAAATTCATATGTAAGAGGACCTATGCAGTTCAAACCCATGTTGTTCAAAGGTCAACTGTACTTTTACTCATTTGCTTATTCATTCACTGATTCATTGTTTAAAAATATGCACTTTAGTAGATGCTGACAAAATATAGAGTTGTGCTGTCCAGTGCAGTATCCACTAGCTACATATGACTACTGAGCCTGGGAATGTGGCTGGTCTGATTGAGATGATCTATACATTTAAAATATACACTGGATTTCAATGACTTACCAAAAGCTGTATAACATTTCATAATTTATGATATTGATGACATATTAAAATTATATTTTGGATATACTAGACTAAACAAAATATGTTATTAAAATTAATTTCACTTGTTTTTTGTTCTTTTTAATGTGCTATTAGAAATTTTTAAATTATGTGGCTTACATTGGTGACTCACATTATATTTCTTTTGACAGCATGGACTAGAACATGAGCCCACCTTATCCTCAAATTGCTTAGAGCCTAATACAGAGAACAGAAATGCAAACAACTGTATATAAGCCATTGATAGAGTACTGCAGGCCACAAAAAAGAGAAAGTAGCTACCTTGCTCTGTCAGTAGAAATGCAACTTCCTAGGAATAAAGGGGAGACAAGGGAGATGTTTCCAGGTAGAAGAACCAGGAACATGCAGAGTACCAGAGTTATGGAAGGATAGGTAGGAGGTACTTTTTGTGGTCAGAACCTAGGAAGCTGAGTTTGAGATTCAGGATGGAAAATGGAATGGTATCTAGAGCCAAGAGGCCAGACTTCCTGGCCATTGGATGGAACTGACCAAATAGCATGCAAGGTATATTCTTCTTTTCTAGCCCAGGTGCCAGCTCTCAGATAGCCATCAGAGTACCTAAAGACCAGGTTCTAGTTTATTCCCTTTACCTTTTTTTTTTCTCCTGAGACCTCTTTAGAATCCCACTCTTAAGTGGATGTAGCCTAGCCTTTAAGAGTTCACTTTGGATCATCTTATCATTCCAGTTCTCTAAAGTGTTTATCACAGCTACAGTTGCAATGATTTAATCTTGAGCTGGTGTTAACTTTGGCCCTTTCTTCAGTAGAGTTTGTAATAAGAAAGGCAGTTGAACATTGAGGGCAGGTCAAGAGATCCCGACAAGTATTAATTTCAGAGCCCACACCACTTCAATATTATTTCTGCTCACCTAAGTTATCTTTTCCCTTTCTCTAGGCAGCTAGGGAACTTGAGAATGAGAATAAAAGGATCCTTGAAGTTTCCTCCCAGTTTAGCATTAGGTGGAAGTGGATGGAGCAATCTCAGTATCCTAGCAGGAGAGGAAGCCAGTGGGCGGACCAAATAAAACCTGTGTGAATGATGGAGGTCCAGACCACCGGGACAGCAGTGACAAAGTGTGTTTGTTTCCAGGTGTTTGGACTCCTAGTAGCAGTGTGCTGTATTGCCGATGGGGTCCTTATTTACCGGAAGCTTCTATTTAATCCAAGTGGTCCTTATCAGAAACGTACTATTCATGACAAAATATAAAAGTTTTGTAATTTTATATTACTTTTTAGTTGATCCTAAGTATTAAATATATTTTTTTATTCTTCCACCTATTTCCGGTGGTTGTTCTTTTAATCTCAATATGGGAACTGGAAGAAGAGATGTGGGAAATCTGCCCAGCGCTCACCAATACTGTCACTTCCAAGTGAGTGCCGGTAGCACCAGGACCTGATCGGGTTGGATTTTCCTCCTCCTGGGCCTGGGTGGCAGAGAAGAATGCATCCGGACCTCCCTAAATGGTCTCCGGAGCCCCCTTCCTTGGCTTGCTGGCAGCATGGGGGAGTGGAGTTGCAGGGATAATAAGTTCCAGGCTAGGCAGTGGCATCGCAATCAGGTAGTGACGAGGGTGGCCAGAGGGCCGGGTTTGTCCTCGGGCAGCGAGAGCTGAGTGCGCGCGAGGGATAGGCGGCCGGCAGCCGTTGGGGCACGCTGCTGGTTCCCAGGGGCCAGACTGACCACTGTGCAGGCTCAGAGCGGCAGGGCCAGCCTGACACAGCCAGGTCCCGGGGCCCACCATGGATGCCAAAACCACCAAAACCCCCACAGGGAGCTTGCAACAGCAGCGTCCCACACGCCCAGGAGCTTCCACAGCTCCAGTGCCACCACGCCCTGGGCCGACGGTGCAACCCTCACGCTCTGGGTCGGGGGCGGCGCCCTCTCGCCCTGGGACCGTGGCGCCCTCTCGCCCTGGGCCGACCGTGCAACCCTCACGCTCTGGGTCGGGGGCGGCGCCCTCTCGCCCTGGGACCGTGGCGCCCTCTCGCCCTGGGCCGACCGTGCAACCCTCACGCTCTGGGTCGGGGGCGGCGCCCTCTCGCCCTGGGACAGTGGCGCCCTCTCGCCCTGGGCCGACCGTGCAACCCTCACGCTCTGGGTCGGGGGCGGCGCCCTCTCGCCCTGGGACAGTGGCGCCCTCTCGCCCTGGGCCGACCGTGCAACCCTCACGCTCTGGGTCGGGGGCGGCGCCCTCTCGCCCTGGGATGGCGGCACCCTCTCGCCCAGGGCCATCCAAGCAACCGGAGAATACAGAACCCGGGATGCAGCAGGGTGCAGCCTCAAGGATACCCAAGGGCCAAGAGAAGTCCTCCATCCAACAGCGTGCTGAAGGACGGGCCAAAGTCCCGCTCAAATTCAGGGACAGCTTCAAGCGTTTTTTCTTCTCGCCCAAGGGGCTGTTGAAGATCCTGAGGCTGGTGAGTAAAAAGAGCTGGTGCTGCAGGGTGGGTGCAGCCTTGGGGAGTGAGTCTCAGGGGGCGCCACCTGCGGAAAGACTTCCATTTGCCTCACCTTTATTTCCCTTCTTCCCTTGCTCCTTACCCCACTCAACCCTTATTACTAAACCAGCGCTCCTTTGCCGGTCTTACTTTATATTTCTCACATTTCCCCTCACAAAGGGAATTAGGGAAACAGTGAAGATAAGAGCAGAAATGTATAAAATAGCATACAAAACTCAGAACTGTCCAAAATTGATAGAACTGTCCAAAACCAGTGGCAAGTATAACAGGGAAAAAAGGGTGAAGAGAAGACATATATTTAAAGTTATGCACCCGACAGGGAAGATAATCACAAAGGATGAAGAAACTGAGAGGATCCCTAAGAGTATTTTGCAAAACAAATAAACCTAAATGAAATAGCTTATTTTCTAGGAAAATATAATTATCAAAACTGACCCCAGAATTGAGAAAAACCTAACCAGACCTATGTAAACAGAGTAAAATGAGACTTAGTCAAATGAGTATCTTTCAAAAATATATCAGGGCTAGATTTTTTTATACATTAACTCTTTCAAACTTTCAATAGGATGTAATTCTGATACTATTGAAACTTTTTCAAAGAATGGAGAAAAAATAAGCCCTTCTGAATTATTTTTTCAAAGTAGTATAGCACTGATATCAAAAACTGACCAAGTCAGAAAAAGAAAATAGAAATTTCACTTGTATCAAACCAACAATTGATCAAGTTTTGGAATATAGGTCAGGTCTGGAGCCAATGACTAAGAAAGAATTCTTGAGACATCTTTGGTGCAAAATAGTGGTTTTATTAAAGCACAGGGACAGGACCCATGGGCAGGAAGAGCTGCTGCCCCAAGCCTGTGAGCAGTGGCTGATTATATACCTGGGAGTTGGGAGGGGTTTGAGGATAGTATACTCCCTAAGGAATTTTGGAAGCAAGGTTTCCAGGACCCTGAGTGGGCCAGCTATTGTTGGGAAAAAGTCATTCATTACTGTCTAATAAAACCTGTCAGGAGACCCTTCAGATGTATATCTGAGGGTCATGTGCTTGGGGGATGATTGCCAACAGTATCTTGAAGGGTTTAGAGATAAAGGAAATTTCTAAAGGAGTTTTTATATGTTAAAGTTGACTTACAGGATCCTGAGGGTCTAAGATGGCCTTTTGCCCTTAGCAAAGTATAAACATCAAGGCAGTTGAATCCCTAGAGGAATGAATGTCCCTCTGCCTGTTTCAAGAATTTGTCATTGTGCTATCCTGAGCTTATGCCTTGTCCTCAGCTAGTCTTCTGTTCTCCCATCACAAGTATTAATATATTAGCAGAAAATTTTCATTAGTACTTTTAAAAAATACACTGTGATGATTCAATATTAGGACTTTATTAAACTAACCCAACATATTATAGGTAAAAGCAGAACAAATTAGGAGATTATATCAAATAAGGAAAAGAACACATTTGACAAAATTTAACCTTCACCTCTGATTGCAAAAAAAAGAAAGACCATTAAAATAGGAATATGTAGGTACTTTATTGACATTATAAAAATAAACCCAAAAGTCAGCATCATATATAATTAAACATCAGAAGTATTCCCATTAAATGAGGAACAAAGAGGATGCCCTTATCAATACTGCTATTCAGTATTTTCTGGCACTGCTAATCATCACAATTAGACAGGAAAAATAACGGTTGAAAAGAAAAGGCAAAATATATCATTTTTTTCAACTGATATCACTGTATTTCTAAAAAACTCAAAATCAACTGGGAAACAATTTAGAACAAGATAGTTTCTACTGGGATCCCTGGGTGGCACAGCGGTTTGGTGCCTGCCTTTGGCCCAGGGTGCGATCCTGGAGACCCGGGATCGAATCCCACGTCAGGCTTCCGGTGCATGGAGCCTGCTTCTCCCTCTGCCTGTGTCTCTGCCTCTCTCTCTCTCTCTCTGACTATCATAAATACATTTAAAAAAAAAAGATAGTTTCTACTAATTTAGTACATGATAAAGGTTGAATTTCAGATAAGAGGGGATAATACTGGTGTTTCCCAATAAATGATGTTGGGATAATCATCAACCACTTGGAAAGAGAAAAGTGAGGAGTTCTACTTCTTTCTATCAAAATCCATATATCCTTGTATATACTTCTTTCCAATATGAAATATACACTGTGAACAGTGGTTATTTTTCAGGAGCTAGACTAGGGTTGGGTTGAGGGAGAAGAAAGAAACGAGTTATTTTTCATTCTTCCATACTTAATTTGCACTTTTATTGTTTCCATGTATTATTTCATTGCTTAGAAATATGAGAAATTTGACCAATAAAATGTATGTGCAAAGCAAAAGAGGCAAGTGCAATATAATCAGATTTATATTCTAACAGTCTATGGGTTTGCTTTGTTTTTTACTAGCCCATGTGCATTAAAACAAATCCTGTTTCTTTTATTGCAGGGTCTTATCCTAGGAGCATTAATTTGTTTCATCATTGCCAAAGCCTATGAGTCGTATATAGCCATCACAATTCTGGAAATGTGCATCGTTCTTTTTTTTATTCTAATATATATGCTAACCCTTCACCACTTGCTGGTTTTTTTAGATTGGCCCTTACTTGTAAGTGTTCATTTTCATAATTCAAATATAAGCTCTGCGCCCGGTCCCAGAGTAAAGTCTCTCCTCAAGTGAAAACAAAAGAGCTATCTCTCTGTGCAAGAACATAACTCAAGTTGGCGACAGTGTTACCCTGATCACAGGGGAGAAACTAGCTTAATACTCAGAAAGATTCCTTGGCCACCTCTGTCCATAGCACCACCAATACACACACCTGCTTCCATCACTTATGGCACTAAACACATGGTACTTTGCAGCCTGTCCTAAAGAAAATTTCAATTAGTATATTCAGTAGGTAAACACACTTCTCATCTATTGCTTGTAAAACAGCACATGCTTCTACTTTCCAAACAGCAGCTACTCTAACAGATTTATAAACATTTCCCCCCTGCATTAACAAGAGTTGGAATGGTAAAGTTGTAGAAAATTGTTACACATACACCCTGAAAGATTGCAAGAGTCAATCTTTTCATGGATAGTAAGGGTCCATAGTCCCAAGGGAGTGCCACATGGTGGAATATTCAAAAAAAGACACTGCATTGCCTTCCTCAGTAGCTTTTTCCAGAACTTCATATTCTTTACCAACTGACAAATTCCTGAAGCTAATCCCTCAGGTCTCAGATAAATCCTATTTATTGCGGAGCAAGGGGTTCAGCATCCTCACACACTAGAGAAGGACTACCGTTTTGTCCAAATACAAACACCGGCCCACTTACTGGCCCCAGCACCTTCCCAGTTGTGTGAATGTTAGCCTCAGTTTCTCCATCTAGAAAATTCAGTGGAGGAAAAGAACAATCACAATAACTACCTCATAGAGTTCCTATAACATGTAAATGTGTTTAAAACAAACAGCACAATGCTCAGCATAAAGCCAACATTCACAAAGTGTCCATCAGACCCCATAAAGTAGTCAGATGGCTTTTACCATTTCATCGTGCACCGTAAACAATCCTAATTCAGAGGTTGGGCCTCTCTTACATCCCACTTCTTCTAGTAGTGGTATCTTCTTCTAGTCTCCAGGTAGGATTGGTTGCTATTCAGCTAAAGCTCAAAATATGTTCTTGAGGTGTGTGAAGGGTTTTCTGAAAAAGCTGCTGAGCTCTCTATCCCACAGAATGCAGAGCAACAGGAAGCAGACAAAGCAAAATATGAGCAACTCTAAGTGGACATTTGGAAGACCTTCTTAGCTTATGGAGCCCTTATATAAGGATAAAGAGGTTTCTGAGGGGAAACTAAAATCTTTGACCATGGAGATTTTCAAGAAGGGGAGGTAAATTAACCATTTTGAGCACACAGCATGTACCAGATACTTTTTCATATGTGTTACCTTATTTAATCCTCACAACAACCCAGTGAAGTTGTAGCTGAACAGATAAAAAGACTAGATGAAGGAGATGAAGTTGCCCATGGCCATATGCAGTCATATGGAAAACTCAGGCCCAGCTTTCACCCTGACTCTTTCCAGACTTTTTGCCCTATTGCCTTACAGTGGTTTCTCTGTCTCCATCCTCTTTTCATTGTTATCCTCCTTGGATTCTCTAAATTTTATGTTCTCTGTAATTTCCCCTGTTTCCTCATGGTTTCCTTAAAATGGGACCCAGAGGTGAACTGATTATCCTGGAGGGTGGGTCCAGGTCCTTGGGGCAAGTGACTGAGGACTTCACAGCAAGGTCAGCACTGTGGCCAGGAGGAATAGAGCCCTCTGAGGAAAACCCCACACACTGGAAAGCTGGAAAGCTAGAGGGAGCCTCAAAGCACCATGCTTTGCTATAGGGTCCAGGGAGAGCATCTAGGAAGTGTCTCAGACAAAGGAAAGAACTGGGGGCTCCTAAAAATGAGCCCGGAAAATCCTAAAAGAGGAACTGCTCTCACTGTGGTCACAGATGGCTCAGGCCAGCTTTTATAGAATTGCAGGCCTTTGGTCAATTCTGAGAAAGCCAGGCCCTCTTTTGCTATCTCCACCCTTGGATCACAGCATTCCCTTTCCTTTGGATGACTCTGGGAGCCCAAAGAGTGATTCAGAGCCCCTGCCTTTTTCTTACTGCTGTCCTCCCATCTATGGCCCAGAGTCTGGAACAGCACATGGATATGCCTGGTGAGCTCCTAGGAGCTTCATGGTTGGGAAACTATGAAGGTCACTCAGTTTTTCTGATGCCCAATTCACTAGCAGCACACATACTAACCAACATAGTTGCTCAGATGGTGTGTGATCTAATGGACTAGGAAGGATTTTTTTAAAGACCCATCAAAATAGGATCCAAAACTATGTTCTCCTGTCCTGTCCCTTTCTTTTTGGATTTTCCCTTTCAGATTCCATGTGCAGAAGGACATGTACATATGACATTACTCAGAAGGGTAGTTACCACTGGGTGGTAACAGGGAGGTCTTGGCACAGGAAGCGATGTGCTGGTTTAGTGATAGGATTGGTGCCTAGGAAAAGACTACTTGTCATTTCAGAGAGTAGGTGGACTTGGAGATGTGTTGGCATCAAGCTGCAAAAGTTCCTTGGGACCTTATGGAACTGTGGGAAGCCAGAGAACTTATTTCCTACTGTCCCTGCTTCAGGGCTTCGTATAGGCTCAAAGGCCCACCCATACACTAGAGGCATCCAGCATGCACAGCTGCCACTTTTTCAGCCCTTTTCTCCTGGCAAGATGGTTTGGTGCCCTCAAGGGATAGCATTAGGGTAAATAGTAGTGATTTTAGGTGGCAATTTCCTTAAAGGCTCACATGAGTATAGAGTTCCTTATTCCTCTATTCCCATTCTTGTTTGGCAAGGGGCTAATGATGAAAACTCCCAGCAGGAAAACAGAAAATCTGATAAATCAGGGCTTCAGATGCCCAGCAGGGCAGCATCAAAGACTACTGGCCTCACTTACAGACCTGCTGAGATCTATGGACTCGGGGACCATATTTTGGCAAGGCCTCCTTCTCTGGAGAGATGATGGAGCCTAAGCTGGGGGACTCACACTCCAGTCTCAATTGTATCTTGTTCTGTGAAGGCTATGCCAGCAACCCTGACACCCATGGGTCCATCCATCTCTTAGCCAGCCCTTGACTTGACATCATGGGTCTGCATCAGAGCTAGTGAGTATACAGCTTTCCTTACCCACTGCCCCCTGCCATGGTGGGGTCACTGTCTTCGATTTTATAATACATTATAAATTTTACCCATTAATCTAGTGTCATCTGTCAACATCCCCAAGAAGAGTATGAATTGTAATTATCGTATGAATAGCTCATATTTTTAATACTTCTACACTACAAAAAATATCCAATATGGTCAGAGAAACTGTGTTCTGGTCAAGCAGATATTTTTGCCAATAGAAAGTTGGGGGTTTTGGGGGGGTTTTTGTTTGTTTTTTTAAAGAACATAATAAATATTTTATTTTATTTTTTTCATAATAAATATTTTAAACTAAAACTCTACAGAAGTGATGATTCCAAAACTACCAGCAATATCTTTACATTTATAAGGAGGAAGCATCAGCTTTAGAATATCCCCTTCAAATAAGCTTAATGAAAAACCACAGTTCTGGTCATTTCTGATCAGGCTATGCCATGTGTTTGGAGAACTCCAGGCACAAATGGAATCAGTGGGAGTTGCAGAAAGTTGAATACTATATAATAATGTTTATTATACACAAATTCTTATTACAAATACCACATTTTGTGAAACGAGTTGTAAATGTTTACATTTTTCTCTAATATTCAGTGATATTTAAAAATAAGCATTCACCATTAAAGCACCTTGTTCTTTCCCAGTTATAATTCTACACAATTTTATCTCAACAATTTGGAAGCTTTATGGAAAAATAATAGTCAAGTAACAAATCCATCTCTCATTTTAATCAGAGGAGGTTACCTGAGTTAATTAGGTATTTAGTCAAGAGGAAAAGAAAAAGATGAGTAAAGATGGCAGGTGATAAGGTTCAGCTGCAATTTTACTCCATCAAAGAGAACATCTCTTTCTCTCTCCCCTCCTCCACCCCCCACCCCTGTCAAAGATGAAGCCAACAACAATGATGTGTCTAAGTCAAAAAGGAGGAGGGGGGTTAGTCCAGAGAAGACCTCTGGATACTCAAGTCAGGCTGCAGTGGGTCCTAGCCACTTACTGGTTGAGCAGCCCCAGGCATGTTGCTTAGCTACCTGTAAATTGGGGATAATGAGAGTTTGTGAGAATCAAATGAGATTAACACCCTAGCACAGAATGTGACACAGGAAGTGCTCAAGAGAAGTGAGCTACAATAGATTGTTAGATACAAGGCAAACACATTAGCTCCAAAGGACAGTTCAGGAGAGCACTTTCTTGTGAGCAAGGACCACAGTAAACTTTAGTAAGGACAGAGTAAACACTAATAAGGACAGAGTAAACTCTAGTACTCCAGTGAGGAGATGGAATCATAGGGAGTCAATGACTGGCTAGCGAAGCCTAGTCTACACTTGGTTTATAGTGTTATCTAAATTCTCAACCATCTATGGCCACAGCTAATTTTTATTTTAAAGAGTTTACATTCTGCCTCTTAGTTGTAAGAGTCCTTGTTCACATTTTTTAATATCTTGGTTTACACCATCCTAAAGGACTAAGCTTCTTGCAAAACTATAAACCACTATACCCGCCCCACTATTGGCAGACCTCTCTCATTCAGCCCACAGAACCCAGCTGGATTTTACTTCTAACCTTCACCAGCCCCGCTCTTTGTCCCCCTTGCAGTGTTACCCACCGGGTGTCCAAATAATTAGCGCCCTTCGAAGAGGCAAGTCAAAAGATAGGGCTAGAGCTCCTTGCTCAGCAATCTCAACAGGAAGAACACCTGAAGTTTGCAGAAAGTTTACCAACTGTGTACATTTTGAAGGCAGATATCACAAGTCCACACTTTAAGGCACTCCCACAACCCACGATGCCAGGTACTTAGCTGGAATTTTCAGATTCATTATACCATTTAATCCTCAGATCAATCCAATGAATCCCAGTCACTATCCCCATCTAAAAATGAACATGTTGACAAAGAGAAATGATAAAACGTGTCCCAGGTCACACATCTAGGAACTGGCAGGCCAAAAGAGTTCACCAACAAAATACACTCCCACCTTACATGTTCCTTACCATTTTGACCTTCCATAACCCATTATTCACAGAAAATGTCCAAGATGGATGGTGCACTTCCAACCTTGGAGATGATAGTTCATTTCTTCCTTATTTGAGTGTCCCTGATGGAGGCAATAGTGAGATGAGTTCTAATCTCCCTCCTTGGCAGATATCGAATGTTAGGCAATTTAATAAACCTCTCTAAGTTTCTGCTATGTCCTCTTAAGATAGGGATCATAACAGTACTGAATTTGGAGGGTAGTTGTGAGGGTTAAATAAGGTAATGACTGGGAAATACTTCACCACATTGAAAAGAGCTTCATCAGAGCCATTATGATTCTGTACACTGGATGGCAGGGCTCCGTGCTATATTTTGGGCAGGGGCACCAGACAGACTGACACTACCAAGTCAAGACATCAAGACTTAAGGACTTAAAATGTATTCCAATTAGATATCTGGGCCCTATCAGGGTTCTATCACCCTGGACTTTTGACTTATCTCCCCACACTGGTGCCACTGACACATTGAGTGCCCACTTTTCCATTACTGCTCTATTACCAAAGCCCAGCCTTTGCTTATCTTCAGAAGTGGTGCCCATCTACTTATCCTCACCCTTTATTTAGCACACAAAACAGAAGATTGTGCTAGCAGTTAAAGAACCCAGTACTGAAATCCAGAAGAAAGGACAAAGGCAGCCTATAGATGCCAGGGCAGACTCAATTCTGGCCATTTCTTAGGAAAGAACAAAAGCCAATACCATAGGCATTCACTCTAGAATACCAGGCCTGCTCCTCAGATGGGTTCTTGCCTTCTTGCAATTGATATGTGACCCTCCAGAATAAATATGACCCAACTAACTTCCAGGGTATCTGTTCTACCTGCAGGTTTGGGAATGCAATTAAATCAGTAAAGTACTAATCTAAAATTTAATTTTATATTAAAATATATATTATGGAGTAGAATACAGAACTGATATTAGTTTAAAATATAAGATTTTTGAAAATCATATTTATGAAGATCTGATTTGGGTAGGTGTTTTTCACACTCACTTCCCTAATGCCTTTAAGGAGCATGTGATGGGAATGTTGTCAACTTTTTTTTCTTTTTTTTTTTTCAATGGGATTCTTTAATGAAATAAGCCCAGTTATGCTGACAAAGTCCTATCCAGTACCTTAAAATGACATAAACTCGTCATGGAAGGTGCAAGAACTATACTAACAGTTCCTCTTAATATTAATCAAAGAGAAAGTTTTAAAAAGACATCCATCCTTAGAAGAGTAATTGACCAATTTAAACATTTTATGAAAAACAAATAATATTTTATTAAATTACTTTTTTACATAAAGTTGATAGTTTTCAATTCTGTATTACAGGATCTTATCAACAGTATCATTACAGCTATGTTCCTTTTAATAGTTGCCATCTTGGCGATGCAAGAAATGGAAAGAAGGCATTTATTCTATGTTGGAGGGGTAAGTTGAAGACTTCATAACCCCATTTAGGAATAGTATTTTAGGGGTGCCTGGGTAGGCTCAGCTGGTTAACCACCCAACTCTTGGTTTTGGCTCAAGTTGTGATCTCAGGATCCTGGAATCAAGCCCCATGTCAGGCTCAGTGGTCAGTGCAGAGTCTGCTTGAGATTCTCTTCCTCTACCTCTGCCCCTTTCACTTGTGCTGGCTCTCTCAAATAAACCTTTTTAAAAAGATCAGTATTTCAAAACTCTGCAATGGGAAACTGGCAGACCATCATTACTTCATTTACACAACATCCTTACCCCTTCTCCTTCTTGCACTGACTTCTTCAGAAGATGTGAAGCTGCATAAACGCTAAACTCATGAAAATCTTCATTCTAATACTCATCCTCCAAATAGGTACAGACTCCTCTTTTGAGAAATGTACACACTATTTTTTGAAATGTTGCAACAAAATGTTCTTGTCTCCAAATGGGACTTTGATTTTTTTGGACTAGAGAATTATATTTTAAAAGCACATGAAAAGAAAAGCAGATGAACAGAGGGAAAAAAGTGAACGGCCGAGCCTATTCAGGAAGGAAGGAAGGAAGCTCCCAAGATGTGCCCCGCACATGCCAGGCATGCTCTGACTTAATCTTTACAATTCTCATTTTTACAGATATGAGAACTGAGGTTAAATAGTTTACCCTGGCTCACAAGCCTGGGACAAGGTGGGACTCAAATCCTCATCCTATGAAGAGCACAAGAAGTGGCCGATTAAATGCTTTGAAGATGGAGGGTGGGAAGTGGGGAGGTGAGACTTTGGTTCAAGAACTTAAGCAATGGGAACAGAAATTAATCCAGAAAAAAAAAGTTTGAATTCTTTGAATTTGTTCCATAATCAGTAAATATCTGTCAGTCCAATTGGATTGTGCCAGGCTCAATCTTAGTGTTGGGGGTAGAGCCCCTTACCCTATAGGAGCTCACAGATTAGCTGGGACAAGACCTATCTGGGAAAAGTTCATTCAAGCAGCCAAAGATTAAGAGACAGTAAAGACAAACATCCAGAGCAGGCAGGATTTGAGGAGCATCTAGAATCTTGGGTGCTATGGTCTGCTCTTCCCCATCAGCTAATTGAGCCACCCAGCCTTCTCTTACCTGGGAGGGGCTCCCACCCTCTGGTCTCCATCAATTCCTACCTGGATGGCAGGAGCCCCCACCGCACCCCACTGGTGTCCCTGCCTCTGGTTCTGTTCACCTCATGGCCACTGCAAGTGGGCTTTCTGAATCTGGCACCTGGTATCTCCTCTTACAGTCCCAAATTCTGCACTTCCTAGTCTCAACTCTGTGCCTCCCTTCACCAGCCCCAGAGGTCTCAGCCATACCACACTCTCTGGAGACTCCTGCCCTGTAGTTGAAGTTCTCTTCCTCCCTGTTGGTCCTCTTGGGAACTCCCTCCTGCCCTTTTCAAACACAGCCCAGGAGTCCTTTCTACTAAGGGCCTCCTCAGGACCTCATACCTATCCAGAGCCTCCTAGGCCAGTTCTTTCCTCTGGTCTTTCCCTGGTGCCTCGGGCATCAGGAGAGGTCATTACTGGCAGCAAAGCTACCATTTCCAAATCCTTTTCTCAGAATGGCAAAATGTGCCACAGCATCAGCTAGGCAGACACCAAGAGATAGTGCAGGGGCAGAGGGGGCAGGCGGCCACCTGCAGCATCCTGGGATGGAATATAAAAGCTTGCGGCTAAGCTGCAAAATAACCTAGCCTTTCCCCTCCCACATACGGTCTTATGTCTGACAGATCCAGTGTCTCCTGGCGGCAATGGTGTGTATCCTGGATGCGATGCTGGCCACCAAGATCATGAGGGAGAAAATAAAAAGATTCCTGGGAATCGAATTAGACACCAATGCCTCCCTGCTCCTGGAACCCACCCCTGAAAAAGCACAGGGAACCAAGTCATTCTGGACGCTATTCTCGAAAGCACCCACACCGGCACCCGCGAAAGCAGACACACCGGCACCTGGGAAAGCACCTGCGAAAACAGGCACGCCGGCACCCGCGAAAGCACCTGAGAAGGCACCCGCAAAAGCGGGCACGCCAGCACCCGCGAAAGCAGCCACGCAGGCATCCACGAAAGCACCTGCGAAAGCACCCGCGAAAGCAGCCACGCAGGCACCCACGAAAGCACCCGCGAAAACCCCCACCTCGGACGCCAGGCGCACACCCACCCAGGTGTCCTCAAAGGTATCCTCGCGGCCATCCTCGGTGCCAGCATCCTCGGTGCCATCCTCGCGGCCATCCTTGCGGACACCCGCGCGGACATAAACGTTGGTGCTTCGTCCCTCTCGCTAATCCCAGCACTGAGCTTGCCTGCTGTCACCCATCCCGGCCCACATGCGATCATAAAGTCAGGGCTGCTAAGTTGGGAACATTGTGCTTCCTCGTGTTGCCTTGTGTAAACGTCGAGTTACCTTCTTCCGCGGGACAAGGCTGCCCAGGGGCGGGTGGCCAGGGCCCTGACCCGGGGGCGGAGGGGGGGGGGGGGGGCCAGGGCGGGGCGCGGGCTCCGGCTCGCAGGTGTGCGGCGCTGGCGCTGGCGGCACCGGCCCGACACGCCCCGTGTCCTCGCAGTGCGCGGGGCGGCCGCAGCCAGGTGAGGGCGCAGCCAGGTGAGGCCGCAGCCGGGTGAGGGCGCAGCTAGGTGAGGCCGCAGCCGGGTGAGGGCGCAGCCGGGTGAGGGCGCAGCCGGGTGAGGGCGCGCGGGCACCCGCGGCGCGTGGGGGGCGCCGGGGCGTTGGCGTTCGCCGGGCCCGGCCGTTGGCTGAGCGGGACCTCTGAGCGGGTGGTGGCACCAGGCTCGCTCAGAGGCCAGGCCTGTCCGGGGACAGCAGGAGAGATCCGGCAGGCGGTGACACCTCCCACGCGAGGATGGCTGACAAAGGCAAGAAGGGCAAAGCGGCGGCCCCCGCCCCGGCCCCCGCCCCGGCCGCAGCCGCGCCTCCGCCCCCTCCGCCCCCTCCGCCCCCTCCGCCGGGCGCCAAACCCCAGGACCAGGACCAGAAAGAGGAGCCCAAGAAAAAGGAGAAGTCGGTGCAGCCCAAGGATGAAGTGGGCACGAGGAAGGGGTGTCGTCGCTACAAGTGGGAACTCAAGGACAGCAATAGAGAGTTCTGGGTTATGGGGCACGCCGAGGTCAAGATCCTGAGCTTGGTAAGTCGGGCTGGTACCGGGTGGTGGTGGGGGGTGTGGAGAACGATGGGGAGAGAGAAGGAGCTCGCTCCAGATGGGCCCCGAGGAGCTGGAGGGCTGAGGAGAGCCCTTTGCCATGGCTCAGGTGCATGTCTCCCAGCAGAGCTGCCTAATAGCTTCGATGATAATGTTCACCGGGACCACCGTGCACCCTCTCCTGACACTCATCATCACCATGGAGTTGTCCGTCTTCTGCTTCTTCTTCATTGTCTACACCTTCGCCATCAACAGATACATGCCTTTCATCCTGTGGCCGATTTCGGTAAGTGAGGAGGTAGGGAGTGCGTGGGACTACTGTTTCTTCCTGCATGTGTCTTGGTAAATGGAAGTGACTGTGAACAGAGCAACAGGTCCGTCCCCCCCCCCCCAACATACTTGTGCCGAGGGCATGAGCTCAGCACCTCCGGTGGGGCTAGGAGCCAGGATAGGGCAGCTGAAGTTAGGTAGAAAAGGCTCTCAAAAAGTCCAGCTTGGGGGTGGGGATGGTGACGGCTCTTATGTATCTAGTGGTCAAAGGAAGAGGTCTTTGCTTTCCTGAAGCTATGCTCTCCACCACAGCAGGTGAGGTACAGCAACCAGCTGTTCCTCCCACTTCTGTGCCAGCTCACATTTGAATGGGGAGATCACCCCAGAAGGTACCCCACCCCCAGAAATCAAAGGAGAAAACCAAGGATGTTAAGCGTAGGGGCACCTGAATGGCCCAGTCAGTTAAGCATCCAAACTTGATTTCTGCTCAGGTCATGATCTCAGGGTTGTGAGATCGAGCCCCTGTAAGGCTCTGCAGTAGGCATGGAGCCTGCTTAAGATTCTCTCTCCTTCTCCCTCTGCCCCCTCCCCTGCCATGCACGTGTTCTCTCTTTCAATAAATAAATAAATAAATAAATAAATAAATAAATAAATAAATAAATAAATAAAATAATGTTAAGCCCAGAAGAATGTTCAGCCCAAAGTAGTCATCCATTGGAATAGGAGCTGGGCAAGTTACCCAACCACCTATAGCCTGTTTCCTTCATCTGTAACATGAGGACAGTAATAATCTCTCATGGGATTGTGCCTGAGAAATAATTACAAAGTGCTTGATGCTGTGCCTGAGGGTGTAGGGACTTGAATCCCTACCCATCATCTGTGTAATCACAGAGCACATCCACCAAACTCCCATGTCACTTCATATTCCCAGCGTGCCTCCAGAGCCCTAAACTCAAGGCTTCACGCACTTTACACATAAAATGGTCTCAGGATAACCAAGTAACTTACCCCCAGATAACTCAGCTAGTAAGCAGCAAGAAAAAGGATTCAAATCCAGCTTTACCAGTAAAGTCTGAGTCCCTAACTGCATTCTGTCCTGCTTCCTTGTCAAAAGTGATCAGGGCCTAGGGATTCATAGGTCTCAGCAGGGTAGGTGAGGACCCCCCAATACAGGGAGAAAGGAGAGAAGGACCAAATAAGACTCTTGGGAAAAGGAATAAACAGAAGATAGAGTAGAAAGGCAGAGGGCTGACTCCAAGGAACTTGAGAAGAAACTTTCAGTTCCAGTGAAATGAAATATCAATAAACTCTGAGAATCCTCCTGCTGCACTTAGCTAAAACGACTAGGGAAAATGTAAACACAACTGCTGTAGCTGAATGACCGAGCCAGCAAAAAAAGAGAAAAAGAAAAAAGAAAAGAAAAGAAACAAATGCCAGCAATGAAAAAGAGGGCAGTGATTAAATAAGCTACTGAAGTGTGGTTGGGAACAGCCCACAAAGAATTACCCCATATGGATTTTCATGCACTCATAAGTTACAGGAGGTGAGAGGCCTTGGTCTTAAGCAAAATGGGGATTTAGAACTGAGACCCCTGCATAAGCCAGCACCCTGAAAAGACTGCCCCCTCAGGGAAAAGACAGGCAGAGAAGATACCTTTCCCCCACACAGAAGAATAAGAAGGCATGTTCACCTCTGTCTGAGCTTTGAATTGAAACACACACACACACACACACACACTTACCTTGAGAAAACAGAAATTTTGAACCTGAATTTTGTACAGATTTGGTTTGAATTTTTACTACTTGCATCTTTAAATGTAGGCACAAGCCTAGAAGACTTGTGCCTGGGAATTAGCATAAAAATTAATTCCAATTTAATGATGTTCTGATGATGTCCTTGGAACTCCTGAAAGAAACAAATGCAAAGTCACAATCGAAGTATAAAGAGATACCCACAGGAGAGGTGGGGGCAGCAGGGGAGGAGGGGGAGACTTGTCAAAAATGAGTTCACAGTTCAAAACTACAAAATGCCTGATTTTAAAATCCCCATGTCTAATAATTGAGAATCAGCAAACCTAACATATGGGAGGATTAGAACCCTAAGAATATGAGATTGATAGAAGAGCTGTCTTAAAATAATAAGAAATATACTTAAAATAATTAAAGATATAACCAGAGGAACGCCTGGGTGACTCAGCGGTTGAGTGTCTGCCTTGGGCTCAGGGCATGATCCCAGAATGCGGGATTGAGTCCCATATTAGGCTCCTTGCTGGGGGGCTTGCTTCTCCCTCTGCCTGTGTCTCTGCCTCTCTGTGTCTCTCATGAATAGATGAATAAAATCTTAAAAAAATAAATATATAAACAGAGCCCTAACAACAGAATAAGACATTCTGAAGACAGAATAAAAAGATCTTTTTTAAAATATAAAATATGGTACCTAGAATTAAACATAGTTATTTAAATAAAACTGTCAGTAATGTGCTATAAAGCATATTAGACAAAGCTGGAGAACTAGCAAACCAAAAGATGTGGGGGGGGGGGGAAGATGTGGGGAAATTACCCAGAATATGGCACTGAGAGATAAAGACAGAAAATATGAGAGAAGCTGAGTCGGAGAAAATGGAATGAGAAAGTCCATCATAAGCCTAATAGGACTTCTAGAAGAAGAGACTCATAAGAATGGAGTAGAAATACTCAGAGTGAAAATGACTGAGAACTCTCCAGATTTATTTATTTTTAAATATTTTATTTATTCATGAAAGACACAGCGATGCAGGCTCCCCATGGGGAGCCTGATGTGAGACTCGATTCCAGGACTTTGGGATCACGACCTGAGCTGAAGGCAGATGCTCAACAACTGAGCCACCCAGGTGCCTCAAGAATCTCCAGATTTAATGAATAACCACTAAAAATGGCAGAGTTGGGAACACCAAAACTCTTGTCTCTCCACTAAAATAATGATTTGGCTGTCAAAAACTGTCAGAATCAACTTTTTCATGACTCTGGAATCTAATTTTTAAAAACTTATGGGGCATTTGGGTGGCACAGTGGATTAAACATCCAACTCTTGGTTCCAGCTCAGGTCGTGATCTCAGGGTCGTAAGATTGAGCCCCGTTGTTGGGTTCTGTCCTGGGCATGGAGCCTGCTTGACTTTCTCCCTCCCTCTGCCTCTGCCCCTCCACCCCACTCTCTCTCTCTGTCTCTCAAATAAATCAACCTTTTAAAAAAAACTTATAACAATCAGAAGAATGCTTAAGGAAGAAAGAAGCTGTTGAATTTGGTAAAGGAGGCTTGTGACATTTTAACTACCCACCATCCCTCACATCCCAGCTTGTCCATAGCCATGAATACAACAGCCCCCATTTCTGGTCACGTTCTTTGCTGGTAACAGAAGGAACAATACAGACCTATTGTCAAAAAATGATGTTTGTGCCTGGTGGCTCCTTGAGGGACAGGCCCAGGAACTTGACTTTCTTTTACCTGCCTCAGAGCTTTTTTAGGGCTGAAGCAGCTTCCTGGATATCATTTGTCAAAAGTATTTTTTTTTTTTAAAGATTTTATTTACTTATTCATGATAGACAGACAGAGGCAGAGACAGGAGAAGCAAGCTCCTTGCAAGGAGCCCAATATGGGACTTGATCCTGGGATCATGCCCTGAGCCAAAGGCAGACACTCAACTGCTGAGCCACCCAGGCGTCCCTGTCAAAACTATTTAAAGGCATATCTACTAACCATAGCCACCTGAGGCAAGGAAAATCAGATGAGGCAAGGAATAGACAGACCAGAGTTTGGGAAGAGGCTGGAGAAGGAAATACAGTGGGGAGTAAGAGCTATGCAAAGCTACTACACATACCAGGTATCTCTTTATACTCTTTATACTTCGATTCACACACACGTGCTGAGGGCTGGACACATGCTCGCAAAAGACCCTAAGCTTGTGCCCCTTGCAGACTTCTAGGTTCTGCACAAGCAGCAGGTGAAAACAGAGTTCTAAATAGCTTGGACAAGTATTGAAGGAGTACCTCAACACAAAGCCAACTTGCAAAGACTAGTAGAGTACTTTTGTTTGTTTCCAGATATTTAAGGAAATCTCTTTCAGATCACTACCTGAAGGTACCTGGGAGTTCAGATGGTTAAGCATCTGCCTTTGGCTCAGGTCATGATCTCCAGGTCCTGGGATCAAATGCTGCATCCACTCCTGGCTCTGCAAGGAGTCTGCTTCTCCCTCTCCCTCTGCCTCCCCCTGCTGCTCATGCTTGCCCTCTCTCTCTCTGTGTGTCTCAAATGAATAAATAAAATCTTTTAAAAAAATTAAGGTGTGACTGGGTAGCTCAGCCAGTTAAGCATCTGCCTTTGGTTCAGGTCATGGCCCCAGGGTCCTGGGATCAGCCCTACATTGGATTCCCTGCTCTGTGGGGAACCTGCTTCTCCCTGTCCCTCTGCCTGCCACTCCCCTGCTTGTGCTCACTTTCTGTGTGTGTGCGTGTGTGTGTGTGTGTGTGTGTGTGTGTCAAATAAAAATATTTTTTAAAAATTTTTTAATAAAAATCACTACCTGACCATTAATCTAGTGAAACAGCGACTTCAGTGGCAGGACTAGAAGAATACAGTCTTTAAAAAACAGTTTAGAAAAAAGTCATTAAACATACAGATGTCTACAACTCACAACAATCAGCAACAACAAATCCAGGGGAAGAGGGAGAATATGGTTTACAGAGTAACTACATTATAATATTCAAGATGCCCAGAATTATAAAGCATGCAAAGAAATAAAGTATGGTCCATTCACAAGGAAAAAAAATTAATAGAGACTGTCTCTGAGAAAGCCCAGATATTAGACTTACTAGACAAAGAGTTAAAATCCATTGTCTTAAAAATGCTTAAAGAACTAAAACCAGAAGAACAATTCATGAACAAGTAGAAAATATCAGTAAAGAGAAATTATAAAAAGGAATCAGGAAGAAATTCTGGAGCTGAAAATAATATAACTGAAATGAAGAACTGACTAGGCTGGTTTAACGGCAGATTTGAGCAGACAGCATGAATCTGTGAACTTGAAGATAGGCCAATTGAGATTATCCAGTCTGAGGAAATGAAAGAAAAAAAGAATGAAAAAACTGAAGAGACCTATGAGGCACCATCAAGTATTCTAACATATGCTGAATCCCAAAAGAAGAGAGAGAGAAAGGGGAAGAAATAATATTTGAAAAAATGGTAAAAAAAAATTTTCCAAATTTGATAAAAGATACAAATCTACACATTCAAAAAGGACCAAGTAGGATAAACTCAAAGTGAGCCACACTGAGACACACTATAATCAAACTGTCCAGAAACAATGACAAAGTCTTGAAAGCCACAAACAAGAGAAGCAACTAATCTCATACAGGCGAACTTTAATAGGATTAACACCCAATTTCACATCAGAAACCATGGAGACCTGAGACAGTGGAATGATGTACTTAAAGTCCTGAAAGAACAAACAAATCCTGTCAACCAAGAATTCTATCTTTCATATTTGCTATCTGTTATGAGTTGAACTGTGTCCCCTAAAAAGATGTTGAAGTCCTAACACCCAGTACCTGTGAACATGACCTTATATGGAGTAAAGGGCCTTTGCCGATGATGAGGTCATTAGAGTGAGCTCTAATCCAATATGACTAGTATTGTTATAAAAAGTAGAAATTTGGACACAGAGATAGACATGCTCAGAGGGAAGGTGATGTAAGGAGACAGGAAGAGGATAGAAGGGGAAACAAGCCAAGGAATGCTTAAAGTTACCAGAAACTTGAAGAGAGGCCAGATCATTTCCAGTACCTTCGTAGGTAACATGACTCTGCCAACACCTTGATTTCAGACCTCTGGCCTCCAGAAGCATTAAATAATAAATTTATGAGGTTTTTCTTTTTTTTTTTTAGTTTTATTTTTAATTTATGTTGTAAGCCACCTACTTGGTGGTACTGTGTTATGGCATCTTCAGGAAATGAAAACAATACCCTTCAAAATTGAAATCATCCTTCAAAATTTACCATTCAAGGGGCATCTTCAGTTGAGCACCTGACTCTTGACTTCAGCTCAGGTCATGATCTCAGGGCCATGAGACTGAGCTCTACGTCAGGCTCCACACTCAGCATAGAGTCTGCTTGTCTTTCCCTTTCCCACTGCCCTGCTCACATACACATTCTCTCTCTTTCAAATAAATAAATCTTTTAAATTATTCAAAAATGAAGGATAAGGGGTGCCTAGATGGCTCAGTCAGTTAAGTGTCTGCTTTGGCTAAGGTCATGATCCCAGGGTCCTGGGATTGAGCCCTACATCAGGTTCCCTGCTCAGCGTCTCCATCTCCCTCTGCCACTCTCCCTGCTTGTGCTCTCTCTCTCTCAAATAAATAAAATCTTTAAAAAAAAAAAAAAGGAGAAACTAAGACATTCTTAGATAAAAGTTTGTTGATAGTAGACCTGCCTTACATGAAATGCTAAAGGAGGTCCTTCAGGCTCAAATGAGAGGACACTAGACAGTAACTTGAAGCCATAAAAGAATAAAGAACACCAGTAAAGGTAACTACATAGATAAATATAAAATACATTATTGTTGCATGTTTTGATTGTAACTTTTTTTCTGATATGATTTAAAAGACGAATGCATAAAACAATAATTATAAATCTCCGTTAATGGGACTGTATGTAAAGATATAATTTATGATGATAACAAGAGTTTTGTGTACTAGTAAGCCTAAGGTGGTATCAATTCAAACTAGACTATTATAAATTTAAGATATTAATTATAACACCAAGGTAAGCTCTAATAAATTAACTAATGTATAGAAAAAGAAATAAGTAATGAAATTGACACTACAAAAAATTAAACAACAAAAGAAGGTAATAGTGGAGGAGCTGAGGACAAAAAGATATATTTATTTATTTTTTATTAATAAATTAATTTTTTATTGGTGTTCAATTTACCAACATACAGAATAACACCCAGTGCTCATCCCGTCAAGTGCCCCCCTCAGTGCCCGTCACCCATTCACCCCCACCGCCCGCCCTCCTCCCCTTCCACCACCCCTAGTTCATTTCCCAGAGTTAGGAGTCTTTATGTTCTGTCTCCCTTTCTGATATTTCCCACACATTTCTTCTCCCTTCCCTTATATTCCCTTTCACTATTATTTATATTCCCCAAATGAATGAGAACATAAAATGTTTGTCCTTCTCTGATTCACTTACTTCAGTCAGCATAATACCCTCCAATTCTATCCACATTGAAGCAAATGGTGGGTATTCGTCGTTTCTGATGGCTGAGGAATACTCCATTGTATACATGGACCACATCTTTATCCATCATCTTTCGGTGGACACCGAGGCTCCTTCCACAGTTTGGCTATTGTGGGCATTGCTGCTAGAAACATCGGGGTGCAGGTGTCCCGGCGTCTCATTGCACCTGTATCTTTGGGGTAAATCCCCAGCAGTGCAATTGCTGGGTCTTAGGGCAGATCTATTTTTAACTCTTTGAGGAACCTCCACACAGTTTTCCAGAGTGGCTGCACCAGTTCACATTCCCACCAACAGTGTAAGAGGGTTCCCTTTTCTCCGCCTCCTCCCAACATTTGTTGTTTCCTGCCTTGTTAATTTTCCCCATTCTCACTGGTGTGAGGTGGGATCTCATTGTGGTTTTGATTTGTATTTCCCTGATGGCAAGTGATGCGGAGCATTTTCTCATGTGCATGTTGGCCATGTCCATGTCTTCCTCTGTGAGATTTCTCTTCATGTCTTTTGTCCATTTCATGATTGGATTGTTTGTTTCTTTGGTGTTGAGTTTAATAAGTTCTTTATAGATTTTGGAAACTAGCCCTTTATCTGATATGTGATTTGCAAATATCTTCTCCCATTCTGTTTAAAAAAGATATATTTTAAAAAAAAACAGCAAAATGACGGAAATAACTCCTTATCAGTAATTACTTTAAGTGCACATGGATTGAACTCTCTAGGGCAGAGATGATCAGAATGGATTTTTAAAATAATCCACTTTAAATGATATGATATGAACATAACAGATAGATTCCTTTAGTCCAAAGATACAAATAAATTGAAAACGAAAATGGGAACAGTTACTCCACATAAATAATAACCAAAAGACAGCTGAGGCGGCCATACCAATATCAGAGTTAATGAAAGATATGAATTCTCAAAGATGTACCAAGAAAAATAAACACAAAACGACACTTAGGTATCTCACAGAGGCACTGCTGATTACCAGAAACAAAGGAAAATTTAAAATCAAGAGAAAATATTATTTGCATTAAAAAAAAAAAAAAACAGAAGCAACAACAAAAACCCTCAAACTACTAGACTTAACTTCATATATTTCAACGGCAATGACAGTGGCCAGAAAACACTGGAATAATTTCTTTAAAGGGATGAGATGGCAAGAATAAATAAAGGCATTTTTCATTTTTATTGAAATTCAATTTGCCAACATATAGTGTAAACCCAGTGGTCATCCCATCAAGAGCCCTCCTTTAGTGCCCGTCACCCAGTTACCCCATCCTCCCACCCACCTCCCCTTCCACGACCCTTTCTGTGTTTCCCAGAGTCAGGAATCTCTCATGGTTTGTCTCCCTCTCTAATTTTTCCCATTCAGTTCCCCTCCTTTCCCTTATAATCCCATTCACTATTTCTTATATTCCACCTATGAGTGAAACCACATGATGATTGTCCTCAGTTTGACTTATTTCACTCAGCATAATACCCTCCAGTTCCATCCACATCGAAGCAAATAGTGGGTATTCATAAAATAAAAACATTTTATTTTTATTTAATTTTTAAAAAAGATTTTATTTGTTCATGAGAGACACAGAGAGAGAAAGAGAGACAGACAGAGACACAGGCAGAGGGAGAAACAGGCTCCATGCAGGGAGCCTGACATGGGACTCGATCCCAGGACTCCAGGATCACACCCTGGGCCGAAGGCAGGTGCTAAACTGTTGAGCCACCCAGGTATTCTCCAAAATACATTTTTATTTTTTTTATTTTTTAAAGATTTTATTTATTCATAAGAAACACACAGAGAGAGAGAGAGAGAGGCAGAGAAACAGGCAGAGGGAGAAGCAGGCTCCATGCAGGGAGCCTGACATGGGACTCAATCCTGGGTCTCCAGGATCAGGCCCTGGGCTGAAGGCAGCACTAAACCACTGAGCCACCAGGGCTGCCTCCAAAATATATTTTTAAACAACAAATGAAACAATTTCATTTTCCTGACCCTCACTGAAAGAACTACTAAAATATGTACCTCAGAAATAAAGAAATTAAACCAAAAAGAAATTTGTGCAGTGTAAAAAAGGAACAGTAAGCAAAAAGCCTAGTGCACTTGTGGATTGACCTAAATAAACACTAAAGAGAGAATTGGAGGGACGCCTGGGTGGCTCAGCTGTTGAACATCTGCCTTCAGCCCAGGGTGTGATCCCGGAGTCCCGGGATCAAGGCCCACATCAGGCTGTGTGGAGCCTACTTCTCCCTCTGCCTGTGTCTCTGCCTCTCTATCTCTCTGTGTCTCTCATGAATAAATAAATCTTTTTTTAAATAAATAAATAAATAAATAATTTTTTTAAGTGAACTTATTTATTTATAAGGAAGACTTGGCAAACAGCAACCATAGTGGGAGATTTTAACATGCCTCCTTCAGCAATTGATAGCTTGATCTAGTGACATACATAGAACGTATGGAGCCCTATACCCAACAGAACAGGCTATGTGTTGTTTTCAAGTACACTTTGAACAATCATAAAAATTATCCTCAGGATGCCTGGGTGGCTCAGTTGGTTAAGTGTCTGACTCTTGATTTTGGCTCAGGTCATGATCTCAGAGTCCTGGGACTGAGCCCTGTGCTGGGCTCTGCACTCAGTAGGGACTCTGCTTGAGATTCTCTTCCTCTTCCTCTGCCCCTCCCCCTGTTCATGCTCTCTCTTAAATAAATAAATCTTTTAAAAAATTTATTCTCAGGATACCTGGGTGGCTCAGCAGTTAAGCATCTGCCTTCAGCTCAGGGTGTGATCCTGGAATCTGGGATCGAGTCCCACATCAGGATCCCTGTGAGGAGTCTGCTTCTCCCTCTGCCTGTGTGTGTGTGTGTGTCTCTCTCTCTGTCTTTCATGAATAAATAAATCTTAAAAAAAATTTATTCTCAATAAGAACACAAAGCAAATAACAAATAAGTAAGTAATTAACAAATAACTGATGTCATCCAGACCATATTCTCTAACTTCAGTGTAATATAATTAGAAATCAATCAGTAAAATTTAAATCCCCAGGTGTTTGGGGGGGAAATCTAATGTGTTCCCCAAACACGAAGATTTCGTATTTATGTTGCATTCACAGATACTATCTGTAGAGTCTCCCTAAACTATTAAAATTCAAATCTATATAATTAGAAAAGAAGATTGAAAATTAATAGTCTTAAGAAGGTGCCAAAACCAAATTAAAACAATGGAATTAAGAAGGCAATGCCAAAGATAAGAACTAGAATTCATGAAGTAGGAAGCAAAGATCCATTAATGAGGACTAATAAAACCAAATAACCTAGCTATTTGAAAAGACTAATAAAGTAGATGGATCCCCAGGAGGGAAAAGAGAGAATGAGCAAAGAAAAATACTACTACAAAGATCAAGACGAGATTTTTAAAGATTACAGGGAAAATGTGAATTTTTAAAGATTACAGGGAAAATATGAATTTTTATGCCAATAAATTGGAAAGTTGAGATAATAGTTAATTTCCTAGGAAAAATTAACATAATATCGACTCAAAAAGAAATAGAAAAACAAGTCATAAAACAATTCATCCATATTTTCATCTGGCACTTGTTTCACTTTCTTTTGGTTCATTTGGAGTCATTTTGGCATATGGTGTGAACCATAACTCCAGCTTTATATCCACCTTTTTTTAAGAGTGAGTACCCATGTGAGCCAATGGGGGGTGAGGGCGGTGTGCAAAGGATGAGAGAAAGAGAATCTTTTTAAAAAATGTTTTATTTATTTATTCATGAAAGACACACAAAGAAAGGCAGAGGCGTAGACAGAAGGAAAAGCAGGCTCCATGCAGGGAGCTCGATGTGGGACTCGATCCCGGGATTCCAGGATCACACTCTGAGCTGAAGGCAGACACTCAACCACTGAGCCACCCAGGCATCCTGAGAGAGGAAATCTTAAACAGGCTCCATGCTCAGTGCAGAGCCTAATGTGGTGGTCAGTCTCAACCCCAAGATCATGACCTGAGCTGAAATCAAGAGTCGACGCTTAACAGACTGAACCATCCAGACGCCCCTCTAGCTTATCCTCATGCCTATCCAGTTGTTCTGCCCCTATCACTCAATTTATTCATTTATTAAGTAGTATATATTTTCCTCACTGATTTAATTTTTTTAAGTTTTATTTATTTGAGAGAGAGAGCGTCAGAGAGAGAGTGAGAGAGCATGAAAGGGCTGGGGCGGCAGAGGGAAGGGGGAAGAAGCAACTCCCCTCTGAGCAGGAAGTCCAACACTGGGCTCTATCCCAGGACCCTGATCTCAGCCAAATGCAGGCATTTAACTGACTAAGGCACCCAGGTGCCCCTCCCCACTGATTTTAAATGGCATTTTTGTTAAATGTTAAAATCCCAAATGCAGGGTTTATTTCTAGACTTTATTTCTAGTTTCACTGGTCCCTTTTTTCTTCCCATTTTTTAAAGTCTTGATAATATGTTATATTATCTAGTAGGCTTTTGATCTTATAATGTCTGATTTTAAGGAAAGTAAAGTATATATGCCTAGCTTATCTGAATGTGGCTATAAAAATCCTCAGTAAAATATAAGCAAACTGAATCAAGTAATATACAAGCAAGTAATACATCATGATCAAGCAGGGTATGTGTCAGGAATGCGAAGCTGGTTTAGTCTGCAAAATTCTACTAATATAATTCACAATCTTGTATCTAAAGGAGAAAACCAGACAGCCCAGGTGGCTCAGCGGTTTAGCGCCACCTTTGGCCTGGGGCTTCGGCCTGGGGTGTGGACCCAGGATCAAGGCCCACGTCGGGCTCCCTGAAGAGAGCCTGCTTCTCCCTCTGCCTGTGTCTGTGCCTCTCTCTCTCTCTGTGTCTCTCATGAATAAACAAATAAAATCTTTTAAAAAAAATAAAGGAGAAAACCACATCATCATCTCATGAGCTTCATACAAACTGTTAAGTAATATTCAATATTAATTTTTAGAAAACTCTTAGCAAACTACTTTAAAAGAGGACTTATATTAATAGTAGGTACCTCCCCAAACCTACAATAACCATTGCATTTCATGGTAAACCTTTTTTTTTTTTTCATGGTAAAACTTTAGAAGCGTTTCCTTCGCAGTCCCTACTAGCCTTCCTTCTGTATAGCACTATGCTGGAGATCTTAAATCAGTCACAGTGTAACAAGAAAAAACATGTATGGATTGGGAAGGGGAAAAAAACTAGAATCATTCACAGATATGATTCTCTACATAGAAAATCTAAGAGGATCGATAGTGGAATTACCAGAGTTGCTTGAGTACAACCAAGTAACCAGAGACAAACAATAGAGTTCCTGAATACTAGCAGTGAACAATGAGAAAATGTGACTTTTAATAAACAATTTAAAACAGCAACAGATGGGACTCCTGGGTATCCGGGTGTCCGGCTCAGTGGTTGAGCATCTGCCTTTGGCTCAGGTTGTGGGTCCCAGGATCAAGTCCTACATTGGGCTCCCTGTAGGCAGCCTGCTTCTCCTCCTGCCTATGTCTCTGCCTCTCTGTGTCTCTCATGAATAAATAAAATCTTTAAAAAAAATAAATAAAACAGCAACAGAAACTACAAGAAACTTAGAATGAACCTGTTCAAAGATGTGTAAGACTTTACACAGAGATCACAGTTTATTAATGGACATAAAAGAAAACTCTACATAAATGGAAAAATACCCCATATTCACAGATTTGAAGATAAAGATGATACTGATTTAATTCCATAATAATAATATAAATTACATGAAATTTCAATCTGACAGAGGTTGTTCCTGGAACTTTACAAGGTTATTCTAAAATTCTTACGAGGATTAACTCACTCAACAAGATACCAGAATTACTATAAAGCTTTGGTCCTAGCTTAGGGATTGACAAAAAGAGTAATGGAATTGTTATGGACTGAATGGGTATCCCCAAAATTCATAGGCTGAAATCCTAACCTCCAGAGTGACTATGCTTATAGATGGGGCCTCTGGAGTAATACTTAAGATTAAATGTAGTCAAAAGAGTAGGACCCTAATCCAATAGAAGTGTCCCTGTAAGAAAAGACAATAGAGAGCCCTCTCTCTCCCTCTTCCTCTCCCCTCTTTGTCTTCCCCTGCCTCCCCCCACAACCCCACCTTGAACACACTACAGAAAAGCCATATGGGGGCATAGCAAGAAGGCAGCCATCTGCAAACCAGAAATAGTCCTTATCAGAAACTGAATATAATGGCACCTTGATCAGGGACTTCTAGCCCTCAGAACCGTGAGAAAAATAAATGTTTGTTGTCTAAGCCACCCAGCCTATGGAATTTTGCTGAGGTCACCTGAGAAAATGAACATAGGAATAAAAAGAGAACTCAGAAACAGACCTACATACATATGGCAACTTCGTATATGGCAAAGGTGGCATTATAAATCGGTTGAACAGAATATTGAATAAACCTGCTTGGGAATGTGTATGTGAGAGAGGGAGAAACTATGTATCAATTAAAATTAAAACTTTACAACAGAAGATATCATAAACAAAAATTTTAAAACCAATAGAAAAATGAGATCAGGGATATGATGATACCTTTGTCTTCTTGTCTGACTGCTGAACTGTGGATTTCCCGTACTATGTTGAATAGGAGTAGTGACAGTGGACGCCCTTGTTGTGTGTCTGATCTTGGAGGAAAAGCTTTCAACCTTTCACCACTGAATATGATGTTAGCTATGGGCTTTATTATGTTGAGTTATGTTCCTTCTATGCCTAATTTGTTGGGAGTTTTTATGATGGATGGATGTTGGATTTTGTCAAACACTTTTTGTCTATTGAGATGATCATATGATTCTTTTCTCTCATTCTACTAATGTGATCTACCACACTGATTGATTTGCATAAGTGTAAAACATTCTTGCATCTCAAGGATAAAGCCTACTCCATCATGGTGGATGATCCTTTTAATGTGCTGCTGAATTCAGTCTGCTGGCATTTTACAGAGGCTTTTGGCATTTCCATCCATCAGGGATTGGCCTGAAGTTTTCTTTTCCAGTAGTGTCCTCTTTTGGCTTTGGTATCACGAAAATGCTGGCTTCATAAAATGAATTTGGGAGTGGTCCCCTCCTCATTTTTTGGAAGAGCTTGGTCAGGGTTATGAGATTAAGCCCCAGGTAGGGTGCCACACTCAGCACAGAATCTGCTCAATATTCTCTCTCTCCCTGTGCCCCTTTCCTTCCCACCACTCATGCACATGTTCTCTCCAAATAAATAAAATCTTTAAAAGGGGGGGGGGTCAATGCTAGAAGAAATCTTTTATTTAAATTTAAATCTAAACATGCAAAACGCACAAAATAGTATATATTGTTTCTAAATATATAATATGGAAGAAAATACAAATACACTCTTGGGAAGAGTACCCATTAGCTCCCAATGTGTGTGGCTGCCTCTGAACAAGGGACATGAAAGGGCAGAGTAGGGACACTGTGGCTCTATGAAGTTTTACTTCTGGCTTTTTTTTTTTTTTTTTTTTTTTTTTTTTAGAGATCTAAGTAAATATTGCAAGATGTTAAAATCTGTTTAATCTCAGTGGTTCATGGCTGCTAGAGGTGGAAGTAGGGATGGGATGTTTGCAATGTATTAAAATTCAAAAACCAGGGGCACCTAGGTGGCTCAGTTAGTTAAGCGTCTGCCTTCGGCTCAGGTCATGATCTGAGGGTCCTGGGATCGAGCCCCGCCTTGGGCTCTGTGCTCAGTGGAGAGCCTGCTTCTTCTTCTCCTTCTGCCCCTCCCCCCTCTCATGCACGCGCACTCTCTCTCTTTCTCAAACAAAATCCTTTTTAAAATAATAAAATTTAAAAGCCTGAAAAAGAAAAGGCCCATGACAAGCAACCAGGGAAAGACAGTTAAGAGAAAACAGCATCACGGCAACCAAGGGGAAGGGCGGGCCTCATCCAGGGCTGCAGAGCTGGCTGTTGCCCACAGGATTAAGAGGTCCACAAGCTCTGGACCACCATCACCCCAGGAGTGATAGGGGAGGAGGCTGGCTCACAGTGGTCATGCTTTGGCCAACTCTAAGCTTGGCTATGCTAGGGAGTGGCAGTGTGTGGTACTTGCGGGGAAAGCAGCCCTTCTGCTCAGTCTGGGAACATCTGGACCTGGTCAGGAAGGAAAGGGAAGCAAGTATGGGGCAAGGGTAGGATGGAGGCCAGAAGGGATGAGAAGGAAGGTTGATGATGGAGGAAGTGGTGTGGACTTGCAAGGAGGGGAGTGTCTAGGAAGTAAGGCGGGAGGGGTGGGGGCAGGGGTCGAGGAAGCTGCCAGGGTCATAACCGGAGAGGCCAGAATCCAACAGAAGTTCCTGCAAGCAGCACAGCCCACCCGGGATCCAGAGGGGAGAGCTGGCCCCCTCCGCAGACTGATGATGGGGTTTGTACTCACCATTAATTTGAATCGTTGTGCATTCACTTAAATGAGTATTGGGGAGAAAAAAGAAATTAAAGTGTAACTAGCCACTAAATGTGTCCTTTCAGAGAAGGTGGCAGCAGAAGGGGCCCATGAAAGCTGCTAAGCACCCTGGGCTTTGGGCCTCAACTCAAAGAGCCCAGCCCTGGGGGCCACAGCATGCCCACCCAGCTGATGTATATTTATCTTCACATATATATTTTTTAAATCAGGCAGAAGTTTGGAAACCATCGCCTCTGGAGGAGGTCTATGCCAGGTTGGGTGCTGAGGGGGTCTTGGTTGAGGCTGACTCTCCTGTCTCCCACACTTTCAGGACCTTCTCAATGATCTGTTTGCCTTCATTTTCCTTGTGGGGGCCGTGATCATAGCTGTGAAAACCCGACAAACCATGCCCATGCACTACTTCATTGCTGTGGTGAGTCTTTCATGTTGGGTACTTTATTTGCTCAGAAATCACCTCTTCTGGAGAATGAGTGTTTTCCTCTGACTTAAGGAGAGGACTTCTTTTCTTTTTCCAAAATCTCGGGACCCATGCAGAGTTTAAAAGTGAAGTTGGTAAATGTTTCCAATGAAGAAGCCACTTAAAGATGCTGTCCAGGGAGCCAGCCGAGGTCAGGGCTCCCTCCTCCTAGCTGTCCTGATCTCTGAGGCAAAGGGCCACACCCAAGCTGGGGATTGGGAAGCTGAGGTGAAGGGAGGGGCAAACTTAGAATGTCTCTGGTCTGGAAGTTTGTGGGGAGCAAGGGATGTGATAACCAGCACCTGCTGATGAATAAGAAACAAAGAGGGACTATGCCAGCTTTGGAATGAAAAGCAAAAGTAACCAGCATCCTTTTGTCTTCCAGATCCTTATTGGTGTGGCTGGACTTTTCGCTTTAATCGATATATGTCTTCAAAGAAAACATTTCAAAGGCAAGAGAATCAAAAGGAATGTGCTGATTCCTCCTCCTCCAGGAAAGGACCAAAAGGCTGAAAAGCCAAAGGAAGGAGAAAAACCACCAGAAAAGGCAGCAGAAAAAGCACCAGAAAAAGCAGAAAAGCCCAAGGATAAAGAAAAGGGAGGCAAGAAATGATGGGAAGGAGACCCCTGCTGTCAGAACCGGCAATGTGTTTTACCACAAAACTTATGTCCACTATGTGTCTTGTCTTCTCTCTAGAATGGTTTTCTTTTCCATCCTAATAACCACCTTTGCTTGGAAAAGAAATTCTTCTTTAAATGGATTTTTAAAGCCTAAAGTTGACGTAAACATTATTTTGTTCATTCAACAAAAGTTCCCAAGAGTTTTGATGCAGAGGGCAAGACCGGAGCCGGGCCTCTCAGGCTGCCTGCAGGCCACAGGGCACACAAGGTGTGGGGGACTGGCAGTGTGGGTGACAGCGGCTGTCAACAGTGACCAGCCAAAAGGGCCAGAGGAAAACATGAGACTGGAAAACAAAATGAACATTTTGTTCATATTGATATTTTTATTTTCCATTTTTTGAGAACATCTAGGTAGTCGCTATGAGAAAAATAGGCTGTTGGCCTTCCTTACTCTTTGCACTTTAGCATGGGTGCTCGTTTGAGGTCCATTCGGGAGGAGGGCAAAGAGGCGGTATCATCCCCTCAGGGCTCAGGGCCTCCTACAGTGGGAGCCAGGCCTCTGGGACCTGCGGTATCTCCCTCAGTGAGGACCTGAACATAAGCCCTGACAGGCTCAGCTGGGCCTTGGAGCCACAGTTCCCACACGCAGGCCTCAGTGAGGGCCCCAGGCTCACTGAACAGACCAGCCATGTGGCCGAAGAAGGGTCATACTCATGAGAGGAAAGAAAACAAGGTCCCAAACTGATGCATGAGGAGCTAGAGGAGACGGGTGTGGGGTGGGAGATGAGAAGTAACAAGGCACCCCCCAGCCCAGCCAGGAACGAGGTGAGGAACAGGCTGAAAGGCTCAACTGGGCCTTGGGAGCCGTGGTCCTGACTCGGGCCTTTGCCCTGAGTACCACAGGGCATCCCTGAAGTGGCAGGGTCTACTCCTCCAGGAGATCACATACTCGGCTGCTGCAGAGCAGAAAGCGAGGCTGGGAAGAGGATGCAGCATGGCGTTTGGGGTGTGGGGAACAGGCAAAGCCTGAGCTTGGATGGCCCCCACCCCTCTAGTCATACTCCCTCTGTAGCCCCCACAGTACCCCCGTGGGCTGGGCAGGATGAGTCACAATGTGGGGGCAACTAGAGGGAAGTACCTTGTAGAGAAAAACTCAAAAGTGCACCCTGTCCTGCCGTGTGACCTGAAAGTCCTCTCCTAGGTACGAAGCCAAGAGGAATGGTGGACTAGAATGTTCATCATAGCCAAAAGGCAAAAAAGAGCCTAAATGATCAAAAGGAGGTAAACTGTGCTACTACATTCACAAAATGGAATACAACTCAGCAATAAGAATATTGAAACAACATGATGATGAATAATGATAAAAATAAAAGATTCATAATGACGACTCTCACATTATATTGAGTGAAAGAAGGCAGACACAATGAAGGACATGCCCTATGATTCTATTTCTATGAAGTTCAAGAACAGGGAAAAATACAGTGAAAGAAATGGACACACTGGTTGCCTAAAGAGGTGGAGCTTGAGGACCGATTACAAAGGGGCCTGAGGGTATGAGAAAGTTGATTATTTTCACTGGGGGAAGTGGTCACACAGGTGTATACATTTGTCAAAGCAAGTGTATACATCTATCTATTTCATCATATGGTAAATTTTATTTAAAAATGTAAGCTAAATAGGACTGTGTTCAGAATCTAATGGAAAAGGGTAGAACTTTCTGAGCTCCTTTGTGTGGCCATTCCTCTCAATCCCTGGAGGTGGCTCTCCGGGCAGGCAGAGGTTCTCCACATCCAGACAGAGAAGGGTGCCATGGGACTGGGCTGGGTGTGGAGTGCGACTTGATGCAGCCTCCTGTCCTGATGAGAAGGGGATCCTGGGACAGGGCTGTAGTCACCAGAGATTTCAGGAGGATGCTTCTTTGGAGCAAAACTATATCAGGTGAGTATCTGCTAGTAGCAAATGCATCCCCTATGGATCTGGTCAAAATGCAGATCCTGAAAAATCCTAACTAGCACATTCAGAGTAAAGATGGATACTGTGTGCTTAAAAACTGTAAAGAATGGGATCCCTGGGTGGCGCAGTGGTTTGGCGCCTGCCTTTGGCCCAGGGCGCGATCCTGGAGACCCGGAATCGAATCCCACGTCGGCCTCCCTGCATGGAGCCTGCTTCTCCCTCTGCCTATGTCTCTGCCTCTGTGTGTGTGTGTGACTATCATAAATAAATAAAAATTTAAAAAAAAACTGTAAAGAAGACAATAAGTTAACAACAGTACTTAGTGGGGGAGGGGGAGGAGGGATTATGAGAAAGATTTTAAAATTTAACAGAAGGGACAGTGATATGGAAAAGTCCACATTGCTTGGTAAAATACACCAATTTGAAAGATAAAGAGGAAATCCTAAAAGCTTTCAGAACAAGAGAAATAGCACAAAGATATTATAGACATGAGAACAAACATCAAAGGCCACCTGGATATTAGAAGACAAGGAAGGGGCACCTGGGTGGCATGGTTGAGTGGCCTACTCTTGGTTCAGCTTACATCGTGATCTCAGGGTTGTGAGATTGAGCCCCATGTTGGGCTCTGCACTGACTCTCCCTCTGCTCCCCTCACTTTTAAGACATCTTTTTTTAAAGGGGGGGGGGGGATGCACCTGGGTGGCACAGTCAGTAAGCAACCAACCCCTGGTTTTGGCTCAGGTCATGATCTCAGGGTCATGAGATCGAGTCCCACATTGGGCTCTACACTGGGCATGAAGCCTACTTTAAAAACATTAAAATTTTTTTTTAATTTAAAATTAAGGTTAAACGAGATCATATGGGTGGGACCCTCACCCAATAGGATTAGTGTCTTTATAAGACATCAGACAGCAGCTCATTTACATTCTCTCTATACAAGTGCACAGAGGAAAGGTCATATAAAGACACAAAGTGACCTTTGACAAGCTAGGAAGAGAGCTCTCACCAGAAACCAAATGTACTGGTACCTCTATCTTAAACTGCCAGCCTAGGGAACTGGGGGAAAATAAATTCTGGTTCAGGCCACCCAGTCTGTGGTGTTTTGTTATGGCAGCCCAAGGTGACTAACACACTAGCCCAAGAAACAAGAAACAGAGCCCTTGTAGATGAGGAAGAATGGGATAATTCCCTGGGATTTTTTTTTTTTTTTTTTACCATTTTTACCATTCTTTTCTACCCCAGCCTCCAGACAACACCAAAGCATCAATGGCAGTGATAGAAATAGCCAAACAAGCAGGAATTCAAACTCCAAGATATAGAAAGCTTCGTCTCTGACCAGAAGAACCATGGTCCCAAGAGTATAGAGAAAATCCCTTGATCTCTTCTCTCTGTATCCAAAGCAGTGGCAGGAAGCATGAAATAGAGTAGAGATGGGCACCTGGGTGGCTCAGTCATTTAAGCCTCTGCCCTCAGCTCAGGTCATGATCTCAGGGTCATGGGATTGAACCCTGCATTGGGCTCCCAGCTCAGTGGGAAGTCTACTTCTCTCTCTCCCTCTGATCTTCCTCCCCACTTGGACTCTCTCTCCCTCTGTCTCAACTAAATAAAACCTTTAAAAGAAAAAGAGAAACTAAACAAGCTTTATAGAGGACCCCTCAGAACTTGAAAGTGCCAAGGAAACCATGAAAAGGAAAGATCTCAAGAGAAAGATCCCATCGATGAACTCCTGGGACACCCCCCAAGCAGTGGATGCATGGATCTGACCCCAGGGAATGCCCATGACCCAGGTCTCAGATTGAACACTCGGGCACACACAGAACAGATCAGAATAGCACTACAACAACGATGGATATCTGGACAGGACGTCAGTAAGGATATAGAGGATTTGAACAACACTATAAACCATCTACTCCTAACAGATGTATGTTGAGCATTACACTCAACAACAGCAGAATACATGTTCTTCCCAAGTGCATATGAAACAGTCTGTAAGACCAGACATTAGAACACAAACCAAGAAACCAAGTTTCAAATTTAATAATGCTGAAATCATACAAAGTATCTGCTTTCATCACAATGGAATGAAGCTAAAAATGAATAGCAGAAGGAAATCTGGAAAACTGACAAATATGTGGAAAACAAGCAATGGGTCAAAGAAGAAATCAGAAAAAGAAATTAGAAAATACTGTGAATGAAACTAAAACACAACATACTAAAACTTAGGAGATGCAGCAAAGGCAGTGCTCAGAAATGTACAGCTGTAAATGCCTATCTTCAAAAGGAAGAAAGATTTCAAACCAATAACCTAACTTTACACCTTGAGGAACCAGTAAAAGACCAAACTAAACCCAAAGCTAGGAGAAGAAAGGAAACAACAGAGATTAGAGCAGAAATAAAATAAAACACAGAGCAGAAAAATAATAATCAACAAATCCAAAAGTTAGTTCTTTGAAAATATCAACAAGATGAATAGTCCTTTAGGACTAAAGTCAGAATTGAAAGTGAGAACATAACTACTGATGATAGAGAAATTAAAAAGAATTACAAGATAACTCTATAATAGTTGTATGCCAAAAAATAAGATGAAATGGACATACACACTAGAAACACACAAATTACCTAAACTGACTCAAGAAGAAATAGAAAATCTCAAAAGATCAAAATAGTAACCAAAACCTCCCAACAAATAAAAGTCCAGTACTAGATAGCTTCACTGGTGAATTCCACCAAACTTTTAAAAAAGAACTAATACCAACCCTTCTCAGGCTCTTCCAAAAAAGAGAAGACAAAGGAACACTTCCTAACTCATTTTATGGGGCCAGCATTACCCTGATACCAAAGCTAGATAAAGATATCACAAAAAGGAAAACTATATACCAGTATTTGTTTTGACTATAGATGTAAAAATCCTCAACAAAATATTAGCAAACCAACTCTAACAGCATACCAAAATTATTATACGCCATGACCAAGTGGGATTTATCCCAGATAGCACTGCAAAGTTTTTCAAGACTGAACTGACATTGGAGCCACAGTTCAATGGTGGGTAGGATATTGTGATCTAAATCTAACCAGTTCATTGTCTGCTTAAAAACAACAAAACCAGTGCTCTCTATAGGAATTAAACAAATCCAGAATTCATAGTATAATATTCAAAATGTCCAAGATACGGGATCCCTGGGTGGCGCAGCGGTTTGGCGCCTGCCTTTGGCCCAGGGCGCGATCCTGGAGACCCGGGATCGAATCCCACGTCGGGCTCCCGGTGCATGGAGCCTGCTTCTCCCTCTGCCTGCGTCTCTGCCTCTCTCTCTGTGTGTGACTATTGTAAATAAATTTTTTTTTAAATGTCCAAGATACAACCAATAATTACTTGATGTATTCAGAAGTAGAAAAATCTCAACATTTTATGACAGGAAAGATAGTCAATAGATAACAATCCCAAAAATAACACAAATGTTTGTTAGATTAGACAAAAACTTGAAAGAGAATATTATAATCATGCTCTAAGAATAAGTGAAATAATTGGATAGAAAGTCTTAGTGGAAAAAAAAAAGAAAGTCTTAGTGGAGAAATACAAGATATAAAAAATCAAATGGAATTTTAGAACCAAATACAATAATCAAAATACAAATCTCACTGGATGTGCTTAATAGCAGAATAGAAATGACAGAAGAAGGAGTTAATGAACTTGACAGATGAATAGAAATTATCAATATTCACCAAAAGAGTAATAAGACTGAAAAAAATGAACAGAACCTTGGGAAGTTCAGAGACAATACCAAAAGGTCTAATATTTATATCACTGGATTCCCACAAGGAGTGGAGTAGGAGTGTGGCACAAAAACTTTTTGAAGAAATGATGGCTGACAATTTCTCTAAATTAGCAAGGCATAAGTTTACAGATTCAAGAAATTCAGTAAATTTTTATTTTTATTTTTTACTTTAAAAAAAAAAAAAGATTATTTATTCGAGAGAGAGAGAGGGGCAGAGATGCAGGCAGAGGGAGAAGCAGGCTCCATGCAGGGTGCCTGATGTGGGACTCGATCCCGGGACTCCAGGATCACACCCTGGGCTAGAGGCGGTGCTAAACTGCTGAGCCACCCAGGCTGCCCTGAAATTCAGTAAATTTTAAAATAAGAAATCTAAAAAAAAAAAAAATTCAGTAAATTTCAAACAGAAGAAACAAAAAATTCATACCTGGGTACATTCTAATCAAATTTCTGAAAACTAAGATGAAGAAAAAAATATTGATAGTACCTAGAGAAAAATGATGTAACAATTTTAATAACTGAGAATTTCTCATCAGACGTGGGAGCCCAGAAAGAAATGGCTGTTCTCAAGTGTTAAAAGAAAATAACTGTCAGGGCACCTGGGTAGTGCTGTTGATTAATTGTCTAACTCTTGGTTTTGGCTCAGGTTGTAATCTCAGGTTGTGAGATCAAGACCTGCATTGGGCTCTGCACTCAGTGTGGACCCTGCTTCAGATTCTTTCTTCTCCCTCTGCCCCTCTTGCTTATGTCTTCTCTCTTTCTGTAAAATAAAATAAATCTTGAAAAGAGAAAAGAAGAACCATCAAACTCAGAAATCTATATGCAGTAAAAATACCCTTCATTAACAGAGGCTAAAAAAAAAAAAGACATTCTCAAAAAGAAGAAAACTGGAATGCCTGGGTGGCTCAGTTTGTTAAGCATCTAGGTCTTGGGATCCCTGGGTGGCGCAGCAGTTTAGCGCCTGCCTTTGGCCCAGGGCGCGATCCTGGAGACCCGGGATCGAATCCCACATTGGGCTCCCGGTGCATGGAGCCTGCTTCTCCCTCTGCCTATGTCTCTGCCTCTCTCTCTCTCTCTGTGACTATCATAAATAAATAAAAATTAAAAAAAAAAAACTTAAAAAAAAAAGCATCTAGGTCTTGATTTTGGCTCAGGTAATGATCTCAGGGTCACGAGATTGAGCCTCATATTGGGCTCTGAACTCAGCAGGGAGTCTGCTTGAGATTCTCTCTCCCTCTGCCCACCCCCGCTCCCCCACCCTTGCTCTCTCCCTAAAATAAATAAAGAAATCTTAAAAAAAAAAAAAGAGGAAAACTAAGAGAACACATTGCCAGTAGATCTGCTATGAAAGAAGTGCCAAAGGAAGTTCTTTAGATGGTAGAGAAATTATACCAGAAGGAAATATGTTATTTCAAGGATAAAGGATGAGCAACATAAACAGTAAATAAATATCTTAAAAATTATAAAGAAAAAATATCTTAAAAATTAAAAACAGAACTACTATATGAAAAAAAAGAACTACAATATGATCCAACAATCCTACTTCTGAGCATATATCCAAAGGAAACAAAAACATCATGTTGAAGAGATATCTGCACCCCTAAATTCATTACAGCATTATTTACAATAGCCAAGATATGGAAATAATATAAGTGTCCATCAATGGATGAATGGATAAAGAAAATATGACATATATACACAATGGAATATTACTCAGCCTTAAAAAAAGAAAACCTACCATTTGTGGCAAGATGGGGGGCATTATGCTAAGTGAAATAAGTTAGAGAAAACAAATACTGTATGATTTCACATAAATGCAGAATCTAAAAAAAAAAAGGAAAAAGTGAAACTCATAGAAAATGAGATTACATATGTTGTTACCAAAGGCAAGAGGTGGAGGGAGGAGGAATTAGATGAAGGTAGTCAAAAGGTACAAACTTCCAGTTATAAGAAAAATAACTACTGGAAATATAATGTATAGCATTATAAATATAGTTAACACCACTATATAGCATATTTAAAAGCTGATAAGTAAATCCTAAAAGTTTTCATCACAAATTAAAAGGCATATTTTCCCTTTTTTTGTATTTGTATTTGATGATGGATGTTAACTAAACTTAACTGTGTTAATTAATCACTTCACAATACATATAAGTCATCTCCTCATGCTCTACACCTTAAACTTATATGTCAATTATTACTGTATGTCAATTATGTCTCAAAAAAACTGGAAAAAATAGTAAATATCTGGACAAATAGTATATTCTTATCAAGTTCTTTAAAATACATTTGATGTTTGAAAGCAAACATGTTTATATATATATATATATATATATATATTTTTTTTAATTGAAGTTCAATTTGCCAACAGGATGACAGTGTTCATCCTGTCAAGTGCCCCCCTCAGTCCCCGTCACCCAGTCACCCCATCCCCCTGCCTGCCTCCCCTTCTACCACCCTTTGTTTGTTCCCCAGAGTTAGGAGTCTTTCATGTTTCGTCACCCTCTCTAATTTTTCCCACTCATTTTCCCTCCTTTCCCGTATAATCCCTTTCACTATTTCTTATATTCCCTGTGTGAGTGAAACCATATAATGATTGTCCACCTCCAATTGACTTACTTCACTCAGCATAATACCCTCCAGTTCCATCCACTTCAAAGCAAATGGTAGGTATTCATTCTTTTTAATGGCTGAGTAATATTCCATTGTATATATAGACCACATCTTCTTTATCCATTCATCTGTCGATGGACATGGAGGCTCCTTCCACAGTTTGGCTATTGTGGACAATGAAAGCAAAAATCTTAACATTATCTGATGGGATTTCCAGCAGAGGTAGATGTAATATATGTAACAGCTACAGCATGAAGCCAGGAGGATAAAATGACCTATATGATGGTCGGGTTTCTGTATGGCATTTGTAGTGGTAAAATAATAATTCTAAGTAGACTGAAAAGTTAGAATGTATATAGTAATCCCTATAGAAAACACTGTACCAAATTGTACCAAGAGAGTAAAAAACTCAATATATGTTAGAATACTAAAAAAATAAAAATAAAAATAAATAAATAAATAAATAATCCAAAAGAAAGCAGAAGAGATGAACAAAAACAGAACAAACAAAACAAAATTGTAGACCTAAATCCAAATATACAAATAACTACACTAAATATAAATGGTCTATACAAACTAATTAAAATACATAGATTGTTAGATGGATTTTTTTTTTAAAGACTCAATTATCTGCAGGAAACCTACTTTAAAATAATGGTATAGGTATATTAGAAATAAAATAATAGAAAAATATATTCCATGAAAATATCAATCAAAAGAAAACTGGAATAGTTATACTAATATCATACAAAGATAAAGAAAATCACCAGGGATAAAAGAGACACCACATAGTGAAAAAATAATTTATCCTATGACAATACAACAATGCTAGATGTTCCTAATAGCAGAGCCTCTAAATGCATAAAGCAAAAACTGATAGAACTCTGAAGAGAAAAATGGATAAATCTATACATATTGTCGAAGACATCATTTTTTCTCTCTCAGTAATTGGTAGAACAAGTACACATACAACCAGCAAGGATATAAAAGAAATACCGCCACCAATTAACTGGATCTAAGTGACATTTATAAAACACTTCACTCAATAAATACACTTTCTTTTCAAGTGCACAGAGAGCATTCATCAAGATGGGCCATATCCTGAATCATAAAACAAACCTCCCTAAATTTAAAAAAATTAAAATCATACATAATCATACATAATCCCTGACCATAATGGAATTAAACTGGAAATCAATAACATAAAAATGACTGGAAAACCTCCAAATGTTTAAAAATTAAACAATATATTGCCAAATAATCTGCAGTTCAAAGATAAAGTCTTGGGAGAAATTAGAAAATATTTGGAAGTAAACAAAAATGAAAATACAACATATCAAAATTTATAAGATGAAACAAAAATAGTACTTAGATATTTATAGCATTAGATGCTTATATGAGAAAAGCATAAACAACACGTGCAATATAAAAGCCATAAAAAAGAAAGTGGGTGCGGTAAAATTAATATTAAATGAAATAGAATTCAAAGCTCAAAGCTTTCACTAGGGACAACAGAGATGTTAAAATGATACTTAATAAAAATATATGCCAGGCATTATTCTATTTTTTTCTTTTGCTGGGCATTGCTCTCATATATTTTTATATACTAACTCATATTATCCTTACAATAATTATATAACTTAGGTAATTTTATTATTGTCACTTTGTGCATGGAGAAACTGAGGACAGAGAAGTTAGGAAAGCAATAGAACCAGGATTTAAACCCAGTATTTATGCTCTCCATTGCTACACTCTACTGAACAAAACGCATGTTAACTTTTGGGGCACCTGGACAGCTCAGTCAGATGAGCCTCCAACTCTTGGTTTTCTGCTCAGGTGGTGATCTCAGGGCTGTGAGATCAAGCCCCTCAGTGGGCTCCACACTCCATGGGGAGTCTGCTTGACATTCTGTCTCTCTCCCTCTGCCCCTCCTCAACCTCTCTGTCTCAAATAAATAAATAAATATTTAAAAGAAACAAAACAAAACAAAATACAAGGGCACCTGGTGATTCAGTAGGTTAAGCAACTGCCTTCAGCTCAGGTCATGATCCCAGGGTCCTGGGATCAAGCCCCACATAAGGCTCCCTGTTTCTCTCCCACTCCTCCTGCTTGTGCTCTTGCTCTCTCTGTGTCAAATAAATAAACAAAAACCTTTTAAAAATAAAAAATAAATTAAAAAAACAAAATTTAAAAATGTTAACTTTTGTGCATCTAACAATAAAAAAGACTATTAGAAATCCAAGGAAAAGTAATAAAACTAAAACTTAAAAAAAAAAAAAAAACCTTAGTGAAGTTTTAATATACCTCTTTTAGTAAGTCAATACATCAAGCAACAGAAGGTAAATATAGGGGTGCCTGGGTGGCACAGTCGGTTGAGAATCACACAAGTTTCAGTTTGGTGGTGGTTGCAGGGTCCAGAGATCAAGCCCTGTGGTGAGCTCGACACTCGGGGAAGTCTGCTGAAGATTCTCCCTATACCTCTCTCCTACCTCCTGCTCAATCACGCACTTCCTCTCTCTCTCTCTCTCTCTCAAATAAATGAATAAATCCTAAAAAAAAAAAAAAAAAAAGGAGGGGGAGGAGGAAGAGAAAAAGAAGAAGATGTCTGGTGGCTTAGGTGGTTAACTGTCTGCCTTTGTTTCAGGTCATGATCCCAGAGACTTGGGATCAAGCCCTGGATTGGAGGCTCTCTGCTCAGTGGGGAGTCTGCTCCTCCCTCAGCCCCTCCTCTCCACTCGTGCTCTCTCTCTGGCTCTCTCTCTCAAAAAAATAAATAAAATATGAAAGAAAGAAAGAAAGAAAGAAAGAAAGAAAGAAAGAAAGAAAGAAAGAAAGAAAGAGAGAGAGAGAGAGAAAGAGAGAAAGAAAGAAAGAAAGAAAGAAAGAAAGAAAGAAAGAAAGAAAGAGAAAGAAAGAAGAAAGAAAGAAAGGTAAGAATACAGAGGGTTTGGGCAGCCCAGGTGGCTTAGCGGTTTGGCACCGCCTTCCGCCCAGGGTGTAATCCTGGAGCCCTGGGATCGAGTCCCGCGTCGGGCTCCCTGCATGGAGCCTGCTTCTCCCTCTGCCTGTGTCTCTGTTCCACTTGTGTTTAAAAAGATTGAGGGCAGCCCTGGTGGTGCAGCAGTTTAGCATGGCCTTGGGCCCAGGGTGTGATCCTGGAGACCCGGAATCGAATCCCACGTCGGGCTCCTGGTGCATGGAGCCTGCTTCTCCCTCTGCCTGTGTCTCTGCCTCTCTCTCTCTCTGTGTCTCTCATGAATAAATAAATAAAATCTTTTTTAAAAATGAAATGAAATAAAAGGATTGAGTATTTTCTTCTAGTTGGGTATAAAACTTATCTATGTATCTATTATATATCTTGTTGATTATGTCGTTTAAACCCTCTGTATTTTTTTTTTAAAGATTTTATTTATTTATTCATGAGAGACACAGAGAGAGAGAGAGGCAGAGACACAGGCAGAGGGAGAAGCAGGCTCCATGCACCAGGAGCCCGACGTGGGATTCGATTCCGGGTCTCCAGGATCACACCCTGGGCCCAAGGCCATGCTAAACTGCTGCACCACCAGGGCTGCCCTCAATCTTTTTAAACACAAGTGGAACACTTGCAACCCCTAACTATCTATCAGGACACAAAGAAAATCTCAACAAATTCCATAAAGCAGAACATACAGATCTGAATAAAATAAATATTAAAAAGTAGATATTCACCACAAAAGCACAGCCAAAAATTCAATCAATAAATCAATAAAATCTTTTTTAGAAAATGGAATCATACAGTATATACCCTTTTGAGCCTGGTTTCTTTCATCCAACATAATATCTGCAAAATGCATCCCTATTGTTGCATTTGTCAATGTTTTGTTCCTTCTTCCTGCTGAGGAGTATTCCAGCGCAGGGATGCCCCACGGTCAATCCTCTCAGCTGTAATGAACCACTGGGCGGTGCGCAGTGTGAGCTATTAAAAACAGAGCTGGGGATCCCTGGGTGGCGCAGCGGTTTGGCGCCTGCCTTTGGCCCAGGGCGCGATCCTGGAGACCCGGGATCGAATCCCACATCAGGCTCCCGGTGCATGGAGCCTGCTTCTCCCTCTGCCTGTGTCTCTGCCTCTCTCTCTCTCTCTGTGACTATCATAAAAAAATAAATAAATAAATAAAACATAAAAACAGAGCTGGGGATCCTTGGGTGGTGCAGCGGTTCAGCGCCTGCCTTTGGCCCAGGGCGCGGATCCTGGAGACCCGGGATCGAATCCCACGTCGGGCTTCCAGTGCATGGAGCCTGCTTCTCCCTCGGCCTATGTCTCTGCCTCTCTCTCTCTCTGTGACTATCATAAATAAATAAAAAATTAAAAAACAAAAAAACAGAGCTGGCTGTGAAAGCTCACATCCAGGCCTTTGCAAAGGCTTGTACTTTCATTTCTCTTGAGCAAATGCCTACAAGTAAAATATCTGGGTCACGCGGTATGTCTTTATTTAGCATTTTAGGAAACTGCAACACTGTCTTCCACAGTGGAGGTAATCACTCCCACCGCCATGGGGGGGGGGGGGGGGGGTGAGAGTTCCAGGTGCTCCATATCCTCACCAGCACTTCAATGGTAGAGTCCTCTTTTATGAAGCCATTTTAATAAGTGTAAAACAGTATCTCACAGTGGCTTTAATTTGCATTCCTAGATGGCTAATGATATTGAATATTGTTTCATGTGCTCACTGGACGTTCACATACCTTTGTTGGATTGTCTGTTCAAAACTTTGACCTATTAAAAAAATTGGGTTGCTTTCTATTTATGGAGTTCCAACTTTGAGCCATGATTTAATTAACACCGATCAACATCAGGTTGTCCTCTGTTCTAACCCTCACCTGGCCTCCTCCCAGGGGATCTAGAGTAAGCTCCAAACACCAGGGCCTGGTTCCCTACCATCCTTTGCTCGGTCCTTTCTTCCACAAAGGCTCCCTGCAACCCTTTAAACCAGTCAGACATCTATTACTGGGAATCATCTTACTGGACACACTGTTACCCACTCCCCACAAATTAAGCTGAGGCTTCCTTACATCCTGCGGTGCCAATCTTTCTAGCACTGCTGCTGAATGAATAAATGAGTGAACGAAGGCCTCTTACCCAGTGGGAGAGGCCATCAGAATCTCCTCTGAGGATGGTCACATAAAAAAAGACATTCATCAGAGAACCAGGTGGAGAAGAGCATTCCAGAAAGCGGGGCCCCGTAGGCACAAAGGCCCTATAGCGGGAAGGGACCATGGTTTGTTCACGAAACTGTAAGAAGGTCTGCGAGGGGGAGACACAGGGACAGACGACACCAAGGGGGGTATGTTTTTAGTCTCTCTACCAAGACTCCGGGCAAGACGGAAACTCCCAAGGTTTGAGGCCTAAGGGAAATGGAGATGATCCTGCTGGAGACCTTAAGCCTCCTTCTGGCTGCACGAGGAAGCAGAGCAGCCTCTTAAAGACACCGTCACAGCAGCGCAGGGGGGGGGGGGGGGGCACTCGGGGACCCCGCGGAGGCCCAGCGGTGGGGAGACGCGAACGGAAACAAAGAAAGCTCGAGGAGGCGAAGATGTGCCGGCCTTGGGGCCGGACCGCTGGGGCGGGCGAGGGAGAGCGGGCACCCCACGGGCTCCCCACGGGCTCCCCACGGGCTCCCCACGGGCTCGGGTCCTGGCGGGGAGGACGGACGCGGCGCTCCGCCCGGGGCCCAGGCGCCGCCCGGGAGCGCTCCGGGTTGGGGGAGCCCAGGGAGCCTGGGGCCAGCGGCGGAGACGGGAGGCGTGGCCCGGGGAGAAGGGGGCGGGCGCCGTGGTCCGGGGCGAGGAGGCCCCGACGGGGGGTTCGCCCTCGGGCGCCGAGGCTCCCGGGCCCGGACACGCGCGGGGACGCGGGCAGGAGGCGACGCCGCGGCGAGGGCACACCCGCTCCGGGCGGGCAGGCGGGGCCCCGACGGGGCGTCCAGGGGCGGCAGAAAGGCGGCCTCGGGGCGCCGGCGGGGCTGGGGGCCGGCGCGGGGGGCGCGGGGCGGGGCAGGAGGAGGAGGAGGAAGGCGGCGGAAGGGGGCGCGGGGCGCGGGGGGGCCGCAGCGCGCGGCCAGGGAGGAGGGGCGGGGGGCGGGGGGAGGGGAGGGGAGGAGAGGGGGAGGGTGCGCCCCCGCCCCGCCCCGCCCCGCCCCCGCCCCGCGCCCCCGCCGCGCCTTCTCCTCCTTCCGCGCGGCCGGCGCTTCCGCTTCCCTCCCGGGCGCGGGCTGAGGGCGCGGGGCGGCGCCGGGCTCCCTGCGGCCGCCGCCATGTGGCCCCCGGACCAGGAGCCCGCCCCGGCCCCCGCCGCCGCGCCGCGCGCCCGCCGCCCCCCCGCCGGCGCCCCGGGGCCCGGGCTCCGCGCCCTGCTGCCCGCGCGCGCCTTCCTCTGCTCGCGCAAAGGCCGCCTCCTGCTGGCCGAGTCGGTGAGTGCGGGCGGCGCCGTCGGGGCGGGGGGCCGGGGGCCGGCTGCGCCCGGGAGGTGCCGGGGCCCGAAGGCTCTGGGCCGGCGCGACGGGCCCCGGGGGACGGGGAAGGGCCCCGGGACGGCTGAGGCCGCACGCACGGCGGGGGCGCGAGCGGAGCCCTCCGGGGGGCGGGGCGGGGCGGGGGCGGGGGTCCGGGTCCGCCCGGCGGTGACTTCATCCCCCTCCGCGGCCTCCCCGCGCCCCGCCCCGCCCCTCCGGCCTCCTGCCGCAGCCCCCACCCCGGCCCGACAGGCCTTTGTCTGGGGACACCGCGCGGCGGGGCTGGCGCTGGGCCTCGGGCAGGGCGGGGGCGGGCGGGGCGGCGCCGGGGGCGAGGTGCGGAGGAGCCCTCGGGGGATTCCTAGTCCGGCGTTATTCCCACTTTGCGGACAAGAAGGCTGAGGCCGGGAGCCCAGGGCACTTGACAGCTGGGCCACTCGAGGGCTGGGTGACAGCAAGGGTGAGAGCGGGCATCAGAGGAAGGAGGCTTCTGGCCCAGACCCGCCTTGGCGCTGGCAGGAGGGGACCTGGCTGCCACTCCTGCCCCTAGGGTCAGCCTGGAGGTCAGGCCGGCGCCTGCCCAGCCCCCAGGTGAGGCCCCGGATTCGGGCCACACTCCGGGGGGTCACCTCTGGTTGGCCGCCCCGGCCCTGCCCAGAGGTTGATGGGAAGCGCTTTTGCAGAGAAGCCTTAAGCCCCAGCGCTGCTCACCCCGCAGGAGTCAGGAATCCAGATCTAGGCCGTCGCAGGAGTAGGGGGGGAGGACGCTCAGGGCTGATCCCAGGGGAGCTGGAGCCGTGCTGGTCACCCCTGGCTGCTCCAGGCCTGAGAGGGGGAGGCTGACAGGGACAGGAAAGGGGAGGAAGCAGCCACAAGGAGTCAGGGAATGGGGGAGCAGGCGTGGGGGGGCTCCTCAGAATCTGGCTTTGGGGGTGGCGGACAGGAAGGGGAAGGGCAGCAGAGGGGCCCCTGTGGAGGAGGCACAGCAGGAGCCCAGCTCAGGGCTGGGTCAGGGTCCCACGGCCTGGCTCTCCCTGGAGGCCCCTCTCTGTGCCTCAATTTCCCATCTGTTGAGTCGAACTCAGCTACCCCCATGGGCTCGTTCAAGACAGATTCGGGTGCCCTGGGGACTCTGGGATCTTTGCGGCTCATTTGTCTAAACAGCCACAGTGTTTCCTGTGGGGCACCCGGGAGTCCCTGCGGGGCCACCTGAGCCCCACTCAAGCTACTCAGCCACGGTGACAAATCAGGACGCAAGACAGCCCACACGGGCAGGGCCACTTGTCAGCCAGCCCTGAGGCCACATGCCTGTCGCCCAGGGCACTGGGCAGCCACTTCACTGCCTGCGCCTCGGCTTCTCGTCTGCCAAGTGGGGCGTGAGCAGCACCTGTGCACAGGTGGCTGCGAGGCCGCCCCAAGCCTCAGCGGGCCCTGGCCAGGGGACAGCCCCCCATCTTGGTCTGTCCTGCCCTGCAGCGGGTACCCCCAGGGCCGCAGCATCGTGGGGCATCGGTGCCCACCCACCGAGTGCGGAAGCCGGCCCTTGGGGGGGCGCGCAGGGCTGCAGGGCTGGGCGAGTAGGCCCAGGGCCTGAAGCCTCAGTGAACACTCCCCTCCCGGGAGGCCTTGTTCCTCCTGGGGAAATTGGCAAACCCGTAAGACTCAGTTACACTGTTAAGGCCCCAACACCCACCGCCTGGATCGCACAGTCGTGAACATGTTGTCGGATTTGCTTTATCGTACGCATCTGTCTGGGCTCCAGGGCGGTTTAGTGTTTGATGCAGGATAAATTGCCCACATGGGCACCTTGCAACTCCGAACACTTCAGCACTCGTGTCATTAAAGGTCAAAATTCGTAAGCTGTGTTTCAGCTAAAATTTACATTCTTGGGCTTTGGGTGTAATTTGTTGAAACTGGTTCCTGCTCAGCGCGCCGCCTTTGAGACGCTCGGGTTTGATTTGCCCTGTTGGGCCCCATCTGGGTTGGATGGATTCTGCGGAGAGCCTGCTGGGGTGGGGGCCGGGGCACAACCTCCTGGGGGGCTGGGGCTTGGAGGGGGGTGGCCCCGCACAGGGTGCAGAGCCGTGCCCAGAGGCACCGGGGGCAGCACAGGTGTGAGCCAGGGCCCGGGACAGGGTTCCAGTCCTGGCAGCTGCAGGACCGTGGGCGGGTCACCTCCCCTGCTGGCACAGCTCTGTCCCTGGATGCAGAGCCCTGGGCGCCGGCGTGCGTGCGAGGGGTGTGACTTTCCTTCCCTCACCTGCAGGGCCTCTCGTTCATCACCTTTGTCTGCTATGTGGCATCCTCGGCATCCGCCTTCCTGGCAGCGCCTCTGCTGGAGTTCCTCCTGGCCCTCTACTTCCTCTTTGCTGATGCCATGCAGCTGAATGACAAGTGGCAGGGCTTGTGCTGGCCCATGATGGTGAGGCCGCGCCCCGGGCCGGAGGGGGTGGCTGCGCTGGGGCCGTCGCCCTTCAGCGCGGGGACTGTTTGCAGCTGCAGGCGGCGGCTCTCAGAGGCCCTGTGCCCCCCGCAGGCTGCCTCACCTCGAAGCCCCCCTTCCCCGCTGCTGCCCCGAGCCCCAGCCGGCGTCCTGGCCCTGGCCACCAGGTGGCGCTGGTGCTCTCAGCCGCGGGCATTCTAGCCCTTTCCACCAGAGCAGGACAGGCTAACCGAGGGCTTGCAGGGCTTAGCCAGACTTCAGCCATCTGGCAACTTGCTTGGTCACCTGGGAGCCCTCAAAACCCCACCTCAAACTGCTCTGAGGAGGCACAAAAACGCTGCGATTGAACCCTGGTCTCGTGACTTCGTATCCAGTACGCGTCCTGATGAGCTGCACTCTGTCCCCGTGTCTGGGGACAGGTGAGCAGAAACCAGGACACGTAAATGGACCTGCCGCAAGTCTGTGGCACAGCGAGGCCCTTCGGAGAGCCAGCCGGGGGCAGGTGACCGGGTTTTCAATGTCTTTCTCACCAAAAAGGGAGCCCTGCATGTGGGCGAAGCCACAGGGCAAGCTGTAGCCTGGCCCACGTCCTGTTGTCCACCAGACAGGGCACAGCCACTTGGACCGGGCACAGGGCAGCCTCCGGGGGCACCCGGCCAGGGGCAGGAACGGGTGGAGAAGAGTCAGGGAGTGTGGTGGGGCCAGGACAGGCCGGGAGCCCGGGGGATGCCAGAGCTGCGGGTTCGGGGAGTGCCCAGCCTGCCAGGCTCATCGTCCCCTGGGAACGGCGGTTCCAGCCCTGTTCCTGCCACCTGCTGTCCTTCCAAGGCCCTGCCCCTGTCTGGGCCCCGCTGTGCCCTAGTCCCGGGAGCCCAGGACAGTGACCACACCCCCCCTCCCCAGGATTTCCTGCGCTGTGTCACTGCGGCTCTCATCTACTTCGCCATCTCCATCACGGCTGTCGCCAAGTACTCAGACGCGGCTTCCAAAGCAGCTGGGGTGAGTAGCCGCCCGAGCCCTGGAAGGGGTTGCCCGGCGATGCCCCCTCAAGGTCACCCCACCCCTGGTGGAGCCCCAGATGCCCTTTGGACACTTAGTGTCTGGGGCAGAGTCTGTCCCCGCATAGGCCCTTGGGCCTGCACGCAGGTCTCCACAACTGCAGAGTCCCTGAGCGGAGCGTCAGTGGGCCCCGGGTTTGGGGGGCTGCTTGCCCACCAAGGCGACAGTGCAGTTTCCTACTTGCCGGTCCTGGGAGGCGGCTGTGCTCGTCCATCCCGCCTGTTCAGCCGGTCAAGTGGGGCGGCAGCTTCCCTGCCTGTCCCGGGCCCTCAGCCCAGAGACTCCCAGCTCCCCGTGATGGGTGCCATGGGCCCTGTCCTGTCCCACAGGTGTTCGGCTTCTTTGCCACCATCGTGTTTGCCGTTGATTTCTACCTGATCTTTAACGACGTGGCCAAATTCCTCAAAGAAGGGGACTCCGCAGAAGAGAACACGGCCGACAAGGCAGAAGGTGGGTGGCCACCCCCCTTTTCCCCGGGGACCCAGCTTGCCGACCCAGGGCTGTTGCTGGGGACCCTTCCCCCCGCCCCCAGGGATACTTGGCCAGTTTGAAGCTGGAGGAGCGCATCCTCCCCCAGGAGGGCAGGAAGCGTTCTCCCGGCCTGCTTCTCCGGTCCCTTCACGGGGCATGGATCATGCAGCCAGCTGGCTTCCCGGGGCCTCTGCCTCTCCAGGAAAGGCAAGCTGAGGGCAGGCCTAGCACCTCCTCCTCGGTGGGACCTTCCCGGATGAGCCCCCAAGGCAGCCATTCGCTGGGCGGCAGAGTGGCCACCTGCCCTGATCATGTCCCCTGACCCCCCACGACACCTGTCCAGCGTCCCGGGCCCATGGCTCAGGGGCCAGAGAACCAAGCTCCCCCTTCTCCACGGCGCCAGCAAGCTCAGATTTATGAGCCAGCAGAAACCATCCTTCTGCTAGAAATATGAGGCTCCTCTCTCCCGGTCCTGGACTTGGACCAACCCCAGGTTTAACGTCCCTCGACATTTTCCCCAGGCCTTTGTGATTGGTACCAGTTGCCTGCCATGCGTTCTTCAAGATAACCAGTCAGCAAGTGGGAAGTGGCAGTGCAGACATGTGTTTGAATATTGTGGACTTTAATATTTGGAGATAGAATTTTTTTGTGTGTGGTAAAATGATTCCTAGTTTATGTGTTAGAATGAATACAGCAAAACCACAAAATCCCACCAGTCTAGCCCTCGGTACAGGGCTAGGGGGTCAGGGTTTATGGAGGCTCTCGGAGCTCACCCGTGACCCCAACAGTATGAGGATTGACTGGGGCTCCAAGAGTCAGGGGTTGGCCAGGGAAGGGGGGGGTCCCTCCCTGAAAATAGCAGTTGGCACTGCGGCTGGAGCGAGGGTTAGCGACTTGAATGCTGTTCCTCCTCCAGAATGCTCTACAGAGTACTCTGGGGTGCTGGGCTTCGAGGAGCCCTTGAGTCACACCTTAGGTAGGCCCTGAACATCATAAAATGTGTCTGATCACCATATAAAATTAGAATTCGGGCCAAGGGGATTGAAACTCTAAGGTGGCTGAAGAGAGGATTCCTGATTTCGAGCATATTTTACTTTCTTGTCCCAGAATAATGGCTGTGCCCACTGTGCCCTGCTGAATTGCGGCAGGGTTTGGGGTGCGGATTTGGCATGCTGACACCCCCAGGGGAGAACAGCCCAGGGAGACCTGGGAGAGGCTAGAGCAAGGGCATGTGGGCACCCCCTCCGCGTGGCCGTGCCCTGGAGGTGACGGCGGCTGCCCATGCGGGGTCCCGGCCCGGGGCTCCAGCCGGTCTCCCCGGTACCCGGGCCTAGAAACGCCTGCCAAGCATCCCCTTTGTCTTCCTTCCAGAAGAGAATTCCGACTCTGACTCCGACTGAGGGGCGTCGGAGCCTTCAGCAGTGGGAGCTGCTGGCCACCCAGTGCCAGGCACACGACGCACCGCCGAACGCGGCACCCGGGGCGTCGTGCACGTTGGGCCACGTGTCCTCGTGTCTGCCACGGACCTGAAGCCTTGTAAGCGCTCTGCCAAAAATAAGCACAAGGGGACAGAGTGGATGGAGCCTGCACCTCCGTCACAGGGAGCACCCGGGGCGGGGGGCGCACACTAGAAGCCACCCCTGGCCAACCTGCTGGGCCCCAAGGATTCTCGTTAGCATTTGGTGTCCCACTCGTGCCAGGCACTTTGTCAAGAACCATCCTTCCGAGAGTTCCTTCAGGGAGCACCAGTTCCCACTTTATTTTTGCAACAGGGAGAAAACCGACCTTTGCTCCCACAGCACCCCTAACAGGCGCCTGTCACGCTCCGGAGCCACATCTCGGGGACGGGGCAGCTGTAGGTTGGCTCACCGGGGCACAGACCCACGTGCCTAACCGTGAACTCACTGACAGCCTTCTGGGTGGCCCGGCAGGCCCGGCCGCACCCTCTTTCCCCGGGACCCCCCCGGCAGGCAAGGGGCCCGATGTGCCTTGTGTGTGCCCCCAAGGACATGTGCTGTGTGTGTATGTTCAAGGGGATTTTGTAACTTTTTGTAATTTTTTTTTTTTTACACAAAAGTAGTTTTTTACATGATACTTTCTGTGACCCAAAAGGCCTCACGAATGAGCCAGACCTGGCCCCGTGTCTTGGGCATCTGTGACCTTTGTTCGTCTCTTACATGTAAAAGCCGCAGTGGATTAAACCAGACTATGTGCTTGCAGCGTACGTGTGTGATGAGAACCCTCAGCCCCAGGCAGAGCGGCCCTGTCCGCGGGGCGTCCCGACCGCTCCCGTCCGGCGGCCGTGCGCCTTGTGCCACCCAGGCACCCCGAGCGGCGGCCGCACGGGAGCCCCCGCTCCTCGCACAACCCCGTGTCACAGCCCAGGAAACTAACAGAAGGTGCGGGGACTTGCCCAGGTCCCCAGAGCCCCTCCGAGGGGCCCGGGAGCCTCTCACTGGGGTGTCAGGATCACAGTCCACGGCCCCCCTGAGGCAGCCGGAACCCGGGGCTCTCGTGGTCGGGCGCTGGTCGCACGGGGGCCTCGGGCTTGAAGGGCCCGGGAGGGCGCCGGGGCTCCGTGCAAACGGCCCGGGCACTCTGCCCCATCTCTCGTGCACATTCGAAAATCTGCGTGACAGCTGAGTGTGCGGAGGCCGCGGGGTACACGGCGGGGTTCTGCTCCACGCAGCCTGACAGCCTTCAGCCTTCCAGGCGACGGAAGGAAGTGGGGGCCAAGAAGGAGACGATGCCACTTTTATGTGTCCATTTATTAAACAAGAACTCCTTCATGACAATTTAGTACAATATTTATTAGCGATTAGTGTTGAGAAAATTATTTCCCTCTACATACAAAAATACAGATTTGAACACTATGAAAACAATCAGCACAAGTACCATGAAAAATAGGTCCTTCAAAAGAAACAAAGGGGCAAAACCGAGGGCAATGTGAGGCTTTGTCTGCTGTCAGGGACAAACCACCGGGGGCAAAGGCTCTGTCCACGAGGACCGAGTCCAACCCACGAGCCAGGGTTCGAGAAGCCGGGAGACACCCCCCACCCAGCAGCATAAACCAATGCGTGCCGAGTGGCATCCCTCCGAATGCCCCACAGCTGTGTCCAAACTACTAAAGGAAATAGACTTTTAAGAAGCAAAATGTCATAGTTGTTAAATTAACGTCGCCCCCCAGAAGTGCCACTGGGCCAAGTACCAGTGAAGACTCACTGCAGTTACCAGCCATCTGACTTGACTTCCTTCGTTAAAATAATTACGTAGTCTGACCCTTCCAAAGGACAAAAGAGAAGCTGTAAGATCATGTTTCAGTAAATCCATTCCTTCACTTTGCAACGGCTCAGCTAGTTGACTCGAGATTTTTCTTGACCAGACAGAACTCGCGTCCTACAGGGGTGGGAAAGCCAAAGGAGCAGCTAGCGGGTTAGCTGGGTCTCGACTTCATGGGGCTCCGCACAGCAGGGCACCTATTTTGTCCAGGCAGAAAGCCAGAAAGGGCCACCGAGCCCACCGTGGGCCCCACGAGCCGATGTGAGATCTGAGGAGGCCAGCGGGCGGAGGGGGACGCAGGGCCGGGGGTGGCCTGAGCCGTCCGCAGACGCCAGGCCCAGGACCGCCCTCGCCAGGCCAGGACACCGGGGCTGCGACATGGGGACTCTGCACCGTCTCCGCCCCAGAGAGGGGAGGTCAGGGTACCGCGGACGTCCATTCTTTTTTATGAAACCACTTTCCTCTTTCTGTTTGAGGTGAGCGGTGGCTCCAAGTGACCAAGTGGTTTAAAAATGCCAAATGCAGTTATACGGATTCATAATTATTTCACAGAAATATACTCTTACTCTCAGACTGTTGAAATAAGCAGAAACAAATCACTGGGGAGAAAGCAGCAGAGAGGAGGCAGGAATAGCCAAGGCGGGTATTGTTTTTTTAATTTTTTCAAAATACGTAACGAAGTCTAAAAGGGATAATGGCCAAACCTCAAAACCATCATTGCTAAAAGCAATATTAAAAGGACACAATCTAAAATCATGCTACAAAAATAGTGTCATCTGGTTTAACTAAATGTACATCTTTTTTTCAATTCCATGATTGACAAGTGTTTATGTGACTCACGCACAGAAGGCACTGAAGGTGAAGCAATTCTTATTTGTCTTAAAATATACAAAGACAGAATTACCTATTTTGGGGAAAAAAACATACAGTCATACCTGTAATAAATAGTTAAGTGTTTTTGCCACGGGTTCCTGAACCCCTACAAATCTCGACATATACAAATAGTTTCGATCCCTACATTCTTTCAGTGGGAACCATATCAAAATCAAGTTATTAAAAGCACTGGTTCTATCCACATACGTTAGTTTCATCATGAGGCAGGATTTGAAAGCTCATTTTTAAAATGGATTACAGAGTGAAAGCGCTGGAAGTAGGCAGCCCCCGTGCGGGTCGGGGCCAGCCTGGAGGTCCATCAGGCCTCCTGCCTGCGTCCTCCCGGGGGGGGGGGGGGGGGGGGGGGGGGCTTGGGCCAACCAGTTCTCCCTTCAAGCCCTGATTATTTGCCTTCCTCGCTTCTGCAGAGAAGGGAACAGGATCTCAAAACTTGCAAAACCGATTCTGGAAAAGGCAAGAAAGCAAAATGGCCCACAGAGGGAGGCAGCTATCAGACTGGCCCTGCCTGGCATGCACATCAGGTCCCCACACTGTCCTCGTGTCCTGGTAAAATGGGGTGCTTCCTACTGGGGTTTCTCAGATTTGACAGGTTCAGACTATTACCAAGTCCCATACAAACCATCACCTGAATCAACCATATCCTACCTTCCTATCCTCTGAGGCACAATTAGGAAAAGAAACTTCCAGCTTCGCCCTGACCCCATCAACAAAGCTGATCAAGATCCTTTTGAGAAGTTTCTACTCTAAATTAGAACCATAAAAGTTCTGATAGTGCACTACAGTCCAGGCTACTAACCCCTTACTGAAGGCTCTCTGGCCTCTGTGTACGATGCATCCCAAAGAAAACATGCCACTCACAGGTGTCTAGATAAGCAGTAACCTGAACTGAAGTCTTGGCATAAAAATGTAGACAACAAGCTAACTCTATGAAAAAGATGTACCATTCAAGAATTCATAAGCTGAATTTTATTCTAGGCAAGTTGCCATTGATTCAAGCTCAGCGGGCTTGTAGGTTAACTTTTTTTCTTTACTGTTTAGGAATAAGAAAAATAGAGAGGGAGGAAAAATCCCCAAGGTTGAGAAATTAAATCCAAATGAAATAAAAACATGATCCAGACCAGAGAAGGGAAAACACATCAGGACCCATTCCTCTGTTTCCAGTCTAAGAGTATATAAATGCCATCTACTGGTGTGAAGAAAAGTCAACCCAGAACATTCCTTTTCAGAAGAAAGTTCCAGATCTAACATATTGAGGGTGTTTTCTGTCAGAGATTGGTTTCTAAATAAAAGCAATGTAGAAGGTCAAATATTTCAAATTACCTTTTCAACCAGACAGTTCTTAATGATCTCAGAAGTATCTGCTGAGGAGAGAAGAGACACGAGATTTTATAACAAGCCAGGAAGGTTTGCAAAGCTCAAGGAAGGTGGCGTTATGTCTGCGTCTCCCTAAGGTGGCACACGAGTTAATGGCAGTCCCTGGGCAAGCACCTTTTTACTTTGCTAAAGAGAATTAATCAGCAATAGCCTTCAGCCTAGAAAGTGCTGCTGCTATTTTTTGTTTTTTTGGTTTTTTTGCCTTTTGCCTTTTGCTACCTATTTAATGTCATTATTTTCCTGTATAAGCAAAATATGGAGAGAAAGACAATCAAGCAGTAGTGACACAACTTCATGGTTGCTTGGTTTTGAACACAGAGACACAAGGGGACCACTTAAATCATCACTGCCTTCCAGAATCACCAAACTGGCCACACACTGCCTCCACACACTATTGATCTGTGAGGGCCAGTTTTGAGAACCCACAGAGAATCTTGCACAGCCAGAGATTAGAACTCACTCCACCTCTTGAATACATGGAAGGGTGAGGAGCTTCTCCTAAAATAGCACAGGAGCGTCTGCAAGAAAAGGTGAGCTGGGGCCACACGGAGGACATGACACACGGAGGCGCTACTCCAGGCTTTGCTGTCAGGAGCACGGATTTGCATACATGTGCAGACAGAGTTACGTGCTTTCTCTCCTCAAGAGACTGCCTGTGGCTTAACCAAAGTCTCAATCACTAAGAAAGCATCAAAGAAAGGCAGATGAAGCTGCAGGCTTTAGAAGAGTAGCCATGTTTTCAACAGAGTCCAAAGCTCTGAGCAGAAGCGTCCAACACATTGGATACACTTCACGCCTACCCGTGGGCAAGAGCCTTCGTCCCAGAGGAGTCATGGTGCCCTGAGGACTCGGGGTGTGGTCCGCCTCCCAGAGCCCAGCCCTCAGAGCCAGGCTGGGTCCCAACTGCCTTCCCCAGGGCTGGCCAGGCTCTGCCCAGACTGGCACTTCAGCTCCAGGTGCCCAGGAGGCCTTGGCGCTGGGACTGGACAGGCTAGTACATCCCTCTTTTGCCAAGCGAAAGTAATCTCTTGGACAAGTGTTGCTGCACAGAGTAAAAATCTGAAATAAAATACTTTAAATCAAACTTCTATGAGATTTTAATCTGTGACTGGCTTCATCCTTCCCTGGCTCTCTCTGAGGCCAGAGAGCTTCTTTAGGCCCCCATGACTGTAATCTCTCTGTTTGAAAGGGACAGACCTCTCCCTCCATGCCTTCAGCAGTGAGAAAGGAAGATGCAGGAGAATCAGAGGGGAAAAAAAAATACCACATCACCCAAATCTGTGCCAAGATCAACTTTCTCTGAAGACGTCAGTGTTTGCATCCATCTAAAACCACTAGAGGTTCCACCAAATGCTTGAGGGTTTCAACCATACAGTCTCCAGGAGCAAATTCCAATTTACACAACGACTGCAGTTCCCATCAAGTTTGGTACCAACTATGAAAGCCAGCACCATCCTACCAGAAAATTGATAAACACTATGACTGCCTCAGCCTTAAAATGCCCCCAAACCAAATGGATGTGATCCATAGTGGAACTATTAAATGTACAAACAAGCTTCCTTCAATTTGAAAAAAAAGAAAGAAAGAAAAGAAAGGTCCTGTTAAGCCCCCACTAAGTCTAGATTGTCTTGTTTGTACACAGAGGCAACACAAGGAAAATGCAAGTGTTGCCACACTCGCCCTAGACAGCCCTCCACGAGTGCTCACCACCACACTGCCGTGCATCCGCGTCACCCGGATTAGAGAGCTAGAGAATGGGCCTGGCCGCTACTGGTTGTACTGGGAGCTAATTAAATATACAGAAATATATTTACAAAAACCATGGGGGAGGCTCATGGCACAAAGGATATTAAATAGTTACAGGGACATAAATAATTCCAAAGATTCTAACACTACGATGCAAATTGACTCCGAGTCGCTCTGTGGCACAAAGTGCCATCACTTTTTATCACCTGTAAGCATTTATAGTTTAGATGGGCTTCAGAACCCTTTCTTGCAGCTTTCAACACATCCTCAGGAGACCAATAGGCCCTTTTTCACCAGATGATAAACTGGTTTTATTGCAGTGACTTGGGAAAACTTGGGCAACAATCCTGCCTGAGTGGTATTCTTTTTTTCAATCTCACTTCAAAGGCGGCTTTTTATTGAGGCCAAGTAACATGATTCCCAGCAGATTTCTGATAAAGTTCAGGGTGGTCCTTCCATGTGGGCCCCGCTGAATGCAAGCTTGAGTCTTTGTGACCCTGTTTCTAACTGGAACTCTCAGAGGGCGATGAGCCCATTTTTGACTATGCAGACACACTCAGCAAATGCAAAATAAATACATAAAATGAACAGATATAAAATCTAGATGTCACAATCTCCTCAGAAGTCACTACATACGCTAAGTCTGCGGAGCATGATTTGTGCTGCCTCGCAACACACACGGGAGGAGGCTCCATCGGACCGGTGTGGGAGCAGTGGGGGGAGGGGGGGTGACCACCAGACCAGCGGGGCTCTGCACCTGCAGCCCACCAGCCCGCCGCCCCCGACGCAGACAGGAGCTCGCACCTGCCACCAGGGCTGCTGCTCCCGGAAGGAACCACAGCAGAATTGAGATGGTACCAGAGGGCTGGTCCAGGGGGCTAGGCCGTCGCCCCAACCCTTCAGACACGGATTCACCCGCCTAGCAGGGCTACCTGCCCTGGGAAATCAGACGCTCTCTTCCACAAAGCGGGCGATGCCACACACGGGGGGCCAGATGCTTTCCCAGCCACACTGCGCCCAACACACACTCACGATCTCTGCCCCGACGGCGCCCGGCTGCAGCTGCCATCAGCCACCACTAGGCGAGGTCCTGGGGGAGCCCCTGGGCTGCAGACTTGTTCCCCCAGCAGGACGGGTTTCCTCCCTGGGGACAGCTGAACACAGAATAGCAGAGCGAGAAGGAGGTTTGTAAACATTAACAACAGTTCAGAGAGCGAAAACCCCACAACTTAAAACATTTTTCCCATGAAAGACACAATTGGTCTCCCACAGGAAAAAATGCAAAGAACAAAAACACTACAGCATCACAGGGGCTCGTTTAACATGTCCACCACATAACCTTCACGTTCTCAAGCATCCATTCGAAACCTCACAGAACTAGAATCTTTCCCCAAAACTTCCAAGATCCACGTTCATAGCTATGACCCTGAGGCACACAAAAGCTACAATCTGTGCCTCCCGAAACATCAGTGAAAGGATGTGTCGTGGTGGAAATTCAAGTATTTTCAAATCCTGGACAAACCTACTCAGAATCACTTTAGAGCTGTCCTCAGGCATTCAACACTTAGCACACATCCCTAAAGGAGAAGTGTGTGTGTCCCGACCTGTGGTCCACGAAGCCAGCAAACGGGCAAGCATTCTGGCTGCTGGAATGGATTGTATTTTTTGTGTGGCTTTTACCTGAGAAGGTAAAATTGCAGGAAGTCTGCAATTTGGCCTCCAAGTAGTAAGGGTGGGTAGAAAGCTGGAAAACAAGGTGGTCCCATATTCCTGGAGGAGAATGTGGGATTCGGGGAGGTGATGCATTTGAAGAGCCATCGAGTGATTTCTCAGCAGGGTAGGAAACGAAAGGCAACCTTCCCACCTGGCAGCAGTCCTGCCAAGCCGCCCCAAGAGGACAGCAGCTCTTCCCAGCCCCGTAACGTCCAGACCCAGCAAACAGCTCCACCAGCACGCCGGTTGCCAAACACTCAGCATCTCACGCGGCGTTCCGGGCCTGTGCTGCTGTCGCGATGCCCCAGGCCTGGAGGACGAGGAGCAGGGGAAGGTCCAGGCAGCAAGACGACACGCCGCCCTGGGGCTCGCGGGGGGCCTGCCCAGCGATCGCTGCTGACTGCTCATTCCTTGATTTTTTACCCCTCCCGGCAGCTCCCATTAATCCAAATTCTTGACTTGTCAAAAAACACATGACAGGGTGGCTCAGAGTCAGATGTGAAGCCTGTGCTCGGGGACAGTGAAGACCTAGAAGAGACGCGGCAGCCAGGGAGGCCAGCTGCCCCCCCAGCCGCCAAATGCTGGGCAATCTGCAGGCCTCTCCTGCCCGCCTCTGTCTGAACAGCGGGGTACAAGGGGCTCCCTGCCTCACGGACCCGCCACCAGGGCCTCTCTGAAAAACTTTCCCAGAATGAACTTTTACCAAAGAGGACAAAATTCAACTTAATCACAGGAAAATCTGACGTGATGAGGGAAAGAAAACTTGGTTGAAAGGATGGGCATGAGGAGAGGGAGGAGGGCTCCGGCAGGTGCTCATGTGTCCAGGCGCTGGATCTCGGGGCGACCGTCCACATCTCTGGACTCTGTGCGTGCTCGGATGTAGTCACTGGCGCTCTGCTGGTGGACACTGACCCTCCACTTCTGCACTGCCAGGAATGTGTTCACCGCATACACCGCGGTTGCCAAGAAGCCAAATATCTACAAAACACAGGCACCGGTTAGTCCTCAGACATGTCAGCCGTCTAGAGGGTGTCTGGGCAGGACCTGCCCTGCACAGCTCACGCTGACCCGAGCTGTGTGCAGCTCTTCCAGCTGTACCACGACGCCAGGCCCACTGATATCTGGCTGTCAGATGATGGCCAAGTGTGTAGTTAAACATGATCCACATAAAGTGCTGCCTGACCTGAAGACAGCCTACGGCTTCTTTTGAAGTGTTCTGGATCTATTAAACACACACAGACACATACAAATCATGGGTTTGCCTCTTTTTCATGGCCACTGGTCCCAGATTAGAAAGCACAATGTAGCCAAAATATTATATAGACAGGAAATGAGCGTCTCATGTGTGAAACCCTAATCAAGCCACAAGGCCTGCCGTTCCAAATCATGGCCCCCGAGCTCCCGCCTGCTACCCGGCTGCCTCTCCCTTGGGCAGCTCCAGGTGGGCAGCTCTGGGGTAAGCAGCAGCAGAAATTTAATGATTTGCTAATGACTGACCGATCTACTGAGTGACACTTGGGAGAACAGCTGGTTTAGTGTTTTTTACAAACCCTTTAAAGTGCCCTTCCCCATCGCAAAAGTGCTACACATTCATTATAAATACAGAACAATACAGAAATGCAAAACACAGAGAATCAAAGTCTTAAATGACCTGGTTCCCACCCTACTCCCAAAGGCATTCTTCCTTGAAAAGCAAAAAAAAAATGTCATTTGACTGCTAAATGGTGTCAAGACCGCACTCTTCTTCATTAAGACCCCACACTGACAGGCCCTTAAAAAAAAAAAAAAAGATTGTATTTAATTATTCATGAGGGACGTAGAGAGAGAGGCAGAGACACAGGCAGAGGGAGAAGCAGGCTCCCTACAGGGAGACCGAAGTAGGACTCGATCCCAGAACCCCAGGATCACGCCCTGAGCTGAAGGCAGACGCTCAACCACTGAGCCACCCAGGGGCCCCCAGATAAGGCTCTTAAAAGCAACTGTCAGAGACATCCAGGGCTCTGCTGGAAACAGACTAAAGGAGTGATTCCCAACTTTAAGTGTGTACCTGAATCACCTGGAAGACTTTTTAAAACATATTTCTTCTGGTTCGGGGGCTCCTGGGCAGGGAAGTTGGTTGAGTGTCCAACTCGGTTTTTGGTTCAGGTCATGATCTCAGGGTTGTGAGACTGAGTCCCACGTCGGGGTCCACACTCAGGGCAGAGTCTGCTTGGGACTCTCTCTCCTTCTACCCCTCCCCACTGTGCTCTCTAAAACAGATAATTAATCTTAAAAAAAAAAAAAGGAGGGAGGCATATTTCTGATTCAGTAGCTCTGGGGGAGCCTGGGAATGGCATTTCTAACAAGTTCCTCCACGATGTGGAGGCTGCTATTCTGGGGACCACAGTCTGAGAACCACGGCCCTGAAGGAACTGGGCCCGCTACTGGCTCGGTAACAACATCATTAGCAAAGAAAAAGCTGAAGAAGAATGAGCAGGACACACACTAGGGGACAGAGGAGGGTGAGTCAGAGTGTACAAATCAGCCTGTGTTTTAACCAACTGAGTTCACTTACCACGGCAGCAATTTCTGCTCCGGTTTTGTGGTTTAAAGCAGCCAATACAATCGAAGCAATAAAGAAAAAGAAAGTGCTGAGTCCAGTGTTGACCAAATCCTAAAAAAAAAAAAGGTAAAGTCACTTGAAAAGAATTATTTCATGCTTTGCCCTAAAAGCAACTGAAAAGCATATTTTCAAATATGGAGGACAATATCCAGCCTCTCTGGCGGCCCCACATTTTAGTCTTGATGCCCAGGGGACTGGACCCATGAAGGAAGGCAAAGATGGTATCAGTGTATGATGCTACTTGGTGTATCACCACAGCAAAATTCACATTTTAACCAACCATGCTGTCGTTTCTAAATTAATTATTATGGAAACCCAAACTGCTAACCCATCAAGGACATGCACGTTAATTACCACTTAGGGTTCTACTGTCACCTTTAAGAAATACATTCAAATCACCTTGGCGTGGACAATGCTCCCCAGGAGTCCAGAAACTTGAAACTGGTGAAATCCCCTCCAACATCCCCTCGTTCATGTGTGACATTACAAGCGCACGGTTTTCAGACTTAGAGAACACACTTAGCCCGACCTCATGCTCTTTCTCATGCACGGTCTCTCAAGGATCTATGTGCCTAAAACCTAGAGGATTTTTTCCTTAGCTTTTTCAAAAGCAAATGCAGTCACATATGCAATGCTTCCAATATTTAACTCCTGTCTTAGCTGTTGGGAGGAACGCAGCACAATGATTAAGTGTCACAGCCTGACTGGGTGCTAGCCAACCATGACTTGGGACAAGTCCAACTTCACTTCTTGGGTCTTACGTGGGAAGAGTACCCCCGCCCCACAGAGTTGTTCTCGGGGTCAGGTGGAGCCACCCATGTGAAGAGCTAAGCACTGCACCTGGCTCACAGGTAGGGGTCCCTCTGCACGTTTATTGATGCTTCTGTTATTACTTTTTTTTTTTTTTTTTATGATAGTCACACAGAGAGAGAGAGAGAGAGAGAGAGAGAGGCAGAGACACAGGCAGAGGGAAAAGCAGGCTCCAAGCACTGGGAACCCGACGTGGAATTCGATCCCGGGTCTCCAGGATCGCGCCCTGGGCCAAAGGCAGGTGCTAAACCGCTGAGCCACCCGGGGATCCCGCTTCTGTTATTACTAATGTGACAATGCACCCTGACTGCCTGGGTCATACCAGGGTCCCTCTGGTATGTGTTTCCCTCTACAAGGGAAAACACAATCCCGGTGCAGGCTTCTGCAGGCGCTCATGGAGAAAAGCAAGTACCAACTACAAAGTTCTGACCATAAACGTCTGCCAGCAGGACAGTTTTTGGCTGTGACCAATGGTAAGTAAGCAAAGGCAAATTTCTCACAAATTCAAACCCAGAAGCATTTAGTTAAAATGCTCAGTCCTGGGTAAGGTGCTGCAGGGATAAAGAAGAATATAAAGTGAACTTTCCAAAGACTATTCAGAAATGGGGGAAAGTTTTATGACACAGTGCTGAAGCCAAACATCAAACATAATCCTATGTACATTAATGGTGACTACGTAAAAAGATAAATTTGGTCAAGGGCCTGTATGCATCAAAGGTTTTAAAGAGGTTCACGTTGTTTGTCTATGATTTCCACATTTGGAAATTAATATTAAATATCATACTTGTGCAAAAAGGTTCAAGTATATAAGGATGTTTGTTACAGAACTTAAAATAGGAAAAAAAAAAAAAGGTAAGCAAACAAAATGCTCACCAACAGGGGATGTGTTAAATAAAAATGGAATACTATGGGGTCATTTAAAATAATGATGTAGTTGTACATTTAACACGGAATAAACTTAAAATAGTTTAAGTGAAAAAGCATGATTCTAATGGTTCTACAAGGTCCTCCCTCCTCACACATCACAACCTACGCGCGGAAGGGAAAGCTAGTCTATCTCGTCTGGAAGGTTTCATCAAGTATGACAAGTGGTTACCCCAATGGGTTGCATCACTCGAAGGACTTTTTAACAGCTTTACTGAAATAGAACTCATATGCCTGATAGTACACCCAATTAAAATATACAGTTCAATGACCACGACTTATTTTAGAACATTTTCGGCTCCCAAAAGGAACTCATTAGAAGTTAATTCTTCATCCTTCCCCTAATCCGAGGCAACTACTAACCTGCTTTCTGTCTCTCTGCGGATTTTCCTATTCCAGACACTTCAAATAAATAGAATGAGATATTTTGGGGTCTTTTGTGACTGCCTTCTTCCACTCAGTATGAGACTTCTAAGGATCACTCATGTTGGAGCACGTATCGATGCGTCGCTCCTTTCTGTTACTGTGTCGTATTCCATTGTATGGATGGGCCACATTTTGTTTACCTTTTCATCAGTTTTTGGACTTTCCAGTTGTTTTGAACAACTGTATTAGGAACTTACAAGCTTTTGGGTAGACATATGCTTGGGTAGACTCATTTGTCTTGGATAATCACATGATTTTATTTTGTTCTTTTATTATTATCTGTATCTTCCAGTTTTTCTGTAACAAACATTGCTCTGCTCTGCACATCTCAAAAGGCTGAAAAGTGGAAGACAGCAGATACTCATCGGCATCACCTACTTGAGCTCCTTGTCCATGAAACAAAAGTCAAGGCTCTTAGGTTCATCCTTCACATCACGGGAAACACACACACACATGCCCTCAGGATGGGCTCTGGGAGTTTTTAGTCAACAATGGTGCTTATTATTATTATTTTCTAATGCTTTAACTGGGACATGTACTCGATCAGCCACATGCTTTCCAGCCTGCCACAGCCGTCCCCGTTCCCTACTGTCTCACACCCGCCACCACTTTATGTTCCCTGTCTGGTCCCTAGAACACCCAAGGCTGCAGCACCTCCTTGTGCTCAGAGATGAGAAGGAAAACCACCCTCACATACACATGCCCACAGGTGTCTCCTTCAGTGTGAAGCCCTGGAACTCCAATAACAGATTAACAGGATGTGGCCTAGAGGGTGCAAATCTGAGGCCGACTGGCCACAGCTAGCCCACAGACAGGTTTGACTTGCACAGCATTCAAAACAAATGTGGACATGCCAACATTTAAATACCAGAAGACTGCACACAAAAAACTAACTTCTTTAAAAAAGAAAAAAAAGAAAGAAAGAAAGAAAAGAAAAGAAAAAAGAAGCTTCTAGATATACTCTTGAAAAGCTGTTCCAAGAATACCCTGAAGCAACTGCACAGTCAGCTGGGGCTGAGGAAGAGAACCACCTGCCCCGTCTCCCCGTCTCCAACCGTCTTCTTACCTGCCCAGCCCCAGCAGGCCAAGTCCACAGCCCTGCTCCAGCGCCAGAGAATGGGCCACCCTGCAACGGGCCCCACGAGTGGGGGCCAGTGGGCACCCATGCCTCTCTCAAGGCCCAGCTGGACTCTGGCTTTTTCTCTGAACATCCCCCTGCCGGCCCCCTCCAGGCTTCTGCCTTGAGGAATCTCCTGCCTCCGGCCTGTTCTCTGCCAGGCCTCACACGAACCTGGATCTCACGGAGCACACTTATCAAGGGCAGGCAGCTTGCGTTGACCTGCCCTGGGCTTTCAGTTCCCAAGCCCTAGCACACATCAGGTGTTCCATACAGGTCTGCCAGACTGAGCACAGGTGAGACAGGTAAACAGGTTCAGCCCCGGGCTGTCACTGCAATCGCTCTCAAACCACTGGGGTCTGTGGCTGGCTCTGGTGTCAGCTCTACACATGGATGACAGGGGGGCAGTTCACGGCCACTAGTCCATACCGTGCACAGACTTGTGCTCAAATGGCCCTAGTATCAAAGGGACAATCATACTATGACAATGGTGCCAAATACCGTCCATGGAATCACTATTGTGCCAACCGTGTGTGTGTCTTTATAGCATCATCAATCCTAACCTGATTATGATCTACAATACATTATAGAGCAGGAGACGTGTTATTTTGTTTTACTTTTAGGGGTAAGGAAACTGAGTCCCAGAAAAGATGAGCATGGTATGATAAAGATTACGTATTTGATCTTTGTCCCCAGTTCCTTGGCACTTCCTGAGTGATAGGAGCACCTTCTGTGATTCATAAGGAACCCCTCTCAACCATGCCTGAGTTTACGCTAATGAGACGACTCCCTGGAGCCCCTGGATAGTTTCAGGATAGGAGCTGGTTACCGGAAAGTCCAAAACCAACCAGGCTGCTAGAGGGCTGGAACTTTCAGCCCCACCCCCACCAACCCACCAACCCTCAAAGAGAAAAGAGGGGCTAAAAATTGAGTCTAAACAGTTAATGAATTAAATCAGTCGTGCCTACATAATGAAATCCCCCATGAAAACCCCCAAGCGACAGTGCTCATGGAGCTTCCAAGCTGGTGACTACACACCTATGCTGAGAGGGCACGACACCCCGACTCTGAGGACAGAGGCTCCAGATCGTCGAGACTTTTCTGGATCCTGCCCTATACACACACACCTCTTCCATCTGCTCCTGAGTTGTACCCTTTACAACAAACTGGTAATCACAAGTCAAACACTCTGCTCTCGTTCTAGAAGTTCCTCTAGAGACTTACGAACCTGAGGAGGCAAACCTGCAGTTGGTGCAGGTCACCTGGGAGCCCCATTTGGGGCTTGCGGGACCAAGCCCTTCTCCTGGGGGTCTGTGCCAACTACAGGAGTCAGTGTCGGAACAGAGCTGAATTTCTGGACACCTCGTTGGTGTCAGAGAATTAGACAACTACTTGGTATGGGAAAACACAGATTCGATGTCAGAAGAAAAGACATACATTTAGTGTGAAAAGTGGTGTCAGAAAACACTACACCATGAGTCATGGCCGAGGCCTTAGGGCTCTGCATGTGGCCCCTCTGGGTGACCCAAACTGTCCCAACTCAGCACCCAACATGGGTTCTTGATCATGAGAGGTCTCTGGGTTGAGCAGGGGCGACCGAGGCACTAAGAAGGAGCACCAAGGAGGAAGAAGAAAAGCCAGGGACAGTGCGATGTCACGGCAGGCCAGAGTGGAGAGCACGATGGGAAGGACGGAGCACTCCGTGGCAGTTCGGCTCCCATGTTCAATGTGGGGAGAACTGAGGAACAGCTAGGGGATCCAGGAACAGGGACGTCAGGCCTATCTCTTGACCCAGGTGGTAGCTCCACAATCTTGATCATTCTTCAGTCAACTGTACATTTTTAATGACTTTATCTGAATAAGCTATATTTGACAGTAAAAGGTGAGAAAAGAAAGATGGGGAGTCGGGACATAAAGAAGGTCAAGGTCCCTCCTCGTTGGAAGTTCAGCTAAGCAGTCGTGACGGACTCAGAGAACCGGCTAAGGAGACTGGGAGCCCCTGGCAGGCGTTCAATGGTTGGCAGGGGCTGGAAGAAGAGAGGGATGGAGGAAGGGAGAAGGCCCAGGGCACTAGCCACCGTAGACATGGGTGGGACACAAGTGTACGAGCCCCTATTACACGGAGAAAACCAAGCACCGCAGGAGGAGTCCCACAGATTCATCAAAAACAAACAAGTGAACCCAGAGCTATCAGAATCTTTCTGCTGGCATCAAATAATGCTTGTATGAAGTATGTACTTTGCATCTTCCTCCTTATTTACCCTTTTCCAGGAATATTTTGTCAACATAGGCTCCTGAAATGACCATTTTTCTAACTCTATACCAATCACATCCTATTTCACTCATTAGTTGGCTCTACTGAGGACAAAATATTCTCACCATGTTGTTAGAGAAACACAACATGGCCAAGGCCAGTCCTCTGTAGCGACTCCATGAGCAATGCCCAGCCCCAAAGAACTCACTTTTTCTCTTCTTCAGAGAACAGATGACCTGAGTACCCCTCAGTAAGTACCATCTCCTCAAGCATGAACTCACATACGCTTCTGTTGAATAAGCATACCCCTTCATCTACCCCAAAAGTGTGGAGATTCTGGAAAGGATCCCAAAGGATTGAAAGTGTTCTCAAGGGACCACGTCACACAGGCGTCTGCCCCACCCAACTCCATCCAGAAGAAAAGGACATATGTTAACTTTCCAGTGAAAAAGATGCACTTCAATATGACCAAATAATGTGGTAGTCAACACATAGAAAGCCCTTCGTGTTTAGAATAGAAAGATCAGAACTCCAGAAAGCTCACTGAGGAGGTATTTCTGGGGATAAAGGGATGTATGAATTAATTATTAAGCTGCAGTATGAAGTCTTAACAGATTTATAGCTGTCAAATCAGTAGATAAGACTGAATTAAGGGAGTAAAGCCAAACCTGGCAGTAGTCTGTAGGGGAAACATGTGGTTGATAGGAAACAATGGCCCCTTGCTGGCAGTAATATTAGTATCTCTCAGACTGGCAGCAGCGCACACTGGCTTAAGGTCCCCTTATATACACTGTCTCGTTTCATTCGTAAAACAAGCCTGTAAAATACTATCGACTCTACTTTACCAATGGTGGCCTTCAACATGAGGCCCTAAGTGACTGACCTGCCCAGGGTCACGCACAGCCCTTAGGAGCCACCTTGTACTTGAACCCAGACAGGTCTGACTCAAAGCCCTCAGTCTTCACCTTCCCGGCAGCCAACTCTAGGTCAGGTAGGCCTTCCAACACTTTGCATTTTGGTTGGAGGAAGTCTAGAAGTTGGAGGAAGTTTATGAGGTTCTCCTATGCTGTCAACTCTGTGAGCACTTTTTTAAAAGATTTTATTTTTAAGTAATCTCCACACCTAACGTGGGGCTCGAACACACGACCCCTTAGGTCAAGAGTCACACACTACCAACTGAGCAAGCCAGGTGCCCCGAGAGCATTTTTTTTAAGGGAAAACACAAACTTTATCTCAAAAATAGTTGAGGTGCTGTGGGGCACCTGGGGAGCAGGTGGGTTGAGTGTCTGGACTCTGGGTTTCAACACTGGTGGTGATCTCAGGGTCATGAGATCGAGCCCTGAGTCATGCTCTGTGCTCAGCAGAGAGCTCTCTCTCTTTCCCTCCAATCCCCTGACCCTCTCTCTCAAATATATAGTCTTAAAAAAAAAAAGAGAGAGATGATAAAACCTGCCACAAAACCAAGACAAAACCAACTGAGTTTTCAACTGACATCAGCTTTTCTAGTTCAGCTCTGCTTTTATTTTCCCTCCTAGGAGTTTGAGTAACACACAGAGTATTCCTTCAGGAAGGCCCACTCCTCTCAGTACCACACCACAGGATCACCATGGGAGTGGCCCCGTCAGGCAAGGTGACCAGCTCCACCTCCTCCCTGGCTCCAGCACACACGGGCCACACTTTCCATGGTGGGGCACACACCCAGCACTGGGCATCAGGAGAGCAGCACGCTCAAGGGTAGGTGGTCTGCAGCGCCCCCTCTCCTGCCACCCTGCACCCTCTCAGGAGTGGCGGCTCCATGGGGTTCTCCTCCCACAGGCACGTAAGTGCGAGGCAGCTGACTGTACTTTCCTGTGACTTCCCTGATTCCCTTCCAGCTCTTGCACATGCTTATTTGTAAAGAAACATCAAGAAAACCAAGCACTATTAAGTTTCCTTTCCCATTTAGCAGGGTAAGGAAAAGTGACACGAGTCCAGGAAGAGGGGCCGGGGAGTGACCAGCCCTGAGCTTCCCATGCCCATCTGGGGAAGGCTGTCAAAGGGGGTTAAGAACCCAAACCATTGAGAGCACATGCTTCCACTCGGGACTCTGATCAAAACATCGAATCCTCCGTGTCCTCCCAGTTGCTTTGAATGTAATGATAATCCTAGGCTTTGCGAGTCACTGGCATTTTCACTTGTATTTACAATTCTTCCTTTTTTTTTTTTTTCAAATTTTTATTTATTTATGATAGTCACACAGAGAAGGAGAGAGAGGCAGAGACACAGGCAGAGGGAAAAGAAGGCTCCATGCACCGGGAGCCCAAGTGGGATTTGATCCCGGGTCTCCAGGATCGCGCCCCAGGCCAAAGGCAGGCGCCAAACCGCTGCGCCACCCAGGGATCCCTTTTTTTTTTTTTTTTTTCCAATTCTTCCTAAAGAGATACTTTGTAAATGGCTTTTGGGCCCAGGGTGAAAAATATGCAAATATATTAATTTCATTTTCTTTCCAGATTCCGTAAACATCAATATTACCAATCTTCTCAGAGGATCGTAAAATGGAAATAACATCTTCAAAGGGGTCAAAATAATTCTTATATGATGGTTCTCCCACTAGGGAAGATTCAGTTTACTTTATCTTTCATTCAACCCAGCAAAGACATTTAAAATTTCACTGTTGAATTACAATAAACTGAGTTTCGGGATGAACTAGCACCAAACAAGATGACAGACAGATTCCAGCTTCCCTCGGGGCTGAGTGGCACCTAGTCCTTTCAAAGTCAGAGACAGGTGGTGACTTGTACTCACTGTCAGGTTCCAGTTGATCTGGGGGATCCTCATGTGCAGGTTCAGACTGAACAGAATCAGCAAGACTCCAGTTACTACAAATGCACTACAGCTCACGAACTCAAAAAAGTAGAGGCCTTCACACGGGGAGCACTCCATGATGGTCTCTATGCAGATGAACGCAATCAGGGCCAAAATCTAGGAAGAAAATTGGAAACACACATGTGCGTGTATATTTAGTACACATCCGTGGACATATGTGCCTGCCGCGTTTAAATAAAACCCACCACCACCACCATATGTGGCCAGTTTTCCTCCGGGGATGGAAGGATCACTGTCAGGAATATGATCTGATGAAATTCTTATGGAACAACAGGTAGAGGGAGGCCTTAATGAAAGGATCGAATTCCTAACGTGAACACCTACACCCTAGCACAGCCCCCCGACACCGTGCGGGTGCGGGTGCGGGTGCGGCTCGGCCCTCGGGAGGAAACAGACAGGACCAGCTCATGTGTTCAGTTCTTCCTCGGCCACTAGTAAGTGGACGCTGCCAACACACGTTTCTAATTTCTAGTCCCTACCACAATTATGCCCGACACTGAGAGGGCAGGGTCCCAACGGCGTCCATCTATGCCATCTGCAGCTACCCTGGTGGTTCGGGCGGGGGGCACGCAGGCTGAGGGCTTTAAGACAGGGCTGGGTATAATCCCCTCTTCTCGCAATGACAGGCGCCTACAAATGAGGTCCACCTAATTAATTCGCGAGCTGTGCTTTTTAAAAGTTATCACTAGACTTGGCCATAAAAAGTCAGAATGGCAGTCTATAAAAACATTGAAAAAAATGACCAATAATGGCACCAACTTGTTTCTAAAGGACCACAGTAACATTCTAGCACTATGTCCCAAGAGATCAGAGGTCACGGTCAAACAGGTATCAATGGAAATTACCATGTGAGCTTTTATTTTTTATTTATTTTTAAAGATTTTATTTATTCATTCATGAGAGACACAGAGAGAGAGAGAGAGGCAAGAGACACAGGCAGAGGGGGAAGCAGGCTCCATGCAGGGAGCCTGAAGCAGGACTTGATCCTGGGACTCCAGGACCGGATCATGCCCTGGGCTGAAGGCGGCGCTAAACCATAGAGCCACCTGCCCTTTTTTTTTTTTTTTTTTAAAGATTTTATTAATTCATTCACCAGGTGAGCTTTTAAAGGAAGATTTCAGGAAAAGGAGGAGGCCCAAAGGCTGAGTTAATGACCCAGCGATCAAAGAAAAGTCAGGTGGTCTTGCACCTAAACCAGATCAACCTTAGGCTCCGGGCCTCTGCTCTAGCACTTGTCTAACCAAACACCTCGCAGCCCACCACATGCAAGCCTGGGCCAGGACATGGGCCAAGCCCCCACTGCAAAGGTCCAGGCAGTGTAGGCAGGTGCTCTGTGGTCCTAGATTTGGCTTTAGAGCCAACACCATCAGCAGCACCAGAGAGCCGGCTAGAAGTCCAGAGTTTCTGCCTCTCCTCCTTGACCTACGAAGTAAAAATGATTGCTTTTTGGTTTTAGGGTTTTCTTTTTGACAAGACCGCCAGATGATGAAAGTGTGGGAAACATACAAGGCACGGGCTGTTCTGTGGCCCTCCTCTGCCTACTGGAGTCCCACGCATGTGCCACTCAATGCCACCTCCTCCCCATGCCTTCCCTGTCTCTCTCCATGCCAGACATGTTTCCATCCTCTGCCAGGAAAGCTTGTTCATCTGTGATTGCATTCTACCCTTTTTTATAATTGTCATTATGCCTCCCTTTGCCTCCTGAGCTTTCTGAGGGCAGGGCCAACCCACCTCTCTCCACTCCAGGTACCAAACAGAGGTACTAGCACACCACCAGCAAACAGGGGGATGGAGAGGGGCCACTAAAAACCCAGACCCACAATTGCTGACATGCTTGGCAGGGTCTCCACGTAAAAGGCACAGGGCAGGGCAGCTCTGCTCCATCCATTATCAGTACTTCAGCACAGCAATCATAAAAGACACCTCTCCTATCAAAACAAGGTTCACACTTCTATTTTAAGTCAATGCATTAGAGATAGGGGTCTTTAAGCACACACTTTGTGCTTTTCCTAATGGCTCTTAAAATTTTCTATAGAACCAGAGACTTGAATTCTCCATCTGAATTACATGCTTGACTTGCAATCAATTCACAAAGGAGCAGTTCATATAAGGGAAACTCCTAAACTTTTTCTTCCCCCTGTAATTGGATCTAGTAATCTTGGGCAAGAAATAACACACTGTACTGATGAGTTACAAATGTTTCTGGTATGCTAACTTCAACCATATTTGTGTGGGAAGGTAACACCTACATTCTTAAATATTAAAAGGAAAACAGTTTAAGAATATGCAAATCTAATAGGCCTCTCAATACAGCAGTGAACAAAACAAAAATCTGCTCTCTAGCTCATAGTCTAATGAAGGAGAAGCTTTTAAAAATTAAAAGTACAGAATGCTAGGCAGTGTGAAGTGCAAAGGGGGAAAAATCAAAGCAGGGCAGGAGAATGCAATGTAACTAGGGCAAAGGTGTTTGAAATTTTAGGAGTGACATGGAAGGCCTGAGAATGTTCTAGATTTATTACAAAGTTTATTACAGTCTATTACAAAGGACAATCAAGTGAAAGAGAACTTCAACTGCCTCTCTTTATTCTGACCTCAGGCTGTAGTCTGATTGAGTTCTTTCAAGCTTATCCCTCAACTCAGGAGAAACACCCTGCAGCAAAGCATGCCCCTGATGGAAACCGAAACTACCCCTTCAAGCAACAAGGACTGCCCAGAGCCAGCCAGACCCCGTGGGGTGACCCCAAGACAATCGTCAACCTGACCTTTATGCCCCAGCTGCTTGTACCTACAACCTTTGGCCCACATTTCTTTCTTTCTTTCTTTCTTTCTTTCTTTCTTTCTTTCTTTCTTTCTTTCTTTCTTTCTTTCTTTCTTGATTTTATGTATTTAAAAATAAAAAAATAAAATAAAAAATAAAAAAAAGATTTTATGTATTTATTCATGAGAGACACAGAGAGAGAGGCAGAGACACAGGCAGAGGGAGAAGCAGGCTCCATGCAGGGAGCCCGACGCGGGACTCAATCCCAGGATCCTGGGATCATGCCCTGGGCCGAAGGCAGACGCTCAACCACTGAGCCATCCAGTCGTCCCTGTCCCACATTTTCCTCACATAAACCCAGAAACATTTTCGGTACTTGAGAAATACCTTTGAGATGCCAGTCCTGTCTTGCTGGTGTCAGCCTCACTGAAATAAATTCCTTTCTAGTTTCACCATCACTCTTTGGATTTTGTCAGTGGTGAGCAGACTAACCTGGTCCGTGGGGAACCCTGGAGCCAGGTGCTCTTGCACCCTGGTGACAAAGGGATATACCTGAACAGCCTATGAAGAGACACAGGAAGCAAGGTCCAAAGGGGCCTCCAACACAGGAGCTTCTGTCCAGGAGTCTGGAACGCACCACCTTCCCCCGCACGGAGATACATTTTGGTTTACCGAACCCGGGCGTTCAAGGTTTTACAGAGCTCAGTCGGTAGCCCCTTCCCCTTCCCAGAGATGAGTGGGGTTGAAAGCTCAAACCTCTCATCACACAGTTGGTTCCCCTGGCAACCAGCCCCCAGCTCTAGTGCTTAGCAAAAGTCCTCTCATTAACATAAACTCTGATGTGGCTGAAAGGACGCTGATGAGAATTATCAAAAGACACCTCTTATCATGGAGAAAATTTCAAGGATTTTAAGAGCTCTGTACCAGAAATGGGATGAAGACCAAATATCTATTTTCTTATTATAAATCACGATATCACAAGTATTCATATGTAAACAGAGATCCAGACAGAGACGCATAAACACACAATTATACACATACAATAATTTAATCAGTTCCCATTCGATAGGCATTCAGGCGGCTTCTAATATTGCTTCTAATGAGCAGCACACTTTTTTGCCTCCCTTTTGACACAGTCAATATCAAATTTTCCTCCAGCACAGTGAAGGCTGACTAACAATTGTTGCTAAAGTAAAAGCTACCTATTGACCAAAAAGAAGAAAATAAGGGTTCAAAGTTACACTGGAAGCCAACTTCAAGGCAAACAAAGGGACGCCTGGGTGGCTCCACAGTGGGGCGTCTGCCTTTGGCTCAAGGCATGATCCCAGTTCTGGGATCGAGTCCCACATCGGGCTCCCTGCTTCTCCCTCTGCCTGTCTCTCTGCCTGTCTATGTCTCTCATGAATAAATAAATAAAATCTTTAAAAAAAAAAAAAAGGCAAACCAAGAATCAAAAGTAATTCAACTTATAAAAGTTTTGCAGGGGCACCTGGGTGGCTCAGTGGTTGAGCATCTGTCTTTGGCTCAGGTTGTGGTCCCAGGGTCCTGGGATTGAGTCCCACATCAGGCTCCCCACAGGAAGTCTGCTTCTTCCTTTGCCTATGTCTCTGCCTCTCTCTGCGTGTCTCTCAAGAACAAATAAATAAATTTTTTTTTTTAAATAAAGTTTTGCAATAGACAAATGTCACAATGTAAAACAGCACAGAGATATTTAAAAAGATACAAATAAGTAACAGTTACTGCATTTGCTAACTGGAGGATCATGCATGTCCTTGGACAAAGAGCCCTTTCCATGGGGCACCTACCAACGAACCAGGAATATTTTCATAGTTGGTAAGTAAGCTGATATTAAATGGTTGTCAGGTTTCTAATTATGACTGACAACATCAGAAAGCAGGAAGGGAAGGAGAGAAAAAGATTTGGCTGATTAAGTTACTATTAAAACTTTTTAAAATTTCATAACACCCCATGTTTCTATCGGTGGGAGTGTTAAGCGTCAAGACCCTTCTGGAAGGCCCTAGTAATCAATCAGCAGCGCTGTTCACCAGTACACCTCGCTCTCCTCCTTCCAGGCACACCGCAGGGTTGGAGGTTTGTGATAAGAGATGTTCCCCAGGCAGATTTATTCTCAGGATGACAGACTTGATGCTCAGAACTCCAGACCTGCAGCTCTGGGTTCCTATCACAACTCCTTTGGCCAGGTGGCGATGGAATAACAATGGGAGTTTTGGGGATTCGGCTCACTGGAAGCTGAATGAGAGACAGGTTACACTTGGGTTCAGCTGTCACTTCCACCCATAGTTACTGTACAGAGTTACATAGTTGTACAGTTGTACACACTGTACATAGTTACTGTAGCTTTCCCACTGCAGAAATGGCTTCCAGATATGCTCTGAGCTGACTTGATGAAGAAGAAATGAGCCCTAAAACTCACAAGGCAGATCAGGATTATATTCAATAATACAGAGTATGCAATTATAAACACACTACATATTTTCTCCCTTTTTGGTGGAAATTAAATAGAATTGATCAGCTGTTCTAGGATATGTACGGCAGAGGCCTGTAGCAGTATTACAAAGCAGGAGCACACGTGTGTGAGAGACTACAATTCATGCATCCCAGTGAGTCAGATGGCATCTGATAAACCTTGAACTGACAAAGTTGGAAAGCCCCTCTAAAAAAAAATGGCACACAAAACTGCCTCCAGTGCACTGAAACAGACTGAAGAAATAAATGTGCCAGTGACAAACTGCTACACACTCATCCATAAATTGATGCATGTTAGCATAACAGCACGTTGATCGCAAAGTGGTGTTGCTCAATACCAAACAGTGGCAATCTAAGATCCGAATTGTTCTGGCGTATACCTACATTTCAGACTGATTCTGTAGACTTTTTCGGTATTAAACTGATCGTACCAAAAATTCAAATATGACCTGTGTTAGTGTAGGCCAAAAACAAAAACATTTTTTAAATTCATAATTTTGTGTGTTTCTCATTAAAAGTACTCACTCTCATACCTAGCTTTCTATTTTTAATTTTACATATTTTCCCTTAAAGTGGGCCTCCCAAAATCACATCAGTCTCAGGCCACTTAAAGCCTGGATCTACTTCTGGGTTTGGATAACAAAAAGTCTGAGTGGGTGAGAGATCTGTTACTCTTGGCAGTGGCCGGCAGGCAAGCTCCCTTCTCCCTGCCACAGCAGCCAGCACTATTCCAGGAGCAGGTGGCCTGAGTACGGCTCATCAGAGAGGAGTGTATTACGTGCCAGAGAAGGAAGCCTCCCTTGTGTTAAGCCATTGAGATTTTAGCTTTGTTTGTTGCTACAGCATAATCCAACTCATACTCACTAGAAAAGAGCACTTTTGCATACTGTTAAATTTCACAAAAAAAAAAAAAAAATTCACATGTCCTAGGTATCTGGTACAAAACTGCCAATTTTATGGGATGAATATGTCACTCACTCATAAAGACACCAGACCCAAATTGTTTTATAAACTTACTAGATTGTCAAAAGAAAGATGTAGAGATATTAACCATGTTATTTATAATTTTAAAACAAAAGAATAAAATATCCGGAATTTCATTTCAGGAATCCATCTGTGTGGTAGGACTATGGACATATATTTTTTTAAAGGCTTCTTTTATTTTCCAAAATGTCTACAATGAGTATGTGTGGTTTAAAAAAAAATTAAATATTCTCTATATTGAAGCATCCAGGTTTATTATGAGTTAAATGTTAGTGACCTCTAAGAATCCATCCTTATTTGTTTTGAAACTATTCATGAATATTTTAAAATGACATTGAAAGCTCTAATGGAAAACGAAAGTCACTCTGCAAGTCCATGTTGGTCCCATTTCTTTATCAGAAGAGTTCATCATTTCTAAAGCCTTCTTGAAAAAAAATAAATAAAAAATAATAATAAAGCCTTCTTGTGAGCATAATCCTATTTCCTGGCTGCCACTGCACTCTTACGTGCAGAGAGTGGGCACAGTGTTAACAGCCTAGAGGCCGGCATGTAATAACTTTATGTGATGGCAAGGACCCCGGAAGAAAATGTGACCCTATTATCTATGAGGACATCTTTGAAGATGAGGCAAAATCCTAACCTTCCTTCATCACCAGTTTCTTAATGGATCTAATGAAACTTATTTAAAGATACACATGTAAGCAAAAATCACAATATTGAAAAATAACTTTAAGGAGCCTTAAAATCACCAGATGCAAAAATGACTGTCCATATGAAGACTGAGGATCTGCAGTGACTGCTATGTGGCCGGACAACTTCTTCAGCGACCCTGATCTCTCTGCACCTGGAAGTGGGCTGGGCTTAGGGTGTCAGTACCCACACAGTGAACACACCCCATTAGACACACAAAGACAGATAACTATCCATGTACAAAGGCTTAGTGTCCGGAGAGGTATTGAGGTTTAGGAGACAGAGGGTGGCTGAGGGCTTGAGAAATCTTTCCAGAGGGCAATGGACTCAGGCTGTCTTAGAAACAGGAGAGAGCCCTGTGAGGTGGCGCCTGACTTTCACAATGAGATTCTTGGTTTGGGGTCACGTGCAAGGTAGGCACAGAACCTGGTCCCTGACCAAAGTACCTCAGTTTTCATATTTATATTCCCATAAACGGTGGGTCCTGAACTTTGCTGACCAAAGAAGAGAACAGCTGTTTAGACACCCTTCTGAACTAATGCTCAAGGAAGCATGCAATCATCAGCCTGGTTTATACACTGGGAAAATATTTGTCATGCTGTTTAAAAAAGTTTTTTCGGGAGGTGCCTGGGTGGCTCAGTTGGTTAAGTATCTGACTCCTGATTTTGGCTCGGGTCATGATCTCAGGATTGCAGAGTCGAGCCCCACAACGGGCTCCTCACTCAGCTGGGAGTCTGCTTGGGATTCTCTCCTCCTCCCTCTTTCCCTCCCTTCACTCATACATGCAAATGCTAAATAAAATGTTTTTGTTTTGTTTTTCTTTTTAATTTTTATTTATTTATGATAGTCACAGAGAGAGAGAGAGAGAGAGAGAGAGAGAGAGAGGCAGAGACACAGGCAGAGGGAGAAGCAGGCTCCATGCACTGGGAGCCCGACGTGGGATTTGATCCGGGGTCTCCAGGATTGCGCCCTGGGCCAAAGGCAGGCGCCAAACCGCTGCGCCACCCAGGGATCCCTATTTTGTTTTGTTTTTTAAAGAAAAGTTGGGATCCCTGGGTGGCTCAGTGGTTTAGGGCCTGCCTTCCACCCAGGGCGTGATTCTGGAGACCCAGGATTGAGTCCCATATGTGGCTCCCTGCATGAAGCCTGCTTCTCCCTCTGCCTGTGTCTGTGCCTCTCTCTCTCTGGATCTCTCATGAATAAATAAATATAAATAAATAAAGAATGAAAAGAAAAGAAAAGAAAAAAGTTTCATTAAGTTTGAAAACTAACCAGTCTGGCCCTGTCAGCCGCAGAGAGGCGGCCCTCTGCAGTGGGCCCCGCAGCCCCACAGTTCTGGGCTTCCTCCCGTCAGGCCCCAGACTATTTCTGTGCTGACCTATCCCTGGTCTTGGGGTACCCGGGACACATCGACGTGGGGACAGTTATCACAAGCCTCACAGTGAAAATTTGAAGCATGTCCTGTGTTACCTGAACGCGGAGGATTTTTTCCCTGAGCGCTTCTATTAACCCCGCAGAAAGCTGTGCCGCTCAGCGCTGAACCTGCTCAGGTGGCCACCCCGTGAGCCACGGAAGGTCCCCGGAGCCCCTCCCCCGAGGGCCTATCTCAGGACTGATGCGCACACGCAGCGGGGACCTAAGTGCTTCAGAACCAGGCCAAGCTCTCGGCAAGTCCTGCGCGTTCAAAACTGGAGTGTGTCTCTTCCCAGTGAGACTGAAAAGGTGCTTGAAGATGGGACAGGGCCCCATGCAGCCTCGCGGACCGGCCACTGAGTGCCGCGGGGGGGCCGCGGGGGGTCGTGGAGGGCCGCGGGGGGGCCGCGGGGGGTCGTGGAGGGTCGTGGAGGGCCTCGGGGGGCCGTGGGGGGTCGTGGAGGGCCTCGGGGGGCCACGGGGGGTCGTGGAGGGCCTGGGGGGCCGCGGAAGGCCTGGGGGGCCGCGGGGGGTCGTGGAGGGCCTCGGGCGGCCGCGAGGGGTCGTGGAGGGCCTCGGGGGGCTGCAGGGGGTCGTGGAGGGCATCGGGGGGTCGTGGAGGGCCTGGAGGGGCTGCGGGGGTCGTGGAGGGCCTCGGGGGGCCGCAGGGGGTCGTGGAGGGCCTGGGGGGGCCGTGGATGGCCTCGGGGGGGCCGCGGAGGGCCTCGCGGGGGCTGCGGGGGGTCGTGGACGGTCTCGGGGGGCTGCGGGGGGTCGTGGAGGGCCACAGGGGGCCGCGGGGGGTCGTGGAGGGCCTCGGAGGGGCCGCGGGGGGTCGTGGAGGGCCTCGGAGGGGCCGCGGGGGGTCGTGGAGGGCCTCAGGGGCTGCGGGGGTCGTGGAGGGCCTCGGGGGGCTGCAGGGGGTCGTGGAGGGCCTCGGGGCGCTGCAGGGGGTCGTGGAGGGCCTCGGGGGGCCGCGGGGGGTCGTGGAGGGCCTGGGGGGGCCGCGGGGGGTCGTGGAGGGCCTCGGGGGCTGCGGGGGGTCGTGGAGGGCCTCAGGGGGCCGCGGGGGGTCGTGGATGGCCTCGGGGGGGCCGCGGGGGGTCGTGGGGGGCCTCGGGGGGGCCGCGGGGGGTCGTGGAGGGCCTCGGGGGCTGCGGGGGGTCGTGGAGGGCCTCGGGGGGTCGTGGAGGGCCGGGGGAGCGCAGGGGGGGCGACGCGGTGCCCACCCCCGAGCCCAGCCTCCGCGCCCACGGGCGGCACGCGGCCCCCCACCGTCTGGGCGCCCCGCGCGATGGGAGCTGCTCCCCGCCGTCCCTGCAGCCGCCCGGGGCAGCACCGGGCCGCGCGGAGGGCACGGACCACGCGAGGATGCTCTCCCGCCCTGCGCTGCGCAGGGGCCGCTCGCGGCCGGACACTCACGCCCACTCAGGAAGCGGGTGTCATCGCCACGGTGAGGCCAGAAGATTGGTCCGAGGCCCCGAGGCTGCTGCTCCGCCTCGTGCTCCTGCACCAGGTCACCAGGTGTACCCGCCCAGCTGGTGTATTCCTCGGCGGGGCCCACACTGCGACCCGGGCAACCAGGGCCACCGGGGCGCTGCGCTGGCAGAGCTCGCAACTACATGACTCATTCTCAAAGGGGCCGAACTGCAGTAACAGCTCAAATTTTCTAAGAAAAGTAATCCACGAGTCGCTCCTCTCAAGGGGGGGCCATCCGTCCCCTAAGGAAAGTAGATTCAAAATTGTTTCCCTCCGGGGGGGCCCGGGTGGCTCAGTGGTTGAGCGTCCAGCTTCGGCTCAGGGTGTGATCCCGGGGTCCCGGGATCGAGTCCCACATCCAGCTCCGCGAAGGGAGCCTGCTTCTCCCTCTGCCTGTGTCTCTGCCTCTCTCTCTGTGTCTCTCATGAATAAATAAATAAAATCTTTAAAACACTAAAAATTAAAAAAATAAAAAGATAAAAAAACAAAAATTTAAATTTAAATTTAAAAAAATTTTTTAAAAAGTTTCCCTCCACTCCCCTGAGACAGTAGAGCAACGAGTAAAAATTTTTTTTGGTTCTCAAACAAAGGAGCTAACTGCCATGCCACTGGGGGTGAGCGGTGGGGTTGAGAGAGGTGGGGAATTAAGAGAACCACCTGCTCTGGAAGGGCAGAGCTGCCCTTAGGCGCTAAAGCCACCGGGCAAGCAAGGGGCACGATTTAGACAGAAGAATTAGGTAAGCGAAGGAGCCAAGGGGGCAGGGGCAAATAAGGGCCTTATTGTTGAGAGGGGAGAGCACAAAAGGGGGAGGCTGCCAAGGACTCAGGGCAGAAAGAAGAAAACAGGAGGCCAGGGGAGGTGACCAGCACCAGCAGCTCCGCCAGGTATGCCCCACGGGCAGCCACATTCCGGGGCCTAAGGCTTCATTTTCGTTTGCAAAGAAAGACAGAAAGCATCAGGCTGTCACTGCTCCGGGGAGCTGTCGGCCTGGTCTGACCTAAGCTTGGCCCACGTTACAAGGCCAGTGTGACCAGGGCTCCGGACGTATTTTCCAAGCTGGGTTCTACTGTGCAAATAATTTTGCCATTCTGAAATCCTAAAGCTGTACGTAAGTTAGGAGCTGACTCAAGGGATTGTATTTCAACCTCTTTTTTTGGCAAGACTCTCACCTTTAACATAAATTATTATACTTACAGCGTAAGCGAGCTCGATCACACACACACACAGTAAACCCACAGGTCACTTGTACACAATGGCTGGCCACAGCATACCACAGTCTCAGACAAATTAAAACAGGCTTATTTTTGGATATCCAACTACGTAGAGCACACAAACAGTGTTCCCAATGAAGTGCAAAACATTTTTTCTTTAAAAAAAAAAAAAGTTTAGAAAACCTTATTATGTGGTTTGATGATAGAATTGCGCATGACTTCAGAAAACCACAGGACGGTCAGCATCTTTCTTGCCAAAAAATGCCCACAGCATTTTCCTGCAAATGCCACCCTGCCCCAAAAGCTACATTTTCAGACCGTTTAAATTAGTAATGGAGCAAAAACAACGCACATGTAGCGGACACAGGAAATCAGCCGCCTTCAAACGATACACATGTGAAGATGGTTAACTATGCTGCTGGCATTCGACTTCCTTTCCCCACTCCTTTTCTCATGTCCTTGCTTCATGGATGAAGCTGAAATCCCAGGAAGTGGTATCACATCCCTACATGATTCAAAAGCAAAACCTGTCCCCTTTTCTGTCTCTCCCTTGCTTTAATTCTCAGGCACCTCCCCACCCTAGCGTCCCTGACAAACCACTTTTAGCCAAATAGAAAGGACAGTTTTTCTCATTGAACAAGAAACGAGCAGTCCAAGGGTAGCTTTTTGCTAAAGATTAATTTAGGCCACAATAGCGAACTGCATATCCTAAGAGGCCAGGCAGCAGCCCATCGGAAAACCCAGCACAGCCCCAAACCCCAGAGCCTAATAGCCCCAGAACCCCTGTATCATCCACCTTAGGGAGGGTCCAGGAGGAGAGGAACCTACTTAAGTGGTCAAATCCATGATCCCCAGGACCTTGCACACAGATTCAGGGATAACCTTTCAGCAGGCTTTGTAAATGGTGTCCCTAGCTCCAGAGACAATAAGGATAGTGGCCTTCTAAGAAATTCAACATTTGCTGAGCACTTCTATGGGTCAAAGGATACAGTCACTGCCACAAACCTTCTTTCATTTAATCTTCATTCCACTCTGTGAAGAACACATGATTGGTTTGCTTGTTTGGTTTTTTATAAAAGATTTTATTTATTTATTCATGAGAGACACAAAAAGAGAGAGAGGCAGAGACATAGGCAGAGGGAGAAGCAGGCTCCATGCAGGGAGCCCGATGTGGGACTCGATCCCAGGACCCCAGGATCACACCCTGGGCGGAAGGCAGGCGCTAAACCACTGAGCCACCCAGGCGTCCCTGGTTTACTTGTTTTTAATCAAGATATAATACACATGCCATAAAGTTCACCATTTACAGTATACAATTCAGTGGGTTTTAGTATATTCAAAGTTATGCAACCATTTCATTATGTAATTCCAGAGCATTTCATCATTCTAAGAAAAATATTGTTTATTTGTTTGTTTGAGGGCAGGTACGAGAGAGAGAGAGAGAGAGAGACTCTTACGCAGGATGCACATCCAGGAGCCTGACCTGGGGCTCAATCTCACAACCCTGAGATCACGACCTGAGCCAAAATCAAGAGTTGGATGCTTAACCGACTGGGCCACCCAGATGCCCCATGGAACATGGGTTTTTAATCCCCATTCTATTGATGCAAAAAAAAAAAAAAGAGGGAAAGATGTTAAGCAACCCATTCAAGATCACAAAATCTCCAACAGAACTAGGTTGAAACCCATCCCTGAACCTTTTACAGCACTGGTCACTGTGAATCACCCCTCCAGCCACCCTTACTTCCGCTGCTCTCTTCCCATCCTGCCTCCTCGCAAAAGGTGGAAGCTCCCCCAAGGCTGTGGCTCTGCTGCTTTCTCATCAAACGTGTGTACCCAACAGATTCCCCTGATCCAACTCCTACTTCCACATGTGCTTCTCTCATCTGAACTTCTAGGTAAGCTCCAGATCCAGGCTGTCACACCACTGGCCCCCACAATGGGCATCCCTACCTAAATATCCCCAGGCACGCACAAAAATCCCCTTCCCTAATCAGTTAATTGCATCACTGGCCATTAGCACAGCCACTTGGCATAGCAGTTCAAGAGCTAGGACTCTCGAGTCTCATAGCCCTATGTTCTGATTTTAGCTCTGCCACCTAGTTCTACAGCTCTAGGCATGTTATGTCCTTCTCTGGGCCTCTATTCATCCATCAGTAAAATGGATGGGGACAATGCTTATCTTGCAGGGTTGCTGCAAAGATCAGCTGTAGAATCCTTAGCACTGTGCCTGGCACATGGTGAGTGTTGAGTGACAAAGAGCCATTGCCATTACAGTGTGAAAGGTGCAAGAGAACCCAGACTGCCTTCACTGGCTGAGTCTGGTGAGGAATGAGCACACGCTGGTATGTATCAGAATGTTCTTCCTTTTGAAGGCTAAATAATATTCCACTACATGTACATACCACATTTTGTTTCTCCATTCATCTGTCCGTGAACACTTGGATTGCTCCCACCTTTTGGCTATCATGAATAATGCCACTGTGAATGTGAGTGTGCAAATCTCTGTTTGAGCCCTGCTTTCATTTCCTTTCAGTGTACACCCAGAAGTGGAATTGCTGGATCATAATTCTACTTTCAGTTCTTAGTAATCAAAAATTTAAGCATAAAAGAGATGAAAGTATGAAAATCAAAATCATAAATAAAACCCTTAAATCATAAATTTGAATGAGCTTTTTGCTTAAAAAAAAAAAAAAAAAAAAAAAAAGCTGTATTCACCGAAAAGACCTAGACATGTAAACCCAGTAATAGTGGGCAACCCTGGTGCCTGGACTGAGTCTCTAAGAATTATTTTACACTAACAGGAACAAAAACATCTAAGAGAAATGACTGATTTCAAGCCTGGGGCAGGACACACACAAGATAAGCCTATGGGAAATCAAGTACACTGTCGAAGACTACTGAGGTTTCGTCAGAAGGTCACAGGGGTCAACCTGGAGGGGCTCCCAATGACCAACAAGACAGTACAAATAGATATATGTGTGTATAAATGTGCACATTTGAATAACATTCAAATCTTGGTTTCTAAATACTATCATTTTCCAATGAAAGGAACCAGGGTTCCTTGGAGAATTCCAGGGCTGAGGCAGAAGAATCTAAGATGAGCCTGGAACTCTCGTGTCTGAGAATGAAGGGAGCATATCTAAAGAATATCTTCCAAAGGGGCTCCCATTGGCCAAATCTGGGACAATTTGGGCATCAAAATAAATAATAATTATTAAATAATAAAGCCCATGAATAAGGGGACCTGGGTGGCTCAGTGGCTGAACGTCTGCCTTCAGCTCAGGTTATGATCCCAGGTCCTGGGATCGAGTCTCACAGCAGGCTCCCTGCTCAGCAGAGAATCTGCTTCTCCCTCTACCCTTCTCCCCCTGCTTGTGCTGTCTCTTTCTCTTGCTCTCTCTCTCAAATAAATAAATAAAATCTTAAAAAAAAAAAGTCTGTGAATAAAAACATGAACCCATACTGACATAAACAGGGAAGAAGAAAAAATTCTTCCTTACAGTTGAAAATCCAACTAATAAATATAGAAGAAATGACAGATCCATACAGTTGCCATTTGGCAACCATCACAACACTTGATTCAAGCAAGAATCATCAATGGATATTAAAACTAATGAGTGAAAGTTGAGGAGTTACAGGATATTTACATACTCTAAAAGTATCTCCCCACAGAAATACTAATTATAACAAAAAAATAGTAACTTGAGAGTGGAGAAGCCAGGCAGATAGCACTTTAACCAAGTTAAGATCCCTGGTAAGAGAACAAATATCTACGTCATCTGCCTCCGATAGGAGGCAATGAAAAGAATGCATCATTATTTCTGTGGTATTCCTGACAATACCACAAAATAACCAGAATCCAAACATGAGAAAACGTCAGACTAACCCAAATTGAGGGACGCGTTACAAAATAACTGGCCTGTATTCCTCCAAAACGTCAATGTCACGAAACACAAAGGCTGAGAACTATTCCAGACTCAAGGAGATTAAAGAGAAATGACAAATGAATCCAACATACGATCCAGGATGCTCTTGTACTACGCAGAACAGTTCTGAGACAACCAAAGAAACATGAAGAAGGTCTACAGTGTAGCTTCAGTATTCTATCATTTCCTCACTTTGATCATGGTACTGTGGTTTTATAACATGGTCTTGTCTTTAAGGTCACCGAAGTATTTAAGGATAAACAGACGTCAAGTCTGTACTACAAAAGACTTAAAAGACTCAAAAGACTAAAATAAATTTTTTTAATTTTTAAAAAGACTAAAATATAAATATCCATATACATATGAGTATGTACACAAAAAGAGAAAGGATAATGTGGTAAAAAGTTAACATTTGGAGAATCTAGGAGAATGTATGGATTATTGTGTACTACTCTTGCAACCTTTGCTAAGTCTGAAATTATTTCAAATTCACAAGTCTTTTTAAATGACCACAAAATATTGAATATTAAACACATAAAAGCCATGAGTTTTCAATGGACATTTCAAGGGGGAAAACGCCACTGTTCACCTTTGAGGGTTGCTAAAGCACCACTTTGTATTAGGAAAGCTGAGAAAGGACAGGAACCAAGTAGGTACCTTGCTTGTCTTTCCCGTACAAACTGTATTTCAAGGCAATCAAACGGATGAAGAAAAGCTCCTTAGAGAATCACAGCCAGCAAATGCAGAAGGAAGGACGGAATTACAAAATCACCAGTTGGTAATGGATCTGGCCCAGAGTTTCTCAGCCCACCTGAAAGCTTGATGTTAACTTGGTAGGATTCAATCAAAAAATATTCTTTTTTTGCCTGCCAATTTATTTATTTTTTATTTTTTAAAGATTTTATTTATTCATTCCTGAGACACACAGAGAGAGGCAGAGACACAGGCAGAGGGAGAAGCAGGCTCCATGCAGGGAGCCCGGTGTGGGACTCCATCCTGGGACTCTGGGATTACACCCTAGGCCAAAGGCAGGCACCAAACCACTGAGCCACCCAGGGATCCCCTTACCTGCCAATTTATCAAAACCATCCTTCTAGCTCTCATTTGTGCCACCCTCCACTAAGGCTTTCTCTGGCTCTTGAGGCACCTAGCTGGCTGGGTATAGAGCGTGTAGCACTTCATGCTGGGGTTGTAGGTTGAAGTCCCACACCTGGTGTAGAAATAAAAAATAAAATCTTGGGGTGGGGGGGGCTTCCTTTGGCTTACGCTTACCTCACTCGGACTTCCTGTAGCTCTTGTTCTAACCACTGGTTCACATACTTGGTGCACATGAGGATCTTTTCAAAATTCTGATACCAACACCATACTCCAGAACAGTTTCCCAAACTCGGCACTACTGATACTTTGGACCAGATAATCATTTGTTCTGGGGGCTGCCCTATGCACCATGTGATGTTTAGCAGCATTCCTGGCCTCTACCAGCTAGGGGCCAGAACTCGATCCAAACTCTGTGGTGGCAACCAAGAATGTCTCCAGACACTGTCAAATGTTCCCTGAGTGGCAAAATCTCCCTCCTCCAATCACCACTGATCCAGGTTGTGATCATCATCGGCTGTTAGGCTATTAAGTAAAAGGCCAATGAGGAATTTTAAGTAGATGGATCAGGCTCAAAACACTTGTACCCACCAATCAATCCTAGTGTCACTAGAAGTGAAATAATCAGACACCACTGCCTTCTGATGTCAGTGCAATAGGATGTACACAGCAGCACCTAAAAGCTTTCTTACCACCCCCCAAAATCAAGCCTCCTGAGTCAACTAGATTACAGGAATTGGAAGAGTTAGAGAAACATGTTAAATTTACACTGAGGAAGGAGCTCATCAGCCAAATTCAAAATGTGGGCAATTCGACACAACAAATTACCTCATCTCATCAATAAATAAACAGCATAAAAGGAAGAGGGGCTGTTACAGATAAGAGAGATTAGGAAACATACTGATTAGAGGCAATGTGTGGATCTTGCTTAGATCCTAATTCAAACAAACCCAAAAGGCACTTTTGTGATCCCTGAAGAAAAAACAAAACAAAACACATACTGGATATTAGATAATGTTAAGGAACTATTAATTATTTAGATATGATAATATGTGAATGTATCATTTAGGGGAAAAGGTCTTTAACTGTTAGAGATGCATACTAAGTATTAACAGTTGAAATGCTATGGTATCTGAGACAAGTTTGAAAATACGACAGCCAGGGTGGGGGTAGCGGTTTAATGCCACCTCCAGCCCAGGGCGTGATCCCAGAAACAAGGGATCGAGTCCCACGTTGGGCTCCCTGCACAGAGCCTGCTTCTCCTTCTGCCTGTGCCTCTGCCCCCCCCCCCCACTCTTTGTGTCTCTCATGAATAAATAAATAAAATCTTAAAAAAAAAAGTAAAATACGACAGCCAGAAAAAGGCAGGGCGTGAGGGGGAGTTGATAAAAAGAGACCATAAAATGTTCGTTAACTGTTGAAGATGGGTGAAGAGGATATGGGGATACATTATACTATTCTCTGTACTGGGATGAAGATTAATTTTATGTGTCAACCTGAGTGGGCCATGTGGTGCCTGGATTAAACACTGTTTCTGGGTGTGCCTGTGAAGGTGTTTTCAGGTGAGATTAGCATTTGAATCTTAAGTAATCTCTGTAAAGTAGATTGCCCTCCCCAGTGTGGTTGGACACCATCCAGTCCACTGAGGGCCTGAATAGAACAAAAGGGTGAGAAAGGAAGAATTCGCCCCTTTCTTCCTGCCCCACTGCCCAGTCCCGTCTTCTCCTGTGCTTGGGTTGGAGTTTACATCATCAGCTCTGGGCGGATAGTGCTCTGAATTACACTACTGGCTTCTGGGGATCTCCAGCCTGCAGACAGCAGATCACGGGACTTCTTAGCTTCCACAGTCACGTAAGCCAATTTCTCACAATAAATCTCCTTTTATATCCTACTAGTTCTATTTCTCTAGAAGCCTGATTAATACAACTAAGTTAATGTCTGTTAAGTTTCCATAATAAAAACCTTAATTTAAAAAGAATGTCAAGGGGGGATCCCTGGGTGGCGCAGCGGTTTGGCGCCTGCCTTTGGCCCAGGGCGCGATCCTGGAGACCCGGGATCGAGTCCCACGTCGTCGGGCTCCCTGCATGGAGCCTGCTTCTCCCTCTGCCTCTGCCTCTGCCTCTCTCTCTCTCTCTCTCTCTCTCTCTCTGTCTCTCATGAATAAATAAAATCTTTAAAAATAAAAATAATTTCGAGGGCACCTGGTGGCTCAGTTAGCTGGGCTTTGTCTGCCTTTAGCTCAGGTCACAGTCCCAGAGTCCTGGGATGGAGTCCCATATCAGGCTCAGCTGGGAGCCTGCTTCTCCCTCTGCCTGCCACTCCCCCTGCTTGGGCTCTCTCTATCTAAATAAATAAAATCTTCAGAATAGAATAGAATGAAACGAAGTCAAGGGATTTATACCCAGAATATACAAAGAATTCTCCAATCTTTACAGTAAGAAAACAATCCAATTAAAAGTAGGTAGAAGACACCTCATGAAAGAAGGTACATAGATGGTGAATAGATACATGAAAAGATCCTTAACATCCTTAGTCACTAGGGAAATGCAAATTAAGATCACAATGACATACCACTTCACACTCACCAGAATGGCTACAATATAGAAAATGGCAATACCCAGAGATGTGACAAATGCAAACTTGGGGCACGTGGGTGGCTCAGTAGTTGACTGTCTGCCTTTGGCTCAGGTCATGATTCCCCCCCACCCCCACCCATCAAGTCCCACACGGGGCTCCCTGCAGGGAGCCTGCTTCTCCCTCTGCCTGTGTCTCTGCCTCTCTCTCTGTGTCTCTCATGAATGAATAAATAAAACCTTTAAAAATAATAATAAAATTAATTAATTAATTTTGAAACAAGCCCCTAAAATGATAAACAAATCTTCTGGTAAGCTTTTCCCGAGCCCTCCACAGTTAGTCTTTCTTCTTCCAGGCTTCCCCATGATGTCCTCCAAGCAGGGTGCCCTGAGCCTCATTTCCTCCTTATCCCTTAGCCTCTCCTGCTGACTGAGGTGAAGGAGGAAATGCCTCCAATGTGCCTTGCTCCTGTGTTTACACGTTTATTGCATGGTGGTGCCTGTCTCAGGAATTATGTCTATCTGGTTTCCTGCTCTATCCTCCTTGAAGGCCCTCAGTAAACAGCTGGTTAATGACTGACTGACCAATGAGAAATGAACAGGTACCTAATAAATGACCATTAAACCATACCCACAGGTAACTGGACACTATCCAAAGGGTGATAATTAATATTTCATGTCGGCTTAGAACACAGGTTCAAGTGAAAGGCTTTTGGGATGGCCATTGCCCATGTAAATTTCTAGAAATTATTTAGCAGAAAACATGCAAAGCTGGCTTATCACTTGCCATATGTGTGGATAACAGCCTTGGGGTTGTTAATACGTAAGATAATAGGCTTCAAAATTATCCTAACAGGATAGAGAACCAGGCCAACACCATAAGGTGGACTCTAGCATACACTTAAGGGTCAAAGATTTAGCTACAGAAATAAGGAGAGCAGATGTGATAAAAGCAGTCAAGTGAAAACAGAATTTAGGTGATTTTAGGGGATGGATATCAGTCACATTAACGCTAAATGTCAGTAAAAGATGAAATAAAAGACTTTAATTTTGATGGCAGGGTTGAACTGAGTCATCATAAATCTTTTCTCATCTTGGACATTCCATTTTTACATCTATAGGCTGCAGTCTGTTCGTTGGTTTGAAAAGATACTAAGACCAAACTCATTTAAATGTGTATTTTTGTGAGGCGCTTGGGTGGCTCAGTTGGTTAAACATCCAACTCTTGATCTCAAGCTCAGGTTTTGAACTCAGGGTCATGAGATCAAGCTGAGTATGGAGCTTATTTTATTTTTTTTTAATCTTTATTTTTTATTTTTTTTTTATGATAGTCGCACAGAGAGAGAGAGAGAGAGGGGCAGAGACACAGGCAAAGGGAGAAGCAGGCTCCATACACCGGGAGCCTGACGTGGGATTCGATCCCGGGTCTCCAGGATCGCACCCTGGGCCAAAGGCAGGCGCTAAACCGCTGCGCCACCCAGGGATCCCCTGGAGCTTATTTTAAAAAAACAAAACAGGAGGGATGCCTGGATGGCTCAGCAGTTGAGCATCTGCCTTCAGCTCAGGACATGATCACCTGTCCAGGGATTGAGTCCCACATGGGCTCCGTGCAGGGAGCCTGCTTCTTCTGCTTGTGTCTCTGCCTCTCTCATGAATAAAGAAGTACACAAAATCTTAAAACAAAAAAAAAAAATACACAAAACAGGAGTGCCTGGGTGGCTCAGTCAGTTAAGCATCTGCTGTGGGCTCAGGTCATGATCCCAGGGCCCTGGAAGCAAGTCCCACATCAGGCTCCTGCTCAGGCAGGAGGCTGCTTCTCCTCCACCTCTGCCTGCTGCTCCACCTGCTTGTGTGCGCTCTCTCTCTCAAACTCAAATAACTAAATAAAATCTTTTTAAAAATTAAATAAAAATAAATTTTTGTGATTCCCTGCACATGCCAAGAATATCCAGAGTGATAGTTTAGACATTTCCTTACTTCTAAAACAGAAATAAACAGAAAAACAAAAACACCACAGCAATATGATTTATCTCTAGCCTCAGCAGGCCAAGGTCCCTGTAGCCTGTGAGCTAATAGCCTATTTGCTATAGAAAATAAAAATAGGGCGCCTGGATGGCTCAGTCAATTAAGTGTATGACTCTTGGTTTCAGCTCAGGTCATGATCTCAGGGTCATGAGATTGAGCCACATGGAGTCAGCTTGAGATTCTCTCTCTCCCTCAACTCCTCTCCACCCCCACTCATGTGTGCTCTCTCTCTCTCAAATAAATAAATAAATCTTAAAAAAAAAAGAAAGAAAGAAAGAAAAGAAAAGAAAAGAAAAAACAAATTAGAAAGCTTCCAAATAACACAATTTGGGAATTCCAGTTCTAGTTAAAGGAGTAAGTACAGTGCACCCTGTCTCTCTCACTGAATGTGGCTATAAAATCTGGAAACAATCCATGCAACAACTACTTCAGGATGCTGAAAACTAATCAGTAGTAGGCAGATGAGGGAAGAAGACCAGAATTCAGAGTTCACTGAACCAGCGACCAGTTTCCTTTTTCCCCCCCTAGTTTTGCCCAACTTGAACTTGAGGCAACCTCAAAAATCAGAAAAGGGAACCAGGTGTGGACAGAGAAAGCACCAGGCCAATCCCTTCAGTTCTGGCTAGAGAAGTGCTCAAGGGGATTCTTAACACTATAAATGTTGGGGAGGATATCCTGTTTTTAATTTTCCTTAAATTTTTTTCCCTTCATTCTCATATTCCAGATTCCAGGCAATCCTGAAGTGACAGAAGCAGCTGCAGCAGCAGGAGCCCATAGATGCCTTCAACTCTGAGGAAGGGAACCCTTCCCATCTGATCTGAGAAAACAGAGTTCCAAGAGGAGTGAGTTCCACTTCTTTTTCCTTTCCCTGTCCTCCTACTGCTTGCCACCGGGTGTGGGTACAGCTATGAGAAGAGGACAACAGCAACTAATATGCCAGCTTTCTGAACAGGAGCCAGAAAAGGAGGGTGAGGGGAAGGCTTCAGGGAACTGGAATGTATGAAGCAGGTAGCAGAAAGGGAAAGCGATCCATAGTCGCTTGTAAACCTGGGGGCTCACCCCAAATTGTACATGTGTAGACATGACCTTAAATAGCACAGTGAAGACTTTGAGAACTGAACTATGTGGATCAGGTCACCACACAGTCTCAGACTGACCCCTGGGTAGCACACACAAGGGAATGATCCAAAGAGCATCACAAAGGCTCTGAAACAGAACTGATATGGAATCCTCAACCCCACAGAATGCTGGCTTGCCACCTGAATCCAAGCAGGCGGACAGCCTTCCAAAATAAACAAAACAAGGATCAACATTCTTCATAGGATTTAAACAAGACCAGAGTCTCAAAACATAATAATCAAATGTCCATGATATAATCCAAAATTACTTGGCATACAAAGAACCAGGAAAATCTCAAATCACATGGAAAAAGACAATCAACAGATGCCAGTGCTGAAATGACACAGTGCTGGAATTATCAGGTTATAAACCAGCTATAGTAAAAATAATCCAAGGAGAAAGGATGGATGAGTACTCTTGAAACAAATAGAAAGTCTCAGCAAAGAAATTGAGATATAAAGAACCAAGGGGTGCCTGGGTGGCTCAGCTGGTTAAGCATTTAACCTCTGGTTTCAGCTCAGGTTGTGATCTCCTGGGTCATGATATCCAACCTGGTGTCAGGCTTCATGCTCATCAGGAAGTCTGCTTGAAGATTTTCTCCCTCCCCCTATTCACACATACATATGCATGTTCTCTCTCAAATAAATAAAATCTTTTTTTTTTTTTTTAAGATTTTACTTACTTATTCATGAGACACACAGAGAGAAAGAGGCAGAGACATAGGCAGAGGGAAAGCAGGCTCCCTGTAGGGACCCCAGGATCACGACCTGAGCCACAGGCAGATGCTCAACCACTGAGTCACCCAGGCACCCCAATAAACAAATCTTAAAAAAAAAAAAAAAAAGAAGAAGAAGGGATGCCTGGGTGGCTCAGGCAAAGATGTCTGCCTTTCGCTCAGGGCATGGTCCTAGTGTTCCGGGATCAAGTCCCACATCCAGCTCCCTGCATAGAGCCTGCTTCTCCCTCTGCCTGTGTCTCTGTCTCTCCCTCTCTGTGTCTCTCATGAATAAATAAATAAAATATTTTTTAAAAACTAGATGTAAAGTATTATAAGTATGGATTTCAATTTAAAAAAAAGAAAAAGAAAAAGAAAGTGGAAATTTTAGAACTATAAAACACAATATCTAAAACAAAAAATTCATTGGATGGGCTAAAAAGCAGAATAGAGCTGACCAAGTAAAAGAACCTCAAGATAAATCAATAAAAATGACCAAATCTGAACAATAAAGAGAAAAAAATGCACAGAGCTTCAGGGACCTATGGGATTATACCAAAAGGTCTATTTATTTCTGTCACTGGAGTCCCCAAAAGTGGAGGAGAAAAAACGTGAAATCAAAACAAGCATTTGAAGAAATAATGGCCGACAACTTCCCGTGTTTCACAAAAGACATAAATTTAAAGACTCAAGAAGCTCAGCAAATCCTAAACAAAAAAATTAAAGAAGTCTGTGCCTGGATACATCATAATCAAAATGCTGAAAACTAAGAAAAAAATTCCTAAAAGCAGAGAAAAAAGATGCATTCTACATAGTGAAATGATGATTTAAATGATGCAGATTTATCATCAGACACCACGAAGGCCAGAAAGAAAAGGAATAGCATTTTTAAAGTACTGAGAAACAGACTAACAACCCAGAACTCTATATCCAGCGAAACTATCCTTTAGGTTTAAAGGTGAATTAAAGACATTCTTAGAAAAAAAAGAAAAAAGAAAATTGAGAGAATTCACAGCCAGCAGACCTGCTCTGAATGAAATGCTAAAATTTCAAATCTACAGGGAGAATGGATCCCAGAGGAAAACCTGGAATGTCAGGAATAAAAGTAGCACAACAGCAATGGTAAAAATCTGGGTAAATACAATGAACAATTTTCTCTTCTCAAGTTTTTAAAAATATGTATAATAGTTAAGAGCAAAATTTCTTTTAAGATTTTATTTATTCATGAGAGACACACACACAGAGAGAGAGAGAGGCAGATACACAAGGCAGAGGGAAAAGCAGGCTCCCTGCAGGGAGCCTGGTGCAGGACTCGATTCCAGGTCCCTGGGATCACAACCTGAGCCAAAGGCAGATGCTCAACCACTGAGCTCCCCAGCTGCCCCAAGAGCAAAATTTCTAACACTGTTTGATAGTTTCAATGTATGTAACAATTAAAATGAGGGAAGAGGGTAAAGAGGTAAATGAACCTATGTGATGGCACTTACTTTACCTGAAGTAGTAAAATAGTAACTATAATTAGACTGTAAAATGCTATAAAGTAATTCTTAGAGCAAACACTTTACAAAACTACTGAAAGATATATACAGTCAAAATTCAAATTGGGATCACTGGGTGGCGCAGCGATTTGGCACCTGCCTTTGGCCCGGGGCGCAATCCTGGAGACCCGGGATCGAATCCCACATCGGGCTTCTGGTGCATGGAGCCTGCTTCTCCCTCTGCCTATGTCTCTGCCTCTCTCTCTCTCTCTCTCTCTCTCTCTCTCTGTGACTATCATAAATAAATAAATAATATTCAAATCAATTATAATAGGACACTAGCAAATATACCAATAATCCAAAAGAAAAGAAGGGGAAAACCAAGGAACAAAGCATAAAGGGAACAAACACAAAATAAATCAATCAAAACATACGATTAATAACATTAGATGTAAACAGTCTAAACATACACTAATTAAAGATGAACATTGTCATAATGGATTTAAAAAACAGGATCCAACTATATGCCATCTTTAAGAAACTCCCTTCAAATATAATAATATATGTAGGTTAGAAGGAAAATGATGGAAAAACATATGCTATCCAAACACCAATAAGAGAAAGCTGGAATGGTATATTAATAACAAAGGACACTCAGCACATAGAAAATTACCAAGGGTAAGAAGGGAGATTATATAAAAAATAAAAGCTTCAATTCACTAAAAAGGTATAATAATCCTAAATACATATACAATGACAGAGCCTCAAAATACATGAAGCAAAAACTGACTCAGATGAGAGAAGAAATGAACAAATACAGTTGAAGACTTCAACATTCCTCTCTCTATAATTGATAGAACTGGCAGACAAAAAAATCAGCAAGAATATAGAAGAGATGATGGATCAAAGATTGAGACATAAGATGTAAAACAATAAAACTCTTTTTTTAAAGATTTTATTTATTTATTCATGAGAGAGAGAGAGAGAGAGAGAGGCAGAGGGAGAAGCAGGCTCCATGCAGGGAGCCGGATGCAGGACTCGATCCCAGGTCCCCAGGATCAGGCCCTGGGCTGAAGGCAGCGCTAAACCGCTGAGCCACCCGGGCTGCCCCAATAAAACTCTTAGAAGAAAGCATAGGAGGAAAGCTTCATGGCACTGGGTTTAGCAATGATTTCTGGGATATAACAACAAAAGCACAGGAAACAAAAGCAAAAAACAGATAAATTGAACTACATCAGAATGTAAAACTTCTATACATCAGAGGATACAATTAATAGAATAAAAAGACAACATAGAGGATGGGAGAAAATACTTGCAAATTATCTCTCTGATAAGGAGTTAATATCCAGAATACATAAAGTACTCCCAAAACTCAACAACGGTAACAAACAACTAGATTTAAAAATGGGCAAAGGACTTAAACAGGCATATTTCTCCAAAGATATACAACAAATGGCCTCCCAAACACATGAAAAGACGCTCAGCATCACTAATCATTAAGGAAATCAAAGCCACAATGAGATGTATCACCTCCTACCCATCAGGATGGCTACTATCAAACAAAACAAAACAAAACAAAACATAGAAAATAATAAATGAAAAAAAAAAAAAAGAAAATAATAAATGCTGGGGTACCTGGGTGGCTCAGTCAAGTGTTTGTCTTAAGCTCAAGTCATGATCCTAGTGTCCTGGGATCGAACCCCACATTGGACTCCCTGCTCACAGGGGAGCCTGCTTCTCCCTCTCCCCCCTGCTCATGCTCTCTTGCTCTCTCTCTCTCTCAACTAATTAAAAAAAAAAAAGCTGAAAAAAATCAAAACTGCATGAAGTATGTCAACTATAATTCAACTTAAAAAAACAAACCGACATAAAGTATGTTCTTTGACCATAACAGAACTAGAAATTAATAATGCAACAGAAATTAGAAAAATCTCCAAACACTTAGTAATTAAACAACATATTCTTGAATAACTGATGTGTCAAAGACAAAGTCCTAGGAGAAATTAGAAAATATTTTGAACTGAATGAAAATGAAAGTACAACTTATCAAAAACTTGTGAAATGCAGCTAAACCAGTGCTCAGAGGGAAGCATGCAACACCGGATGCTCATCTTAGAAAAGAATGGAGATCTCAAATCAACAATCTCAATTTCTACCTTAAGATTCTTTTTCTCCGAGGATGGAGACCAATGTGAGGCTTGAACTCTCAACACTGAGATCTAGACCTGAGCCAAGATCAAGCATCAGATGCTCAACCAACTGCACCACCCAGGCACCCCTTAAGAAACTTTTCTTAGAGCAAAGTAATTCTAAAGTGAGTAGAGAAAGGAAATAATAAAGACCTAGAATCATTAAAATGAAAAAATAGGGAAATATCACTCAAACAGAAAATAGGTTTAGTTCTTAAGCCAGATGGATCCAGAAGCGGAGGGGAGGAAAAGAATTACCAATTACCAGGAATAAAAAAGAAGCTATATCTATATATCCTCACAAACATTAAATGAATAATGCAGAAATACTACAAACAATTCAATACACATAAATTTGGCAGTGATAGGGATCAATTTCATGAAAGCCACAAACTGCCAAAACTCATCCAGGAAGTAAAAGAGAACCTAAATAGTCTAATTAATCTAGCAAATAAATTGGATTAGTAGTTTAAAAACTTTCTAAAAAATAAAACTCCAGGCCCAGATGGTTTTACTGACAAATTCTACCAAATGTTAAAAAAAGTAATCCCAACTCTACAAAAATCTCTCCCCAGAAAATAGAAAAGGAAGGAATACTTCCCAACTCATTTTATAAGCCCAGCATTACCTTGATAACAACCAAAGACAGTTCAGGAAAAGACAGCTAGACCTATATTCCCCATGAACACAGATACAAAAATCCTTAGCAAAATATTAAGAAATTGGGATCCCTGGGTGGCGCAGTGGTTTGGCGCCTGCCTTTGGTCCAGGGCGCGATCCTGGAGACCCGGGATCGAATCCCACGTCGGGCTCCCGGTGCATGGAGCCTGCTTCTCCCTCCGCCTGTGTCTCTGCCTCTCTCTCTCTCTCTCTGTGACTATCATAAATAAATAAAAATTAAAAAAAAAAAATTAAGAAATCAAATCCAGCAATTTGTAAAAAGAATAATACATCACAACCAATTGTGATTTAATCCAAGAATCCAAGACTGGTTCAATTTTCAAAAATCAACAGATGTAATCCATCATATTAACAGTTTAAATAACAAAAAACACATGATTATGTCAATGGCTACAGAAAAAACATTTCACAGAATTCAACATTCATTCATGATAGATGCTGCCAGCAAACTAGGAAGAGAAGGGAACTTCCTCAACACAAAAAAGAGCATCTACCAAAAATCCATAGCTAACATACTTAGTGGTGAAAATGTACGCTTTCTCCCCAAGGAGACCAAAGCAACAATCTCTACTCTCATCACTGATATTCAACATTGTACTGGAAGTGCTAGCCAGGGCAAGAAAAATAAATAGAAGGCATACAGGCTGGAAAGAAAGAACAACTGTCCCTATTTGCAGATGGCATGATTGTCTATGCAGACGATCCCATGGGAATCTCTAAAGTTGCTCCTACAACTGAGTGAACTAGCGCAGTTGCAAGATACAAGGTCAATACACAAAACCAATCATATTTCTTTTTTTTAAGATTTTATTTATTGATTGATGAGAGAGAGAGGCACAGACACAGGCAGAGGGAGAAGCAGGCTCCACACAGGGAGCCCGACATGGGACTCTATCCCAGGGCCCTGCGATCACGCCCTGAGCCAAAGGCAGATGCTCAACTGCTGAGCCACCCAAGCACCCCACTAATATTTCTATAGCCAAGCAATAAATCACCAGAAACCAAATTTAATACAATAACAACAAAAATATATTTCAGTTACAAGGGCTGAAAATTATGAAGCACTTATGTATAAATCTAGCAAAATATGTATAAGATACACGTAGTGAAAAACACAAAACACTGAAGAAAGAAATCAAAGATGACCTGAGGGGCACCTGGGTGGCTCAGTGATAGAGCATCTGCCTTTGGCTCAGGTCGTGATCTGGGGTCCTAGGATCAAGTCCTGCACTGGGCTCCTCGAGAGGAGCCTGCTTCTCCCTCTGCCTATGGCTCTGCCTCTCTGTGTCTCTCATGAGTAAATAAGTAAAATCTTAAAAAAAAAAAAAAAAATCAAAGATGACCTGAATAAGTGGTCAGATGTACTGCATTCATGGATTGGAAGATTCAATATAGCTACAATGTCAATTCTCGACAAACTGATCTATAGGTTTAACACAATCCCAAAATCTCAACAAGATTTTTTAATAGAAACAGTTGATTATAAAATTTATACGGAACTAAAATAGTCAAAACAATTTTGAAAAAAGACCAAGGTCCACACTACTTGATTTAAGAATTAATATAGGGGCACCTGGGTAGCTCAGTCAGTTAAGCGTCTGCCTTTGGCTCAGATCATGATCCCCAGGTCCTAGGATCAAGCCCCATATGGGGCTCCCTGCTTAGAGCGGGGAGTCTACTACTCTCTCTCCCTCTGCCCTTCCCCCACTTGTGCTCACTCTCTCTAATGCTCTCTGTATTTCTTGCTATCAAAATCTTCAAAAAAATTACTATAAAGCTATAATAATCAAGACAGTGTAATATTGATGAAAGGATGTACACACAGATCAATGGAACTGAGTCAAGAGCCCAGAGAGAGACACACACAAATATGGCCAACTGAAAGAATAGCCATTTCAACAAATCGTATTGGAACAGCTTCATATCCACAGGCATACATATGAACATCAACCTACATGTTTCACCTTGCATAAAAACTAACTCAAAAGGGATTATAAAAAGGGGATTATAGATCTAAATGTAAAATATGAAACTATAATTCTTAGGAGTAAACATGGGGAAAAAAATCTTCATGACCTGAGATTCTCAGATATGACACCTGAGGAACAATCCATGAAAAAAAAATTGACAAACTGGGGTAGCCCCGGTGGCTCAGCAGTTTGGCGTGGCCTTCAGCCCAGGGTGGGATCCTGGAGACCTGGGATCGAGTCCCTGCATGGAGCCTGCTTCTCCCTCTGCCTGTGTCTCTGCCTCTCTCTCTCTCTCTTTCTCACATGAATGAATAAATAAAATCTTAAAAAAATATTTGACAAATTCATCAAAATTAAAAATTTGTTCTGCAAAAGGCATTGTTAAGAGAATGAAAACAGAAGGAGTTAAAACATTTACAAGTCACGTATCTAACAAAGGCCTTCCATCCAAAGTATATAAAGAATTTTCAGGGCAGCCCGGGGTGCTCAGCGGTTTAGCGCCGCCTTCAGCCTGGGGTGTGATCCTGGAAACCCAGGATCGAATCCCACGTCAGGCTCTCTGCATGGAGCCTGCTTCTCCCTCTGCCTGTGTCTCTGCCTTTCTCTCTCTCTGTGTCTCTCACGAATAAATAAATAAAATCTTTAAAAAACAAACAAAAAATAAGAATTTTCAAAGTTCAACAGAAAATAAAATGTCCAATTAAAAATGGGCAAAAGACCCGAACAGATTCTTCACCAAAAAGAATATACAGACAACAAATAAACACAAGATGTTTGACATCATTAACCATTTAGGGAAATGCACATTAAAAGCACTATGAGAGGTCACTATACACCTATTACACTGGCTTTAAAAAAAAAAAGACAATATCCAGTGCTGGCTGGGATACAGAGCAACTCATACACTGCCAGCAGAATGCAAATATAGTTACTCAGGACAACTGTGTAGCTGTTTCTTAGACAGTTAACATACAGTCACCATATGATCAGCAATTCTGATACTCCAAGGTATCAACCCCAGTGAAATAAAAATCTATGTGTGCACAAAAACTGTCTATGAATGATCATAGCAGCTGCATTCATAATCCCTAAAAACTGGCAACAACCCAAATGTCCTTCCACAGGTAAATGAATAAAGAACCTGTGGTAACGTACCTACAATGGCAAACTGCTCAGCAAGAATAAGGAACAAACTATGAATAAAACATAGAATGAATGTGTCTCGAATGCATTGCTATGAGTGACAGTCTCGAAAGGTTGCACACTCTGTGATTCCACTTACATTGCATTCTGGAAAAAACAAAACTACACTGATGGGGAACTGATGAATGGTTGTCGAGGGTTGAGTGTGACTACAAGGAGGATGATAGTTTTGTGGGTTGGTGAAACTGTCGTGTCCTAATTCTGGTAGTGGTTACATGAACGTATATATGTGTTAAAAAATTATAGAACCGTACACTGAAAAAGTCCATTTCACTGTATTTTAATTGAAAAAACAGAACACGTGGAGACCACCAAAATCGTTGGCATGTGCCCAAACCTCCAGAGCTCAAACTTCTGTCAGTTTTCTTATGCTCTAAGAAAGAAAATGGTGTGTGCTCCCTAGTTAAAAATTTTCTTGCTGATTTAATTCAAAACCATAATAGGACAAATTCTAACTAAGCCTTATGAGAGACAGAGACAGAGAGAGAGAGAGAGAGAGAGAGAGAGAGGAGACACAGGTAGAGGGAAAAGCAGGCTCTATGCAGGGAGCCTGAGGTGGGACTTGATCCCGGGTCTCCAGGATCACACCCTGAGCTGAAGGTGGCGCTAAACCACTGAGCCACCCGGGCTGCCCTTAGCCTTTAAATGCTGTTTTTCCAGATTTAAAATATAGAATAAAAGCCTTCGATCTTGCCATTCAGGCATTAAACAAAACAAAAATAATTTAAAGAAAGAAACAAATCCAGGCACTCAGTTAAGTGTCTCCCTTCAGCACAGGTCATGATCTCAGGGTCTTGGGATTGAACCCCATGTTGGGATCCCCACTCAGCAGGGAATCTGCTTCTTCCTCTCTCAAACAAACAAACAAACTTTAAAAAAATCCATTAAGAAAAAGTATTAAACAGACCAATTTCCAAAATGGCAACCAAATAGCAAGCCAGAATCTACTGGATAGGGCCAACCAGAGACAGTCTAAAGCATCATGAAGCATATGCTCAGATAATAGCTGTTTTTTTGGACAGAGTGTTAAATGCTCACATGTTCAATGTTCAGAGTGTTAATATTCAGATGGAGTATTTTATGGAGTCATAAATATATCCAAAAGCAAGTTATGGAATTGCATGTGTAATACCCCATTTCTCCAAGTGTGTACAAAGGAGCAAAGTCTACAACAATCTATACAATCTCATATCTTCAAATTTATTTTGCAAAAGATTTCATTTATTTATCTGAGAGCGAGCGAGCGAGCACAAGCAAGGGAGAGGAGTGGTGAGAAAGAGAGAAGAAAACTCTCTGCTGAGCAGGGATCCTACGTGGGGCTCAATCCCAGCATCCCCAGATCATGACCTGAGCCGAAGGCAGTCGCTTAACTGACTGAGCCACCCAGGCACCTCTGATCTTTTTTTTTTTTTTTAAACAAAAGATACAAAATAAACTTATTTTCTGATTAAGTTTTTTTTTCCATTTTAGAAAACAACATGCAAGTTAAAAATGTGGTATTCATATCACAGATCAATTCACATATGACTTAAGGCTGTGTGCTTCTTGACATAAAGGAACTTTGTCAGCCTCATTCAGTACCAGATCCCAAAAGACACTTTACTAGATGGGCAGCTGGAGAATGAAGAACAGAAATATAGAAGGCTTCTTGAGAGAAGTGGTCCCTTCTCTGGTGTCTCGAAATAAAGAAGGAAGAGGGGCTCAGGCCAACAGCAAAAGTGCTCAGATGAGGACCCGTGAATGACGGTGAGCAGGAGCAATGGATCCTGACATGGAACAAAGGCAGGGGGGCAGAGCCAGGGGAGACCAGGAATTTTAGAAGAGGTACAAAGGAAAGTAGAGTTGAAGGAAGGCGTGTGACGGAGAGTAACAGTAGTTTCCTAGGACAAGGTCACTGTCTGTGCTCACACCTGCCTCAGAGACCTAACTCTTCCATCACTCTCCCCTCCCCAGGAGAACTGACCCCAGACTGGCTCCTTACACACCAGTGTCATGCTCAGGACCCCGAGTGCCAAGAGGTGGCCAGGCACCCTTAGTTTGGCCTGGCTGGGAAAGCCCTACCCAAATAAAGTCAGCGGTAATCAGGCCCATCCGATGCTCTTGCTCTCTGCCATTCAACCGCAGTCAGCAAGTCAGTGGCAGAGAAAGCAGACAGACCTGGGGTGAACATTTTCAATGACCTATCAGAACTGGGGCGCCTGGCTGGCTCAGGTGCTAGAACATGCAACTCCTGATCTCAGGGTCATGAGTTCAAGTCCCATGGGGGGTGTAGAGTTCACTTAAAAATAAATAAATATTTAGGGATCCCTGGCTGGCTCAGCGGTTTAGCGCCTGCCTTTGGCCCAGGGCATGATCCTGGGGTCCCGGGACTGAGTCCCGCATTGGGCTCCCCGCACGGAGCCTGCTTCTCCCTCTGCCTGTGTCTCTGCCTCTCTCTCTCTGTCTCTCATGAATAAATAAAATCACAAATAAATAAATAGAAAGAAAGAAAGACCCCATCAAAATATATTTATAATATGTCTAACCGTATCTCTAGCAGAAAACCACATGACTGCAACTTTCCTAAGCATTCTTTCATGATTCTTCTGACCTCTAAGAGCTGCTTTTTGGGTATGCGATCACAGAAAATACCTAAGTGCACACACCGCAGAGTCTGAATGTTGCCCTGCTCCTGTGCGCGGCTGTTTAACAGTGAAATGTGGGTTGTCCCACGAGGGCCTCTCACTAGGGCATTCCTGACAGCGGAAGACGGTTTCCCACTGCAAACAAGTGAGGCCGCAACGTTCTCAACATGCTCTCCCTTGCAGCCTACTCACTTTAAAACAGTATTTTCTTCAGCCAGTGTTCTCTTCTTGGAAGCAACCAAGCAGAGCGTCCGCTTTTATTAAGTCAACTACCTTCCTTCACCATGGTTTTTGACTTCCCCTCGGGTCCTGGACCAGACTTGCTCCTGGAATTCTTTCAGGTCCTTGGCTATAGGAGACGGACCCAGGTGCCACATGCTGCCCTGCACGGCGGGGTCACGACGGCCCCTGGGCCCTGCCAAGTTTTGGGGCCCAAGTTCTGAGGCTTGGTCAGTGCTCTAAGTCCCCGCCAGCAAAACCCATCAGACTGTACCTGTCCATGACCAGGCCCAGGTGGCAGAGGCTGAAGCACTCGGCAACCTCGGGTCAGAAGACGCCAACATGAACCTAGGCAGAACTCAGTCCTCTTCCAGACGTGATTTGTTCACAGTCCAGTCTATGAAGGGAGGGCACGGGATGCTCTTGACTGGGCGGCTAGAAAGAAAGGCTGAGTCCCATATATTCAGCTCAAGTAAAACCCCCGAGATTCACCAGGCCCTGCCGCTTGGCTCCCCAGGGTTCCCTCCAAGGCCTGGCTCACCCCTCTTGCTGCAGACCCACAAGAACCCCTGTGTCTGCTCCTGGCAACTGAGAGCTAACCAACCCTGCAGGGCTGGGTGCAGCCTTGGGAGCAGCCCACCCGGCCAGTCACACAGGCAGCTCGGTGCACACATCCTGACGGGAACTCCTAGACGGAGGCTGTATCAGGTTATCTGCACCAACCCCTACTACCCATCACACATCATCAATTGTTTGACAGATGCTCTGAGCGGGGCTGAAAATTTTTAATTTCAACGACATGGGAGCTCTTGTCAAAATGAGTCAGCAAATTACATTTTTATCTGTCTTCATTCATTCAGTCATGTAGTACTGAATACATCATCATCTGCATACCTCACAGAGGACCACACAAGATGCTGGGACGCTCTACACACACATGTGTTTATTAATTCAAAATATATCCATTTAAAACACTGTATCTGGAAAATTGAAGTTAAAGTTTACATTTTTTTGCTTTATTTGGTCTTATTTAAAAATACACGTTCCCATCTAGCTTAATATCACAGCTAAGCCATGTTGCAAATATGTTTCCCAATTAAATAACCAAGACATACACTGCTGCATATAGTACTTTTGTGCCAGTTAGAAACAGATCTAGTCTGGGTGTGGGCTTGGCCTGGTAAGAGGATAGCAAATTAAAAATGGCACGCGCACACACACCCAGGGCTGATCAATTGGAAAGAGGCAATCTTCCTCCCGAGGGCACTGCCCAGTGCCAGGGCATGTGTCTTGGCAAGCGCAGCATGCAGGCTGGATCTCAGCCCCGCTAAACTTCTCAGTTAGATCTACTGTGCAGGACACAACCTGCCCAAATGTACAAAGTAGCTCTGGACAATGGAGATTTACAGCAGGACGATGAAGACTTTCTTTGTTGCTCCAGGACAATAATATTGCTGAACCAATCTGGCTAAATCCCATATATGGCTGGTCTTAATAATCTGTGGGTTAAGTATTAAGAAGTTAACTGTTGCAGTCAGGCTCATGATCTCATGGGTCGTGGGACAAGTCCGGCGTCTAGCTCTGTGCTCAGAGCGGAGTCTGCTTGGAACAAACTCTAATAAACAAATATATCTTTAAAAAGAAAAGAAGTTTACTGTTGCAAACAGGTACAATTTATTTTAAAAATTTTAACTTTGTTTTCATTTATATTGATCTGGGCTGAGACACAATGGCAGATTTTACAGTCCATCAAAAAAAAAAAAAAAAAAAATGGGGATCCCTGGGTGGCTCAGCGTTTTAGCGCCTGCCTTTGGCCCAGGGTGTGATCCTGGAGTTCCGGGATCAAGTCTCATCTCAGGCTCCCTGCATGGAGCCTGCTTCTCCCTCTGCCTGTGTCTCTGCTTCTCTCTCTCTGTGTCTCTCATGAATAAATAAATAAAATCTTAAAAAAAAAAAAAAAAAAGTGCTGCAGTCCTCTTACAGAATTCTGTAGAACTAGAAACAGAGAAGGGGCTCCACAAAGCACTGACCCTACTGGGCACCCCCAGACTTACCTCAATCTGGTAATTTGTCATTCTTTGTGGGTTTCACTCATCTAGTTAGCTTGGTAGCCCCTGGGGCCCCCAAAGTCCCACCCCAACAGCTGAGGCTTTTCCAAACCATCTAGTAAAGGTGAGGCACATGCAGTGTCTCCTCAACTATCTCACCAAAACCACCTTGAACACCACAAGACCAGTAACACCCTCATTACCCCTCCAACATTCACCATCACACATTTCAGGACTGTGCAAAAGAGCCATGCGTATGTGTTCTGTTCCTCTATGACAAATGGGGGGTCTTTTTTCCCAGTTTCAGCTCCAAAACCATACTCCAAAAGAAGACAGACCAACTTGCTAGCAGATTTTCCTAATCTCAGTTTATTATCAGAGAATTTAAGGGATCAAAAGGCAATTTTATTTCTACCAACATTTGGGTTTTGTTATAATTCAAACTTTAGAGCCACCAAATCAACTGCATGTCCTAGGACGTTCACTTAGGCAGTTTGCCTGGGCTGGTTAGGTAACCTCCACCTTATTGTTTTTTTAAGATTTTATTTATTTATTCATGAGAGACAGAGTCGGCGGGGGGGGGGGGGGGGCGGGCAGAGACATAGGCAGAGAGAGAAGCAGAGAAAGAAGCAGGCTCCACGCAGGGAGCCCAATGTGGGACTTGATCCCGGACTACAGGATCACGCCCTGGGCCAAAGGCAGGTGCTCAACCGCTGAGCCCCAGGCATCCCAATAACGTCCACTTTAAACAGGACATGGCAGGCAAAGACCTGATTTGTCCTATATGGTCTTTACTGAACTACTGGCCTAAAAGTGCCCGAGAGTATTTACTACTCATCCTCTCCCCCATAATCACAGAAAGGGTAAGAAAGATCATCGGAATTCAAAGAGCTGTTACACAACGGTTTTCACAGAGGGGAAGCAGCTAAGTCAGGAGGAAAGAATGTCAGCCTGAGGCTCAGGTCCCAGGGCCACCAATAAACTGGGTAGCCAGAGGTAAGCCACAACTTCTCTAGGAGTCAGATTCATCACCCATAAAACAGAAGAGGGGCACACACGAACGGCTTCAAGTTTCCTTCTAGCATAAAATTCTGCTTTTTCTGGATCTTAAGGTGTTTTGAGCCATCTTGAACCTCTATTATTGATTTATATATCATGCTCTCACCTATCTATGGATTTAAGTGTATCTATCTCTCTCCACCAATTCATATGCTAATGATGGTATCTAGAGATGATGCCTTTGGGAGGTAATTAGGGTTGATGAAATCATAAGGATGGAGCCCTCATGATGAGATTTAGTGTCCTTTTAAGAAGAGAAAGAAAGATCTCTCTCTCTGTCCATGCATGCACAAAGAGGCCAGGTGAGCACATGCAAGATGGCTGTCAACTACAATCCAAGAGAAAAGACCTCAGAATGAACCATACTGTAGGTACCCTGACCTTAGTTAGCCCAGCCTCCAGAACTGTGAGCAATAAAACTGAAGACATACCCTCAACATGAATTAGTTGTTTTTCATTTCTTCCTGGATCTGGGGTTGGTTCCAAATTCACTAATACATCAAATTGAACTTGGATAAACTGGTAAGTGCTTACCAAGCAACCAACTGAGTCTTTTGGCTTGCAGGTGTTTATAGACTTATTACAATAAACTGTAAGTATACCCAAATCCGTTCAGAAATTCAGAGTGTCTGGCTAGGTCAGTCAGAGGAACTTGAGACTTGATTTCTGGGTTGTGAGTTTGAGACCCACATTGGGCGCAGAGATTACTTAAACAAATAAAACTTAGGGCAACCTGGGTGGCTCGTCAGTTGGGCATCTGCCTTTGGCTCAGGTTGTGATCTCAGGATCCTGGGACTGAGTCCCGTATCGGGCTCCCTGCTCAGCAGAGAATCTTCTTCTCTCTCTAATCTTCTCACCTGCTCATGATCTCTCTTAAGAAAGAACATCTTCTAAACTAAATAAATAAATGCAACTTTAAAAAATAAATTTTAAATAAATTTTTAAAAGGAATGCCAGAGGGGCATCTGGGTGGCATAGCTGGTTAAGCATTCAACACTCGGTTTCAGCTCAGGTTGTGATCTCAGGGTCATGAGATTAGGCCCCACATTGGGCTCCGTGCTCAGCTCATGGAGTCTGCTTGAGATTTTCCCTCTCCTTCTGCTCCTTCCTCTCTCTCTCTCTCTCTCTCTCTCTCTCTCTCAAATAAATAAATATTTTTAAAAAAGGAAAGCAAGCAAGCAAGCAGAAAGTCCGGAGAATGAGGGACACACATAGAATGAGCTGGTATTTCATCCCAGGGCATCAGAGGATAGCACAGGACACCAATCAGAACAAAGAAAACCCAGTGGGCACGGCAGGGCCAGGAGGAAGGGTAGGGGAAAGGAGATAGGGAAAAGGATATAGGACCCTCCCTTACCCCAGCCCACTCACTGCTGGGGTATCTTCTGGGCAAAGGGCTAGAGTGCCTTTGCAGTAACAGTGCATTACTGGGGAGAACGAGGAGCTTCCAGCCAGGATGAGGTGGCTGACCTAGGTAAAGAGAATCTGAAATGCAAGAGTGACTCAACTAAAACCTAGCTAGATGAGTGAGGACCTGTGGGCACGAAGGAGAACAGCTAGCATTCGCTGGGTGCTTCTCTTAGCCAGGTTCTACACTAGGCACTTTCCATTCAACCTCACACCAACACTGTGGTGGCAGGTAGTCCTCTTACCTGTACTGCTTGCTGCTCTGGCCTGACTCAGGCCTCTAAAGACCAGGCTGAGGACGAACGGGCATGGCCCTAAGTGTAGGTGATCAAGATCTATTTCTCTGAATGAAAGTGACCAGAGAAAAACAAAAAAACAACAAAGAAATCCAGAGTGCAGTACAGAAAGCCGTGAGGGATGCTCTTCCAGAGACCCCACAGCGCAACTGGAGGAGGGGAGGACATGGAGAGAAAGGGAAAGGGCCTAACATGCATGGGCTGGATTCTTAGGGACCAAAAGGGTTAGTGAGTATTTTCAATGCAAGAATGGGCCTTGTTAGAATATAACTTTCCAAGTTATACGATTCTATGGGATTTGTGCCTTTTATGGCCTTTGATATATTCTGCAACTCTATTAAGTTGTACAAAACTGATACACAGTGCAAATGATTCTTGTCTTTAGACAGGCAAATTGTCTGGTGGAGAAACAAGTGATCCAGTGATCCCCCTCAAAGCTAAAGTTGTACCTGTTTTGTTTTGTTTTTTAAGATTTTATTTATTTATTCATGAGAGACAGAGAGAGAGAGAGAGAGAGAGAGAGAGGCAGAGACACAGACTGAGGGAGAAGCAGGCTGCATGCAGGGAGCCCGACGTGGGACTTGATCCTGGGTCTCCAGGATCATGCCCTGGGCTGAAGGCGGTGCTAAACCGCTGAGCCACCGGGGCTGCCCCATTCTTTTATATTTGTATGTCCAGAGGTTAACAATTGTTTTTACCCCAAATACTTTGACATGACAGCTCAAGCAAACAGGAGGATAATCAAGCCTTGATTTTTCCCTGTCTACCCTTCCTCCACCAGCAAACAGCCTCCAGCTTCCTCACGACTTTTACTGGTTCTGATCTCAGAAATTCCTAAATTTCAGTGGTAATCCAAGAAAATAAAAGAGAGGGCCTAAGAGGCTCCCTTTTATAATGACACCAACACCTCTCCAGACTCTGACAGAGGTGATCCATTCACTGTGGAAGAATCGGGAACCACAGGGCCTGTCCACACTGTCACACCTACCAGGAGCAGCACTAGCAGAAGAAGGGAAATAGAAATGGACTAAGTCCCTGCAGGATGGGAAAGATGAATGATGTTGGAACAGGCCTCAAAACCTGCCTAACGGTTACAGAAATACACACACACACACACACATACACACGAGGGGGTTCCAGGTATGGTCTCTGAAGGTTGGCTGCAGAGCTCCCCCTAACTAGCCATGAGGACTGTGAGCAAGTCCGTGATATCACAAAGCCTGTTCTCTCATCTGTAAAGCATCTGCTTCATAGGACTGCTGTGGACGTTAAATGAGAGAACACATGTAAAACACTGAGCAGTCTGGCACATGGTAAATGCGCAATAAATGTTAGCCTAGATAGTTTTCTGACTGAGAATGAACTGAATATAATGTAAAATAAAAACAAGGACTATAATAAAACATAATTGCCACCTATAAATCCCATTTCTCCCATCCTTTCCACTCCCATTGCCAAGAGGCCAACTGGGTCTTCATTTTTCACCTGAATTACTCAATATCTCCTATCACCCAGCTGGTCTCATCTCATCCTTCTCAAAGCCATTCCTCACCCCCTTTAACCTAGAGACAGCAAGGAGAAATATGAGAACCACACAAGTGATTTTATTTTCTAACAGCCAGATTTTTTAAAAGTCAAAAGAAACAGGCAGAATTTTTATAGTATACTCAATTATATCCAAAGTATTATTTTGACATGTAATTAATATAAAAAAATTGAGATTAAAAAAAATTTTTTTATTTATTCATTTGAGAGAGAGAGCAAGAGAGCTCAAGCAGAAGGAGAAGGAGAAGCAGGCTCCCCACGGAGCAGGGAGCCTAACATGGGGCTCGATCCCAGGACCCCAGGATCACGACCTGAGTCGAAGGCAGACGCCCAACCACATGAGCCACCCAGGCGTCCCAAAATTGAGATATTTTATATTCTTTCTTTTCCTGTTACAGCTTCCAAATCTAGCATGTATTTTACACTTACGCACATCTCAATTCATACTATCCACATTTCAAGTAGCCTCAGGTCCAACCGCTCCTCATCTCTTTCAAAAAATTCAAATTCATTGGTCTAACAAATCAGGCCCATTCCAACCTGGGTCCTCATCCCCTTGCATACCTGTGCCGAGGCTTACCCCTCCTCCTCACCCTCCCTCTTTTGCTGGGATTTGCCTCCCAACTCCCAGCACCAGGACCACAGGACACACCACACCTTACGCTGGCCACTGGCTGGCTATTCAACACTCAACTTGTGAAGTGCCCGTTCCCACAAGGGCTCCCTTGCCAAGCTGTCCCAAGCCTCTAGGAGAGAGTCCTTGGCTCTGGTGGCAAGAACAGTTTGTGTGCTTTTCCACTCCATACCAAGTCTCACTCCTAAGCAGGCTGTGAGCCCATCGGAGGCAAGGATTTTAGTCCTGTTTATGCATAACAGTCCCTGACCCAGCTGAGGATTTCAAATATACATAAAGCACACTTTTTTTTTTTTAAGGGGAGAATATGTTAGGACTTTCACCATTTAGCTACTGCTCTTGATCTAACTCTACAGTCATTCAGCCAACTCTGTAAGCAAACACATGTACCAGGTTTGGACCACAAATGGTTTAGACAAAGTAGGCAAGCTGAAGAAGCAACTACCGCTGGGACAGCCATTGTTCCTGGCGCTTGCATTGTTGGTTTTTTTTTTTTTTCATTGGCACAAAAATCTTTTAGCCTTAAACTGTTTTTCATAGCTGTGCTGGAATAAACGGGAAACCACAAAAATGAAGGCTTCCACTGCGCCAGTCATCAAATTGTAGTGGTAAGAAAGAAGCCATCCAAAACTATCCACATCTGATTGAACTCTAAACATTTTAAGTGTTTATTAACCCATATAATTCCCAAATTTAACCAATCATTTGAAATGCTCAAAGACAAAAATTCTGGGTTTCAGTATTTCCTATGACCCCCTCCAGCCTCCAGAAGATCCAGGCCTCCCTGCCCAGGGCCCCATGGAACTGCTGTTCTTTTATTTTAATCAGAGAGCTTCACGAAGACAACCACTAGGACCCTCAGCTTCAATCCTAGTTACAACTTTTTCTTTATACATGTTGAGTGTCTGCTCTGAGGGCTCTCAAAAGATGCTGACTTGGAGGATCCTGAGCGATCCTCCCTCTCTCAACATGTTTATCAGAAAGTAGACAACTTCGATAATAATCGGAGAACCCCTGGTTTTCATCTTACAATTTCCTAAGCTAAAAGCTTGGCAAGGTCTCTTATGGTTTCCCCTCCTTTTACAAAAATCTGCCTTCTAAGCAAAAGCTTCTGTTTCCTAGTAGCAGTAGATACCCTTTTAAAACTCACGGTTTAAAAAAAGAAAAAAGAATTACAGTGGCATTTTGTTTCCATACTTTTCTCCCCAATATTTTCCACTCAGAACCAAGTCCAGAAGTTTATTTATGAATACACAAATATAGGTTATTTTTCGCTTGTAGAGTCTATGTTTTCAAATAGTTTGACCTTATAAGCTACATTAAGTAATACTCCCTTATTTTCCTCTTTTTTATTAAATGGGTATGCATATACAACGGGCTGCTGAGTGCCTTGCTATGTGCCAGGTACCTTTTTTTTTTTTTTTTTAAGATTTTATTTATTGGGATCCCCGGATGGCTCAGCGGTTTAGTGCTGGCCTTCGGCCCAGGGCATGGTCCCAGAGTCCCGGGATCGAGTCCCACATCAGGCTTCCTGCATGACGCAGGACTTGATCCCAGGACCCTGGATCACAACCTGAGCCGAAGGAAGATGCTCAACCACTGAGCCACTCAGGCATCCCGCAGGCACTGATTCAGACCTTGGGGATATAGCAGGAAACAACACAAACACTGCTACTGTCATAGAGTTGAAGTTCTAGTTGGATGGTAAAAGCTACAAATCAAAAATGAGCAGGGAGAGGGGATAACGAGTGGTCAGGGAAGGTCTCTTCTGAACAGAACAGAAGAACAACAGTGCTGAAGAACAGAGCTAAGTGACATTTTTTTGGCAGAGAGCAGAGGATGGCAAGAATAAGTCTCAAATGCAAAGACTCTGAGGCAGGAGTGTTACTCAAAATGTCAATCAAAGCTTCTGATCAACATAAAATAATCAGGACCATAAAACCAACCCAAAAATAAATTGGCCTGATTACTATTTAATGCAGTTATATGAGTCTTTTGGAAATATAATTAGTACCTAGCCCCATAGTCTCTCAATCTCCCACTTCTACGTTAATAAACTCTAGGGCTCCCGGGAGACCCCACTCTGAAAAACAGTGACAGACAAACACCACTATTCCACGTGTAGACACAAGACCGCACATGAGAGATGCTGAGATGAACACTGGACCCCCCGTGAGTGAGAATTTTTCACACAAAAATCTTCACCATCAAGAAGATAAATTGCATAAAAATAAAGCAAAGTTTCCCAAAGGAGGTATTGCTTTCTCGATGCTGTACCCTTCCCCTCATCTGTCCCTTCTTCAGCCAGCTGCAGGCCTGCTCCCAGCCCTGGACCACTTTGAACGGAGCCTTTGAAAGTTTAAATTGGCTTTCAGCCACCACACAAGATGCTGAGGCCATCCCCTTGTCTGGGGGTGCCTTGTTCTTTCATTCTCTACCTCTCCCGGTCTATCCTTCTTCCTCCTGGGCCCTCTGAAGTCCCACCTCGCCAATGAATCCAAATCCCAGCTCATCTTGCCCTGCTTTTTACTTCTCTCACACAAACACACAGCCTGTCCCTCGGGATAATCTCATTTTCCAAACAAAAAGATCAGGACCCGTTGTCTAAGTACATGGGTACTTACAGGAATCACTCTAATTCCAATGCTTGGAATAGCTCATAATTTCAAGCAATCTCAGGGTGCCTGGGTGGCTCAGTTGGTTAAGTGTATGCCTTCAGCTCAGGTCCTGATCTCAGGATCCTGAGATCGAGTCCTGCATCAGGGCTCTCTGCTCGGCGGGGAGCCTGCTTTTCCCTCTCCCTCTGCCTGCTGTTCCCCCTCCTTGTGCTCTCTGCCAAATAAATAAATAAAATCTTTTTTAAAAAAGTAATATCAATTTTTTTAAACTTAAGATGTACTTCTATATCATCTGATAGGACAGCACAGGACATTGAGACCATCTGGAAAAATTCAGGATCTGTGATCACAGTCACAGGCCTTTCACTACAGCTCTATTCTCTAACAAACAACTCAATTTTCCATAGAAATCGGACATTATCCTACAAAAGGATTCGAAGCTACTTCCAGCAACAAGGATACAGAGGCAGTGACAGCTGAGGGGCCGAAGGCCAGATACTGGCATTTCCAGGTTATTTCAAGAGCATATGGAGTTAGCAGGACCACCGTGCAAAACAATTAGCCTTGGCTGCCACACAGACCTCAGCCCTTTATGCGGTGGACTACACAAGGGCCATAGCTCAGGTACTTCCAGAACTCCCTCCAGGCTGGAAAGATGCCTCTCCTGAGCACCCAAGTCAGCATCCATTTTACCAGGAGGGAGAGCATCACATATTGGGCAGGGCATATCCACTCCCGTCTTACCTCCATCCTCTGAAGTGCCATAACCTGGGAAAGGCTCAGACAGCTTTCCAAATATGAAAAAAAGGTCCTCCTCCAGGGCCATTGAGGAAGAATTGATTTTACCCTGTAACTCTGGAGGATCCAGGAGGTCTTACTGAGTTCACTGTTCCCCAATGGTAAGTACTTGGGGGTCAGCATGCTGGAGAACTCAGACCTTCAGGCATATTGTAGAGAAAGACTGACCAAGAACATAGTTTTTTTAATCTTCAGAAATTTAATGATCCTGCCCTTTTTTTTCCAAGGAGATCTGTTTTTTGTTTTTTTGTTTTGTTTTGTTTTGTTTTGGTTTTTAGGAGATCTGTTTTATTTCTTAGTATGACTTTCCTGCCACAAGTAAGCATTATTCTACTCTTAAAATCATGCTTCCAATACTTGCCACTTCCTGGTTTCCTGGACAAAGATTAACTAATATTATCTCAGTTGTGACAAGCTTTTTTTTTTTTTTTGCATATTTTTTATTGGAGTTCGATTTGCCAACATATAGCATAACACCCAGTGCTCAACCCATCAAGTGCCTCCCTCCGTGCCCATCCCATCCCGCTGCCCACCTCCCTTTCCACTACCCCTGGTTTGTTTCCCAGAGTTAGGAGTCTGCCCTTTGATCCAGTAAAAGCATTCCTTAAAATGAGACAAAAAATAGTAACAAATCAAAAGAAGGGTGCAGGACATTTACTGAGCATTCTTCTTCACAGCCAAAAATTGGAAGCCACGATCTTATTGAGCCTTTGGAAGGAGACACTCTAAAGATTTTTTCATTTGATCTGTCATACTGAGATTTCTTTTTTCCTCATTCCTTCCATGTATAATTTTTTTAAAGGGAGATATAACTGACATATAACAATTTATCAGTTTCAGGTGTACAACACAATGATATGATATTTGTTTATATTGGGAAATGATCACCACAATAACTCTAGTTAATAGGTGTCACCATCGTGGCTCAGTCGGTTAAGTATCTGCCTTTGGCTCAGGTCATGATCTCAGAGTCCTGGGTTGATACCTTCATCAGGCTCTCCCTCTCCCTCTGCCCCTCCCTACCGTTTGTGCGCACTCGCGTTCTCTCTCTCTCACTTGCTCTGGCAAATAAATAAAATCTTTTTTTAAAAAAAATGTGTCATCATCCATAGCTGTAAAATTTTTTTCTCGTGATGAAAACTTTTAAGATCTACTCCCTTCCACCTTTCAAATAAGCAATACAGGATTATTAACAATAACCACCATGCTATAGCACATTACAACCCCATATAATGTTTTTACTAATAAAATGAGGGTAAATGCCTCTCAAATGAAAGAAATTTTTCCTTTAGCAAATAAATAAATTAAGTGCCTGCTATCATGCAGAATGCTTGCGTTTTTCTAACAGGAAAAGCTATTGAAAAAATGTTTAAGCTTTAAGTTTTTTCAAGAGTTCTTTGTTATCTAAATCATTCTCCCCAAGGGCCTCCAAATTACAAGGTAAGTAAAAGTAAATTAAAGGTTATGGTCAGTATATTAGCGTTCAGGTTAAGGTATGTTAAGGTAGAGCTAATAACAGTTAACGTTTTAATAATTTTTTTTAAGAATTTTTGAATAGAAGATATTTGCATGTGGCATACAATTCAAAAGTATGAAAAGTCATACAGTAAAACTAAGTCTTCCTTCTACCCTGGCCCATCAGTTTTCCCAACTTGTGTCATTTCAGACATTATATATTCTATAGTGCCAACATGTTTGTGACACTTTGTATGTGAGACACTTTGCTCAGGATTTTGTATGCTAGGCTCATCAGTGCAGGTAGCACTATCAGTCCCAATTTATATGTGAAGAGACCTGCTCATGGCATGAAGTGAACAACTGGCCAAATGTCTTCTCATACCATCAGAACCTGTCCCCATCTTCCCACTCCCCAACACATACACACACACCCTTTTTTTTTTTTTTACACACACACCCTTAAAGGTCACCATTGCTTTGTCTGGCTGATTTGACTTTCCATATAAACTTTATAATCGGGGGCACCTGGCTGGCTCAGCCGGTAAAGCATGGTACTTTTGATTTTGAGGCTGTGGGTTTGAACCCCCACAGTGGGTATAGACATTACTTAAAAAAATAAAATCCTTGGGGATCCCTGGGTGGCGCAGTGGTTTAGCGCCTGCCTTTGGCCCAGGGCGCGATCTTGGAGACCCGGGATCGAGTCCCACGTCGGGCTCCCGGTGCATGGAGCCTGCTTCTCCCTCTGCCTATGTCTCTGCCTCTCTCTCTCTCTATCATAAATAAATAAAAATTAAAAAATAATAATAAAATAAAATAAAATCCTTGGGGAATCCCTGGGTGGCTCAGCGGTTTAGCGCCTGCCTTTGGCCCGGGGCGTGATCCTGAGGTCCCCAGATTGAGTCCTGCATCAGGCTCTCTGCGTGGAGCCTGCTTTTCCCTCTGCCTATGTCTCTGTCTCTCTCTCTCTCTCATGAATAAATAAATAAAATCTTATAAATTTTTTGGTTTTTTTAATCTTATAAATTAATAAATAGATAAATAAAATCCTTTAAAAAAAACACAACAACTTAAGAATCAGTTTGTCTCTACCTAAAAAAATCTTGCAGGGGGATCCCTGGGTGGTGCAGTGGTTTGGCGCCTGCCTTTGGCCCAGGGCGCGATCCTGGAGACCCGGGATCGAGTCCCACGTCGGGCTCCCGGTGCATGGAGCCTGCTTCTCCCTCTGCCTGTGTCTCTGCCTCTCTCTCTCTCTCTCTGTGACTATCATAAATAAATAAAGAAAAAAAAATTAAAAAAAAATCTTGCAGGGATTTGGGGATTGTGTTAAATCTACAGACCGCATTGTGGAGAATACAAATACTGTGCCTTCTAAACCATGAACATAGTATATCTGTCCACTTATTTAGGTTGTCTTTTAATTTCTTTCTTCAATGTTTTGCAATTTTCAGTGTGCAGATTCTGTACATATTTCATTAAATGTATACCTAAGTATTGCATTCCTTTCAGAGCTATTGTAACTGTCAGGGGGTTTTGTTTGTCTTTTCCTGTTTCTGGCAATTTATTGTTTTTATTGCAGAGATACAGAAATACTGATTTTTGTGTGTTAATCTTGTATTTTACAACTGTGCTAACTCACTTCTTAGTTTTAGGAGCTTTTTCTATAGATTCCCATTGGATTGTCTGCACAGACAATCATGCCATCTGCAAATAGGAACAGTTGTTCTTTCTTTCCAGTCTGCATGCCTTCCACTTATTTTCCCTGCACTGGCTAGCACTTCTAGTATAATGTTGAATATCAGTGGCAAGAGCAGAGATCACTGCTTTGTTCCCCATCTTAGGGGGAAAGCTTTCATTTTCACCACCAAGTATGTTAGCTATAGATTTTTGGTAGATGACCTTTTTTTGGGTTAAGAAAGTTCCCTTCTCTTCCTAGTTTGTTGGCAGTATTTAGCATGAATGAAAGTCGAGTTCTGTGAAGCATTTTTTCTCCAGCCATTGACATAATTATGTGTGTTTTGCTATTTAAGCTGCATATGGTGGATTACATCTATTGATTTTGGAAAACGTAATCAGTATTTTATACTTGGGATAAATCACAATTGGTGGTGGCTTACTATTCTTTTTACATAATATTGCTGGGTTGGATTTCCTAGTATTTTGTTGATGATTTTTGTGTCTGTGTTAATGAGAACAACTGGTCTGTAGTATTCTTTTCTTGAACTTTGTCTGGTTTTATAAAATGGATGTGTACTTACACTTTCCTGAGGTCTGGGATGATAATTTTACTATTTTGAACATCATAAAAGTTAAAAGAGTAGTTTTAACTTTGCCTTTCTGTTAGAATTAATTTGCTTTTAAGTCCTTGGCCCGGAAGACAACTTCCAAAGCTAACCATAATTTCCTAAGTAAAAATTAGACTGTTTTACAAGGAGCTACTTTAAGGTAGATATGAAAATCCAGAGCAGTGAAACCTCCTACTTCACTTGCAGGCCCTGTCATATCCTCCCCAAGAGCAGGAATGGTGAGGGGCTGTGTCCAATTGGCTTGAAGTAAAATAAAAGATAAGTCATTACTCAACCCTGAAATGTAAATACTCATGTTTGCCTTTGAAATACATAGGAAAGCACCTATCAGACATTGACTTCCTAGTTCCTACAATTCCTAAAATGCCTGGTCATTATTACCCACATGATACTATAGAGGAAACCAAGATAAGGAGAGGGTTAAGAGATTTCAAGATCAGCAGAACTAAAATTTGAATTTAAACACCTCTTATCACTCAATTAGGTTATAAAAAGTTCTAAACAAAGGCAATGTTTAGAAAATAATCAGAAGGTCAATCAGGCATGGGAGAGGCTTAAGAAAAGGATCTGAGGCAAAAGAGCTCCCTGAGAGGTCTCTTTAGAACTGAAATGCTAAGGGTATCTCTTGAGGCCCAGCTGGTTAAGCTTACACGTCTGCCTTTAGCTCAGGTCATGATCCTGGGACTTGCTTAGTGGGAGTCTGTTTCTCCCTCTCCCTCTGACTCTGCCCCTCCCCTCACTCATGCTTTCCTCGCTCTCTCAAATTAATTAATCAATTAATTAATTAAATCTTTATTAAAAAAACAACTGAAAGGCTGAATCTCTTCTTGGCACTTCTGAGAACGCCCATCCCCTCACTGAGGGAAGTAGACAGATCTGCTGGGTGAGGAGCAGGACACCATACAGGAGTTGCACACTTGCACAATGGCCACTGAGAAATCGAAACCCTTGTAAGTCTCTTAAGTTTACAAAGTCACCCAAACCATCAGCAGGCTGCCAAAGACCACAGAAATGTCCTTTGACTCAAGGTTGCCTGCTCTGTAGAACTCAAAATGATAAAAAAAAAAAAGAAAAAAAAAAAAAGAACTCAAAATGATGTGTTCAAGGAAGCAGTAAATAGCTCCAGACTGCCTGGGTTCAAACCCCAGCACTACCACCACCGACTAGCCATGAGATCTTGAATGAGACACAAGCTGTGTGTCTCAATTTCCTCATCCATAAAATGGGGGTAATAACAGTAGAGTAAGCTCTCATTAAATGACACCTGCTGTTATTATCATTCAGAAAGTCTTGGCCAGTCCAGGGCCTGTCCTCTTCTGACCCTGTCCCTAAATCATGGTATAAATGACAGTATGCCATTCCCCAACCATCCATCCCCCCAACCCAAGAGCAAAAGACTGCTTCGACCAAGCTGAAGAAAAAAACCAAAAGGCCTATATTAACTATTTCATTAAATGATGTCTGGGAGCTAAAAACCAATAAGCACTCCAGAATCCACATTCATAGGAAAGAAGTATTTACATCAATAGCTTAAACCAAGTCTTTTTCCACAGAAAGAAGTATATCTTAATGTTTTATATAACTAGGAGACATTCTCCCCAACCAAGAGACAGGTATAAGTTCCATTTTTAAAAATGTAATCTATGAAAATACACTAATTTTCATATTTCAGATTAGTTTTACTATCAAAAACATTCCATTTAAAATACCAATTTAACTTTTAAATTACTAGGAAGTTGGGGTGCCTGGGTGGCTCAGTCAATTAAGCGACTGACTCTGGATTTTGGCTCAGGTCATGATCTCAGGGTCGTGAGTATGTCTTCAGGCTCCAAGCTCAATGCGGAGTCTGCTTCTCTCTGTCTCTCCCTCTTCCTCTGCCCCTCTCACTTTCTCTCTCTCTCTCTCAAAAAAATAAATCTCTAAAAATAAATAAATCACTAGGAAGTAAACTATCTTTAACTCAAATATATAATTGTAATTTGGGGATGGCAATTTTACCAAGTTTCTTTAAAGACAGTAAATATTAATTAGCAACAATGACAGCTACATTTTATTACACACTAAGCACCTAATATGCTAAGTGCTAATTTCTACATCACCTCATTCTCTTAATCCTTTTAGGAGGTATAGGCTCTTTTTATAGAAAAACCTCAACCTTGAGGTTGAGTATTTATGGTTCTGATAGAGAACGGATTGCTAGCACCTGTATGAGGCTTTAACATTAAAATGATATAGAAAGGGGGATGCCTGGGTAGCTCAGCGGATGAGCGTCTACCTTCGGTTCAAGCGTGATCCCAGAGTCCGGGAATCAAGTCCCACATTGTGCTCCCCACATGGAGCCTGCTTCTCCCTCTGCCTAGGTCTCTGCCTCTCTTGCTATCTCTCTCATGAATAAATAAATAAAATCTTAATAAAATAAATAAAATAAAATGGTATAGAAAGGTTAAGTCCAGAGGGTGGCTCAGCCAGTTAAGCATCCGTCTTCAACCCAGGTCATGATCCCAGGATCCTGAGATGGAGCCCCACATTCCCCACATTCGGCTCTCTGCTCATCAGGGAGCCTGCTTCTGCTTCTCCCTCTCCCCCTGCTCATGCCGTGTGTGTGTGTGTGTGTGTGTGTGTGTGTGTGTGTGTGTGTGTATCAAATAAATAAAACATAAGAAAGAAAGAAAGAAAGAAAGAAAGAAAGAAAGAAAGAAAGAAAGAAAAAAAGAAAGAAAGAAAGAAAGAAAGAAAGAAAGAAAGAAAGAAAGAAAGAAAGAAAGAGAAAGAAAGAAAGCTAAGTCTGAAACTTGAATGTGCATGTGAATTACTGGGGGAATCCTGTTAAACTGCAGATTATGATTCAGAAGGTCTAGGGTAAGCTCTCTGATGCTGACAATGCTGCTGTTCTATGGACCACACTTGGAGTAGCAAGGATCACTACAGGTTTTAAGAGGACACAAGCCACAAAAAAAAGTACATTAAAAACTAAAACAGAAAACTCATATTTTTCTCGAAAACAACACATTAATACATATAAGCTCTAATATAAGAATTATAACTTATCCATATTTCCTGATGGGATTCTACGCTTTGTAACATCTTAAAAATATCTTCATAATGACTTCTTGTTTAAATTTAGCGTCCAATTTCTTGGAGCTTTGTGGAGGGTTTCCACCCTTCCACTAATAACCCTGACTTATATCAAGGCTGAGAAGCCAGTACATGATAGATTGTTTCAAGTTGTCATACTTTTCTTTTTTTAAAAAAAAGATTTTATTTACTTATTCATGAGAGACATACAGAGAGAGAGAGAGAGAGAGAGAGAGAGGCAGAGACACAGGCAGAGGGAGAAGCAGGCTCCCTGCAGGGAGCCTGATGTGGGACTCGATCCCAGGTCTCCAGGATCAGGCCCTGGGCTAAAGGCGGTGCTAAAACGCTGAGCCACCGGGGCTGCCCGCCAGTTGTCATACTTTTCAAGGAGGTCCCTTTCTTTCACTCATCCACTCATAGCATCCTCTTGCTGCTTAAATTCAAACATTAGACAAATGGCAGAGTTACGTGAGATTTCAGGGGCTGGGGCCCCAAGTTTCTCCAGATGAAAAGCAAATTTCCACAACCAAACAGCACCTTACCAAAAGGCAATGACAAATACCACCGGCTTCCACTTCTTTCCTTAGGTGACAAAGTTCCAGCTATGAGATGGCAATTAGCACTTTATACAAACTACTGATTTTCATTCTTTTACCAGATCCTTTGAGTGGCAAGTTCTATTTACTTTCAAAAGTCCACAGAATAAACAAAGCAAGGTACTTGACAAGGCCCTATATTCCACCTGGGGCCAAGTTCACGCCTTGCTCTTTTTTAACTCATTTCTGGTTATCTGTCCTGTACTCAAACATTGGCTAGCTGCCTCTTTTAAAAGGCAGCTATACACCATCACCACCCTCCCCGCCCCCCTCCATTCTCTTTGCTAACAGCAATGCCTAACTACAGAACCAACATATCCCTGAGAACATTCCAGCTTACTGGATAAGGTCAGTTTAAAATTCTAGATAGGGATAACCTATTCCATTTGTCTTTCTTTAGAGCCCTTCAGAAATATCCTCTGGCAATCAGCAGAACAAGATGGAGAGGGAGAAAATAGTCTATGATTCTGCAATTTACAAACACTGAGACCTTTATTTAAGGGTGTCCACATTTTATATTATTCCCAAGGCATGTTTATCCATGTACTCAAGTAAGCGTAAGCCCAGTGCTTGGAAGAAACAAAATGTACATACACTGCAGCCCCATGCAAATGGCTTCTCTGGCTAAGAAGGCCATGAAGTTTTGCTGCCGGGCCTCAGAGGAGGCCTACCTGTGACAGGCAGCGTGGGGACACAGTTTTTTCTGAACTGGAGCATGCCCTGCCCACAAGAGAGCTAAGCAACTGCCCAGAGAGGCCTATTACAAAAACCATTCAAGAGGGTCAGGGCTGGCAGGCCCCAGCCCCGAATACCCTGGAAGCTGAAAATAAGAATTCTGAGAAACGAGCTCTACTGTGGACAAGTCTGACAGAAAGTTCTCTGTTTCTGCTGCCTCCAAAACTGGCTGCCCTGCTCGATGATTGAACTCTGGGTACCAACTGGGCCATGCCGGCCACTGTGCTGGGGCGGAGGATTCAGGGATGCTGGTTGGGTCTTCTAGGTGAATGAGGGAGAGTCAAACCTCGGCGGCATAAGCTGGACTCGGGGGGCTGGTCTGGGCACCCCCAGGCATCCAGGCTGCAGGGCTCCATTCAGCAAACACTTGCTGAGCGTCTACCGTAAGCTCTGCACTCCGCTAGGTGCGGAGGAGGAAAGCGAGCCACGGCCCCCCGTGCTGGAAGCAGACGCCCGAAAGGGCCTCCCGGGGGGGGGGGGGGGGGGTGCGGGCCCCGAAACCTGCCACACACCGCTGTGCCCAGGGCCACCGGGGGCGCCGCACGACCGCCGCGCCGGGCTCCGCAGACCCCAAGCTCCCTAACGAGAGGCTCGCGACGGCGGGGGCGGGGGCAGGAGCGGAGGGGCAGGCCCGGGGCAGGTGCTCAGGTGGGAGCACGCGGCCGGGCTGCGGGGGCTGCGGGGGCTGCGGGGTCCCCGGGGCGGTGGGCGGTGGGGGCGGCCCGGGGCCCGCGGCGGGAGCGCGAGGAGCGGCCGGGCCTGCGCCCCCGGAGCGCGCGGGGCGGGGAGCAGCCGCCTAGGCCGCCCGCCCGCCCGCCCGCACCTGGGCCCCGCCCGGACCTACCACTTGCGCGACCTTGAGGCAGCCGAGCGCGCCGCGCAGGTAGTCGGGGTCGCAGCGCAGGCCGGCCAGGCCGCGGCGCTGGCTCACCGGCTCGGTGGTGGGCTGGTACGGGCTGCTGGCGCCGGAGATCATGGAGGTGCTCGAGGCCTCGCCCTCGAAGCCGTCCAGCTCCTCGCCGCCCCGCATGCTGGCGGCCGGCCCCGGCCCCGGCCCCGGCCCCGGCCCCGGTCCCGCAGCTGGGCTCAGCGCGGCCGCCGCATCGCCGCCTCCTCGGCGCCCGCCGCCCGGCTGCAGCCGCGGTCGGTCCGCTCGGGCTCGGCTCCCGCCGCCTCGGCAGCGGAAAGGGAGGGAGGCGGGAGCAGGCGGAGGGGGAAGGAGGCGGGAGCCGGCGCGGCGGGCCGGGAGGGGGCGGAGCGAGAGCCCGGCCGCCGGCCGCTCGGCGGCGCTCCGCGGCGGGGGCGACTCGGAGGCGGCGGCCGGCGCCTGGGGCGGGGGCGGGGCCTCGGAGGGGCGGGGCCTCGGATGGGGCGGGGCCTCGGAGGGCGGGGCGGGGCGCCGTCCGCTCGGACCCCGCCCTCACCTGCGCGCGCGGGGGCCGCGGGCGGGGGCGGGGGCGGGGGCGGGGCGGGGAGGGTCGCGGGGACCTGCGGCGCGCGGCCTTAGTGTGGGTCCCGGAGGACGCGGGGTCCGCGCAGGTGGGCCGGGAGACCTCCCGGGGAGGAGCGAAGGTGCCGCGCGCCCCCCTCCGCTGCGGACGCTGCTGGTCCAGGGTGGGCCCCACCAGAGGGGGCGAAGGCTCTGGGCTCCCGCCCCGCGCGCCTGGCCACGGACCGGAGCCGAAGCCGGGAGTGGAAGAATGAGCGAGGGGGTCGCTCGGCGCCAGGTCTGCAGGACCGACACGCTAAGGGTCCGTAACTCCCGGTGTGAGCTCTGGATGCCCCGGCCTGACCGAGGAGGGGCGCCCCACCTTGTAGACACCCCACCCCCACCCCCACCCCCACCCCCCGTAAGCAACGTTAGTTGCCTCGCAGCTGAAAAGATTTTGCAGCTCTGTCTAATCGTCGTCAGGTTAAACACAGATTTTTGTTCTGACGGGCATTAATCAGGGACCAATTTGCAATTCAAGTGTGAAGGCTAATTTTAAGCTTAAGTAAAACACTGACTTTCTAAGAATTGTCGCTTTGGTTGGTATTGAACTCTCACACACCGCAAATATGGAGAGCTTCCAGTGCTCCAGGCACTGAGCAAGACGCTTCAGGGAGATTTGTTCCCATTTTACAGAAGGGCAGGTCGAGGCTCAAAAGAGGTAGTAGCTTGTCCTCAGCTTGCCCCAGCTTTCCATCACACAATATCGCCTAACATGTAATGTAAGCAGGCTGGTGAACTCCAAGCTAAGATGCAGTAAACTCCATAACTAGAAGGATTTCCTGAGCGCCTGGGTGGCTCAGTCGGTGAGCGTCTGCCTTCAGCTCAGGTAGTGATCCCGGGGTCCTGGGATCGAGTCCTGCATCAGGCTCCCTACGGAGCGCCTGCTTCTCCCTCTGCCTGTGTCTCTGCCTCCCTCTGTGTCTCATGAATAAATAAATAAAATCTTTTAAAAAGAAAAAACTAAAAAGATTTCCATTTAAAGGGCTTTCACTCTTAGGTTACCAAAGATGGGAAAGACGATCTCTCATACTCTATTCAACCAACAAATCTGTGTTGGGCACTTACTATGTGTTAAGACATATATTAGGAACTGGAGATAGACTGCCAGGTAAAAATGACAGGTTGGACATAGCTTTGGCCTTTGTTGTCTCCCAATATCCCAGTAAAATGACAGTGATGGAGATATTTGGGGTGGGGAAGGGGAGCATAAAACCACTGGGACAAAGAATGAGAGCCAAGGGCAACAAAGTATTGGAAGCAGAATAGCAAATGGGCAAGTGATAACTGACAGCAGACCCAAGAAAGCTAAGCCCTAAACTGGCACAGGGAAAAGCTAAACTACAACGTAGGTTATATCACAGAACAAAAGGCTCCAGAATGGGCAGCACCAAGCACATGTAGAAGTGGATCACTAAGGCACAGTTTAGGGCAGGGGTACCATACTGAAAATTGTGTGTGTGTGTGTGTGTGTGTGTGTGTATGTGTGTATGCTGAATAATGGGAAAGCAAAAGACTTAAAAATTCAATAGAATAATTAAAGAAGGGGCGCCTGGGTGGCTCAGCAGTTTAGCACCTGCCTTCAGCCCAGGGCATGATCCTGGAGTCCCGGGATCGAGTCCCACATTGGGCTCCCTGCATGGAGCCTGCTTCTCCCTCTGCCTGTGTCTCTGCCTCTCTCTCTGTGTCTCTCATGAATAAATAAATACAATTTTTTAAAAAGAATTAAAGAAAAGGAAATCTTATGGGAAGTATAGCCAAAAGACAAAGACATTGGAAATAAGAAAAAAGAAAATTAGAGGAATAGTACAACAGAATAATAGGATAGTAAGACCTGCATAAAATTAAAACCAAGAAAATGGAGGGAAGAAACCATTAGATAATAATTGAATAACATTTTCCAGAACCAAAGGACATGAGTTTTGGACAGGGCCCAGGACAGTGAATGAACGTGGACTCGCACCCAGGAGCACGGCACTGGCAAGGAAAAGATCCTCAAGGTTACAGAGAGAAATACAGCAGGTTTCACTATAAAGAATCAGGAATCAAAAAGGCATCAGACTTTTCTACAGCAGCTTTGGGAGCTACAAGGAAATGAAGCAAACTCTCTTCTACATCCTGAGGAAAAATTACCCCCACCCTGAAATCTGATTCCATCTGGAGTATCAATCAGGTATGAGAGCTGATGTCTCTTTTGGAGAACATTATGTTCTCATGCAGAGAACTCCCTTTGTCCTTTTCTCCCAAGGCTGCTGGAGGACACCACCAGAACAAGGATTTAAACCAAGGAAGCAAAGGACAAGAGATCCAGGAAAGAGTGGCTGCAGCATAGAAAGAGGTGGCAAGGATCCCAGAGTGAGGGGGGCAGAGGCCCCCATACATCAGGGCTGGGAGTCAACCAGCCCAGATTGGAGCAGCCAGAGGCTTTGAGAGACTTCTTCAAGATGGAAATTAATATGATGAATATACAGAAAGAGAGATGCATAATTTCAGGAAAGTTTTGAGATAAGTTGGGGATAAGTGCATGGAGAATTAAGTGAATATTCATATATATTTATTAACTGCAGGGAAAATAAAATGATGCATAGAAAAGTATGGTGAATCTCATGGCTCAGCTGTCAATAATCTCTGCATAACTATAATAATGTGAACAATGAATGCTGATCTAACCAGAAGTAACCAGACAGGATGTGTGCAGGTATGATAGGGAGAAGGGGAGGGTACGCAAGAGATCTAAATACTCATCATCTATCATGAGAGATCAGATGCTTAAAACTGAAAAATCCAGAGGTAACGGTATATGCGTGTTAATTTAAAATATAAAGATAAGGGGACGGGTGGCTCAGTGATTGAGCATCTGCCTTTGGCTCAGGGTGTGATCCTGGAGTCTCGGGATGGAGTCCCACGTCGGGCTTCCCGCATGGAGCCTGCTTCTCTTCCCTCTTCCTATGTCTCTGCGTCACTCTCTGTGTGTCTCATGAATAAATAAATAAAATATTTAAATATATATAAATATATTAAATATATAAATATAAATATTTATATTATTTATTAAATAGAAGTAAATAAATCTTTAAATATATATATTATATATATATAAAGATAAGTACAAAAATAATCAGTTGAAAGTTTCAAAGTGTTGCTTCTGGGGAACAGGAAATTTAACAAGGGTTCTAGGCCTTGTAGAACTATCTGATTCTCTCAACTATGTGCACATATAACTTTAACAAAAGTAAAAACCCCTAGCTGACTTAGTCAGTAGAGCCTGTGACTCTGGATCTTGGGGTCATGAGTTCAAGCCCCACATTGGGTGTAGAGATTACTTAATAAAATATTTTAAAATTGTTCAAATATCTAAAAATAAAAGCTAAGTTAAAAACCATTTTTTAAAAAGGAACTTGAGAGTCAGTGGTGAGCAAGGCAGATACAGTCCCTGCCAGCATGAATGTGGAGAGCAAGTATTGAAACCTATAAGTGTAACAGAGCATGTGCTGAGTATTGTTCATGGTGCTATGGGAATTTCCAGCAAGGATTTCATTGAATCTCTGGATCAGAATTTCAGCTGAGATTTGACATGTGAATAGCAGTTAGCTAAGCAAAGAGATAAGGGTTGATGGAAGTGTGTTCTAGGCAGAGGGAGCAAGATGTGCAAAGGCCCAGAGACAAGCAAAATCAAGGCATAGTGAAGAGGCTCAAACGCAGAATTCATGGGGAGGAGGACACCAGACAAGACCTGCAGCTGGAAGGAAGCCTCTGGCTGGTCCCTACGGGAGTCTGGTAGGCCGTGTGACAGGGTGGACTCTGAACAGAACAGTGCTAAACAGAAGAGTGGCCTGGGGAGGCCTGACTTTTAGAACTTACTCTGACTTCATTGAGGGAGAAGGATTGAGCGGATGCAAGATTAGAGGCTTTCTCCAGTACTTATTAACTGTTCCCTGTTCCTGGACACTAGCCTAGGTTTATTTTTAGTTCTAGGGACAGACTCAAAATTTTTACTTCTGGTTTTTAACAGAAGTTAAACAGACTTCCAAAGGATGTTGTTAGGAATCCCACATAGTAATGGTAGGTAAAACTTGGTATTATCGTGCCTTCCTCAGTTTCAAATTGTAATGTATCATGAGTCTATGGCTGTAACTGTGTCTCCAAGTGTCTATCGGTGCTGAGATCAAGATGAGGATGATAAATGATAGAGAAGTGGGCAGCCTTCTGACAGGTTCCTAGGTTTCAAGGTCTGGTTCACATATCCAAGGCTGACTCAAGGCAATCAGACTCAGAATAGCCTGATGGATAAACCAGATGTTACTTTATTAATTGCTGTCAGTGGATAGAGACTCTGCCAGCAATCATAATGCTGATTCATATCTCAATCCCTGAACTTGTCCTGAAAGAGCTTCTTGGAGCATAGCATCCTTCAGTATGGGCTATTTCCCAGAATCCCCCGGCTCCCTGGATCAGGCCTGGCCTGGCCAAAGTCCCTCAACCTCTCATTTAGCCCTGAGCTTATTTCCCTCCAGGGGCAACCACGTCCAAGTCTGGGGGTCTCCTCACTCTAGCAACCCTAGCACTCTAACACTCTAGCACCCCTCCACAAACACCATTATTCCATGGACTCTTGAAAAGTTCTAACCTCAAGAGCATTGGTCCTACAGGGACTTCAGGTTCTAAATCCCACGAAGGACTGGGAGCAAAGCACCTTCCTGAATGGTGGTCCCTGGTGCTCCATACCTGGAGATGGGGCCTGTGTTGTTGAGGCAAAAGGGAGTTCACATTTCATTTCTTTCTGAGGCCTCTCCCTAGTGCATCTCTGTGGGTGCTGAAGGTGCGGGTAGCTTTTCCTGTAACTTCAATTAAGCAATAGATCTAATCTGCATTTAATAAGCTCAGTAATTGTAGCAGGATCTCTGGAGACCTCTCCTTCAAACAAAAATACAGAGGGTGGTAGGGAAATAGAACGGTTCAAGCATCAAGTATATAGTGGGGAAGATGAATTCAGTTTATCATGAACAGTGATCAGTGTTTAATATCAAAATGAACCAAATGCCCAAGAAAATCTTAACCTTTACTGTCATATGACTAACAAGTTAGTTTGAAAAGACTTCACTTGTAAGAGGCCTTTCAAGGGAGAGTACCCATACAAATTCCTTATGTCTGAAAGATTAGACTCGAAGATGTAAAAATAAACAACCCACTTTTGCGTTCGAAAGCAGCAGATGCCCGTGTCCTGCGTGCGGGACTGGCGGCTCCTCCAGCCTGCATTCCCACACGCCTGGCGAGGCTGGGCCTGGGTGAATTCCAGGCGGGAGCAGTTCAGGGCTTGGAGTGAACTGCTGCTTCTGAAAAAACTGGTCTCTTCAGCCAGAAAAATGCTCTCCAAGTCTTCTCTAAAAATAGTACTTGCTGGGATTTTCCAGTTTGACATTCCTGCAGCTCCTACCACCAAGGACCACGCGAGCCAATCCATCTGTGCCTCTTCCCAGAGACGCCGGTGGAATCCCACCCTCCATGGGATGCCAGTTTGAAGGTCCTGCTGCCGTCAGCCCCCGAGGGCACTTGATGATTCAGGGAAAGATTTACCTGCTCAGCAGCTGCCTCGCTTCTCCCTGGCTGCCCTCCACCTTCTCTTCTCACGGCAGAGGAGGGGGAATGGTTTTCTAGGGAAGGGAGAAAGTGTGACCATAAGGAAATGTGGGTGCTGTCTTCACTTGCCTCCAGTACCCCTGGCCATGCCAGGCCCAAGGCTGACTGCAAACTGGGAAACTCGGGGAGCTGCTGTGGCGGCCAGGGGGCGACATACATAAACCAAACCTTTGCGGATGGTCCACTTCCACGTGCCAGCCAGTGGGCCACGTGCTGCAGCCTCAAGCTCTCACAGAAGAACCGTGGGGATAGTGGGACCGAAGTGGGCATGCTTGCTTCTGTCTGCCTAGCAGCCACCCCCCTGCTTCCAATGACAGCATCCCCGCCTTGTTCTAGAACTACTCCTTTTCCATACTGACACCCACCTCCCACCCCCCCAGGTGATGCCCACCCAGGAAGAGTCAGGCCCCAGACCCAAGTATGACCCGTCATGGTCCCCTTCTACCCTAGATTGGCTAGGGAGAGCTTGGGACATGAGTCAAGCCAATGAGACTCCTACCCTGGAACACAGGGCTATGTATGGGAATCACACAAGGGGTAGATTTTTCAGGACCCCCTCCAAGACTGATGCTTAAGCCCAACGTGGGGACAGGAATCGGCTGCTGCAGATCTGGGCAGGGCTGCCAGACCAGGATGACCGCCTGTGGGAGGAGAGGGCAGGGGAAGCTTCAGGGAGCTAAGCTGGGCCTTCTTTGAAGGCTAAATAGGGATTCACTCAGAACCATATGATCCTACCAACAGTTCTGCCTTCTTTTTTTTTTTTTTTAAGATTTTATTTATTTATTCATGAGAGACAGGAGCAGAGAGAGAAGCAGGCTCCATGCAAGGAGCCCGATGTGGGACTCGATCCCAGGTCTCCAGGATCACACCCTAGGCTGCAGGCGGCACCAAACCGCTGCGCCACCGGGGCTGCCCCAGTTCTGCCTTCTTGAAACAGTCTCCTTGCCTGGTATATACGGCCGCAGGCTCTCCTGATTTTTCTCCTACCTCTCTGGCTGCTCTCTCACTCCTCTTCATAGGTTTGGTCCCCGGAGTTCAGGGTTTCTTGGGGTACTGGCTTCACCACCTCTCCTGACTCCACACCATTCTCCTGAACTCCAGCCACTTAAATCCACTTGCCCACTAGACATTACCCTTGAGGGTCCTGAATTCCATGAGGCTAAAACGTAATTCATAATCCCACTTGCTAGCACCCCCACCCCCACCCATGCAACCCTGCCCATTCCTCTACGATGCCAATATGAGGAAGAGGAGGAGGAGGAGAAGGCATTTTTTAAAAATTTAATTTAATTTAATTTTAATTTCATTTTGAGAGAGACAGAGAGCAAGAGAAGGGGGAAGGGCAGAGGCAGAGGGAGAGAGAGAACCTCCAGCAGACTCTGGACTGCACGTAGAGCCCAACATGGGGCTCGATTTTTGTGACCCCAAGACTATCAGCTGAGCTGAAACCAAGAGTCGGACACCCAACCGACTAAGCCATCCAGGCACCCTGAGAAGGCATTTTAGAAATACATTCCGTGTGCCAGACACTGCTCTATTTGGTTTTCATATATTAACTCGCTTAATCCTCAAAATAGACCAATTAAGAGGGCTAACTCCTCTTATCCTGTAGGGCTCAAGCTAGATGCCCAACTCATCGGGATCACCTTCCTGAGTCTCCAGGCTGGGTCAGGTGCTCCTGCCCTGGCTTTCCCAGCCCCTTGCATCAAAGTATTTACCCATCCATCTGCAGCCCTTCCAATGATCTCCGTTGTATCCCTTGGGCCTGGCCCAGGGCCAGACTTGGGGTAGGCATGCAAGGAATCATGTGAGGAATACAGGACTATATTCACTGGCTGTGTCATCTCAGACATGTTAACATCTGTGGGCCTCAGTTTTCTTGTGTGTAAATTTTGTTTTAAGATTTTATTTATTGGGCAACCTGGGTGGCTCAGCGGTTTAGCGCCGCCTTCAGCACAGGGCATGAACCATGGAGACCCGGGGTCAAGTCCCGCGTCAGGCTCCCTGCAGGGAGCCTGCTTCTCCCTCTGCCTGTCTTTTCTGCCTCTCTCTCTCTCTCTCTCTCTCTCTCTCTGTCTCTTGTGAATAAATAAAATATTTTTTTAAAAAATTTATTTATTTATGAGAGACACACAGAGAGAGGCAGAGACATAGGCAGAGGGAGATGCAGGACTTGATCCCAGGACCCCAGGATCATGACCTGAGTCAAACACAGATGCTCAACTACTGAGCCACCCTATGCGCCCCTCCTATGTGTAAGTTGAAAAGGGTTTAGTATTGTGTCTGAGACAAAATAGATACTCTGCAAATGTTCAGTCATTGTTGTCATTATTCTGAACAAGCAGGACAAGGCATTCTGGAAAGAGGAGCTAGCCTAAGCAAAGGCCTGACAGAAGGGCCTCAGGGGTTCAGAAAGAGGTGAGCAGTCTGAGTTTGTGTTCAGACGGGGAGGGTTAAAGGGTATGTGAATGGTAGGGGCAGGGACGGATGGGCAGGGAAGGTTGGGAACACGTTCTGAAGGACCCTGCACTCAGAAGAGCCATCAGAGTTGCCCTGGGCTCTTTAAGCAGGGCACTGACATGATCAGATTTGGGTGAAAACAAAAAGTAGAGATGAATAATTCAAAGTCTTATCTTCTCTATCAAATGGGTAGCAGACTCTGTTACCTTAAATAATGAATAGAGCCCTTTAAAAGAAAAAAGGTCTCAGAGCCCTCAAGAGGCCATCTGCAGATGCCTAGGGAGCCCCAGGCCGGTTTGGGGAAACCATGGTACAGCCAGAAAGCCCCGAGAGTTCAGGGAGGCTGATTCTTGAAGAGGGGGCTGGAGGTACCCTGGATCTGTGGGCACCTGAGCTAAGCCTCAAGTTATGGACAGGTCCTAGGCAAGTGGTCAGAGTGGGCAGGAAAGTATGATAGTAGAACAAGCCAAGGGCAGAGTCCAGGAAGCCAGATTAGAGGAGGGAATGAAGTAGTAGCTGAGGGACAGATTTACTAAAAAAGTGGGGGTGGAGAGGTTTTAGGAGCTATTGTCAAAGGTATGAATGTTACACAGCTTTTGCTCTTTAGCTTGTATATGTGGACTTGAGGGTTGTTTAAAAAAAATTTTTTTTATTTATGATAGTCACAGAGAGAGAGAGAGAGAGAGAGAGAGAGAGAGGCAGAGACACAGGCAGAGGGAGAAGCAGGCTCTATGCACCGGGAGCCCCCGACGTGGGATTCGATCCTGGGTTTCCAGGATCGCGCCCTGGGCCAAAGGCAGGCGCCAAACCACTGCGCCACCCAGGGATCCCCTTGAGGGTTGTTTTAATTAAATGTGTTTACTTAGTGGCACCTGGGTGGCTCGGTTGAACATCTGACTCTTGATTTCGGCTCAGGTCATGATCTTGCGGTCATGGGATCAAGCCTTGCATCAGGCTTCACACTCAGCGGAGAGTCTACTGGAGAGTCTCTTTCTTCCTCTGCCCCTCCCGCTGCTTGCAAGAGTGCTCACTCTCAAATAAATAAATCTTTTTTTTTTATAATGTATTTACTTGGAAACAACTTCAAAATTTTAAAAAAAAGCACATAAGTACAAATAACTGTTTTTTCCCTCGACTATTTGAAAGTTAAGTTTCCAACCTAATATCCCATCACACCAAATATTAAAATATTTGTAGCACATTATGTAGCAAAATAATTGTAGCACATTATGTCCTACAAACAGGGACATTCTCCTCCTTTACCAGAATACAACCATCAAAGTCAGGGAATTATTATTGATATGTTACTATCATGTAATCCTTGGATCCCATTCAAATTTTGTAGCAAAGTGATCCCATTAAGAGTCACGTGTTGCCTTAGCTGTCCTATTTCTTTAGTCTCCTTCAGACTGGAACAATTCCTCAGACTTGTCTTGACTTTCATGACCTTCATACTTTTGAAGATTCAACCAATTATTTTGCAGGAATGTCCTTCAATTTGGGTTTCTCTGATGTTTCCTCAGGATTAGATTCGGGTCATACATTTCTGGCAGAAATAGCCTAGACGCGATGTTGTGTTCTTCTCAGTACAACGTATCAGGAGGCACATGAACGCTGTCTGTTCTGTTACATCAAAATGATGTTCATTTTGATCAGTAGATGAGGCTGGTCTACCAGCCTGCTCCACTGTAAGTCACTCTTTTTACCCCTTGTAATGAACAAACCTGAGCGCACAAATAAATATTGATCACAGTGGATAATCCATTGAATAAATCATATAAATTGAAATGTTGGTGAAGAATGGAATGTTGTTTGTGATTAAACTTCCAATTTATATCAAATATAGACTCATGATTTCCTATTTTTTATGGGTTATAATCCTTTTACAATCTTTTTTTTCTTTCTCTAATTGTGTCTCATTTGACTATGGATTTCCTGTGGGGTCTTTTTTACTTTTTTGACATGTCTCCCTATTTGAGCCCTTCCTGACTTTCTGGCACAGATCTCCCAAGCTCACTTATACTTTCCCTGCGCCAGCCCTAGAATCAGCCATTTCTCCAAGGATCCCCAATTTATTGTATCGAATACCATTGTATTTAGAAACCAAAATTTAGGCATGAGCTGTGCTCACTTGGTCTGTTGCTGCTCCCAGGCCCTCTTGGTGCAAATGGCTAGGGACTATACATATGTATATAAACACACACATATGCGTGCCCATTGATATGTATCTGTGTGTGTATTGAAAACCATAAGTTCACACTAATATCTCTAACTCCAATCCAATATTCTAGCTTTTTTTTTTTAATATTCTAGCTTTTTAAAAAAGATTTTATAGGGTGCCGGGTGGCTCAGTTAGTTGAGTGTCTGCCTTTGGCTCAGGTCATGATTCTGGGGTCCTGGGATCAAGTCCCACATTGGGCTCCCTGCAGGGAGCCTGCTTCACCCTCTGCCTGTGTCTCTGCCTCTCTCTGTCGCTCGTGAATAAATGGATGAAATCTTTAAAAATAAATAAAGAAAAAGATTTTGAGAGAGAAAACATGAATGGGGGGAGGGGTAGAGGGAGAGGGACAAGCAGAGTCCCCACAGAGTGGGAAGCTCAACGGGGAAACTCTATCCCAGACCCACGAGATCATGACATGAACCAAAGTCAGATGCTTAACGAACTGAGCCACCCAGGCGCCCCTCTAGTTTTCTCTCTTTCCAATATTTATTAGTCCCTTCTCTGGCAGTGAGAAACCTGGCTATTATCTTTCATGCATTAATTTACATGGTCAATGCCCCTGTATGTCACCACTTTCCAAACTCCATCACTCCCGTCCCTGCACAGATGTTCTTCTACCTACCGTATGACCCACACTGGGCCCTTCGTCTCACGTGGAGACTCACTTTACTCATTTATTGGACTGATAACCAGAGTTAGGCCAGTCCCCCATGGGTTTGCTGACCTCACCCCACTTGGGCTCTCTCTGAAGCCCTAGGCCCATCTCTTCCTATAGATGCCATCTTCACCCTGAGAAGAATGAAAAGGGTGTTTTAATGCCAGGCCATTCCCCCATCCCCACCCATAGGGACATTCTCTTCACACTGTTCAGCTTCCAGAAACGGGCTTTGGGTCACCATAGCTTCCCACCCCAGTCCCAGCCACCTACTGTGCTCTGCCCACCTAAAGACTTTAGGGTCCAATCAGTGGGGAAGAGGAAAAGCACCAATGATTTGGGGTTTTATTTTGAACAGAGAAGCTGCCTGTTGTGTGACACGTTGCTTGCCTTGTTTGTTGCTCCCAGGAGACCACCAGTCCTGGGGGTGCAGAGCCTACCTTGTTTACCCTCCATCATCAATATCTCAAGTGTCACCCACTCATGCCCACGGTTCCTTGGAAGATAGCAATGGTTGCTGAGAGGCAGGGGAGGCCCCCAGAGGCCACATACCTCAAGCACGTATTTGAAAGCCCACGCATGCAGATGGCGGAGAGCTGCCTTGCCCAAGAAATCAAGCAGTTGCCCAGGTGATGGAATTTATAGTGTGCCGAAAGCTTGTCTGCCCTAAAATAGCTCTCTTGCTCACTGTCTAAACTAGCAATTTATTTCTTCCTATTTAAGGCCTGGTGTTCAGCACTGCCCCCAGGGGCTGGGGGAAAGTGTACAGATTAGGTAGACGAAAGCAGCCGGGCAGCAGCAATGACACTTGGATTCGCAGTCCCCGCTCTGTGACCTTCTGCGTGACAGTGACCAGTAACTTCCCTCCCTGGCCTTTTCCCCCCCATCTTGAAAGTGGTGATCTCAAGCACTAAGGTCTCTCTCTCCCACCAACAGTTCAGGGCTCGTTCTGTTTCAGGACCATCTGCACACTTGGCCCTGCACGAGGCATTTGCCTCAATGCATCCAGGCTTCCCATGAGGTACGAGCTGGATTCTCCTCACCACTTTCCAAATGAGGATGCTAAGATTCAGAGAGGTTATGTGACTCACTTGTCCACAGTTACACAACTCTCAAGTTCCGGAGCCAGGACTCAAAACCCAAGCCTACCTGACAGCCCATGTGTCAGGGCTGGGGCTGTGGGCTATGTTTTTCCTTCTATGTCGGAGCAGTTCCGGTTCAGCTCAATGCCAGAAATACTTACGGTTCCAAGCGTGGGCGAGAACCATCTGGCAGAGAGGCTGGTTTGAGGCTGTGTTTGGTGATGCCTCCCTTGAGGACTCGGAGCCAGGAGAAGCGAGGCATTTGCTGGATTGCCCTTTGCACCTGCGACCCCACAGCCCCTGGTAGTCGCAGAAACCTGCTCCCAGGGGCAAAACCACCCAGGGTGTTGCTATTATGGCAAACCCACCAATTTACAAATGCTGGTTTCCCCAGTGGCAGGGGAGGTGAGAAGGAAGAGCAGGTGGGGCAGGAGAGAGGAAACTGAGAGACACACAGAAGTATCACCTGAGTCTAAAGTCCAAGTCATAAAAATAGGGATCTTGACCAAGCCTCAGTAAACCCCACAGGTGAACGTTCTCAAAGGGCATTTTGTGGGACCGAGAGGACGTCCGTAGTCACAGCTAGCTGGGAGGGCTCACAGTTGAGCCCTTCTGAAAAGTCACACCTACCCAAGTCATCCATGAAACAAACCAAAACAAATAATGTTTAATTTAGCCTTGAGTCTTCCAGTCCCACTTGACCACCTCTAATGATATGCCCAGAACACAGTGGGAAACCTAGACTTAGGCTTTCATAAATGGGAAGGGAACGTCAAGAGCAAGGCTGCCCAGGGCGGGGCAGAGCCTGCACCAGGCTGGGGGCATCCTCGCGCAGGTACAGCAGCGCGAAGCAAATCCTTGCTCTTTGTTCCCTTCTGTGCTGCCCCGAGAGAGAACATGCCCTCTAGATGGGTTTTCAGGGTGCAGACCACCTAACGGTAACTGGGACCCCTGAAATACCTTCACAACATGCACATATTATTATTTGTATACAAAGTCTAACCAACCACAGTGTTTAGTTTCCTATATATGCCGAAGTCTGATTCCAGGCTAGCGTTTGCTGGCTGATTCTGGGTAGGTAAAAAATGGATTCACAGTAAAGTGGCGCCAAATATTTTAAATATCAGGGACAGATGTAACATGCCACAGACTGCTGACAGATGTACCAAGCACCCTCACTCTTTAAAATAAATTACTGCCTTAAAAAAGAAGTGTTAAATAGTTGAATTCTTCCCTAAATAAAAATTAAGATGCTTATAGTCTGAAATTCACATCTTGCTTGCCTTTTCTAGAACTTTAAGTAGTTCTTTAAAGAAGCTGACTGGGTGAGTTGGGTTTGGAGGGGAGGAGGGAGGGAAGATGGAGGAACGCGATGATCATTTCCGAATGTTAATTCAGTTCTATGCAAGAAATAGGTTCAATTAAATGTTCTAGAAAAACATCATCTATAAAGATATCTCGACAGTCTTGTGATTTATCTTGAGTTGATGAAAACAAGATGGAAAACTAAGTTAAGTGTTAACAGTACTGGAAAAAATTTTAACTTTACCCACATTGGAATTCCCTTTTTTTTTTTTTAAGATTTTTATTTATCTATTTACAGAGAGTGTGCAAGCGGAAGCAGGGATGAGGGCGGAGGGAGTGAGAATCTCCAGCTGACTCCACACTGAGCAGAGCCCAACAAGGGCTCAGTCTCACTACCTGAGCTGACATCAAGAGTCGGCTGCTTAAACCACTGACCTACCCAGGAGCCCCAACACGCTGGAATTTCTCAGGAACGGAAACACTAGAAAGGTTAGGCAATTCCTGCCCAAGGTTGGGGAAGATACTTCATGACCTCAACCCTCCCACACAGAACCCCGGCCCCCCACTCCTGGCCTCTCAAACCCCTGCACCTTAGATTCCCTCAGACTCCAGAGCCAGGGGAGACTTCTGGGCTGCAGCTCACCAATGTTCTGGCTCTTTGTACCAGCAGGGTGCACTGTCCATCCACATGGGCATTTTGGCTTCTTCCTTCCTCCTACTTTCAACCACAGGGCTATGGTCCTGTTGTTTCTGTCTCCCAATCAGAGCACAATACCTGTGCCTCAAGTGGCAGAGCATCAGGATGGCACTTGGCATTCTCGTGGCGATCTGCAGGCCTTGCAGTACAGTACTCAACAGCAAGCACAGTCCTTGTCTCCAGAATCCAGGGTCAGACGTGGCACCCCATGGGAATTGCACCAGGTGAGCGATTACAGATTATACAACCCTTCAACCTCTATTTTAATTTTTATGTTTTTTTATAAAAGATTTTATTTGGCAAAGAGAGAGCCAGACAGCACAAGCAGGGGGAATGGTAGAGGGAAAAGGAGAAGCAGGCTCCCACTGGGTAGGGATCCCGATGCGGGGCTTGATCCCAGGACCCTGGGGATCATGACCTGAGCCAAAGGCAGATGCCTACCAGCTGAGCTACCCAGTCACCCCTCTATTTTCTTTATAGATGAGCTATTAAACTACAAAATGTAAGATGCCACAAATGGAAAAAGTAAATTCTACACAGGTACAAATGGGATTGTGGGAACGATGTTTATAGTTTCCAAGGCCAACAGAGCCAACAATCACACTGAAGACCAACCATACGCCAGGCACAGGTGTACCTCCTCTACTGGTCACAATGACTGGAGAGAAATCTTATCCCTCCTTTACAGAGGAAGGAGGCCTAAGAAGGGTGTGAGGTTCCTCAATTTGGGTTGCTTTCTTGCTCTGCTGGATTTTTTTGTTTGTTTGTTTGTTTTTGTTGTTGTTGTTGTTTAGATTTTAGAGAAAGACAGAGAGAATCTCCCTGCTGAGCCTAGAGCCCAACACAGGGCTTGATGTCACGACTCTCAGATCATGACCTGAGTCAAAACGGAGTTGGACACTCAACCAACTGGGCCACCCAGGCACCCTTCTTGTTTTGCCTCTTGATCAGTTCCACATCTGTCTAAAGTGTACCTGCCTGTTTCCGAAGTAGTGAGACGTCTGTAAGGTCAGATGGAACCCGGCAGAGCCCATGCCTGTCCCATCATGCCAGCTGCCTCCCACGTGTGCTGCTCCCAATCTAACGTGACAGCACAGGGAATCTAGAGTGGGTTGGTAAGTGTGTGTGAGGGCCACCAAGCAGGCAAACAGGCAGGCTGGCCTTGCACACACACTCGGGGATATCTACACATGTGAAGGTCTGTTTCTTGGGGCCTGACAAGAGCCCTTACCACACTTTTCATGCCTTAAATGGCAGAGGTTCCGAGACAGGAGAGTGGCAGGCCCCTCAACCCATCTTCCTCAGTAAAGTAACTGTGATTACAGCTCCTTCTTCTCTGTATAAGCGTATTCAATACTTTCTCTTTGGGTGCATTCTCTGCCAGTTTCCCCACCTAACAAGAATGACTTCTCCATTCATGTCAGAAATGGAAAAAGGTTAAAAAGCAATATACATTTGTTTAGCACCATCAATGAACACACTTTCAATTGATAAATTTGCCTCATCTACCTTATAATAGTACAACGCACACCAACATAGCACAATTAGCTCATACTCCAAAGCTAAACGACTTGGGTTCAAATTCTCACTCTGACCTTCATAGCTGCTCAGCCTGTGCCTGTTTCCTCTTCTGGAAACTAAGATAGAAATGATGGCAACGCTTGCCTCATGAAGCCGTTGTGAAGGCTAAATCAATTTATACAAAACATCTAGAGGAGTCACTGGTATACAGTGATCTCTAAAATATTTGCTATTACAACGTTACTGCTAGTATCATGAAATTAAATAATCCCCCATGTACTTCTTTATTCACCAAACTCCTAAAATCAATTTCAAGGCAAAATATAACAATGGATTAATAATTTCTACAACTGATAGGTGTTCAGAATGATGTAACCTTAAAAAAAAAAAAAGATGTAACCTTCATGGAAGGGATTCTGATAACATCTAACAAAACTATAGATGTACATTTACTTTCTTTTTTACCTTTTTAAAAAAATGTTGTATTTATTCATGAGAGACACAGAGAGAGAGAGACACGCAGAGACACAGGCAGAGAGAGAAGCAGCCTCCATGCAGGAAGCCTGATGTGGGACTTGATCCCAGGACTCCAGGATCACCGCTGAACCACTCAGGCTCTACATTTACATTTTGACTAAGGAGCCACACTGTTAGGAATTTACCCTGAAGATAATCCCCACAGGTACAAACAACATATACACAAAATTATTATTATTATTATTATTATTATTTGAGTTCATAGTTGCTTTATTCATAATAGACCCAAACTAGGAACAGCTCAATGTGCATCAATGCGAGAGTGGACAAACTGACATATATTCATGCAATTAAAGAGAATTCAGCAATAAAATAAACTTCTGATACACAGTGGGAAGTCTTAGCTAGGGGGTCAGAGAATAACCAGAAAACGTTCCTGCAGGGATCCCATTCATTCACTCAGGGCGCTGGGATGAATAACTGTTCCCTTGAATCCAGGAGGTGCCAGGAGAGTAACCAGTTGTGCGAGGGGAGGGTGCTGAGGAGCTACTATGTGCTTCAGCTGGAGCGTGGGTCAGTGGGACACCACAGCCCAAGTACTTTTCAACTGTGCCACACTGCTTCCCTGTGGCCCTATCTCTCTGGTCTAAGAGTGGACTACCCTACCCTTGCTTCACCATAATTTCAGACAGATCCAAAAATGTCCCTTCCACGAGGGTGGGGACTTTGTTCACTGCTTGGTATCTGCCACCAAGCACATAGGAGACGTTCAGCAATTCTGTGCCAAAGAAATAGAAGAATGGGGATCCCTGGGTGGCGCAGCGGTTTGGCGCCTGCCTTTGGCCCAGGGCGCGATCCTGGAGACCCGGGATCGAATCCCACATCGGGCTTCCGGTGCATGGAGCCTGCTTCTCCCTCTGCCTGTGTCTCTGCCTCTCTCTCTCTCTCCCTGTGTGACTATCATAAATTAAAAAAAAAAAAAAAAAAGAAATAGAAGAATGAAAATATGTGGTTTCATTGGCCTCTCCACTCTCTGAGAACTTTGAGCTTGCTGCTGGCTGTCTGGCCCACTTGGCGTCTTTGATTCTCGCACCCTCTATTTTCATCATTTCCGGTTCTGCTCCAGCATCACCTCCTGCAAGAGGCCTTTCCTGACCACCCTGTCAGTCTCCCCACCTCTCCATCATCACGTCATCCTGCTTTGTTTTTTTATTTTTCCTGTTTTTTTTAAAAAGCAATACCAGGGTACAAAGCAATATATATATATTTGAAAATCGCCAGTATTAAGGCTTTCTGATGTTTGCAAGGTACTTATTTGTCCTACTAACATCAGCTTCTTCCCAGATGTTCCCTATAAAGCAGGGAGGCTCTCCATCACCCTGTTTTGGTCTCTTCATACGATTGTCATCCTCTGGATTTATTTTTTGGGGGGGTACACAAAATTATTAATTGTAGCAGTATGTAAAAATAAGACCAGAAATGTCTTAAATGTCCATCTATGGGATTGGTTGAATAAGTTATGGTACATCTGCCCAAGAACTACACAGCCATGAACAAGGATAAAGACTTGAAGACAGAAGACTGAACTCATATAAATAAACTTTTAGGTGATGTTAAGTGAAAAAAGTACGTATTGTATGTCCACTGAAAGAGTCTAGATCCAACAGCATCCAGTAATGTTAAGCATGCCTAGTCTAGACCTTAATTCTGAATACCCATTCCCACTAAAAGGACCAGGACTCCTTAGAAAACAGTTGATTCCAGGTCAGAGACAAGGGAAATGCAAGGTGAGCTTAAAAACACCTTTTTGTGCCAGAAAACAAGGAAATGCTCCAAGAAAAATGGGGGCGTATTAAAAGGACAGAGCTGGGGGATCCCTGGGTGGCTCAGCGGTTTGGTGCCTGCCTTTGGCCCAGGACGCGATCCTGGAGTCCCGGGATCGAGTCCCACGTCGGGCTCCTGGCATGGAGCCTGCTTCTCCCTCTGCCTGTGTCTCTGCCTCTCTCTCTCTCTAAGTAAATAAATAAATCTTAAAAAATTGTTTAAAAAATAAATAAAAGGACAGAGCTGTATCTGAGTCTTGTATCCAGTATATATAAAGAACTCTTAAAATGCAACAAATACTTTAAAAATGAGCAGGGATGCCTGGGTGGTTCAGTTCCTAGAAACCAAGGAGAATGTACAGGAACACCACTTGTTAAAATTTAAGCCCCTTCCTGTGTTCTGACAGCCCACTGTTTCTCTCTGTAACAGCATTTATCATATTTAATGTAACTAGCTGGGTTTTTTTTTTTTTAACCATCTTCCTCAGAGGAGTATAATCTTTTCAAGGGTAGAAATGAGGCAAAAGCTGCTTATTATTCATCTCTGCGTTTCCAGTTTGTGACAGAGTACGGGTTCAATAGTGAATAGAGCAAGTTCCCTAAGTCATATACTTTTCTGTATGATGTGTACATGAAAGGTAATTAATCGGGGCACCTGGGTGGCTCAGTGGTTGAGTGCCTTCGGCTCAGGGCGTGATCCCAGAGTTCTGGAATGGAGTCCCATATTGGGCTTCCTGCAGGGAGCCTGCTTCTCCCTCTGCCTGTGTCTCAGCCTCTCTCTCTCTCTCTCTCTCTCTCTCTCTCTCTCTCTCTCGTCTTTCATGAATAAATAAAATCTCAAAAAGGGCAGCCTGGGTGGCTCTGTCGTTTAGCGCCGCCTTCAGCCCAGGGCGTGACCCTGGAGACCCGGAATGGAGTCCTACATTGAGCTCCCTGCAGGGGCCTGCTTCTCCCAATGCCTGTGTCTCTGCCCCTCTCATGATTAAATAAAATATAAAAACAAAACAAAACAAAAAACAAACTTAAAAATAAATAAAACCTTAAAAATAAATAAAAAATGGGCAAAGAATTTGCATACACAATTCTCATAACATATACAAATGGCCAATAAGCACATGGAAAGATGCTCCACCTCATTAGTCACTGAGGTACCACTTTATACTAAGAGGCTATAATTTTTTTTTTAAAGATTTAATTTACTTATTCATGAGAGACACAGGCAGAGGGAGAAGCAGCCTCCATGCAGGGAGCCCAATGCGGGACTCGATCCCAGGACTCCAGGATCACGCCCTGGGCCGAAGGCAGGCGCCAAACCGCTGAGCCACCCAGGGATCCCCAAGGCTATAATTAAAATAACATCAAACAAAAACAATGAAGAACTCCCAGAAAACAAATGTTAGCCAATATGTGGAGAAATTAGAAACCTTATATATTGCTGGTGGGAATGTAAAATGGTTTAGTTGCCATGGAAAACAATTTGGTGGTTTTTCAGTTAAGAGAACTGCCATAGGTATGTGCCTGTAGAACATGTTTACACACAAACTTACTTATGAATGTTCCTAGCAGCATGATTCATAATAACCAACAGCTGAATACAACCCAATTGTGTATCAACTGATAAGGGGATCAAAAGAAATGTAATTTTATCCATGCAATGGGACACTATTTAGCCATTAAAGGAAATGAAGTACTGGTATAGGCTACAACACTGATGAACCTAGAAAATATTATGCTAAATAACGGGGAGTGGGGAAATCTGAGCTAAGAGATATGAGGTTTCTTTTTAGGGTGATGGAAATGTTCTGGAATTTGACAGTGGTAGTGGGTACACAACATGGTATACTAAAAACCCTTGAACATTTTAAAGTGGTGAGTTTTTTTAAAAAGATTTTATTTATTCATGAGAGACAGAGAGAGACACACACAGAGACATAGGCAGAGAGAAAAGCAGGCTCCATGCAGAAAGTCCGATGTGGGACTCAATCCTGGACCCTGGGATCACGCCCTGAGCCAAAGGCAGGCACTCAATGCTGAGCCACCCAGGCATCCTGTGTATTTTATGTTGTGAATTATTTCTCTCATCAAATCTGGGGCAATTTGAGCATCAAAAAGAATGAGTAATTAATTATTAACACTGAATTTAAAAATTCAGTGAAAACAACCACCCAAAAAGGGAGAGGGGAGAAAAAAACCTCTTTATAAATGAATGCCAGCTAATTAATGCAGGAGGAATGACGGGATAAGAAAATGACCATTTAATACTCCTGATAACTGATTTAGGCAAGGATCATCAATGAACACTATAACCGATGTGTAAAAGGAGGCTGAAAACCAAGATACTCAATGGTACCACCCAGTTTATTGGGTATATCTGGGGGAAACTACCTTAACCAAAGAATCAAACCCAACATCACCAATATAAGGACAACCTGATGTGATGCACCAGAACATAAACAACTGTACTATGTAGCATCCCTGAAAAAAACATTTAACCTGAATTGAATCATGAAGAAACAATAAGACAAATCCAGATGTGGAGTTTTCTATAAGACAACTGACCCGGACTTACTAAATATATTTAGAGGTAAAATGCCCTGATGTTTAAAACTTGCTTTAAATGGTTCAGGGAAGGCAGCCCGGGTGGCTCAGTGGTTTAACTCTGCCTTTAGCCCAGGGCGTGATCCTGGAGACCTGGGATTGAGTTCCAGGTCAGGCTCCCTGCATGGAGCCTGCTTTCCCCTTTGCCTGTGCCTCTGCTCCTCTCTCCCTCTTTCTCAGTATCTCTCATGAATAAATAATATCTTAAAAGAAATGCGTTCTAAAAGAAAAAAAAGTGATTCAGTGAGCAAAAAGTATATGCGAGCATGTATCTGTGTGTGCGTGTGAGAGAGGAAGAAATAGAAAGAAAGCAAATGTGGCAAAATGTTAAAAACCGGTGAATCTATGTTAAAAAAAAAAAAAAAACATGGATATTCAACATACTTTCAACTTTTCTCGAGGTTTACAATTTTTCAAACTAAGTTGGGAGAAAATGTGTATAATCAACCTTAAAGAAAAAAAATTCCACGTGCTTAGTTAAGTGTAATAAATAGAAACAACGTATCTATAATACAACAAATCTGATTTTCTTGAACTATTTTACTGTTCCCCATTTATTTTTTTTTAAAGATGTTATTTATTTATTTATTCATGAGAGACACAGAGAGAGAGAGAGGCAGAAACACAGGCAGAGGGAGAAGCAGGCTCCATGCAGGGAGCCCGATGTGGGACTCAATCCCGGGACTCCGGGATCACACACTGAGCCAAAGGCAGATGCTCAACCGCTGAGAAACCCAGGTGTCCCTGTTCTCCATTTAAATAGGTAAAAAAAAACATTACATATAGTTGCTCTGAAATTCCTCTGTGAAACCTGATGGCTTCTGAATTAATTAAGTAAAAATTAGTTAGGCCAATTCAGCTGATCAAAAACTTATGTAAGAGGCAAGAAAATATGTTGGATAACTCACACCCACTGTTCTGTACCCACAGCTTAGAACTCCACATACTTCAAAGTATGGCTTCAATGCTTCTTCTTTAACAGAATTTCTATTAATTTTTAGTGAGAGGTATACATTTTTTGCTACATGGTAGATATGCCATATGATTAGCAGATAATTCAACTTATCTTCAGTGAGATTATTTGTCATAAAGAAAGTCACCAAAAGTTGTAAGCAGTCTGGATTCGTATTTATTGAAGCCAGTAATTAGAGACATCTTCTTTTCCAGCACTAGAAAGCAAGGTTCCACATGACTGCATAACTGCATCCGGTTAGAGCCACACCCCTGGACTAAGGCTGGTGGGGGAATAATCTGCAGTCCTAATTTTAAGTTAAAAACACTAATAAACTTAGTATAGAGACGACAGTGAACTTTCACTTACAGCATCAACATTGTTAAAGGTCATGATGTACAGAGCAGTCACTTTTCAACTTTGTTAAACTAATAAAACACGACAACGTCTTCAGTTTAAATAGTGATTTTAAAATGCCAATCAAAAAAAAAGTGCAAACAAAATTAAATAATTCTAGCAGCATACCCGTTGCATTTTTAGGAAAGACCAATTCTGGCCCATATTGGGGCCACATCTTCAAGGTTGGGCTATTTCTTTGATTTTTCCATTTCAAAGACAAACAGCAGATGTAATCACTATAATATATATAAATAGTCATAAAATTGTCTTTAACAGTCTACCATACAAGTGTATTCTGCAAATAAAAAGGAATTTTACTTTAAAAAGTAAAGGCTGTTTACTGTTCGGCCTTTGGTTCCACTGCTTGAAAACCCCAAAATAAGAAAAAATATCTCCCCTCCCCCCACCCCCCCAAAAGAACCCTGCAGCTCCCCAAAGTTGGTAGACTTTGGCAACCACTGAGCACATGACATTATGTGCACCAGTGTCTTGTTACTAGGAGCATCCACTTGTCATAAGAAACTAAAAGTGATCTCCAAGAAACCTTCCCTCACAAGACAGGTGTCTTAGCATTTCATCAGTTTTAGTACATTTTATACTGACACAAAAGTGCTTATCAGTTTAAATGACAAAAAATTTTTAAAAGTAAAATTTTGCATTAAAATTTGAAATCACACTGTATTCCCTGTAGGCATGTGCCTTTCCAACAATTCTTTGTTTCTGAGGTCACTCATTTTGTCCCCCACCCCCACCCTAGCTGCTATAGAGGGATTAAGTGACCCCACCATCAACATGGTCACAATCGTTTGGGCATCTATTGGTCACTACACCACAACTATCCTTAGTACAGTCAGTTTACTGTCATTATCTAGACAATCTAGTCATTGGAAGCCACAATACATTTAAAAACAAAAACTGAATTTAAAAAGGGGTGAAAAAGTATATTTTTAACAATAAAACTGGCACAAGAAACTTATTTTTGTCAGAAAGGCAACTAAATACTCAGCTTTCTCCTTAACAGTGTTCAGACCTTTACAAAAAAGCAATTCAAGACAGTCTTAGAGTCTTGTTATATAACACAGGATATTAAGTTATGCCCAGTACTATGTTAGTGGTCAGTCGAATGTGGTAGGTAAAAGTAATGACATTAGGGAAGTTATGCTCAGACACAGTACAACAAACATTCACATAAAAAAAGTAAACTCCACATAAGTGAACTGTGTTTTTTTTTTTTCCCTTGGTTTGACAATAAATGTTTTATACATTAAATTAATGGTAGTGTTTGCATTCAAATATTCTGTGTCACATATAAAATTAAAAGTGCCATTTCAAAACCACAGAAGTCATTCCAGAATAGTGGTATGACATGACGATGTGAGTAATTTGCCCTAAATGGAGACACTGAAACTCATTTCCATTAGGAAAAAAATGCTACATTTTATGAAAAACACAAACAAGAGAACTGTATCATTTCCATTTTCAATATATAACGTTCACACTTATTTGTCCATCTGATAGCACTGATCAGACCAGAGAGCTAGGACAAGACCCTTTTGCATCAATGGAACTCTGTGAAGGTTTCCACAGACCGTAAGGCAGGGATTGGTGCAAGCCAATTCATCAGAGTGCAATTACATTATAAACCTCCCTCAAACTTTCTGTAGCACATTGCATTATGGTAAAATGAGAGGTTGGTTATCCATTCTCTATTAGTAGGCCAGCCTGTGGTAGTATAAAAACTTTTTTTTTTTTTAATTTAAAAAACAAAGCAGGAGCTATTTAGAAAACACAATTCGAAATAAACTAATTTTGTAACTGCTGACTTTAAACACGTCCCATAGTGACTGTCTGTCAGGACACACACGCGTGGAGCCCAGCACATTCCACGAGGACATGGCCTGGGCCACACACGAGTCTGGAGCAGCTGCCATCTTCCCCACCCCTGTGTCAGCTCCACCTGACTCAGGCACCCCCACAGTCTACAAATCTGTCTGAAGTTAAAGATGCATTCAGAACAAGTCTAATTCCCTCTTTCTTAGTGTTTAGTTTGGAAATGCTTTTGATTTTAAGTCTTAAAAATGATTATTCGACTTTCAACTGAACACACAGTATTTACTCACACTGCTCATCTCTGCCTTCCTCATCTCCTTCAACATTCAGCTTCCCCACCATCACTTCTCTCATTCCTCCTTTCAGTCTTTCTCTTTCCTGGACTTGCTGCTACTTAATCTGCTTCCCAAGAACAAGTGAATTCGCTAACACGCAACTGGTCAGACTAACCACCCTCTGATCAATGATTTCCTGATCTCATTTGCTCCACTCTGAAAGAAAGCGGGCCCTCTTTCTCTCATCTACCTTCCCTTCCACCAGAAGCCAGCTGCACTTGCTTCCCATGAGAGAGCCGCATGCCTGAGAGTCCAAGGGTTATCCTTAACAAAGGGGTCTGACACATAATCTTCCTAAATGTGCATTTCATACTCGGACGAGTCACTGAAGTATATTTTAAGTTCATCTCCCCTGCCCCAAAAAACTGATAGCATGTGCCATATCAGAAAAATCCTTGTCTTAGCAGATCAATATACATAGTTATTTGGTCATTTTACATATGCACTTTTTAAGGAGGATCAAGCTTCATTTTCTGTTGAAGAGTTTGTTACCATGGAGTCTGGTTTTCGAGTCATTCTATCCAGTTCTTCCTGAACATTTGTCAACACAGTCTTTTGTCCTAAAAAAAAATTAAAAAAATTAAAAAAATTAAAAAAAAAAAAGGCAGCAGTGATGAGAAAACAGCAAATAATTTTTTAAAAGGAATATTTAAAATTGAAAGACTTTTTTTTTTTTTAACTAAAAGACTTCTATAATTACTTATGGTGATAACAAACCTCAATAAGAATGAAAGCAAGTCTTTTTTTCACTGCAATGATATAAGGAGATACCCTAATTCAACCCTTCCTTAATTCCTAACATCACAGGTCTGTGTTCCCTGAATACATAACTGCCCTGTGCCTGGGCATGCATTCGTGCCAAATTTATAAGGGCCTTTCAGAAAACACTCTCACCACCCAACCCCAAACTCATGCACTGTCATCACCACCTTCTCAGAGGTGGTGTGTGAGTTTCTGCTCAAACTACTTTCCGTGCCTCAGACAGAACAAGTGTTTGGTTTTGTTTTTAATTATAAACTGTAACTCATATAGGTAGTCTGGAAATACCATGTTTCAATAATCATATAAGACTAAGGTCAGACGTTTCAATCCTGCACAAAGGCAGTACTCATTCCTTTGTTATCAAGTGCTAACGAGGCCCGGAAATGACCCTTATCCCCTGTGAGGGGTTACTAGCCCAGAGCCTGGGCCACCAGACCGGATTGAGAGTCTCCAAGAACTCAGGAGCCCCTGAAGGCCTGGCTGACCTGAGGATGGAGTGATCTCCTGCGGGCCTTCTTTCATCTGAAAACACCAATTAGGGAAAACACTGTATTAACATTCCTTAGAGTCACTGAAAAAGTAAAAGCAAAACCCTTTTTAAAAGGGCCCCAAGCTTCCTAGCAAAATGGGTAATTCCCAGGGAACTTAGTTCTTTTGTTTCAGAGGCCTCCAAGACATAGACTTGCCCTATGGCCCACATGGAAGGACAGGAGGTGGGCTGCCACAGAGAGGAGTGTGACAAGGGAGGAGCTTCATGGAAGAGGAAATGATGCCCCTCTGGTGAGACCGGGAGGGTTCACAGGCTCCAGCTCATGGCAAGACTAGGGACAGTGAACAAACATCTTTATAAAGGATCACAGAAAATTAAATATAATAAATAAAATGTCAATGTTACATGCTAGACAATGACCTCCAATCAATAGTTCTGACACCAGGGTCACATGTACAGTTTAGAATATACCTCAATTCACCCAAATGCTCAGTATAAGCTGGAGATGTGTTTACTTGCTTGGCTGTTCAGAACATGTCAGGGAAAAGCAGACACTCTTGTCCATCCCCCACCCTCAACACTGCTCAGCCACAAGATCAGAAGTCTCCAAGGACCCTTTAGTACCTGACTTCTTGGCTGTGCTCTGCACACCACCAGCACCAGGACTTCCAGGAGAACCTGTTTTTTTACTCAGCAGACTGTTGAAGAAGCTAGCCAATACACCTTCACTTGCTGCATTATCTATGGAAACATTAACAAAAAAAGCATCACATCACCACAAAACTAGTTTTCAGCGTGGAATTATCCATTTGTGGCTATCATCTTCCCCAGACACTGAGCACATTCATTTACCATGATTCCTTTTATACTGCCTCCGCCAAGGCTAATTACGTGTTAGCATGATTAATTAAGTGCAAACCTGTTTAGATTTCCCATCTGTTTGGGGACATAATATAACTCATGCTCCACATCATCTCCCTGTCTACAAGGCAGTGTTTTTCAAAATTTTGTAAGCCTTTAACACTCCAAAGCTGCTGTGAAAAGCTCTCATTCTAAATAGGAGATAGTTATCACACATGCAAGGATTAAATAAAATTTTGTTTTGAGAGTTTCACTGCAGCCAACATCTTTGGGTATTACTAAGTTATTGGGATAAGGGCTACTTAAACTAGTAAGTAAGTGACCTTGACAAGAGAAGTGAAGAGGGAAGAAAATCCCATAATTCATAAATGGTAATCATATAAAAATGAGAAACAAAACCAAGGATTCAAAATATATACTTTATTGTATTTACTTTATTTTTAAAAGTAATCTCCACACCCAATGTGGGGCTTGAACTCATGACCCCTAGGATCAAGAGTCACATGCTCTACCAACTAAGCCAGCCAGGCACCTTTCAAAATACATGTTCTAAAAAATTTACTTATTTAAGATCTTTTATTTTTGGGGGCGCCTGGGTGGCTTAGTGGTTGAGCATCTGCCTTCGGCTTGTGTTGTGGTCCTGGGGTCCTAGGATCAGGTCCTGCATTGGGCTCCCCACGGGAAGCCTGCTTCTCCCTCTGCCTAGGTCTCTGCCTCTCTGTGTGTCTCTCTCATGAATAAATAAAATCTTTAAAAAAAATTGAATAAATAAATAAAATCTTAAAAAAAAATCTTAAATACAAAATTATTTTTAAGTAATCTCCACACCCAACAAGGGACTCAAACTCACAACCTTGCTATCAAGAGTCCCATGTTCCACTAATTAAGCCAACCATGAGCCCCTCAAAACACACATTTTAAAATGACTTATATTGCATTCCTCTCTGCATAGCCTGAGGTCTTACACAGAGCAAGATGCAAGGGCCACTGATTCCAACTAAGGGATAGGCCTTGGTCTCTGCCAACGGTGAGCCCCCTCCCTTTGAGTGAGGCAAAATGGAAAATAGCCCCTTTTCCTGGGGAAAAGAACCCAGCTGTCATGAGTCTGCACCTTCAAACCCAGTAACCCAGCCCCTTCACGGCTCAGGCCTAAGACTAAACACTCTCCACAGAGACAGGATACATACTTTTGATGTTTGGATCCGGCTTCTTTACTGATGTGCCTGGGGAGGCGCTAGGTACACTGGCTGGTCCTCCCCGGCCCTGAGTTCTTGGAGAGCCAGAGGGTCCTCTCGCAGGGGATTCCTAAGTCCAAAACCAGCCCAAGTTACATATAGGCATAAAAAATAACAGGAAATACATATTCCAAAAACGAAGACATTCTCTGAAGGATATTTTTCAGTTCTGGGAGAGGGGTGGCAGGACTGGGAGGTTTTTCCTCAGCTCAGTCTCTTTCTAGACCTTGTTTCTCCTTAGAGAACAGGTATCAAGATAAAAAGGCCTGCTCACTCTATTTCCCAGAACTATATTCCTTCATCATTTTCTGAAGTCCCTATTATGTTCCTGGCCCTTTAGGGAAACCAAATTCTCTTCAAAAATATAAAAGCCCACACACATATACGCTCCTAGAAATAATGGCATAAAGTTTGAAGACACTTACAACACTGGGCCTTGACCCCCTGTTTAGTTTAAGGTACTCACGGAGGCTCTCGTGGGCGTGGCTGGCTGCTTGGCAAGGAGTGACTGCAAAGAGACAGACACACTGGCCATTAACCAAGGCCTGCAGAGTGCAGGGAAGGTCTGCAGGAACACTTTCCAGTATTCCACTAGGGGGCACCAATAACAACAACTAAGTCATAGATTTTATATCTACTATGCATGCAAAAAGTTTAAATTTAGCAATTTGGTATATGGCGAAAAAAATAATCCAAATAAACGGTTTTGGTTGGAGCTAAGAAAGCAAGGAGACCACAGGAGGCAGGATCAATTGGCAAAAGAACCACCAACATTCCAACCTGCTGAGCTGCCTGCACCATCAGGCAGACCCATGACAAGTCTAAGAGACACGCCTAACAGTCCTAGTAGAACAGAAAGGTGAGAGTGGGTTTGCATTCTGAACTGCCAGCTTGGGGAAGTTACTCTCCTATCCAAAATGGATATGTCAGCTGACCTGCTGTTTGGGGCTATGTAAAATAATGGAAGTGAGGGAAAGGCACTTGGTAACTGCCAGGAAACCTAATTTCCAGAGAGAAAGGCTACTTAAAATAATACTAAGCCTCTCATTGTTAAGACTTTGCAAACAGGGGCAGCCCGGATGGTTCAGTGGTTTAGTGCCACCTGGAGCCGCAGGATCGAGTTCCACGTCGGGCTCCCTGCATGGAGACTGCTTCTCCCTCTGCCTGTGTCTCTGCCTCTGTGTCTCTCATGAATAAATAAGTTAAAAAAAAAAAAAAAAAGACTCTGCAAACAGGCAAGGGATCACCTGAGGTAGACAGTCTAACACCTACTCTGTACCAATACGAGAAATGGGAGGGAACAAGGAGACCTGGTTATAACCCCTTTAATGCTAGAGGCTCTTTGTGTTGCCCTCAACCTCACCCCAGGGGACTGGCATTTCATGTGTGAGAAGGCCTATGCTCTGGCTTCACTGCTGCTTCTTACCTGTTGCTTCATCAGGAACACCTGCTCATCTTCCGCTGCCAACTCTTTGTCATGGACCAGCTGTGAAGTGAAGTGACATACTCATTTGTGGTCACGGGCCAAGAACACTCAACCTGCTGTCAGAATTCTCAATGAAAGAAGAATCTTGGGTTCAGGTCTCAACACAGGCCTGAGGAAGAGTCCCTGCTGCAACTGCACAGTTATGTTTCTCTAGCCTGGAACAAACTCTGTTCCAAGACAGGCTTGGCATGTCACCAATTGACATTTTAAAGTCTAATAGATTCTATATAACACCTCCCAGATCAGGGCCTGCAGATCAGAAGAGCACAGAGATCTCCTGACAGTTATCCAGAGGCAGTGCTGGCACCGTCAGGACTTAGTGGGAAACCACAACCCAATCCTATGTGGGCACTCCATCACTCATGGCCCACCACCCGTAACTATGTACTTAACACTAGACTTGAGCTGACCTTTTTTTTAAAGGCCGTCCAATTACTTTTTTCTTCTCCCGAAAATGGGTCAGTGTGTAAAACATGTATCTCTTAAGGTATTATTTATTTACCTTAGAGACAGGGGAAGGAGGGAGGGAGAAAGGGCATGAGCAGTGGGGAGGGACAGATGGAGAGGGAAAGGCGACTCCCTACTAAACAGAGAGCCCGATGCAGAGCTCAAGCCCAGGACCCTGGGACCATGACCTGAGCCAAAGGTAGGTGGTTCAATGACTGAGCCACCCAGGTGCCCCAACATACTTTATAGGTTTCTTTTCCCATAAGCCCCCCCCCCCCCCCCCAAAAAAAAACAAAATATAAAACACAAACCGTACAACTCAAAGTGACTGACTTGGGTACCTTTCTCACAGGTGGCTTCACAATAAAATCTTCATATGCATCTTCTGGCTTCACAGTTGTGAAGTTTTCATGTAAAATGGCTATTTTCTTTTCATTGTCCCAGCCTGCAGGTCTAAAAGGAAGGAAACAGGGATTGATTTCTCTTGGGACTGCCTCACAGCACACTTTAGAGCACATTCTGGGTTAAAGAGGGCTCCCCATTGAGACAGCCTTTCCCACAAGATCTGATCTGTAGTTGCTGGGGCTGCCTTGTAGCTTGTGGCAGACAAGTCAAAGTTTAGTGCTGGCATAACCTATCAGCTTGACATCGCAGGTCCTGCTCTAGACTGAGCTCTTGGAGCCCAAGATCTAAGGATCCAGAATGAGATCTCATGGGCTACACATGCTGACCCACAGGAAGTGTATAGAGTTTCCACACAACTCCACCCGGAAGAGCAAGGATACAATAGGGGCCCTGTTCTGACAGAGCAGAGGATGCAGAAAACAGCACAGAGGACAGAACCCAGGACGAGATGGTTTCTCTTGGGCTTTGGTGTACAGGAACTCTGAGAACTCTTCTGAAAACAGTTTTTTCATGGATTGTTTCATTAATGTTACTGGTGTGGGAAGATGTAGAGCAAAGCAAGGCATCAGGACCTGCACTTGCCTGGGCCCCAAACCAGGGGGACACTAGGAGTCCTTGAGGCTCCTTCATGGGTGCTGCCCTAATTGATATCACTAAGCAGGATGGCACCCAGGTTCCATTAAGTTAAACTACAGTGACCTACATTCCCACCAGACTCTCCTCAAAGAGCAACTGCAAAATGTCCTACACAACACACTCGCGAACTCTACAAGCTGTAAAAAATGGCAACTAATTGTTCTCAGAGGCCTCCCTTTCCCTATGTAACTTCTGCTTCAGAGCTCTATGACCCAGATGGCATTGTTAGCCAGGGTGCTCCACCCAAATGGTTTTGCAGACTTCAATAGCTCCCAAATAGCTAAATCAACAACAGGATCAAAGATGCAAAGGGAGAAGATGTGATCAAGACATCAGCAGGACCCAGGCATTCTTCAGAAGCTGTGAGATGCTTCTCTTCTCCAGATCAGCACCCATCCCCAACCCGTCTTCCTGGGATTCTTATTCCTCAGGATCCCAAGTGATTTGGGCACACACATCTACTCACTGACCTTGTGTCTTTGGTGCCTGCTTGACTGCTCTAGACAACAATTCTCTAAAAATCCATCCAAGGCTCTAGCCCTGCCATTTTGAGCAGCCCAAATGAGGCTCTCCCTGAATGTTCAGGAAGCAACCCTATTCAGTCCCAAGAGCTCTTGGCTTTCTTATCTTCAGCCCTCCCAGAAACCATCCCTCCCCACCACCCCAATTACTTCTGGCCTGCCTAGCACACACACACTCAGCTTTCTGGCATCAGCCCCTCTCCCCTTCCTGTTACACTGCCCCCACCACCCCCAACACTATATTCAGGGACCATATGAACATTCATTTCTGTGTCTTTAGCATAGAACCTGGGTACCTAGGAAGTGCTCAGTAGTTGCTGAATGAACTGTAATTCCCAAATCAAGAGAAAAGAGAATTATCTAAGCCTACAAACATTGATCTACTAGCACAAATTCTCTCAGAGATCCCACAGCTTCAACATTAACTCATGCATCCAAAACACTCATCATTCTCCAGGGACAGAAAGACACCAACTGGAACAAACAGGTACCTAAGTCTCTGCCCAGAACCATCAGTCCCAGTGGCTCCTAAAATATGAAATGCCAAAAACACAGTAAGCATTCAATATAGCTAAAGCCCATGCTGATAGTACACCAATGATGGTGCCTGTACCATCCCTGCCAATGGGCAGAGAAATCAGATGCTTCAATGGAAGACATCAGGGTTTCCAAAGCCCAACTCCCTACATTTCAACTCCTTCCTCCAGCCAGTGTTCTATCAGAGCTGACAGTAAGTGGCAGAAATGGCTGGCTTAAGTTTTGGCACCTTGCTCTCAATGAAGAAATGCAGCACTCCTGACCTCACTCAACCTACTTTTCTTAGACTAGAAGCAGGCATGTATCTGGATGGCAAGTAGTTTGGAAAGAAGCGGAGTGTATCTATCCCCTGTGAGGTCCAGCCCAAGCACTTCGCCCCAAGGCAGTAGAAACCTGGCTGTGTATGACAGTCAGAAGGCACCTTACTTGGAAGGATAAAATGTGAAGAGCAAATGTACTATAAAGGGTAGCATTTGAAATCACCTATAAGGAACTCACATAAAAACTGCATCCTTTTCCACAACTAAGGCAGGTGTGACAAAGTGGAAGCCATATGTTTTATGAACAATGTACTTATACAACAAGTCGAGGTTTTTCTCCTCCTTCACTGATGTGTAAATCAAGGCTGCTCCATCTAATCAATTTGCTTAAGGAAAACCAATTCACTGCAGGAGACAAAAGCAAACACATACAAGCATAATCCTCAAAGAACTACTCACAGGTTAATCAGTTTTTGATCAATACAGATCAGTAGAAAATGTTCAAACTTTTAAAGCTAAAGCAGTAATAGTAACAGATGAACTATGTCAAAAGTGAAAAGCATGTCGATGCTGGCACAGGCCACACGCTTCATTTTTTAACACAGACTGCTATCTTTTGACCCATAAGGTTGGTTCCTAAGCAGTCAAGTTAATGGCTCTAAGGTCAGCCCAGGAAAACACCCTCAGCATATCCAAGGTACACAGATTTGTTCCTAGACAGATGTTCATATGTGACCCAGCTTATTGTTAGGCGTATCTTTTACAAAAGATGGGTACCTCATACGTATCAGCTCTCTCCACTGAGCTGGACAAGATAAAAGGCCTAGATGAAGTGGTAGGAACCTATCCCTCACTCCCATATCCCAGGGTATAGGACTATAGCAGCAACAACTGCTATTGTATTTTTACAGAAATAAGACTCAAAAGACTGCTAACACAGTATCTCTCTCGTGGGCAGTACAAAACATAAACAAGAAACACTTTGTGGGGGAAAAAAAAAGATACACTTTATGGTATCTAAAACAATATTGTGTTGGGTAATTACTCTTTTCTGCAAAAGAGCAAAGTTTAAAAAAGATTTCTAAAATAGAATAAAAGTAATTTGGCAGTAAGACTACCCATATCCGCTTTCTTAATATGAAAGTCTTATCAAATGCACAGCATTAAAAATAAGAAGTGATATAAGACACAAATTAGTAAGTCTCAAATTCTAATACAGTAAAATACAAAACTAGTAAAAAGATGTATACAATTTCTCCCTGATGGAAGACTGTTCTGGATTCAGGAAGTACTTTAGCTTTCCGAAGTCACCCCATCTGGAGAGAAGAGATTAGCAGAGAGGGGAGCCTGTGCTCCCATGCCCTGACACAGTGCTCCAAGGATACACTGAAGGCAGAACCTCCGTAGGTGTGACTGGATGAAGTCAAAGTGCTCGTCCCTGTAATCATGCTCCTTCTCCAGGACACTCACCGCATCACACTGCAGGAAGACAGAAAGAAAAAGAAGTCATCTTTTGCTTCTCTTCCTGCTGAGGATGGGAACAGCACCATAATTCCAAGGAAGAAGGCCATAGCCAAGGGTCTGAGCATTAATTAGCAAGAGCCAAAAGCAATTGGAGACTTTTCTTTCATCCTGGGCCACAGTTTCCAGAGCTATAAAGTGGGGATTTTTTTTTTTAAAGATTTTATTTATTCATGAGAGACGGGGGGGAGGGGGGGAGAGAGAGAGAGAGAGAGAGAGAGAGAGAGAGAGAGAGAGAGAGGCAGAGACAGGCAGAGGGGGAAGCAGGCTCCATGCAGGGAGCCTAACGTGGGACTTGAACCCAGGTCTCCAGGATCACACCCTGGGTTAAAGGTGGCGCTAAACCACTGAGCAACCGGGCTGCCATAAAGTAGGGATGTTAACAGTCTGATCACTTCACCGTTGTTGTTTTTTTTTTTTTTTAAACATTTTATTTATTTATTCATGAGAGACAGGCAGAGGGAGAAGCAGAGACACAGGCAGAGGGAGAAGCAGGCTCCCTGTAGGGAGCCCAACATGGGACTTGATCCCGGGACCCCAGGAACACAACCCAGGCCAAAGGCAGTGCCAAACCACTAAGCCACTGGGGCTGCCCACTTCACAGTTGTTTTAAGAATCAAATAGTCACATCAAGAAGCAGGCCCATGGGACATAGTTGTGCACTGCACAAACTATAGAACTCTTGTCTCACAGAATATAATGCAAATGGCACACTCTGTGGTTGGGAATAAAGTACTTTTGAAACCCAAAATGTTGTGTTTTAAGTTTATTTCTTTATTTAAGTAATCTCTACACCCAATGTGGGACTCCAACTCATGACCCAAGATCAAGTCCCGTCCTCTTCTGACTGAGCCAGCCAGGCATCCCAAAAATGAAAAATGTTTTTAAAACTTTTTTTTTTGTAAGAGAAATAATTTTATTTTTCTATGACTGAACTTTTCATTCCCATATATTCATTCTACAGGATAGAACAAACTGAAACTTTGAGTTCCCTTCCTTCTGTTTTTAGTGTTATTTCTGAAAATCACCTCAAATCCAACAGACTTTAAGACATCAAAACCCTAAATAATTCTGCTCTTCCATATTATTTTTTAACTATCAGCTTAGGCAAGATCAACTGGTTCACAGAGCCTTAAGAAAACTGCTTTTAGTTCTGAGTTTGACTCACTCAATAAAGCTGACAGTGCTTCACAGAAAAATTAACTCAAACTATGAACAAAGTGAGTGATGTCATGTTTCCACTAGCAACATTATATGACAATAGTTTCTAGCCTGACCTAATCAATGTACTTTAATGAATCCCGAATTAGTACAACTCTCCTATAGGAACACATACAAGTAAAGCCTCTTAGTTTCTTTTAGATGGTGATTGTTCACTGGCCAAACCCAGCCAGACATAGAATTCCTGGGCACATACCTTTGTACACACCACCAACACTGGGATTCCCAGATTATGGGTTAGCATATTGTCACCAAGTGGCAGAGCAACATTTTCTTCATCAGGACCTGAGGTCAGAGGCCCTCTCCTCTGTGGGGAACCTTGACAACCTTCTTCAGGCTCAATGTAGTCTTGAAAATCTTTCACAACTGAAAAAAGGAAAAGAAAATCACACACAAATAAAAACCACACAGGTCAGTTCTAGAAAACCAAAAAGACAGTAATAAGCACAAAACATAAAGAGTGGTGACAAAATTCCCAAATCTGCCCTATTGCAAAATTAGGGATTTGGATGTGGTGATGCAAAATTCTGACATTCACTTTGAGCATTGTAACTTCAGAGTAGCAGTCATACCTCTGTTGGACAGCTTTACTATATCCAGCTTTTACATCGGTTTTAATTTTTTTTTGGTTTACCTTTTTTTTTAAAGATTTTATTTTTAAGTAATTTCTCTAACGAACGTGTGGGCCTGAACTCACAACCCTGAGATCAAGTGTTGCATGCTCTACCAACTGAACCAGCCAAGTATCCCTTAAACAGGTTTTAAAAATTTCTAAGGTTTTGGGATGCCTGGGTGGCTCAGCCGTTGAGTGTTTGCCTTCGGTCCAGGGCATGATCCTGGAGTCCCAGGTTCGAGTCCTACATCGGGCTCCCTGCATGGAGCCTGCTTCTCTCTGACTATGTCTCTGCCCCGCCCCATAAATAAATAAAATCTTTAAAAAAATTTTTTTAAGGTTTTAATAGTTTCTATTAGGAAAAATAAACCACATTTCTTATATACTTAACATTAAAAAAAAAAAAAAAAAAAAGGCCAAGCAAAACCATCTGAATTCCACAAGAACATGCTGTTTCCATAGAGCCGACATATGTCCAAACCAAGGAGCGCGCAGGGCTTGGCCAGCCCATCCACTTCTCATCATTCTCTGACTCTCGTGGACTATCTCATCTTTAGAAGATCCTGAGTCACTATGCGGTGTTGACGGACCTCTTCCTGCCTAACATATGAAGAAATCAGCAGCATAATGCCCAATTCTTGGCACACACAGTCATTACTTCAGGCCAAGAGTGCAATCCCATGGGGAGGCCTTCTTCAAGTTGAAAACGATCCATTGCCCTGGTTAAGCTAAGTGAACACAAAGTCCATGGACCCATAACTTTTTGTGGGTATTTCAAGGCTTACATGTAGGCCAGAGAACAAGGACATAATAATTAAAGCTACTCTGAGCCAGAGCAGCAAACACACAGCTCTATCCTTCTACACCCAAAAGGACAAAAGGACTAAAAGGCCTTTTAGTCCCATCTACAACATGCTCATTAAGAAAAGGAAATAACAAACAGACAAACAAAAAATGAAAAAGAAAAGGAAATAACTGTATTAAAGAGAATCTAGAGAGAGGTGCACATACTCTTCATCCACAGAACAGGTTTCAAACATTTTTTTTTCAAACATTTTTTTTTTAAGAGAGGCAAAGGGGATGGCACAGAAGGACAGGGGGACAGAGAATATTGAGCAGGCTCTACACCCAGGGCAGAGCATGACTTGGGGCTCGATCTCATGACCTAAGCTGAAATCAACAGTTACCTGGATGGTTAGCCAACTGAACCAGCCAGGAACCCTACAACTTCTCTTTATTAAGCTCATTCATGTAATTTCATTGTCAATATAAACACTCCAGTCAAGAGATCTTTATTGTATTAAAAAACAAAACAAAACAAAACAGAGAAGGGTTTTCTGATGAACTTAGCTCGGTTGTTGAAGGATTTTAAGGAAATCACAGGTTCTCAAATTTTATCCTTGAAAGCATTTTAACAAATCTTCAAATCAATAGAAGATACAATGGCTTAAGTCTGGGTAACACCTATCACTGCCCAACATCACATGACTCACTCAAACAGGAATTCCAAGACAGGGAGCCTGGCAGAGCCTGGAGCAAGTTACAAGTTGGCTAAATGGCCATGGGAAAGTGAGGCGGTGGGGTGGTGGGGGGTGCAACTCCAGCAGTATGCTCCAGGAAACTCTATCACCCAGTGCCCTGCATGAACTGCTGTATTCTACTTATGGCAGGATGTAAAAATAGTTGGGAAACCCTGGGTTAGACTAGTCACTGTCTAAAGGAATGACTTAACTATGACTATCTAGCAACCATAGGAAACATGCAAGTGTTTTTAAGAAATGAGAATTTTAGAAAGTTGGAAGGCAGAGTAAGTATGCATACATAGAAGTTGGTATAAAGGGAAGATAAATACGAAGAATGTGTAATTCAGATAATAAAATGTGCATTTCCCTTAGGCTGAACACATACCACATTAATAATTTCTCTCTAATGGTGGGATGGCCAACATTTCAAAGTACACCTGGGGTCCTCCTTTAGCATCTTGTGGAAGTGGGTAGGGGAAGGAGATCAGAGTGTTGTACCCTACCTGCTGCCACCTCTCATCTTTTTCCTCCTACCTCATTGGTCACCCACTAGTTCCACAGTCCTGGAAAGATCCCACAGACAGTACCTAATCTTTTTTTTTTTTTTAATAAAGATTTTATTTATTTATTTATTAATCACACATACACACACACACAGAGAGAGAGAGAGAGAGAGAGAGAGAGAGAGAAAGAGAGGCAGAGACACAGGCAGAGGGAGAAGCAGGTTCCATGCAGGGAACCCGACGTGGAAATTGATCCTGGGACCCTGGAATCACGCCCTGATCTGAAGGCGGCGCTAAACCGCTGAGCCACCCCCAGGCTGTCCCCTAATCTTTTTTCTATACTTGATAAGCAAGGGAAGCCCCAGACATAAAGCAAGAAAGACTAACCTACACAAGCACCACATTCCAGCAGCTCTGGTGCTGTTCTGCCCTCCCCCATTACTGCCAGCCAAACAGCTGTCAGATTCAGGACCACTGGGGAACCAAAATCTGAAAGAGCGGCTCGCTGTGGAGCAGCATTCCAAACTTAAAAGACTAGAGACTGGTGTTGGATTGGGAACTAGGCTGGGTGACAGCCCTTCACCCATTCAATACAATACCTAGAGTCCAATTAATCTGCAAAGCGGGACTCTGATGAGCAAGAAGATGGCTGACAACTCCATGAAAATGTAACCTAAAGCCAGCACTAACAAAGGCACTCCTTCAACAAGCAACACAAAGACATGATTACCCTCCAAACATCTCAGAGGAAGGGCGGTGAAAACAAAGGCCTTCAGAAGGTTAACCAGTCATGAGGCACAGACGTGTTTCCAGCAATCGCTAGTTGCCCTCGCGTGTCCTCTCCTCCTCTTCCTCATAACCAAACCCAACCCTGATACACAGAACACATGGCTATACAGAACTACATTTCCCAGCCTCCTTAGGAAGACTTGAGCATGCACCCTTCAGCTCTTCTTTCCTCTTCCTCCATGTGCTGCCTGGAACACGGATGTGAAGGCTACAGTTCCAGCTGTCCCGAGGAAGAGAACCACACCCTAGAGATGACAAAGCAATAAGCAGAAAGAAGCCAGGGTCCTTGACCTGCCTTCCCAGAGCTGCTTTCCAGGCCTGAACTGCCTACCTCTGGATTTCATTTACAGAACAGAGGAATCAACTTCATTCTTAAACCACTGTTAATTTGGGTTTTGTGTCACAAGCAGCTGAATCTAATCCTAAGTGACAGACACCAATGACTAAGCACAAAATAAATTCAACAGTTTATGGGAATACAAGCTCAGAAGAGCAGGCATCTTATCGGCTGTGTACATCTCCAATTCCTAGAACAGACCTAGTACAAGACATATACCTTCCCTATCTGGGAAAGAATAATATCCTTAGCTTGATCTTTGTTTTCTGCTTTAAAAACCTTCACAAGGTTATAACAGAAGACAGATTCAGAGGCTGAAATCTCCAGGGCATTAACCGATTAATATGGGTAAGATGCTAAATGTGCAGTGAGAAACAAACAGCTCTTCAGCCTCAGAACTATTCTAAGAAGTAGTCTTTATCGTCTCTATTTCAGGGAAAAAAGAGGCATTATCTAGAAAGGTCAGTGGTTGAAGACAGACGAGCTGAGCTGCATAACAACCACTGTAGCACACATGCGGGTGACCCAGGAAACACACATGCACACAGCAGACCAAAGAATTAGATGTTAAATAAACTCTGTTTTAGCTAATGTCAGACAGGAACAAGAGGAATTTATGATAGGAAGGCATACAGCAAGAGCTCTGATTTGGAAAGTACATCAAAATTTCTGAACCTTTCTGCCAGTAAGCGTGAAGATCCAGTGTGTCATGCCCTAGAAGTCCTCATTAATTCACTAAAGGCAATGATGTCATCCTGTGGAAAAAAGCCAGCCCTGCCTAAGACTGCTACTGCTGAACACTGCCACAGCTCTAGCCCCTGCCCCTCCCATTTCCCTGGCGAGTAGACAGAAGCTGATGTAAGTGCACAGAAGCAAGGGAAAGGAAAAGTAAGTTTCTGAATCACATTAAGGAAAACAAAACAAACTTCGTTTAATTTGAAAGTTCTCTGCTGTCAAAAGGACCTGGGTGTCCTCAGTCTTAAAATAGTTTTCCATTTTAATTAAAACAAACAAACAAACAAACAACAAAAGCAACAAAAAACCTTCCTATTTCTAACTAAAATCCTATTTGCTGGATCCCAAAATGAATGAAGGTAGAAGCTGAAAGATTTGTCTTTTATAGGGCTTCCTTTAAACCTGTCAACAAGAGAGTTCATAGGGCCTCAATGGAATCCCAGCACAATGGACTCAAGTTGCAGATCCCACAGTAAATCTCCACACCCACTGATGTTAACTCAGCAGCCAGACTAACACAGAAGTGTAAAGACCCACAAAACTGATCCAAATTTGAGGGGGAGGGAAGAACTCTTACTTTAGTAAAGAACCAATGAAGATAATAAGAAATATGGACTCATTTACTTTCTTCAACTGTGATGCTTAAGAATAAGACTGCTTGGGGCAGCCCGGGTGGCTCAGCAGTTTAGCACCGCCTTCAGTCCAGGGCCTGATCCTGGAGACCTGGAATCAATTCCTGCGTCGGGCTTCCTGTATGGAACCTGCTTCTCCCTTTGCCTGTGTCTCTACCTCTCTCTCTCTCTCTCTCTCTGTCTCTCATGAGTAAATAAGTAAAATCTTTAAAAAAAAAAAAAGAATAAGACTGCTTTATTTTTTTAAAGATTTTTATTTATTTATTCACGAGAGACACAAAGAGAGAGAGGCAGAGACTCAGGCAGAGAGATAAGCAGGCTCCATGCAGGGAATCCATGTGGGAATCGATTCTGGGACTCCAGGATCACACCCTGGGAAGAAGGGAGGCGCTCAACTGCTGAGCCATCCAGGCGTCCCATAAGACTGCTTTAAATACTGACTACTGAATTTGTAAGAGCAATTTTGAGGTTAATGGTGCAAACAAAACCAAATATTCTGTAAGGGAAGCTTTTTAACCTCTTGACACTGAAAGGAAGTTGGCTTGAACCATTCAAGAGACTAGTGAATTTTCCAATTAAGAAAATTCTATTTTACTTACACTTGCGTTCCAGCTCCCTCATTTCTTCTGGTGGAATTTTCATTTTATCAATGTGCTCACGTAAAACACTAGCCCATTTCTGTAGAGATTCCATCACAGTCCAAGGCCTCGACATGTCTGCAACAAAAATGACCAGGGTCTCCGGCAAGGACTCAGCAGAAACTGCAAACTTCAGCAGGCCTTTGTGGTATAGGTCTCCATCCAGAATCCACACATTGCAGCGCGTGTGATCTAAAAAAAAAAAAAGAAGTAAAGCTAGGTTACTACTTGACAATGACCATCAGCACAGCTGAAAAAAGCCACATCAAGAAGAACCTGAGGGCACGGTATCCAGATGGCTCAGTCAGTTAAGTGTTTGCCTTCAGCTCAGGTCGTGATCTCAGGGGTCCTGGAATGGAGCCCTGCCTCAGTGCAGCAGGTTCCCTGCTCAGTAGGGAGCCTGCTTCTTCCTCTCCCTCTACCTTTCCCCACTCTTGTGTGCACACTCTAATAAATAAACTCTTTAAAAAAAAAAAAAAAAAAACTTGAAGGTGACAATCATAGAATTCCACACAAAACACAAAAAGAAATCCTCATTGGAAAAGAGTCCAAGTGCTCAGTGGGCAGTAATCCTTGGTCAAAGTGTCTTTAAAAAATTTTAATTACCATAATACATTAAATCCACATCTAAATAGACTCCAGCCATGTCTGAGGAATAAAGGGTGAAAGCCATTTTAGCTTTCAACATGAAAAAGCTAAAATTGGGACTCCTGGGTGGCTCAGTGGTTAAGCATCTGCCTCTGGCTCAGGGTGTGGTCCTGGAGACCCGGGATCGAGTCCTACATCAGGCTCCTTGCATGGAACCTGCTTCTCCCTCCGCCTGTGTCTCTGCCTCTCCATCTCTCTGGGTCTCTCCTGAATAAATAAATGAAATCTAAACAAACAAACAAAAAAAGCTAAAATGTTCACTGGTCAACTGTACCACAGTCTACATAACCCATTTTCTTCAGCTATCAACAATCAATGGGGCAGCAAGCTGTGATGAAGAGCCCGTGGTTAACAAGCTCTTCTTGTCAGGCACACCAAGCAGTGTGTTCACATACTACAGAGGGTGCCAAAGAGACAGGACCTTTGTGTTTAAATGCCAAGATAAAATCATAATGTATACAAATTGAGGTATGAATTACTGGGTGCCTGGTGATATTAAGGATTTAGTTTTTTTGGTAAAAGAATATAATTATGTTTTTAAAAATCATTATCTTTCAGGAGTACCTGGGTGGCTCAGCTGATTAAGCATCTGCCTTCAGCTCAGGTCATTATCCCGAGATCCTGGGATCAAGCCCCGCGTTGGACTCTCTTCAGCGGGGAGTCTGCTTGTCTGTCTCTCTCTCTAACCCTCCCTCTGCTTGTTCTCTCACACATTCTCTATCAAATGAATAAAAACTCTTTTAAAAAATCCTTATCTTTTAAACATACATATGGAAGGATCTGCAAACGAAATGATATAATGTCTGAAATTTGCTTCATCATAATCCAGTGTGGAGAAGCAAGTGAGTGTATGGTTGAAATAAAACTGAAGAACTGTTTAAGGTAACTGTTTAAGGCAAGTAACACATTGGAGCGTATGATCCTAAGTCTATGCTATATCTATTTTTTGTTTTCCATAATAAGAAGTTAAACATACACACAAATGTGCAACTGCTGTCATTTAACGAAGCACAGGGCTTCAAAATCATACCTAGATGATCAAACCATAAAAAATAATTTTCCACAATAACCTACTTTAAAAAATTTTTAGGGGCTTAGCTGGGGATCCCTGGGTGACTCAGGGGTTTAGCACCTGCCTTTGGCCCAGGGCGTGATCCTGGAGTCCCGGGATCGAGTCCCATGTTGGGCTCCCTGCATGGAGCCTGCTTCTCCCTCTGCCTGTGTCTCTGCCTCTCTCTCTCTCTCTCTCTGTGTCTATCATGAATAAATGAAATCTTTAAATAAATAATAAATAAAATTTTTTTAGATATTTTTGAGAAATATTTTTCTCATGAAAGTGCCTTGAGGGAAAACTCCTACAATCAGAAGTATCATTTCACTAACTTCTTTCCCAATAAATTCCAAAATACTTTAAAAACCTATATTTTATTAGCTATCTTTTGTGTAACTGATTCATTAAAACATAATGCTGTTAAAAATTTTATATTCATGACTGTACTTCAACAATATAATAAGGCATCTACATCTAGCTACACTTTAAAACTTCTAATACATTTTATTATTTTTTTTAAAGATTTTTTATTTTTTTATTCATAGACACAGAGAGAGAGGGGCAGAGACACAGACAGAGGGAGAAGCAGGCTCCATGCAGGGAGCCCGACGTGGGACTCAATCCCGGGTCTCCAGGATCACACCCCAGGCTGCAGGCGGCGCCAAACCGCTGCGCCACCAGGGCTGCCCTCTAATACATTTTAGACTGGTTTTGGTTTGGATTCTGTCGATGTCTTTAAAGATACTACTCTGTACCTGGAACCCACTGATTTTAATGTCTTCCCCTCACCACACATGGTTCCTTTCTTCAGCTTCTCTTCCCACTGCCCACCACACATCATCAGCCATGTGCATGGAGATCACACACACCACATGTGATGTTAAACGGATGCTCACAACCCTAGAGGCAGCGCTTCTTTGATGTGTCATGCCCCACCACAAACGAGGGACAAGCCAGAGACCATTAACTCTACCTGTGTGATTGTCTGCAAAATTTATTATTTGTAACCCACTCACATCACACAATAAAATACTGCTGAAAGATGTATAATTAGCCATTGGTAAGGGCAACTCCTCCATCAAAAAAAGACCTGCAAGTAGGTCTAAATGGAGAGACCAGGAAATTTTTAAGACAACCTTAAGGAATCTGAAATAAATGTTGACATGTCCTTCAACTCAAAAGCAAGTGAATTGTTAATATGATGCTTTGGCATGATACATGGTTATGCCATCTTAATACAAGTAGCTACCAAAATTCACAGAATATCTACATCAAGTTTTATACTAAAAAAAAATATTATTTATTTATTTATTTTTGAGAAAGAAAGAGAGACAGAGGGAGACAAAGACACAGGCAGAGGGAGAAGCAGGCTCCAAGCAGGAAGCCCAATGTGGGACTCGATCCTGGGTCTCCAGGATCACGCCCTGGGCAGAAGGTGGCACTAGACCGCTGAGCCACCCGGGCTACCCAAGTTTTATACTTTTATAAAGGTACTAGAGCTACCGCTGTGTCTCAAGTAGTCGGCTACACCTAACACACACCACCTCTCATTCCGTCAACCTACAAAATAGTTACTGTTACTCAATTCTACAAACAAGAAAGCTGAGGTGCTGAGGGCTTAGGCCAGTCACAACTAGTGATTAGAGAAATAGGACTCTGAATCAGTTCTGGTGGCTCCAAAACCCAAGTGCTTTCCACAATAACCATGTTGCCCAACAAAAACAGGATGCAAAAGACTCAGATAATATGAAGCCCTCTAAGCCTGGCTCAGTGGCCCCTCAGTCCCAGCCCTTCTCACACTGACGCTGGTGGGTCCAGCTGGGCACCTGAATGCCTGTCTTCCTTATACAAGAAGAACCCTAAGCATCAAGCCTACCTCCTATCTCTCTCTCTCTCTCTTTCTCGTATCTTTCAGGCAAGGTTCTGCATAGCAAAGGAAGCCAGGAGAGAAGCAGGAATCAAATCCCTGGGGTTCTAAAATGACCACTCAGTTAACATTAATAAAATGCAGGTGTCCAAGGTTTAATAAGCGATCCTTATCCATGACCTCTATTAAATGAGTCTTGGAGATCAAAAAATTATACTGCTGGAAAGGACCTAGGTCCATCTTCTTCATTTTAGCAATAAAGAAATGGGGAACCAGAGATGGTGGGATTTGCTCCCTTACATAATCATCCTCACACCGTTTAAATGGGTAAAGGCAAACATAAAGGAAGTAATCTAACACCCTTAAGTGAATGAAATCACCCTTAGGCTACACAGATAACCCTTCTACAAATGAAACTTAGCACCAATGATTATTTGTTCTGAAGCCATTCATAAAGCTCAAGTTTATAAAGCAGCCATTATGAAGCAGCGGTAACCAAAAATGATTACTCCAATCCAATTCATAATTATAAGAAAGAAATTTTTTTTTTTAAAGATTTTTTTATTTATTCCCGAGAGACACACAGAGACACAGAGACACAGGCATAGAGAAGCAGGCTCCCCACAGGGAGCCCAACGCGGGACTCGATCCCAGGACCCTGGGATCATGTCCTGAGCCAAAGGCAGACGCTCAACCGCTGAGCCACCCAGGTGTCCCAAGAAATAATTTTTAAGTCATATCTAATCCTTATAAGAGTGCTAATGGGGATGCCTGGGTGGCTCAGCGGTTGAGTGTCTGCCCTCGACTTAGGGCGTGATCCCGGAGTCCGGGACTGAGTCCACCATCGGGCTCCTTTCGGGGAGCCTGCTTCGCCTTCTGTCTATGTCTCTGCCTCTCTCTATCTCTCATGAATAAACAAAATCTAAAAAAAAAAAAAAAAAAAAGAGTGCTTAATCTATTTTCAATATTTCCAACTACCCTGTAGGTGGAAACTTACTACCCATATTCTAGAGAAGGAATTAAGAAAGAACACCTCCAAGCCTCTATTTCCTCCACTGAAAGAAACACAGGAAATTAGCATTTCTACATTGTCACAAAAAGACTCAGAAAACTCTCCTGTGAATATTTATTAAGCTGTTATTCTCTGAATCATACCAATTTTAGATTCTCCACTAGAAAGTGGCAGAGTAACAATGTGCCCAATCAATCTGCCAAGCATTTCCCCTCATAGAAAAGTCCAAAGCTTTTATGTATTCATTTTTTTCAGAAGCTTTTAAAAACATCTTTTCTTACTACCTTTATGTGCATCTGAAACTCTACCTTCAATTTCTCCTTTTAATTAGGGGCTACCCAGAGCAATAGCTAACAGCCCCAATTCCTCATTTTGACTAACATACTATAAAAAGGAAAAGTGGGTAGAGGCGCCTGGCTGGCTCAGTCAGAAAGAACATGTGACTCGTGATCTTGGGGCTGTGAATTTGAGCCCCATGATGAGTGTAGAGATTAAATAAGTAAACTTAAAAATAAATGGGTAAAGTCCTGCAAAGACATACATTTCCTCTATTTCCATGACTGACTCTCTTAGAACTAAACAGAAAATTGAGAGTGCCGAGACACAGCACAGAGCCAGAACCACAGAGTCCAAGGTGTGCACATACCCCTTACCATGGACCAACACCTCACTTACCATCTCGGTCCTCATCATGGACGCTGAGGTAGAGATACTCTAGGCCTCTTCCTTTTTTGCCATGCTCAGCTCCTTGAAGTTTAGTCATGAGGGTTGTTTTACCAGAGCCATCTTCACCTACAAACAATATATATATAAGGAAAAGTGTACCATTTATTCTGGGCAAGGACGGGGAGTCTTGACACTTATACAAGTGACAAGTAAGAATTTCATGCAAAGCCTGCTGCTGAGGTCTCACCTGCTTTCATCATAAACAAAGCAGGCTTTGCTGTAAGAGCAGTTGGGGGTGGTGGCAAAGGTGGCAAATTCCAAGATCTAAAATGATACTCTACTGCAGTCATCTTTATTTTAAAAAAAAGGAATAAGGTAGATTGACAGGCCCTACCTACAATTTTTAAGACATGCATTTGGGGAAGTTAAAGGTGGAGTTAGTTTCTCAGAAAATAAACTTTTACCATAAAAAAAGCAAAATTTTCAAAATACAATTAACCTTAAAGCCCAGGAAATTTGAACTAAAAATCATGCCTCACAATCATGAAGAAGAGAAGCTATTATTCACTTTTGATTTTAGTACCTCTCTCTTTCATAAACATCCTGAAAGCTAAGATACTGATGAAAATAATTACAGACCTGAGCAAAACTCTGTGAAGCACAGTCTCAGTAATTATCAAGCGTCTCCTCCTCCCCTTCCAAGTAACCACCACCCCCACCTCTGAAAAACGTTCAGATCCACCACCCAGAAACATTACTAGGGACCCTGAGGATCTAATAATACGGAATTACAGGACATGAAAAATGAGAGGCACTCTACAGGTCAAAGGCGCCCTCCCATCCCCAACGGCACTACTGCTTTCAGATACTCCACATCCCACCTGGGCCATGGTGAACACTGTCAGTCTCACTTCAATACCTGCTCATTTTTGCCACCTGCATCGCTGCTGCCAGAATTCCCTAAAACACAGACCCCATGACCTTGACCCCCCAGTTCTTGGAGATCTCTAAAGGTTCTCTATGACCTTCTGTAGCAATCACTTAAAGACCATAATTCCCTTCAAAAACACTGAGAAAACCACCTAACCAGCGATTGCCAGGAGGATTAGGGGATGGAAGAGAAACAAAAGGCCCTTGAGAATCAAGAGCCTCCAGGAAAAAGCAACAACTCTTCAGCCTTCCACAATGTGCCCCAACTTACTTCATGAATCATCTTCCACAAGGAGCTTCTGGCAACTTCCAAACCCCCACATCCTCTTGTCACCTGTGTTCCTGCCAACCTTCTGTACCCCTGCAGGTTAACACTTATGCTTCTAGACACCTGACCCCAAAAGCATCCTCTTGCACAACATCAAGCAAGGTGATGCTCCCACACAACCGGGCCACGCCAGCACCATGTAGCGCGGCGACCAACGGATCGTCCCTCATTCGCCCGAGATTCCTGTGCAGTGTCTGAAGGATGTCCGTGCGGTCTCAGTCGCCCAGCCTACAGGAACGGCTCCACAAATGGGTTCTCTGATCAATGGACCCGATCAAACGCCCTCACTTGTAGAAGGAAACTGAGACCAGACCCCCTAAGCAACCTGACCCAGGTAACCCAGCAGAAGCGCTGGACTAATGCGGGAAAGTCCCTGGTGAGGACTCCCGGGAACCCCCGTGCTTTGCAGGGTCTCCCCGACCCGGCACCCCTCAGGGAGATGAAGGAGTGACCGCGGCGCCCACTCCCCACAGCCCTGACCCCGAGTCACTTCGCTCCCCGGCCTCGTCCCCTAACCTCATGCCCTCATCTCCCACCCCACGCAGGCGATCTGGTGAACCTCGCGGCGACCGGCGCAGCACGTCAGGGACGCTTCAAGCAAGGCTGACGCTGCGGCCACACGACTAAGGAACGTGCGGCAGGTCCAGGCCAGCGCCGCGGCCTCGGCAAAGGACACCTCCCAGAGTCTGTGGCGGGGCGCGGGGGGCTGGCCGCTCCGGCTGCGCCCGCTATCCCCGGCCTCCCGGGCGGCGGGCGGCCCACCGCGGCCCCGGGCGACGCCCCGCCCCGCCCCGGCGCTCACCGAACACCAGGATGTTCTTGCCGGACGGCAGCTTGGACCTGGCGCGGGTGGACACCTCGCTCAAGATCGAGGACCTGTGGGGACAAGGGAGAAGCGCTCAGCCCGGGGCGAGCCGGCCCCCCGCGCCCCGCCCGCCCCCCGCCGGACCGCGCCCCCGGGTCGGCGGCTCGCCTGGCCGCCGCGCGCTCACCACAGACTCTGGCCCTCTTCTTCCTCGCTGGTCAGGTCGCCGGCGGCCGCCACCGCGGGCCCGTTGGGGCCCAGCAGCAGCTTCTTCTCCACCCCCACCGGCGCCATCTTGCCAACTGCAGCCACAAAGAGGGCCCTCCCCCGGGCCCGCCGAGGACCCGCGAGGACCCGGCCGGGCCGCCCCGCCGCCGCCGCCCGCGCCGCTCCCCGCCGCCCGCCCTGCCGGGCCCGCTCCGCCCGCCCGCCCGCGCCGCCGGGCCCACGGCCCCTCAGCTCCCGCACGGTCGCGCGGCCGCCGAGCTGCCGGAGCGTGGGCGGCGGTCAGGCGGCCGCCGGGGCAGCCATGCGCAGACAGGCGGCGGCGGCGGCGGCGGCGGCGGCGGGAGCCGCCCGGCCCGGGGCGCGCGCGGCCCCTGCTGGCCAAGGGGCGCCGGCGCACCCGAACTGGGGTCCCCGTCCCGCCGCGCGCCCGCCGAGCGCCGTCGGGGGCCGGGCGGCCGAACGCGAGGCCGGTGGCCGCAGTGCCCCGCCCCCACGTTCTGTCACCGAAGCCTACCTAACCCTTGTACAGACAAGGAACCTGAAGTCTGCAAAGCTCAAGAAACCTGCCCGAGGACCCCTACTAAGGATGGCACCTCAGTACTTACATCTTACTCACGGCGCCTACATAAACTGTTGTAGCATGAACTTTGCCTCATGCTCACCAAGCCCCGCGTGGAGAGAGGACCTTAAGCGAGACCCTTAAATCCTTATATTCCCCTTTCCACCTCCTTTCCTCGACCCTACCAAAACCACAAAGCAGTGCCTTGCCGCCGTAAACAAAACACTCGAGTTTGTTCGTGGGTTTGCAAAAACGGCGTTTCCAGGTAGCCAGCATTTCACACCAGAAATAGGCTTTCATTTCCTTTCTAGCGGGCAGCAGGGATGGGGGTGCGGGGCTGGAGGAAAGAAAATGAAAGAATAAAGGTCAAGGAGAGACAATCATAAAGTAATGGGGGAGGGGGACATTTCACCTTCTAGCATAACTAGGTGTGGCCTCTGAGGGCTCTTGCTACCCTCTGTGGAAAACAGCTCACTGTACAAGGCATTTCTAAATATCACAAGGAAGTGGGATATGGCAGAAAAGTAACCACCTACATGAGCTTAGTAGAATTCTGATCCAGCTCTGCCAAAAATGTTGGCAGCAAGAGTTACAGGATCCAGCAAATGGGCATAGCATCTGCCAACCTGAAAGTAAGGTTCAAACAAGATGATGAGAGTGAAAACCCATTAAGGGTTACATCCTTGGAAATCTGGCAAGTGTTAAATTGTAAAAGGGCAAGCAGTATCTAAATTTTCACAGGACAGAAGATGGGAGTTTGCAACTATAGGTCAGTGAACTTCATCAGCCCTAGGTAGAACACTCCAATGTGACCAGTTGGAAAAGGAAAAGATAGGACCAGATTTACAGTCTTTTTTTTGCAGGAATACCAGGCAAGAGGATGCTGCAGACGTAGCAAATGCAGTTTTCAACAGAGCATCTGGCAATTCACATCATAGACAAGAAAGTGAAAATTTTAAGTTGAGTGATAACATTGAGGCAGGTTAAACACCAAGCCCAGAGGGGGCTGATGAGCAGGAACAACCAGAGACTGCTAGGAACCTGACCCAACCGACTCAAGTTGCCATCAGTGACTTGGATGAGAATGCAGCAGCACACTTAAGCTGTGGATGACCTGAAGCAGGAAAGGATGCCTAATATACTGGATGACAAACTGGGTACAGATTATATCTAGCAAGATGAAATTTAACAGACTACTAAAGTAGTGGGGTTAAAAATAAATGCCTAAGAACAAAACAGAAATCAGTTAAAACTATGATCTGTAAATTTTAACTTTTGACTACAGTCTGAGAGATGGTCATGTAGAATAACCAGAAGTATCTTCGGTGAAGTCCATGAAACCTCATTGGGCCCTGCAAAGCTGATTCCTTACTCTTGCAGTCAAGCCACATTACTTTCTGGACACAGTTTATAAAGACAAAGAAGTGTCCAGTGGTCAGTGAGTAAGCTCATAGGAGAGGAAACTGTTCTGCTGAGGTAAATGGGGCTTATCAGCATGAAAGATAAAGAATGCAGAGGGAAAAGAAGTGATGGATACCTATTCTTTACCTTTCTCAAGGACTAGTATGCAGAAAAGAAATTCAACTTCTGTGGTTCTCCAAAAGGTACTTGAGGAAGGCACATTTCATTAAGTATAAAGAAGAAATGACCATCAATTATCATCCTTAGTAAATTCCATGTTTCTGAGGATTTACATAAAATTAAAGAGCCACCAATGTCCAGGTTGTTGTACAGCAATTCATGCCTCTTGCAACAAACTATAACTGATATCAGTTCCAACTCCAAAGGTCTGTTATTATTAAAATAATTTTTTATTCCCTGTTGATTTGGCCAGGTCTGAATTCCTAAAGTCAAACAGTTCAAATATATGTCATCATTCCTTGGCTTTCCTTTTGATATGCCTTCATTTATTTTATTACCAAATATTTCTGTTTGAAGGAAAAAGGAGCAGCTCATGTTAACTAAAAGTTAGTCAAGGATTAGGATAAAATTCCAACGGTTCAGAAGGCAATATAGTATTGGTTATTTCCTTTTCTTAATTCTTATTTTTTTATAGGTGGGGAAGGGCAGAGGGAAAGAGAGAATCTTAAGCAGGTCCACACCCAGCATGGAGCCCAGACACAGAATTCAATCTCACAACCCTGAGATCATGACCTGAGCTGAAACCAAGAGTTGGACACTCAACCAACTGAGCCACCCAGGCACCCCAATATTGCTTATTTTAAATATAGCCTCAGTAACTGAAACAAATCAGTGTCTAAGCTATAGAATGTCATATTTTTGAGGATGCTTCATTTAAGCAGTGTTTGGTTTTTCTGTTACATACATCTCTTCCAATCAATAAAAGAACTATTATCTGGGACCCAACTGAAGTGGAAAAAATATGTTTAAGTTGTATCTGAACAATTTAGGAAACATCTTGGTTATCTAAACCAATACAGCTGAAACAACAGACAATATATTTTCTCCTTTGACCTAAAATAATTTTCATAAATCCTGAGAAGTACAAATCAAAATAACCCACCAAACTATTTAAATAATCCCCATAGTGCTTAGGAAATACTGATAATGGACTAAATTCATTCATACTTTAAACACTATAAGGAATTTTCCTAAATGAAAATTAATCTTTTGTTTAAAAGGACATTTTGGATTTAAATAGAAAATTTTCTGCATATTGGCTCTCTCTGGAACTTTCACTGTGGATCAGAAAACTAAAAAATAAATAAAAATTCTGAGTTTATTAAAGTAGAAATAGTTATGATGTGAAAAGGTAAAAGAATACAAACTTATAGGGAAATACATTTTGGGACTGAAGAAATAGTATTTCTATCATTAAGTCAGAGACCTACAATGACATGAAGCAGTGAGCCAATGGGTATATACCCAAATAGCTATAAGCACAGGTGAGCTTTGAGGCCCTGATACTTAATCACTTTGCCACAGAAACAGCATTTTAAGTATAATACAGGCTGCAATAGCATCCTTTAGGGATCATGATAGGAATATAAAAAGAATAAGAAAAATAGGAAATTGAGGTCAAATAATTTGGTTTTCCACTAGAGGAAAACTAACTTAAAAACAAGCAATTTAAAAAAATGTTCCAAGCTTTTAAAAAGCAAAAGCAGGGATCCCTGGGTGGCGCAGCGGTTTGGCGCCTGCCTTTGGCCCAGGGCGCGATCCTGGAGACCCGGGATCGAATCCCACATCGGGCTCCCGGTGCATGGAGCCTGTTTCTCCCTCTGCCTATGTCTCTGCCTCTCTCTCTCTCTCTGTATGACTATCATAAATAAATAATAAAAAAAAATTAAAAAGCAAAAGCGGGGGATCTCTGGGTGGCTCAGTGGTTTGGCGCCTGCCTTCAGCCCAGGGCGTGATCCTGGAGTCCCAGGATTGAGTCCCGCACCGGGCTCCCTGCATGGAGCCTGCTTCTCCTCTGTCTGTGTCTCTGCCTCTCTCTCTCTCTCTCTCTCTCTCTCTCTGTGTCTCTCATGAGTAAATAAATAAAATCTTAAAAAAAAAAAAAAAAAGCAAAAAAACATACACCAAAAAGAAGTGAACATGACCATAGAATTCGGGAGTATTCAAAGGAACTGCACTATCAGCCTCTTGAAGAGGAACATTTTAGTTAACAGAATTTTTTTTTAAGGTTTATTTATTTATTAATGAGACACACAGAGAGAGAGAGGCAGAGAGACACAGGCAGAGAGAGAAGCAGGCTCCATGCAGGGAGCCCGACATGGGACTCGATCCTGGGTCTCTGGGGTCACACCCCAGGCTGAAGGCAGCGCTAAACCACTAAACCACCAGGGCTGCCCTAGTTAACAGAATGTTAAACATTGATTTAATGTGCTGTGAATTTTACTTGAACAGCTTGGGAGGGATCCCTGGGTGGTGCAGCGGTTTAGCGCCTGCCTTTGGCCCAGGGCGCGATCCTGGAGACCCGGGATCAAGTCCCACGTCGGGCTCCCTGCATGGAGCCTGCTTCTCCCTCTGCCTGTGTCTCTGCCTCTCTCTCTCTGTGTGACTATCATAAATAAATAAAAATTAAAAAAAAAAAAAAAGAACAGCTTGGGAAACTATTCTAAGTTCTGGGGAAGAACTTCCACTGAGTAAGAATATACTAAAGTCCAAATGTCTCACATGGTATCCATTACAATATAATGTCAAATAATGTTTAAAGGTTGATCATTTTTTTTCTCTGACCTGTGTTCTTTGAGCTTAAAGAAAAATAAAAGCGTAATCCTAAACAAATGTTTGATCTTACAAAGGAATTTTGTTTTACTAGGCTACACATTAAAAATTTATTATTTTATAAATGACTTTAATAATTTGATGAGATAAAGCATCACAAAAAGTATGTAATTAAAACAGTATTCCTGTTTTCAGATTCCCTGTTTCATGAGAGTTTAGAAGAATATTTTAAATTGTGTTTCCTCAAGGCATTGTATTTTAAGAGTTCAAACTAACAAGTATTCCAATCAAGGAGCTACACACTTGGGGCGTTTGGTCAGCTTGTGGTATTTGTGAGCAAGATCCACAGCCTTCCGTCCTGGCTGAAAGGGGAAAGACCACAAAATTAAATTCCAATGATTTCCCATTTTCTTAACTCCATTGAAAAGGTAATTTATTTCTTCTTCAGTAAAGTTTTTACGAATTCTTCTTTTTTCTGTAATTAATGAGAATTTTAGAATATATTAGTACTTGCTGGAAAAAAAAAGGACTCTTCTTGAGACCCAAATAAGTGCTTAACTTATTCTAAGGATATGAACTATGTAGTGAGAAAGCTTCATGCCTGCACTATTCATCATAGAGAAATCCATGTCACTTTTAAAACTGAGTGCCTACTATGAAGCTAGGCCTTATCACTGTGAATTCTTCAATAACTAACTTAATCCCATTGTAATAATACCTGCAACATCTTTCAATCAAGAAACACAAAAATTTATAAACATTTGATTGTTAATTCTCTCAACATTCTTGTGAGGACAATTAACAAACAGCTTACCTATCTTACAGATAGTCTTCCCAAAGGGCTCCATTACTTCATAGAATAAAAAAGAATATCAACACTTGTTATTTTAATAAACAGGCTTGATAATATTTTTAAAGAATAAGGGTCTTTTGAAATTCATTTTTAAAAACACATTCATTACCTATATGGGTGCTCAGCTTATTAAAACTCAAAAAATAGACTGCACAAGGGGAGGTTACTAATCTGGTTTTTAGGGATACTTTCTAAAACAGAAAGTGTGTGTGTGTATATATATATATATACACACACACACACACACACACACATAGTTGGTATCTATAAACATAACTATCTTCTGGTAATGATTACTAGGAAATAGTTTTCCTTTTTTTTTTTTTTAAGATTTTATTTATTTATTCATGAGAGACACAGAGAGAGAGAGAGAGGCAGAGACACAGGCAGAGGGAGAAGCAGGCTCCATGCCGGCCTGACCGCTGAGCCACCCAGACGTCCCTTCTTTAAGCTTTTTCATTCATTGCTAATTCCTGTTATCTTTGTGGATAGATGCTGATAAGGAGAAATGTTTTCTATTTCCACTTAAGGCTGCTATTTACTTCAGTAGGACTTGAAATAGTTGGGGTGAGACAACCTTAGAATATCTTGCCCTTGAGGATCCCTGGGTGGCTCAGCAGTTTGGTGCCTGCCTTCAGCCCAGGACCTGATCCTGGTGTCCTAGGATTGAGTCCCACATCAGGCTCCCTGCATGGAGCCTGTTTCTCCCTTTGCCTGTGTCTCTGCCTCTCTCTCTCTCTCTCTGATTCTCATGAATAAATAAATAAAATATTTTTAAAAAAAGAAAAAAGGGATCCCTGGGTGGCGCAGCGGTTTGGCGCCTGCCTTTGGCCTAGGGCGCGATCCTGGAGATCCGGGATCGAATCCCACGTCGGGCTCCCGGTGCATGGAGCCTGCTTCTCCCTCTGCCTGTGTCTCTGCCTCTCTCTCTCTCTCTCTCTCTCTGTGACTATCATAAATAAATAAAAATTAAAAAAAAAAAAAAAAAGAAAAAGAAAAAAGAAAAAAAATCTTGCCCTTGCAGGTCAAGACTGCTAGCCATTTGTCTACCTTTCCTAGGCTTTTCCTAGGAACAGAGCCATAGTTCAGATCTTTTAAAACAGTAATGAAAATATTACCCCCAGAAGGCTGAGAAATCATTGAAAATAATGTCTGATTATTACTTAATGGTATTACTTAGAATGTAAGCTCCATGAAGATAAGAATTTTGTCTGTTTTGCAAACCATTGCATCCCCAGTGCCTAAAACAGTGTCTGACACATAGCAGATGATCAATAAATATTTTGTGGAAAGGAAAAACTTAGTGGTAAAAAGTGTTTCAAAACTTATCAATGGGGGCTCCTGTGTTGGCTCAGCTGACCTGCCTTCAGCTCAGGTCATGATCCCAGGGTCCTGGGATCAAGCCAAGTCAGACTCATTGCTCAGCGGGGAGTCTACTCCTCCCTCTCCCTCTGCTACTCCCCCTGCTTGTGCTCTTGTGCTTACTCTCTCTTAATAAATAAATCTTAAAAAACAAACAAACAAAAAACTTATCAATAAATTTACTCTTTCCTTTTGGGTCTACTGGAAAACTGCTGTTACCCAAGAAATACAGGATTTCAACTTCACTTGCTAAATGATTTGAATTCATTATATTCAGAAATGGACAGATTACTACAATGTTCAGGATACTAGCATTTGGAAGTTGTTCACATAAAGACAATTCCGACCTTTCTAATGCATCTGCCATCTCACTGAGTCCTATAACTGTGCCCAATTCTCAAAGGTTACTGCAGCAGCCTACGAGGAAGCAGCTCTACCCTGCAAGGCTTCTCTTCTGTGGCTCCTTTAGCGCTCCTCTTAATACTGACTGAATGTTAGGAAAGAGTAGGGGAAAGTAGGCAAGAAGGCTCAGTTCTAGAGACCCTTATTTTTCAAACCTTCTCAACAAACCAGTTCATCCTGAATGAGAGCCAAGGCTCTTTAAAAGCTCAGATGCTGCAATGGTCTCTTCTCAAAAGAATGGTTCCAAATTTGAATGTAACTTAAAACCAAACTTATAGTCATAATGTCTCTTGAAAAGAAACGGAAATCAAGGGGAGAAAATGGCAACATATCCAAAATTCCTAGCCTGCTTGTAAAAGAGATATAAGACCAAACTACTCCATACCTCAAGATGCCTTTCCAAATTCTAAAAAAAACAGGCCAAATTATTGACTATTTGGTTTTAGCTAAAGCGATTCTTACAAAAAAGACACATGTATTTATAAGCTGGATATCACTTAACAGTATTTAGGATCCTTCTGTATATTCAAAGTATAACCATAATTATGTTCACTTCATGAGTCTCTGGAAATGAGTTTACTATGTAAAATGATCATAATATATTTTTAGTTGTTATATATTTGCTTTTAAATCATGTTGTTGAAAAAAATCCATTATTAATTTGATGTCAACTCCTTGTCAAAAGCAAGTTTTCCAAGTACAACATGTTTCTATGGAAAAGTAACCATTTTCTAACAGTTTCTACAGAAAACATTACTTCAAAAGGTGGGCTGCCCTATTGGAGTACTGTATGTAATTTTAATTTTCATGCAAAACTTTTAACTTAGAAGAAGATCCAGGGAGACCTAGGTGGCTCAGTGGTTGAGCATCTGCCTTTGCCTCAGGGCATGATCCTGGGGTCCTGGGATCGAGTCCCATATCGGGCTCCCTGCATGGAGCCTGCTTCTCCCTCTGCCTATGTTTCTGCCTCTCTCTGTCTCTCATGAATAAATAAAATCTTGAAAAAGAAAAAGAAAAAGAAAAAGAAAAAGAAAAAGAAAAAGAAAAAAGAAAAGAAAAGAAGAAAAAGATCCAGATATAAAAAGTAAATTCGAGGGGTGCCTGGCTGGCACAGTTGGTAGAGCACATGACTCTTGATCTTGAGGTTGTGAGTTTGAGCCCCACACTGGGTGTAGAGATTACTTAAAAAAAAAAAAAAAAAAAAAACAACTAAACTTGACATTTCCTTTAAGGCTTTGGAAGTAAAATGTCCAGGTAAATATATAGCAAAACGTTTCCATATTTATCAAGTCTAAATATTTCTGCAATAAATAACAGAATAACTATAGATATTACTAAATTCCAGGGTTTTTTTGACAAGTAAGGTACTCAACTGCTTATTCTTACTCTGCAGGTATTAATTCGATATGAAGAGAAGAAAATGATAATGTTAAGTCTCTAATAAACTTAGAATGGTGACAAACTTGAAATGTTAACCTGTAGTTAAATAAAAATTCTTAGAAGTTAACTCATTGTTTAAGAAGTATTTTGATTTTTAAGCAGGGTTTTGAAGTATATACTATTTGTCTCTTCAATTCTGGTGGTGTGAAGTGCTATAGTTATGAACCAAAATTTGCTGCAAAATCTCTCTGAAGCACTTACACATAGGAGAATAATTTTGTTCTTAAAATAGACATGTGATCCAGAGGCTAGAAGAGGGGCTTCTGAAAAAAGACAGGCTTGCATTTGAATGTAAGCTCTGCCATTTGCCAACTCATTTTACCTTAAAGTGGGAATAAAATAAAACCTACCGGGCAGCCTGGGTGGCTCAATGGTTTAGCACCGCCTTCAGCCCAGAGTGTGATCCTGGCGATCCGGGATTGAGCCCCACGTCAGGCTCCCTGCATGGAGCCTGCTTCTCCCTCTGCCTGTGTCTCTGCTTCTCTCTGTGTGTGTCTCTCATGAATAAATAAATAAAATCTTTTAAAAAAACAAAACCTACCTTATAACATTATTATAAGAATTAAAGGAAACGTCTATGAAACACCTAATCCATATTAGGTACTTAATGTTTCCTTCTGCTTCTTCCTCAGCTGACAAACAATGGGGGAGAAAGCAACACGAGGAAGGAAAGTGGGAAGGCTCTTGTTTTAGAAACTATGGCCCTCATCAGAGCCAAGGGCTATCATTTAAGAACCATTAATGATGAGATTGAGAACAATCCTGCAGCTTGTCCTCTTTTTCTCAGAACTATATGCAATTTAGGTTTAAAAATTAAATATATTCACTTATTCTTTCAGAAGTAGCAGATTCACTACTGAGTTGTCTTCTACGTGGGGTCAGCAGAATTTCTGAAAAATACAGAAAACATTTAGGATAAAATATCAATCTGAGTAAGAGCACATTAATTCCATTAGTATGGTATTTCCTACACACCTCCCCCCCACCTTCTAGTGGGAATTCTTAGATGGATTAGGAAGAATTTTTAAACCACCAGAGACTAAATCTGTTCCCTGGGTACGTCTTAAAACACTGGTTTCTCAGAGACATTTTCTTTTCAACATTATTTTGGTCTCTAGCTTTTTAATGTATTTAATGTTCTGGATCACAGTTCAGAAAGTATAGTCATAATTACAGTTTCAAAGCTGCTGATTAATTACTTTTGTTACAGAGAAGTGATTTCCTTAGTTCATTTTTATATCTGTCTTCAGCTTCCACAATGACTTTATGACGATCACACTGGTATGGGCAAGAGTGCAAGAGCTTGCTAAAATTCCGGCTATTCAGAGATTTTCCTACTGCTATGCAACCTAAAAGAAAACAAATTAAAATGATGTATAGATTATTACAAAATAGCTAATAACAAATCTATGAAAGCAAACATCTTTATGATGGTAATTGAAGTGAAATCAGGAACTTAATTATAAATATGTCAAGAAATTCTGTCATAAAGGATTAAAGACAACAGATACAATACTGTGAGATAAGTGTTGCAATAGTGTGTGTAAACACACAATAGGTGTGAACAGTTAGGGTGATATATATAAAAGGACTGTCTAGCTTGGTTAAGTTCTGAGCAGGAGTCACTATTAGGAAGATATCCAAAAGAAGTGACCCTAATGCTCAGTTGTCTTTTTTTTCCTAATGTTTTATTAAGGAAAATTTCAAAGACACAAGAGTAAAGGGAAAAGTATAATGAACTTCCACATAGCCCTCATTCACCTTCAATAATTATTGTCATGGTCAGTCATATTTGTCTACAACCCGCTATACTCTGATCTGCCCCCCATGTATATACTGGATTATGAAGCCTGAAACTGACATTAAAGTATCACTTCAGGGATCCCTGGGTGGCGCAGCGGTTTAGCGCCTGCCTTTGGCCCAGGGCGTGATCCTAGAGACCTGGGATCGAGTCCCACATCGGGCTCCCGGCACATGGAGCCTGCTTCTCCCTCTGCCTATGTCTCTGCCTCTCTCTCTCTCTCTCTCTGTGTGACTATCATAAATAAATAAAAATTTAAAAAAAAAATAAATAAATAAATAAAGTATCACTTCATCTGTAAATACTTCATATGCAACTCTAACAGAGAAGGACTCTTTCCTCCAAACACATAAAACCATTATCAATCCTAAAAAAATTATACCTAATATAATCTAATAACCAGTAAGTGTTAAAATTTCCCCATGATTTCAAAACTTTCTCTTTTTTTTCTCAAAACTTTCTTTTTATGGTTGGTTTGTTTAAACCATGATCCGAAGAAGGTCCATCATTACATTAAGTTGAAATGTCTCTTGAGTTTTTTTTTTTTTAAGATTTTATTTATTAAAAAAAAAAAAAAGATTTTATTTATTATTGAGAGAGAGAGAGAAAGAGAGAGAGAGGCAGAGACACAGGCAGAGGGAGAAGCAGACCCCATGCAGGGAGCCTGACTCAATCCCAGGACTCCAGGATCATGCCCTGGGCCAAAGGCAGATGCTTAACCGCAGAGCCACCCAGGGGTCCCTCTTGAGTTTCTCTTAATCTATCAATTCTCCTCTCTTCCTCTTTATCATTTACTTATGTAGACACTGGGTCATTTGTACTATGGAGCTACCCAAAGGCTAGGTTTCACTGATTATATTCTAGTTAAATGCTTTAAAATGTTCCTGTGTGTCCAATAAACTAGTAAAACCAGGGATCCCTGGGTGGCGCAGCGGTTTAGCGCCTGCCTTTGGCCCAGGGCGCGATCCTGGAGACCCAGGATCGAATCCCACGTCGGGCTCCCGGTGCATGGAGCCTGCTTCTCCCTCTGCCTGTGTCTCTGCCTCTCTCTCTCTCTCTGTAACTATCATAAAAAAAAAAAAAAAAAAACTAGTAAAACCAGTAATCAGATCTGGATGAGTGATAGGATTCAGATTCAATTGTGGTTTTTTTTTAAGATTTATTTTAAAAGATTTATTTGAGAGAGAGCATGAGTGAACACAATTTGGGGGAGGGGGAGGGGGAGAGGGTCAAGCAGACTCCCTGCTAAGCAGGGTGTACAACACAGAACTCGATCTCAGGGCCCTGAGATCATGACCTGAGCCGAAGTTAGATGCTTCACCCACTGAGTCACTCAGGCACCCCTATTTTATTTTTTATTTTTATTTTTATTTTACAGAGAGAGAAAACAAGAAGGAGTGGAGAGAGGGATAGGAGAACCTCCAAGCAGATTCCCTACCAAGCACAGGGCCTGACACGGGGGCTCAATCCCATGATCCTGAAATCATGAAGCAGAAATCAAGAGTCAGATGTTCAACTGACCGAGCCCCCGAGGTGCCCAATTCAATGGTTTTTAGTATAGCTCATCACAGGCAGTATTGCGGACTTCTTACTGCATCATATTAACAGGCACATAAAGTATCTCCCTCTTTTTTTAAATATTTTATTTAAAAAAATAAAGATTTTATTTATTTTATTAATGAGAGACACACAGAGAGAGAGGGAGGGAGAGGCAGAGACACGGGCAGAGGGAGAAGCAGGTTCCATGCAGGGAGCCCGATGTGTGACTTGATCCCGGGACTCCAGGATCACGCCCCAGGCCAAAGGCAGGTGCTAAACCGCTGCGCCACCCAGGGATCCCACTCTCTGTTTTCTTAATGTTAAGATTGATCACTAGGTTCGGGTGATGCTAGCCACATCCATTCATTATAAAGTTCCCCATCTGCCTATCACCTAATGTTATTAGTGGCCCATTCCTAAAGGACTAGAAGTTAGCCAGGCAGGAAGTTGGCTGGGATGAAGATATTTCAAGAACAATGAACTTGTGCAGAATCACCAAAAAGCAAAAAAGCATAGTGTGTTCAGAGAATTGTAGGTACTTTGGTGTGGCTAGAGTACAAGGTATGAGAGAAATGTGAGAAGAAAGTTGAGGCTAGTAAAGGTTGGGAGGGCCAGATAAGAATAATCTTGAAAGCCATGCTAAGTATTTCTCACTATCTTTAAGTCAGTGGGGAGGAACTAAAGGATATTTATTAAGCAGGGAAATGACTTTCGTTTGTCTCATAGAAAGCTTAGGTGTGGGATATGGCGCCTGCCTTTGGCCCGGGGCGTGATCTTGGAGACCCAGGATCGAATCTCACATCGGGCTCCCTGCATGGAGCCTGCTTCTCCCTCTGCCTGTGTCTCTGCCTCTCTCTCTCTCTCTCTCTCTCTCTCTCTCTGTGACTATCATAAATAAATAAAAATTTAAAAAAAAGACTTGAAACTGCAAGACTGCTAGAAAGTTGGTGCAATTGAGGCATGAGTAAAAAGGCCTATGTGGGAATGAAAAAAAGAACCAAACTTGACAGACCAGAAATAGGAGATGTAAAGAGAAAAAATGATTATAGATGATTTAAGGTTTGAAATTTGGGAGGCAGAAGAATAGCAACAACACTAATAGAAATGGACTGGCTGGAAGGAAGGCAATTTAAGAGGGAGGAAGATGTGTTTTGAATACAATAAGCTTAAAGTTAAAAACAAGATATTGAAATGAGTATATCCTGGACATAGCTGAAAATGGAGGAATGAGGCTATAACCCAAGGTAGAAGCCCAGTATAGAGATACAGATTTGAAAATCATCATTAAAATGATAGTTGATGCCACAAAAGTAAATGCTTCAACAGTGCTGAATAAGTGCTACAGATTATGTCTTGGGGGAAATCTGTAGAAATGGGGCAGGAACAGAAAAATAAAGCAATATAGGTGGTAAAATGGAGTGACTTTTAGACTTAAGGACTGAGTTCTATTCATCTTTGATACCCATGTCTGCCACAGGACAAATACTCCCTAAGTGTCTGTTAAATGAATGAATTATTACTGAAGAAAGGACTAGGAAAGAACCATCTCAAACAAGTAAGGGGTGAAAGGGAGTTAACAGCTTTAAAGCATCCACTCTGCCCTCTGAAATACTTCCAACCAGAGATTCCCAAATTTTCCTCCTTCATGGCATCCTTAAGTTCTTGGTGATCTTTTTACAGCACCCCTGGGCCAAAGAAATACTGATTATCTGTTAAGTCCAAAACATCTTACTATGTATTTATGTTCTAATAATTTAGTAACCATTTGAAAAAATAATACACCTAAATTGAAAATAATAGGGGCATGTGGGTGGCTGAGTTGGTTGGGCATCCAACTCTTGATTTCAGCTCAGGTCATGATCTTAAGGTCGTGGGATAAAGCCCCACATGCAGCCCAGAATTTGCTTCTCCCTCTTCCTCTGTTCCTCCCCCACTCCCACATGTGCACTCTAAGAAATAAGGAAATAAAATTTTTTAAAAAGAAAATATTAAAAAAATAAAAATAAATAAAATAAAAAGAAAATATTTAAATTTCATTCTTTTAAGATTATTTATTTATTTATTCATGAAAGACACAGAGAGAGAGAGGCAGAGACACAGGCAGAAGGAAAAGCAGGCTCCCCACAGGGAGCCTGATGCAGGACTTGATCCCAAGATGCCAGGATCACAACCTGAGCCAAAGGCAGATGCTCACTGAGCCACCCAGGTGCCCCAAATTTCATTCTTATTAAGCACAATTAATCCTAATGGGTTATATGCACCTACTAAGTACAGCACAACTTTTCAAACCTCAGAATCTGACTGACATTGCCACCCTCATCTCTTATTCCACATTATTTTCATGTGGTGCTTGCTTTTAATCACAGCCACTGAAAGCCCAGCTCCACAAAGATATGACATCATCAAAAGGAATGTAATGCAATCTAATGCTGAAACTGTAAATGACTCTGAGCTAGTAGTGCCTGTAGTATCCAAAAGATGTTGAATATTTTGTGTTTCACTTAAAATTTAAAGTATTGTGTAGTGCTCTTGTGAGTTCACTGCAGACCTCCAGGGAGCCTGGGTGGATGGTTGGGAAAGTGTATCTTTAAACTATTGAGAGGGAAAGATTTCAAGGAATGATAGTCAATAGTGCAGATACTAAAGAGGATACGAATTTTTTAAAAAGTCACTGATTTGGGCAGAAAAAAAAAGAAAGACTTCAGGTAATCTTTAACATTTAAGTTTAGTAGAATGGCAATAAAAGAGTCAGATTGCAGGGAGTTAAGAAGGGAATAAATATATTGAAAGAGAAAGGAGGGATCCCTGGGTGGCGCAGCGGTTTAGCTCCTGCCTTTGGCCCAGGACGCGATCCTGAAGACCCAGGATCGAATCCCACGTCAGGCTCCCGGTGCATGGAGCCTGCTTCTCCCTCTGCCTATGTCTCTGCCTCTCTCTCTCTCTCTCTGTGACTATCATAAATTAAAAAAAAAATTTAAAAAAATGAAAGAGAAAGGAGAAAGAGCATCTGGCAATGATGAAAGAAAGAGTGGCTGAATACTTGAAGAGACAGTAAGTCACATCAAGTATTTAGATTTTTCCTTCTCTCTCTTTTCTAAAATTTTTATTTACTTAGGTATCTCTATACCCAACATGAAGCTCAAACCCACAACCCTGAGATTAAGAGTTGCATGTTCCTCTAAATGAGCCAGCCAGGCGCCATAAGATTTTTCTTTTTTAGATGTGGAGAAATAAACATAGTTTATGGCGGGACAAAAGGAGCTAAAGAATAGAAAAGTAATGAAAAGAAAGACTTCATAAGTACTAAAACGGGGAGGAAAAAGAGATGGGATTCAGATTATAGTTAGATATAGCTAAGTTTTAGAGCACTAGAGACAAACTTTACATCCAAGACTAAAGAATAATGTTATTTTGAGCCTAACATAGAATAGCCTGAATTTTGTCCATAGAGCAGAGTGAGACCCTAAAAGAGGAAATATTAGGGTATGGAGGGGAAGGGAGGTCAGGTTAAGCATTGTGGAACATTTATAGGGATCTTGCAGAAAAAATAAAATAATGGGGCATGGAACACTAGAAACATTTACATATTAACAACAGACATAAAAAATAGATATTGTTTAATATTTAATGTCTTTTTAAAGAATACTTAATGTCTTGTGTTTAAAGCATTATTCAGAATACATGCCTATTGGCACTCTGAAAATATAAAAAATGTTTACCTTTCTCAATAAAGTTAAATTTGTAGATGGTATTAATTGTGATAAAAATAGAATAAAGTAACAAAAAGTATTAGCTGTGGTGATTCTTACAAATAAATACTGGGAGCACAGGCTAGTGCAGACAGGAAGTATTGATCTGAATGTTTTATTATACCTCAGACTGTTAAATTTCTTCAAAGGAAATAAAGTTTAAATCACACAGATAGAACTATTACAAATCCTAGTTAATTAATATCATACAAAGTTTTAATTACAAAACAACTGTAATTGAAGAATATTTACCTGAGCATCTATACTTTAACATTTTGGGATGATTGTCTGTTGCCAGAAAACTGATGGCTTCTTCATTTATTATATCTGAACATAATGTAAATGGATCTGGAAAAAAAAAAACTGCAACATGTAAGATTCTTTTGATTAATGAAAAGGACAGGACATTGATGTAATATATTAATTTTCAAGATTTTCATAAACTTTAGCACAGTACTACATATCTAATCATCTTAGTAGATAAACAAAGATTCTGGTTATCAGTAAAAGATGATTGAAGCTCTTACACCAGAAAGAGAGTCAAAGGTATGGCTTTTACGTTATAATGCAAATATACCAATATACATTTTCAGCTATCTTAGTCACCTAAATATGTTTTCTTAAAAAAATCAGAGAAATATTTTTAATCATACCTGTTACTGGCAACTGTGGCTTTCCATTTTTGATGGGAATTGGATGTTTAAAAACATGGTCACTAAAAGAAAAGAGACACCAGATAATTAGAGTAAACATACTGTTTGATGTATGGACAAATGGTCCTGTAGGCAGTGGTGTAATTCTGGGCATTTGGCAGCCAGGAGACGAAACCAGGGTCTACTAAAGTCTTCCAAAATAGCATTTGTAATGGTTATAGCCGGGTTTCAAGAAGTGGAGTTATACAAGACTCTAAAGGACAACAATACTGATACCAGCAGAAACATGGGAAAAAATTATAAAAGAAGAAAATATGGGGGCAGCCCGGATGGCTCAGCAGTTTAGTGCCGCCTTCGGCCCAGGGCATGATCCTGCAGTCCAGGGATCGAGTCCCACGTCGGGCTCCCTGCATGGAGCCTGCTTCTCCTTCTGCCTGTGTCTCCGCCTCTCTCTCTCTGTTTCCCTCATGAATAAATAAAACATCTTTTTTAAAAAAAGAAGAAAAAAAAAAAAATAAAAAAAGAAGAAAATATGGGGCACCTGGTTGGCTTAGTCAGAAGAGCATAAGACTCTTGATCTCATGATCATGGGTTTGAGACCTGCATTGGGTATAGGTATTACTGAAATAACCTTAAAGAAAAGAAAGAAAAATAGGAAAAGAATAAGGGCAAAAAGGGGGAGAGAAGAGAACAAAATCAGAGGACCAGAGAGCTTGAAGGCTGGCTGGAGAACACATCTTGTTTTGTTTTAAAGATTTTATTCATTTATTCATGAGAAACACAGAGAGGGGAGAGAGGGACACAGGCAGAGGGAGAAGCAGGCTCCATGAAGGGAGCCCGATGCGGGACTCAATCCCAGGTCTCCAGGATCATGCTCTGGGCCGAAGGCGGCGCCAAACTGCTGAGCCACCCAGGCTGCCCTGGAGAACACATCTTGATGCTCTCTGATTCCACATTCCTGAGAAATCAAGCTCAAATTGACAACAAGAATTGTTTTGAAAAGGAAAAAGGGGGTGGTGATAATGTAATCCATCTCCCCAATATTCTGTTCATTCTGTAACCTTTCCAGAATATAGCGGCATACTCTTCAGTTTGCCTCCTGGAACCAAGGAAAGAACACAAGGGTTTAAGAAAAGCTACAATCCCAGGTTCAGCCCCATGAACAACCTAAGGCAGAAAGGATATGAACTGGAGGTGACATGCAAGAAATAAGTAAGAAGGCAAATCTAAGGCAGATTTTCATCACACACTACTCCCTTTTATCAAATTAAATTTACAAACTGGTTTTTGCTATATTGATGATGGATTATCAATGTATACATTGTTACACACTGTATAGGGTTTCAGGTTAAGTTTTCGGAATATCCTTTCTAAAATTCAAATTTGATGTTACTCAATTTAAAATCCTCAAATGGCTTTCATGCCCCATGAGGGAAAACCACAAATCCTGAGTATGACATGCAAGGCCCTGGATGAACAGGCTCATACATCCCCAACCAAACTCCCTTCCCAATATTTCCATTTAGGCTCAAGACCATGTTTTATCATTTCTATATCCAGGGCTTAACAGTGTGACACAAAGTACTGCACAAAAAATATCTAAATACATAAAAGTTAGAAAAAATTATTATTAAACTATACCTCGATTGAGAAACAGAATTCTTTTCTTCAAAAGTTGTTTGTCCATTTAAATTTTGATTATAGTTTGAATTGGCTTTACATAAAGTCTTATTTTGCACACTCTCCCTATAACAAGCATCAACTGGATTTGCACTCTTTAACAGGGTCTTCATTTGGTGATCATCTGCACATCCATGGGACTTATAACTCTGAAGCTTTCTAGACTGGCTTTTATCTTTATCTTCTGCTGTAGGACCTCTGCCAAGACTATCTGCATGGAGGTGTTTCAGTGTGTTTTGAATATCTATGTTCACTGATGAAACATTATCCTTATCTTTTTCTCTTTGTATTTCTTCCTATAATGTAAAAATGACAAGTAAGTAATCTCAAGATAATCTGTTTGCTTTATAATCCAATTTACACTCCCTTTAAATAATGTAGGAAAATTTCATGACAGTCAATAGAACATGATATACAATCAATATACATGATAAAAGGCATTGGAAGAAAAGGGAATATATTCAATAAATAATCTGGGGACAACTGGGTAGCCATCTGGGGAAAAAATAAATTGGATCCCAATCTCAGAATGTACACAAAAATAATCAAAATGAGCTAAATATTGTCATACAGAAAATGAAGCTTCTTTTTTAAGATTTTATTTATTTATTCATGAGAGACACACAGAGAGAGGCAGAGACATGGGCAGAGGGAGTAGCAGGATCCACGCAGGGCGCCTGTTGCGGGACTTGGTTCCTGGACTGGGATCACACCCTGAGCTGAAGGTAGACGCTCAACCACTGAGCCACCCAGGCATCCCAAAACTTTATGTTTTAAAAGAAAATCGATTTTAACATTCTTAAGGAGAAGACCTTTCCAAATATCACACAAAATCAATAAATCATAAAAGAAAAATATATATTTGATCATAGGAAAAATGTTTTTCAATGTTCTGTACAGACCAAGAACAATGTGAGTAGGTGGAGGAGGAACTCAGAAGAATAAAGAGTCAGAAGCAAAATCAAATGATAATCAAAACATCTAAAAAGAATATGTATTAAGTCATATCTTGGGGTATGATTTTTTATTAGCACTTATAAAAAGCTACTACAATGAAATATGAAAAAGATTAACAACAACATAGAAAAGTAGGAAAAGGAGATGAACAGTTAATAGGAAAGGAAATATAAATAGCTAAGAAAAAGAGCTACCATATCCACCAACAGACAATTCTGCAACTGTAAATAAATAAAGGAGGGGTCGCTTGGCTGGTTCAGTTGCTAGAGCATGCAACTTTTGATCTTAGGATTGTGAATTCAAGCCCCACATTGGGCATGGTGCCTGCTTAAAAAAAATTTTATTTCTGAAGTGCTTAGGTGGCTCAGTCGGTTGGGAGTCTGATTCTTAATTTCAGCTCTGGTCATGATCTCAGGGTCCTGAGACTGAGGGCATGGGCTTGAGATTCTCTCTCTCCATCATCTTCTGCCCCCCACTTTCTCTCTAAAAAGACAAAATATTAAAATAAAGAGATAAACAAAGAGGGCTTCTGGTAAAGATGATGAATTTAACACCACCACTTATGTTTGGCCTTCCAAAAAACCCAACTGAACAACAGGGTTTTAAAAAATATATTTTTAAAATTTATTCATTTGACAGAGAGATCACAAGCAAGGGGAACAGTAGGGAGAGAAAGAGGGAGAAGCAGGCTCCCCATTGAACAGGGAGCCCAATGTGGGGCTCAATCCCAGGACCCTAGTCATGACCCGAGCTGAAGGCAGATGCTTAACTGACTGAGCCACCCAGGCACCCTTGAACAACAAATTTTAAAAAGTCATAAACCTACAGGAACAGGGGAATTCAAAGAAATAAAGGCAACACAAGTTTGGAAATTGGAAAGCAAACAGGTGAATGATAAGCGGTTTTGATAAAGCTGAATCCAAAGCTGACAATGGAAAAAGTTAAGAAACTACCTAGGATGTGCCGCCACAGTTTCAAAAAGGCTTAGGAATTGGAGGTATTGGAATGTCTAAAGATGAGATGAAGATGGTGCTAAAAATAGAAAGACTGGATGAAAGTCTGTTTGAGAAATAGGTGGATTTCAGAGGGGCCTGGGTGGCTCAGTCAACTGAGCATCCAACTCTTGATCTCAGCTCAAGTCTTAATCTCAGAGTTGTGAGTTCAGACCTGGCATTGGGCTCCAGGCTGGATGTGGAGCCTTCTTAAAACACACACACACACACACACACACACACACACACAACAACAACAACAACAACAACAGGGCAGCCCCAGTGGCCCAGCGGTTTAGTGCCACCGTCAGCCTGGGGTGTGATCCTCGAGACCCTGGATGGAGTCCCACGTCGGGTTCCCTGCATGGAGCCTGCTTCTTCCTCTGCCTGTCTCTGCCTCTCTGTGTGTCTGTCATGAATAAATAAAATTAAAACAAAACAAAAACCAACAAGGCAGTCACAGTGGCTCGGCGGTTTAGCACCGCCTTCAGCCCAGGGCGTGATCCTGGAGACCCGGGATCGAGTCCCATGTCGGGCTCCCTGCGTGGACCCTGCTTCTCCCTCTGCCTGTGTCTCTGCTTATCTGTGTCTCTCATGAATAAGTAAATAAAATCTTTAAAAAAAACAATAACACATAGTTGTTTTACTAGATCTCGACCCTTGTATATATAAGTGTGTGTGTGTGTGTGTGTGTATATATATATATATATATATTTAAGTATGTGTGTGTCTGTGTGTATACAGTGTTGACTGACACCAGAAGGTTGAAACCGAATCTTTCCCCAAGGTTGAAAGTTGAATCTTTGGAAGGAATAAAACAGAGTCTCTACATTGGAGGACACGAAACAAACTGAAGGCAGAATACTATTCAAGAAACAAATCTAAGCAAATATTCACATATTGAATACTAAGACCCACAAGCTCTCTTCTTCCATTTTGAGTCCAGAAAACTGGCTGACAATCTCTAGGCAGGAGAGCAGATTTTGGAAGTTCTCTCCAAAAATGACCCATCTAATTAATCCTATGAGAATCCATAATCAACAAATTTTCAGAAAGACTTTTACTATCTGACTCCTAAATATGAATAGCAACCAAAGGTGACCAGAAATATGGAGAAAGCTAGAAACTCAGGAAGGAAGGAAGGAAGGGAGGGAGAGAGGGAGAGAGGGAGGGAGAGAGGGAGGGAGAGAGGGAGGGAGGAAAAAAAGAGAGACAGCAAGCTAGCAAGCAAAAAGGCAAGCAAGTTCAGAGGAAAAAGATTCAAAAAGTTCAGACCAGGAAAAAAAAACTTTGTTTAAAAGACTTATTTATTTGAGAGAGGGAGAGGGGGAAGGAGAAAGAAAGACAGAAAGAGAGAGCGAGAGAGCGAGTAAACACATGAGCGAGTAAACACATGAGGAGGGGCAGAGGGAGACAAGCAGACTCTTTGCTGAGAGTGGAGTCTGATGTGAGGCTTGATCCCAGGACCCTGAGATCAAGACCTGAGGCGAAACCAAGAGTCGGACACTCAACTAACCGAGCCACTCAGGCGCCCTAGAGGAAAAAAATTTTAATGAAAATTTTCATGAGGGATGCCTGGGTGGCTCAGTTGGGTAAAGGGGCCAACTATTGGTTTGGGTTCAGGTCATGATCTCAGGATCTGGGGATCAAGCCTCATTTCAGGCCTGGGTTCAGTGGGGAGTTTGCTTTTCTACCTCTCTCTCCCTCTCCCTCCACTCATATGCTTTCTTTCTAAATAAATAAATAAAAATTAAAAAAAGGAAAATTATCATTGATATATTTATGAGAAGATGGCCAATCATCTCTTAAGTCCATGAAATAAGAATAAGATCATTTAAATGGAGTAAAAAAAAGAGGCTTTGGTAACTACAAATATGATAGCAGAAGTGAAAACCATATTGGTTTAAAAAATAAAGATGAGAACATTTCCTAAAATGTAGAACAAAAAAAGAGGATAATATGGGATCCAGGAAACAAGAAATCAAACTAGGGAGGATAAAAAGAGAAATCTATGAAATGATGATAAAGGAATATCCCAGGGTAATAGTTCTATACTTGCCCTAAGGGATGTTATTAATTTATTGCTTCTCAAATCCAAACCCAACCTTCTTCACCCAACATTGTAAAACTGAAACTAGACTCTATGACTGCTATTCTATGGCTAGCATTGATGTTAGTCTCTGTTATTAGCAAGTACTAGAAGTATAATACAAGATTGGAGAGAAATAAGGGACTTTTTTTCCTTTTGGTGTTCTGGCAAATGGAAGTAGATGCATTATAACAGAGGTTCATAATTTCTTTAAGGTAATAATTGTCCAGTGATTCCACTCCTAGGTATCTATCCAAGAGAAATGAAAATGCAAACTTCCCACAGAGAATTGTCAGCCATTGTTCACAGTAACATTATTCACGGTGCCAGGATCTAGAAGCAATCCAAATATCATCAACCGGTGAATAAAGTTGTAGTACATCCATATTATGGAATATTCAGTCAGCAGTAAAAAGGAACAAATATTAACAAAATTGGTTTATCTCAAATACATTACACATTAAGTAAAATAAGTCAAACAAAAAAAGTAGGTCAAACACAAAAGATTATTTAACATATAATTCAATTTATGTGAAATTATATAAAAAGAAAACTAGCAATGAAAAACACATCAATGGGGATCCCTGAGTGGCTCAGTGGTTTGGTGCCTGCCTTTGGCTCAGGGCGTGATCCTGGAGACCCAGGATCGAGTCCCACATCGGGCTCCCTGCATGGAGCCTGTTTCTCCCTTTGCCTGTGTCTCTGCCTCTCTCTCTCTCTCTCTCATGAATAAATAAATAAAGTATTAAAAAAAAAAAAAAGAAAAACACATCAATGACTGCCTGGGCCTGAAGATGGGGAATGGGACTGTCTACAAAAGGATACAAAGAAACATTTTAAGGTGAGTGAACTGTTCTATTATTTTAATTGTTGTGGTAGTTATGCAATGGTATAAAATTATCATAAACTGTACAATTAAAATGTGATTATCATTGTATGTAAATAGTATCTTAAATTTTCAGAAAAAAATTTAAAGCAAAAGAGTAACATTACTGGGCAGTTTATAACAATGTAGCAGTAAAATAATATATGGCAACAACAACACAAAGAACAAACTGATATGTGAGCATGCTATTGCAAGCATCTTACAATATACATTAATGGAATAGTATTAGTTGAATATAGACCATGATCAGTTAAAGATGTATAATATAAACCCTAAAGCAATCACTTAAAAAACCAGGAATGTTTAGCTAATAATCTAAAGTGAGCTAGAATATCTTAAAATGATATAAATGAAGAAAGGAGAGTAGAAAAGAACAGTGAATAAATGGTATAAATAGGAAAAAAGTAGCAATATGGTAGACTTAAACCCAAACATACTAACATTTACATTAAACATAAATGAAGTGATCACATCAATTAAAAACTAGAAATTGTCATACAGTATTTTAAAAAGGCCAAACTATATGCCGTCTACAAGAAACCCACGGTAAAGACATAGATTATGAGAGTATGTCCATCAATGAATGGATAAACAAAATGTGATATACTCACACAATGGAAAACTATTTGGCCATAAAAGGGAATGAAGTACTGAAACACACTAAAACGTGGATGAATGTTGAAAACATGCTACATGAAAGAGGCCAGTCACAAAAGATCACATATTACATAATTTTATTCATATGAAATATCCAGAATAGGCCAATCTATAGAGATAGAAAGAAGATTGTGCATGACTGGAAATGGGGGATGCAGGCATGTAGTTAAAGGGTACAGAGTTTCTTTCTGAAGTGATGACAATATTCTAAATTTGACCATAGTTGCATGTATCTGTAAATATACTAAACTACTGAATTATATACTTTAAATGGGCAAATTGTGTGGTATATGAATTACATCTCAATAAAGCTTTTTAAAAAAGGAATGAAATACTGATACAAACATGCATAAACCTTGCAAACATTACGCTAAATGAAAGAAGCCAGTCATAAAACGTCACGTTATAAAATTCAAATTTATATAAAACAGATTAAGAAAAAAAGAAAAAATCCATATAAAAAGTCCAGAATAGGCAAATATATAGGGACAGAAAATAGTTTAGTGGTTGCCTAAGCTGAGGAGGTAGGGAGAACGGATGGAGGAAATATGAAGGGTGACTGCTAAAAGGTATGAGGTTTTATTTTAGGATGATAAAAGTATTCTAAGATTGATTGTGGTAATGGTTGCACAATTCTGTGAGTATACTAAAAACCAATGAAATGTATACTTTGAACAGGTCAATCGAATCAAATGTGATTTACATCTCAGTAAAGCTGTTACAAAAATTATATATATGGCAGGATGTTTACTCGAGAGTTGTCTACACTGGGCACAGATTGGATATAATCTGAATATCCCTCAACAAAAGACTAAATAAATTTATAATAATCTATAATAATGAATATTAGTCATTTAAAAGAATGAATTACATACTATTATACTAAGGTGAGCACTATGCTTTTATTTTTAAAAATGCATGCACAGGGTGCCTAGGAGGCTCAGTCAGTTGAGTGTTTGACTCTTGACCTCAGCTCAGATCTTGATCTCAGGGTTGTGACTTCAAGCCCCATGTTGGACTCCATATTGAGCTTGGAGCCTACTTAAAAAATAAATGAAAATGTATGTGCATACAAAGACACAAAGCATACATACACAGAAAAAATACTGAAACGTACACATATACATATTCACATATGTAAAGAAAGAGATTATTACTTCTCCATCCTTTTTCTCTTATACAAACTTTGGATCTCTATCTTCCATGTCTTATTTTTTCAGTATTAATCTCCACTTTTTAAAAATCTTTTTCTTCTTATTCTCAAAGATGGATTCTCAAGTATCAATAATGAATTTTAAATTTGAAACCATTAAGATCTGGGTCTCCTGAATGGCCAGTCAGTTAAGTGTTGGACTCTTTTTTTTTTCAAAGGTTTTATTTATTTATTCATGAGACACAGAGAGAGAGAGAGAGAGAGGCAGAGACATAGATGGAGGGATAAGCAGACTCCACACAGGGAGCCCGATGCAGGACTCGATCCCCAGACTCCAGGACCACGCCCTGAGCTGAAGGCAGATGCTCAACCACTGAGCTACCCAGGCGTCCCAAGTGGTGGACTCTTGATTTTGGCTCTGGTCATGATCTCCTGGGTTGTGGGATCAAGCCTTGTGATGGGCTAAGTGCTCAGTGGGGGGTCTGCTTGAGATTCTCTCTCTGCCTCTCCCTCTCCCCGCCCCCACACTCACTCACTCTCTCTCTCACTAGAACAAATCTTTTTATTTCTTTTCATTTTTATTTTTTAAAAAGATTTTATTTATTTGTCAGAGAGAAAGAGCACTAGCAGGGGGAATGGCAGGTATAGGGAGAAGTAGGCTCCCTGCTGAGCAAGGAGCTCAATGTAGTACTTGATCCCAGGGTCCTGGGATCATGACCCAAGCTGAAAGCAGACACTTAACTGGCTGAGCCACCCAGGCATCCCTAGAACAAAGCTTTTTTAAAAAAATATTGAAGTAAAAAAAATAACTTAGCAAGAAAAATCTTTTACCCTCCAACCCCTACTGTAGAAAATACTTGAAAAGAGCTCTATATTCTTTGAAACAAAAAGCCAACCTCATTTCTTTCTCTTTCAAGGTGTTCTAGTCTGTGTAGAAGTTCTTTTGCTTTTTTCCAGTACTCTTCAAAATTCTTCTCTTTAGTATTTATGTATTTTAATTGTTCTTCATTTTCACCAAAAGGATATTCTCCTAGACTTAGAGATAGTTTCTCAGCTTTGTAATATGGGAAAAAATAGTGAATTTATCCATTAGTATAATGGGTTTTTTTGACACTTTAAATATAATTTTAATACTTTTAATAAGGACAACATCATACCCCATACCCCCTCCTCTAAATTTTGCCCATCCAGACTATCTTAATTGTTTAGGTAGTACTAAAAATAAATGGAAAGCAAGTGGTTGGCAGAAGCCCAAGCCCCAGTCATAAATTAGAACTTTACTCTTCAGAGTTAGAAGAGAAAGAACATTATGAAAATATGTTATGCCAGGCACATAAACATCCTCAGGTATGTGGAAACTGGTGTTAAGGTGGTGTTTTTTTTTAGCAGTTTTCATAAAGCAGTTCTTCCCTATAATCTTTAAGTTTTCTTTTTACATATTGCAGCAGCAGCAATTTTTCTTTCATAAAGACCAATTCAAAGGCCATGATTCCTTCAATGCATGCTCCCTCCTATCACAGGGTCTTTGTGCCTCACTGTTGCTTATGGCTGACCTAGTTAACACTATACATTCAGATCTCAGCTCAAGAGTCACTTCCTCTGAAGCCTTTTCTGCTGCAAGTTGAGGTCACAGTATTTTGTTATATTCTAAGATCTATGCTTCATTCATTCCTAACCCTTAGGTTAATATTTAATAATTCATTTTTTTTTTAGATTTTTCAATGACTATTTATCTAGTTAAAATTAGCTCTATGAGTGCAGACTGTTGTTTCTTAATCACTATATCCCTAAAACCTAGCACAGTGCCTGGTAAATAATAGGCACTCAAATATGTTTTAAATAAGTAAACAAATGTAATTTATAATTTAACTGTAAGTTGCCTGTAGGTCTCAAATTTAAGTCCTACAAACTAAATTGTCCACTTTGCATAAAATAAGTGAATTATCTATACTGTTGCTCTCTTCCACATAGGTTTTTTATATGCTGAAATACTCTAGTTGTCATATCCAAATTATATATTCTGCTTTTCAAACATAAGAAGAGACTGGGAGCCTAAGGGGTTTGGTTCATCAAAGAAGATAAAGTTCAGTATTTTTTTTAAGTAACAATAAACTTACCAATTTTTTTGCAATTGTGAAGCACAAAAGTGGCAGCTTTGTTTAGTTCCTCATTCTGTGATTCAGTTAAGGCTTGTATCATGAGTGGAAGACCATTGTATTTAAAAAGATCATACTGATTTTCCTCTGGAAAACATATCAAAAATGAAAGCGGAATACAGTTATTTTTTCATATACTATCTACATAAGGTCATAATTGTTCCTTGTGATTTTTTTTAAAGATTTTATTTATTTATTCACGAGAGACACAGAGAGGCAGAGGGAGAAGCGGGCTCCCTGTGGGGAGCCTGTTGCAGGACACAATCCCAGGACCCCGGGATCACAACCTGAGCCGAATGCAGATGCTCAACCATTGAGCCACCCCAGTGACCCTCTTCTTTGTGATAATTATGAACGTAGTTTAAATCTTAAGAAAGAGTAAAACAAATAGTTTCAAAAGTATTTTCCATTTAGGAAATTATCTTCTGATATAAAATAGCTGTCTCATAAGTGATAATCTCTGAAATACAGCCACAGGATAGAGAGGATACCTCGTAAAACAAACAAACAAACAAAAACAGCCCTCACGTGGTTTTAAAAAAAAGTTATAGTTGGGGAAAAATGGGTAAAAAAGGTATATTGTCAGATTAAACCTCAATAAAAAATAATAAAAAATTTACAAGGTAGAATAAATCCAGAGCACCTGGGTGACTTAGTTGGATAAGCACCCAACTCTTGATTTCAGCTTAGGTCATGATCTCAGGGTTGTGGGATTGAGCCCCATGTCAGGCTCTGTGCTAGGTGTGGAGCCTGCCTAAGATTCTTTCTCTCACTCTCACTCCCCTCCTCCCTTCCCTCCCACTCTTTAAAAAAAAAAAAAAAAAAAAAAAAGGGAGGTAGAAAAGGTAGAATACAAGGAGGAATGGATTCCAATTACATTGGTGAAAGATGTTGAGGGGCTAAGTGCCTAAACCGGCATTGGGCAGAAAGGGATAAGGAGGGGCACGGATGAAGGAAGATGAGGAGCAATACGACTAGTGTGGGGCCTGAATGACTTAAAGAAAGGCAGTACTTTCAAGTCTTTCATATGAAAATAAGAAAAAAAAACAAAAATGGATTTCCACTCCACTATTTTAATAAGCACACTAAACAAATTCAATACTTACCACAATCCTCTGTGCAATGACCAAGAGTAAGTATGATGCTAAATTTTTCCCCTGAATCCAGACTTTCATGAAGCAGTAACCTCAGAAGTTTTGAAACAATCTGATACTTGGATAGTATTATTCCAAAAGTAGCTATTGGTATAAAATAGAAAAAAAATAAACTTAAAACTTATAACTATATATATAACTATATATACATATATATATACACACACATATATACTATTTGTCAGATCTTATCCTAGGAGAACGATACAATATCAATATAATATCTAATATTTGTATCTCATATGTATGTGACTATAAATGTATTGTAATAAGATAATAGCTTATATAGCCCTCATTAATCTCTCTTTCAAACTAAAGACAATTTATTAAAGCCTGTTTTATGAAGAATGGTTTCTTTTTAATTATCCTACATTGCTGTGAAGTATGAAGTCAATAGTACACCTTCCTAAAAGGTGAATATACTTACTCCCACCTTACATAACCCTTCTTATCTAGTGGACTATAGACCCCCCCTATGTAACTAATTCCTGTCCATCACTGAAATACATTATTAGCTGGCCATGGTTCTACTGATGTTAATGACACAGTGAAGAACACCTGAAGCTATGATGCCGTGTTACAAAATTCAAGAAGCTGACGTTTTAAGCTATACTTCTAAGGGGGTTTTAACAGAGTTCACCCAGCATCTAATAATATTCATACCAACAATAAGGTTGTAAATTCTTCAAGGGACTATATCTTTCTTTTTGCATATTTTTTCTTGGAGTTCAATTTGCCAACATACAGCATAACACCCAGTGCTTATCCCGTCAAGTGCCCCCCTCAGTGCCCGTTACCCAGTCACCACAACCCCCGCCCACCTCCCTTTCCACCACCCCTTGTTCATTTCCCAGAGTTAGGAGTCTCTCATGTTCTGTCACCCTCACTGATATTTTCCATTCATTTTCTCTCCTTCCCCCTTTATTCCCTTTCACTATTTTTTATATTCCCCAAATGAGACCATATAATGTTTGTTCAAGGGACTGTATCTTAATCATTTTTGTAACTCTAGAGCTCACAAGAAGCCCAGCACAAAACAGGCCCTAAATAACTGATTTTTTTAAAAATCATCTTATTTTTCAGTTATTTGTAAATATCAAGAATTGCTTATTACATAGATTTACAGAATATCATTCCTCAGTGTCTCTATATGTGAGAAGCTGCCACAGGTTCAAGTCTGGATCTGCCCACGCTAATTACGGCTGGGTAAGTTAGATCCCATACTGATCAGAAAGAGGCATACCTTAATTCTTTATATAATTTTAAAAACCTACAAATTGGGTTTTCCATTGCTTATCTTTCTATGATGTCCCTTCATTTCCCACCTAAAGTCTTTAATTTAATACTGCTTTTTCAGTGAAACAAAGGTTTAGAAATGACAGAATCTAACTTGAAGTCAAAGGACCTTGATTCCCTTAGGGAAAGACATTTTTAAGATTCCCTCCCACTTGTGAGAAATTGAAAGTCCAGTCCATGTTTGTGTTCAGTCTACTATTTCAACACTCACCATGCTGAATTCAAACAAAACTCAAGTGCAGAAAAATTACTAAGCATGTTCACTCACGATTATCAGCAATACACGCATCCACTGTCTTTGTCACCACCACTGCAAGCTTAGCACTGGAAAGAGTCTTGTGTGAATCTGATTCCAGTTGCACAAGAACTTGAGACAATACATCCAGTCCACCCACAGATATAAAGTATTTCTGAACATATGCTTAAGGAATAAAGTAGCAGAACTATTAATAAAAGTGTTTGATCCATTCAATTAATTTACACTAAATATGACATTAACATGACTTTTTCAAATACTAAAAAGTCCCAAAACTAAAAAATGAAAAATTCAATCTTTACATGTGTATATACATAATCATAAAACGAACAGGTCATTTACTTGGGTAAAAAATGCACTTTTACATAGAACTAACTACATATATAGTACACTTTCTCATGTGTTAGATATTTTTTTTTGTTTCATTTAGCAAGAACTGGTATATTTTGCAAGAATGACACTAGTAAACTCAAGTCCTTCAATAGAGATATGAAGAATAGATTCATTCATTTAACTTGGTATTGCAATTAGCAAGCTGAATTCTAACATAACTCATTTCCCAGACGGCTTCAATCTACAAAGGGCAAAGTAATTATTCCAAAGGAACACGTATTTGATCTACTTTATTTAACTCTAATTCTTTTACTTCTTAGAACATAAAATTATAACATATTATTTAGAGTTATAACAACTATTCCAAGCAGATTCAGTGAAAAATACATATTTTTAAAAGTCTGAAGCATCTTGTTCCCCTGTTGAAAATGATTCTGATGGGAAAGTATCCCATGGGTCTATGCATTCAATAGTCTTTACAGCCCCTATCCTAGCAGTGGGCTTCTAACAAATAGATATATAGGTGTGATTATAATTCTGCCACAAATCTTCCCCAGTCTACCCAAATACCACAAAATGAGCCAAAATGATTTAAACGAGAAAATTACTTTCTGTGTTCAATAAAATATGAAGATCTTAACTTTAAAAAAAAAATCAAGTTCAGGGACACCTGGTTGGTGCAGTTGGTTAAGACTCTTGGTTTTGGCTCAGGTCATGATCTCAGGGCTGTGAGACTGAGCCCTGTGTTGGGCTCTGTGCTCACTGCAGAATCAGCTTGGGATTCTCCTCCCTTTCTGCCCCTCCTGCTCGTTCTTTCTCTCTCTCAAATAAATAAATAAATCTTTAAAAATATTAAAAATCAAGTCCAGAATTTTCTACATCTGTGAAAGGAACTGTTAGGAAATGTTACTAAGGGATAAATATTTTCAATATTATAGAGACTCCAAAAGAGGCTTATACTCTGCAAGGTATTTTCTTTAAAAAACTCTTGAGGGCAGGCCCGGTGGTACAGCGGTTTAGTGCCGCCTGCAGCCTGGAGTGTGATCCTGGAGACCGGGGATTGAGTCCCGCGTCGGGCTCCCTGCATGGAGCCTGCTTCTCTCTCTGCCTGTGTCTCTGCCTTTCTCTCTCTCTCTCTCTCTGGGTCTCTATGAATAAGTAAATTTTAAAAATCTTAAAAAAAAAAAACTCTTGAAAAAAGAATTCTTTTTAAATGCTTAAAAATGGCATTGTGGGGATTCCTGGGTGGCGCAGCGGTTTGGCGCCTGCCTTTGGCCCAGGGCGCGATCCTGGAGAACCAGGATCGAATCCCACGTCGGGCTCCCAGTGCATGGAGCCTGCTTCTCCCTCTGCCTCTCTCTCTCTGTGTGACTATCATAAATAAATAAAATTTTTTAAAAAATGGCATTGTGTTACCACAATTTCTAGTAATAGCCTACATAATAAAAATTCAGGCTTATAAGCAATAAGAACATTCTAGTCTACACTTGTACACTGAATATTTCAAATTTTATCTAATCTATATTTTCACACCAGTTTCCTGAGTAATGAGGTTCTAAAATTATTACTATTCCAAGTTGACTTTTAGAGAAAAAGGAAATGTCAAAGTATCACGGAAAGAAAATCCAATTTCTGGAATTATAGAGGTATATTCCTTGCACATAAAACATGATTATTTGCTTTAAATATGTGAATATAGGTATATACCAACAATGTGTGATAAAGTTCTAGTTGCTCCAAATCCTTATCAACGTTTGATAATATTAACCTTTCTGCTTTTAGTCAGCATGAGTGTACAGTGGTATCCTTGGGGTTTTAGTTTGGATTTCTCTGATGACTAATGATTTCAAGTACCTTTTCAAAATTTTTTTCATTGCTTATTTACAATTTAGTATTCATATCTCCTTTGGTTAATTATTTGTCCAAATCTTGCCCATTTTTTAATCATTAGGTTGCTTTTTGTATTTCCAATTTTTAAGGGTTCTTATCTATATAATTTGGGTACAAGTTATTTATCAGATGTACATTTCACAAATATTTTATCCCAGTCTATGGCTTGCCTTTTCATTTTAACATGTCTTTTGAAGAGTTAAAACTTTTAATTTCAGTGAAGTCCAATTTATCATTTTTTCCTTAGTGGTTCATACTTTTTGCGTTCTACGAAATCTTGGTCTTCCACCAAATTATAAAGATTTGCTCCTATGTTTTTGCATAGGAGTTTTTCAATTTCAGTTCTTACATTTAGGTCTATGGATCATTTCAGGTTAATTTTGTAAACAGTGTAAAATTAAGGTTGAGATTCGTATTATGTGTATAGATATTCACTGTTTCCAGCACCATTTGTTGAAAAGACAAATTCCCACATGGAATTATTATGGCATCTTTGTAGAAAATTAACAACTATATACGTGTGGGTCTATTTCTGGGCTATTTTGTTCCATTGATCTGTCTACACCTATACCAATGCCACATTTTCTTGATTACTATATGAGAAGTATCAAAATCAAGTAATATAAATCCCTTAATTTTGACCTTTTCCAGAACAGTATTGACTATCCTGGTCCCTTTACATTTCCATGTAAATTTTAGAATCAATTTGTCAATTTCTACAGCAATGTCTGCTAGTATTTTGATGGGGGATGTTTTGAATCAAGAGATGAATTTGAGAAATGCCATTTAATAATACTGAGTCTTAGAATCAATGAGTATATATCTCCCATTAATTTAGGTTTTCATTATCTTAGCAACATTTCCTAATTTTCAGCATACAGACATTGCACAAATTTCATTAAATATATCCCTATGTAGTTTTTTTATATGATTGTAAACAATAATTTATGCTCCCAATTACTTGTTGCTACTATACAGAAATACAGTTGATTTCTGTATATGACCTTGTATCCTAAAACCTGCTAAAATCACTTATTCATTCCTGTAGCTTTATTGTAGATTCTTCAATCACATCATGTATTATTAATAAATACTGTATTTTCTTCTTCCTTTTCAAACTCTATGCCTTTTATCTTCTTGACTTCTTTCACTGACTTGAACAACACTCAGGAAAATGTTAAAGCAATGAGAGTGGACATCCTTGTTTTTTAACAATCTTGGAGTTGGGGAGGGGCACATGAAGTTTTTTACCATTAAATATGTTAGCTATAATGTTTTGTACAGGCCCTTTATCACACTGAGAAGTTCTATCTATTCCTAGTTTACCAAAAGCTTTCGTCACAAAAATATGTTGAACTATGTGAAAAGCTTTCCTTGCATCTTTTTCGATTATTGTATAGCTTTTCTTTTCTGTCATAGCCTGAGAATAAGGTAAATTTTCCAATGTTCAACCAAACTTGCATTTGTAAGATAAATGTCACTTGATCATAATATATTATCCTTTCTGTATATTGCTGGACTTGGTTTGTTAATATTTTTAAATTTTTAATTATATATTTTTTTGAAATTTTGTTAAGTAAACTCTGCATCCACTAATGACTCCAAGATCAAGAGCCACATGTTCTACTGATTGAGCAAGCCAGGTGTCCTTGATTCCTTAGTGTTTTGTTAAGGATGTTTGTATCTGTGTTCATAAAAGATACTGACTCCGCTTTCTTGTAAGGTCTTTTTCAAGTTTTAGTGAGGGAATAATGCTGACCTTCTAAATGTGTTGGCAAAGGGGTGCCTGGCTGGCTTAGTCATTAGAGTATACAACTCTTAATCTTGAAGTTGGGAGTTTGAGCCCCACATTGGGTGTAGAGAGTATTCAAATAAAATAAAATAAAAATATTAAAATGTGTTGGGCAGTGTTTCATCCAAGTGTTCCAAGTTCCCAAGTGTTTCCTGGCAAGTTATGTAGAATTTATTTTCTTTAAATGTTTGGCATAATCACTAGTAAACCCATCAGGGCCCAGAAATTCCTGCTTCAAGTTTTAAACTACAAATCAATTTCTTTAATCCAAATAATAATATTCAGATTATCTATTTCTTCTGAGGGATCTTTGGTGGTTGGTGTCTTTCAAAGAATTTATCCAATTCATGCAAGTTCTCAAATTCAGTGGCATAGCTGTTTCTATTATTCCTTTATTATCCTTTTAATATCTGTTAAGATATAGAGTGATGTGGGGGATCCCTGGGTGGCTCAGTGGTTTGGCGCCTGCCTTTGGCCCAGGGCGCGATCCTGGAGACCCGGGATCGAGTCCCACGTCGGGCTCCCGGTGCATGGAGCCTGCTTCTCCCTCTGCCTGTGTCTCTGTCTCTCTCTCTCTCACTGTGTGCCTATCATAAATAAATAAAAAATTTTAAAAAAAAGATATAGAGTGATGTCACCTCTTATTCCTGATAATAGTAATTTGGGCCCTCTCTTTTTATTTTGTAGTTAGTCTGGCTAGAGGATCCATTTCTTTTTATTCCCTTTTTGTTCTTTTTAAGATTATATTTATTTATTTAAGAGAGAGCAGAGAAAGAGAGAGAGTACAAGTGGGGAGGGGGTAGGCAGAGGGAGAGGGAGAGGGAGAAGCAGACTCCCCAGTGAGCAGGGAGCCCACATGGGGCTCAATCCCAGGACCCTGGGATCACAACCTGAGCCGAAGGCAGACACCTAACTGACTGAGCCACCCAGGTGCCCCTAAAGAATCCATCTCATTGATTTTTTTAAAGGCCTACCTTCTTGTTTCATTGACTTTTTTACCCTATTCTGTTATTTTCTATTGCACTGGTTTCTGATCTCTATTTTTTTACTCTGAGTTTAACTTATTTTCTAGTTTCTTACATGGACACTAATATAACTGATTTGAGATCTTTCTTCTTTCCTTCTACAAACTATGGTGCTATAAATTTCCCTCCAAACACTGCTTTTGCAGCAATCCAGTTTTTATTTATTTATTAATTATTTATTTTTAGCAAACCAATTTTTTGAAAAGATTTTATTTATTTATTCATAAGAGACACACACACACACACAGAGGCAGAGACAAAGGCAGAGGGAGAAGCAGGCTCCATGCAGGGAGCCCAACGTGGGACTTGATCCTGGGTCTCCAGGATCATGCCGTGGGCTGAAGGCAGTGCTAAACTGTTGAGCCACCAGGGCTGCCCAGCAAACCAATTTTTAAATGTGCTTTCATTATCATTCAGTTAAAAACACTTCTAATTTCTTTATGATTTATTCCTTTACTCATTGATTTTTGGGGTTTTTTTTTAGGTCTTTTTTTTTTTTTGCCTTAAAGATTTTATTTATTTATTCATGAGAGACACAGAGAGAGAGGAGAGGCAGAGACACAGGCAGAGGGAGAAGCAGGCTCCATGCAGGGAGCCCGACCTGGGACCCGATCCTGGGTCTCCAGGATCATGCCCTGGGCCGAAGGCAGATGCCAAACCACTGAGCCACCCAGGCTGCCCTTTAGGTCTTTTTTTTAGCACTGAGTTAATTTTCAGATTTTGGGACTTTTCTAGGTGTTTCATTTTTATTCATTTCTAATTAAATTCTATGTGATCAGAGAATTAAAATTAAATTAAATTAAAACTGTGGGTTTTAGTTTTCCTATCTAGTTGTTCTGTTTTGTAAAGGTATCTGGAGGGTTTCAAAACTATGCTGCTACCTCCATCTTCCCACTTGTCTTCCTAACCATATCTACTTTCAAGATTTTCCTATCTGTAATAGTCTAAATGCAACCAAAATGACCCAACTTAGTATACTAAATTATTCCTTTAATTAATTTAATAATTAATTCAATAAGTTTTTGTTATGCTTTGAACTATGTTTCTTCAAGTAAAACCACAGAATAATGAATACTTACTGTTATTTGCAAGAGTCAGTCCAATAAATGAACAAATAGGGCGAATTACCTCAGGTTTGATGCAATTTATTAGCCAGTCATTAGCATGTGGAAAAAGTGAACAGCAAAGCATTTGATTTTCATCTGAAAGAAGACAAAGTCAATTGTGTTTTAACATATTTGGAAAATATCAATTTATTTTTATTTTTTATATTTAAATATTTGAGATAATTACCGTTTTGAGGATTGTTAACACAGACACACAAAGTACTACACACTGAAGACCATAACTGATAGCTCTGGAATGTATTTTTATCCGACAAATTCAACTCATATTTTGAAAGAACTGTCCTATTTGGTTAAAAAAAAAAGGCAGCAAATTAATACAAATGTGTTTAAATCTTAAGCAATAAATAATGACAAAAAAAATTATGTTTTCTTACCTGAACAACTGTGTAAGAACTGTAATACAACCAGTTTCTCTTACAAGTGTTTGTCCACTCCCTCAAAAAAAGACATGTAATGCACCAATATGGCTTTTGTTATAAATAATTTTGCAGAAGTGAAAAACATTTAAGTAGTACTTTTAATAAGCAACTTATAATCACTTTAAAGTATTACAAACACAGATTTACAATAAATATTTGTAATCACGACTATACATTGTCAATGCTCAGAGAATGACAGCATTCAAATTTCCTACAAAAATGAAAGAAATTTTAGCTAAGAGCTACATGGAATTTAAGGCCATTGTTGGCTGATACAGTAAACACAGCAACTAAATGGCTAATTCAGTGGAAAACAACCAAACTAATCAACAAATCCCTCTTTGCTTTCAAAGCTGTTCCTTTACAATGCTATTTAATATTTAAATAACACAAATCACTTTACCTATTTCTTATAATAAATATTAAACAAATATATGATATTCTCTTTTCTTTAAAGCTAGTAGTTCTCAGAAGTTAGTAAGATATAGGGGCTTCTGGGTGGCTCAGTCCGACTCTTGATCTCAGGGTTTTGAGTTCAAACCCTAAGTTGGGCTCCAGGCTGGGTGTGGAGCCTACTTAAAAAAAAAAAAAAAAAAAAGATACTGATTTATAAAGACTAGAATAAAAGGGAGAATGGCTATTTCAATGTATTATTTTAAAAAATGTTTCTACAACACAAAAGAATGTACTTACTATTATTTGAAACTAGAACCAAAATAACATAGACAGTCATTCTTTTCAAATTTGTGTTTGAATCATTATTAGTTAAGAATGAAGTTAAGTCTTCAAACAATTCTGAAGTGCACAAAGTCTGCTGACAGTAAACTGAAAAATAAAAATTTCAATTTCTATGCATTAGCACAAGTTTTAAAAAATGCTGAACAAAATATAAAGTTCCCAAAGAGAGATACCTGGGTAGCTCAGTGGTTGGGCATCTATCTGCCTGGTCTCGGGGCGTGATCCCGGGGTCCCAGGATCAAGTCCTGCATAAGGCTCCCTGCATGGAGCCTGCTTCTCCCTCTGCCTATATCAATGCCTCTCTCTCTGCATCTCTCATGAATAAATAAATAAAAATCTTTATTTTATATAAGTATAAATTTTAAATATATATTTATATATTATATATAAATATAATTTTATATAAATATAAAAATTTTAAAAATAAAGTTGCCAAACAGTTCTCAACAAGATCTCAATTTTTTTTATTTTTATTTATTTATGATAGTCACAGAGAGAGAGAGAGAGAGAGAGAGAGAGAGGCAGAGACACAGGCAGAGGGAGAAGCAGGCTCCATGCACCAGGAGCCCGACGTGGGATTCGATCCCGGGTCTCCAGGATCGCGCCCTGGGCCAAAGGTAGGCGCTAAACCACTGCACCACCCAGGGATCCCCCAAGATCTTAATTTTTAAAAAGATATTATTTATTTATCTGACAGAGACAGAGAGAATACAAGCAGGGGGAAAGGCAGGCAGAAGGAGAGGGAGAAGCAGACTTCCTGCTGAGCAGCGAGCTCAAGGCAGGGCTTGATCCCAGGACCCTGAGTTCATTACCTGAGTCAAAGGCAGATGCTTAGCCAACCAAGGTACCCAGATGTCCTAATCAGATCTCATCTCATTGACATTTATTAGTCATGCAACAAAATTTCTGACAAATTAATATGTGCTTACTCAATTAACAGACCAAAAAAGCAGTACCTTAATCAGAAATACTTAACTGAGGCTCTAAAATATGTACACAATCTCCTATAATTTCTAATAAAAACTTAACAAAAAAATCAAATAGGAAAAAAAATTTAAGAGGAGTAAGTAAAACACAGCAAAAGAAAAATTTTAGAAAATTCAGTAACCTGCTTTAGAAAATAGACAAATGGGGGGATCCCTGGGTGGCGCAGCGGTTTGGCGCCGACCTTTGGCCCAGGGCGCAATCCCTGGAGACCGGGGATCAATCCCACATCAGGTTCCCGGTGCATGGAGCCTGCCTTCTCCCTCTGCCTGAGTCTCTGCCTCTCTCTCTCTCTGTGACTATCATAAATAAATAAATAAAAAATTAAAAAAAAAAAAAGAAAATAGACAAATGGGATCCCTGGGTGGCTCGGCGGTTTGGCGCCTGCCTTTGGCCCAGGGTGTGATCCTGGAGTCCCGGGATCGGGTCCTGAGTCGGGCTCCCAGCATGGAGCCTGCTTCTCCCTCTGCCTGTGTCTCTGCCTCTCTCTCTATGTCTATCATGAATAAATAAATAAAATCTTAAAAAAAAAATAGACAAATGATGCTTGTACTATTTTTTTAAATTTTTATTTATTTATGATAGTCACACAGAGAGAGAGAGGCAGAGACACAGGCAGAGGGAGAAGCAAGCTCCATACACCGGGAGCCCGACGTGGGATTCGATCCCGTGTCTCCAGGATTGCGCCCTGGGCCAAAGGCAGGCGCCAAACCGCTGCACCACCCAGGGATCCCTGCTTGTGCTATTTTTAAGAACTTTCTAGAAATTGGGCAGCCTGGGTGGCTCAGCGGTTTAGCGCCGCCTTCAGCTGAGGGCCTGATCCTGAAGACCCGGGATCGAGTCCCACGTAAGATTCCCTGCATGGAGCCTGCTTCTCTCTCTCTGCCTGTGTCTGCCTCTCTCTCTGCTTGTGTCTCTGCCTCTCTCTCTCTTCTCTCTCTGTCACTCATGAATAGATAAAAAATCTTTAAAGAAAAAAAAAAGAACTTTCTAGAAATTAAAATATCTTTATTTTTTATTTTTTATTTTTATTTTTTTAGAAATTAAAATATCTTTCCAAAAAGCCAAAATGATACCTTACAGTAGGGTTGTGTGTGTGTGTGTGATATAATAATACAATAAACAGAATTTTTAAAAAATCATTTGAGAGCACCTGACTGGCTCAGTCAGAAGAGCATGCAACTCTTGATTTGAGGTCGTGAGTTTTGAGCCCTACACAGGGTGCAGAGATTACTAAAAACAAAACAAAACAAAACAAACCTTAAAAAAATAAAATCTTTTAAAAAATGATTTGAACACAGAGATATAGTTAGTATTTTATCAATTATTTAGAACCACCTATTAGACTTTCTCTCAAAGCCAAGAACAGTGTCTCATTTATCCCAATGACTAGCACACAGCTTGGTTCCTACCAACTGATGAATAAATATTTACGGATGAAAAATTTTAGGGGCACTTGGGTGGCTCAATCAGCTAAGCATCCAACTCTTGATCTCAGCTCAGGTCTTGATCTCAGAGTCATGAGTTCAAGTGTTGCATTAAAAAAAATTTTAAGAATAGAAAGTTGTTTGACAAACCAATACTTTTTTTTTTTTTTAAAGAGCACTGCTTTATTTATTTATGATAGTCACAGAGGAGGGGGGAGCAGAGACACAGGCAGAGGGAGAAGCAGGCTCCATGCACCGGGAGCCTGATGTGGGATTCGATCCCGGGTCTCCAGGATCGCGCCCTGGGCCAAAGGCAGGTGCCAAACCGCTGCGCCACCCAGGGATCCCCGACAAACCAATACTTTTGATTCAACTTCATTTTGGGTATACTATAAGAATACGTTACATAAATTTCCATACCTAGAGCATATTTATCCACATACAAGATGTTGTAGTTATCTTTGTCTTTTGTTTCAAATATGGAGATATATGGAGAATGAACTTAATAGAAAAACCAGAGGTAGACCCACTACATAGGCAAATTCATGAAACATTAATAACATCTAAATCAATGTGAAAAAGATCTTTTTAATGTGTTAGAATAGCTGGACTGCCACATAAAAAAGATAAAAGATTAAACTGGAGCATTCATCATGCCATAACCCAGGGTAATTCAAAAGGAAAATATGAAAGTAAAAATAAAACTATACTAGTACCAAAAGTACACGTGGCTGGATTCCCCTAGGACCTGAGAGTATGGAAAACTTTCCTATGACTCAAAATCCAGAAGCAAAAAGGGGAAAGAATGATTAATTCTATTTTTGTAAAAAAATAAAAGACTTCTGCATGACAAAAAAAAAGAAAAAGCTAAGCACAGTGAAAAAGTGAAAAAAAAAAAGTTTCCAACTAATGGCAAGAAAAATTGTGAAGGATTTTGAAATGAACAAAAATGAGTACTGAATGTCCAATCTAGCACACCCTTCTAGATTATCTGAGTCTTTCACTGTCTTTGGGCTATTTTACATCTCTGTAATTTGTAGAAAGCTGATAGTAATCCAAGTCATTCATTTTTTAAAAGAGATTTACTTATTTTGAGAGAGCACAAGAGTACACATGAGCAGGAGGGCAGAAGGAGAGGGAGAAAGAATCTCACGTGGAGCACCACGCAGGGCTTGATCTCACAACCCTGGGATCATAACTTGAGCTAAAATCAAAAGTCAGATGCGGGATCCCTGGGTGGCGCAGTGGTTTGGCGCTTGCCTTTGGCCCAGGGCGCGATCCTGGAGACCCGGGATCGAATCCCACATCAGGCTCCCGGTGCATGGAGCCTGCTTCTCCCTCTGCCTATGTCTCTGCCTCTCTCTCTCTCTCTCTGTGACTATCATAAATAAATAAAAATTAAAAAAAAAAAAAGTCAGATGCTTAATCAACTGCACCACCCAGGTGCCCCAGGTTATTCTTGACTGCAGAAAGGGAAAACATTTTGGTCAGTCAAATGCAACTGACTGTTGCTCTATGGATATTGACCAGTTTGTGCCTACTTACAAATCTACTTCAGTATTCCCAAATGCCTATGTTGTTTTTTTGTCATTGCTTTTGAAACAGTTGTCATATTTTACTGGTTCCTTCATTAGTTAATATATGAAATAAAATCTTTAGCATGCATGAATTTAGATAGATAGATAGATAGATAAAATAAAATAAAATAAAATAAAATAAAATAAAATAAAATAAAATAAAATAAAATAAAATACCTGGATAAAACTATCCAGACACGTAAAAAAGGAATTTAATTCTAAAATTACTTTTTAGTAGTTTGTTGAAATATAACACAATGCCTGAAGGATAATGAAAAAAAGTTTTCATGTTTTACCACTTTGTTCTGCAACAGCTCCTAATGTATATAAGGCTGCTTCTTTTACCATGCTATGTTCACTTGACTTTGCAAGGTTTTTTATAAACATCAAACCACCAATTTCCCGAAAATAAACACCTGCATTACCTATAGGGTGCAAGACAAAACATAAATCATATTATAAGTCTTTTAAGGAGAAAATAAATCACATGAACATAGCAACATAGCATGTAGAGTAACTCAGTTGAAGAGAAAGAACCATGAATATTTCACATATCAAAATACTAAAGAACTAGAATCACAGATAAAAATACACTATCATGTCTTACTGTTTTGTTGACAAATTGAATGAATAGTGACCAAAGCTTCCTTTTGTGAGAAAGGGTTGTCCATTTGATACTTCAGGCACTCCAATAATAAGTTCAGGTCAGTCTTCATTTCTAAAGACCAAAAATTTCATTTTTTAAAAAACCAGATGTTTCCTTTAAAAAATTAACCATTTAAAGTTCACTTTTTAGATATATATCTTTATGTTTGTTTTTAAAATAAGTATATATTCCTTTTATAATCAAACAGTAAAGATACATAAAAGAAAGATGTTCCTTAAATAACTTGAAATACTTATAATTATTTGGTTTTTCCTTTGCATGAAATATAAGAATACAAAACTCAAATATTATTTAAATAAAACTACATTGGTTTAAACATCTGTCATTTAGAAATGAACTGAATAAAAATGAAAATGTAATATATTGGAACTTGTGGGATGCTACCAAAACAGTATTTGAGAGGAAATTTGCAATGCTAAATGCTTATATTATAAAAGAAGAAAGGACTTGTGACACCTGGGTGGCTCAGTCAGTTAAATGTCTGCCTTTAGCTCAGGCCATGATCCCAGGGTCCTGGGATTGAGCCCCATGTTGGGCTCCCTGCTCAGTGGGGAGCCTGCTTCTCCCCTTCCCTCTGCCACTACCTGTGCTCATGCTCTATCTCTGTCAAATAAATACAATCCGTTTTTTTTTTTTTAAAGAAAAGTCTCAATGACCTCAGCTTCCATCTTAAGAAACTATAAAAACAGTAAGTTAGGGGATCCCTGGGTGGCTCAGTGGTTTAGCGCCTGCCTTTGGCCCGGGGCATGGTCCTGGAGTCCCGGAATCGAGTCCCGTGTCGGGCTCCCGGCATGGAGCCTGCTTCTCCCTCTTCCTGTGTTTCTGCCTCTCTCTCTCTCTCTCATGAATAAATAAATAAATAAAAATTAAAAAAATTAAAAAACTAAACAACAGTAAGTTAAACTAAAAGTAGAAGAATGGAAATAAAGATCAAAGCCAAAAATCAGTGAGATTAAAAGCAGAAAAACAAGAGAAATGTTTCTTTGAGAAGATCAATAAAACTGATAAATCTCTAGACAAACTGATGAGGAAATAGGAGCACAGACACCAATTACCAATATCAGAATGAGAGAAATGGCATCATCATAGATTATATTTATATTCAAAAGATAGTTATATACAACTTATCCACAGATTCAATGACTTAGGTGAAATGGACAAACTGCTTAAAAGACACAAATTAGGGACGCCTGGATGTCTCAGTCTGTAAAGCATGCAACTCTTGATCTTGGGGTTTTAAGTTCAAGCTCCACGTTTGGTGTTGAAATTACTTAAATAAAATCATTAAGACAAATTATGGAAACTCACCTAAGAAGAAACAAATCATCTAAATAGTACTATACTTATGAAAGAAACTAAAATCATATTTTAAAAACCTTTTGTAGGGGCGCCTGGGTGGTTCAGTTAAGCATCTGCCTCCGGTTCAGATCATGATCTCAGGATCCTGGGATGGAGCCCCATGTCCGGCTCCCTGCTCAGGAGGAAGTCTGTTTCTCCCTCTCCCTCTGCCCCTCCTCCCCTCACTTGTGCTAGCTCGCTCTCTCTCAAGTAAAATCCTTAAAAAAACAAAACAAAATCTTTTGTAAAGAAAACTCCAGGTTCAGATGGCTGCATCTGTAAACTCTCAAACATTTAAGGAAGAGGGGATCCCTGGGTGGCTCAGCGGTTTAGCACCTACCTTTGGCCCAGGGCATGATCCTGGGGTCCCAGGATAGAGCCCCGCATCGAGCCCCACATCGGGCTCCCTGCAAGAAGTCTGCTTCTCCCTCTGCCTATGTCTCTGCTTCTCTCAGTCTGTGTCTCTCATGAATAAATAAATAACATCTTTAAAAAAAATTAAGGAAGAACTACTACTAATTATACACAAACTTTTCCAAAAGTTTACGGAAAAGGAATACTTCCCAACTTATTCTCTGAGGTCAGCATTACCCTAATACGAAAACCAAAGCCATTAGAAAGAGACAAAAGACAACTTAAGACCAATATCCCTCATGAATATTCATGTAAAGAGTCTAAACAATTTTAGCAAACTGAATCTAAAAACATATTAAAATAATAATACATCATGACCAAGTGGGTTTATCCTAAGATTCAGGGTTGACTAAAGATACGAAAAATCAATTCATGTAATATGACAAACATGTAAAATCATATAGTCAACTCAACTGATGCAGAAAAAGCATTTGATAAAATTCAACATTCATTTCTGATAAAAAGAAATTCAGCAAACTTGGGAGAAAAGAAAATCTCCTCAATCTAAAAATGTATATCTATAAAAAAGAAGAAGAAAAGCCCTACTGTAAACGTAATACTTAAGAGAAAAAGACTGAATTATTTTTCCCTGAGATCAGGAACAAGACAGAGATGTTTAACATTGTACTGGGAGTCTAGCCAATGTCATTCTGTTTAACATTCTATTTAATATCGTACTAGAGAGCTTAGTCAGTGCCATGAAGTGAGAAAAAGAAATAAAAGGCATTCAAATTAGGAAGGACGTAGTAAAACTATCTGCCTTCCTATACAACATGACCTATATAGATCATCTGACGGAATCTACAAAAGAGCTACTAGCACAACTGAGTATAGTAAGATTTCAGCACTTCCATTTTCCTATAAAATTCTTCACTATCGGGATGCCTGGGTGGCTCAGTGGTTGAGCGTCTGCCTTTTGGCTCAGGGAGTGATCCTGGTATCCAGGATCGGGTCCCACATCTAGCTCCTTGCAGGGAGCCTGCTTCTTCCTCTGCCTGGGTCTCTGCCTCTCTCTGTGTCTGTCATGAATAAATAAATATATAAAATATTTTTTTTAATTTTATTATTTTTATTTTTTTTATTTATGATAGTCACAGAGAGAGAGAGAGAGGCAGAGACACAGGCGGAGGGAGAAGCAGGCTCCATGCACCGGGAGCCCGACGTGGGATTCGATCCCGGGTCTCCAGGATCGCGCCCTGGGCCAAAGGCAGGCGCCAAACCGCTGCGCCACCCAGGGATCCCCTATAAAATATTTTTTAAAAAATTTCACTATAGCCTTTAAACAATTTCTTCTCTTGGTTTTAACGATTTAAATTAAATTGTATGTATATTTTGACATAATGCTTGAATTAACACTTAAAGTTCTCCAAAATATAGGATGAAGAGAAAAGGTAAAAATACAGAGGAACACACTAAAAGAAACTTGTATCTATTGTCAATCAATATTTAGTCTTCCTCTTAAAAGAAATTCAACTGACAATTTGGTTCAAGAAAATTATTCATGATTCAATTTGTTAGAAAAACCACAGTACAAAGGTTATCACTAAGTAGTCTTGGAGCAACAACAAACATTTATTGATCATATTCTACATTAATAGAGACTGTAAGAAGGTTAGTTTGGCTGTATGGATAGCAATAAACCACTCATCATCAACAATATGCCACAAGAGGATTTTTTTTTTTAAAGATTTTACAGGCATCCCAACACAAGAGGACTTTTGATGGGGCATGGTGATTTTCAATTCTAGGCACAAAGGCAGAAAACAAGAAACTTCTTCGTGTATTCCTCTATTCCTCGCTGTACTCCCCTCTTCTACTTTGATGTTTTCTATTATAATCCCTCCCTTCCCAAAGCACCTAATGACATTTACAACTCCGTTTTATCTTCTCCAGCCTATGCAACCTAGTTCCTTCAATACTTCCTAAAGAAAATAAAAACTCAAGTATATACAATACAAAAGCACAAGTTATAAAAGAAAATTGGAGAAATTTGACTTAAAATTGAAATTTTTGGAGCTTCAAAAGATATCAAGAATGTGAAAAGACAACTGACAGAAAGGAAGAATACATCTACAAATCAGGAATCTGATCAAGGGCTTGTGTTCAGAACATAAAAGGACTTTTTTCATATAGAGAACTCTTAAAACTCAATAACAAAAAGATAACCAAATTAAGAAGTATAGACATTTCTCCAAAGAAGATCTACAAAATGTCAATTAGTATATGAAAAGATGCTCAACATCATCATTAGTCATTAAGAAAATACAAAACAAAACCCCAATTAGATACCACTTCACATACCACTAGGATGGCTATAGTTAAAAAGGCAGATTATGACAAGTGTTGACCAAGGATCTGAAGAAACTGGAGCACTTATACATTGCTGTAGGAATGTAAAATGGTACAGTCACTTTGGCAAAAAGGTGTAGCAGTTCCTTAAAAGGTCAAATATAAATTTATCGTAGACTCAGCAATTCTACTACTAAATATATACTCAAGAGAAATGAAAACATGTCACACAAAAACTTGTACATGAATGTTCACAACATTAGTCATAACCTCCAAACAGTGAAAACCCAAATTTCCATCACCTCTGGAATGGATAAACAAAATATGATATATCCATTCAATGGAATATTATTTGGCAACAAACAGGAATGAAGATACTGAAACTACCTGAATAATCCTTGAAAATATTGTACTAAGTGAAAGAAGACAGCCACAAAAGCCCACATATTGTATGATTCAATTTATATGTCCAGAATAGGCAAGTCTAGAGACAAAAAATAGATTTGTGGTTGCCTACAGTTGGGAAGGGGGATGTGACCAATAAAGGGTACAGGGTTTCTTTGGGGGTAATAAAAAATGCCCTAAAATTGATTGTAATGATGATACAACATTGTGAATATATTAAAAACAACTGAATTGTGTCTTTTAAATGGGCAAATTGTGTGTTATGTCAATTATATTTTTAAAAAGCTATTCTATATACAAAAATCAAATTACTGGTATGCTTTGCAGTTGTCTGAATGACCAAAGTAACCCCAATCTCAGTTCTTTTGGGTAACTAATATGGATACTGGGAAAGAGAAAGTCCCCCTTCTCTTTTTTAAGATTTTATTTATTTATTCATGAGAGACACACAGAGAGAGGCAGAGACACAGGCAGAGGAGCAGCAGGCTCCCCACAGGGAGCCCGATGTGGGACTCGATCCCAGGACCCTGGGATCATAACCTGAGCCGAAGGCAGACCTCAACCACTGAGTCACCCAGGTATCCCTGAGACAGTTTCTCTTTTCTAAATCTCAAACTGTATGTAAATTTGGCTACTCACTTTCAAGGCCAAACTTTGGGCCTCTGTCATTAGTCAGAACAGGTCTACCAGTAATATTCTCAAACCTATTTTTTTACTTTTGGAATATTATCCGTAATTCTTTCAACTGTCTTACTTCCTTATTATTTTTTTTTAAAAGATTTTATTTATTTATTCATGAGAGACACAAAGAGAGAGAGGCAGAGACACAGGCAGAGGGTGAAGCAGGCTCCATGCAGGGAGCCCAATGTGGGACTCGATCCTGGGACTCCAGGATCACATGCCCTGAGCAGAAGGCAGACGCCCAATCGCTAAGCCACCCAGGTGTCCCTTTTATATTTATTCCTTGACCCCTAAGATCTTTAATGCCTTTACTCCTGTTCACTGAGGCTTCTAGTTTCATTTCCTTCCCTATTCATCCTAGATCCCATGATTCATCACCTCAACCATTATTTGCTAAGATTCCTTTGACTACTTGTTCTTCTAGTAAAGATGTCCTATAATCCTAACCATGACTCAAAAACGCATTCCTTTCTCTGCTTTTTCAGCCCAAATTTGGGCATTGCTAAAGGGAAAAAATTAATTATGCCATTACAAATATTTGGTATGCATTCCAAGTTATAATCCCTAACTCTACTCAGCAATCCCATGCATGGTCAGCTCTCTCACACCCTTCCGCTTCCTCTGCCATTTTCCTCAACAGCTATTTCAAATCTTCAGTTTTTAAACCTCCAACCCCATCCCACATCTCTCTCTTCCATTTTGTTTTAATTGAGTTTCCCCAGAAGCAGACAAGGAGACAAGGATTTGAACATTAAGTACTTGAGAAAAAGAGATAGGATAGGAAGGTGGACAGAAGCAAGTTATTATTAAGGATAACTGGAGCTTCACTCCACAAGGAAACTCTGGGAGCCAAGGTGGAACCATGTGACTCAGAGTCATCCCCACCAAAAGGTGAAGAGTATTTATTCATCAATTCCAAACACTCATTTGTTTAGGGCTACTCTCAGGGAAAGGGTCATTAATTATCTGGCATTCTCTGGATTGCCTTGCTCTCTGGGCAAAAGCATATTACAAATGCCAAGATAAATCCTCAAAAAGACACAGATTTTAGGCCTGAGAGGACTCCCCACTTTGCACAACACAGAATTCCTACAAAATATTTACATCCATACTCATTCTTTTTTTTTTTTAAGATTTTATTTATTTATTCATGACAGACACACAGAGAGAGGCAGAGACACAGAGGGAGAAGCAGGCTCCCCGCAAGGAGCCCGATGTGGGACTCGATCCCAGATCCTGGGATCACGCCCTCAGCCAAAGGCAGACACTCAACCGCTAAGCCACCCAGGCATCCTGCCACACTCATTCTTATCTCTTCTTCCACAATATTAGACCAGGTATCTAGTGCCCTACCTTTTTGTTCATGGTTAATCCATTCACCTATGTTCTGGGACCTTCTATAGTAACTACAACTAGTATACTTTGGTAGTTTTTTTTTTTTCCTGTCCAGAATGATTTCCTTTCTTTTTGTGGTTCTTTGGAGAACTCTTCCTCACAACTCTTGAGTTTCCTAGTGGTATGAACTGATATATTTCCTTTCTTGCTTGAATTAGTTTGAGTTGATTTCTCTCACATACAACTCAAATGGCACATGACTTCTTAAAAATCTATTCATTTAACAAATGTTTATTGCCTGTCTACTATGCATCCACTCTACCAGATGTGGATTCTGATTTCAAGGAACTCAAAATCTGGTGATGGAGAAAAACAGAGAAAGATGTGGGTAATTCCCATAGTGTAATAAATGGTCTTATAGGGGCATCTACAGTTATCCCCTCTCCAGGTTCCCCAACCTCCCCCTCTCCAGAATCTCCATTCCCTCTTCATATATTCTCTTGTCTCTACTCCCCTTACAAGGTTCCCTTAATATTATAGTCTCCCGCTACCTATTGCCATATATCTTCAGTCAAGATGTTTTTTTAAGATTTTTTTATTATAATTCATGAGAGTCAGAGAGAAGAGAGGCAGAGACATAGGCAGAAGAAGCAGGCTGCCTGATGTGGGACTTGATCGCAGGACCCCCTGATCATGACCTGAGCCGAGGGCAGACACAACCCACTGAGTCACCCAGGTGCTACTTCAGTCAAGCTTTTAAGAGAAAGGTATTTATACTATCTCCAGATTCTTATTTCCTACCCAAACTTCAATATACTGCAATCTGGCTGAAATGTATTTAATTTACTCTTAATAAAACAAATGATCTCCTAAATACAAAATCTGGTGGATAATTCAGTCGTCATCTGTGGATATTTGACACCAGTGAGCTCAAGCAATCTTTCTCCTGAAGTATTCTCCTAAGTCTGATTTCCAAAATTCCACATTCCTGAGTCTCCTTTCACCTTTCTGAAATGTTTTTTTCTGTCATTTTTTTGAAAGCCCTCTTCCTCAGCCAAATCCTTACATGATGGTGTGCATTAAGGAACACCATTTTCCACCCTTTTTTTTTTTTTTAATACTTCCTCTGTAGTCAATCTCCTCCATGCCCATAGACATAATTTCCATCTTTCTAAGGATGACTCTGAAACCTGTACCTCTATTTGGTGGTGGTTCTCTCAGGTTCCCACCGTTCTTTACATATCTCTATTAAACCAGCTACCATATGGTATTCTAATTATCAGCCTACCTTTACCTATTAGGTCAGTAATCTGAAGTCGGTGAGACAGGCAGGGTAGATGCACAATAAATATGTATGTAAACTGCTGAATATTTTTTTTCATTTCCTGGATCTTGTCAGATAATTTGCAGTATATCCCACAAATAGACATAAAATTAATTCGATATATAATCCATTAATTTCTCACCTTGTATCTTCTTTGTGTCCTCACTTGCCATGCTCATCTGTATTTTCCTTACTTCATCTATAAGATAAAGGTATTTTCTCAATTTAAATCAATGTTTGAGAATTCCAGAATTATAAGTGTAAAGGAGTAGGGAAAAATAGTTTTCCTGAAGCCAGAAAAGCAGGGAGTAAACCTACAACTTCCTAAATATGTGATACAAGTTGTGCTTAACTTCTCTGAGGCTCAGTTTCCTCATCTACAAAATAGGAAATTCCTTTTTTTTTTTTAAGGTTTTATTTATTTACTCATAGAGACAGAGAGAGAGAGGCAGAGACACAGGCAGAGGGAGAAGCAGGCTCCATGCAGAGCCCGACGTAGGACTCGATCCAGGGTCTCCAGGATCACGCCCTGGGCTGCAGGCGGCGCTAAACCGCTGCACCACCGGGGCTACCCCAGAAATTCCTAATTTATAAAGTTGTTACAAGAATTAAATTTGAAGATATACATACATGCATGTGGCATTTGCTTAAGTACTACAGGCATTCAACAGATTTTATTAAATAAATATAAAAATGGTTGGTTAACTGAATCTAACTGATCCTCTCTGGTTCTGCTTCCTCATTTTCCCTTATGGTTCTGCTTCCTTATTTTCTTTCCTGTATTTTCATCCCATCATTTCTGACTGGTCATCCCTCCATGAATCAGAAATTTAAAACACACACATACCCTTAAGAACTCAATTTCTCCACACAAGCTAAGCTTAATATTAAAAATTTATTTTTCTAACAACCCATGTTTTTTTCAACGTAGTATTCTACTATTAAATTCTTTGTTTATCTATCACTGGTTAGAAGAATTTTTAAAATAACCACCAACTCTGATATGGCATCTTACATGCTAAATTATTCTTTTAGAAAAATCTATCCAAGTCCGATTAACTTCTTAAAGCAATACAACAGGACTCACAGAACTCTAGAATTCTTTCTTTTACTCCAACACTACATGGTTAATGGGAAATAGCTACTTAACCATTCTATTTTTTTTCTCACTCTCAGAATGAAAATAAAATCCCCCCAAAATTAGTAACAAATGTTAGAATCTTTTATAAAGTAAACTTAAATATATATCAGCTTTGCCACTTTTTTTTAACCTAGGTATTCCATTAAAATGGAGTATGGTACCATATGTGGATTTTTGCTTTGTGAAGGAATTTAAGGACTATTTCCTTAGTTTTAATTAGTCAGAACTAATTATAAAGCCTTTAGATATAGTTTTATGTTTAAAAAGGAATATAACTTTAAAATCTAAATGTCTTGAAACTAATACTAATACTCTACCTTCCCTTCCCTTTGTCTGTCTTATACTGTTTTCTAATAAATGGTTACTTTGCACAGTAAAACTAAATACAGTTTTCCAACTGCCTAGGAGCATTAATACAAGTCATCTTATTTACTAGCTAAGTGCTTGGAAACATCCACAGCAAAGGACAAGTCGTATGTTCAAGGATTGGTAATTATAAAATATAGTCTATTTCCCAACACAAAAGTATCTTCAATAAAGCAGATAGTGTTTTCCGTAATTTAGTGAAGATGCAAGCTGCAGTGAACGAAATTTCAAAATGATCTTCTGTGTTCTCACAGGGCTGGGGCAGGGGGAAGGGTTCCCAGGTACGGGAAGAAACTATCCCACTTACAGGTTTAATTCAGTCCACTCCTCAAAACTGTGCTGTTAGATGCAAAGTCAAGCAAGAAAACTGAAAAGTACGCCTTCCCTTGGCCTGGAAACTGTTCACATGAAAAGCTTTTGCAGGCATCCTTCCGGGTAAGGCTGGCGGGCTGAAAAATCCCACACTAACTGTCGTCACCGAGCGCCTGAGCGCGGATCCTCAGCTGGGCCTCATGCACCGTGGAACGAGGCCCTCTGGTAGGGGAAGCGCAGGAGAAAGGGCCGCGACGGTTTAAGCAGATGGAGAACTAACAGGTGCAGAGGACAAGCGAAGGGCCCCGGAGCGCGCCCCACCGCGCCCATGTTCCCAGGCGGGGGACACGAGCAGCCGTTCCGCACCCGGCCTCACCCGGCCTCACCAGGCCTCACCAGGCCGCACCAGGCCTCACCAGCCCCCGGCAGTGCGCACGGTGGCGACGCCCGCCCTCTCCAAGGAGGGGAGCCTCCCTGCACCCCGTGTTCCCAGGGGCGCTCACCCGGGCTGGGAGCCCTCTCCTGGGGGCACAGGTCCGCCCCAGGCCCCGTCGTCTCACACCGCGGCCCTCCCACTCCCGCCAGGGGCCGGTGCTGGTCACAGGGCGAGGCCCGGCCCAGCGGCCGAGGGGGCCTCCCCACGGGTTCCCACGCCGGAGGGCCTGGGGGTTCTCGGAAACTGCCGGGCTCCAGAAGCCTGACTAACCGGCCGCCGTGGGCGCGAGGGCGGCGCCGCCCAGGCCCGCGGCCTCCTCAGGAAGGCCGTTCCCGCCAGCTCCCGCCACCCCTCACGGCAGTGGGTTAAGGGCACGGGCGGGCTGACCTGGGCCTCCTGGACACGGTCGGGCGCCGGGGCAGGGCCTCTGCCCTCAAGTCGCACCGCGCCGGGTTCCCGCCCGTTCTCCCTCGCGGGCGGCCTACAACGGCGCGGGCCTGGATTTCCCGCCCAAAGGTCGGGCCCACTTCCGTGGGCGGGACTTCCGTGGGCGCGACTTCCGTGGGCGGGGCTCCCGGACGCTGCCCACCCACGCCCGGCCCACGCAGTGTCCCTCCGCGGAGCACCGCTCCTCCACATTGCCCAGGCGGATCCCGGGTATCAAGAGCGTGGATGGCGTATGTTGGCAAATTGAATTGAAATTAAAAAGTATGGGACGCCTGGGTGGCTCAGCGGTTGAGCGTCTGCCTTTGGCCCAGGGCTTGATCCTGGAGACCCGGGATCGAGTCCCACGTCGGGCTCCCTGCATGGAGCCTGCTTCTCCCTCTGCCTGTGTCTCTGCCTCTCTCTCTCTCTGCGTCTCTCATGAATAAATAAATTTAAAAAAATCTTAAAAAAAAAAAAGAAATTAAAAAGTATTCAATTAAAAAAAAAAAAGAGTATGGATGCAGCATCTTTGAGTGGTAGAAAGTCTCAACGTGAATGGGAACTCTGATCTCACTGCCCCAGTTTTCGGATTTTCTTTGCTCAGAGGGGCGCTCGCAGCAGGAAGTTAGGCGAGCGGGCTCCGGTGGAGGAGGCTGCGTCTGAGACGGTGGCTGCAGGGCTCAGCGCAGGTGAAGCGGCCATTGCACCGAGCCTGGTCCCCAGCCTCCTGTCCTTGTTTAATGATAAAACTATACGTTTGAAATATTGGTCTTTTCATATAGTGACGTTCCTCAAATGTCCCTTGCTAAAATCGATGCATGGCTTAAGTTCATTATTTAAGAGTGTAAGGAAAAAAAAACTATTTTAAGCTGTTTTTAATGAAACACAAGTTTTTTGTTTTTTCTTTAAGATTTTAAGTACTCTAAACCAAAGGTGGGCTTGAACCTACAGCCCAAAGATCAAGAGTTGCAATCTCCAGGGACTGAGTCAGCCAGGTGCCCCACAGGAGATTTTTATAAGTAACTTTGAATCAGCAAGCCAGAAATAATAAACTCAATTAAAAATAGATAGCTTTTATTCTCAGAAAAACACTGTTTCCTTTCCCCTTCCCCCACAAAGAACAAGACTACATTATTACAAATGAGAAAAATGTTTATTAAGGAAACAATTTAACAGTTCTCCCTTACTAGAAGTTTACAGACTAGAGCACAAACTGAAGGCAAGTACAGTTTAAATCATTAACACACTACATGGGGTGCTTATTCTATAACTGGAAAGTTGCTGAAGTTTGTGACATGCCACTATAAATGTAAGTATTATTAAAAATTACAAATTGTTTGGTGATTATTTTGATAACCTCCTGAGCAGCAGCTCCTGTAAGGAAAAAAGAGAAAAGCAAATCTGAAAAAGGTAAATTTCAAGTTATATAAAAATATTCAATTCTGTAAAGAAAACCTTTCCTTTCCCAAAGCAAAAGTGTTTTAACAATAAGCCAAAACAGGCATAGCTTACTGAGTCACATCAAAACCAAGGACTGCAATTTTTTATAACTATGTTATTATAGGAAATAAAAATTTTGTCCTATACATTCACACTTTGGGATATTATGCCACAGTTTAAAAGAATGAAGTATTATGGTGGTTTCAAATTGTTGACTAGATATTTTAAGTCAAAACAGTCTCTAGGAAAAGTAACTTGAAAAAACCAAGGCCAGAAAGGCTGAGTGGAACCAGAATACAGTGTTTTTAATGTCAAATAAAGGACTCTGGACTTGTTTTCTGAAGATCATTGTAGTGTACATGTGTATTGACAGGACAGAGGGTAGGTTAAGTGAGAGACATGATCAGAGCTATCCTTTAGAAAGATCATGGACTCTTCACTTTAAGATGGACAGCAGTGAGGGTGGAAAGCAGAGAGAGACCAGTGAAATAATCTAAACAAGACAACATCCTGCTTCACTGAGTCCCCTTGTTAAAAGAGCTCAGAAAACAAAACTTCTTTACTGTGTAACCACAGATGCTAGTCTTCTCATCCATGGAACTCACCCCCTAAGAATGCAGCAATGGTGTGTGGCTCAGCAGCTCCATATCGGCAACTACAGAAAAGAACAGAGACGTGAACTTAGATTAGCCTTATGACAGGACAAGTATTATCTCTCATCTGCCCTAAAAAAATACTCACAATTCATGGACATAATCATCTTTCACCATTACAGATAATCCATATTCCTGAAGGAAGCCAGTGAGACAAGACTTCAGCTTTCCTATATCTTCTTCAACTTGGTAGTTAGATACTCCTAAAAATACATATGTAAATTAATTTTCATTAAAATGAATAATGAAATCCAAAACCAATGGCTGTCTACCTTTTTCAGTCCAATTTTAGGTGTTCTAGTCAAAATAGTAAGGTGTGAAACTGAAGAACAAAAATGAGAAAAAAAAATGAGGGTAAGTATGAGACCAATATTTACAACTATCCCAAACTGTAACAATCAAAGAAACCACCTGAAACCTGTTAAAAATTCAAGTTTGGTAAGTCTGCTTTATTGTTTACCAGATACTATTTACCTAGGATCAAGAGTATCTGACACATAGTTGGTGCTCAATAATAATCTGACAGAAGAATGAATAAGAAGTAATGTCTGCTTTATACCCTGTATAAAAATTACGGTGCTTGGTGTCCCTGGGTGGCTCAGTTTTAAGCATCCAACTCTTGATTTTGGCTCAGGTCATGATCTCAGGGTCTTGAGATCAAGCCCCATGTCAGTCTCTTCGTGGGCGTGGAACCTGCTTAAGATTCTCTTTCCCTCTCCTTGTACCCCTCCAGCCCTAAAAAAATTGTGATTATCCATTTCCAAGAGATTAAATGGCACTTCATGAAGACATAAAGCTATAATAGGTAACATTTATTGAACAGTAACAAATGCTCGACAGTGTTCTAAGTACCCTATATATTAATTGATGTAATCCTCAGAACAACCCTATGAAGTAGGTACTATTATTATCCCCATTTACAGGTAAGAAAATTGTGGTACAGATGAAGTTATTTGCCTGAGTTACTTTGCTCCTAAGCAGAAATATTGGGATATGGGCCCAGGCAGTTCTTAATGATTATACTATAATGTCTCCAAAGGTAAGCTATTGTTATTACTACTGGAAGGAAAAATACAATTGCTGTAATATTCAAGTATTACTAAAACAAATCATATTTTTTAAGCCCCCTAGTTTAGAAACCATCACTAACCTTCCTAATAATAATACCAACCCTTTATTGAATACTAACAAGGTGCCATGTATTGTGTTAATTTTCATATATCACCCACATAACTCTTTAAATCCAAAGGTAGACACTCTTATTGCCATTCCATAAATGAGAGAACTGAGACTTGGAAATAGTGACTCACCCAAGGTCAAGAGATAGTAAGTGACAGATTTAATTCAATTTAAGTATTTATTCAAGACTTCCTTGTATATGATAATGAGATTGCTATTCTTACCTGGATATCTACCATGTTGTTTATGAAATCTATCAACAGCCCGTAACATTAAATATAATACTATTTCATTATCTGGATTGTCCATGCTGGAAACTGAAAGGAAAAAAAAAATTCTATATAATTTGAATTGATTACATAAAAATAGTGCAGAACTGAATTTACTATATACTCAGTTTCAGGATACAAGGCAAATCTATCACAAAATTTAAATATTTTGTGACAATAAAATAGAAAATGATAAATAATACTAAAAGAAGAGGGAAATACATTAAGATGAAACCAAGTGTTCTTAAAGACTATTAGCTATAGTCACATAATCTTTTTTTTCCATCCTCTCTCTTAATGTAGTAATATGCTGACTTTAGCTCTTCCTCATAATCACACAACTTAACTTAGTAACCTAAATATGATTTCATGTATATATTAAATTTTCATTTTGCAGTTATGACTACTTGGAAATATGACTACTTCTTGGTTTATAGGATAAAATTTACACTACAATATTTACATTATCCTGCAAACTATCATCATATACTCACTATTATACACAAAATATTTATTTATATCTCTAAAATTAATTAAAGTTAATAACCTAGCATCAAAAAGTTATTATACTTACTTATTTCATCCTTGTTAATTGTATTCAAGCCATATTCTTCAGCTAAGGATCGACATCTTACCACTCGAAGAAATGCAGAATTGGTGCCTGAACACAGTAAGGACATTATGGAAGTAAACAGTTGAGATGTGAATATTCCAAATCACAAGTCACTCTAAGAACAGGAAATTTTGTATATACTCTTTAAAGACATGGAAATGAGAAGAAATGTCTCTTTGGCTCTAATAGTTAGCAGAGAAGGCACTAGAACACTGAAATCATCTGAAATTCATATCCTTGGCACTACCACCAGCTCAGCACTGGGTAAGTAGGTGCTGGCACCTCTCTGAGCTTGCTTTCATTTGTAAAACGGGGATAATATTACCTTTTAAAGTAGTTCTATGTATCCAATCTGTAAGTGTATAAAGTACATACCTAGCACAATGCCTGACAGAACTGAGTGAATAGTCATTTTTATCATTCTTACGGTTAAGTAGTCCTAAAGGAGAGCTATATATATATATATATAATGCTCTTTGTGTACATAAAACTTCCTTTAAAAAAACTTTGTATTGAGATGCCCAGGTAGCTCAGCAGTTGACTGTCTGCCTTCAGCTCAGGGCGTGATCCCAGGGTCCGGGATCCAGTCCTGCACTGGGCTGCTTGCAGAGAGCCTGCTTCTCCCTCTGCCTATGTCTCTGCCTCTCTTTCTGTGTGTCTTTCATGAATAAATAAATAAAATATTTTTAAAAATCTTAAAAAAATAACTTTGTATTCTGTAAATTTTCAAACATACCCCCAAAGTAGAGAGACCAGAATAAACCCTCAAGTACCTAATATCCAGCTTTAATCTGGTATCATATAATCTAGTACAACAAACACAAATGCAGAAACAAGGTATGAGATTGGTAGTGATACAAAACATGAAACTAAGCCTCAACAAGCACTAAGGAAGAGTCATGAAAGGGAGAAACTGGATAAATGTATTTTAAGGCTGGGGAACATATAAAATCTAGACTTTTGCAGAAGTTAATGGCAGTAGCTACAAGGAAAAATTCTCAGACGGCATGTAGAACAAATTTTATTACTCTTAAACTAATTCTTAAATAATATGCTTTGGGCCGCCTGAGTAGTTTTCAAGAAGATCTTAGGAGCTGACCCATTCTGAAACTGGATGGCAAAATTCTTAATTCCATCACAGTCATTTAACACAGATCAAAGTGAGTATTTAAACCAATACTTTCTTTTTTTTTTTTTTTTTTTAAGATTTTATTTATTTATTCATGAGAGACACACAGAGAGAGGCAGAGACACAGGCAGAAGGAGAAGCAGGCCCCATGCAGGGAGCCCGACGTGGGACTCGATCCCGGGTCTCCAGGATCAGGCCCTGGGCTAAAGGCAGTGCTAAACCACTGAGCAACCGGGATTGGCCTAAACCAATACTTTCAATATACATGTGACACAAGACTTCACTTCCCAAGTCAGATAAAACTTTCCCAAATTATTTAAGCTGAAAATAATTCTGTATTAATGACAGTTTTCAATTGACCTTCATGTCTTTTCAGCACTGCCATAGATATGCTCTAGCTCTACCCAGTCTTTTTTTAAATTTCAGCCATTTAAAATTCCTGGAAACATTTTTATCAAGCAAAATAAGGAAATTAATTCAAGGGGACTTACAGAGTAATTTTAATTCTTTCTCTGAAATGGACTCTGGTGCCTGTAAAGAGAGAAATACTAGTTTTGCTCCAGTATAAAAGAGGAGATGAACACAGGATGCAACACAAAGCCAATACCTGGGAGATAGGAAGGTTTTCCCCAAATGCTAGAAGAGCAGTGTAAAAACACCTTGTTTCCTTAGTGAAGGCCTTTCTCATTAGGCAGGTAAGTGAGAGATCCCACCTAAGAAGCCTAGAAGCAGTGCCAAATCCTCTAACCTTTTTGGCTCCTGGGGGTTACACAGTCAGGACAAAGGCACAGTGCGCTCAGTTCCACAGCTTACCTGGCCAATAGACTGCAACAATTTGGCAACATGATTACCCACAGCAGCAGCATCTTTCTTTGCTTTTTCACGGTAACTGGAAAAGAACAACAAACAGCTGCTTTTAACAAAATTTAAAATTAGCAAAATATAAATATTACCATGAAGCAAAGAAATTTCTTTCCTTTTCATGAAAAAAATACTGGTCTGGCAACACAAACCGTGAAAATGCCATGGAAATGCTACCAGCAGCAGCTACTACGGGCTGGGAGCCCTCCTGTTGTTGATGGTGGACTCTTGGAATCTACTAATACCTGGACTCCCTCTATAATTAATAGCATCTTAAAACTACCCTCCTAGAGGGATCCATGAAGCATGATCCATGCTTCTGAGGGGACCTGACAAAATATGTTACTGAAGAACATGATTTATAACCTTGAAGTTAAATCCAAGGAAAGTTAAATACCTCAAAACTGTCCATCTACAAATTCATGCAAACCTTTGAATCTATTTATATTTTCACTCTGAAGATAATCAGTGCAAAGTGGACTATCTCCAATGTGAGGTCAGACTTGTTTATCTTCAACTGACTGCCCAAGTTTGAAGTTACTGAACTTTTGGGCTAGGACCACAAAGATGTGTTAGGTAGACAGTGGCTGAGGAGAAGAATGCAGTATGTCTAAAGAACAGAGGTCTGTGTGACATCACTTGGTCCTTGAGGAACCCAAGCCAGTAGCCCTGGATTCATGAGCAACATGCCTAAATTACATAAGGGTAATATCCACTGACACTCATGCTTATGACAGTCTATCTGGGTTCAGGGTAGTGACGTCTAGATAGCTGTTGTCTATCTTGTCACAAACTTTTTAAATTATGAAACATTATGATAAAAAATTCATCAAACTAAAAACTTCAAAGTTTTAAGTTACAGATAAAAGTTCCTACAGGGCCATGATTAAGAGTATAGAGCTGGGGAGTACAATCTGTTGAGTGTCTGACTCTTGGATTCAGCTCAGGTCATGATCTTGGGGTCATGGGATTGAGCCTTGTGTCAGGGCCCACCCAGGGCCTCAACCTCTGCACTCAGTGGGGAGTCTGCTTGAGGTTCTCCCTCTCCCTCTGCCCCATTCCCCCCTCCCTAAAAACAAATAAATCTTTTTATTTTTATTATTTATTTGAGAGAAAGCACACAGGGAAAGTTAAGGGAGAAGCAGACTCCCTGCTAAACAGAGAGCCTGAGGTGGGGCTCAATCCCAGGACCCTGAGATCATGACCTGAGCTGAAGGCAGATGCCCAACTAAATGAGCCACCCAGGCACACCAATAAGTAAATCTTTAAAAAAAAAAAAAAAAAAAAAAAGGAGTATAGAACTGGGTTTCATGGATTCAAATCCTGGTTCTGCCATTTCCCAGCTATTTGACTGAATAAATTACCTTTTCGATGTTTCAGTTTCTTCATCTATAAAACTGGGATAATAATCGTTATCTCTCTCATAGAGTTATTGTAAACAGTAAATCGGTTAATACATAGAGTGGTTCATAGCAAAGAGTTAAGTGCTCAAGTATTAGGTTTTTATCATGAAATATGAAAAAAAATCTGCCCCCTAGTCAGTACATGGGAACTCAGTACTTTCTGCTCAATTTTGCTGTAAACGTAAAACTACTCCAAAAGTAAAATCTATTTTAAAAAATCTGCCCACTAAGTTTTTTAGCTTATTTTTAAAGAAACTGTGACCGGCTTGCATTTGAATTCCATTAGAGTGGTAAAATATGTTCATCTGTACTATAAACAGGTCAATTTTTCAGTAACATAGTTTGAAAACAGTGACTTACACATTTTGCAGCTTTATATATTTGCTTGAATCTGCAATCATATCAGGAATTGTGCCTCGAACAGGTAAATTTCCTTGACCCTCTTTGGCCACAAATTCCTTTAAGGCACGAGCTAAAATCCAAAATGATGGAGTCTAAAAGATTAAGGAAAAAAATTAGTATTAAGTGGCTCTGAATTTGACCCAAAGGTTAAGAGGGCACTATTTACTTTTGGTTGTTACCTGTTTGGTGATATTTATGCAGTGATCATCATTAAATATATCTTCAATACTACTTGGGATCTAACAAAGGAACACAAAACATTTACTTATTCTAAGAATGTGTCCATCTATATTTTCAGTATTTCCCCAAACAAGTTCTTTGAATTGCTACATTCTAATCAAATACAAACTTCTGATGTGCTTAGACTTTAAAAAAAAAAAATTATTTATTTGAGAGAAAGAGAAAGGCAGCACACAAGTGGGATGAGGGGGGAGAGGCAGAGGGAGAAGGTGAAGCAGACTCCCCCCTGAGAACAGAGCCCCACTCGAGATCCCAGGATCCTCCGACCCTAAGATCATGACCTGAGCCAAAAGCAGACACTTAATTGACTGAGCCACCCAGATGCCCCTGTGCTTAGACTTTTATTGAGAATCAGTACTAGACAGAGATTTGAAGAGATAAGAGAGAATGGAAGGAAGTCCTTTCCTGCCCACTGTTGACACCATTAAAGACTGACCTGTTCTCTTCCATCATACATGGAGCAAAAAAAGAGTCAAAGTAAATCTTTCCATATAGTTACATTTGAAGATATAACAAAGATGGGATCCCTGGGTGGCGCAGCGGTTTGGCGCCTGCCTTTGGCCCAGGGCGCGATCCTGGAGACCCGGGATCGAATCCCGCGTCGGGCTCCCAGTGCATGGAGCCTGTTTCTCCCTCTGCCTGTGTCTCTGCCCCTCTCTCTCTCTCTCTCTCTCTCTCTGTGACTATCATAAATAAATAAAAATTAAAAAAAAAAGATATAACAAAGATTTCAGACATTACTAGTAAGCTAGATTTGTAGTCCTTCGTGTGTCTCCATCTTGTCAAAAATTTGCAACCCTTACACCCTAAGTTAGTAACTACTGGAGACAACAACTCTGAAAAAACTAAATAGTTAAATAAGTACTTCTAATGCTGGCAAAATCATCATGCATTAATAACAACTACAGAAGTTGTACGCTTTGATTCTACAGCTGTGAGGAAAAAAGAAATTTCTTACTGGTAACCCTAACTGGTCTCTCTGCTTCTGCTTCCAGTCCCCTATGGTCTATTATCTTCGCAAGAGCCAGAATGACTTTTTAGAAATATAAATCAGGTCACTCCGCTCCTTGCTCAAAACATCTCGACGGCCCCCTCCTGATCCTAGAACTCCTCATTCTCAAGCTCTACCCCTCTGCTCTGCTCAGCTCAAATTTTGTTGATAGCACCTGGTATATTTATCTGTTTTCTAAGCTTACTAATCAGAATCTAATTAGGAGAACTTTTTTTTCTTTTAAATCAGGGTAAATTTTACATTCAGTGAAATCAACCTTAAAGGCATAGTTTGATGCATTTTGATTACTATGCATGTCCTTCTAATCATCACCTCAATTAAGATACTATAGAAAATTTTCATCACCCCACAAAACTGACAAAGAATACACTTTTAATTATTCAGCAACACAACCTCATCGTCTCCAGAAAGTTTGTAATGACAGCTGATGTGCTTTCTTAATGTGAAAGGCAGCATTTTTTACCATTTTAAATTATAAAAATATTCTTTTTTAAAACTTTACTTCTTTTTTTTAAAGATTTTATCTATTTATTCATGAGAGACACACACAGAGAGAGAGGCAGAGACACAGGCAGAGGGAGAAGCAGGCTCCATGCAAGGAGCTTGACATGGGACTTGATCCCGGGTCTCCAAGATCACACCCTGGGCTGAAGGCGGCGCTAACACGCTGAGCTATCCGGGCTGCCCATAAAAAGATTCTTTTTTTTTTTTTTTTTTATGATAGTCACACAGAGAGAGAGAGAGGCAGAGACACAGGCAGAGGGAGAAGCAGGCTCCATGCACCGGGAGCCCGACGTGGGATTCGATCCCGGGTCTCCAGCATCGTGCCCTGGGCCAAAGGCAGGTGCCAAACCGCTGGGCCACCCAGGGATCCCGATTCTTATCTTAAAATACCAGTGTGGGAACACCTGGGTGGCTCAGCGGTTGAGCATCTGCTTTCAGCCCAGGACGTGATCCTGGAGACCCGGAATCAAGTCCCATGTCAGGCTCCTTGCATGGAGCCTGCTTCTCTCTCTGCCCGTGTCTCTGCCTCTCTCATTAATAAATAGTCTTAAAAAAAAAAAAAAAAAACAAACAGTTGTGTTTTTGAAATTTCCCAAAAACTTCACTGGCAAGACTGTAACAACAAAACAGGGCATCTAAACTGAGTCATCCTCCAAATAATATTTTACAACTTCATTAAGAACATCCTACATTTAAAAAAAAAAAAGAACTTTATAGCCAAACAACTACTGTCACGAGAAAATGCAGGGTAAGACTTAACTTTCAGGCAGTACTATTTTGGGCCAGCAAAATATCACCCTCATTATATAATTCCTACACTCAAACTGTGACTATTCACAAATCATGTACTTCAAATAATTTATATAAATATTTATAAATTTATAATATATTATATATACATAAATTATATAAAATTTATATAAATAGGGCAGCCCGGGTGGTTCAGCGATTTAGCACTGCCTTCAGCCCAGGGCCTGATCCTGGAGACCTGGGATCGAGTCCCATGTCAGGCTCCCTGCATGGAGCCTGCTTCTCCCTCTGCCTATGTCTCTGCCTCTCTCTCTCTGTATGTCTCTCATGAATGAATAAATAAAATGTTAAAAAAAAATTTATATAAATAAAATAATATCACTATTATATGCTGAAGCACTGACATCCATTTTAACAAGGATGATGCAGAGTCTTTTTAAAATAAGATTCGAGGGATCCCTGGGTGGCACAGCGGTTTGGCGTCTGCCTTTGGCCCGGGGCGCGATCCTGGAGACCCGGGATCGAATCCCATGTCGGGCTCCGGGTGCATGGAGCCTGCTTCTCCCTCTGTCTGTGTCTCTGCCTCTCTCTCTCTCTCTCTGTGTGACTATCATAAATAAATTTTTAAAAAAATATTTTAAAATAAAAAAATAAAATAAAATAAGATTCAATCCATATTATAAATATTAATTTCTAACAACTTTACAATTTAGGAAATATTAACTTAAATCTAAAATCAAGGTACCTGGATGGCTCAGTCAGTTAAGGACTAAACTTGTGATTTCAGATCAGATCATGATCTCAGGGTCACAAGATAGAGCCTGGCATCAGGCTCCACAATCAGCAAGGAGTCAGCTTGGGATTCTCTCCCTCTTCTTCTCCCCCGTGCTGTGCCCCCAGCTCATGCACACATGCACACACACAAGTATACACATGCGCTCGCTCTCTTTCTCTACAGTAAATAATTTTTTTAAAAAGTCTAAGATCAACTATTTCACATGAGAACTTCAGAAAACACCTTTCTTGTATGAATTCTTCAGCAACACTTTTAATACCTGAGTTGTATTTAGGGCTGTGTTCACATTTTTAATAGCTTCCTCAAAATTCTCTTCATCTTCCGGAGCCCCATTTTCATTCTTTAGAATTCCTAATAAAATAGAAATTAGTTAGCAAAAAATAGCCCTGTTCTTACCCCTTTGTTCTCCCTAACATTATGGAAATAACCTTGTCAGGACTTTTTTTTTTTTTTTTTAATCAATAGTAAAGTTTATTGACTGATACAAAGTCCCAAAGAAGGAGGGGACCTGAAAAGGTTGCCCTAACCTCATCAGATCTTAAAGGAAGGATTGTATATTGAAACTTAAGAAACAGGCTTATCATTAGTCATTTCTTAAAATTAATATTAGTAGCTCACCTCTATTGAGTTTTTATTCTGTAACAGACACTGTTAAACGTACTTCACATTTTATTGTATGAATGAATCCTCACAACAACCCATGAGGTAGGTATCAGCAGCCCCCAGTTCCTCATTTACTGATGAGGAAACTATCATTAGTCATTTAAAAAACTATACGATGAGCGGCTCCTAAGCCTCCCCTGAGGAAAAATAAAATACAAGCTCATGATGGCATTGTCTGACAAAGCTGCTGACAAAAATCCAATAAACAGATTCAAGCAATTTGCTTCTCAAACTTTAAACAACATTCAGTTACATCTCATCATATTACCTTGTCTAATCAAATCTCTGAAGTCTTCTTTTTCCTTATATGTTTTAGGTATTCGTCCATTTGTCTAAATTGGTTGAAAATTTTTAAATTCTAGTTACAAAAAATCAAAACATGGAAACTGAGAGTGCAAAACTTCCCCCATTCTCCCATCCACATAAGATTTAATCAGCAAATACATACCTCAGTAAAATCAGAGGCTGACTTGAAAGAAAACAAAAACTGCACCATTTCTCTACATTCACTCCCCACTTCAGTTTCAGAATGATGTTTATTGATATTTCATTTTATTAATAAAAATATCAGTATCAAAAGAGGAACTGTGAGATTTAAACAGAAAAGTAACCACCTCCCATTTAAGCACTTAAGGAAAAGAATCTCCCCTCACTCTTCTCCAATGAGATCCTTTATGATAAGCTGAAAATACAGTCACACAAGAAATTTGTGTTTTTAAAAAAGGACATACCTCACTATACCACTGTGCTAAATATTTGGCTATGATCACAATCCATGGAGTATGGCTATGATCCTAAAAATGAAAGAAAAATCAAGGAAAATGAATTAGTTAACATTAACTATTTTACATTTATTCTTTACCACATCATCTCATTTTCTTTTTTTTTTAAGATTGTATTTACGTATTCATGAGAGACACAGAGAGAGAGAGAGAGAGAGAGAGAGAGAGAGGCAGAGACACAGGCAGAGGGAGAAGCAGGCTCCATGCAGGGAGCCCGATGTGGGGCTTGATCCTGGGTCTCCAGGATCACCTCCTGGGCTGAAGGCAGGCGCCAAACCACTGAGCCACCCAGGGATCCCCACATCATCTCATTTTCAACAAATACAACAGTGTTTATGATCATCTCCCAGGACATGTAATATAATGAATGGAGAAAAATGAACTGGGTTAAGAAAATTGCTTTATTAACTTTTTTAGAAGCAGTATCCAATTTAATCCTAATATGGCAGGTTTGTACTATGATTGTCCCCATTTTACCAGCAAGAAAACAGTCTCAGAGACTGCTACCCAAAAAAGAAAGCTCAAATCTCTTGATTTCAGATACCAACCCTAGACTGAGAAAACTCTGTTTTCTGATGAAACAAATACCTGCATTTTAATTAGCACGAGCAGGAAAAAAACAAATACTCCTTAAGTTACATAGTCTATTATAAATATCATTACTTCTATAATGAAATACAGAGTTGCGGGATCCCTGGGTGGCGCAGCGGTTTGGCGCCTGCCTTTGGCCCAGGGCGCGATCCTGGAGACCCGGGATCGAGTCCCACGTCAGGCTCCCGGTGCATGGAGCCTGCTTCTCCCTCTGCCTGTGTCTCTGCCCCTCTCTCTCTCTCTCTCTCTGTGTTACTATCATAAATAAATTAAAAAAAAATTAAAAAAAAAAAAAAGAAAAGAAATACAGAGTTGCCTTGGTAATTCTTCAAACACTAAAAATAACTTTCAAGAGGAATCAATTTCAACAAACACCCACTCCAAATTTACACTTTTTAAAGTGTACATCTAATTGTTTACAAAAGGGCCATGAAGAGGCTGCTGGGATATGTTAAATGTCCAATTTCTTGACCAAAGCTTTTCCAATTTTGGTGGAAAACAAATTTACTTCAAAAAAATTAAGTATGGGCAGCCCTGGTGGCATAGCGGTTTAGCGCCGTCTGCAGCCCAGGGTGTGATCCTGGAGACCCTGGATCGAGTCCCACGTTGGGCTCTCTGCATGGAGCCTGTTTCTCCCTCTGCCTGTGTCTCTGCCTCTCTCTCTCTCTCTCTCTCTCTCTGAATAAAAAAAATCTTTAAAAAAAAAAGTTACAATGTGTTATATAATCTGCATGACAAGAATATGAATATTTATAATATTTTCTCACTGTGGTGTAATTAAAAAACCATACATAAAAAAAATCTTTTAATCTATAAATGGAAAGTCATACGTACTACCAACCTTTTTTTCCATACGATCCAAATCATAAGACTGAAAATGTTCTCTCAGTTCAGGAAATGGCTTATCCAGTCGTAGATCCTCTAATGCATTATCTGGATGAGATTCTATTACTATGAAACAATCCCAAAAGGTAAATTTCTTTAATAATACTTCTGGAATACACTACATTACAGGGACTTAAGAAATCTATAATTTCTAAATGCGCATAGGACCTATAGGTTTTTTTTTCTTTCTTTTTCCCACCAAGGAACGGACTTTACTTATTTTTTCAAAGTAAGCTCCAATGTGGGGGCTTGAACTCACAACCCCAAGATCAAGAGTCACATGCTCCACCTAATAAGCCCAGCAGGCACCCCTTTTCTGTTCATTATTGAGATAAATTTACATACACATATATATTCACATTTTACTAACTGCACAAATTATAGGTGGACTATAGGTTTAATAAAAGTAAACTCAAAATTCCTTTGGAGCTGAATTTTCTTGCTATTATAATTTTAAAAGATCAAAACTGATAAAGTATGTATTCGGATAGTACTTAACCTCCTGTGGTCTTCAACAGACATCATCATGACCTACCTAGACCTCTTTCCTAGAAACCTGATGATTATCCTTGACTTCTTTTTTTTTTAAGATTTCATTTTTAAGTAATCTTTACATGCAATGTGAGGCTCAAACTTAAAACCCAAGATCAAGAGTTGCATGCTTTTCTGACTGACCCAGCCAGGCGCCCCTATCCTTGACTTCCTTCTTCCTTGACCAACATCTGTCATGCCACATGTCCTAATATCACACTTCTCCATATGGGGGTAGTATAGGAATGTGTAATTTCAGTGTGTGTTTAGAGCTAAAGTTAGTTCTGTCATTTGCCAGCTGTGTGACTTTAGGCAAATAATCTCTCTGGTGCCTCAGCATCCTCATCTGCAAAAAAGTGGATACAGTACTTTATGAGGATTTTAGAAATATTATATGAAATAATCCACATTAAGGCAGCCACACAGCTGGCAACATTAATTCTCATTATTAACTACCTTCACTTCCCTATCCTTATAATATCTGCTTTAGGTCAGGGGCTCAGTTTCTGTCTCCCCACCTAGCTACACCACTGTAAATTTCCTAACACCAACTCCTGCCTCTAATATTTGCCCCTTCAAATCCATTCATTCTCTACCCCACTTCAGGGTGACACATTTGAAATAAAATTTTCACCCTGTCACTCTCCAACTTAGAACTCTTTTTTTTTTGTTTTGTTTTGTTTTGTTTTTTTTGTTTTCCAACTTAGAACTCTTAAAGAGCCTACTACCACCTGCCAGGAGCCTACCCCCTACCACAAGCCAACCCCTAACTGCTTGAGCAGATACTACTCCCCAGTGATACTACCAACACCAATGGCTATCACTACACTAGCAGAGTACCTGGCTTAGAGCAATGTAGGAATACTGAATGAAAACTGGATGATGATATATAATTAAAAATTTGTGGGCAGCCCAGGTGGCTCAGTGGTTTAGTGCCGCTTTCGGCCCGCAGCGTGATCCTGGTGAACCGGGATCAAGTCCCGCGTCAGGCTCCCTCCGTGGAGCCTGCTTTTCCCTCTGCCTATGTCTCTGCTTCTCTCTCTCTCTCTCTCTCTCTCTCTCTCTGTCTCTCATGAATAAATGAATAAAATTTTTTAAAAAATTGTAAGTAAGGGGTGGCTGGGGAACACAGTCAGTTATGTGTCCAACTCAGTTTCAGCTAAGGTTATGATTTCAGGGTCATGAGACTGAGCCTCACGTCAGAAATCTGCTTGAGATTCTCTCTCTCCCTCTCCCTGTCCCACTCATGCTCTCTCTCAAATAAATAAAATCTTTAAAAAAATTTGTAAGTAAAGGGCTAATATCATCCTTGAGCTGATGCAAGCTTGCCTACGTATGACATCAGTCTCCTATAACACTGTTTCCTTGCAGTGGTAGTTAGGTAAATGCCTTGCTTATTGTATAGAACTATACCTGAACTGAGGGAGTTTAATGCCTCTATGAGAATGGAATGAAAGATTGGTAGAGAAAAGGTGGTATGTCGTCTATGTGACACTGTGACCCACATGCCTTGGCCCTCACCTGTAGCAGTCCTACATACCCTATGTGGGTTAGGAGGCAAAAAAAAGATACGGACTTGCTTTGCTACTAGGCCTCCTAATAAGATGAAGCAGCTATACCTGCTGTATCTCCTGCTTTGTATCCTATAAATGCCAAGTTAAAGGAAATGTTAGATTAATGTCTGTTGATTCTGTCATTCTGAAACTGTAACCAGAGTTGTGCAGTTACAAATTAACTTTGTAATTTATTTTATTTTAAAAGATTTTATTTATTTATTCCTGAGAGACAAAAATAGAGATACAGATACATAGACAGAGGGAGAAGCAGACTCCCCAGAACCCTGGGATCACAACCTGAGCTGAAGGCAGATAGTCAACCACTAAGCCACCCAGGTGCCCCATACTTTATAATTTAAAATTGACTTTCTAAACTGTCAGGTTTCTAAAACTGTAGCTTAAAGCAACCAATGGCAAGCTCCATATATGCAACAGTTTTACCTGGATGTTCTTTTATAATGATCCTCATATAACCAACTAGTCCATATGTCCTACAGATCAGAAGAGGTATTTGTGAATTCCAGAGGACATCCGCTAAACGTAGTAATGTACTGTAAAGGAAAGCACGATAAATAAGAACATAAGCAAATGGTTATATGCCAAACATGAAAATACCCTAAAATAAAGCAACTTTCTTACTAAGTAATAAATGCAAAGATATACACCTATTAAATTTATACAAGCAGGTCATGGACACCCTGGAAAAACAAGCAATTTCCACAGTTGCAGCAGTCTCACAGAAAATGTATCTTTTGGACTAGAAGGATATGAAAGCAACCTCTTTTGTGTTAGGGAAAATGTTATTGAAAGACACTTCCTAAACATTTCCATAACAAAGAGGAAAATATTTACAAAACCCTTAGGTACACTCCCAAGCACACTCTATAATTGTAACTAGTTTTTTTCATCAAAAAAATACCAATGTTTGGGATTCCTGGGTGGCTCAGCAGTTTAGCGCCTGCCTTTGGCCCAGGGCGCGATCCTGGAGTCCCGGGATTGAGTCCCATGTCAGGCTCCCTGTATGGAGCCTGCTTCTCCCTCCTCCTGTGTCTCTGCCTCTCTTTCTCTCTATCATAAATAAATAAATAAATAAATCTTTAAAAAAAATACCAATGTTTAATTTCATTGCTCTAAATATATATTAAGAAAAATTTCATACCTTAGTATTTTCTCTTCCCTATCTTTTTGATGTTGGGGATTTATAAGCACTTCCCATTAAACATTTCTGTGGAGTTTAAGAATTCTAAGAACTACAGGGGCACTTGGTGGTTCAGTCGGCTAAGCATCTGACTCTTGATTTTGGCTCAGATCATGATTTCAGGGTTGTGAGATGAAAAGCCCCACATCAGGCTCCATGCTCAGTGAGGAGTCGGCTTGGGATTCTTTTTCTCCCTCTGCCAACCCCACCCCGAATTGTAATTTAGAAATATGAATTTCTCTCTCTCAAATAAAGAAATGACTCTTAAAAAAAAAAAAGTAGAGATTTTGTAGAGAAAACAAAACTATGCAAATCTAACAAGACTAAAATAAAAACAAATTAACATAAAAATTTACCTTTCAGGAAGCTGAGTTGCAACCACAATGGTAAACCTACAGAAAAATGAAGGATCATTGTCTAGAAGGTTTTCTGGACTCTAAATAGGACACAGGAAAAAAATTTGACAATTTCACAATCATATTAAACATGGCAGAAACAGTTAAGCTATTTTTGAGCAAATGAGGCAACATGCTAGACTCAAATGTTAAAGTAATTCAACTCTCAATTAAACATAAATATACAGGAGATCCCTGGGTGGCTCAGCGGTTTAGCGCCACCTTCAGCCCAGGGCACGATCCTGGAGACCTGGGATCGAGTCCCATGTCGGGCTCCCTGCATGGAGCCTGCTTCTCCCTCTGCCTGTGTCTCTGTCTCTCTCTGTCTCTCTCATGAATAAATAAATAAAATCTTTAAAAAAAATAAATATACAAGATTCTAAATTCTAAATGGTAGGGTGCCTGGCTGGCTCAGTATAACATGGGACTCTTAATCTCAGAGTCATGAATTCAAGCCTCACATTGGGTGTAGAGATTATTAAAATAAATAAACTCAAAATTCTAAATTCTTAGGGCTTTGAATTATTAAAAAACTACACTTCCACATAAATAAATAATATGTATACATATATACCTCTTCCACAAAATTCCCAGAGACATCGTTATTTAATTCTTGTAAGAATTCCATGGCAGCTTGAGCTCGGTTCTTTTTAAAAACAAAGCATTTGACTTAAATTAGAAAAAATTTGGTTGAAATGTGACCCCTCACATTACAGATTAAGCAAGCATATTAAAAAATACCCAAATTTCATGCATAGATATGTTAACTCTGCTTTTCGTAGTATTTAAGCTGAGGCTCAACTGTAGTATTACTTTAAAAACTACTTAAGTGACTATATTATTTGTACCCAACTTTTCTGATTAGGCAAATGACCAGAAAACCTTGGGTAGCAGGCAGACATATTCTGGACCAAGTTTAGACTCACTGTAACCTCCCTACATTTACAATCCTATATGAGAGAGATAAGTCAAAGAAATAGTCATTTCCATCCAGAATATTGTACTATGTTGACTATTATGGCTTTGCAAGAATTTTAATATGGAACATACAAAAATAAAAGATATGCTATCTAACTCTTAAAAACCTTGCTAACCAAAAACAAACAAAAAACAAACCTTGCTAACCAGAATATTCCATCCTTTAAACATTTACAACTTATGTTGAACTCAAGGTTTAGCTTTAATACAGGATACAGCATAAAAACATAGACAGTACTTTTAAGTTCTTAAACTACCAAGTATATAAAGATTTGCAAGATAAAAAAAAGAGCTAATTTAACTTTTTTCTCAGAGAAGAAATAATCTCTTGAAAAGTCAAGGCTTTTTAAGCAATCAAAACATAGTGGCATCATTAGATGCTCACACGCAACTATATTCTATAATAAACTGATGGTTTACCTTCCCGATGCTGCTTCTTTGAAGGAAAAAACTAGAATAGAATTAAAGAAAAATTAAGGGCTTCTTTGACTACAAAGGAAAGGTTATTTGTTACACCAGGTATATTTCCTTCATATAATAACACTAACTGTATTTTGATTCTAGATTATAATAGCCTTCCTAGAGGATGATAACAGGATGAAACTTATAATCAAAGCCCAGGCTAATCAATGTTACCAAAGCCAGTACCACAGAATATAAATTTCGTAAGATACTGTGAGAGAAGAAAAATTCCCTGGTTTTACAAAGTTGGGGATATACTATATATTTCCCTCCTGGAAATTCATAATAAATATAACACATGTTATTAAGGCCTTGTATTATAGAAAGGTCTAACTTCATTTGGCCCATTCCCAAACTAATTTGACCATGGAATCCATTTGCTCATTTAGCAGCTATTAACATTTCCTAGAGCCAGTGTTCCACAGACTACACTTGGGAAATGCTATATTCAACTGCTTGCTTTTGCAGGTTAACTAAAACAGACTTATTCAGGTTTCTTCCTACACATACCCTTGTCATATCTCAAGGCCCAGATCTGAGGCAGGGTGCCATTTTGTAGCACAAAATCAGTGGCTCCATAAGAAAAAGAAACCTTATTCTTATCACATGCTGCTCTAACCAACCAAGTAAGCAAAGATAATAGGACTTTTTTTTTTTTTTTACAGAAAAAAAGGGCACTGCTATAGATACACTACCACCCAAAGAAAAAGTATCAAAGCTCAATACAAACTAAATTCCAACTTTCCTTGTATGAACTCACTGATGTCATACACTAACAAACATAATGAGAGAGGGCTGCCTGGGTGACTCAGCAGTTGAGCGTCTGCCTTCGGCTCAGGTCATGATCACGGAGACCCAGGATCACGGGTCTCACATCAGGCTCCCTACATGGAGCCCGCTTCTCCCTCTGCTTATGCCTCTGCCTCTCTCTCTCTCTGTGTCTCTCATGATAAATAAATAAAATCTTTAAAAGATATATATATAAATCTTAAAAAAACATATATAAAATATTAAAAACCATATATATAAAAATCTTAAAAAAAAAAATATATATATATATATATATATATAAAATGAGAGATTCCAGCCTCCAAATTCCTGAAAAGAGCCTGTAATTCAAATCTGGGAATGCTTTGGAAGTCTGTATTGTGATCATCTTTAAAAAATAACATACAGCCCATCTTTAAAGCAGCATTTTTACAGAGGCAAAGGAGTGTACAGAGAGTTGTGCCTGGACTGAGCTCAGAAGAAACACAAATAAAAGGTAGTTATTATTCTTATAATCCGAAAATATTTTTTTTCAAAAATACAATTATTTTAAATTATGTACTAACCCCTAGGAATCAATGCAAGGACTTAGAAATTGTCTAGATTTCACAGATCAAGGAATAATGACTGCTCCTTTGCACTAATAACAACAATAATGACAATAATGCTGGGTACCTTTTATTAATGGCCTATCTGATGGACACTGTGCTAACACTTTACCTATACTGATTTACTTCACCTTCACCATAATCCTAAACACGGGGATTATTTCCACCTGAGAGTCAAGTCACCTTGATTGAGGAGGTGAAGTTGGGATTTAGGCCTTACTCTCCTGTGACAGTGAACTGCCTTCCCTAACATACATGTGTTTGAAAAGAATAGAACATACTTATTTCCAGCATCTTCTCCGCTGACCTGATTTCCATCAATAATTGTAAATGAACCAATACCTGGAAGACCAAACAGAGTCAGTCAAGAACACATATTTCTAGTTCAAAACTATAAGGAGTAAATTTACAATCACAGAACTACATTACCTGGTAGTACCAAGTTTTTAAGAATTTCAGTTCCTGTCGCTGTTGCATTTATTAGGCAAACATGAGCAGATTCTAAAGCCTCTTGTCCATGATCACCCCACAACCTACAAAACAAGACACAAATTCGACATTTCTCAAACTTTCATACAAATGCAACTTTCTTGTTTGCATAGTGATCTCTGATCTTCAAAGTGTTCTTGCACAGAATGGCTGATGTGATAACCATGGTAAACACGTGAGACAGGAAGAACAGCAGGGGTTATACTGATTACGTAGCTGAGTAACCTAAGACTCAGACAGGTTGATGCCTCCCATGATTAGAAGGGGATCAAATCAGTACTAAAAACTTGGTCTTCCAGCTCCTTGTCCATTAGTCTTTTCAAGCCAGATAACATACAGAACAGATATTTTAGATATATTCATTAACATTAAAGAACTGCCTTAGACTTAAAACCTATTTTGTTCTCTATTTCATTTCTCTTTAAATTACATAGGCCAGGGGATCCTTGGGTGGCTCAGCGGTTTAGCGCCTGCCTTTGGCCCAGAGCTTGATCCTGGAGTCCCGGGATCGAGCCCTGCGTCAGGCTCCCGGCATGGAGCCTGCTTCTCCCTCTGCCTGTGTCTCTGTCTGTCTCTCTCTACGTCTATCATGAATAAATAAATAAAATCTTAAAAAAAAAAATTACATAGGCCCAGTATATTTAAGATCTTGATGTAGAACTTACCCCTGTAATATCTCCAAGAGTGAGGAAAACTTTACCAAGAAAACTGAATTATCGTTATCTGAAGTCTCACATTGACTTCTAAAGGAGTGCTTTAAAATATAATACCCAATGCTCATTTTAATAGCATGATTAATAAATGCATACACTAACAAACTCAAAGATATAATAAGGATTAGAAATATGTTATAACCTGATTTGCACTGGCATATCATTAGCGAGGCAAGGAGCATGATCATACATGCATCATGGCATCTGGCCAAATCTGGTTATCTTCACCCAGAAAGCCTACTATCTTTTCTTCTTCTAAGTATAGGAAGTACAAAAATCACTAGAAAAATGCCACAGTCTGGAAGACTGAGGCTTTAATGTGCTTCCTCTGTCACCTGATCTAAAGCAGATTCCGTTATTGTGTAGCCAGTATGCCTTCCAGAGCACATCAGAACTACTTCAACTGTTTTTTTTTTTTTTTTAATTTGAGGAACATTCATCTCTCAATTCCACTCTAAGCTACATGAGGGCCCAGATAACTCCCTACATGCACCACTGGAGCCCCAATGCCTGGCACACTGCCTTGCCCAGAGTAAGTGATCACTGAACAGCTGTCAAATGAATGGAGGAATAGCCTAGAAGAACCAGAGAAGCTGGAAACATTAGTTTTTCCTATGAAAGTAGGGCACACAGAACACACCTGACAAATCTGGTGGATGGATGTTTGGGTATTCAGATAGTGAGCCTAAGAGAATATTGGTGCATCTCTAGGTAATGTGTTTCAAGAAAGAGGCCAGATAAGAAATCAATCCTCTTAGCTCCCTTGCAGGCCTAACTATGAATAGCACGGCCTTGCTGACTGCAGCTATGAAAAGTAAAATTTGGTCCTTAACTGGATTAGACTCAGCAAAAACTTTCTTTTGTGGGACACCTGGGTGGCTTAGTGTTTGAGTGTCTGCCTTTGGCTCAGGGTGTGATCCTGGAGTTCAGGGATCAAGTCTCACATTGGGCTCCCCGCGGGGAACCCCCTTCTCCCTCTGCCTATATCTCCGCTTTTGTCTTTGCCTCTCTGTGTCTCTCCTGAATCAATAAATAAAATCTTAAAAACAAAACAACAACAACAAAAAAAAACCTCTCTTTTGTTGCAGTTACTTAGTAACATAAAATATCTTCTCAGATCTGTCTTGTATGGTTATATCTGAATTCAAAACACAACCAATGCTAAGAATTTACAAAACAACACAAGTTGATTACAAGAGCTCTGTCACCTTGCTTCCTTTCCCAGAAGCTTGGGAGCAGAGGGATATGCCTGAGAACATGCTCTGAAAAGGCAAGAAGGGCCTATGTTTACATACTCACTCAAATACAGGGGAGACTGGGCCAGTTATCTAACTTCTCCAAGACTGTTTCCCCATCTACAATGCCAAGAGAACGTCTGCTTCAAAGATGCTCTCAATGGTTCCTGGGTGGCTCAGCTGGTTGAGCATCTGCTTTCGGTTCAGGTCAGGATCCCAGGATTCTGGGATTGAGTCACATCAGGCTCCCTGCTTGACAGAGAACCTGCTTCTCCCTTTCCTGCTCCTCTCTGCTTGTGTTCTCACTCTCTCAAATAAATAAATAAAATCTTAAAAAAGAAAAGAAAAAAAGATGCTCTCAGGCTTAAGTGCCCAAAGGCCCTAATGCAGGAAAAGGCTATAGGTGCATATGGGAGTTCCAGGGGACATATAGGGACATACTGTAACTTCTCTGTGCTTGGCGGGGGGGGGGGGGGGGGGGGGGGGGGGGGGGGGTCCTCCAATGCTTGGGGACCAAGCATTTGTGTTACTTCCATTGCCTTAATGCATAGAAGATGCTCAACAGGGGAATCCCTGGATGGCTCAGCGGTTTAGTGCCTGCCTTTGACCCAGGGTGTGATCCTGGAGACCCAGGATTGAGTCCCATGTTGGGCTCCCTGCATGGAGCCTGCTTCTCCCTCTGCCTGTGTCTCTGCCTCTCTCTCTGTGTGTGTCTCTCATGAATAAATAAAATATCTTAAAAAAAAAAAAAAAAAAGATGCTCAATAAATAAGAAATGTGGAGTGTAGGAGTAAAGGAAAGGGAAGAGGAATTAGCCAAGGACCTGCCTGATGGCTTGGACTTGCAGTGTCCACTAAAGTAGCCATTAACTCCATCTGGCTACTGAGCACTAAAAAATGAGGCTGGGAAGTCGGAACTGAGATGTGCCTAACAGTGTAAAATGCCAGATTTCCAAGACAGTGGGGGGGGTGGGGGGAGTAAAATATCCCTAATAAATGTTTATACTAAGTGTGAAAATGGTAATATTGTGGATATACTGGGTTAAATGTACTAAAATGAATTTCACCTGTTTCTTCTTTTTTAACGTGGCTACTAGAAAATGTGGTCACCCCATCCGCGGCTCACACCCGACGGGCATCTACTCCGGCTGGACGGCGCGGCCCGGGGGGTGCAGCCGACCCCCGACTCTGCTACACGAGCGGCGGGCGCGCAGCGAGGCGGGGCCGGCGGGGCCGCGGACCTCGAGCCGCACTCCGCGTGGACCCCCGGGGGCGCCCGGGCCCCAGGCCGCCAGCCCCGCCCGCCCCGCCCGCCCCGCCCCCCGCCCCCCGGACCCCGGACTGCCCGGCCCGGCCCGGCCCGGCCCAGGGAGGCCTGCAGGAGGCCCGACGCGCCGCCCGCTCGCTCAGGCCCGGCCGGGACGCAGGGGAGCCCGCCGGCCGCCCGCCCGGCTCGGGGAGCCCCGGCTCACCTCAGCTGCCGGTCGTACTTCTGCTCCTTGAGCAGCTTCCCCGGTTGCGCCATGGCCGCACCCGCCGCGCGAACAGCCGAGCCGCGCCGAGCGCCGCCGCCACCTCCACGAGCGCGCAGGCGCACTGAGCGCCTGTCGCCGCCGCCGGCAGGGGGCGCCACCGCCTCACTGCGCACGCGTGGCCGGCAGCCTGGGAGCCCGCGGCCCGAGCCCGCCGCGGGTCTGGGCCCCGGGCAGGAGCCCTGCAGGTCCCCCAGTCCTAGCTTTGTACCTGCAGTCCCCGGGGGCCCCTCGGGCTCTGGGACCCGGCACGTTTGGTTTTTAACCACGTACTGTTTGTGAAACTTGCTCTTACCTCTCAAATCCTCTGTTCCTCTGTGCAGTCAGGATAAATGGGTCTCCTATTTCTCTTGTGTAGATAATAACCTTCACTATTATGATCCTTACTGGCCATTCATTTCTTCCACCCTCTCCTGCAACGAGCCCGCAGGAGGGGCTGTTTGAAATCACAAAGTTAGTTGCTCCCAGCTGCAGATCCAAAGACAAATAGGTACCTGGCCCTGTTCTTGAGAAGGTCACAGGCTCTCCTATAAATAGAGGGAAGCTGGAGTCCTGAAAGGTGCCCGGAGGAACGCTACCCACTCCTCCTCTTTTCCAGGAATGTTTCACATCGCGTGGACAAAGAATGTTTTGAGCAGAAGGAACACCAGGTTGTCATTCCTGGGAGGCAGAGAAGGCATGGCAGGATGGAGGCTCCAAAGGAAGTGTGATGTGGGGAGTTAGGTGAAGGGTAAGACATGATCAGGGGAGGCCTGAGAGACAGTAGGGGCAAGGTCATGAGCCCCCCCCCCCCCCCTCCGTGAATATAAATGCAAGAAAGAATGTAAAGCCCTCTACTTTCTGTGAAGAGTCACTTCTCCGGAAGAGGATAGCTGCCAAGGAAGAGAGTTACCCCAAGAGAAAGGGGGAAAGGAGACAGGAAGCCAGAAGAGGAGCAGGGAGGGAGATGAGGGTTTGTTCCCTTCTATCTCCTAGACCCTACAGGCACTCTCAGGTTAAAAATTGCCTAAAATAAGGTGAAAATGAGTACAGATCCCAGCCTTGAACCCACCCTTGAACCCACCCTGGGATGGGGATGGGAGGAGGGACTGTTTGACAGTAATGATGGAGTGAGATGATGGATGCAATTTCCCTGGGTGCTGTCCCCAGGATCCGGGTGGGGCACACCTTCTTATGACTTCCCTAGCCCTTACCCAGCATCCATGGATTACAACTGATGGGAAACAGAGGCATGAGGCTCTCCCAACACGTCATGTGTTTCTGCTCTCACATTTCCTTCTACAGTGGGACAGGTAAAATATAAGGGATAATAAAATACACCCAGGGAATGTGAGAAGGTCAAAAGGCAACAGGTAAGAGTTCACTGCTTAACTTCTCATGCTCCGTGCAGTCATGGTCTGCATGAAAGGAAACGTCCCCAAATTTGATGGGGGAAGTCATAATGCCTATGAAGAAATGGATGAATTTTACAAAGGTTTGTGTTGGTGGAGTCTGGAAGATACCACACAGCATCAGTTTCCTAGAACTGCTGTAACAAAGTACCACAAACTGGGTGGCTTAAAACTATAGACATGTCTGGACACCTGGCTGTCTCAGTCATTAGAGCATGCAACTCTTGATCTTGAGGTTGTAAGTTCGATCCCCATGTCAGGTGTAGAGGTTCCTTAAAAATAAAATCTTTAAGAGGAAAAAACTATTTTAAAAAAACCTACAGAAGTGTATTGTCTCCGAGTAAAGCTCAAAGTCTGAAATCAAAGTGTGGGCAATATGTTCCCTCTGCAGCCTGAAGAGAAGAATCCTCCTGGCCTTTCTAGCCTCTGGCAGTTGGCTGGCAACGCTTGACCTACAGCTGCAACATTTCAGTCTCCGCTTCCATCATCACATGGTAGTTAGTCTCTCAAATCTCTGGATCTCTTCTCAAGAAGACACCAGTCACAATGGATCAGGGCTCACCCCAATGGCCTCATCTTAACCTGACCTCATCTGCAAAAACCCTGTTTCCAAGTAATAGCACATTCACAGGTGCTAGGGGTTAGGACTTCAGCAACTTTTGGGGGGAATCCAAGTCAATCCATAATAGTGTGTAAAGGTGCCTTTGCTGGATTTGTGGAGGTTGATTAGACAGAAACCTTGCCACCTGAGAACTGAGGGCCCATCAATGCCTTTTTCCCGTTGTGGAGGACAGAGAATCAGACTAGGTATCAAATTAGGAAACCATGACCTCATTAAGTTAAGCCATTAGTTTTCAAGTGTGATCCTGGACCAGCAGCATAGCATCATCATCACCTCTGAACTTGTTAGAAATGCAAATTCTGAGGCCCCCTCCCAGACCTGCTGAATCAGAAGCTCTGGGGGAGAGGTCCGGGGAATGGTTTTAATAAGCCCTCCAGGGATCCCTGGGTGGCGCAGTGGTTTGGCGCCTGCCTTTGGCCCAGGGCGCGATCCTGGAGACCGGGGATCGAATCCCACATCGGGCTCCCAGTGCATGGAGCCTGCTTCTTCCTCCGCCTGTGTCTCTGCCTCTCTCTCTCTCTCTGTGACTATCATAAATAAATTTTTAAAAAAAAATTATTAAAAAAAAAATAATAAGCCCTCCAGGTGATTCTGATGCACACTCAAGTTTAATAACCAGTGACCTTGGGATCCCTGGGTGGCTCAGCGGTTTGGCACCTGCCTTCAGCCCAGGGCCCGGTCCTAGAGACCCGGGATTGAGTCCCACACTGGGCTCCCTTCATGGAGCCTGCTTCTCCCTCTCCCTGTGTCTCTGCCTCTCTCTCTCTCTGTGTCTCCTATGAATAAATAAATAAAATCTTAAAAAAATATATAACCACTAACCTAGCCCAACCCCTCACACAAAATAAGTGGGAAAGCAGCCCCATAAGTACAATAGTGCCCCCTTTTACTGAGTGCTTACTATCTTCCAAAAGCAGATCCTTGCCATGCATCATGTCATTTTGTGCTCACTCAATGCATTAATACTGTTGCTCACCCCATTTCATAGACCAGAGAGCAGAGACTTGGTGAGGTGAGTAAAATTTCAAAGCCTCACAGCAACTAAAAAGATGGTACAAGGATTAAGAAACAAACACCCCAAGGGATCTGGCCAGATAGACTCCAGCTCAGATCAATTATTTTACCCACTCAAGTTGGTCTTGGTTGGGGGAGACTGGATCCTTGGGCTCCCAGGCAGTTTGGGGCTACCTCTGCCCTGGAAGAGCTTACAATATGTGGAAACCAGCCAGAAAGAGTGAGTCATGACCCAGTACACCCTCCCTGGCCTCCACCGCTATCTCTCCCTTCCTGCCCTTGCCTATCGTAGCCCTTCTCATGCTGGTGCTCTTTGGCCAATTTCTTGTCTTTCTCCCTTACCACTCCCCTGAGGCAGGTGTGGCTCTATAATGTTTACATGCCTGGCCCAGAATGTAGCATACTAAGTCTTCAATAAATGCGTGTCGAATGAAAGAATAAACTTTGGAAACTACTTCCACTTTACTTTCTCATTTTCAAATGCCTTACTGGCAATATGTATATCTTTGGATTTGGTGATTCCACATTTAGCAACTTGCCCCAAGAAAATCATCAGACATATACACACGCACATACAAAGATGTATAAGGATGTTCACTGTAGTGCTATTTACAATAGTGAAAACTAGAAACAATCCATACATTACTGTGGAATCATTAAGTGTCAGGCCCTCTGAGGCTGATCAAGCAAAGAAATGCTTACCATAGGGCATTAGGTAAAACAAACAAACAAACCACTGGTCACAAAGCTACACATGTGATTCTGATTGTTTTTTCAGTACTGCTAATACATATCTAAAAAAGTCTGGCAGATGGTCACTGAAATGTTAATACTGTTGATTCTTAGGTAAAAATATGACCAGTAGTTTTAATTTCTTTTCTGTGTTTTTGTGATTCTTCCAAGTTTTCTGCAATGGATAGGTGTCACTATTATAATTGCAAAAGGAATGTTTGGGGTTCTAAATGTGCCCAACAAAGCTAAGGAAAAGGGGAAAGAATAGAGGTTCTAGGATCTGAGGAGTACATCCTTGACACCAGGAGTTTCACAGACGTCATGTTACCTGACCATCCTATTAGCCTTCTAGACTCTCTATTCCATTTTATAGATGAGAAGACAAGTTCAGAGAGGTAAAGTAATTTGCCCTAGGTCACACAGCTGGGTATGCTGGGCGCCACATCTGGGTTTAGTCCATCCCACTGTATGTACACACATACATGCATACTTGGAGTGGAAATGTTTTTTAAAAAATATAACAAGCTGTAATTTTGAGTTTAGAGTCTCTAGGCTACAGAGCTTCTGGCCTGGCCTGTGGACCCTGTGTATCACATACAGTGACAGAGTCACATCTAGTGCATATAATGCTATTTGTTGGAACAGCATTAGACATCTGTTGTCTCAACCAATAATCACAGGATTTCCATGAGGTGGGCAGGGCAGGGACCATCCCCTCATCACCTTGAAGAGCAAAGACATTGTCCCTGGGAGAGGAAGTGAGATCTGCTCAAGGTCACTTGATGAATGAGATATGGTAAGCTGTTCCTGCCCTCCTCCCCCAGCCCTTCATCATAGCCCTCACTCCCACCTACCCCTCCTGTGGTCCCCCTCCCTTATAAATGGGTGAAATCCAAAAGCCACTAATGCCAGTGAGACCAAAGAGTAAACTTTGGGTCAGTGAAATCAATTCATTTACAGAGACAGCACATAATTGAGACAGGCGGCGCCTGAATTGGGGATATCGGTTTTCCCAAATTGACCCAGATGGGCTGCTGGGGCAATGGGGCTTCCCCTGAAATGGGCAGAACCAGGCAGAGTGCATCAGCTCCTCTCACCTGCCTGAGTGCCCAGCACTCCAGGCCCTGGAGAAAATTGCTGAAGATGGAGTGCAGGAAGGAAAGAATTAGACCAACTTGTATTTGGTTGTTAAAGAGGTAAGAGTTTCTTTCAGAAGGTACAAAAGAGTAAGCAGTAGTGTCTTTCCCACCCTCATTCCCGCATCCTCTCCCACCCTTCCTGTCTCCCAATCTCCTTCCTGGAGGCAAACACTCTCCCAAGCTTCTCTTGTGTCCTTCCAGAGAAAGTCTTGCATATATGCAAATGACAATCAAATTTAAAATCCACTTCCTCCCCCTCTCCATGCTTTGAGACATGTAGAATAAGGGACTCAGCAGCCCTGGATTTTTATCTTTGCTCTGTCACCGTGTTCCCTAACTCAACTTCTTTGAGTCTTCCTTTCCTCATTTGTAAAAAGGGGGCAAAAATCCGCGTAGGGCTGCTGTGCAGATGAAATTGGATGCAAAATGATATGAATAATTCCGACTTTTTGTATTAAATACTATAAATAAATATGGAATAGGCCTGGGCCATTCTGAAGGAGAAGTGGATCGATGAAGTCGATACACTTGGGCCCCCCTCCCAGACCCTAAAATGTTACCACTCCTCCAGGAGAAGGATGGCTGCCTTCTCTAGGACTGAGCAAGCCTTTTTTTTTTTTTTTTAAAGATTTTATTTATTTATTCATGATAGACATAGAGAGAGAGAGAGAGAGAGAGAGAGAGAGAGAGAGAGGCAGAGACACAGGCAGAGGGAGAAGCAGGCTCCATGCCAGGAGCCTGACACGGGACTTGATCCCGGGACCCCAGGACAGCGCCCTGGGCCAAAGGTAGGCACCAAACCATTGAGCCACCCAGGGATCCCCAAGCCTTTGTCTTCTAGGTCTTAGGCTGCCAGTTCTGGCTTAGACCTGGAGCCTTGACAAGGTTGCATGCTGATCTTGGGGGCCCCATCCCCTGAATCTCTATCATAAGTCTCTTGCCCCTACCTGACAGTAAGGGCGTCTTCCAGATTCTGGGTAAGAGAAGGGCATCTAGGCAGAGCTGGGAAGTCACTGACCAATCTTGGCCTAGCCAACCAGTTGTCAATTAATCTCCACAACTCTAACTCGAGGAACTGAGGTTCAGAGCCTAGAAGAGGGGAACTGAGATAATTGCAGAGATGTAGGAGAGTCAGCCAGATAAGATGGCAGATTCCTTTAGAAGATCAGCCAAGAGCAGGTCCTGAAATAGTCTCCTCTGGTCAAGGTCAAATGGCCCTTCACCTCCTGTCGGGTACAGGTCCCTGGGTGGGATCATTTGTTTGTCCTTCCATCCACCCATCTATTTGTCTTCCCCAAACTGCCTGCTGAGGCCTAGACAGAGACAAGCCCTATCCTTGGCACAAGGCCACATCCTAAGATGAATCAGATTGGGCGGTCTGATGCCAGTGGGTAGAAGACAGAGGACGCACCCATTGAGGAGGGCACAGAAAGGACCAAGGCTCGAGGTGGGAAAATGTTGGGCCAAGGCAGTCAGTGAGGTTGAGTAAAGGGTGGAGGGCCTGAGCTCCCAGCAGGTGTGCCGAAGGTCATGGAGAGGCAAGGAGAGGAAGGACAAACCAGCAGGCTGTAGGAGGACAGGCAAGAAGCCCTGGAGAGAAGTAGGAGCCATGGTGAGAAGAAGAGGGTGGGAGTCAGGGTCTCAGATTTGCTTCTGTGAGGCAGTCAGCTCTTGACCATCTATCTTCATGCTCACTGCTACTTCTTCCCCATTCCCCCTTTGGGACCAGGGGTTTGGATGGCCAGTCCTGCCCCCTCTCCTACCCTAGGCTCCTAGACTCCCATAACCATAGGCCTCTTGCCCCCAGCTCCAAAGAGAAGTGGTAAAGAGCACAGTGTCCAGAGTGAGACCAACTGGGCGTTAATCCCTTGCGAGCTGCACAGATTGTTTTACCTCTCTAGGCTTCACTCCTCTCTCTGTGAAAGAGGGCTCTTGGCTGTACCACTCAATGTCCAGGGTAGCTAAGAGAGTTAGATGACAGGAAGGACCCAAAGCTTGGCCCAGCACCTGCCACAGTGTGTGGCTCCAGTTCTAAACACTTGAGGGTCAATGCGCTTTGCAGTTTAGAGGGGACTCTCCTCCAGTCCCAGAGGACTTGGAACCCAGAGTCCAGATACCGGGTAAGGGGACTTGCGGCTCAGGCACAAGCCCCGGGATGGGATGGGATGGGATGGGATGGGATGGGATGGGATGGGATGGGAGGGGATGGGAGGGGATGGGAGGGGATGGGAGGGGATGGGATGTGGAGAAACCAGGGTAGTCCTCTGCACAGTGCAGTTCAGAGCCTGTACACGTGAAAAGGAGGGAGAGTCGTCCAGCCGGGCGGCGAAGGGAGGTGGGGAGTAGGGGAAAGCTTTACGTCCCCTGAGTCCCCATCTGGACACCACTCTGGGGTTCAACTGGCCTGCGGGCGGGCGGGGGCGGGGCACCTGCCGGGGGTTGGGGGGCGGGTCCCCCGGGAACTGCTCCTCCCGCGCGCCGCAGCTTTAAGAGGCTGCTCGGCGGCAGCGAGCGGGGCCGGAGCCGCAGCCGGAGCCAGCGGGACTGAGCGGCGCAGGCAGGGGCAGCGCTGCGGGTCCAGGAGCGGCATGACCGGCCACCACGGCTGGGGCTACGGCCAGAACGACGGTAGGCGCAGCCCCCGGCGGCCCGACCCTGCAGCCGGGGGGCTCTCCCGGCCCGCGAGCCCCTCCCCCCGGGCCGCCCCAGAAGCCGGGCTGCTGGCCCGGCCCGAGCGCTGGCTGCCCGGCTGCGGGCCCAAAGTCCGCGCTGCGCCTCGGCCCGCGGGCCGCCGGGCATCCGAGCGCGCGTCCTGCCGCCTCCTCCGCGCAGCCCCCCACGGCCGCGCTCGCCGGCCCCGGGCGCGACGGTCACCGCGGCGGGCGCGGGGCGAGGCGGCCCGGGGGGCGAGGCGGCCCGGGGGGCGCGGGGCGCGCGGGGCGGGGCGGGGAGCGCGGGGGCTGGGCGGGGAGCGCGCGCGGCGTGGGGGGACCTCCCGGGAGCCGGGCTCCGCCGGACGAGGGCCGGGGGCCCCGGGAGAGTTTCCCCCGAAGCGCCGGAGCTCCGGAGTCAGCAGGTACGTGAGGGAGGAGGGGCTCGGGGGAGCACCGTGTGTCTGGGTGTCTCCATCGAGCGCGGTGTCTGAGCACGTCCTGGGGGGAAGCGTGGGAGCGCGTAGCCCGCATCAGCCTCCTGGTCTCACTGGGAAAATAGCTCGCGGGTCCTGCCTGGTTCCCTTAGGACGCAGAGGAAGGGCGGAGAGAGCCAGGGGGCCTCAGTGTGGGTCTGGGGCAGGTCAGTTACCTTTTGGGCTTTTTTTTACCAAGCTGGGGTGGGGTGTGCGGTAAGGGCTTCCCGCTTTCCATCAGGTGGACAGTGAGGACCCAAGGTCCCTGCTGCCAGAAGGAAATCCCAGGCAGGGTAGGTGGACGTGGGGAGAAAGGGCAGTGCTGGTGAGAGGAACAGCGCTCATCTCCCCTTTCCTGGGGAGAGGTAGTCACTCTTTGAGGGCGAGTGGAGCTCCGGTGCTCGTCTGGGGGTTAGGAGGTTGCGGTGGGCCAGAGGGAGCTAGGGAGTTGCTGTGATGTGTCTGGCTGCCTCTGGGACACAGGGACACAGGAGCATATTTTGGAGGGGAGACACCCCCCCCCCGCCCCCAGATCTGGGCATGAAAAAGCTGGAGACGTTGAGGAAAAGACAACAGAGATCAGCAGAGTTGGAGAGAGAGGCAGAGAAGGGGCAGATTGACAGAACCCAGAGATCATCTTCCCTCCAGCACCTGCTCTGAGCTAGCTTCTGGGTGCTTCCTCCAGAATCTCGGTCCCCTGACTCTATCCTCTGCTCGTCCTGCCCACCAGCTCTGAGCCTACAGTATCCTCTATAGCCGGCCGCCCTCAGGCCACTGCCGTTCACCCAGCCAGCCCCGGGTCATTCATTCTAGGGGCAGTGAGGGAGGGAGGGACAGAGGATAGAGGTGCCGGCATGCGGCATGCTCACAGGACTTCAAAAATAACCCAGTGGGTCTGGGCCACGATTCTGAGTCATCCATTGGGGACACAGCTCTGTCGGCACCTGCTGCTGTTTTCTCAGGAAAACTTAAGAAGCCAAAAACGGGGAGAAGCACCAGCCGGCAATAGCTCTAAAAATAGGTTGTATCTCAGGATGTTCCCCAGGGAGATGCCGAGCCTTTCGGCTGCAGATGGAGCCTCTGGGAGGCAGGTGGTGGGCGCTCGTGGGTGTGCACGCAGGTGTGTGTGTGTGTGTGTATGTGCTTCACAAGCATGTGTTTTGCTATAGTCTTTCATTGCAGACCTGGGTTTGCAACAGGGAGTGTTTGTGCGTGATGGTGCATGTGTCAGGTGTAGTCGTCAAGATTGTGTGTGTGTGTTTGTACACATTTTTTACTGGGCCCTGCCACTCTGGGCCTGATGAACTCAGGTCACTGTGCACCTATGTGTGCGCACATGAAATTCTCTATAGATCTGTAGGCATGTGCCTGGGGAGGGCAGTTGTGGCTGCCTATGCACATGCTATATGTTTATACCAGTACCCAAGTTTGTGTGTGTGTATGAGTGCGCGAGTGCGTGTGAGCACATGCATATGCATGAACGGCCCTCAGTTATCTGTGAAACAGAGATCATGATGGTTTCTGTTTCGCAGTGTGATTGTGAGGAGCAAGTGAATGTCACAGAGCCAAAGTTAGGTTGACTTTAGCTTTTGTTATTATTATTATAAATACCAACACCAATGTGCTCAAGATGTGGGAAGAGGCCAGATACCTGGTAGGGCCAGGTGAGGGACTGCAGAGGCCTGGGGCCCTCTGTGAGCTTGTATTGGGAGTTGGGGAGGAGTCACTGCCTAGCACCGCCCCTGGGCTTGAGGCTATACTGTGCTCCATTCCATTAATTAGCTCTCTAGGCCTCCTGTCACCTCTGGGAGGAGAGTTTTAGTGAGGCCATTTTGCAGCTCCACAGCAGGGGCTAACATCTGAAGGGTTATCTCCATCCCCCATGGGCGTCCTCTGCCTACAGCACAGAGATCCAAGCTAGCCTGAGCCCTCCCCTCTCCACACCTCTAGGCCCCTCACAGTGGCACAAGCTGTATCCCATTGCCCAAGGAGACCGCCAGTCACCAATCAATATTGTGTCCAGCCAGGCTGTGTACTCACCCAGCCTGAAGCCACTGGAGCTTTCCTATGAGGCCTGTATATCCCTCAGCATCACCAACAATGGCCACTCTGTCCAGGTGGACTTCAATGACAGCGATGACCGAACTGGTAAGTGGTCCTTGCCAGAGGCTGGCTCTCCTCTCACTGGGGTAGGCTCAGGAAGGGCAGCATGCTGTGGTGGGGAAAGAAGGCTCCACCTCTCACCAACTATGAAGCCTTGTGCTGAGCCTCAGTCTCCTTATGCATAAAATGGGAGTGATAAGACCCTCATTTCCTCTCTAGGGTCATAGGAAGGAAAAATGAAAAATGGAAGTGATGTGTGTAGTGCTGGCATACAGCAGATGCTCATGAAATGCAAATTCCCTTCCTTCTCTTTCATTTACTGCTTTAGGTCAGGTTTGTTTTTACTCCAGGCCCTGTCACTGACCTACTGTGTGGTGTGATCTGGCTCAGCCCAGCAGAGAGAAGAGCGCCTAAGTGTTCTGTGTGTGGGGTCCCTTGCTAGGGTCTGGGTAACTCTCTCATTCCTCTCAAGAACCCACCTCTAAGATGAGCAAGCAGAGACTCAATGAGCTGGGGAACACCAAAATTGGCCTGGTCGCTCTCCAAAGGTCTTCTCTCCAACACACCCACAACCTCAGGATTCCAACCAGCTTGGGCCACAGAGAGACCAACAGGAACCTCTATCTGTTTACCCTGCGTTAAGAGTCCAGGTTCTTTCAAAATAAATTCCTAGACAGAAGCCTCAGGAGTGCTCCTTAGTGAAGAGATTTTGTCCTTATGAATAGTCCTATGAGGGGTAAAGCAGGGCTAGGAGGGAACCTGCTAGAGTTTCTGGTGTAAGGAAGTAACTGGTACTCTGCTCCTCTCTACCTCTCCACACACACACACCGAAAGCACACAAGGGCATTTAAGTTTCAAGTAGAAAATCAAAATGTAGAGAAGCAGAGGGAAGCCAGAGAAAAATGATCTTAGTTGCTTAGCCCTGAGTTCCCTGGTAGGCTAGGAATAAAGGGAAAGAGGATCAGCTATAGTTCTTGTTGCAGAAGGCAAGAAATCCAGCAGAGCCTCAGAAGACAGCCAACATTTTCCCATACTGAATTTTTTTTTAAAGATTTTATTTATTTATTCATGAGAAACAGAGAGAGAGAGGCAGAGACACAGGCAGAGGGAAAAGCAGGCTCCATGCAAGGAGCTCAATGTGGGACTCGATCCTAGGTCTCCAGGATCAGGCCCTGGGCTGAAGGCAGCGCTAAACCTCTGAGCCACCTGGGCTGCCCCCCATACTGAATTTTTATTTTTTATTTTTTTAAAGATCTATTTATTTATTTATTCATGATAGACACACACACACACACACACACACACACACAGAGAGAGAGAGAGAGAGAGAGGCAGAGACACAGGCAGAGGGAGAAGCAGGCTCCATGTCAGGAGCCCGACGTGGGACTCGATCCCAGGACTCCAGGATCGCACCCCGGGCCAAAGGCAGGCACCAAACCACTGAGCTACCCAGGGATCCCCCATACTGAATTTTTAATAAAAATTCTCACCCAGAGCTTTTTTTAGGGGGGAGGGACATGGAGCTTTTAAGGACCCTAAATGACTGTCTATAAAGGAGCAATTTTCATATGACTACCTTTTAATAGCCTTCAAAGGGCACTGAGGGTTCAATTCAGTAGCTTAGTGAAGGCCATTGTCGTTGGGAAGTGGGGAGGCAGCCCAAAGGGGCATGCCTCTGGATCACCGATCCAGTGGTTTACTTTGAAGTCTGGCTCCCTCTCCTACCAGAATACCCAGGTTTGAGGAGTCAGCAAGTCAGCAAAAAGAGAGTAGGCTTGGGAGTGAGACAGTTGGGGCTCTGCTGCTCACCAGCCTGGGACTTTGGGCAGGACACCTGCTTTTCTGAGCTTCAGCCATACATCTGTCCAATGGTTCTACTCAAGGCCACATTGGGGGTTGATGCTAGCAGAGTGCTGAATACATGTGGAGTGCACAGCGAATGGTAGTATATTCTGTGGTCAGGACAGAGGGAGAGGGCTACAGAAGCCAAGCTCAAAGGGTTAGGTGGGAGTTTACTCCCTGAGAGACCACACTGCAGCATCCCAGGGGCAGCATGCTTAGAGGGGTGGGCCCCCACAGATCATATCAGGGAGCTCAGCCTGCCTCTCCAGGATGGCACAGCCTGATTGGGCCCCTGCCCTGGCCACCCTTCCAGACTCCCTTTGTCAACCCTCCAACAATGCAGTGGACAGACCCTGCTTCTCAGTTAAGGCCAGGTAGCAAGGAAGGGCCTTTGGACTGTTTGGTTATACTCTTCCTCATGGAATGCACAAGGGGCAAGACCCTGCCCAGGTCACCCATCCTGGAAGGGCCTAATGGAACTCTGAGCCTAGGGCCGTCACCTGATCCAGGGGCTCACATTCAGGTCTCACTGGGGCTCCCTCCATTGCCATATCCCTTTCAGCTAGAAATTCAATCAGTCCCAGGAGGCCTTGTGCATGGCCCCAGCTCAGTGGGTGTCAGGGTGACAAAGTCACAAAACTAGCACAAGGAGAGATCTCCAAAGAGGCCATGGGAGATGACCACATCTCAGGTGTGGGCCCTTAGGAGCTGTTCCCTGGACAACACCAGGTCCGGAGAAGGCTCAAGGTTCTAGGAAGACAGTGTGGCCTGGTGAGTAGGGGCTTGGGTTCCAGACTTAGGAAGGAGATACAGGCTTATAGCCTAGTTCAGTGTCTTGCTGTGTGACCTTGGCCAAATACCTTGCCCTCTCTGTGCCTCATTTTCCTCCATTGTAAGATAGAGATAACAGTAGATCCTGTCCCTTATGACTTCTATAAGGCTTCTAGAAGGACTAAACAAAAGAATCCTTCCAGTTTAGCCCTGGGCCAGGGAACCAGACAGGAGAGGCTTCTTGTTAGTGGTAATGGGGGCCTGGGAGACAAGTTCCCAGCTTCCATGCAAAAGTGGGGAGGGTGGCCAACCCTGTCACTACCTGTGCCACCTGCAGGCTGCCAGGATTCCTGCCTTGGCCCTGCTAAGGGCCCAGGGGACTGAGTGAGAACTGACCCAAGCCCAGTTAACCCAATGAATTTTCCAAATGAAAACTTTATCCCCCTCCTGAACACTTGCTTGGTCCTGGCACACCCACCTGTTGGGCCATGTGGGATCTCTCGCATCAAATACTCCATACCCGCCTTCTCCCCGCAGCGGTAACTGGGGGGCCCTTGGATGGGCCATACCGGCTCAAGCAGCTCCATTTCCACTGGGGCAAGAAGCACAGTGTGGGCTCAGAGCACACAGTAGATGGCAAGTCGTTCCCCAGTGAGGTAAGGGCCCTCTACCTGAATCGCTTTACTATTTGGGGAAGGACGGGGATGTGATGGGTACCTGGTGTGGGGCTCTGGAAAGGGTAAGGAGGAGCATCCAGGGGGTTTGGGAGAAACACACCTCCTACCACCACCATCCAACAACCCCCTTCCCCCCGCCCCAGCAGCACAAGATCTTCCACCGGAATTCTGCCCACTGTTATCTGGGTCTCTGTGTCCAGAAGGAGTTTTCGGAAGGATAAGCCCAGTCCCACCACATGCTGGCTAACAACCCTTTAAGGACTGAGCCTGGCATTCAAGGCCCTGCATGAAGCATGAAGTGGCTTTGCCTGGCCTCCTCTTTTCTTGACCTCTCCCCATATTGACCAGCATGATGGATCTCCTGTCCACACTTAGCTCTTTTAAACCTCCAAGCTTTTGCCTGTGCCATTTTGTCTGCCTGGGGTGCTTTTCCCAAGGGTTCCACCCGATAACCACCTGATTCATTCTCCGGACTCAGCTGCAGGCACCACCTCCTCCAAGGTGGGTCACACAAAGGGAGGGCTGTTATCTATTTCATAGTTCACTGAGGGCTGAGCCTGAGCCAGATTGCTCTTTGGGTCACCTGGGGCGCAGGGCAGGGTTGAGCCCAGAGTGGTGTGGATGCTATGTGTGGCCACTGGGGGCTCCACTGGGGAGACTCCTCTGAGCCCCCCCAGAGGCCTGGGAGGTTTAACAGCCTTACCCCTCTTGCAGAGGGGCCAGGAGTCTAGTGGGAGTGAGGGAAGCTTGGCTCTGAGCTCTCATGGCTCCTTAGAGGCGCTAAGCACTGGCCTTGCCCCTGTAGCTACACCTTGTTCATTGGAACGCCAAGAAATACAGCACCTTTGGGGAGGCAGCCTCAGCACCGGATGGCCTGGCTGTGGTCGGCATCTTCTTGGAGGTAAGGGGTGGTAACTGGGGCCAAGAGGGCAGGAAGCCTGGCACCGCCCCTACTTCCAAACATGGTGGGTGCTGGGCTCACACTACCCTTTCCCTGACAGACAGGGGACGAGCACCCCAGCATGAACCGTCTGACAGATGCGCTCTACATGGTTCGGTTTAAGGTGAGATCAGGGGTCTGTGCCCCAGACCCAGAGCAGCCTGGTGGGAGGGAGAAAGAGACTGGAGCGTGGAGTGGGTCCATCCACTGCTCCAGTTTGACAGCAAACCCTCGCTGAGCTGAAGGGCACAGGTTAGCAGCTGCAGTGCCCTGCAAATGACGACTTCATTAGAGTCAGTGGCCTCACGGAGTGCCTGGCACACAACCCGGTTGTATATAGGATTGATAAGATGTTTCCTGTGTCAATGGCCACCCTACAGGCAGCTAAGGTCAGTTGAACGAAATGGCAGAGACAGAACACGGACACCAAAGAGCTCTAGGAGCCATGGTTTTACATACTGGCAAACAGGTAGACAGGACCCAGTCTGAGCTGAGAGATGGCATCTGGTATCACAGACCTATGCCCACAATTTGCATTCATGGGCCAAGGAGAAGCCTAAATCCTGCTGACAGGAAAGAGTGGGGAGGATGCTGGTCTGGTCTTAGTGGCAGGTCTGTGCTGATTCCTGGCTTTGCCTGCCCTGCCCTAGGGAACCAAGGCCCAGTTCAGCTGTTTCAACCCCAAGTGCCTCCTGCCTGCCAGCCGGCACTACTGGACCTACCCCGGCTCCCTGACCACGCCTCCCCTGAGTGAAAGCGTCACCTGGATCGTGCTCCGGGAACCTATCAGCATCTCTGAGAGGCAGGTGAGTCCTCCCAGAACACCACATGGGATGGGAGGTTATGGCACTTAGGGCCCATCCCAGGGAGTATGATTCTCCCAACCAGCAAGCTACAGCTTATGGTCCTCCCATCAAGACTCCCATCTTTTGCTGACAAACAGTTAGATTCCTTTTTTTCAAAAAGTAGGCTCCATGCCCAATGTGGGGCTGGAATTCATGACCCTGAGATCAAGAGTTGGATGCTCTACTGACTGAGCCAGCCAGGTGCCTCCTCCTTCTCCTTTTTTTTTTTAACATTAGATTCTTAGTTGGGAGTTCTCTTGATTGTTAGTCATTAGGATCTAACCACAGGCTGAGAGGGGAGATCCCTGGAGCCTGGGACCATGCCTACTGTGTTAGAATCTGAATCCTGCATTTGTTGAAAAGTCTTAGCTAGATGGAATTGGAACTGCAACTGGTGGAGCAGGGACCAGCTTCAGAGGCCCTTTAGTGGGCCTGTAGCTGGGGTCAGAGAACAAGTGGGGGGAGGAGTGGGAAAGGACCTAGGAGCAAGAGGAGGAAGAGGTAGAGCTGTTGGCAAGAGAGGCCAGAGGGTGTGTCTGACAGCAGAGAGGACCCCAGCACCTGCGTTCTGCCCTGAGTATCTCCTCTGCCTTCTCAAGATGGAGAAGTTCCGGAGTCTGCTTTTCACCTCAGAGGAGGATGAGAGGATCCACATGGTGAACAACTTCCGGCCGCCGCAGCCACTGAAAGGCCGTGTGGTCAAGGCCTCTTTCCGGGCCTGAGCTGCCTGTCTGCCCAGCCGGCCACTAGAGCACCATTTTCCCAAGGGCTTCCACGTCAGCAGACACCAAACCATCCAAGGCTCCCTGCCTGGGGGGGGTTCTGTGGACCCCCCCTCAGCTGGCTTGCTCCTTGGCCACCCTGGAGGATTCTTGATGGGACCCTCAAGTCGGGGGATACCCGTCAGCTGGGGACAGGAAGGACAGGAGCTGAGCATGGTCTAAGCCTGAGGTTACCTCTGCCCTCCAAGACCCAAAGGCCCCTGGGAACCTCCTCCCGTCTTCCCCACTGGCAGTGGCAGCAGCCCCACCCCGAGCTCACACTGTGATGGACGAGACCGAGCTCTCTGGGGCAGGCGGCTGGCCTTGCCAGAAAGACTCAAGCAATAATTAGAGGTGGGCAGAGCTGCCCTCTCGGTGTTACCTCTTCTGCGGGCCTCCGCCATGCACGCACCTCACTGCCGGGCCATTAAAATCAGCACCCAGTCTGCTGGAGATGACATGGCCTTTTCCCTCCAGCCATCTGCTGCCATGAGCAGACACTGGCTACAGCTTATGTAGTATCTTCCCTCATCCCCACCCAGCCACCAAAGCCACCACATGACAATCCATCCATGCAATGATTAATAAACTCATCTATTCATGCAACAAATACCCACTGAGTGCCTGTGCTATGTCATGGACTGTTCTAGGCATTGGGGGAATGGACGGAGGTAAGTCAAGCAGAGTATGTGGGGAGGGACATGGGTACTGAGCAGATGAGGGTTATCTAGAGGGCCAGGCCATGGGAGCAGCGAAAAGGGAGGGAGCTACCTTGTCTGGCGAATTAAAGTAAATCCCAGCCAGCATTCCAAGGCAGAGATAAGGGACCAGCAAGTTTGAAGCCAAGGGGAGGGAAGGTATGCAAGCCTAAAGCCCAGAGAGTGGAGCTGAAAAGGACCAGGGGGGTACCAGCCATGAGGTAGAGGCTGGGACCCTCCCAAGGTGAACGGGAATCCTACAGAATCTGGGGTAGAGGTGGGGCAAAGCCAGATGTGCAATGGGGGCAGATCCCTGTGGAGTGTGGGTGAACAGGCAGGAGTGACAGCAGGGAGGAGGTGGTGGCCAGTGGCCAGGAAAAAAGGGACAGGATGGAAGAGGTGAGGAGCAGGGGGCTGGACGAGAGTTTAGGAGAGGCAGAGCCCAAAGACAGGGTTTGGCTGTCAGTGAGGGAGAGGGGCCCAAGGGTAAGGCCTCCACATGGATTGGGGAGCCCGGGCAGGAGCTGACAGGGCCCCAGAGGTGGGGAGTGCTAGGAATCGTTGGGATGTTGGGGTCTTAGCCAGGAGGGAGGTAGAGGGTTGGGCTGCTTTGGAGTAACTTAATTCAAAGTAATAGTGAGGTCTAGGGGCTGGAGGGGAGAGGCACATATGAAAGAGGGGGCCCAGGATGGAGGAACAGCATGGAACAGCGTGGAACCCTGAGGACGAGCCGCGGAGAGGTGGTAGGAAAGCCACAGAATGTACCAGGGCAAAGGGACCCACTGGAGGCTGCTGAGGAGCCTAAGGCAGGGATGGGGGCAGGACGAGACACATACCCCAGGCCCAACCCTGCATTTATAGGAGCCTGCAAGTGGGCACCTTTAAGTGTGCACCCAAAGTGCATCCCTGCCTCACCCTGGTCTGGCCAAATCTGGAGGACTCCCGGAAAGTGCACAGGTGGGTTTAGAGACCCAGCTTACTGTAACCCAGGCAGATGGGCAGGGGCAGGCGGGAGACAGCCAGGGGGCTGAGCTCTGAGGCAAGGTGACAATTGGGAGAGCAGATGTGAAGCAGAGAGATACATTGCTGAGGAGGCACTGGGTCGGGGCCTTTGGACCTGTCTGAACACCCTGGGAGGCTGAGCTGCAGAGGCTAGAGGGGCTGGGGGTGCATTTGTCTGCCCACTTTGCCACAGCTCCTGTCACTGTCACTATTACCAGGAGGGCACTCCTGGGTTATGGGGTACTTCTGGACTTTGGGTGAGGCCACAAAGAGAGGGAGGACTTGGGTCTTAGATTATTAGGTTTGAGCCAGGGATGCACTGTTGGCCCCTCTCACTTCCACGCTCAGGACAAATCTGTCTCCAGAGTGGGCTGAGGTTGGGGGGCCTAAGGGACAGGGACCCTTGATGGGAGGCCAGGTACAGCTTTGCCCCTGCAGCACCCCCCGGCCTGATATAAGGGCCATTTTCTCCCTCCATGTTTTGGGAGACCTTAAGAAGGCTGATATCTTAAGGACATGTTTGCTCATCTTGAGCGCAGGCAGCAGCAGAGAAGTGACACTAGTACAGCTGCCTCTGAAGATAGGCCAAGGGCCGGGGGCAGATGTCTGACTTTCTCCTTAGGATCCAAAAACTGTCTTCACCCCTATTTTACAGATGAGGATGATGAGGCTGAGGGAAGGTAAGTAGGAAAGTGGTTGAGCGGGATCTGATCCTGGATCTGTCCCATAAGTCTCCTGCTCTGTGCCAGACTGGGCCCAAGGGAGGGAGAGATGGGCATGGTGGTGGCCACGTGGAGTTGGAACAACAGGCCTGATGCTACCGGCCATGCCAGGGACCTTGGTCAGCCCCTCCCAGGGATGGTGGCACAGCAGGCTTGGCACCACAGAGCACTTAAGAAATGGGAGCTGGTTTTATAGTCATTATCCCAAGGCTGCCAAGAATCCTCACCCACTAAATCCTTCCCCTTAATTTGTGTTTTTAATGTAAAACTATTTTATTTTTTGTAAAGATTTTATTTATTTATTCATGAGAGGCACAGAGAGAGAGAGAGAGGCAGAGACATAGGAAGAGGGAGAAGCAGGGCCCCCACAAAGAGCCCGATATGGGACTCGATCCGGGACCCCAGGATCATGCCCTGAGCCAAAGGCAAATGCTCAACCGCTGAGCCATTCAAGTGCCCCTAAAACTATTTTAAAATCAAAAGTGGCCTCCTCATAATCACAGCCCAAAATTTGACCCTTTTACATCCAAATGGGATGCCCCCAGCTGGATCCCAAATGCCTCCAGCAAACCTGGCCTCAAGGGACCCAGGACTGTGTTCTGAATTCTTACCCAGGGCAAGGTAGCCTCCTGGAACTGATGCAAGGACATGTGGAGCACTCAAGACAAGATGGGCTCTGCTTACTCCTAAGATCCCAGAGCGCCCTCCCTGGCAGCCAGAGTGGCCCTCAAAAAGATCTGGGCTGGTGGCCCAGGCCAGTGACCATAGCACACTGAAACTGTGCCCAGGCTAAGGGCATAGTCTTCCCTCCCAACCTAGAAGAGTCAGGCCCTGGGTCTCTCAGAGCATCTCTCTTCTCAGGAGATGGGGTGGCTCTAAAGACCTGACCTCCTAGAGTTCTGTCTGCAGAGAACCTGCTCCTAACCTCATAGTTACCTCTACAGCTGCTACCACTACAGAGGCCCGAGGGGTCCCCATAAAGCTGGCAAAGGACACCGATCTGCCAAAGTGCACATCTGTGGGGGGAGTGGTCTGTGGCCTGAGCAAAGGGGATTTGGGCAGAAATGGTCTGAGGTGAAGGTTTGCAAGACAAACCTTAAGTTGACAGCATTGCTGTCAGAGTTGATGTCTGGGAAGGGGTCTCACTGATGCCCAAGCTGAGAGGTCCTGGAACAGGACAGAGGCCTTGACTGAAGCTAGGGCTGGCCTGAGAATGGGGTCAGACAACAGTATCTGCCCAGCCTGGACACCTTGGGAGCCCCCCATGTCCATGGATCACAACATCAGCCCCGAACTCACCCTTGAAGGCCAAATAAACTGCTGGTTGGTCAATATTCCAAAGGGACGGGGCAATGTGATTCTGGAGGATGGAAGGCTCTGGTATTTGTCCTGCAGCCAGAGGCAGGGCCTGGGGAATGCATCCGTTTTGGAGACTTCTGCTCACAAACTTAGGGCAGATACACTGGTGCCTTCATACGTGGGCTTTGCATCACATGTCGCTCCAGCCCTCGGAAACTTGCGTTCTCTGTGAACCGGAAATAATATAATGTGAGCCACACGTGTAATTCAATGTTTCCAGTAGCTCTATTTTAAAAGGTAAAAAGGGGTGGAGCACCCAGCTGGCTTAATTGGTAGAGCATATGATTCTTGATGACTCTTGATCTTGAGGTCATGTGTTCAAGCCGCATGTAGGGTGTGGAGATTTAATAAATAAACTTAAAAAAGAAAGTAAAGAAATACTGATAAATAGTAGAAAGAAGTAAGCATATTTAATTTGAATAATAAATTTTATTTAATTATGTCCAAGATATATTATCATTTCAACATGTCATCCATATAAAAAAAATTCACAAGATATTTTAAATTGCATTTTGTGCTAAGTTTTTGAAATCCAGTGTGTATTTTACACTTACAGCATATCTTGACTCAGAGTAGCTACAAGCACCTAACAGCACATGTGGCCAGTGGCTACCATATTTAATAGCACAGCCCAAAACGGATGTTTCCCTTTGCAGGACCATCTGCTAGAAAGGTGTCCAAATAGGCCCTCTGACTGGGCCCATAGCCAGGCAAGGTGGGGGCAGGAATGAGTCAGATCTGCTCCAAGCCTCTGTCCTCCACAAGGGCAGTTTCAGAACATTCGGTGCCAAATTGGCTCCCTCCGTCAGGGCCTTCCACCTCCAGGAAACCTCCAACCTGGCCGGCCCTGCCCCCGGTCACTCGGCAGGGCAGGACCTTTGCTGTTCCTCCAGTAGAAAGGCTGAGACAAGATTTCAGCAAGGAACTGACTGCAAGAGACCATCAAGGGTGGGGAAGGTGTCGTGTCCCTGAGAAGGATCCTGGCTTGGCTGAGGAAACTTGATTAGTCTGAGAGGGCTTCCTGGAAGAGGAGTCCAAAGCCAAAGTAGCTGGCAACCCAGCAGAGGCACAGAGCCTCAGCAGCAGTGAACATTTAACAGGCAGACAGGAAGGCCTGGCTGTCACCCAGCATGTATCAACAAAGAGGGGATGTGTGGCTGGGGACACAGGGCTCCCCAGACTCTGGAGCCCTCAAGTGCCAGGGAGTTTACCTTCATATCCAGGTGGCATGAGGAGCTGCTGGAGGTCTAGAGCAAGAGCGGAGGGCTTCCTGGGAAGCCTTCCTCTTGGAGGAAGAGGATTCTCTCTCTGAGGCTCAGAGAGCACTAGGCATCATTTGGCCTGGATCCACCTTCCAACACAGGCTCAAGAGCAAATTCTGGCAGGTACAATTCATCAAGACCTCCTGCTGCCCCTCCTTGGCCCTGCGCAATGGACTCACGCCTGGGCCCTGGCAGTTCTTGCTTGGCAGTCTGTGAGTCTAATCTAAATCCCTTCAGCTGCAATTCAGCTGCAATGTCTTCAGAGGCATGGGAGGGTGAGCAGATGGCTCTTTAGTCTCATTGAGTTGCTCTCTTGGGACTGGCATTCAGGAAAGGTATAGGAACACAGGAGCTACAGGGTCACCTGGGCTCCCAGGGGTCCCTCAGATTTTCAGAAAGGAGCTCTCTCTCCTCTCCCCCTCTCTCAGCCCTGCTGTGAGTGACAAGTCCTTGGTTGCTCTGAGGACGGATGTCTCCAGAGGGCACACTGCCCTGTCTGTCCAGTCGCCTGGGCCTCCCTAGGGAACTAGGAAGCGGGTTCTTGCTGCTGCTGCTACTGCTCCCGCCTGTTCAGGAGTAGAGTTTGGAGGGTATAACTTTTACAGCCAGAGGAAGCCTTGGTAAGGATTAATAAGCTGCCCAGGGAATCCCAGAGTATTCACACCGAAAGAATTCTCGTTCTGATCCCCCCATACAGATTAAACAACTGAGGCCCAAAGAGGGAACAGGGTCTGCGGAAGTGAGTTGGTGGGAGAGCTAGGATTTATCACTCCTGGTCCAGTGCTCTTCGCTCCTCGGGAGAGCCTTACATAGCAGAACAACCCCTACACAGAATAACTCCGTGCTGGCCTGTCACGGAGCCTGAAACCCTGCCATTTGAGCTTCGGTGCTTAGTTGACACAGTCCCTGATGAAATGCAAGTGCCCCTGGCAGGCAGTAACACCTTCTGGGGAATGATTTTATCGCCTTCTTTTCAGCCTGCCCTGTGAACTCCTCTCTGCACCTGCGTTCCACATCTATAAAATGTGTCAGTGCGAGGGCCAAAAGGTCTAAGGTAGGACTTGAGGAAGGAGAGAAAGCAGATTTCCCAGAAGTAGAGCCAAGCTGTGGCCCAGCTGAGGGCCAGCTCTGAATCTCAGGATGTGTGTGGGCCACCCCATGTGCCCCTAAACTACAAGGGGCCGTGGTGCTAGGCCCAAACTGTCAGGGACAGACGAACCGGAAGAGCCTCCCAAGACCCCCAGACCTTGGCCCATGAGTGTGACAGGAGATTCCCTGGGGTGAATTTCCAGACAGCCTAGGTAATGGGGGCTCAGAGCTGGATTGAAATGATTTACAGGTAATAAATATATTCCACGTGTTTCACATATCCAAGACCACGAACTATGACCCATACGACGACGGCGTCACTTTAGAAGTCAGTGGTTGGAAATGATTTCTCTCCTCCAAGAGCAATGCTCTAATGGTTTAATTTCCGGCAGAGGCAGGTGAGCTGAAAGGATATTTTGGGGGCAGCCAAGTCTTTGAAGCCCTGGCCCCAGCACTAAATCTGGAGGACTGTGGTTTCTGGGGGGAGTAGAGGGGAGCTGGAGGGGGACCCTCACTCCTGTGCAGCTTGGTCTACTAGGCACAGAGCTGCTCACACGGGACCTTGACCCCTGGTTACTACTTTAGCTGGTGCCAGTGGTCACTCCAGCAACTCCTGTGGGCTCGGATGAGGGCAGAAGCAGCCAGCTTTACTGTCTTCGGGGTGCCTGACCCAATTTTAGTGCCCCCCGAGGTCAGAGGTCATGCTGAGGAAAGAAAATCCGGTGTCTGGTAGCCGGCAAGAGCTTGACCAACCCCAGCCAAATTTCCTAAGCCCTTACTGTAAGCTGAGACCCCTAGAGATGAATCCTCAGTGCCTATGGCCCACAAGATTTGATCATGTCAGGAAATGTCAGGCTGGGATTATTTTTCCTGCCCCTCTTCTCACTAACACTGGGGTTGTAGCCACAGGAACAGAGACGGGAACAGGCAATGTTTAGGGTTCTGCTAGCAGACCCAGAATCCCTTACCCCAAACCTTCTTATTTTAGAATTTCAGACTTTAGAAAAGTTAAAAAAAAATACAGTGAATATACTGAAGACTGGTCTCCAGACCCCTACTTCATCAGATTTGCTTTCTCTCTCTCCCCATATGGATACATTTTTTTTTAGTGCATTTCCTAAAAATGAGGGCATTGTCTTATATAACCACAGTATAAGAGTCAAATGCAGGGGGCACCTGGGTGGTTCAGTTGTTGGGCATCTGCTTTGGGCTCAGGTCATAATCCCAAGGTCCTGGGACGGAGCCCCGTATGGAGTGCTGTGTGGAGTTCCCTGCTAGGCTGGGAGCCTGCTTCTGCTGCTCCCTCTGCTTGTGCTCAGTCTCTCTCTCTCTCTGTCAAATAAATAAAATAAAATCTTTTAAAAAATAAAAAAGAATCAAAAGCAGGAAATTAAAATTGTTACATTACTATTATCTCACCAACATACCTTATTCATATTTATTTTGCTAACTGTCCCAATGATGTCTTTTTTTTTTTTTAATTTTTACTTATTTGACAGAGACAGAGAGTACAAGCAGAGGGAGTAGCAGAGGGAGAGAGAGAAGCAGGTCCTCGGCTGAGCAGGGAGCCTAATGATGCCCAGCTCAATCCCAGGACCCCAAGATCATCATCTGAGCTGAAGGCAGACATTTAACCAACTGAGCCATCCAGATGCCCCCAATAATGTCTTTTGTAACAATAACAAGTCCCAGATCATGTCCCAGATAACGTGTGTATCCAGTTGTCCAGTCCCCTTGGTGTCCTTTTCTTTGGACACTTCCTCCATCTGTCTTTATCTTTCACCACATTGAAGTAGTCAGAGAGTACAGGCCAGTTAGTAGTAGGATGTCCCTCAATTGAGTTTGTTAGGTGTTTCCTCAAGGAGACTTTGTTTTTCAAAGGAATATCACCAAAATATGATACCATATTCTTTTTAGGTATATGATGCTGATTTATCTGATTACTGGTGATTTAACTTTTTGTTTTAATTGAAGCATAACATGTATACGGAGCAGTATATATGTTCAATGAACTTTCAGTCTGAACACACCTATGGAACTAGCACCCAGATCAATAAAAGTACATTTCCAGCATCCCCAAAAACTCGTGTCTTCATCAAATTCCTACCTCCCAAAAGTAATCACCATCTTGACTTATTTTTTTTTTAAGATTTATTTATTTATTCATAATAGACAGAGAGAGACGCAAAGATACAGGCAGAGGGAGAAGCAGGCTCCATGCCGGGACCCCAATGCGGGACTCAATCCTGGGATTTCAGGATTGCGCCCTGGGCCAAAGGCAAGCGCTAAACCACTGAGCCACCCAGGGATCCCCACCATCTTGACTTCTAATAGCATAAGTTATATTTGTCTGATTTTGAACTTCAAGTAAAATTAAATCATTCATTTCAGAAACCTCCCTAGCTTCTGGCTTTGGGGCTCATAATTATGTTTGTGAGGTTTCCAGAGCCTACTTTTTGTAATAATAAATGCAATGCTTCCCATTATGAGCCTCCAATGAAGATCAAAGAAAATACAATTTATCTACATGCTTCATTTAAAAAAAATCACTTTAATGCCTTAGTTGTAATATAAAGGACAGCCCTTTATATGTTACATGTTTATATATACAAATAACATAATTTTCAATAAAATAATATGTGTATCAGAATGTAAATACTAGCTCACAAGGATGACGCGATGAGGTCTTTTGAGGCTGTACCCATATACAGAAGCCTCACAACACTGCAGCTACCAATGCTTTCCAGGCAGAGAAACATGAGTATTGCTGCCTTTATAGTGTCCTTTTCCTAGGTAGTGAACAACTCCTGTACTTTTTAGAACAGACATGAAAACATCCCATCTACTCATTGAATTTGAGACATTGAATTTGAGTTTATCCACTGTGCAATATTTTATAAGTCATCATATTTTAACTCATAGGAGGTGAAATTTTGTCTCTTAAGATTATGAACAGGGATCCCTGGGTGGCGCAGCGGTTTGGCGCCTGCCTTTGGCCCAGGGCGCGATCCTGGAGACCCGGGATCGAATCCCACGTCGGGCTCCCGGTGCATGGAGCCTGCTTCTGTCTCTGCCTCTCTCTCTCTCTCTGTGTGACTATCATAAATAAATAAAAATTAAAAAAAAAGATTATGAACAGAATAGGGAATCCCTGGGTGGCTCAGCGGTGTGGCGCCTGCCTTCGGCCAGGGGCGTGATGCTGGAGTCCTGGGATTGAGTCCCACATCTGGCTCCCTGCATAGAGCCTGCTTCCTCTCTGCCTGTGTCTCTGCCTCTCTCTCTCTATGTCTCTCATGAATAAATAAATACAATCTTTTTTTAAAAAAAGATTATGAACAGAATAATGCACAAATTAAGTATAAATGGTAAAATTCCAAGCAACATAAAGTACAAAAAATTGCCATATATTAAAACTATGCAAACATTACTCTGTGTTTCCAAATAAAATGGAACCAGGTGGTATGGAGTGAATAAGTCATGGGGATAAAACATAGTGTGTAGGGAATATAGTCAATAGTATTATAAAAGTGTAATATGATGACAGCTGGTACTACACTTAGGGTGAGCATAGCATAATAAATAGATTTGTCCGCTATGCTGTACACTCAAAACTCATGTAACATTGTATATCAACTATACTTCAATTAAAAAAAAAAGAATTTTAAAACAGGAACAAGGTTGTAGGCTCAAATGAAGATAAACCAATTCTTCACCTGTCTGAACATCCAGATGAGATGTTCAAAGGTAGGGCAGGACTCAGACAATTTTGTGTTGTGTGAAACTGCCCTGTAGGACTTCAGTACTTCTGACATCTCCGTATGCCAGAGGTCTTCCCAACCATGTGACGACTGCCCCCCTAGATGCCCTAAATGCTCTCCAAGGTGATACCACAAGTCTAGAGGAGAAATGAGAGGGACTTCTGGAGGTCAAAGAACCATAGGGAGAGGAACTTGAGTAGGGCATGGCCTGAAGGAGGTAGGGGTCCAAGTGAGAGCACTAATGGGGAATTCTAAAGTGGGGCCTCTCCATAGCCAGCTCCCGAGGGATCAAGCTAGTCTCTAGGGATGGAGGGCTGCAGGTGAACTTGGCTGCCTACCACACAGCACCTCCCTCAGAATCTGCCACCAGGACCTACACTTTCCTGGCCCTGCATGGATATCTGCTCAAGTACTCTGGGCCTCTCAGGGACTGCACCTCCTAACAGACACAAGGGCCTCAAACAGCCGCAGCCCCTACAGGGTCCTCCATGAGCTGAAAACCCACCTAAGCCCCACACTGAAAGAATTATGGGGCCCTCACATATGTAATTAAATATAAAAACAGTACAAGGTGTTACTAAAGTGAAAAGTAACTATAAAGAAGGTAAATGTAATTCTGATTTCTCTCATCACACTTTTTTAAAAGTATTTTTTAAAGATTTTATTTATTTATTTGACAGAAAATGAGAAAGAGGGAGATAAACCTCCTTCAGGCCATGCCCTACTCAAGTTCCTCTCCCTATGGTTCTTTGACCTCCAGAAGTCCCTCTCATTTCTCCTCTAGACTTGTGGTATCACCAGGCAGAGGGAGAGGGAGAAGCAGGCTCCCCCCTGAGCAGAGAGCCCGACTCAGAGCTTGATCCCAGGACCCCAGGATCATGACCCCAGCTAAAGGCAGATGCTTAACCTACTGAGCCACCCAGGCACCCCTCTCATCACACTTTTATTTTATTTATTTTTTTTAATTTTTTAAAATTTATGATAGTCACACACACAGAGAGAGAGAGAGGCAGACACACAGGCAGAGGGAGAAGCAGGCTCCATGCACCAGGAGCCCGACGTGGGATTCGATCTCGGGTCTCCAGGATCGTGCCCTGGGCCAAAGGCAGGCGCTAAACCGCTGCGCCACCCAGGGATCCCTCACACTTTTATTTTAATAAAATATTAACTAATAAAATATTTTGGGATCCCTGGTTGGCGCAGCGGTTTGGCGCCTGCCTTTGGCCCAGGGCGCGATCCTGGAGACCCAGGATCAAATCCCACGTCAGGCTCCCGGGGGAATGGAGCCTGCTTCTCCCTCTGCCTGTGTCTCTGCCTCTCTCTCTCTCTCTCTCTCTCTCTGTATGACTATCATAAAAAAAAAAAAACTAATAAAATATTTTAAGGCATCTTTCTTTGGACCTCTTCTGAGACCATGCTCCGTGTACCTGTGACATGACCCACAATGAACACAATCCATGAATTGACTTTTTTTTTTCATGAATTGACTCATTTAATTAACTCATTTTATGAGTTGATCCAAGATCTTTTGAAGTGGGTACCATTCTCATTCCCATTTTGCAGATGAGATTAAGACACTTGTCCCTGTCACATAGTTGGAGCTGGGGCTAGGATTGGTCTACCTCAGATTGGCCAAGCCTGTGTCACCACTCTCTAGGCCCCTTGAAAGGCATTAGTCAGCCACCCCACTAATGACAGTGTTGGTTCCTCGTAGGAGCGTTGTAGGGGGATGCGCATGCATGTGTGTAGACACACACACACTCCCTCCACCAGCTCTGGGAAGTGAGGAGGTGCTCAGGTGCTTCCTGCAGTGTGTTTACGCCCCCTTGTGGCCACGTGTGAGGTTGCAGATTGGTTCCTGGTCCATCCCAGTCAATATCCACCAGCAGGGGTCAACCTAGCCATGCTAGGAAAGAACCTCACCAAGGGGCTTTCTACTTGTCAAAGTATTTAAAATATTTTTGCTGCTGTTTGTGCTCCTGCTTTGCTGAGCACCCTAAGCTGTTGCTTTCTCTGCTGTCCAGGGACTGTAGCACTGGGCAAAGCAGGCAACTGGTTAGTGCCACCAAGGACCACTGGGTTATTGGGAAAAAGGCATATGGAGGCCCAGGCAAGGGCCGCACTGCTCCTCTCTGTTTGCTAAAAGTCTGGAGGATAAAGGAGGGCATTCCAGGCAGGAGAACAGCAGGGGCTTTGCCCTAGAGATAGTTACATGGAACTGAAGGTAGCGTGAAAAAAAAAAAAGCTGAATTAAATTTGACCCAGTCTCCAGCATAGCCTGGGGATGGGGGTGTCCTGATTACAGAGATGGGTCCTAGTTCTTCAGACAGAAATAGCTCCAGAGCAAAGGAAAAGAGGACAGCTCTGTTTCAACACCCTCACATACTCCTATCTGCCCCCATTCCATAGTCACTATACAGCTAGGAGGAGGGCAATGACCCCACAACATACAGGGGAACTAGTGCCCCTCTTCAGCAGATGATGATAGAGAGACTCTACATTTGACTAAGGTCCCTTATCCAAGTCATGTATCCAGTCGATGGCAGCACTGGGGTTCTTACATCTCTGCCTGACTCATGGACCAGCCACCAAAACTGCCACATTACATGGGGCGCCTTGTGCTAGAGGAGGCTCTTGTCTTTTGGAAAAGCAAGTATAAAAAATGCTCAAAAACTTCATAAATGAATCCTGAGGCCACAATGCCACCCTGGTCCTTAGGCAGGGAAGAAAAAAAATACCCAATCCATAGATTCTCAGCTTCCTACAAGAAGTAGGGTGTTGAAGAGGAGGCTTCAATGATTGCTATTGGCTGATTAAAGTATATTTGGTTTTCCATGAGTGTATTTGCAATGCACTAGCTCTGCATGCCCACTAAGAGACCAGGCTCAGAAAAGACACGTAGTTGTTAGCACTGGTGGAGATGAAAGCCAAATTTAAATTAGTTTTTACCTAAAGATGCCTAAATAAGAGGTACCTGGCTGGCCCAGTTGGTAGAGCATGGGACTCTTGATTTTGGGGTCATGAGTTCAAGTCACACATTGCACCTACGTCTTACTTAAAAAAAAAAAAAATGTTTTTGACTAAATAGAAAGACAGGATGGTGAGAGAATGAGTATCATCCCTGAAGGGAACTCTTCTTCTGGCTTCAGAGAAGCTCCAACTGGTCCCTCAGGCTATTAAATGCAGATTAAAAGCTTCTAGAAAAGTGGCTTGGCTGTAAGTCCAGAAAGCAGAGCTTAGACCCTTCTTAGCCACAAGCTGAAAGTGGGAACCTGGGGAAGTCAGTTCGGGTCTCTGGACTTTATTTTGCACTTGAAACAATGGATATATGGGCATCTCACGAAGTATGTGGATTCTGCCAGATGTGACTAGATTTTACAGCAAAAAAGAGATTCATGGTGAATGCTATGGAATTGCTGCAATAAAATTGGATGAATTCCTTTTCCTGCATGATTTTTCAGTGCCTTGACTAAGTCATACATTGTGAATCCGTTCCAGGAGTGGGTAGTAGAGATGTGACTCTTTTCTCTTGGAACATTTTCTAGGATGTGTGCTCCATGAAGAATGCTCTCAGAAAGCATGGGTGAGACGCTTTCTCGTGTTTTTTTCCAGTCCTGGCCCAAGAGTTGAAGATGGGGCAGGCAGCCCTGGCCATAAAATTCAAGCCCTTCCCTTGGTTCAAAAGGCCAAGACCTTTGTCCTTGTTATTTTCTCTTCGTGGAATGCTCTCTCCCAGATAGGCCAGGCTCACTCTCTAACTTCCTTCAGATCTCTCTGCAAAAGCCTATCTTATCAGAGGAGCCTTGCCTGATTTCCCCACATAAAAGAGCCCTCTGGCCTCTGCCCCTGTCCCCAGCTGCCTCCTTTACCCCAAGACAGCCCGCTGTGCTTCTCTCCCACTCCTACGTATAAGTGTGTAGGACAGACATTTTTGGGGATTTTCCTGATTGTTAAATACATGCTGCATGTTAAAAAAGAAAAAAAAGTGTATAAAGAAATACATGGAAAAGAAAGAATGTGAACGTTTCACGACCTAGAGATAAGCATTCTTAACTGTTGGGCATGTGTCCTGCTAAACTTTTCTTTGCACGCAAAGGCATGGACAAACAGAAAAAGAGGAGGAAGAAAAAAATAGATAAATAAATAATTGTTATTATCATATATACACACACATACCCATTGTAATCTGGTTTTTCATCTGCTGTTCTGTTCCGTACTAGCTAATAGCTCCTTTCTGGCCTTTCCAACCCCATGGTCCTGTTCGATGCCAGGGGCCCCTGCTCAGGTGACACTGCACTCCCACCCTATCCCTTAGCCTAGCCTACTGTGTCCTCTGGTCCCTCAAAGAGTTGCCCTAGGCCTGAAAGGGATGCTTCAGGAGCGGTGCTGTGTGGCTGCTGGGCATCCTCAGTTTCTTGGAGAATTTCACAGGGTAGCACAAGCTATGCCACGGGGCCATTGCTGGCTGATCCAGGGGACTCCACACCCTGCAGCTGCAAGAGAAAGCATGAGAAGCTTGCACTTCCGGGGTCTCCAGGGCAGTCTTCCAACTTCCTCTTGCTTCCTCTTACCCATACCAAACCCTTAGAGCTGTTCTTCTGCCCCACTCCAAATTTACTTTCAAGAAAGGGTATGGGTCATTGGCAGCTTGAAGTGCTAGTGACAACAACAAGGCCCACAAAACTGCCCTTCCCAAGCAAATAGTTCTACAGAGGCTCAGAGAGAGGAAGTGACTGGACTAGGATCACACAGCAAACAGGTGCCAGAGCTGGGGCATCAGGCTTAGGACTCCAGGCTGATGGAAAATTCTGGGCCTGCCAGTGAATGAGTCTGAATAGAGATGGCTGTGGGATGATGATGATGGCAAAAAGATCAATTATTTTGTGGTCATAGGAGTTGACCTCTGGCCCGGGCCATCATAGCCTTGGGTGCAGCTGATCCATCAAGCAAGTGAAAGAGATTGATTTGTGTTTGGAGAAGCCTTCAAGAGACAGAAACACCAGTCGAGTTCCCCCCAAAGGGGTCTGCCCATCTTCCCCTAGTGAAGGGCAATCTTTAGCTTTGGCCCTCTGAGCTAGGAGCTTAACACACCACTTTGAGACTTCCTGATAACTGGGTGAGCTCTGTTGCTTCAGAACAGGTTTGAGAAGAGGGTTGAGGCAAGACTTTTATTTAAAAAAAAAAATCTCCAAGCTTTTGTTTGTCACTGGCATCTCTGGGACTTGCTAAATATGCCGTTGAGCTTGCTGCTCTGCAGGGATTGTTAACCATTCCCTCTGAAGGAAAGGGGGCCGGGATCCTGGGTGGCACAGTGGTTTAGCACCTGCCTTCGGCCCAGGGCATGATCCTGGGGTCCCAGAATTGAGTCCCACATCGGGCTCCCTGCATGGAGCCTGCTTCTCCCTCTGCCTGTGTCTCTGCCTCTCTCTCTCTCTCTCTGTCTCTCATGAATAAATAAATAAAATAAAGGAAAGGGGGCCCTGTGGTGTGTGTGAATATGCATGCATGCACACACGTGTCCATGTGTGTGGTCAGTTTGGGAGAAGACAGTGCCCGGAAAAGCCAGCTGCTTGCCCAAAGATGGTGAAGCTGAATTATTTGATTTAGGATGGCACCAGTCTGAGACAATCGTCTGAGAGCCCAGATGTGCTCACATCAGTAGGAAGGTTTTTCTGGGTTTATTCAGATGCACTGGGGAGCACTGATGCCTCAGAACCACTCCACATCTGCTCACTGGCTAAGAAGATATCAGAAGTTTTTACAAACTCTCCCAGATATCAGGCCTTGATGTTCTAGATTTGACAGTTGGAAAAACTGGCTGTACCACCTCAGTTCCTCCTGACACAAGGTCATCCTCAGATCCAGCTTTCCAGACATTCCACAGAAGCTCTTCTCTGCATAGCTAGAGAATCGGGGAATTTTGCCAGAATCATCCAAGGGATCTAACTCCCTACCCGGGTCAGGCTGTTTTTTTAAAATACAGTTTTGCTGCTGCTGCGCCTTCTCCTTCTTATTCTCCTCCCCCCTCCTCCTCCTCCTCCTCCTCTTCCTCCTCCTTCTTTTTCCTGATTATACAAGATAGGCCAGATGGAGTGATATATATGTATATTTACTGTAGAAAATTTCTAATTTTTACCTTTATTTCTTTTTTTAAGATTTTATCTTTATTTATTTATTTGATAGAGAGCATGCATGAACACCTGGGGGAGAGAGAGGGAGATGGAGATGGCAGAGAGGGAAAGAATCTCAAGCCAACTCCATGCTGATTGTTGAGTGTGGAGCTCAAGGCAGAATTTAATCTCATAACCCTGACATCATGACCCAAGCCTAAACCAAGAGTCAGATGCTTAACCAACAGACCCATCAAGGTGCCCCTACTTTTAACTGTCCCTTTAGGATAAACTAAAAGAAATAGAATAAGTGGATCAAAGATCTGTCCATTGGGTAGCCTCAATTTATGCTCCTAGCTGCCTAGGTGGCAATGCCTACTCACCGATATGAAGTACTAATCATGTTTTGATGTTTCTCAGGTTGATTGACAAAAACCAACATCTCATTTTAATTCACATTTGCTTTTGGTTTTAACTGAAACTGAATATTTTTACATTTCCTCAGCAAGCAAATGACAGCCGATCTGGTACTTTTCCTTTCTCAAGGAGAGATAAGTCCTTTTCCTTCGTTTTTTCTTCGTTTTTCCTTCATTTTTCCTTCTTATAAGACCTTGAGACAAAGAAGCACTGGGAGACTCACTGGAGTTCTTAGGCTGGCCATCATATGTCAGTGACTGAGCTAGCTATCGGCCCTAAATGAAAGTTCCAGTGCACACAAAATCATCAAGGGTATATTTTCATTTTGGAATTGGTGTGTGTGTGTGTGTGCTAACTTAGAAAAACTGTGGTTTCAGACTTAGCTGAGTGATGTAATTCTGCTCAGAAAAGTGTGGTGGGGGCAGCCAGTTCTGTGCACCCATAAGTGGTCACCCCTTTGTCACCCCCAATGGATCATGTATATGAAAAATAAAAACAAAATTGCACCCATTTCTTTGGAATGGTTTAGGGCTATTTTTAGTTTCAGTCTGAAATAGCCTTGTCTCTTCCATACCCAGGAAGAGAGATAATGCATGTTCTGATTTACTGGTAACAATTCTGTAAAAGGCCAAGGGTGAGTGGCAGTATAAATTCATATCAGAAGCAAGTCTGACAGGAGCAGTTTGATGGCAGACACTTCCTTAGGTTCAGTTTGATGGTAGGCACGTCCTTGGGTCCAGTTTGATGGTAGGCATGTCCTTGGGCTGGCTGCACTCTCCAGGTAAGCCAGCATATCTTCCTTCCCAAAGACCACATTTTCAGGACTGTAAGTGGCCTTTCTGGTCATCTGTTTTTCTTTGCTTTTAGGGAAGGACTGCACTTGCCTTACCACAGTTAGTAGAAAAGCTCAAGCAAAGCCATTAATAAGCAAGCAGGGGATGGGGTGCCTAGGTGGTTCAGTGGTTGAACATCTGCCTTTGGCTCAGGTCATGATCCCAGGGTCCTGGGATGGAGTCCCAAGTCAAGCTTCCCGCAGTCTGCTTCTCTCTCTGCCCTTGTCTCTGCCTCTTTCTCTATCTCTCATGAATAAACAAATAAAATCTTAAAAATAAATAAAAATTAAAAAAATAAACAAGCAGGAGATAACTGAAATCCCACAAGGTGATTATCTGATGTCTTGATTCGCAGCCTTTCTCAACCTACCAACCATTAACGTTTCTCGTTTCTCGTAACTGTCGGTGATCAGACCAATGTAATTGTCTTTTTTTTTTTTTTTTGTCTTTTTTTTCCCCCAGGCCCAATGGTCCCTGGGGGAACCAATGAAGACTTTAGAGAAGGAATTTCAGACCAATGTAATTGTCTTTTTTTTTTTTGTCTTTTTTTTCCCCCAGGCCCAATGGTCCCTGGGGGCACCAATGAAGACTTTAGAGAAGGAATTTCAGACCAATGTAATTGTCTTTTTTTTTTTGTCTTTTTTTCCCCCCAGGCCCAATGGTCCCTGGGGGAACCAATGAAGACTTTAGAGAAGGAATTTGAGTTTTAGAAAGGTCACAGCCTGTTCTATAAAGGAAGAGCTGCTACATTGGAAGTTGAAAGCAGGGAAACCGGATGAGAGGATTGGAATAGGGCAGTGAAGTCACCTGAGACAAATGTGTGGATTGGAGAGATGCTTGGGAGATAAGATTAACAGGATTACAGAACTAACAGGGGAGGGCGTAGAGACAGGGAGCAGTCAAGACTCCCAGGCTTGGGGGGCGCCTGGGTAGCTCAGTGAGTCAAGCCCTCGACTCTCGGTTTCCACTCAGGTCATGATCTCAGGGTTGTGAGATCCAGCCCCACCTCGGGCTCCCGTGCTCAGTGCCAATCTGCTTGGGATTCTCTTCCTCGCCTCTCTCTCTCTCTTTCAAATTAAAATAAACTTTTTATTTTTATTTTAATTTTATTTATTTATGATAGGCACACAGTGAGAGAGAGAGAAGCAGAGACACAGGCAGAGGGAGAAGCAGGCTCCATGCACCGGGAGCCCGACGTGGGATTCGATCCCAGGTCTCCAGGACCGCGCCCTGGGCCAAAGGCAGGCGCTAAACCGCTGCGCCACCCAGGGATCCCTCAAATTAAAATAAATCTTAAAACAAAACAAAACACCTCCCAGAAGGCTGATTCAGGTTATCTGGTTAAACGGTGGGCCCTTACTGGGTTAGGGTAGGAGAGGAAGGGCCGGTTTAGCCGGGATGCGTTCGAGGCCTCAAGGCGGTGGCGCCTGGGAGAGGGGTCGGCACTGGCGGGCGAAGCAACGGAGGGAGCCCGAGGTATTATCAACAATGAGGAATTGAAGGGGGCGCTCGGTCTGGGGTGTGCGGTGCGGGCGGTCACGTGGTGCGGGCGCGGGCCCCTGAGTGCCCCGCGGGGCGGGCGGCCCACCTGCTCGGCCCACCGCGCTCGGAGCCCAGGAGACTGGAGGGGATGGGTGGGGAGAAAGCGGATCCGCGCCCCCGCCCTGCCTGCCCCCTCGTCCTCCTCAGCCATTGGGCAGCCCCGCCGTCCGTCAAGGGCCCGCCTCCGCGGGTGAGCCAATAAGAGCTGGCGAGCGGCGCTTCCTTCTCCCGCTGGACCCGCGCGAGGGGCCGCTGGAGGGGAGGAGGCGGGAGCGGCGGCGGCCGCGGCGGTGTGCGCAGGCGCGGAGCTGACGGGACGGACCGGCGGCCGCGGCGCGAGCTGGTGAGAGGGGGCGGAGGTCCGAGGTAGGGAAGGGGGCGACCGCGGGATGGGGGCGCCTGCAGCCCCGCAGGGCGTCGCCCGCGTCCGGCCCTCCGCGGCCCGCTGGATTGGATCAGGTGGTGAGGTGCAGAGCCGAGCCGAGGTGAGGCGAGGGGCGGGGCGGGGCGGGCCGGCAGCCGCGGTCACCCCACCGCGCGCGCGCGCCACGTGGGCTCTGGAACTTGCCGAGGACCCTTGGCGTCGGCCCCGGGCGTCCGCACGAGCCGCCTCGGCCCCGGGAGCACCCCCGGGAGCTCGGCCCCTCCACCGAATTCCCGTTTTGCAGGCTGGGAAGCTGGGGCTCGGGGATGTGGCGGCGCCGGGCTTGGTGGAGCCCGGGGACGGCAGGCGCCCTCGCCCTGGGCGCTGTGGGGCGGAGGCCTGAACTCGGGGCCTCTTTGGTTTCTTCAGGGACCCGGAATCGTCTGGATTCCGCCTGGGCCGACCGCCTCGCGTCGGGCCCGTTGCCTGGTTTCTCTTCAGGGCCCGGGAGGGGTGGGAGGTGCCAGGCGCCCTCGGTCGGTGTCACCCACCGCCCCTGCTCCAGGTTCCGCGGGCCCGGCCGGGGCAGGAGGACGGGCCTCAGGTCTGAGCCCCCAGTGCCCCCAGCAGACCAGTTTGCGAGCGCAGGGCTCCTGAACGAAATCCAGGAACACGTGGGAAACGCTCCTCTGAGGTCACCCGAGAAAATAGAGCAGCTTTTCTTTTTTCTTTTTTTTTTTTTTTTTTTTTTGTCTAAGAAAAAAATACCACCAGAGTCTCTTGAAGGTGTTAGGAAACTGTGCCCTTCATGTCCTTGTGGAGGCAAATGTGAACCTTTTGGAAATCAGTTTGGCAACGAGTTTACACCCTTTGACCTACTGATTGCGCCTTTGGGAAATAAGTGGGTTAAAGCCTAAGTAAGAAAAAGGTTGGTGTGTAGGGCAGTGCAGTTTGGTGTTTCATAAATGTTAGCCAGGGGAAACGACCTCTAAATTTTACAACACTAGAGAACAGTTAAGTAAATTGAGATTTTTATGCCAAAATGGGGATCCATGCACACCCGTGAAATGTATTTATCATGAATAAAATGCTCCTAAAAAGGAAACCACATTGTAAGTTGTGGTTTCGAGTATATAAAAATGTATACAGAATGATTAGAGGAGTCACCTAGTGATAAAACTAACAATGACCTTTGGGAGCAGAAGGGTCATATTTCATTAAATCCTCACAAAACCTCATGGGGCTAGTATCCTCATCATGTCAGACAACTGGCGCTCAGGCAGGTGAAACAGTATGTCTGATGTTAGCTACTGTCATACCTGGTGTGTTATTGGGCCCCTGGAAATGTTATATCTAGCCAGTATTTGGGGGCCTGTTGTGTGCCTCGTATAAGGCTGGGCACTGGAGAGCCACTGTTGAGTAAGGGAGCCCAGCTTCCTGAATTCATGGAGCTTATAGAATGGTGGAGAAGCAGATATTTAAATAAACACAGTCTGCTGGGGAGAGTGCACATGGGAGCGAGACACCGGGCTCTGGCAAGGGAAAGGATTTGGGAAGAAAAAGAAAAGAGGGGCCCTGGGTTCGCTGTGAGGAATGAGTGAGGTCTGTGGGAAAGCCTTCAGTGGCTCTTTAGGAGTGAAGAGCATATTTTCCCCATTTTCTGGAATGTTACTTATGTGTTGTAATGGAGGTAGGGAGACTTACTTAAGTATTTTTAATTTAGTCAACTCTTTTAAAATTTATCTTAAATCACTTTTGTTTAGGATGGTAGCAAATGTTTTCAGAAGTCAGTGTTTTTAAGAAATTAAACTTGAGCTTTCTTTAACTCTCTAATTTTCAGGTTTAAAGAAAGCCCCTTTTGCTGAAGGAACACATTTGCTGGTATAGTTTCATAATGTCAAGTACTTTGCCCTTCTGGATCTTAAAAAATTCTGCAAGGAACAGCATTGCCACATTACAGGGGGGCAGACGCTTATATTCAAGGTGTGCCTCAAATAGAAATGAATCAAGATTGAGACTCTTTTCCCAGGTACTAGGCACCAGAAAAAGCATTGGCCCTTGCAGTGGCTCTGCTCTGCAGAAAGCCTACAGACACACTTCAACAGAGGAAGATGATTTTCACTTGCAGCTCAGCCCTGAGCAGGTAAATGAAGTGCTGCGAGCAGGAGAGTCAGCCCACAAGATTCTTGACCTTGTCAGTGGAGTCCCAAATTCGGTGTTACGGTTTGAGAGCAACCAGCTGGCTGCCAATTCCCCAGTGGAAGACCGGCGAGGTATCGCCTCTTGCCTGCAGACCAATGGGCTGATGTTTGGCATCTTTGATGGTCACGGTGGCCACGCGTGTGCTCAAGCAGTGAGTGAGAGGCTCTTCTACTACATGGCAGTGTCCCTGATGTCCCAGCAGACCCTGGAGCAGATGGAGGGAGCCATGGAAAGCATGAAGCCCCTGCTGCCCATCCTGCATTGGCTCAAGCACCCAGGGGACAGCATCTACAAGGATGTCACATCAGTGCATCTTGATCACCTCCGAGTCTACTGGCAAGAGCTGCTTGACTTGCACATGGAAATGGCACTCAACATTAAGGAAGCATTAATGTACTCCTTCCAGAGACTGGATTCTGACATCTCGCTGGAAGTCCAGGCCCCCCTGGAAGATGAGATGACAAGGAACCTTTCACTCCAGGTCGCCTTCTCTGGGGCAACAGCTTGCGTGGCCCATGTTGATGGAGTTCACTTGCACGTGGCAAACGCCGGTGACTGTCGGGCTGTCCTTGGGGTCCAAGAGGACAATGGCATGTGGTCTTGTCTGCCCCTCACCTGTGACCACAATGCCTGGAACCCAGCTGAGCTGTCACGGCTGAAGGGAGAGCACCCTGAATCAGAGGACAGGACAGTCATAATGGACAACAGGCTGCTGGGCGTCCTCATGCCCTGCAGGGCCTTTGGGGATGTCCAGCTGAAGTGGAGTAAAGAGCTGCAGCGCAGTGTCCTGGAGAGGGGCTTTGACACTGAGGCCCTCAACATTTACCAGTTCACCCCTCCACACTACTATACCCCACCCTACCTGACCGCCGAGCCTGAGGTCACCTACCACCGGCTGCGCCCTCAGGATAAGTTCCTTGTGCTGGCCTCAGATGGCCTGTGGGACGTCCTGGGCAATGAGGAAGTAGTGAGGCTGGTGGTGGAGCACCTGGCTGAAGCAGGTCGGCACAAGCCAGACCTGGCCCAGAGACCTGCCAACCTGGGCCTTATGCAGAGCCTGCTGCTGGAAAGGAAAGCCCAGGGGCTCCGTGCAGCTGACCAGAACGCAGCCACACGTCTGATCAGACATGCCATAGGGAGCAATGAGTATGGGGAGATGGAGCCGGAGCGGCTGACAGCGATGTTGACACTGCCAGAGGACCTGGCAAGGATGTACAGGGATGACATCACTGTCACTGTGGTGTATTTTAACTCAGACTCAATTGATGCCTATTACAAGGGGGGTTAAGAGTCTCCTGTATGCCCAAGATTAACTTAAATGCTTTTCTAAGATATTTCCACCTACTCTAAAACTGGCTCTTTAGTCCTTACTGGTAAAAAGGCAGGCAGATGTAGCTTGCTTAATAACAAACTGACATGAGAAAAAAAACCAGCCTTGGTTTAAAAGCAGTAATAATGATTTCATGTCCTCGTATGTGTTGGTCACCTCTTCTGCATAAGGACATTGTTGGTAAGCCTTCGATGGGTAAATTTAATCATTGTTCTAAGAATATGAAGAACTTCAGGATTTTCTGAGGTTGTGCCACAAGATCTGCAAACCTGGCAATTTCCTCAATTCACAGTCATGGACGTCTAGACTATGAAGGGAAGTTTTGTTTATTTTTTAAGTTACTAAGACAGGTTTACAAAGCATATTCTAGAATACTTTTCTATGCAATATTCTAACTCTTGTGATTATACTTGTGCAAATATTTTGTGATGCTGCATCCTAGTTGTGTTTTAGTTCTAAAATTGAGTTCTCAGACTTGCAAATGGGCCTGCTATAAGCATGCTTGGAATGACTTGTCTTGATTTTCAGCTGAAGGGAGGTGGCTGGGGAGGGGGGCAGCTAGGCCTCTGGACCAGCTGAATTCACTTGTGCGGCTTGTGATCCCTTCCACTGTGTCCCACTCCTTGAACCTTGAGCCATGTTGGGAGGGAACTTCAGTCTACGCCTTAACTCCTGGCCTTCCCTGCATTAATGAAATACCCTCTGGGGCCTAGCCTCTGGGTGGGAGGTTATTTAGAGCTCTTAGGTTTTCTGATTATACCCCTCAATGTTCTGTGAATTCCACCTAATCCTCCTACCTCTGCTGCTGCTGACTGTGCAGTGCTGTCCTGGAGGAAGTCTCCCTCTTCAGATGGCGGCAGGGAAGGAGTAATCCATCATGTAGTGTGGTAGTTGTGACTGATGTGTGGGCAGGACTGGCTGATGCGGTGGGTTGTGGACGTAAGATTCAGCCCGAGTTTAGACAGGTGAAAACATGAAGGACTTCAGAAGTCACTAACCAGGGCTGCCCGTGTGCATCCTGAGAGGCAGTGACGAAGAGGGCAGGCAGAGTGAGATTTGTCAGGTGGGACACTTGCTTTGAGACTGTGACCTGAACCACCACGACTACTCCTCGGGGACCAGACCATATTTAGTATAGGAGTCAGGGCAAAAATAAAAATGTGACCCGTAATAGCTTCTGTGGGCAGCACATCTTTGTGTTTATTTCAAATTAAACCACGTGCACCCTTACTCAGGGAATGGATTTCATGTTCTCGTGAATTGTGATGGCATTTAAACAACAGGAAATGTGTCCCTAAATGGAAACACAAATACAATCCCACAAAGCTGACATTTCTGTCTTCTGCACTATGTTAGTTGATCCTTCTCCTCATCTCACCACCGTGTGCCATCCACGGGAAGAAAAGGAAGTTTGACTTTCCATGTCTTGGTGACATTCATTCCCGTGTTGGGGTACTTCTAGCCTGGGGACATTCCCCTGTCTGTTTTCTGGTGTAACTGTTTAGTGAGAGGGGCTTCATCTCTACTCTGAGCACTTCAGCCTTGGTCTTTTTATTCTGAAACCATTAGTGTTCCTTTTGATCTAGATCCTAACTGAGAAATAAAACGTGAATCATTACTATTGGTGCTTGCATGGAAGTTTGTTGCTAGCGCTGAAGACTGCTTGTCTGACATTCTTTGTTCTTGATGCCAGGTAAACTCTGGCGCACCCTTGGAGCATTTACCGGGATTACAGTGTCTGAATCCTGTTGGGGAGCCTCGCGTAGGTCATAAAATGCATCTGATTCAGTAACTCATGGGACAGCTGAAAGAATACAGACTTCCCGCCTGCTTCTTCAAGCATATCTGTGTTTTTTCTCTCCCCAAAAATTTTCCTGCTTTCTAATTGGTATATCAAGATGAAAGAAGGTTCGGTTTATTGTCTGCCTTTTTCCACTGTGAACTCTCAGCTCTTTCCCTGAATGCTCCAAGAAGTCTCCTGGTTAAGCCCCAGCATGTCTGACTCCTTGACCCCATCTCTGGTGTCATTGGCCTTTCTGAGACACATGGGCTAGTGTGTGAGGACGCTGGAATTTGAGAGGGGTTGGTAGGATTTGTCAGTCTTCTAAAGCATCTATCATTTCTTTTATGTAAAGCTTTCAATATTGAGGGTCGCCTGGGTGGCCCAGTGTTTGAGCGTCTGCCTTCAACTCAGATTGTGATCCCAGGGTCCTGGGATCGAGTCCTGCATTGAGCTCCCTGCAGGGAGCCTGCTTCTCCCTCTGCCTGTGTCTCTGCCTCTCTTTCTGTGTCTCTCATAAATAAATAAATAAATAAATAAATAAATAAATAAAGTCTTTAAAAAAAAAAAAGACTTCAATATTGAGACCTTCAAAACGAACTAAAAAATAAGATTGACCATTTAATATTTTGGATGTAACTTGAATAAAATATGCTTTGATTATTTAAATTGTGTATTAGTTTAGGTAAGAAGCTTTGATAATATTGGCATAATATAGATACTATTTTATGTATAAATAACACAGCTCTGCTGATTCTGGGGATTAGCCAAAATGGATAGAGAAGATAGTATTAGTTCTAAATTCAAAACTAGTATGCTAGGTCAAGAGTTAGATTCAGTTTTCTGAGATATTATTTGTAACTTAAAGCTCATTTGTTATTTTTTAGAAACTGTTTTTGTTATAATGAAAATGTGAACTTTGAGATATGTTAATATATAAACATTGTTTTCCCAGAAGTATGATTGGCCTAAAAGATCTTTAGCATTGGACACGCTGGGTAAAAGTTCAGGTTAGACGCAATTGAGCTGGCACCTTCTGTGCATAAGTGAAATATAAACAGCTTGAACTTGAGTCAGCTAAAGAAGAGAATAACGAATTGTAGGGAACAAGAAAATGTGTTCAGAATGAGTCTGGCTTGACTCTATTGTCCATCAGTTCCTGGTAACCTATCTTCATTTGACAGTTCTTGGGAGGCCTTCACTTCCAGACTAAACCAGAGTATGCTGGAACGGAGCCATCCTAGCTTCGTCTTAAAGTGGTGCATTTGTCTCTGTATATGACTCCTTCCTCTGGCAGAAGAAGCCCCAGTGTAGCTTTGGAGCTGGGCTATGAAGGCTGGCAGTACAATTGTCAACGCAAGCCGCCTTGTGTATCACTGAGGAGGGAACATGGGCTGCTGTGCCACCATTTCCTAAACAGGCTGAAGCTCTGTCCCCTATACCTGGGGCAGCTGATGTTTAACTTGCTTCCTGGAAAATATTTCTTATCAAGCATTTACTTGGAAAAATTATTAACCATGTTCATTATTATTTGCTGACATTTGTATTTTAAGCTGTATAGCAATGTTCTTATTTGACAATGATTTTCTGACTATTAGAGATATTTAAATGAAACTTTAAATAAAAGAGGCAAAATGAAATTTGGTTTCTTTTGGTTTGAATATTAATTTCTTTAAGTCCTTAGAGTACTAGATTAGACCAGTCTTTATTTCACCACCTTTACCTAGCCATGAAAGATTTTAATCTATTCAAGGTTCCTCGCCCTAAAAAAGTTTTCTCTACAAGTTTGTGATGGCTGCTGACCACACAGGAAGTCCTCATTCAGTGTTAAGCGTGTGTGCGTGGACCTGAAGTGAAGGAAAAGGAAGTGAAGGCTTTTGTTGTGAGGGTCTGCACACACCGTGCCAAGGCCTGCTGGGGTTCATATTATTTAACTGAGCTTACAAAAACCAGCTTGTGTTAAATGCAGAGCCAGCTTTAGGGGACATGTTCAAAGACATGTCCCTCCAGGGTTGAAGAAACCCCCCCTCCACCTCACCCTCAGAACCTGAACTCTATCACCCTACATCTGGAGAGATAAAAGGCCTAAGGACTGCCCCTATGGGTGCTTCTTAATATGCAATCCAACTACTAAGTCATTTACACTTTGTGGGCTAGGGTGGTTGGTCTGGCCTTGAAGAGGAGCAGATTTGGGGGAGGGAAACATGGAAAAGGGAGTGTCTGAGGTCTGATGGAGATAATAGGAGGAGCTATTTCCCTCTTTGATATCATAAAACAAGCCCCAAAACTGAAAAAGATGCCGCTGACACAGTGGTAGGGCAAGATTTGAGCTAAGTCCACTGTCCATCCTCTTGTCCCAATACTGGCCCCAGTATTGGGAACATAATGCATGAACATAATGCATGAAAACCCTTTCATTGTACAGTTTTGGCCCAGGGTGGGTGGGGATGGGATGGAGAAGTAGGTGGTGCTGAAAAGAAGCTAGATATACTTAACACATGCGTTCCAATATCCCATCATTTTGGAACACGATAAAAATACAAGGAAAAAAAATACAAGGGAAACGGAGAATTAAATTTTAGAAATTGAGCTCTTTGGACTCCTTCCAGGGGGAAGAAATAAATTTATGCTGTTTCTTTCATATCTAGAGTTTTTGTTTTTGTTTAACTTGATGCTATGAAATGCCCTACAGTGGTTTCCCAGGCTGATGGCCCTTTGAATCGTGGGTGGCTGGTGCTCCAAGCAGCTCCTTCTGGAATGGGTGAATCTTTACTGGCTTTCTATGGGTCAGAGTGTCTTTGTTCCACTAGCTCCTGACCTTATCCGTTCTATATGGGAAACTGCCTGGCTGGGAGGAACAAAGGGGATAAGTAGGCCAGAACACATTACTTTCCCTCATGCCTGGAAAAGTGGTGTGTGGAGGGATCTCCCAAAACCTGCTCTTAACTCTTCTGCCTTTCCAGGATTCTGGAAAGCCCTCATTTGTCCAACCTTGTCCTCCCTACAGCAGATAAACAGAAAGAATGTCTGCTACCAACTGCTCCTCTGTCCAGTCCTCCCTGCACAAACGAGAAATCATCAATCCTTGCGCGAAGTATTTCTCTTCTGGCTCTTGTGTGCCCTGGCCCAGGTACCCAGAGGTATCCAGGGATGGCCCCTTCCGGTGGTAGGGGGCTGAGAGATGTGACACTGGGCACCCTGGTGATGGGACGGGCCAGTGCAGGGAAAGGAGCAAGGGGAGTGAAGCACAGGGTCCAATCCTGTGGGTCTGGGGATGGGCTCTGGGATGTTTATGGAAGCAGGGATGAGAGTGCAGTGACGGCTGAGGGGGAGGTAGCCAAATGTGGCTGGATGCAAGGCGGACACCATGGGATGGTCTCCAGGGATAGGAGAGTGAGCAAGGCCATGGAGCGACCTCAGAAAGGACTGTGGGCATGGCTTGCTCTTCATCAGCCTGGAGATGTATGGGGGGAGCAGCACAGCAGATCCCACCCCAATCCCTTCACTTTCCTTGCAGGGTTACAACCAGGTGCTTTGGGGCATTTGTCCTTGTTTTTCTCCTCCCCACTCTGTTCCTGTAACATCAGGCCTGCCCCCTGTCCTTGAATGAACAAGGAAGGTAGGGGTGGGTGGATAGATGGATGATTAAGGGGGGAGCAGATGAAGAGGAACCACCCACAGAGAGGTCAGAGAAGTAGTAGGCAAACTGTGAGCGTGGTGTGAAAAGGTGTAAGGAAAGGGGTAAGGAGTGTCTAGTACCAAAAAAGCTCTGGGTGTGGATAGATGGACATGAACAAGTGGTTTTTTTTTTATTTTATTTATTTATTCATGAGAGAGAGGGAGAGAGGCAGAGACACAGACAGAGGGAGAAGCAGGCTCCATGCAGGGAGCCTGATGTGGGACTCGATCCCGGGTCTCCAGGATCACAACCTGAGCTGAAGGCGGCGGTAAACCACTGAGCCCCCCGGGGATCCCTGAACAAGTGGTTTTAAAAAGCATCTCTAAGGAGAGATGAGGGATTCTCACTTGGGACTCAGGACACAGGATGGGCCTGGATGGTGAGGTGGAGGTGAGGGGCTGGCTCCGTGAGAAGAGGCTGGCTGAAGGGCTGGGATGACCCTTCCTCTGAAATAAAGTGGCACAATGGGTAGGGGATAGGGGAATGTCATCAAGCCCACATGTCCTTGGCTTGTGGGAGGGAGGGTATCCATAGGTTCACGTGGGGCTCCAGGGGCTTTGCTGACTCCAAGCTGGGCTTTGGCATGGAGGGACAGAGGAGCTGGGTCTTTTCTGAGCTCTGCCTGGTGGCTTGGTCACTCAGTCCTGAAGATGACATGGTGGGAACACTAATGGGGAGCCCTCTGCTGGCACCACCAGTCCAGGCCCTTCGCTGCAGAATTCTGCAGAGAAGCAACGTGAGACAGGAGGCTGCCTCTAGATGTCACCATCCAGCCACGCTGTGCCAGCTGCTGCTGGAATGAGTGGGAGGACAGTATTCAGAGAGGAGACCCTGAGGCACAGCCCTGCCAGAGCAGGGGCTCCCGGGGCCTGCAGCCTGGGACACCCTTCAGGGAGCCTCACCAGTCCCTGGCCCCGCCCTGGGGCTGGAATGAGTGCAGGGTGGGAGGACCCCGTCCAGTGATCACTCAGCCTTGCTTTATGGGAACGGGGCTGCGGAAGTCCCAAACAGCCAGGGCCAGGTGGTGGGCTCTAGGGGTGTATGGGGGGGCATTGCCCCCTCGTCCAGGCTCCCCCAATGTGTGTGCTCCCTCTGTGGACTGCCCCACACCTCTGAACCCTTCCCACGTCCTCTTCCTGCTCCGTGGAGCCAGCCACCACAGCCAGCCTCCCAGTAGCTCTGGAGTCTACTTCCTCCTGCCCCATCCCCTGCCCCGGCCCCAAGGGCGGTCCAAACCACCCCACCCCCAAACAACAGCCCCCTCCAGTCAACTCCACCCGGCACGCAGCAGCCAGAGTGATCTTGGTCAGACTCAAATATTATGTACCTTCCAGATATCCCTTGACCCTTGGAAGAAAGCTCAGAATCCTCCCCAGCTTTCTCCAACTCCTCCCCAGGACCCTCAAGCACACGGGAAGAAAGGAATGAGAGAAGAGAAAGAGGTCTTTCCTCCACAAGGCAAGGTCACCTCTTCCAAGTGCAGGCTGCCCCCTGGTCACCCCTGGGAGGGAGTCTGGAACACCCCTCCACCCATACACACACACCTTTTGCTTCTTGTTAGAATTTTATTTTATTTTATTTTTATTTTATTATTTAATTTTATTATTTAATTTTAATTTTAATTTTATTTATTTATTTTTATATAAAATACTTTTTTTTTTTTTTTTTTTTTAGAATTTTAAGGATGATCACAGATTCTTCGCTGCTCCTGCCACCAAGGTGTGGAGTCTAATTCTCCTCCTCTTGAACCTGGGCTGAACTTAGGAACTGTGACACTGGGGATTGACGTTAGTGTACAGAGGAATCTTGGTAACTGGTAACTTGATAGAGGGTTGCGATGGTTAATTTTATGTGCTAACCTGACTGGGCCAAGGGATGCCCAGAAAGCTGGTAAAACATTCCGCCTGGGTGTGTCTATGAAGGTGTTTCCCAAAGAGATTAGCATTTGCAGCAGTAGACTGAGTGAAAAAGTCGGTGGTCCCGGTCCACCCAGGGCTGGAATAGTACAAAAAGGCAGAGAGAAGAGAAAAATGCACTGTCTGTTCAGCCAGGACATTCATCTTCTGCTCTTGGACATCCAGTGCTCCTGGTTCTCGGACCTGTGGACTATGACTGGAACTTACACCACTGGTTTTCTTGGCTTCCAGCTTGCAGAGGGCAGAGCATGGGACTTCTCAGCTTCCATAAGCACATGAACCAATCCCTCATAATAAATCTCACAACCATATGAAGCACTTTACAGGTGGTGAAACTGAGCCTGGAAAGTGAACTGAAGTGTTCAAGGTCGCAAAACTAGTAAATGTGGAGCTGAGTTTTGAACTCTGGTATCTGACTACAAAACTTCCTCTTTGCTTTCATGTGATTGCCTAAGCAATCATGCGATTCTGTTGAATGTCTATTCATCTGATTTTTTAAAAAATGCCCTATCTGCTCCCTTGAGTTAAAGCCTAGCAGGAAGCGGTGAGCTGTTTTTGTCCGTGGAAGCATTCTAGCAGAAGCCAGAGGAACATTTGGCAAGATGCGCCCTGGATGGACCGTGAGGGATCCCACCCTGAGGCCAGGCCTCTGCTTCGGCCTGGGCTGGGGCGGTGGGGATGCAACACAGGACACTGTGTGTGTGGCCTTCACTTGTGTCCCCAGCCAGCCTGGGGTCGGAAGGGCAAGAGCAGGTGGAAACTGGGGGAGGAGCTGCTTGCCTCCAGCGGGCAGGAGGCACCGGCAGATCACAGGCTGCCCTGCTCTCCTGACCTCGTGGCCCTGGACTGGTCTCTGATCCCCCTCCCTGCCCTGGCTTGGCACCTCTGGCTTGGGGGAGAGCCAGGGCTCTTCAGCCACACAGTAAAACCTGCTTTCCTGCCTGGCACCTGTCAGAAGACATCAGAGAGAGAGAGAGAGAGAGAGAGAAGCCGGCAGCTTCTGCTGCCTGGGGGGCGGACAAATATGGCCACGGCACTGGTGTTGGTAAGAAAGAGAAAGTGGATACCGCTGACATGTCCTTGCCCAACATACTGGACAAAAGATTCTGGTGGACTTTAAAGTGACAGTGAAAAAAGTGATGGTGAAAGATCTTTATCATTAGACAGGAAATTGCTAAATGTAAATACTGTAAGTGGGGGGTGGGAAATCCCCTTATGAAAGAGTATGTACAGTGTGACCCCAAGTTGGAAGCCTTCCCCCCAGCCCTCACACACACCCCTCCACCAGCTCCCTCGTGACTTAGCCCACGGGCCAGGGGCTGGCAGTGGAGGAGGGGACTGTGACTATATTGGGAAGGGGATGAGATCACCCAGAGGCTGGCTGATTTAGAACCGGGTAACTTTTTCCACCCGTATGGCTCTCAGAGGCTTCTGCACTGGCTCATAAACCTTGGCGCCAGCCTGCAGGGTGGAGGGGAGCCATATTCCCCTCCGCAGGGGTGGAGATGGTGGCTGAAGCTGGTTAGGGGACAGGTGCTAGGCTGAAGTTGAGATAAAATGACAGACTGGGCCCCAGGGGGTACCCAGGGCCCTGCTGGGAGCCTCCAAAAGCTTTGCTTCCAGGAGACCCGGGTGCTCTGTAACTCCCGGGGGGTCGTTGTGGGCAGAAAGTGATTCTGTGGGTTCAGAAATATCCCAGAGTGTGGCCACCTGGTGGCAAGCTGCACCTGGTCCCCTTGCACCCAGCTGTAACACCCTGTTTTATCTTGAGATTCCTATTTGCCAGCCTGGCCCTCCCCACGGAGAGGACCCTGCCCCCACCCCAGTTCCTGGCCAAACCCAGGGAAAACCCTGGTGGGGGTGGCTGTGAAGGAAGAGTCCTGGGAAAGTAACCGGGGTCCAATTCCAGCTCAGCAAATAACTGAGTTCAGTTCCATTCCCACCCTGGTCCAACAGACTCCCTCAAACCTCCCGCCTCATGGAAATGTCACAGTAATGTCACAGTATGTCCCAGTCCTCTGAGCTTCTGCCCAGGCACTCGTCCCAGCCTGGCTACCCTTCCCTACTCGGGCCTGACTTTGTCAACTCCCACCCCCTGAGCTGGGTCAAGTGCCATCTCTCCCCAAGTCAGAGTCCACCACGCTGGCTGCTCCGTGCCCATTGGGGGATAACTCTGAGGGCAAGAACTGGCTCCAGGGAAAAATGCTAGGACATGCTGGATCCCCAAGAGGGATGAGGGGTCAGGGGAGGACAGCTGTGAGCCCAGCACTGTCCTGTCCCAGGGCCTTGAGTGGGACCTCAGGGCCTCAGGCCCTTCACTCTCCAAGGCAAACAGCAAAAATTATGGTTGGAGGCACCCTGGCTTGGGCTTTGCAGGCAAGAAGCAGGAGCTGGACAGAACCAGAATGAGCCAGGGCATCCCCTCCTTAGCCCAAGCCCTGGGTGCAGGGTTGGGAATGGAATTCTCCAGCTAGATTGAGTTTTTCCTGGAAAATCCCCACAAGCCCTTCCAAGCTTTTGTGTTTGACTCTGACTCCTTCAGATGTGTGGGTACGAGGCCCATGGCGGCTGGGCTATGCAGACAAGGCCCTTGCCTTTTCTTGACCCCTGGGCTTGTGCTTTGGGAGAGCCAAAATGCAGATTCCCACATCTATTGAGCACCATCTGTCAGCTTCACAGAGTTGTCTCAACTACCCTGAGAGGTAGTGATCAAGGTCCTTATCATTCGACAAGGACACTGATGCTTGGAGATGCCAAGTGGCTTGCCCAAGGTCACACAGGATTCGAAGCCTACCCAGCAAGGGTCAGCCTGCAGATGGCTCCAGTCCCCACACCCCATTCAGGATTCCTGAAAGGGCAGGGTGAGCCCACAGGCCAAGGATGCCACTTCTAGCTGAGTCCCACTTGACCAAGCCCAGCCTGGCTCTGTGCCTACCACTCTCAGAATAACCCTGGTGGTTCTGGGCATGGATCACTGGCCATCACCTGGGACCTATTTTTGTCCTTCGGGTAACAAGGAAGTCTCACCTTGTGCAGGAAACCACTTGGGGTGAGGGTGGAACATCTGACCCCCAGCCCTAGCTGACCTTGCTGCCCTGCTGGGAAATGTCCCCAGAAGGGAAGTGGGAAGCCTGGCTTAGCCACTCTCCCTTTCTCTCCCTTCCCAGCCACTTCCCAGAATCTGGCTTTCTACCCCATCTGCTCTTCCCGTCTTCTTGGCAGTCCACACCACTCCTCCCCGCCCCCACCATGACCAGGAGGCCAAGAGGATCTTCATTTCTCCTCATGACCCATTGTCAAATCTTCTGCACTTGAACAGCTGGAAAATTCTTCATGTCTAACTATAGAAACAAGCCCATTTCCTTACGTTCCAGCCAGAGGGTTCCAGAATCCAGGTGCAGGAGCCATCTGGGGATCCAGCATCTAGAACCTGATTTTTGGAATCTGGGGCCCTGAAATCCTATGGAGTAGGGGTCGATGGCATTTGAGATGACAGAAGCCGTGGGCATACCACAGACATTCTGAAAGGTCATGTACGATCTCAGGGGTCCAGAATACACAGAGGGGGGCACCCCAGCCGAGTCAGAGGGGCTCCTTTCTGCTGAAACCAGGTGTGTAGGTTGCTGAACTCAGCAACATAACAACAACAACAAAAAAAGGCTAGAAGGAAAACTGATAAAAAATGTTACTGTAGGGACGTCTGGGTGGCTCAGTGGTTGAGCGCCTACCTTTGGGGGGGAAGGTGATCCTGGAAACCCAGGATCCAGTCCCTTATCCGGCTCCCAGCATGGGGCCTGCTTCTCCCTCTGCCTGTGTGTGTGTGTGTGTGTGTGTGTGTCTGTCTCTGTCTCTGTGTGTGTGTGTCTATCATGAATAAATAAATAAAATTTAAAAAAAGATTTTATTTGTTTATTCAGGAGAGACAGAGAGGCAGAGACACAGGCAGAGAGAGAAGCAGGCCCCATGCGGGGAGCCCGATGGGGCACTGGATCCCGGGTCTCCAGGATCACGCCCTGGGCCAAAGGCAGGTGCTCAACCACTGAGCCACCCAGGGATCCCCCAAATAAAATCTTAAAAAAAAAAAGTTACTGTAACAATGAAAGCAAGAAAGAGCAGAGCTGGAATGACAAGGTGAATCAGCAGCTCCCCCCTGGTGTGAGGGCGGGGCACCCCCTCCGTGTTAGGGCGGGTGCTGGCGGCCAGCTGGCTGGGGCTCAGCTACCCGGGAGGTGGGCAGAGCAGCCCCCCCAGAGGTGGGCAGAGCAGCCCCCCGGAGATGGGCAGAGCAGCTCCCCGGAGATGGGCAGAGCAGCTCCCCGGAGGTGGGCAGAGCAGCCCCCCGGAGATGGGCAGAGCAGCTCCCCGGAGATGGGCAGAGCAGCCCCCCCGGAGATGGGCAGAGCAGCCCCCCGGAGATGGGCAGAGCAGCCCCCCCGAGATGGGCAGAGCAGCCCCCCCGGAGATGGGCAGAGCAGCTCCCCGGAGATGGGCAGAGCAGCCCCCCGGAGGTGGGCAGAGCAGCTCCCCGGAGATGGGCAGAGCAGCTCCCCGGAGATGGGCAGAGCAGCCCCCCCGGAGATGGGCAGAGCAGCCCCCCCGGAGATGGGCAGAGCAGCCCCCCGGAGATGGGCAGAGCAGCCCCCCGGAGATGGGCAGAGCAGCTCCCCGGAGGTGGGCAGAGCAGCCTCAGCGACGCGCGGGCGGGCGGCCGGGGAGGCCCTCCAGGAGCCAGCCCGGCCCCCAGCGCCCCGGCCGGGCCCTCCTGCAGCCGCTGGGCTGGAAATAGCGGCCGCTGGCGAGCTGACAATCAAAGGGCAGCTAAAAAAAGCCCCCTCCGTCTGGGCTCTGTCGCACGCGGCTCTTGGGGCCTATTTTGGGGGAGAGGGTGCCGACGTGCCAATGGAAAATCCGCGAGGCGGGAGTGTCCAAGGTGGGGGACCTGGGCGCCTCCCTCTTCCCTTCCTGGTGCCCCCGCCCCACCCGGGCTCGCGCGTGCAGACGTGCACACACGCAGCTGCAGCCCCGGCCCGCGTCCCCGCTGTCGGCCCTGTCATTCTTACGACAGCCTAGGAAAGGGGTGAGGAAACGGAATCTCAGAGAGGAGAAGCCACTGCACGAGGTCACACAGCAAACGTGGGTGGACAGTGGCGGCCGCGACCTGCGCCCCGCCAGTGCTCTCCTAGAGGCAGCCCCTGCCTCCTCACCCGGGAGCCCAACGCAGTGTCCCCCCGACTGGGGAGGAAGCGGAGGATGACCTGCCGTCTTGATGACCCCATGGGAAGGAGTCCCAGTGGAAGTCCCACTTCTGCTGGGGCCTGGCTGGCTGTAGGAGAGGCAGCTTCTGCAGGCCTGCCCCGAGGGCCCATCCCCCAGCCAGTCCATGTGACCATCCCACCGCGCCCCTACCAGGCCCCCAAAGCCTGGCAGCCCCTGCCAAGTTTCCAGAGAATGTGTCAGATAAGGGGCTGGTGCTCATGACTCCCTCCCATGCAGCCACTATCGCTGACCCTGTGGCCACCACTAAGTAGGTAAGAATAGCAACAGCCCCTGCCACTGGGGATGCACTCAGGGACCACACAGCGACATCTTCAGGTGAGGACCGGGCGCCTGCGCCATGGGTTCCAGCCCCATCCAGCTCCCGCACTGCCCTGGGCCTGAAGTCCCTCGGCATCTTGTGAGCCAGCACCAGGCCTCATCCTCTGCCTCTGCCACCCCAGTGGATGGGATGCGGAAGGCAGCGGGCCACCTTGTTGATGCCCGCCCTGCACCCTGCCTTCCACTGAGGAGCTGCGACCTGGAGCTGCGTACTTGTCCCCTCTGGGTCCATAAGCAGGACAAGGTGGCGCCGCAGCTCCCTGGCGCATGGCAAACATCCAGCAAGGCCTCCGCTGGGGCTAGAGCCCCTCCGCGTCCTGGTAACCACAGCCCGTCCTGGCCATCAAATACCCCCATGAACTCTGACCCTCTGACTTCCTGAGCAGCAGGGATGTGGATGGGGTAAGGGTGTGGGAAGTCCCTGGGGTATATGATCACAAGGTAGGGGGGCCTGTTGTGACTGAGTCTCCTCTGTGAGTCTCCCTATGACACTCCCGTGGGTGTGCTCCACTGTGTCGCACGAGTGTGCGAGGGTGGCGGCATCACTCGGAGGGAAGAGGCTGTTGTCATAGAACCAGGGTGAGCGTCACCATGACATCCAGAGTGGGGAGATGTGGGGAGCTTTGTGTCCACGTCCCTGAGTCACTGTGACACCTGGGGGGGATCTAGCCTCTCCCGCCTCCACCACCACGTCAGTGGCCCCTGGAACTCCCACAGCCTGACTCCCGCGTGGCTCAGACCCGGACCTAGCCCCTCCCCAAAGCCTCCTCAGCCCTCTGCTCCCAGCCCCCTTGCCCTCCTCATCTTGCCCTGGAGCCTGCCTCCTGTCAGCCTCACCCTCCACCGACCCCCATCCACCCAAGACCCAAGCGGTCTTGGGGAGAGGGTCCAGGGACGCTAGGGAAGAGAAGGGTTCCCGGCACATTCACACACTGTGACACCACGCAGACCAGACTTTAACGTGAACTTACACACTGACAAGACACACACACGTGTGTGTGCCTGGTGGAGTCACAGGGCCACCACGGGGTCTCCAAGCTTCGTCGCTCAACACTAGCCCTGCCAGCTAGGCCCCCACAATGCTTGAAGTCCTTTGGGTCCTCCCACACCTCTTCGGTCCCCTCATGGGAAAATTGCTCTCCCACGATAGCAAGGACCCCTGGAGATGTGATCAGAGGAAGAACTGCCCTTAGCCCGAGCTAGAGTCCTGGGGTGGGTACAGGTAGCTGTGGGTGGGATCTGAGTCTCTGAGGTCCCCAGGCTGTGAGTGAGGGCCGGACCGACCTCTGGGCCTTTCCCTTCAAGAGCCCTAATCTCTGGGGCTGGAAAAAGTTTAAAAATATCCTCATGTTTACATTCTTTCCAAGCCTGCCTCCCAATCCTTAGTGCTGGGTCCCTTTGATCTGGCCCTGTGCCTCTGAAAGGGGCCTGGGAGAGGGGGAGCATGAGCTCCCCACTGGGGCAGACCCTGTGACTCCCTGAAGCTCCAGACCAGTCTGAACCCTGTGAGACACCTCGGCATTCCCCCAGAGAGAGCTTTAGAGCTGGCAAGGAGCCAAGGCTGGAGGGGGTGTCTTGCTTAGGGTCACCCAGCAGCACCATGTGGGGGCTAGAGTTGGGGTGCCCCTTCATACTCCCTCCCTAAAGCCTGAGCCTCATGGGGTGGAATGTGAGAACAAGTGGCTGTAGGCACCTGTGGGAGGTACCCCCACAGTCTGCACACAAGGGACTACCATGGGTGCTGAACTACTGTGTGCCTGGCACTGTGCTAGACACATTTTGTGGGGATCATCTCATGTAGTCCTCTCAACAACTCCATTTTAGTGAGGCCCATTTTATTAACAAGTAAACCAGGGACGTCTGGGTGGCTCAGTGGTTGAGGGTCTGCGCGGGATCGAGACCCACATTGGGCTCCCTGCATGGAGCCTGCTTCTCCCTCTGCCTGTGTCTCCGCCTCTCTCTCTGTGTCTCTCAAGAATATTTAAATAAAATTTTAAAAAACAAAGAAACAAGTAAACCAGCGCTCAGAGAGGTGAAGTGACTCATCTGGGAACACACAGCAAAGATGGGGCAGAGCATGGATCACATATTCTTCTACCCACAGTGAGCCACAGCTAGTCCTCACCTTGCCTTAGCAGCTAGGGCCTGTCTGCAGAATGAGGCCCACGTCCCCAGTGTAGTCCACTAGCACTCACTGACCCACGGCCCTGTCCACAAACCGGTGCCGGCTCTGTGTTTCTCTCCCTCTGAGACCCAGGAGAAGCCATGCCCCCACCCGACCCTCACTTTCCTCTATGGAATAGCCTGGGGATCATGGAGAGGCTTATGTCCACAGACTCTGGGGGAAAGTGAATCTACGTCCCTGGGGATTCTGGACCTTATGGCCAGCCCCAGAACTGACACTATCAGAGCATGGCCTTAGGCCTGGAGGCCAAAGGAAAAAAAGCCTGCAAACTGGGACAGGTGCTTTAATTTGCCCTGGTGTCCTGTCGTCCACTCTTTCCTTTGTTGGCACCCCACTGATCTGCTTACCAGCCCTCCTCCTATCCACCCATTTACCCATCTGTAATCCACCAACCTGCCCATCCATCCACTCAGTCACCCCACCTATCTACTATCCATCCATCCAGAATAAAGACCCAGAGAGCAGGGTGATTCCAGGGTCCCGGGTAGGTGCTGCATCCCACTGGTTGGCTGGACTTGGAAAGGTCCCTTCACCTCTTCGTGATTCACTTTCCCAACTTGACAAGAAGGAGCTGGCCTGCTGATCTCTGAGGCCCTTCTGAGGGATCTTGTGGGAGCAGAGGCCAGCTGAGGGCTGTGGATGCTTCAGGAGAAGTAACTCAAATCTTGGCCAGACAGTCCCACCTTGCGCTCTGCTTCCAAGACTCTCAGCCACAGCCCTTAACCTCTCTGACTTTCAAGAAACTCCACTGGCAAACGGGGCCATTAATCCTGCGCTCGAAGGTTGGTGGGAAGATTAGATGGGGGATGCCACCTTTGAAGAGCTTTGCACCCTGGAGACTTCTAAGTGGATGCAGGCTGAGTAGAGGATCCTGGGAGAGCTGGGAGAGGGGTGGCAAGCTCTGCTTAGACCGCAGTAGTCAGCAACTCACATTAGTGTGTGTGTGTGTGTGTGTGTGTGTGTGTATGTGTGAGGAGCTGGGCCCAGGATGGCTGGAACCAGCCTCAAGGGGATCCTCTGTGACTCTCTCAGACTCTTCAGGCCAGCCAGGATGCCCATCCCATCTCTCTTGGCTGGACTTGGCCCCCATCCCACAGAATCTGCCAGGAGTGGAGAGATTATCTCCTAAAAATAGGGCCTGGGCCCCACAGAGGTTGTTTTTCTCCCTTCCCCGTGATTTACCATCATCAGCTCAGGGTGCCTGGGACGGCAAGTCCCACCCTGGCTCCCCAGAGACCATTGGGATGGGTACATGGAGGATCAGCATGTGTCTAGGGTCAGTCAAGGGCCAAAACTTGGAGGTATGGTCAGGGTTCAACAGGGCACTAGGGCCATGGCTTACCCTTGGTCAGGGGAAGGGGTTCACTCGGGGCAGGGGAAGCTCCAGGATGAGCCAGGGGGGTTCCTGTCCCTCTGAGTGATTGCTCTTTCTCTGTTTGCAGAGCCCGCCCCCATGCACTCACCATCCTGTGGATGAAACCCAGCGGTGTGCTGGGGCCTGTGCTGGGGCAGAGGGACCCATTCCCTACCTCAGCTCTCCGTTCCAGCCCTATTAGACTCTCATGATTCCTGCATAGACCCCTCTTAAGACTGCGGGACCTCTGCCCACCCACATGCAGGCAACTCATGCAGACACAGCTGCGTGCTCATACACAAACCAGAACAGAGACTCACGGGCGCCCTCCCCTAGCATATATGTCCCAGGAAACACAGAATACACTCTCAAGGACGCCGTCTTCAACCTTCACCTAGTCAGGGTTGACCCATCCAGGGTCTGCAGCCGCCGGCTCCAAATGCCCACAGAAATGACCAACCTTCCCCCCACCTCAAGTTTTTACCAAGAGCTGACATGCTGCCCCCATGTCCCTCCTCACAAGGGACCCAGGCTTCTCCCTCAATCCCCTAGACCCTTTCTGTGCAGCAGGAGATGGGAAAGATTGACGTGGATGATGCACACACGTACATGACACCGAGATACAGGTGTAGCCCAGGCCCTGCTCTCTGAGGCTTTATTATTGGACAAATGTGTCACCATTTGGAGGATTCCCATGGGCAGCCCATAAAGTCAGTGTTCAGGCTCTACAGATTTGTCTGGTGACATTGCCTCCACCCCCGAGCAGGTAAAGGGGCTCTATCTGTCCTAGCCGCCCCCCGCCCCATTGATGGGCAGTGCTGGGCCCTCCCCCAGTGGACTCCGATGGAGGTAGAGGCCAAGCTCTCCGCTGGGGCTGCCTGGACCATTCACACTGCCGCCTTCAGGGGCACGCTGTCCACTGGCTGATCTAGGTCCTTCTTCCTTGCCAGGGTCAAGTGAGTGAAGATGAGGATGAGGAAGATGCCTGAGAGGCCCAAAAGGGATGGATCAGCTCTCAGAAGGGGCCAGGAGACTTGTCCATCACCTGCCATTGGTATTCGTTTAACAAGGAATCAAGATTTCCTAGACAGCATCCCCACGGCTGGGCTGCAAATGACTGTGCTCCTGGTGCCGGAAGAAGCCTGATTGTTTGGTCTGCAGCTGCCCAGGCCACCCCAAGCTTCAAAGTCCCCTTCTCTGGGGAACGGTTTGAGTGGGAGTCATCTGGGAGCCAGTGAGCTGTTCCCATGGACTCTGAGAGAAAGGCACATGGTAGCATTGTACTAGAAACAACAACAAAAATACCAGCCAGGGAAAAATCTAGAGGGCTAAAGAAATCAAGGGGATAAAGAGGGAGGCTTGGACTAAAGGGATTAGGCTGGAAAGACCTGGGCTCCCCTACATTCTGGCTGTGTGGCCTCAGACAAGTCACTTAACTTCTCTGAGCCTCAGTGACCTCATCTGGAAAATGGGGAGATGCCACAACTACCTCAGGTTTGTGAGGAGCATTCAGTGCAATAATCCTGTATTACACAGTCAGCGTGTAATAACGTAACGGTCAATGCTGTTATCGATGATGATGATGACTAGGAGAGTTGTGGGGTTCCTGCTCCAGCCCCGGGGGCCACCACGGGACAGGGAGCCATGCATCTGGAGGCTGTAACTCCGGCCACCCCGCCCCCCCTCAAGCCCAGCATCCATTACCTATCGCCATCAAGGTGCCCACGAGGATGCCCACTGCAGACAGCTTCGTGGGCATGCCCTTCATGCGGCCCACCTTACGCATGCACTGCCCCTCCACGTTGCAGCGACACACTACCACTGGGGGCGGGGGAGGAAGATAAAGGCCGTGGGGGCAGGCTCTCCAGCTGCTGGGAGGCCCCACCGCAGCCGGCTAACATCCGTTTTCGTGCACACATGTGTATTTATGTGGGGGTGGGGGTGGCTCTGTGCACATGCATCGGGGTGCCTGGCCACAGATGAGCAGGCACGCACAGGCATTTGTACAGCCTGTGAGCCTGTGGGCATGCGTACCCAGCCCCTCCCCCTGCATCCCAAAGGGCCCCCCAGGAACTGCAGGCACACAGAGCCCTGGCCTTACCTCGGAGCTGGAGCTGCCACATCCGGGCATTGTGGCTGACAACTACTGGCACTACATGTTCACGTGGCTCCACCCAGTGCAGGGCCAGGGTGAGGTAGGCGTGGGAGCCTGAGGGACCATAAGCAGGGACCACAGTCACTAGCCTGGATAAGCTCTAGGCCCGGCTCACACCCCAGCCCCCCCACCTAGTGCAAGGGCATCTCATTTCCGAGTGTCACACCGCGTCCTGCTTCGGCCAAGGTCTCCGGTGCTTCCCCACTACACACCGTTGAGAGCCTGGAGGTGCCAGTCCCGCTGCACCGTAGGGTTGGGACCAAGGGCAAAGCTGTAGGGACCATGCCCATCAGCCAGGTCAGGGTCCTCGCTGGGTCCGCTGATAACCACGCCGTGGTCCTGGCGGGGTGTGCAGAGGTGGCGGGTGGGTACGGGGTTCAGAGCTGGGGCCCGGGCAGAAGGGGCCTTCAGAAAGCGGATCACGAGGCTTGCAGAGGTGCTCAGCGTCGGCTCATCTGCAGAAGAGGCAGCGCTGAGCTAGCGCCCGGCCCGCGGTCCCACTGCTGTCTGCCACCTGCTCCACCCGGCCTTCCTCCACATCCCCATCCGCATCCTGGCCCCTGTCTCTGCCTCAAGGGACGCCTTGCCCCCCTCACTATCCCAATGGCTGCCGGGCCTTGCTGTGCTTTCTGGATGCCAGGCTTGCCCTCACTGCCCCCCCCCCCAACCAACTGCTGGCATCAGGGCCCAACAATGTCGGGATGCCCTGACTGTGGGTGAGCTCACTCTGCCGAGCCTGTTGTCCACCACAGGACAGCCCAGCCCAGAGCGGACACCTGCCTCTGACATACCCACCCCTGGGCCAGCTTTTGATCCATTCAACGTGGCATTCGGAGTCCTCCATATCTGGCTTCAGTGTCCCACTCGGGCTCACGTCCTGGCTCACCTGCCATAACGCAGCCCCTGGTACTCCTTCCACCTCCTGGCCCACAGCCTCTGCTCCTAGCCCATGTCTGGAGCCTGAGAGGCCCTCCAGGACTAAGGGGCAAGGTCGGAGGACTATTAAGTGTCCAGGGAAGAGGGTGGCCTGAGAGGGGAAGCAGAGGCCAGGCATCTCAGAGACCAACACTGGCCCCAGCCCTCATTCCTCTTTCCTGCCTGGGGCAGCGGACGCCAGAAAGGACCCTGGGAAGAAAGCTCAGCCCTGCCCACCTCTCCCTCGGCCTGAGGCTTACTCTGCCTCCAGAAGCCCCACCCCTGCCTGGCCATACCTTCATACTGGGCCTCCACGAGCACTGTGTACATGTCGCCAGGCTGGGCCCCTTGCAGGGGCCGGGCTGTGTGCACCTCCCCCGAGACCTCCTTGATGCAGAGCCAGCCCTCGGAGTCATTGACCAAGGAGAACCTGAGGCCCAGAGAAGATGGGGGGGCAGGGAGGCACTGGGACCATATATGGGGTCTTACTCAGAGATGTCCCCCCCAGGGCCACGTGACCTGTTCAAGTGTCACATCCTCTCCGTGACTCGTGGCGGGCAGCAGTGCCCCGGGTGCCTAGTCTCTCTCCCCAGCTTTAAGGACTTGTCGAGGGACAGGGCTTGAATCATGGATACTGTGCAGGGGGGTATCTATCAGAGCCTGGGGGACCTGACTCAACTCCACTAGTCTCAGATCACCCCAGGGCACAGACCCTGTCATGGAAGGAAATACGGGGGCCCATCCAGGACAGCATGGGAGGCATCATCTGAGCTTGGATGGAGCCCTAACACTCTTCTCCATGCCCTATCCAACTCATCTAGCTCTGACTCACCCTCAGGAGTCACAACTTTGGCATCAGCTATGGTTTGAGGAATATTCCAGACCATAGATAATGTGAGTCCCTTCTGAGGCCCTGGGGTCCTCCCTTGGGAGCAGGGGAGGTCTTGCTCAGGCAAGGGCCGGGCTTCTGGCTCACCTGACGGGACTGCTTATGGGGTCTGAGGGTTGGATGGTCAGCAGGAGGGAGCCAGCTGGGGTGTTGACTGGGACACTGGCCTCGTAGCTCTCCTGGCCCAACTTGGGGGGTAGCACCAGCCTTTCCACCAGCACAGTCACTGTGGCTGTGGCTCCAGGGCCTGAGCCTGGCCCCACCAATTCAGCCACATTTCGAACCACCACCACCAACTTGTAGCTTGAAGCTGCCTCGTAGCTGAGGTTCTAGAACCAATGGGGTCTGGGTCACTGTTTGGGCCAGGGCATGGCACACTTGTGCATGAATGTGGGTATATGTGCGCCACCCCCACCCCCATTCCCAGCCCCTTACCTTGAGGAGTCGGAGTTGGACGTGACTGGAGTTTGGCTCCCAATCCAGGCCGAAGGTTCCCTCTACATCCCCCGCCTCAATGGCAAAGTCCATGAGGCGGAAGGCAGGCTCAAGATCGGCATCGGTGGCCATGAGCGTGGCCACCAGAGTCCCTGGCTCTGCATCCTCAGGGAGGCTTACAGGCTCAATCTGGAGAGATGGGGAGGGGCCGTGAGCCCCTCATCGGTGCCCTCCCAAGGTGTCCTCTCCTGTTCCTGCTTACCTGGGATGTGGCGAACTCGGGGGCATGGTCATTGATATCTGTGATTGTGACAGCCACTTCACATGTGCTGCTGAGGCCTGAGGCAGGAGAGGGCACGTTGAAAAGAGGGAGCCTGAGAGATGGAGGGAGCCTGGGTCCCCAGCAGGGCACTTACTGCCCTCGGCTCCTCCTCGGTCAGCAGCCATCACCCGAAGCAGGATGTTCTGGCCAGCTCGGAGGGGGGCATCCCCCAGGGTCACGCTGCCCGAGGTGAAGTCCAGCTCGAAGGCTCTTCCCTCTGCTCCCTCCTCAGGCTCAGGGCTCAGCAGCTGATACACAACGTGGGAATTGGGGGAACCGGGGGCATCCATGTCCTCTGCCAACAGCTGAGTCACCTCGGTGCCTGCAAAGACAGCACCCCCCTGGGTGGGACCTCAGCCCAATCTGGAGGCCTCACTCCTCTTCTGTGCTGGACCAAACCTGAGCTCGTGGGAAGGTAGGGACATTGATAATGGGGCCCGAGGCTGACCCCATCCCAGAGAGGAGCAAGATGGGACGGTTTGTAAGGGCTTCCACCCTCCCGCATCCCCTGACCGGGCCCATGGCCCACCTGGGGGGCTGAGCTCAGGAACGCTGATAGGGGAGTCCCGCAGCGGGCAGACAGGTGCATTGTCGTTCTCATCTGTCACTACCACACGCAGCTCCAGAGGTTCTGTGTAGTCCTCAGCACGGGCATTCCGAGCCTGCACCTGGAGCAGGAACTGAAGTGGGCAGGGGGGGCCTCAGATGAAGCCCACGGGCAGCTCCAGGCTGGCTTGGGTCTAGGTGCCCTTCTGGTGGCCAGCTCCGGCTCTTCCGGGTACCCTTACACTGCCTCAGTGCCTGTGGGGGATGGGATACCCCCAGAAGCCAACCGGACAGTGACCAGGCCTCCCTCAGCCTGCACTCCTGGCTGCCCCCTCACCTCACCTCAGCCTGGGCTTCTCGGTCCAGCTCCTCGGTCACGTAGAGTTTCCCCTCGGCATCCACATCAAAGGGTCCAGGGGGTTGGCTTTCCAGGTGATAATGTACATCTCCCCCACTCCAGTGGACCTGGGAGTGGGACACAGAACAAGGGCACCCCGGGAGGAGGTGGGCCGGAGCAGCCCATGTCAGCTCTTCTATTCCTGGGTGGGGAGCCTGGGCCCCTGCTACTGTGGGACCTCAGGCAAGCTACTATCGTCCCTGGAGTCCAGATAGGGCCCCTTTGTTTGGGACACTTATTGTAGTAAGTCCGTGGTGGCCCTGGTCCAAGCCTGGTCCCTGCTCAAAGTGCTGAATGACCAGGTTGTTTTACTCTCCAGCCTCTGAGCTGGGCTTGACCCCAGGGCATTCCTCGAGGAGGTCTGAGACATTCCAAGCCTGGGTGACAATCCCCATGGCAGCAGGGAGGTGGCAGCTGTTCTCCCTGAGGAAGCCTGGGGCAAGGTCAGGTCAGGCCCCAGGGCCACGCTTGCCAGAGGGTAGCCGGTGAAGGGCTGTGGGCCTGGTCTCAGGGCCCTGGATACCCTATTCCATGATGGGAACTGATGGGGACAGTAGAGGGATGAACATAGGTAGGGGAGGAGCAGAGGTCAGGCTGGCCTCAGACCTACCCTCCAAATCTTGAGATTCCTGCTGTACCATTCCTGGGGCTACTCAGCGACTGACAGGTACTTACTCACCTGGGCGAAGTGGTGTGGGTATGGAACTTTGAGATTCTCTGCCAGGTGGACAGGATCTAGGGGCACCCATGTGTTTTCCACTATGGAGACATGTACGGTGGCTGTGGCCTGGTGGCCCGAAGCCTGGTCACCCATGTCCTTGACCTGCACCAACAGCTGGTAGGGCCCTCCTGCAGCCCGGTCTAGGCTGGTGCTTCCTAGAAGGGGCAGAGTGGTCAGCTGAGCAGGAGTCCAGGGCTTCCTTCTCAACAAGGCACCAAATAACCAAGCCAAACGTGTGGCAGGTGTTCAGGATACTCTCTTGGACCAAGGGTGAGAAGGACTTTTAGCACCACAGTGAGCACCCAAGCAGGACTTGAACGTTTGCAAAGTCATTTCCATATCTATCTACACAATGAATGGTTGGTGGACCAGATGACTAGGATGAGGGTGGGGGGTACATGCGTGGATGGGTAGATGAGTAGATGATCAGCTGGATGAATGGATGGTTGACTAGGTATGTGGATAGGGAGTTGGGTGTGTGGATGGGCTAGTTTGGATAGATATTTGAATAGATGGGGTGTGTATGTGTTTGGGTGGTAGGTGGGTGAAGGGCTGACTGGGCGGGTGGACGTATGGTTAGCTTTTCTTTCCACCCCCATCCTGTGCCTCTGGTCTGAACTCCCAGATCTGGGTCTCATCCCAGATCCAGGCTGATCTTACAATCAGCCCAAAGGTCTCCCAGCAACATCATAGGCTACAGCCCCTCATGTCACTCCTCTCCTCACTCCTTAGGCTCGGGTGTCCAGAGCGTAGGGCTGAGGTATTCCATTCACACCACTTTTTCTCTCCATGCATGGTTCAAGTCTTTTGCCTTGCCACTCTCTGCCTAGAACACTCTTTCCTGGGGGCACCTGGGTGGCTCAGTGGTTGAGTGTCTGCCTTCAGCTCAGGGCATGATCCCGGGGTCCTGGGATGGAGTCCCACCATCAGGCTCCCTGCCAGGAGCCTGCTTCTCCCTCTGTCTCTGCCTCTGTCTCTGTGCCTCTCATGAACAAATAAAATCTTAAAAAAAAAAAAAAAAAAAACACTTTCTTCTTCATTTCTCAGGCTCCAAGCCATCCTACTACTAAGCTCACCTGCCGCCTTCCCCAGCTTTCCCTGACCTTTTCCCCTCATCACACCCAGCTCAGGCTCACCCTCAGGGCTGAGTGCCAGAGCCCCCAGCCGAGGCTGCAGCTGGAACATGTCTGGGGAAGGCCAGGCTGGGGCCTGGTTCAGGATGTAGAATCGGAGATCTGAGTTGGCTGTACCTGGCTCATCCTCATCCGAAGCCTCAAGGAAGAGGAAGGGGATGCCTGGTGTGGGTGGAGAGGGCAAACCATAAGGGATGCAGGGGTTAGGGAGAGTCCTACGCCTCCCCATCTCTCCCTGCTACTACCTTCCATACCCATCATTGTATCAGGACTCTGGAGGCGAGCCATAGCTTTTCACCCCACTTTGTAGAGGAGCAAACTGAGGCCAAGAGTGGATGGGACTGGAGGACTCTGGGGGGGTGGGGGGCAGTGGGATGGGACAGAAATGGAAGGGGGCAGCTTGGACCCTGGCTGCCCTGTCCTTACACCAACGGTCACTCTTTCCTCCCTGTTCTCTCATCACTCACCGGGCCTGGTGCCCTGGCTCAGCTGAAAGGTGTAGATGGACTGAGAGAAGCGGGGCACCTGGTCGTTCTCATCCTTCACACGCACAAGCACAGGCTGTGCGCCCCACAGGACGTGTCCATCCTCAGTCTCCAGGGTGACCTGGCAGGAAACCCCGTCAGCGCCCTGCCCGGCCCTCACTCTTCTCCCCCACATCCGGCCTGTCGTACCTGAAGCCGGTACTCCGCTTGCTCCTCTCGGTCCAGGGCCCTGGTCACCAGCAAGAAGCCGGACTCTGGATCCACAGCAAAGGGGCCCTCGGCGGCCACGCCTGGGTTCCCTGACAGCACGATCTCACCCTCAGTCTCCTCAGGGGGCAGTGGCAGCTGCGGGGGAGAACAGAGGTAAGAAGTAAAGGCAGTGGGACCAGGCCTGGGGGACGCCCCTCCACCTAATGGGGGGAAACTGAAACTCAGAGAGGGCCAGCGCTTGCCTGAAGTCACACAGCCAGTAAACAGCAGGCCCAAGATGCAAAGCCAGAGCTCTTTCCCCTGTTCCTGATGCTCCCCAGTACTCCCTGAACCTCCTTTCTAAAGCTCGAAACCCCACCACCAATAGTTTATTAAAACTCTATTTTCTTCTGGAATTGAAATTTTGTTAGTCACTTACACTATATCACATACCGATTGGGAAGTAGGATAAAGAGAGAGGCAGAGGAAGAAAGAGATAGAAATGCTAGAGGTAGGGGAAGTAGAATTTGGGGGGAGGGCAGGCCCCCCCACCCCAGCTCTTAAGCTCACCTTGGTCAGGTACAAAGGGAAATTTCCACCATAGTTTTCTGGGACTTCCACATACAGGTCTGCAGGCTGGGCCTCGGGGAACACCTGGGGGAGGATTCTCACCTTGTCTCCAGGCTTTACCTTCCTGTCACAGGTGGACTTCTGGCCCCTCCATGGGCCTGGCTGTCCCTTAGCCCATCCACCCTCTGGCCTTTGGCCTCCTGATCCCCCAACAGGCCTACAGGCAGCTCTGGACACCCTACCACAATGAGTCCCTTCTATGGTCAGTGCAACTGGTCCAGGTGGAATGGGGCACAAGGATGCCAACACCCAAGGCCAGGATCTGAAGCAGATGAGCAGGGCCCAGCTCACCTGGGCTATGAAGAGGCAAAGCAGCGACAGCCAGGTGGGGATCATGGTGAGGACCGGCCTGAGGGACATGGCAGTAAGGATCCAGCCAGGATCAGTGGGCAGGGGGCCCCTCCCGTTACTGTCCTCCTGGAGAGCATCCCTCCCTTCATCCCCGCTCAGCCTAGCCAGGACTTCCCCAGTCCCCATAGGGTACAAATGTCCCTTCCTCATTTGGACATCCTACTACCTGTCACTATAGGAAAGGGGGCCAGGTCTCCTCCTGTCCCCTGTCCTTCCATACTCTCAGAGCTCCCTCCCCATCATACCCATTTGGACATGGTCCCCAACCCCCTCCCACCCCTTCTCCCCTGACTCGGCCTGTTCCATACCAGCAGCCAGAGGGACCTCATGACAGAATAGCCTCTTCCTCCCCTTGGAGGAGCCTGTGGCTCCCCACTGCCTGCAGCTCCTCACCCAGGCCCACTCAGGCCCCCAGGCCCTGCCCTCCTGCCTTTTGGCTCATGCCCCCACGGGGATCTCCATGGGAGTTTGATTGTCTCCTTCCCCACATAGCTTCCCCAGCTCTTACAGAGATCCCAAAGTGGTAATAGCCCAGCAGCCCTGAGTATCACAAAAGTTTGAACTGGAAAGACCCTGATGACTCTGAGGGTCACTTCCTGCGGTTGCCTCATGTTGTAGGCAAGGCCTGAAGGGCAAAGCCTGACCAAGGTCACACAGGACTTGACCACAGGACCATTCCTCCTGGAACAGAGGACCCATGGTTCAGGGTCTTGGGGCCTGTTTTTCTACCCACTGCCATCCTTCAGACACGGAGTCCCCGCAGGGCAGGAGCCCTGCCCTCATCCTGGTGTTTTCCAGCACTCAGCACGGAACTGGGCACGCAGAGCATGGACGGCCACTCCAGCCTTTCCTGGGACTCCTTCCCCGAACAAGGCCTGGATGGGGCCGGGTGTTTCCTACCCCCGCCACCAACCCCAGCCTCGGCCCTGCTCACCCCTCCGCTCGAGCGCCCTCACCCGCTGGTGCCTAGGGCAGGCTCCCGTGGTCCAGCTGCCGGGCGAGAGGGCTGCTTCTCCAGGGAGCGCTGGGGCCGGCTGGGTGGGGTAGAGCAGGGCGGACACTTGAGCAGGTAGGCGGGCCGGCCACGCTTGCTCAGGAGTGGAAAACAGCACTGGGCCCACAGCAGCAGGCCTGGCCCTGCCCAGCCCCCAAGTTACTCATTGACTTTGGAAAGCTGGGGGCTGCTCAGCATCCGTGACTGCCAGCCCCGGGAGGTGGGGAGATCATCGGCCTGGCACCCCGCCCATTCCTATACAGCCCAGGGGGTACTTCTTGGCCCTCTGGCCTTGGACATTATTTCTTATTCTGTGGTTCCAGACTCAATCCCGCTTCTCCCCCCCCATGTTCCAGCATCCACAGCTCTACCTTGGCCCACTCTGTCCCTTTAGTCTGGGAGGCCCTTCCTTTCATCTGTCTGGTGAGCACCTGCTCAGGCTTCAGTACTCAGCTCAAATATTTCTTTCTCCAGGAAACCTTCCCTGAGCTCTCAGGTTTGTTTGGGATTCTTTTCTGGGAATACGCTCTACTCCATGCCATGTGCTACCTCTAGCAGAGCAGAAGAGACACCAGATTGCCACTGTCTGTCTCTCCCATCAGCCTGGGACCCCTCCAGGACAGGTCTCAGGGACCCAGTAGTGACCTTGCCCTCGCTTGGCCCTGGCAGCTTCTGCCTGGGTCAAAAACAAGGAGCTGGTGGTTGCACCTGAAGGATAAACGAAGATGACCTGAACTGGGCATGTGGGGCTCCAGACCACCCCCCAGTGGGACCAGTGGGGGGGACAGCAGCCCGTGAAATCCCCTGAGTCCCCCTGAGGGCTCATACTAGCTGCTGGCACAGACAGGGCAGGGACAACGGGCCGTCTCGTGCCTCAGAGAAGGAAGAGAAGATTGAACCAGCTCAGGTGACCTTGAGGGAATCGCAGGGCTTGCTAGAGGCTCCTCCCTTACTGAGGGCAGCCAAGTGGAGCCCAGAGAAGCTTCTGGGGCCTGGGAGTCCACGGCAAGGGGTGTGTGTGGGAAGGGTCAGGGATCCCGTTGCCAGCGCAGCTTTGTCCCGGAGTTTCCCATGGTCTTCCCTGAGTCCTTTCCACCCCATATCTGGAGGATGAGGGGACCCTGAGCTGCCTCCAGCCTTGTCTGCTGCAAGCCGAGCACCTACCTCAGTGTCACTCAGGCACCCCAGGCACTCCAGCCTGGAGCAGGGCACTGTGGGGCTGCTGCAGGAGTCTCTGGCACTGCTCTAAGCATATGCCTTCATTATTCCCCCAATTCCATTCTGGAGGGGCATTGACCCCACGTCACATATTAGGGCACAGAGATACTGAGTGGCTTGCCCAGGGTCACACAGCCAATAAGTAGCAGAGCCAGGAAGGCCTGGATTCTTCTTCAGGCCTTAGGACCTTCACCTGCTCTGAGAAAACCACGCCTTCCGCATGCCTCTAAGTATGTTGCAGGGCGGGAGTGGGAAGCGACAGCAGCTTTGAGCAGTTAACATTGCCCTGGGGGACATGTGGGTGAGTCAAGACAGGTGTGACACCTTCTGCCATTGAACAACTGCAGTTGGTGTTCTAACCACGTGGCAAGAGCTCCTAGGGGCCTGTGGAATAAATAAATTGAACCAAGGGAGGAAATGCATGGACCCTTGCCCAGAACCTTCTCAGAAACCATCCCAGGCCTCGCCCCAGGCTCCTCCAGGCTCTGGAACCAGCAGACTTATATACCAGTCCCTACTCAGCCACTTTTTTTTTTTAATTTTTATTTATTTATGATAGAGAGAGAAAGAGAGAGAGGCAGAGACACAGGCAGAGGGAGAAGCAGGCTCCATGCACTGGGAGCCCGACGTGGGATTCAATCCCGGGGTCTCCAGGATCGCGCCCTGGGCCAAAGGCAGGCGCCAAACTGCTGCGCCACCCAGGGATCCCCATTTTTTTTTTACACATTTTTAAAAATTTAAATTCAATTCGCCAACATATAGTATAACACCCAGTGCTCAACCCATCATGTGCCCTCCTCAGTGCCCATCACCCATTTACCCCATCCTCCCACCCACCTCCCCTTCCACAACCTTTTGTTTCCCAGAGTCAGGAGTCTCTCATGGTTTGTCTCCCTAATTTTTCCCATTCAGTTCCCCTCCTTTCCCTTATAATCCCTTCTCAGCCACTTCTACCTGTGTGACCTCAGGCAACTGCTTTAGTGCCCCATCTGCCATTGCCAAGTGGAGATACTCATTCCCGAAACAATGTAGGGAAAGTCCTAGAAGTCACCTGTGTGTGGTGTGGGTGGTGAGGAGACAGACCCACCTCCAGCTACATGCACACATTCCCACGCAAAGGCAAGGCCTCTTGTTCCAGGCAGGGAGGGCTCCAGGGATCTGTTCCCACCAAGACCACATGAGCCAGTACTAGGCATGGGATGGTCTGGCCTGGCCCCTCCAAGAGGAGGGAACAATGAGGCCCCTTGCTCAGGAGCCCAGCGCCAGCCACTCACCTCCTCCTTTCCCAGCCAGGGAGTCTCTGAAGTCCTCCACAAATACCCCACCTCAGCAACTTTCCAGCCCCTCGGGAGGAGGCAGGATGGAGACACCAACCCAGAAGCCAGACCTGGGGTTCTCATTTGGCCATGGGACTTGGGGCATGGCATCGTCCCTCAGACAGCCTCAGTTTCCCTTACATACAGTGGGGCACCTGAACTCTTTATCAGCTGGGCAATGCCAGGCCCCAGGGCAAGAGAAAACTCTGGATAGTGGGCTGGAAGGGGCTCTTGTCTCCTCTGGCAGCTGGGATCTCCAATCAGGTCACAACCCACACCTGCCACTCTGCTCCAGCTGGCTATGTCAGAGCCCAAATATTAGGATAGTCAAGGCCACACGCTAGGGTAGGGCAGTGAGGCCCCAACCCTCAACCTTGGAAACACTTCCTGCTCTTACAGCCCCCTATCGGGAGGAAACAGAGTCAACAGCCCTTATCTATCAGGAAATAGTCTTTATTACAAAAGTTTGCATGTAAACAAATAACCACTGCACTGAACAGCCTCCCTCCAGAGCATGCACACCCCAAGTGTGGAGAAAGGTAGAGTCCTGTCCGCACACACAGGCCTGCCCCACGGGCTGGGCTCAGGCTGCTGCTGGGGGACACACACGGGCCTGTACATGCATCGCTGTGGGCCCAGTTCTTGAAGGCCACTGGGAGCAGCCTGGGCAGCACCGTCTGTCTGTCCGTGACCATGAGGTGGAGTATGCCCAGAGTCTGAGCCAGCCTTGAGGCACCTAGGGCAGCTGACTGGGCCAGCCCACCAATCTGCCCATTTGTATGCACAACGCAGCATGTGCCTGTGAAGTCTAGAGCACTGAGAGATCATGGCAGGATTTGGACTTGGCACGAAAGGCCATCTTGCGACTGTTGCGTGCTACAATGCGGCCCAAGAAACGCTTTGCCTTCTTGCCCAGACTCTCTCGCCGTCGGGTACCCGCTTGTCGACGTGCATTGGCCTCTTTGCTGTCCCTGCGCAGGCGTATCTGGCGCACAACACCTTCGAACAAGGCCTGGACGTTGTGGTGCAGCGCTGCTGATGTCTCAATAAACTTGCAGTCAAAGACGACAGCACAGGCCCGGCCCTCTGGTGGGGACAGACACATTCCAGTTAAACAAAAGCCAAGTGGGTGAGAAGCCCACTCAAATCCCAGCCACCCCACAGCAGCTACCACTCAGGAATCTGGGGGCCAGGGAAGGAAGGGTCAGGGGCCCTGGGTGGTCCCCAGAAACACAGACCCAGCTCCCGTACAAAGGAGCCAATGCATTGCTGGGTCACCCAACCGGCAGAATGTGTCTGTGGCTGAGGAGCTCACAAAGGCCCACAAAAGGAAACTCATTTATTGAAATAATTTGGAGTCTTATACTTAAATGGAAATGCTGCAGTAGTCAACACAAAAGAATGAGAATTGCCGGGCACCTTAGTATTTCATGGTTTGATATTATACTGTGATGAATAACCAGTGAAACTGGGAGGAGAATGTCACCAAGTCACGCTAGGTTCCTCTAAGGGACTCAGTTCTGGGGGCCACAGAGGAGAATGCTCAGCCAAAGAGGAGTGGATCCTCCCCAGGAGCAAGCCCACACTCTGACACTAGCCCTGGCCCTGAATCCATGCTCTGACCTCCTAGGCCCGTTTCCTGCACTCTCCTCAACCCTCATCTGTGAGGCCCAGACCAAAGGCCACAGGAGAAGAGGGCCCTGAGGTGGCCCAGCCCCGTGCCCAGCAGCTTCCTCTGCCCCAGGGCATCTGATCCTTCCCCCAGCCCTCTCAGCCCTCTGGGAGTCCTATGGGAGGGCAGCAGCTTTCCCCCTCTCCCCCTCAAGCTTTCTTCCTGAACATTTTTAGCCACTTATGATCCCCAGGGACTTGAGCTGAGCCAAGATTGAATGGACCACAGCCCAGCCAGGATGTTCCTCTTTCCGACCCACTCCCGGCTCACCATCCAAGGAGACCTCTCGAGAGCGCACCAGGTCGCTCTTGTTGCCCACAAGGATAATGGGCACGTCGTCCATCTGCCGTGCCCGCCGCAGCTGGACCCGCAACTCTGAAGCCTTCTCAAAGCTGCCCTTATCCGTCACTGAGTACACGATGACGTATGCATCCCCCATCGCCATGCAGTGACCAGGGAGCCAGCGGCTGCTGTCCTGGGGATGACATACACATGCGTATCTACCCAACAGTTCTCATGCCCAGGCTACAAGGCTGTCACTCTCAGCAGGCCCTTATCCCCAGGTCACCCCTCCCACCCTGCCCTGGGTCTCAGCCTACAGCCTACCTGTTCCCAAATGTCATACACCATGAGTGATGCCTCTTCTCCATCCACCACGATGGACCGATCATATGTGTGTCCTAGGCAAGAGACCAGAAGTCAGGTTACCCGCTGGCTGCCAAAAGCCACCCTCCTGCACCGCGCCAGGTTTCCTGTTCTGGCCACACCCTCCAACTCTACTGCACAGCCCCCCTAACCTTTCCCTCCACTGATGGCCACTATACGGGAACAGAATGACAGGGCTGGGAAGCGGGGCATAGAGGGCATGGTGTGCCTGACCCTCACCTAGACACCTCTTCCCCAAGCTAGTGACGTCCGGAGTTGCCACTCCCGTGTTCCCTGCCCACCTGCTGCCTGGACCCCAGGGTAGCCTGAGTTAAATAGTGACTGTCACATTCTTTGGAAGGCTTGATCACCTAGGCCTCTTCTAGAAACTCCCTCTGGCTGTGTTCTGCCAACCCTGGCAGGAAGGGATGCCCTATCCCCATCCCACAGAGTTGTCTTAGGTATGGCCCCGGCCTTCTACTCTGGCCTTTCCAACACCCCCCCCCCCACACACACACACCAAGGGCTAGAAATTCCTTCTCCCTTGGTTTCCCCATCTGTAAAATGGGTAGGCAGACACAGGATTCTGAAAGTGCCTCAGAAGGCCACGGCAGGTGGCGCCTGCGGTCCTCCCCCCCCCCCCCCCACCATGCTCCGCCGCTCACCTGCGGCCTCGGCTTCAGGCCCGTCCTCTACACCGCCGAAGATGCGCGCCAGGGCGCTCTTGCCCACGCCGGGCGCGCCCAGCAGCAGCACCTTGTAAACGCTGTCGTCGGAGTCGCTGCCCCCCGAGCTGAGCGACTCGGAGGAGCCCTCGGGCCAGTCGAGGGGCGCGCCCTGGGCGCGGGGCCCGGCCGCCGCCGCCAGGGCGCCCGGAGCCAGCGCCGCCTGCAGGTCGCGCTCGTCCACCGGCATGCTCCGGCGGTGCAGCGGGGGCGCCGGGCCCCAGGGCGAGCTGCCCCGACGGCGCTCGCGCTCCCGGCCCCCGCCGCCGCCTCCGCCGCCGCCGTTCAGGGTCATCGCGCCCGACGCCGTCTGGGGGCGGGAGGGGGCCGCGGTCAGCCTCCCGGCCGGGGGTCCCGGCGCCCGCCCCCGCTGCCCCCCGCCCCCGCCCCCGCCCCCGCCGGGACGCTCACCCACCCGCTGCGCGCCGGCTCGGCCAGAAGGGTCCAGGCCCGGACGCGCTCCCCTCGCAGAGCCGCGGGACGCCCGACGCTGCCGCCGCCGCCTCCTCGGTCCGCTGCGGTCCCGCTCGCGAGCTGCCTATTTAAGCGTCCGCCCGCCCCCGCCCCCGCCCCCGCGCCCGCCCCCGCGCCCGCGCCCGCCCCCGTGCCCGCGGCTGCGGGGGCTGACGTGTCGGCCCCCCCACCCCGGGGAATCCCCGCTCCCCCGCCGGGACCCCGCACCCACCGAGACCCGCCCCACCGGACTGGGCGGGCCAAGCTGCCTCGACCGGTGGGTGGGAGGGGTTTGGACAGGGGGTCAAGGGGGAAAGCCGCCGCCCACTGTGCCAGCGCCCCCCTGGGTAGTTGGCCCTGGCCCTTTAACAGTGAACGCGCCCTTTGCTCCCCGCGAGCCCTGGCCTGGGCCCAAGCAAGCCCCCGACACCGACACCGGCTGGACAGACCTCACCCTCCTCTGCTACGGACACCCCCCCCCCAGACCCGTATGGGAGCTGGAACCGGAGGACCCTCAGTCTGAGCCTGGAGGCCTCAGCACCAAGCCCCCCTACTCCCCGCCTGCCCTGGGAAGTACAAGGTTCTACCTAAGAGCCGGTCAGGGTGAGGTCAGGGTGAGCGTTAGCGTCCCCGTCCCCGTGAGCCTCTGGAGGCGAGGAGCTGTCTGGGGAGGGGGTCCCGGAAGGGAGGTGCTCTGGCAGTGTCCTGCAGGTGGAGGTGCGCCCCTGCTTCTGAGGGAGGGAATACCAGCCCAGAGAAGGGAGAGCATGAACTCAGACCACCTCAGCTCCCAGCACCCTCCAGACAGCTGCCAGCAACTCTGCTAAAAATACCTGGCCCTGGCCCTTCTGCTCCTGGTGGTTCAGCTCCTGGGCTGGAGTTTGCCCAAAGTTGGGGAAATCCTGGCAGACAGGTGTCAGAGGGCAGCAAGAGTGGCTACGGGTGGGACTAGACCAGAGTCAGGGCCGGATTCAGCCCCTTGAAGAGTCTTCGACGTCTCTTTCCTTCCCTCTAGCCCCAGTTGGGCCTGTAGGGCAGGGTATAGGCAGGCAGGGCCCGGAAGTTTAGACTCCCATCTAGGAGGAGCATAGGTGTAGAGTATAGCTGGGGCAGGGCTGGGGCTGGTGGGTAGGATGAGCCACCACCTGGTGCCCCCACTGCCCAGAGCTCACCTGCTCCTTAGAACTAGGGTGGGTGCCCCGGCACAGAGGGGAGGAGATGTAATAGGGGAGCTTGGTTTCTAGACGTGTCTCTGCCTCCAGGTTCCTGGGTCTCGCCTCCTCTCCTGGTGTCAGGGTGCCCAGCTTGCTCATGTCTGGGGTGTGTGAGGATTGGGGGCAGGCAGGCTATGAGGTACTTTGTGACAGGGATCTGCTGTCAGACTCTGACGTTTGATTGTGATGAGTGTGGCGGGGGTGGGGGCACCCATTCAGGGCTCAGGTGACATCACCAATGGAGATCCTAGTGGGCTGTTGTAGGTTGCCATGGAGACCTGGGTGGGGTTCTCTGGCTGCTGTATCAGTTTCCTTGGCAACATCTGAGAGGGCCTTGGAGTGAGGAGGGTCTGGCTAGGTAAGTATGAGGGGGTTCCTGCAGGCCCCTCTGGCCTTGAGGTCCTCAAGGTAGGTAAGGGCTAGAAACTGAGGGGTGGCCTGTCCACATGTGTCCTTTCTGCGGCCCCAGGGTCTTGGGGACCTGGGCAATCCCATACTGACTCTAGCTTCCTGGATGAGATCCAGTGGCAAAAGGGAGTTGTGGGTTGAGCCTCCTGTCAGGACACAAGTCTCAAGAGCCAGCAAACCACTTCCCATCAGGAATCCTGGCCTGAGCTGTTTTTAGCCCCTCCTACCCACCTCAGCCATGACCTTGCCACTGAAAATAACCCCTGACCATCCAGCAGGAAGGTAGGTATGCAGCGGAGCTCCGACCCTTCCCAGCAGGGAGCCATGCAAGGAATTAGGGCTGGGTTTCCCCTCAAGTAATCTGAACTCTTGACTTCAGTATGTTTCTTCATTGCCAAGGGAACTGCAAGCATACAGGCCAGTCAGGCCCCAGGCACTCCCCACCAGACCAGACACACTCACCACAAGCCTAGGTATAACCAGGGGCCCAGGAACCAAGAGCAGGACATGACCTTGAGACATCCCCACTCCCACTTCCTGGTCCTCCCGGCCCTCTGGGCTGAGCTTGAAGGAGCAACTGAGTCTGGAACACACCTAGGACAGCCCAGCCTGCAAATCTCAGCTCTGCCACTTGCTAGCCATTTCACCTCTGCCCATTTATCTTGGGTGAGCCTCAGCGTCCTCCTGTGCAGAGCAGGGATAATGTCTTTATGGGAGTTGTTATAAAATATAAAAACATGAAATGCAGAGGCAAAGTGGTTGGCACAGGTCTGGCATATAGTCCGATCTCAGTAAGAACATTTTTACCATCCCTGCCTGGATGGGACAGATTGAATGAATCTGTGGCCCCGTCCTGTTTCTTCTTTCCTGTGTGTTCTATGGTCTCCAAAACAGTGGTCTGCCCAGGAGAGGGGCAATGCAGATAGTCTTCCCCTCCCCTCCATACCCACCCTTCCTCTGTGGGACCCCATACCTTTCTCCCTCCCTCTAGTAGCAAAGGGTTGCAGAGGGAACTTGGTTGGGTTTCAGTATATCCCCAGCTCTCCTCACACAACAGCCCCCATACCCCAGTTCCTTTGTTGTAGGGTTCATTTCATTCAGGGGTACCTGGCTGGCTCCATCAGTAAAGCATGGGACTCTTGACCTCGGGGTTGTGAGTTCAAGCCCCACACTGGGGTGGAGCCTACTTAGGAAGAAGTAAAAATAAATAAAAAGGCTCAATTCACTTATTCATCTCACTGACCTGGACTTAGTACCTTCTGTGTATCAGGCCCTTGTGCTGTGGGCACAACACAGCTGGGCATGTTCATACATGTCATCTAATCCCTGGGTCAACTTCACCAGCTATGATTTGTTGTTCCCATTTTGTAGACATGGTAACCAAAGCCTGAGAAGTCACAGGCCAGAAATAGCTGACCCAGACACACCTGACAGAGGGCTTCAGAGACCTCAAACCTCACCCCTATCTCATACCCATGTATAACAGCTGGAGTTCCAGAAAGTACCCTGGGCACTAGCCCAGGATTCACAGATGGTGTCCCTGCAGACAGCCAGGGGCCACGCACAGATGAGTCAATACTGACAAGGGGACTATCTGATACACCAGCGTGACACAAGCAGCTTCATATCCCTTGCCCACCATGGCCTGGCTGCCAGGAGGGCCAGCTGAATGACTCAGTGACACCTACCTCTCCCATGACCCCCTACCCCCAGCTGAACACAGACACCACAGACACCTTAGACAGATTGGGGTTGTCAGTGCAGAGGTACACACATGGGGAAGCCCACAGCTGGATACAGGGGGCTGGGAATGCTCCCTGGGCCTGAGCGGCCCTGGCTAGTCATCTTGCCTTTCTGGAACATGAACATCTATGGGAAGTGGGTAGAGTGCCTGGAAGATCACCTGGAATGGGTCGGGATCCATTTTAAATCTCCACAGAGCAGTCCCAAAGTGAGTGTCACAACTATGCCCACGTTACATATGAAGAAACTGGGCAACATGGGCTGATAACTTCATCTCCCTAAGCCAGGGGCGGCCAGATCTTGGTCACTGGGTGGTGAAGCCCCTCCTTCCTGGAACTGGGGGCTGGTGGCTCTGGGGGGAGGGTGGGAGCTAGGCTCTTCCGTCCAGGCAACAGCGCCCCCTGCCATCTGAGGAGTATGGGCCAACCTGCTTAGGTTCCTCTTTATTCCCTGGCTGGAGGTCTTGGGACTGATTTAATTTCGGAAGCTCGGTTCCTCATCTGTGATATAGGGAAAATAAAAGGTAGCAACTGCCGCACAAGGCTGGATGGAGGATTGAACGATTAGGTAGCATATGCAAAGCCCTCAGCCAGTGCCCTCTCAGGACAGACTTGGTGTCAGCCAACCCTCCACAGATCTGCAAAGAGCCTCTGGAAGTCTCTGCCCACAATCACATCTGAGCCTTCACTGGGATGAAGTGGCCAGAGCAGACTTAATATCCTTGTTTATCCTCAGAGAAAGAAACAGAGGCGGGGAATCACGGCATTATAGTTCCTAACTGGCTGATCCCAGATCCAAGCCCCATGGTCCATGCTAGTGACCAACTGTGCTCTGGGAACAGTGGGAGAGGTAGAGGGCCCAAACCTCAGCACCCGAAATGACATACATCTCTGGGGATGCTGCTGGAGAAGGTGCTTCAGGGTCCTTTCAGCAGAGAAATCTGCTATCACTGCCCTGACCAGGGGACTAGATCAAGCATCAACAGTGAGAAGTAGGCATCACACAGCTGCTGGCGGATGCTAGAGGATACATACGAAACTCTTGGGTAAGGTTCTCATTAATCAACTCAAACCTGAACTCAAGCAACTTCTAGTTTATAGGAAACAGCAGACAAAGAAACAAATCAGATTGCAGGGCTTCTTCACGACAATTCATCTGACTTTCGAAAAAGTCCATGTCAGGCACCTGGGCGGCTCAGTCGGTTAAGCATCTGCCTTCAGCTCAGGTAGTGATCCCAGGGTCCTGGGATTGAGTCCTGAGTTGAGCCTGCTTCTTCCTTTGCCTCTCTCTCGATCTGTCTCTCATTAGTAAGTGAATAAAATCCGTAAAATAAAGTCAATGTCAAGAAAAATCAAAAGATGGGGAATGGGGATAGTTCTAGAAGAGGATAGAGATACTAATGCAATGCATAAAGCTTCACTGGAGCCTGATTATTTTCTTTTTAAGCATGGAGCCCAATGTGGGGCTCAAACTCGCAACCCTGAGATCAAGACCTGATCTGAGATCAAGAGTCAGACACTTAACCAACTAAACCACCCAGGTGCCCCAAAGCCTGATTAAAAAACTGGGGCAGCCCAGGTGGCTCTGCGCTTTAGCGCCACCTTCAGCCCAGGGGTATGATCCTGGGGACCTGGGATCAAATCCCATGTCAGGTTCCCTGCGTGGAGCCTGCTTCTCCCTCTGCCTGTGTCTCTGCCTCTCTCTCTGTGTCTCTCATGAATAAATAAATAAAATGTTTAAAAAAATAAAAAAACAACTCTAAATGGCATTTTGTGGAAATTTATTATAAATGATTGGACATTAGATGGTATTAGGAAATTTTTCCATTCTTGGCCAGATAATAGCACTGTGGTTACACAGGCTTACTCTTTTAAGACCAGGATGAAGTACTTAGAAAGTGAAGGGTCATGTGTGTGCAGTTTACTCTCAAATATATTTATATTATGCATAGACAAATAAGGCCAATGTTGCAACATGTTGTTAATTTGAATACAGACGATGGGTATACAGGAGTGTTCACTACACTAATCTTCCCATTTTTTTGTATGCTTGCAACTTTTCTTAATGACACCACTGGGAGAAATTTTAAAAACGCACTGCATCTCATTGACCCAACCTGTATAGGAATTTGCACTCACGATCACCATCTCCTCCCAAACGCGGAATGACCCAAAATGAAAGATTTAAGACACACTGGGAAATGAATATAAATTAAGAGTTTATTACAAAATGCAAAATGTTAGTTTCTCATTGTCAGTGATTCAAGAAAACAAGGCCATGAGCCCTGGGTGTGACGGGGGGGCAAAAAGTCAGGCTCAGGAGCGGGCTGACAGGCACTGGTTCACAACCTCCAGCAGGTGGGTATTCTCTAGGGCGGCTGCCACCCGTTCCTTATCCGCAAGCTGCTTATTCACTGGATGAGAAGGAAGGAATAGAGAAGGAAGATCAAAGCTAGACTCTGGATAGCCTGCCAGCCAGCCCCATGTCTAAACCTTGTGTGTATATAGATATGCACTCATTCTAATCTCCTGTCACCTCATTCCCAGGACCCCAGGACTTGCCCAAGCTACCCAAGCCACCTGAGCCCACAATGATCCCTCCCACCCGGCTCCTCGTGTCTGCTACCTCCTGTACCATCAAGGACCCTGGTCCTGTGTACTTAGGAAAGGAAGAGGGCAGGAATGGAAGAACATGGTAAGCACAGGAGACTTAAGCTGGCTTCACTCCACTGAGGAGTCACCCACTCAGCCCCTCTCCTTCCATCTTGCCCTACAAACCCACCATGGCAAGGGGGAAACCTCAGGGCCAATGCCTCAACATCAGCCCACACTTACCTGCATGCTCCGAGGCATGGGTCCCTGGTGTAATGTGCACATCCATCTGGGAGGGGGAGATAGGTGGGGTCTGAGCACTTATCACCTGTCTACCCCCTCGCCCCCTTTCCCCCACTCGCCACCGTCCACTGATCCTTCCTCCTCATTGTGACTGTGGACTCTGGACAGTCCATTATGCCCCAACCCCACTCACAGCCACTCCATCTCTATCCAAAGAACTGGCTAACTACCGCTGACATAAAGGCCTGCCTGTGCCCCATCACGGCTCCAAATCTATATACAGCTTTCTACTCCCTTTCCTGCCACACTCACTACGCTTCTGCACTTTCCAGTTCAGTCCCATTCAGTTGGAAGGGCTCCTCCCAGTTTCATCACTGCCAGCTGGGATCCTTGCAGGGCTCGCTGTGATGTCCATGTCTTCCTCCGTAGCAGAAGCTCACCCCTGTCCTACCCCTGCGGCTCAGTTCCAATTTACCTTGAAACGCTGGGGAAGGGATCGAAGAAGTTTGACTTTGATGGACAGGCCGATAAGGGTGGCCATGCTGCAGTGTGGAATGGTGGGTGTGAAGGCGACGGCCACCGTGCTCTCGGGGTCGCTCACCTGGTTGGGAGAACGACATCTCGTGAGAAGGCACTCCCTTCTTCTTAGTACGTTGCTTCGGGCAAATTGTCTAGCCTCTATGGGCCTCAGTTTCCCTGTCCATAAAACGGGCACAGCAATCCCTCCCTCCTCCCCTTCCGAAGATTCCCTGACGAGTCCGTGAGCTGAAAGAACGCCAGGCTCCTGGTGCAGATGAACTTTCCTGACTCTCCCGGACCACCTGCCCCCTCGGACGCTGTGAGTGACTCACCTGAACCCGGACTTGCTCTACTACGTTCAATTCTTCCAGTGTCAGTGGATGCTCCGGGTCATTGATGGAGCGAATCAGATGTGGCAAGTGAAGGAAAAGGGACTCTGTGCCCTGGCCCACTCAGAACCCTCCGCCGGGACAGCCCGGGCCTGCTACATCCACCACCTAGCGGACGGCGTCGCTTCAGCCCCCTCCCAGGCCCCCGCGAGCCCGCCCGCGCGGCAGCGGCGGATATCGAAGATCTCGCGCGCGTCGATGCTGTCTGGAACCTGCTCGTCCTCCTCGCCCGCGGTCACCGGCCGCTCCCCGGAGCGTTCGTAGATGAGAGGGTTGGCGTTCTCCAGGAGGCCGGCCCCGACCCCGCCGCCGCCGCCGCCCACCATCGCGAAGCCGCTGCGGCCGCCGCGGGCGTGCACTTCCGCTGTAGCCGGAGCACTTCCGGGGGACGGGAGGGGGCGGGGCGACGGGGTCGCGGGAGGGACGTGCTGCGCCGGCCGCGCTGGGCCCGGGCTCCGCGGGGAGCGGCGGCCGCGGTGCGCTCCGCTCGCGGACCCGGGGAGACGCGGAGCGCGCGTTCACGGAGAGGCCCCGCGAGCCGTACGGGGCCGTCCGAGCCCTTGGGGCGGCGGAGCTGCGGAGGCCGCGGCTGGCTCTCGGGGGCGTAAAGAGAGCGTGTCCCCGGGCACCGCCTCCTCCGCGGAGTCCGCCCGCGGGCGGGGTGGGCCCCGGGCAGGTGCTCCCGGCGCCGTTTACTGCGCTTCGGAGCCTCCTGGCGCCCCTGCCTCGCGTGTCGCCCGCGGCGGTGTCACGCGGGCTCGCACGCGCTCTGTGTCAGCTGGACGCGCGCCCTGAGCTCCGCCTCTGCGGGGTGCGGAGGGAGAGCGGGCCTGGGCTCCGAGTGCATTTCCGAAGGCAGCTGTGACGAGGGAGGAGGCCCACGGAGACCCTCAGGTTAGGGGACGCAGGCCCAGGGACCTTGAGGTGGACCCAGAAGCCGGGTCCTGAAAGCCGGGAGGAGCCTTCTGGATGGACAGTCACCCCGCCCTGCGTCTCCCCAGGCGTCCCTTCACCTGGAACAAAGGCCGTTCCCTTCCTCCATCTGTGGGGGCCCGGATAGGGCACCTCCTCCCGGGAGCTCTCCCGGGTTCCACCACCACGGCGCCCGCTCCCCAGCGCCCGGCCACCCCACGGGGCCTGGGACTCCAAGGGCAGGGAGCACAGTCGCTCCGGTTTTGAGGCGAGGGCTGCGGGCATTGTGGCGGCTGCCGAAGGCCCTCGGCCGCTCCTGGGAAGCCCAAGGGGCGCCGGGCCAGGGGAAGCGGCCTGGCGCCTGCGGGCCTCGGGTTCCGCCTGCGGCCTCTCGCCCCGCTCGCTCCCCCGCTCGCCCCGCCCACTCCCAGCCGGGTCCAAACTCCGAACACTCCCGGAGCTGCGGCCGAGCGGCCGGTGGGGCCTGGGGACAGCCCGGGTGAACGGCAGTGCGCTCCGAGATGCGCTCCGAGATGCGGCTGGACGGGCTTCGCGCGCGGCTGAGCGCCGTGGTCTGTGGGCTCCTGCTTCCCCTAGTCCTGGGCCAGGGTGAGGCTCCCTGGGGTCAAGGCCGGGTCGGACTTGCCAGATTCTGCAGCCGCGGGACCTGAGGCTGCGGGAGGGAAGGCCCTGGGGCCAGGGCGGGGGGGTGGGGCGGGGGACCCTAGGGAGGGGGCGGCGGAGAACCGCGGTGCTGACAAACTTGCTTGCACCTGCCCCAATGCTTGGAAACCCCTGGGTGGGCCCCCTGAGGTGCAGAGAGAGTCGGGGCAGCAGAGGTCACACAGTACAGAGGGGTGAGGGGTGAGGGAGGCCGGAGCTCTGAGCAGTGCCTTGAGGCAGTGGGAGTGGGGGGCACAACTCAGGATATTTCCTTCTTAGTGTTTGTGGTGGAGCTGGTGCTGCGTGTGAAAAATGACAATAGTAATTATCTTCCTGCCGAGGTTTGGCTTTAAGTGTTGCCCCCTTGGCCAGAGGGACATCCTGGCATCTGCTGAGCGCCCCTCTAAAGGGTCCTGGGTCAAGATTACTGGCTTCCGGGGAATCTGGCTGTGCCAGCCCCCACCCCTGTATGTCTATCATACCCATCCATAAGCCCCATGTACCCAACTGGGCCAAGGGCACCTTTTGGCCTCCGGGGCAAAGATGATTACACTTTGTGTCAACTTTGGATTGGATTCTGCTGGCTATGATCAGTAGCTGAGGCTGTGCTGACACCATGCCTGGGGCCTGCACAGCTCCTGCGCCCCCTCTTACCAGTGATCCTCTCACCCCAAATGGCTCTACCTGTGAGACCCAGCTATCCTCCTTGCTTCCCAGGCCAGTCTGCCCTAGGACATCCATATTAATCCCTTGGGCTTGGCCCACCCCCAGGGGCCTCTGCTCTTACCAGCTGCTCACCAGGCTCTCAGAGGTCACAGAAACCTTTCAGTGGGATGATTTGCTAGGCCTTGCTGATACTTCCCTTGAAAAAAATGTTAATATTTTGGATTGCCCCCACATTCAAAAAGAATAAACTATAAGAGAGAATGCAGGTGATATGTCTGACCGTCTCCTGTCCCATCCCATCCTGGCTTCTTCACAGGGACCCTTAGGATCCCCAGGGCCTTCTACACACCACTCAGGAGTTTGCCCAAGAATGGATGTGTTCATTCATCTTTGGTTTTCACCTAAATGGTCACAAACTCCCTCCTTTTCTGGCACACGGCTTTTCCACTTTCTGACACAGGAATGACCTCCTCACATGGTAGAGCTTCCTCATCCTGTTTCATGAAGGGTTTCTCTTCAAGGAGAAAGCATCCTTGATGTAACTGCCCTCTGCTCAAGGACATTTCAACAGGTTGCATCCTTTGCTATAACAACCTTCAGGTAGTGGAGGCCAGTGGCCACAATGAGTTACGTGGACAGATAGCCCACCCGGCTATCTATAGATGTAGAAAGGAACTGTGTGTAGACCACAAGTTACTGGGGAGAGGGGTAGGCCTGTGACTTGGAAAGACATTGCTTAGTTGTCCTCATTGGAACTTGTGAGTGGCCGTTGACTCTGGCCTTATCCATAAGCATGTTGATTGATGTTGTTCCGACAGGTGATCTAAGCAGGGAATCGGTGGGTGAGCTGGGAAGGAAAAAGTGGGTCTGGCAGGGGAGTGGGACTGAACATGCAAAACCCGGAGACAGGCAGGCACCAGCATGGCAGCTTCCCCTCTGCCCGGCCCCCCTTGGGCTTCCTCAGAAGGGGGCCGAGAGACTTCAGCAGCCCCTCCACAATACCCACAGTGCTCTCTTCAAAACCGGAGTGACTGTGTTCACTGTCCATATTATAGTCACAGGCCCCGTGGGGTGTTTGGGGTCTGGAGACTGGGAGCAGTAAGTTGTGATGGTGGAACCCGGGAGAGCTTCCGTGAGGTGGTGCCCTATCAGGATCCCCACAGATGTAGAAATGGGAACAACCAGGACCAGGACACCTGGGTGGCTCAGCAGTTGGGTGTCTGCCTTCGCCTTAGGGTATGATCCTGGGGTCCTGGTTTGGATCCTACATCGGGCTCCCTGCATGGGGCCTGCTTCTCCCTCTGCCTGTGTCTTTACCTCTCTCTCTCTCTGTGCCACTCATAATAAGTAAATGAAATTGAAAGAAGAAAGAAAGAAAGAAAAAGAAAAAGAAAGAAAGAAAGAAAGAGAAAGAAAAGAGAAGAGAGAGAAGAGAAGAGAAGAGAAGAAAAGAAAAAAAAGAAAAGAAGGAACAACCTTTGTTCTAGGTGAAGGGAACCGCAGGAAGAAATGCAGGGAGGCATGACTGCCCATCCTGAAAGCTCCTCCTTGCTTTCAGGACTCGGTTTCTGGGTCTACCTTCAAAGTTCCTCATCCTGTATTGTCTCTGATCTGGAGGTAGTATAGATCCTTGAGGCTGTTGTTTTGTTTTATTTTACTTTGTATTTTGGAACCAGGCTCAGATTGGCCAAATTTTGCAGAAGAACCTAAACCTGCAGTAGGAAAGCTCCAGGCAGGCAGGAGACAGTGGAGATGACACCAGGGGAACCAAGAGCCTGACTGCTTACCTTCCTGCACCACCTGGAGGGATAGAGAGGGTTGGGGCTGCCTGCGGTCACACAGCACCAAAGGGTTTCCAGTCTATAGTAGAATAATATAACACACCCACTAAATCCATGATCTACCTTCAACGATTATCAAGACCTGAGCAACCTAGTTTTGTCTCCTTTGGACCATTATTTGAAGCAAATCTCACACATGATATCATCTGTAGAATTTTAATGGCCTATTAAAGGCCTTTTATATAAATATAGCATTATCATGGGGGCAGCCTGGGTGGCTCAGTGGTTTAGTGCCCCTTCAGCCCAGGGCGTGACCCTGGAGACCTGGGATCGAGTCCCACGTCAGGCTCCCTGCATGGAGCCTGCTTCTCCCTCTGCCTGTGTCTCTGCCTCTCTATGTCTCTCTGTCTCTCAGAATAAATAAATGAAATCTTAAAAAAAAAAAAAACCAAACCTATCATGATTTCTTAATGCAATCAAATATCTAGCCAAATGTTCTTATTTTGTCTGATCTCATAAGTGATATTTACAGGGTTTTGTTTTTTATTAGAGAGAGAGCATGAGAGAGAGAGAGATCACAAGCAGGGAGGAATTGGAGAGGGAGAAGCAGACTCCCCACTGAGCAGGGAGCATGATGGAGGGCTTGATGCAGAGCTTGATCCCAGGACCCTGAGATCATGACCTGACATGAAAGCAGATGCTTAACTGACTGAACCACCCAGGTGCCCTGCAGGCTTTTTTTTTTTTTTTTTAAATCAGGATTCAAATAAGGTCCATACTTCGAAAACTGGTAAATGTGTTTCTTTTCTTAGAACAGCTTTGAAATACAATCCACATAGCATATCATTCACCCATTTTTTCCCCATTCACCCATTTAAAGTGTACAATTCAATGGCTTTTAGTTTATTCACAGAGTTCACCACATTGATTCCTCTGTTCCCCCCAACTTGAGCCCTAGGTAGCCACCAATATGCTTTATGTCTATGGATATGCCAATTCTGGGCATTTCATATAAATGAAATCATTTAATATGTGATCCTTTGTGATGGACTTACTTCACTGAGCATAGGTTTTCAAGGTTCACCCACGTTGTAGCATGTCCAGTATTTTTTTCTCTGTATTACTGAGCGAAATTCCATTGTGTAGATGTGATACATTCTATTGATCCATTTTCCAGTTGATGGACATTTTGGATTGTTCCCACTTTTTGGCTATTATAAATTTGGATTGTTGCCACTTTTAGACTATGAGCACTCACACGCAGGTTCTTGTGGGGATGTATATTTTCAGTTCTCTTGGGTTTATACCTAGAAGTAGAATTGCTGGGTCATATGCTAACTATGTGTTTAACTTTTTGAAGAACTTCCCGATTGCTTTCCAAAGCACCTGCACCACTTTGCCTTCTCACCAGCAATCTGTGAAGGTTCCAGTTTTCCTACGTCCTTACCCACATTTGTTATTGTCAGTCTTTTTAATGTATCTCTTTTAACCTTCGGCCTTCCATTACCCCTCTTTTATTTTCCTTGCAATTTTGTTTTTATGTAGAAGAAACCAGTTTAGTTGTTGTGGAGAGGATCTCAGAGTTTAGGCTTTGCTGATTACATCCACCTGGTGTCTTTTAACTGTTTCTCTATGCCCGGGATGCCTGTAAACTTACATTCATATATTTATATTCTAGAGGCTTGATCAGATTTCAATTTTAGGTTCTGCTTCATTATGTTTTGGGGCAAGACTACTTCATATGGGGCTATGAACTCCCAACAGAAAACATACATCATCTGATTGTCTTGCTTTTGTGGCAAAGTTAGTTGTTGACGTCACAGATCTCAATGAGCGTTTCTCTTAGCATAGCATGACTGAGGTGAACATTTCTTCCTTTGTGTACGAGTCATTTATTTGTATTCCTTACTCTGTCTGAACATGTTCCCTCACCATTTCATAGTCTTTCACCAAATATGCACAGCTGGCACATGTCTTATTCATTTGTAGAAATTCTTTGTGTGGGGCACCTGGGTGGCTTGGCCAGTGAAGCGTCTGCCTTCAGCGCAGGTCACGATCCCAGGGATTCCTGGAATCAAGCCCCACATCGGGCTCCCTGCTCAGTGGAGAGGCTGCTTCTCCCTCTCCCTCTGCTGCTCCCCCCGCTTGTGCTCTCACACTGTCAAATAGGTAAATAATTTTTTTAAAGGAAATTCTTTGTGTTAAGAATATAATCTGGGCTCTTTCTGTTAGATGATTTTCAATCACTTTCTCCTTCCCTTTTCCCCATAGTAGAGCAGGTGGTGCTTCTTTCTAGTTACAGTGATGCCTCATTTTTGTAACCCTCCTCACCACATCATCACTCTTTGTTTGAAAGATGCTTTCTTGGTGTCATTTCTTGCCACCTAGAGCATGAGATCCCTAAGGACAGGAGCCTCAACTGCCCGATTCCCACAGTTCGCCTACTGTCTCATCTGACCCACACAGTCAGCAGAAAGGACGCTCTCACCCCTTCAAGCTTATTTAACCATTTGTTTGAAGTTCCTGGGGCCAAACTATGGTGCCAGGTCCCAGAGAGCCTCACTGAGTGTAGTGGAGAAGGCTGGGGCCAGACCCAGGGAAAAGAGTTGAAGGAGTGGGCAGGAGTGGGGAGAGGGTGGACACACTGAGTTAAAGGCAGGGAATTTGTAAAGCGAGTGTTTGTAGATCAGAGTCCCTTGAACTGAGGACAGGAAGGAGCTGACAACATCAATAGCCTGGGAGGGTGGCTGATTGGTAGACTCAACCCTGATGTCTGATTCTCTGCTCACAGGCCAGGACTCTGCTAGCCCCATCCGGACCACACACACAGGGCAGGTGCGAGGGAGCCTCGTCCATGTGGAAGGCACTGATGTGGGAGTCCACACCTTCCTGGGAATTCCTTTTGCCAAGCCGCCTCTAGGGCTACTACGATTTGCACCCCCTGAGCCCCCTGAGCCTTGGAGTGGTGTAAAGGATGGGACCTCCCACCCAGCCATGTAAGCAGGGTGTCCAGGAACTCCAGTCCCTGGGGTGGAGGGTACTCTGAGCTCTGGGCCAGGCTGCAGTTGTCATTTCATCTAAACTTCCACAGCCAGTCTCCCCTCTGAGTTTGGTGGATCACCACCTATATCTTTCCCAGGAGCATGCAGAGGCTTGGAAGGGTAAAGCAACTTGCCTAGGTTCATGGCCTGGAACTTAAAGCAGAGTTACACATCTGCGTGGATTCTAGTTGTATCAAGTGGTTCCCTGCCACCAGGGGAGGCTTGGTTGGATCCATGAACCCTGTAGGAGCCCCTGACTCCAGCAGCAGATACTGGAGATATTGAGGAGTAGAGGACCCCCCACTGTGTGCCAGTAACAGGGCCAGCTGCCATTGGCCAAAGGGCATGTGTATGTTCTTGCAACTGGCAACTCTGTGGGAGAGATGAGGTTCCCTGAGAACCTGACTTGAGATGAGGGATATTCTACTGTCCTTCTCATGAGAAATTAATATCCATTCATTTGGGAAGCCCATGCATGTGGGCCATTCTCCTGTTCAGGCCTGTCTGGGTACAGGAATACAGTGGTGAATGTCAACACATGCAACCCATACCTCTCCCAGAAACCCCAAGAGTCAAGATTTCCCAGCCTCGGGAGGATTGGTATCAAAGGCCTTATAACCTTGAGGCCTTCCTGGAAGACTGGGCTCCATCCCAGCCTCTCCAGAGCTGGGGGCCTGTGACTTGGCGCAGAGGGTTTTTAGGGAAAGACCATGTGTGAGCATGGTCTCGGGGAAATGAGACTGAGGGTGGTGGGGAGCTAATCTGGGTCCAGGATCTGGGTTTGACCATGGTACGGCCCCACTAGGTGTGTGCAGAACATCACTACCGCAAATGCAGTGGCTCTGAAATTGCTGAATACGACCCTGCCTCTCACCTCCATGTCCGAGGACTGCTTATACCTTAGCATCTATACACCTGCCCACGCCAGTGAAGGCTCCAATCTGCCTGTGAGTACTAGGACCCGTCTGGCTGGGTTGTGGGAGCACATTTCTTCTACAGAAAGACTAGAAAGGACAAGGTCAGCCTGGGCCCCCTGCAGTGTGGACCCTGTTGAGAAGCCTCTCACTATTGAGTCCAAGAAAGTGCTCCTTACCCAACATGAGTGGCTGATCCTGGGGCATGGGGTCATGGAACCCTGACTGCTCCTAGAGGTCGGAAGCTGTGGCCCTGGGATGGACCCAAGACTCACCAAACCAACTCATGCTCAGGACACCCACTCCTAGGGGTATCTGTTGGCCAGTGAGAATGGAGAAACTTAATTAAGGTGCATATGGGATGATCAAGGAGACACCCCTTTTCTTTCCACCTCAGAGAGTTCCAGGAGAAATGGAGCCAGACTTTGGTATATACGGTAGGACCCAAAGTGTGGGAGGCCTGGTTTTCCTGATAGAAATTGGGTCACCTTCATCCAGGTCATGAAGAAGGTCACCTGTCCTGCCTGAGTTTGATCTATGTGGTTAGGCAGACAGAGCCAAAATGGTGGATAGTCCAGTAGGGTGTTGGCTGGGTGGTAGCCACATGGTGCCTGTGCCTCAATTTCCCAAGGTGTTGGTGTGGATCCACGGTGGTTCGCTTATGATAGGCATGGCTTCCATGTATGATGGCTCCGCACTGGTAGCCTTTGAGAACTTGGTGGTTGTCATTATCCAGTACCGCCTGGGTGTGCTGGGCTTCTTCAGGTGAGACTGGGGCTGGGCAGGGCAATGTCAGCTGAGTGAAGCCAGGACAGCCCTGTGATCCCTGTCCTTGCCACCCCACAGCACTGGAGACAAGCATGCAACTGGCAATTGGGGCTACCTGGATCAAGTGGCCGCGCTACGCTGGATCCAGCAAAATATTGCCTATTTTGGAGGAGACCCTGGCCGTGTCACCATTTTTGGGGAGTCCGCAGGTGGCACAAGCGTGTCCTCACATGTTGTGTCCCCCATGTCCCAAGGACTCTTCCATCGTGCCATCATGGAGAGCGGTGTGGCCCTGTTGCCCGGCCTCACTGCCAGCTCCTCTGATGAGGTCTCCACGGTAAGCATCCCCTCCTGTGAGAAGCCAGGGTCCTGCCTCAGCTCTTACGTCTCGGCCTCCATCACTCTGTTAAATGAGCATAACCAGGGGCCCCAGCACTGGCAGGACTGTCTAGCCAGGTGGACTGGCCCCTTGGCTAAGGCCTCCGAGTTCACACATAATACCTTGTGAAATTTGGGGAGTACCTGCGGAGACCTTAGGCAATCCATCTCCCCCGTCTGGAAGGATGAGTCAGCCCTTGCCTTATCTCTTTACAGAGGGTGGCCAAGCTGTCTGGGTGTGGCCAGGTTGACTCAGAGGCCCTGGTGGGCTGCCTGAGAAGCAAGAGCGAGGAGGAGATTCTGGCCATCAGCAAGGTGGGGCTGAATGGACACGCGTATGGAGGAAGGGGAGCGATAGGTGTGGGGAGCATGGCCTTTACATTCTCTGGGCAAGTTACTCCATCTCCACGCCTTAGTCCTCACAGCCCTGGGTGGGAAGTTGAGGCTAGGCCATGCTAAGCCAGCTGCAAGACCTCTTGGGGAGGGGGCGTGAGCACCCTGGAGCAGCTGGGAAGGGATGAATGGGACTCAGGGCATCAGAATATGTCTGGGACCTCACCTTGTGGGTCCTCTCAGCACTTCGAGTTCATCCCTGCTGTGGTGGATGGGACCTTCCTGCCCAGGCACCCCCAGGAGCTGCTGGCCTTTGCTGACTTTCAACCTGTCCCCAGCATCATTGGTGTCAACAACAATGAGTTCGGTTGGCTCCTCCCCTTGGTGAGGCCCAAGCTCCCAGGTGCCAGGCCCCTGGGGGGGGGGGGTCGGGGGGGGGTGGGGAGGTGGGAGAGGGTGGCAGGGCTCAGGGCTTCATAGCTCTAGGACCATTCTATCCTCAACTTGAGTTTCCCCTGCTATCCAGACCCTGAACATCTCTGACCCCAAGAAGGAAATAGACAAAGAGATGGTGAAGGCTGCTCTACAGCAAATGTCAGCATTGTTGGTGAGGCTTTTGGGGTCCTACCTCAATGGAGAGGGACTCCTCTCCTGTCCAGAGGCAGGGGAAATGCATCCCCAAGATATCTTGTCCTTGTATTATTCCCCATGAGCAAAGACTGGAGTCATCCCCAGAGCTCACCCTCTTTCTCCCATTCCTATACCTTCCCAGGATCCATCTCCCCAAACCTGACCCTGCTGCCTCCCTGCTGCTGCCAACCTGCCTAATCTGACTATTTCTGATCAATCTGGGGGTAGATATTGCCTCCTGATGTTGGTGACCTGTTGATAGAGGAGTACCTAGAGGACAGCACGGATCCACAGACCATCAAAGCCCAGTTCCATGAGATGATGGAGGACACCATCTTCGTGATCCCAGCACTCCAAGTAGCCAATTTTCAGCGTGAGTGTATCTATAACTAAGGGCAGAGCAGCAAGGGTGCAGCTCAGAGGTGTATGTCCCTATTGGTTGACCAGGTCCCAACCCACGTCTGTTTTTTGGGCCCCTAGGTGGCAAGCACTTGATGTCTGTCATCTCAGTAAATGCTCACAGCTGGTCTAAGAGACAGGCATTTTCCCCAATTTTACAGATGAGAGCCTTCAGTGACTTGCTCAAAACCACACAGCTAGGAAGTTCCGAGGTCACTATTTGAACCCAGGTCCTTCTCATTGCTCTTGCTCCAGCCAAGGGCTCCCTCATCCCATTGTTCAGATTCCAACCAGCTTTGGACCTAGCTATCTTGCCACTGTGGGTGATGTAGAAGAGCCCCAGGTAAGGGACCACCATGTCACAGCCTGCACATCCCACCCCCTAGGTTCTCATGCCCCTGTCTACTTCTATGAGTTCCAACATCGACCCAGCTTCTTCAAGGACATCAAGCCGCCCCACGTGAGGGCAGACCATGGTGACGAGTTATTCTTCGTCTTTGGAACCATCTCCTGGAGAGGCTATGGTGAGTGTCCCTGGGCAGGGTCCCTCAGAGACTCCTCATTCCCAGAATGTGGGCCTTGGCTGGGTCCCTGAGTGAGGGTGATTGCCCTCCCCGTACAGATGAGCAAACTGAGGCTCAGAGAGAGGATGGGAACAGGTGCCCAAGATCTCACAGCTGGAGAGGCTGAGCTAGAGAGGCTGAGCTAGAATCAGAGTTGAAGACTTCAGACTGGTGCCTGGGCTCCCCCCACCTCTCCCCAGGGTGTTCAGAAGGCATATTTGTTTCTCAAGTGGCTTTCCAGTGCCAGAAGGAAGAAGGGAGCCTTCTAGATCAGGAATGAGCCTCGTTGGGGTGAGGAGAGGGCCTGGTGCCCCAGGGCTGTGGGGGGAGTGGGCAGAGAGCCTACCGGGAAGGACCCAAGGAAAAGTTACACATGGACTGGTGAGCATAGTGGGGGCTGACCCATGTGCTGGACTGGGCTTGGCCCTCCCCTGGATCCTTGTCCTCTTGTTTTCTGTAGTTAAAGTCACTGAGGAAGAAAAGCTGTTAAGCAGGAAGATCATGAAGTACTGGGCTAACTTTGCTCGAAATGGGTGAGATGTCGCACCCCACCTCAACCTCTAGGGGTGGGGGAGCTTGAACCCATTCAGGACCTCCCTTCACTGTTGTGACCTTCTCAGTGTACTTGGACCCTTAAATGCATGGTGGCTCCTTCCCTAGCTCCAGGTCCCACACAGACAGGGAGGGGTCTTATGGGTGCTGGATGCTCTGTCCATCTCCAGGTGACCTGGAAGAGGGTGATAATGTTATGTTACCCACAGAGCCTCCCTCTGACCATAAGGGAGAACACAGTCCAGGTTGCCCTGCTCCCTGGTAACACTCTAGTGGGAGGCAGTTTCTTTCCTAAATCTAGAAATACCCCCGCCCCTGTCGTTCCCCCAGCCCACCTGGCCTGTCGGGCGCCCTTGCCCGACCCCAGGTGGGGCACCAGGCCTGGGCTCCACAGGGCTCAGAGCGCCTCTCTGCCTGCCCTGCCGGGGTGGTGTGTCTACAGGAACCCTAATGGCAAGGATCTGCCCCTCTGGCCTGTGTTCGACCAGGAAGAGCAGTACCTGCAGCTGAACACGCAGCCTGCAGTGAGTCGGGCCCTGAAGTCTCACAGGCTTCAGTTCTGGACGAAGACCCTACCCCAGAAGATGCAGGAGCTGATGGAGGCGGAGAAGAAGCACACAGAGCTGTAGCTCCCTGCGTCTGGGAGTGAGGGGCCAGGGGGCTGGGCTTGAGGGCAGGTGGGGTCTGCCGGATATGCCCCCCCACCCACTGAGGAGCCAGGGGCTTTTCCCTCAGTCACACAGTCTTTCATTCATTCTGCGAGCCAGCCAGCCAGCCAGCATTCATTAAGAACCTACTGCATTGGGGTCCCCGGGTGGCTCAGCGGTTTAGCGCGGCCTTCAGCCCAGGGCGTGATCCTGGAGTCCCGGATCAGGTCCCACATGGGGCTCCTGCATGGAGCCTGCTTCTCCCTCTGCCTGTGTCTCTGCCTCTGTCTCTCTCTCTCATGAATAAATAAAATCTTAAGAAAAAAAGAACCTACTGCATGTTAGTTGCCAAGCCCCCGTAGGTCCTCTCATGTTAGACACACCCAGTGAATCCCCCCCATGAAGCTGAGGGTGGGTAAGCCCCAGTAGAAGTTCATGCCCCGCTGAGCCTCGGGTGCCGTCCCCTCTTCCTCACCTCTCTCCATCCTCACCCTCCCTCTCCTCTCCCTTTGAAGGAGGGTGCTTTGGGAAATGCTACCTACGCCTGGTTCTCAAGCCTCCCGTGCCTTCATATGTGTCAGTAGCCAGTAGAAATCTGGATCCCACGAGCTCCGAGATCTTGGCCACCAAAGCCACCAACTACTGAGAATGTAGAAATCCCTGGCCCCACCTTTGTCTCCTAGACTAAATGTCATCTATCACTGACATTTGAACACCTACCCAGTCACTTACCTGTGTCTCACAGAGGGGACTGACTCCATTTTGGGGAAGAAGTAGGACTGAGCTCCACTGATGGAGCCAGTTCAGTGGCCAAGAGAGCGGGTGGGTCCCTCAGCCACCTGCCTCTTGAAGCGTGCCTTTATTCTCCGAGGTTCTGTGACACTGGGGGCTCCCACTTTACACAATTGTAGCACATCCAGGCAGATGTTAATCAATATGATGTTTCCTAGAAGTGGATTGAGGAGCCAGAAAGTCTAGAAGAAGAGACTCTTGTCCCCTGGCTTCCAAAGGGCTCTCCATCCACGGAAGTCTTCCCTTGACTTTTGGGGTTCTCCTTGCCAACCATCTCCCCACCCTCTGCCAAGCATCCGCCATCTCCAGGTGGGCATCGTTTTCCTGCTTAGCGCATTGCTTCCCCTAAACTTTTCCATCACCTTACCCACCCTGCCCCCTGAGGAAACCTTCTTTTATACAGTGTTTGAGCTCGGTGTGCAAAAATACCAAATTGTATTCACTCTGCGTGTGTTCCAGAGTGCTGTGTTCCACCAAAGCACTTTTTCTATGTCTCTAAGAGGCCATATGCTTCTTCTCGTAGGCCTAAGAGCCCTGCTATGCCTCTACGTCCGTCCAACCTGCCCTCTCCAGGCACTAGATTCCCAAGGAGGAAAGCCTCCTTCCCTCCAGGACTTGCGAGCCCAACCATACAGCCTCCAAAGGGCCGTCTGAAGGATGGGGAGCAGCCACCAGATGGCAGATGAGGATAACCCTTAAGCCTGGGCCGTCTAAAACTAGGGAGACCAAAGGGGCTTTTGTGGCCGCTGACTGGTGCATACCGCTTCTCCAGCATCCTGAAAGCATTTATCGAGCACCCACAGCATGCATGTTTTTCAGTCCTGTGGATGCACAATATGCTTTTCAAAAGTGAGCTCCCAGGACCAGTTTTTTTAGTCATCTTATTATTTTTTAACAGCTTTATGTTGGAATACTTTACATAGCATTAAATTCACCCACTTTAAGTGTACAGTTTCACAAATTTGGCTAAATGTATAAGACATATGACCACCATCATATCAAGTGTTAGAATGTTCTGTTAGTCCAAAGAGCTCCTTCATGCTCCCCTGCCATCAATCACTGCCCTGACCCTGGCCCTGCACAACCACCGAATTGTTTTCTATTGCTAGTTTGCCTTCTCCAGAATGTAATGGAAATGGAATCACTTATGACTCCTCTCTGTCACTTAGTATAATGTTTCTGAGATTCAGCAGGTAGGTTCCTTTTATTGCAGAGTAGTATTCCATAGATGGTAGGCTACATTTTTTTTCATTCACCGATTAATGGATATTCGAGTGATTTTTTTGGGGCTCTTTTTATTAAAGTTGCTGTGACCTTTTCAGTCGGGTCTTTGTGTAAATGCATGTTTTCACTTCTTTGGGGAAAATGGCTGAGAGTGGAATTGCTGGGTTATGTGGCAAGTGCCTGTTCAACTTTATTTTTTTTTTTTGTATATTTTTTTTTATTGGAGTTCAATTTGCCAACATATAGCATATCACCCAGTACTCATCCCGTCAAGTGCCCCCTCAGTGCCCGTCACCCAGTCACCCCAACCCCTGCCCACTTCACTTTCCACCACCCCTACTTTGTTTCCCAGAGTTAGGAGTCTTTCATGTTCTGTCTCCCTCACTGATATTTCCCACTCATTTTCTCTCCTTTCCCCTTTATTCCCTTTCACTATTTTTTATATTCCCCAAATGAATGAGACCATATAATGTTTGTCCTTCTCTGATTGACTTATTTCACTCAGCATAATACCCTCCAGTTCCAAACCACGTGAAGCAAATGGTGGGTATTGGTCGTTTCTAATGGCTGAGGAATACTCCACTGTATACATAGACCACAGCTTCTTTATCCATCATCTGTTGATGGACACCGAGGCTCCTTCCACAGTTTGGCTATTGGGGACGTTGCTGCTAGAAACATCGGGGTGCAGGTGTCCCGGCGTTTCACTGCATCTGTATCTTTGGGGTAAATCCCCAGCAGTGCAAATGCTGGGTCATAGGGCAGCTCTATTTTTAACTCTTTTAACACAGTTTTTAAGACAGTTTTCCAGAGTGGCTGCACCAGTTCACATTCCCACCAACAGTGCAAGAGGGTTCCCCTCTCTCCACATCCTCTCCAACATTTGTTGTTTCCTGTCCTGTTAATTTTCACGGTTCTCACTGGTGTGAGCTGGTATCTCATTGTGGTTTTGATTTGTATTTCCCCGATGGCCAGTGATGCGGAGCATTCTCTCACGTACTTGTTGGCCATGTCCATGTCTTCCTCTGTGAGATTTCTCTTCATGTCTTTTGCCCATTTCATGATTGGATTGTTTATTTCTTTGCTGTTGAGTTCAATAAGTTCTTTATAGATCTTGGATACTAGCCCTTTATCTGATGTGTCATTTGCAAATATCCTCTCCCATTCTGTAGGTTGTCTTGTAGTTTTGTTGGCTGTTTCTTTTGCTGGGCAGAAGCTTCTTATCTTGATGAAGTCCCAATAATTCATTTTTGCTTTTGTTTCCCTTGCCTTCATAGATTGTGGCCGAGTTCAAAAAGGGTGTTGCCTGTGTTCTCCTCTAGGAGTTTGATGGATTCTTGTCTCACATTTAGATCTTTCATCCATTTTGAGTTTATCTTTGTGTCTGGTGTAAGAGAATGGTCCAGTTTCATTCTTCTGCACGTGGCGTCCAATTTTCCCAGCACCTTTATTGAAGAGAATGTCCTTTTTCCAGTGGATAGTCTTTACTGCTTTGTCAAATATTAGTTGACCACAGAGTTGAGAGTCCACTTCTGGATTCTCTATTCTGTTCCATTGATTTATGTGTCTGTTTTTGTGCCAGTACCACACTGTCTTCATGATCACAGCATTGTAGTACAACCTTAAATCTGGCATTGTGATGCCCCCGGCTCTGGTTTTCTTTTTCAATATTCCCCTGGCTATTCGGGGTCCTTTCTGATTCCACACAAATCTTAAGATTATTTGTTCCAACTCTCTGAAGAAAGTCCATGGTGTTTTGATAGGGATTGCATTGCATGTGTACATTGCCCTGGGTAGCATCGATATTTTCACAATATTAATTCTTCCAATCCATGAGCTTGGAATATTTTTCCATCTCTTTGCATCTTCCTCAATTTCTTTCAGAAGTGTTCTGTAGTTTTAAGAGTATAGATCCTTTACCTCTTTGGTTAGGTTTATTCCTAGGTATCTTTTGCTTGGGGTGCAATTGTAAATGGGATTGACTCCTTAATTTCTCCTTCTTCAGTCTCATTGTTAGTGTATAGAAATGCCACTGACTTCTGGGCATTGATTTTGTATCCCGCTGCACTGCCGAATTGCTGTATGAGTTCTAGCAATCTTGGGGGGGAGTCTTTTGGGTTTTCTATGTAGAGTATCATGTCATCTGCCAAGAGGAAGAGTTTGACTTCTTCTTTTCCAATTTGAATGCCTTTTATTTCTTTTTGTTGCCTGATTGCTGAGGCTAGGACTTCTAGTACTATGTTGAATAGCAGTGGTGAGAGTGGACATCCCTGTCGTGTTCCTGATCTTAGGGGAAAGGCTCCCAGTGTTTCCCCATTGAGAATGATATTTGCTATGGGCTTTTCATATATGGCTTTTAAGATGCTGAGGAATGTTCCCTCTATCTCTACACTATGAAGAGCTTTGATCAGGAATGGATGCTGTATTTTGTCAAATGTTTCTTTGCATCTATTGAGAAGATCATATGGTTCTTGTTTTTTTCTCTTGTTGATAATGATCTATCACATTGATTGCTTTACGAGTGTTGAACCAGCCTTGCATCCGGGGATAAATCCCACTTGGTCATGGTGAATAATCTTCTTAAAGTACTGTTGGATCCTATTGGCTAGTATCTTGTTGAGAATTTTTGCATCTCTGTTCATCAGGGATATTGGTCTATAATTCTCCTTTTTGGTGGAGTCTTTGTCTGGTTTTGGAATTAAGGTGATGCTGGCCTCATAGAACGAGTTTGGAAGTATTCCATCCCTTTCTTTCGGAACAGCTTTAGTAGAATAGGTATTGTTTCTTCTTTAAACGTTTGATAGAATTCCCCTGGGAAGCCATCTGGCCCTGGGCTTTAATGTTTGGGGAGGTTTTTGATGACTGCTTCAATTTCCTCCCTGGTTATTGGCCTGTTCAGGTTTTCTGTTTCTTCCTGTACCAGTTTTGGTAGTTTGTGGTTTTCCAGAAATGCGTCCATTTCTTCTAGACTGCCTAATTTATTGGCATATAGCCTCTCATAATATGTTTTAAAATCGTTTGTATGTCCTTGGTATTGGTTGTGATCTCTCCTTTTTTTTTTTTTTTTTTTTTTTTGATCTCTCCTTTTTTATTCGTGATTTTATTAGCGTCTTTTCTCTTTTGTTTTTAACAAGGTTGGCTAATGGTTTATCTATCTTATTAATTCTCTCAAAGAACCAACTCCTGGTTTTGTTGATCTGTTCCACAGTTCTTCTGGTCTCTATTTCATTGAGTTCTGCTCGAATCTTTATTAACTCTCTTCTTCTGCTGGGTGTAGGTTTTTTTTTTTATTTATTTTTATTTTTTTATTTATTTATGATAGCCACAGAGAGAGAGAGAGAGAGAGAGAGGCAGAGACACAGGCAGAGGGAGAAGCAGGCTCCATGCACCGGGAGCCCGACGTGGGATTCGATCCCGGGTCTCCAGGATCGCGCCCTGGGCCAAAGGCAGGCGCCAAACCGCTGCGCCACCCAGGGATCCCTGGGTGTAGGTTTTATTTGCTGTTCTTTCTCCAGTTTCTTTAGGTGCAAGGTTAGCTTTTGTATTTAAGTTTTTTCCAATTTTTTGAGGGATGCTTGTATTGCAATATATTTCCTTCTCAGGACTGCTTTGTTGTATCCCAAAGATTTTGAACGTTTGTATCTTCATTATCATTAGTTTACATGAATCTTTTTTTTTTAAGATTTTATTTATCTATGAGAGAGACAGAGAGAGAGAGAGAGAGAGAGAGAGAGAGGCAGAGGGAGAAACAGGCTCCATGCAGGGAGCCCGATGCCGGACTTGATCCTGGGACTCCAAGATCACACCCTGGGCTGAAGGCAGGTGCTAAACCACTGAGCCACCCAGGGATCTCCCTCCATGAATCTTTTTAATTCTTCTCTAATTTCCTGGTTGACCCTTTCATCTTTTAGCAGGATGGTCGTTAACCTCCACGTGTTTGAATTTCTTCCAAATTTCTTCTTTTGATTGAGTTCAAGTTTCAAAGCATTTAAAGCATTATGGTCTGAAAATATGCAGGGGACAATCCCAATCTTTTGGTATCAGTTGAGACCTGATTTGTGACCCAGTATGTGGTCTATTCTGGAGAAAGTTCCATGTGCACTTGAGAAGAATGTGTATTCAGTTGCGTTTGGATCTAAAGTTCTGTAAATATCTGTGAAATCCATCTGGTCCATTGTATCATTTAAAGCTCTTGTTTCTTTGGAGATGTTGTGCTTAGAAGGTCTATCATTTGCAGAAAGCACCGTGTTGAAGTCTCCCAGTATAAGTGTATTATTATCTAAGTATGTCTTAACTTTGGTTATTAATTAATTGATGTACTTGGCAGCTCCCACATTAGGGGCATAAATATTCATGATTGTTAGGTCCTCTTGTTGGATAGATCCTTTAAGTATGATATAGTGTCCCTCTCCATCTCTTACTACAGTCTTTGGAATAAACTTTAATTTATCTGGTATGAGGATTGCTACCCTTGCTTTCTTTTCAGGACCATTTGAATGGTAAATGGTTCTCCAGCCTTTCATTTTCAGGCTGGAGGTGTCCTTAGGTCTAAAATTAGTCTCTTGTAGACAGCAAATAGATGGGTCTTGCTTTTTTATCCAGTCTGAAACCCTGCATCTTTTAATGGGATCATTAAGCCTATTCACTTTCAGAGTTACTATTGAAAGATATGAATTTAGTGTCATCATAATACCTATTCAGTCCTTGTTTCTTTAGGCTTCCTCTTTCTTTTACAGGGTCCCCCTTAATATTTCTTGCAGAGATGGTTTGGTGGTCACATATTCTTTCAATTTCTGCCTATATTGGAAGCTCTTTATCTCTCCTTCTATTCTGAATGAGAGCCTACCTGCATGTTTTTCTCATTTAGGACCCTGAATATATCTTACCAGCCCTTTCTGGCCTGCCAGGTCTCTGTGGAGAGGTCTGCTATTAATCTAATATTTCTCCCCATATAAGTTAGGGATCTCTTGTCTCTTAATGCTTTGAGGATTTTCTCTTTATCTTTGGAATTTGCAAGTTTCACTATTAAATGTCAAGGTGCGAACTTTTTTAATTGATTTTAGGGGGGGGACCTCTCTATCTCCTGGATCTGAATGCCTGTTTCCCTCCCGAAGTTAGGGAAGTTCTCAGCTATGATTTGTTTAAATATGTTTTCTGGTCCTCTGTCCCTTTCGGTACCCTCTGGAACCCCAATTAAACATAGATTTTTTCTTCTGAGGCTGTCATTTATTTCCCTTAGCCTTTCCTCATGGTCTTTTAATTGTTTTTCTCTTTTTTCCTCAGCTTCCTTCCTTGCCATCAACTTGTCTTCTATGTTACTCACTCTTTCTTCTACCTCATTAACCCTCGTCATTAGGACGTCTAGCTTGGATTGCATCTCATTTAATTGATTTTTAATTTCGGCCTGATTAGATCTAAATTCTGCAGTCATGAAGTCTTTTGAATCCATTATGCTTTTTTCCAGAGACACCAGTAGCTTTATTTTTTTTTCACCAGTAGCTTTATAATTGTGCTTCTGAATTGGCTTTCTGACATCAAATTGTAATCCAAATTCTGTAACTCTTTGGCAGAGAGTACTGTTTCTGATTCTTTCTTTTGTGGTGAGTTCATCTTTCTAGTCATTTTGCTCAGTGCAGAGTAGCTAAAAACCAGTTGTACTTGTTAGAAGCATAAACCCTTCTCTCTGTAGTATTCCAGCTGTTCTCTCTTTAATTCTCAGGCTGAATTCATAGGTTTTCAGGATGATTTGAAAGTTATCTAGGTAAGTTGGTGGGGATAGATGACTTGGGGACCCTATTCCTCTGCCATCTTGCCCCGCCCCCGTCTGACTTTTTTTCCCCCCGTTTGACTTTTAAAGAAAATGCCAACCTGTCTTCCAAAGCGACTGTACCATGTACCACCAGCCATCTGTGAGGGTTCTAGTCATTCCATCACCTGTCAACACTGGGTCTTACCAGTCTTCTGCAGCTGATTAATTTTACTGGGTGGTGGTGGTATCTTATTGTGCTTGATTTCCTATTTCTGTGTCTTCCTCCTCTCTGTCTCTGTCCCTGTCCTTATCTCTCTGTCTCTCCCCTCCTTGCTCTTGCTCTCCTACAGGTACCTACGGATCAAGGTGCAGGGAGAGGAATGCACCCCACCTGAGAGGCTGCCAAAGACAATCTGGGAAGGTGCACTGGTTATTTTTCACAGAGGGGAGTTTGACCTTAGACCTCTTCTGCTCCAAGTGTCAGCTGGAATCCTAGGAGAGAATCTGACATCTTGTCTAGGAATGATCCTTGCCCTGTTCCTCACTGACCAGGACTTCTGTTTGAAATAGTCAATATTTGCCAGTGCCCCACACTCTCCACACATCCCCCCACCATCCCAGCTCCCAGCCAGCCATGTTTCCAACACTAAGGCCCAGAGGGGAGTCCTGCCTTTACTTGGGGTAGACAGTGTCCCAGAGAGACAGACACCCTGACAGGCCATGCCCTGAGGTAAGAACAGGCTTCCATTGGCTCTGGTTCTGTGCCTTGTGTTTTCACACATGCAACCTCACTTCAACCCTGTGGGGTGGTTCCTATTATCACTGTTTTGTGGATAATAAAACCAGACGCAGAACTCTGAGTATAAGGTCACACAGCTAGCACTCAGCAGAGGCAGGATTTGAACACAAGAGATCTGGCTTTTACATCACATCATCCCAGGATTTGGAAGAGGACTTAGTTGTGAATAAGAATCTTCCTGCTCCCTTTCCTCCATTCTCTCTACCTGCAGACCTCAGATCCTCCTGGAGGAGCCTAAGGGCCTTTTGAGGGCAGTGCCCTGCTTCTGCCCCGTTATTTGAGGAGTCTCAAGAGAGTGGGTCTACATGAGAAAGTCACCCCTAAATTATACCCTGGGTATCCTCAGTCCTCGGGCCCTGGCAGGGCAGCCTAGGCCCAAGGCCCTGAGGCTTTATAAGAGTATCAGCCAGAAAACCTGAGTGGCTCAGTTGGTTAAGTGATCTGCCTTTGGCTCAGATCATGATCTCAGGGTCCTGGGATCAAGTCCTGCATCAGGCTCCCTGCTCATCAAGGAGTCTGCTTCTCCTCTTCCTGCTTCTCTCTCTCAAATAAATAAAAATATTTTTTTCTTAGAGATTTTATTTATTTATTTATGAGAGACACACACAGAGAGAGAGGCAGAGACATAGGCAGGCCTCGATCCCGGGTCTATGGGAGAAGCAGGCTTACTCCCAATGTGGGACTCCATCTCAGGACTCTGGGATCGTGCCCTGAGCCAAAGGCAGACATTCAACCACACTGAGCCACCCAGGCATTCCAATAAAAAATCTTTAAAAAAATTTTTTTAAGTAGTTAAAAAAAAAAAGAGTATTAGCCAGCCACGATAGAAAAAGAGCTTGCCAGTTTTTCAAGATATTAAAACATAGAATTACCATGTGACCAACAATGCCATTCCTAGATGTATACAGTCAAGAGAAATCAAAGTATAGGAACTCACAGAAACTTGTACAAAATTGTTTGCAGCAGTAGTACTCATAATAGTCAAAAGGTAGAAACCACTCAAGTGCCCATCACTAAATGAATGGATACACAAATCGTGATATAGCCATTGAGTGAAATATTAGTATCTAGCCATAAAATGGACCAAAGAACCAATTCGTGCTACAACTTGAATGAACCTCAGAAGCATTATGCTAAGTGAGCGAAGCCAAACACAAAAGGCCACATATTGCCTGATCATTGTTATGTGCTATATCCCAAATAGATAAATCCAGGAAGACAGAAAGCAGGTTAATCAGGTTATCAGGTTATGGGGAGTTGGGGAAGGGGTGTGTAGGAATGGGAATGATTATTTAATGGGTATCGGATATTTTCCTGAGGCAATGAAAGAGTTTTGTAACTAGAGAGATGTGGTAGTTGCATGAAATTGCAAATGCACAAATGCCACTCAATCATATACTTTAAAATGGTTAAGGGGATCCCTGCATGGCTCAGCGGTTTAGTGCCTGCCTTCGGCCCAGAGCGTGGTCCTGGAGTCCCTGAATCAAGTCCCACATCAGGCTCCCTGCATGGAGCCTGCTTCTCTCTCTGCCTATGTCTCTGCCTGTGTCTCTGCCTCTCTCTGTGTGTGTCTCTCATGAATAAATAAATTTTAAAAATATAAAAATAAAATAAAATGGCTAATTGGGGACTCCTGGGTGGCTCAGAGGTTGGGCGCCTGCCTTCAGCTCAGGGCATGATCCCAGGATCCTGGAATCAAGTCACACATCGGGCTCCTTGCATGGAGCCCGCTTCTCCCTCTGCCTGTGTCTCTGCCTCTCTCTCTCTGTGTCTCTCATAAATAAATAAATAAAATCTTTAAAAAAAAAAAAAAACCCTCAGTGGACCAACCGCCCCGTCTGGCCAGTGGCCAGCCCTGAGCCCTAGTGCCTGGTAGTCAGGCGGGGGAAGGAGGGCTCAGAGAGTGTACCTTAGGGGTGTGGATGATGTGATATTTGGGAGGGGGAGGGCAAAAAGCCTGGCCCTTGGAGGTCTGTAGTCCCGGGTTCAAATTCTAGCTTTCCTGACTCCGTGAACTCCACCAGACCCTGGGCACTCATTGCAAGACACACACCCCACTGATCCAAGGAAGTGGTTGGCAGTGACCATGGTGCGGGCACGAGCAAGCCAATAGGCGTGGTGCGGGGGCTGGTGTCGAGTCCTGCCGGCCAAGGGGGTGCCTGAGCCCTGATGCAGGATAGACGCAACGGAAGGTGATGCTCTTTTTTAAATTGAGGTTAAATGTACATAATATATAATTAATCATTTTATTTATTTATTTATTTATTTATTTATTTATTTATTTATTTATAAAGATAAGAGTGGGACTTGATCCCGGGTCTCCAGGATCACGTCCTGGGCTGAAGGCAGCACTAAACTGCTGAGCCACCCAGGGATCCCCTCCACTGAGGGTTTTATGACATAACCCTTTAGAGACTGGTTGTGCCAAGGGCAGGGGTCTTATTATCCCTTTCACCGCTTCTGCCTTCAGTCAGTTGTGAGGAACATGGGGATTGGGCCCAGGGTCCTGGGCTGGATGGCCTGTCTGCTCCTGGCTTTCCCTGCTACAGCCACTGGTAAGATATGCCGGCTGGGCCTGCAGAGGTGGGAGCTTCAGAGTTGGTGGGAGGACTCACGTGGGGAGGCAAGAGTGAGGTTGGGCCTGGCGGGAGTGGGCAGCCTGCTCAGGGAAGGAGCCCTCAGGTCCAAGAAATGCCAGCAGTTGTGTGCATCCTCTCCGGGCAGGGGCTCTGCCCTTGTGGTTGCCTGGGATCTCCAGAGCAGCCCTGCCGGAGGACATGACTGTCCTTGTGTTTTAAGGGCACCCACGATTCATTTAATCCGTAAGACACAGACACAGAAGTGACGATCATGAAATGTCTACTGACAGTTTCTAGAACAAGTGGCATGCAGGGAAGCATGGGTCTATCAAGAGGCAGAGGAGGGGGAAATGTGGGCAAGAGCCTTTACTGTTTGCTGGGAGAAGGAAAAGGCCAGGGGGCTAAGTGGTTCGGTTCCGGATTGGCAAATTTGAATATTCTCAGTGGCCTCTGGGGCACGGGGTTGTCTCTAGATATCTGGTATCCAGCCCTGGGGTCATTAGGGCAAGTGGTTGGCAGTGGGGAATCTGAGAAGCTTACTGAGGAGGTGGCTGGGAGCCTGGGCTCCGCATTGGTTGGTTTGCATCTGAAAGACACCTTTCAAGAAGTTGTTGGCTGGCCCTGGAGCCCACGGTCACTGGAGTCTGCAAGTCTCCCGTGTCAGAACATCAAAATAAAGAAAATGAAAAGACATGGTTATCACACCTAATGCAGCAGACAAGACATCTGAAGGTGAATGGATAGGCGAGGCCCAAAGCCAGGCCCAAAGCCCCACAGCCCGTGTTTGGGTCCCAGAAGAGACTAGTTCAGCCTCAGGGGACTGGTTTGGCCCAGAGGCGGTGTTAGACTTGCTGACGGGGGAGGAGAGGGGCCGAGGTCAGAGGTCATCGCAGGGCCCACTCACAGGCTGCCTGGGAAGGTGAGGGCGCCGAGGGTCAAGGGCTCAGAACGGGGCTCACGGAGCAGGCGCTGGAGAACCAATGCTTAGTGAGTCCATCTGGCCCCCCATCAGCTGCGGAGACTGCGAACCCATTCAGTGGCCCTCTGTCCCGCCCGCAGGGCCTGAGGCCCGCAGCCTGAAGGGGACACCCCCCTGGGGGTGGAGGCCGGCAGGGGGCGTGAAGGGCACTGACCAACGTCTTCCTGTGGGGCCCGGCCGCTCCTGAGCCCCGCGCCGGGGCCCTGCGTCCTGGGAGGGTGTGGGGTGCCCGCACTGCCCCCGCCAGGTGGGTAGCCCGGCGGGGGGGGGCGGGGGGCAGGCTGCGGGGCGGGGCCGGGGGCGGGGCTGCTGCGGACCGCTGGGCCCTGGGCTCCTCCTTGGCGGCAGGCGCCCGCAGGATCTGGAGGCGACGGACCACAGCAGGCGTCCGCAGGACCACAGCAGGCGCCCGCAGGACCACAGCAGGCGTCCGCAGAACGGAAAGCCGCAGCTCTTGCCTGTTTCGGAGCACTGCCGGGGCCTCAGCCTCCACCGCCCGCCCGGCCCGTCCCCTCCCCAGCCAGCTTCTCAAACTGCCTCAGGGGTCCCAAGAACGCCCGGGGTTGGAGGGAGGGCAGCCGGTGTCCCAAGAGCTGGGCCTCACTGTCCCGTGACCTCCCTGCAGGTCACGGTATGGATCCATGGGGGCTCTCTGGTGACTGGCGCTGCCACCCCCAAGAGGGGTCAGCCCGGCTGCCCACGGGCATGTGATAGTGGTCACAGGCCGTACTGCCCGGGTTCCTAGGCTTCCTCGGGCGAGGTGGCCGCCCAGGGCTCCTTGGCTTCCTCAAGTGAGGTGGCCGGCCGGGGGTTCCTTGGTTTCCTCAGCTGAGGTGGCCGCCGGGGTTCCGGGGTTCCGTGGCTTCCTCAGCTGAGGTGGCCGCCGGGGTTCCGGGGTTCCGTGGCTTCCTCAGGTGAGGTGGCCGCCGAGGTTCCTTGGCTTCCTCAGGTGAGGTGGCTGGCCCGGAGTTCCGTGGTTTCCTCAGGTGAGGTGGCCTCCCAGGGCTCCTTGGCTTCCTCAGGTGAGGTGGCCGCCGGGGTTACTTGGCTTCCTCAGGTGAGGTGGCCTCCCAGGGCTCCTTGGCTTCCTCAGGCGAGGTGGCCGGCCCAGGGTTCCGTGGCTTCCTCAGGTGAGGTGGCCGCCGGGGTTCCGGGGTTCCGTGGCTTCCTCAGGTGAGGTGGCCGCCCGGGGAGAGGCCAGCCTGTGAGGGGAAGTGGGGAACGAGGGTCCAGAGCTTGAAATCAGATTTCTCAGGCCAGGGGTTGGCTTGAGACCAAGGGCCCCTCCCCCATGCCATCCAGAGCAGAGAAGAAGGCTCCCCGGGGCTCAGTCTGGGGCAGGGGCTCTACCAAAACCAGAATTATACAGAGAACGTGGTCTCCTGGCCAGGAACTGTTGACTGCTGGTCTGGGGCCAGGACCCCGGCAAGGGACAGGGGCAAGGAGCTAGAGGCCTGGTAGCCACTGCCCAGCCCGGCACATCTACACCACCTGCTGGGTGTGACTCCTAAGCGTGCCCCACAACCGGTTTATGGGACTTGCTTAAGGTTACCCGGCTCAATTTTCCCAAAGCAAATATTTCCTTCTTGGGGGCGAAGCTTTTGCTCTAAGTAGCCTTCTGGGCGGTCCTGATTTATAGCATATTCATGCCTTGGTGTCTGGTTTATACATCAAGCTCTATGATACTGGTTAGTATGACTCTGCACCTGAGAGACTAAATACCTGAGACTTTCAGGTTTCGGACAGTATCAAGCCAGTGGGGGAGATCATGCCCCAAGTGCCTTCCAGTACCCTCCAGGTGCACGGAACTCCCTACACAAAGCATTAACATCATGCTTTCCTTCTGAGCATCTTCCCTGTGAGTCTCCTTCTTCCACTCCTCTTCACAGTGATTGACATTAATGCCCACAAAACCTTCCACAAAGGGAGGGTCTCATCATAATATTCCTTAATTTCTGCACTTTGGCACCTTCTGGTTTTTTATGACCAAAGCTAATAGGGCAGTGGACATCTTCACGTCCATAGCTTTTGTCCTTTGATTTCTTCCTTTGGGATTTATCTCCAGGAAGGATATTTGGGTGCTTGCTGGATGCCAGGATCATGCAATCTTGACACTCGTAGGACAAAGCTCGTAGAAGTTTCCAGGCCAGATATGTGTCTGCAGTGCATGGTGTGTGTGTGTGTGTGTGTGTGTGTGTGTGTGTGTGTAATGGCAAAATAGTACTTAGGGGAAACAGTGCCCTAGACTCTGGAAAGCCGCCCCGGCCCCACACAGTCAACTTGGAGCCATGAATTGAACAGTGAGAAAGAGCCAACCTGGCTGGTTCCCAAGACCCAGGCAAGCCTGCCTGGTGCAGGATGCTGTGCCTGGGACTTTGTAGTCAAGGATGTTTCTCAGGAACTGACGGCTCCAGGGGCTGCTCACCTCCTCCCTGGCACAGGCATTGTCTCCACTCTCCTTGTTAGCCATACAGGCACAACTGTAGACTTTTCAGCCAACTAGATGTTTACTAAATGTCCATGGCAAAAGCCTGAGTCCTGAAAAATAACTCATACCCCTCTGGAGACCTCTCCACCTCTATGTAGTGCCACTGGCATAGCACTTTGTGAAATTGCTTGCCAATTTAAACTACGGCCAATAACTTGAGGCTACAGGTTTTATTACAACTTTACCAGCATTTGCAGACCATAATTTTTAAAATATCAACTTTATTGAGATGTAATTTACATACCATAAAATTTACCCTTTTAAGAAGTGTATAATTCAGTAGGTTTGAACACATCCACCAAGTTGTGCAACCATCACCACTATCTTATTCCAGGACATTTGCATCACCCTGAAATGCAGCGCATACCTGTTAGCGGTTACTTCACATCCTGCCTCCCCCAGCCCCCAGCAACCACTGGTGTATTGTGGCAAATCTGTGGATTTGCCTGTTTTAGACATTTCAAGCCATCTCTGTACCTGAAGTGGGGCTCAGACTCACCACCCCAAGATCAAGAGTCATGCTCCACCAACTGAGCCAGGCAGGGGCCCCCTAGACATTTCAAATAAATAGAATCCTACAATATGAATGAATGAATGAATAGTCCTACCATATGTAGTTTTTGTGTTTGACCTCTTTCACCTAATATGATGCTTTCAAGGTTCATCCATGTTTTGGCATGTATCAGCACTGCCTTCTTTAATATGACTAAATAGTGCTTTGTGTGGATATAGTACAATTTGTTTATCCATTTATCAGTTGACAGTCCTTTGGGTTGTTTCTACCTCTTTGTTTTGTTTTGTTTTGTTTTAAGATTTTATTTGTTCATTCATGACAGACACACAGAGAGGCAGAGACACAGGCAGAGGGAGAAGCAGGCTCCATGCAGGGAGTCCGACGTGGGACTCGATCCCGGGTCTCCAGGATCACACGCAGGCTGAAGGCAGCGCTAAACTGCTGAGCCACTAGGGCTGCCCTGTTTCTACCTCTTTGGCTACTATGGATACTCCTACTATGAACATTCATGTACAAGGGTTTTTTAAAAAAATATTTTTATTTATTTGAGAGAGAGAGAGAGCAAGCTCACGAACAGGGGGGAGGGGTAGAGGGAGAGGGAACAGAGACTCCTTGCTGAGCAGAGAGCCTGATGCAGGACTCGATCCCAGGACCCTGGGATCATGACCTGAGCAAATGGCAGATCCTTAGGTGACTAAGCCACCCAGGCACCCCATGTACAAGTTTTTACACCAAGTGTATGTTTTATTTTCTCTTGGTTATATATCTAGGAGTGGCATTGCCAGGTCTTATAGTAACTCTGTTTAATTATTTGAGGAAGTGCCCATTTTCCAAGTGACTGCACCATTTTATTTTTATTTTTTTTTAAGATTTTATTTATTTATTCATGAGAGACACAGAGAGAGAGGCAGAGGGAGAAGCAGGCTCCATGCAGGGAGCCCGATGTGGGACTCGATCCCGGGTCTCCAGGATCACGCCCTGGGCTGAAGGCGGCAGTAAACTGCTGAGCCACTCGGGCTGCCCTGTATGAGGATTTCAATTACTCCTCATCCTTGCCAACACTCAATTAGCTCTCATTTTGATTATGGTCATCCTAGTGGGTGTAAAGTGGTATTTCATTGTGGTTTTGATTTGCATTTCCCTAATGACTTACAATGTTGAACATCTTTTTATGTGATTATTGGCCATTTTTATATCTTCTTTGGATAAATGTCTATTAAAATCTTTTGCCCATTTTTAAATTGGATTGTCTTTTTATTGTTGAGTTGTAAGAGCTTTTCATATATTCTAGATATAAGTCCCTTATCAGATAAATATGATTTGCAAATCTTTTTTCCCATTTTGTGGGTTGTCTTTTCACTTTGTTATGGTATCCTTTACAACACAAAAGATTTCCTTTTGATGACATCTGATATATTTTCTCTTTTGTTGCTTGTAGTTTTGGAGTAATATCTAAGAAGTGATTGCTAAACCAAAGTCATTGAGATTTACCTCTATGATTTTTTTAAGATTTTATTTATTCATGAGAGTCACAGAGAGAGAGGCAGAGACATAGGCCAAGGGAGTAGGCTCCCTGTGGGGAACCCAATGTGGGACTTGATCCTAGGACCTAGGGATCACACCCTGAGCCAAAGGCAGAATTCTACCGCTAAGCCACCCAGGTGCCCCTACCTCTATGATTTCCTCAAAGAATGTTATAGTTTTAGCTCTTATATTTAGGTCTGTGATTCATTTGAAGTTAATTCTGTATGAGTGGGGATTCTTTGCATGTGGTTATCCAACAGTTCCTGAGCCATTTGTTTAAAAAAAAAACTTTCCCTGGGGATCCCTGGGTGGCGCAGCGGTTTGGCGCCTGCCTTTGGCCCAGGGCGCGATCCTGGAGACCCGGGATCGAATACCACGTCGGGCTCCCAGTGCATGGAGCCTGCTTCTCCCTCTGCCTGTGTCTCTGCCTCTCTCTCTCTCTCTCTCTCTCTCTGTGACTATCATAAATAAAAAATAAAATAAAAAAAAAATTAAAAAAAAAAAAAACTTTCCTTATTGAATTGTCTTGGTGGGGGGATCCCTGGGTGGCTCAGCTATTTAGCGCTTGCCTTTGGCCTGGGCGCGATCCTGGAGTCCTGGAATCGAATCCCACGTCAGGTTCCCGACATGGAGCCTGCTTCTCCGTCCTCCTGTGTCTCTGCCTCTCTCTCTCTCTCTCTCTGTCTATCATAAATAAATAAATCATTAAAAAAAAAAAAAAAGATGAATTGTCTTGGGGATCCCTGGGTGGCTGGGCGGTTTAGCGCCTGCCTTTGGCCCAGGGCGCCATCCTGGAGTTCCGGGGTCGAGTCCCGCATGGGGCTCCCAGCATGGAGCCTGCTTCTCCCTCTGCCTGTGTCTCTGCCTCTCTCTCTCTCTGTGTCTCTATGAATAAATAAATAAAATCTTTAAAAAAAATAAAAATATAAATGAGGTTATATACTTCCCACCCAAGGAAACTGGATGCTGTATTTGAAAAGTCTACCAGGAAGCTAGTATTTAGAAGGTACTCAAGCTATGAATATTTCCCTTCCTTCTTTGGAACCCCCAGAGTCCTTCCCATTCATCAACCTCATCACTGTTCTCTGGAGCTCTGGGGAGCCCCCAAGATTTGTTCTTTCACTAACTTTCTGCTTAACTTCTACTGGGCAATCAGTCGCTCAAGACCAGAACCCTTAGCTAGGAACTTCAGGTAGACTGCCACACAACCCTGCCAGGCAGGAACTGACTTCCAGGGAGGCTCACCAACCTATCTGAGATTACGCAGCCAAGCAGCAATCACAGCTTGCATTGACTCCAGATCTGAACTTATTCTGCCCACTCTCTAGAACCCCCAAGGGAGGCAGGGGCCCCTGACACATGAGTCCTAGAGTATGAAAGAGGCCATGCTGGGGGTGCTGGGTGGCTCAGTGGTTGGGCATCTGCCTTTGGCTCAGGGCATCATCCCGCATCCTGAAATGGAGTCCTGCTTCGGGCTGCCCCCAGGGAGCCTGCTTCTCCCTCTCCCTGTGTTTCTGCCTCTCTCTGTGTCTCTCATGATTAAATAAATAAAATGAAAGAAAGAAATAAAGAGAGAGAAAGAGAGAGAGAGAGAGAAAGAGAGAGAGAAAGAGAGAGAGAGAGAGAGAAAGAGAGAGAAAGAGAGAGAGAAAGAGAGAGAGAAAGAGAGAAAGAGAGAGAGAGAGAGAAAGAGAGAGAAAGAGAGAGAGAAAGAGAGAAAGAAAGAAAGAAAGAAAGAAAGAAAGAAAGAAAGAAAGAAGCCATGCTGGAGGGTGTGGGGCTTCTTGAGAGGGTCTTCTGGGGCTGTGGGACCCGAGCAGGCCCGACCCTGGCCTCCTGCCCCAGGATGTGCCCCCTGAGCTGATGCCCAGTATCACAGATGAATACCTAGGCAGCAGTTCTGATGCAGAAGCCAGACGTGACGACTTCCAGGAACTTCTGGCTGATATTATCATGAACTTGCCTGCCTTGAATTTCTCTAGAAGCTTCTAAGGTGAGCCTATCCCCGTTCACCTGCCCCACCCTTTCCATTTCAGCCCAAGAGCTGGGTTATCACAGGAGACATGGCCTGACACCCTGTTGCTACCCCCACACCCCACTTCCTCTCTGGGATGCAGTGTCACCTAAGGAGAGGTGACTCTGGCAGGTCACTCTGCAGGTGAGTAAACCAAGGCTCAGAAAGGTGCAGTGATTTGTCAAATGTCACCCAGCAGGACCCATCACCAATTCTGAAGAATTTATTGGACTCATGAGTGATATTTCCCATGTTTAGCACTTCTCCTGGGAGAAAAGTATTGCTTCCTCCACACCTGGTAGCTAGTCCCTGACACAGCCCTAGAACAGCTCCAAGCTCCTAGCTTTGTGACCTTGGGCAAGATACCTAGCCCCTCTGTGCCTCAGTTTCCTCATTTGTAAAATGGCGACAGTAACAATCTAATTTGTATGTTCTCAGGAGGATAAAATGAACGATTACACATAAAGTGCATGGAATGGTGGGTGACAGCCAGAAAATGCTCAGTAAATGCTTGCTGATAATGATGTTGTCATCAGTGTGGTACTGGTATTGGTGTAACTACAAGCTGGTCCTGCCAAAGGCAGGACCTGATCAGGCTTAGGGTACCTATCTCCGATGCAGCCCTCGCCACAGATTCTGGAGTCCCTGCCTTTTTTTTTTTTTTTTTTATGAGTTCCAGCATTGACCCAGTTCCTTTGCGAAGATCAAGCCAGCGTGGATGAGGGCTGACCATGGGGCTGAGGTTGCCTTCATATTTTGGGGTCCCTTCCTCATGGATGAGAGCTCCCTGCTGGGTAAGGACAGACAGACATGCAATCCCCGGGGCTGCAACAAGCTAGGGTGGGGCTTGTAGGCACACAGGTCTCCAGTCAGCACAGGGGACCCTTGAGTTCTCTCCAGGACCCACATGACCCTGATCCAGGTCTGTTCCTCCAATAGTCTTTCCAGAAGCTCCAGAGGAGGAGAAGCAGCTGAGCCTCACCATGATGGCTCAGTGGACTCAATTTGCCCGGACAGGGTGAGTAAGCAGGCAGGCACACCTGCCTTTGGGCCTATACTACTACTCAGATCTTCTTCTAGGGGACAACGCAGGAGGCCTTGACCTTCATTCATTCCTCCCATCCAGGGACCCCAAAGGTGAGGGGCTGCCTCTTGGCCCTCGTTCAACCAGTTGGGGCAACACCTGGAAATCAGCCTGACACCACGAGTTGGCCAGAAGCTAAGAGAAGCCCAAATGTGGTTTTGGACAGAGACACTTCCCGCCAAGATCTGGCTGCAGCAGTTGCAGAAGGGCAGGAAGGGGCGGGATGAGCTCTGAGGGGTGGCAGAGACACAGCTTCTTCTGCTAAGAAACTTTAATTTAAACCAAGCTGATGTATGTCCCTTAAGGAAGCAGCCCCTCCATGACTGGCATTGTGCTCTGTCGAAATGCCACCTACTACCTACTTCAGGGACCTTTGTACAAACTCCTTTTTCCTGAAGTGCCTTTCCTCCTTGCTTCGTGGCTGGTTCTGGCTCATTCTTCAAGCTCCCCAGAAGACCCCCCACTCCTCCAAGCAGCCTTCCCTGCCTTCTCTGAGCCTGAGTCTGTGTCCATTAGAGCATAGCCCACGCCAGGCTAGTATTGTCTGTGTCTGTGTCTCTTTCACCTCTCTGAGAGTGGAAGTCAGCCTGACCCCACTCCACGTCTCCCCCAGAAGGTTTGGGCAGGACCTGGATTCAGGGATGCTTGATGAGCAGTAAAAGGTAGAGAGTATGTGAATGGTGGCTGTTGGATGTGAACCCAGGATCTTCAGCCACCAAAGCTATGCTCAGTCCTGCACAGAAGTCCTCATTGGTGGAAGGGTGAATGGACAAGTCAGTCTTGGGGTAGAGGGAAGTCCTGAGACCTTGGGGGAATCTAGCCTAGAACATATTTTAGCCCCCAAAGCAGCAATTGCCCCCCAAAGCCTGACTCAGACTGAGGAAGGTCCCTTTCTCCATGTTGCCCAGACACAAGACAGAACAGAATCCAGCTAGGCCAGAGCCCTGCCTCTTAGGATATGAGATGTGAGTTTCCAAGCCCTGGTGCTGCAACCCTTTATGGCCTGGCTCAGCTCCTCCCTCCCCTCCCAGCTTGGGGAGACCAACTTCTAGGGGAGCTCAGCACAGCCCCCACAGTATCTACCAGGACACAGGAGAACAGGTTGGGGAGGGTGTCTGGACTATTGCATCAGTCAGGCTGTTGTCCCATAGAAAAGAAGAGGCCTACCCACTCAGGCTACGACAGGTAAAAAGGAACCAGAGGTTTTTGAGTGGGAGCAAACATTTCTTTTTTGAGGATCAGTGTACCGTTCCCTTGAAATATCTAGATCTTATTTTATTTATTTTTTTAATATCTAGATTTTAATACATATCACAAGGACATTACCTGCCACCACTCTCTCCTTCTACAGGCCCAATCCCACGTATACCCTTTCTCAGTCAGACTAAGTTCCTGTCTGCTGAGGGTTACATGAAAAGCACTTGTAATTGGGATCAGAGCTGTTCAGGGAGATCCATTTTGGGGATATAGGGGGAGACACATAAAACCAAAGGGGCTCAAGTCATGCCACTTGCCTGCTCAAAAGCTCCCTGTGACTCCCTGCCACCCTTAGGGCATGTCCAAGTTCTTCCCCTGGCATTGAAGGCCTCCCATCCCATCCCCTTCTCTCCATGGGGGCAGTTTGGCCCCACAAGCGAGGAGAGAGCCTGACAAATCAACAAGGCCCAATCAGAGCCCTCCCCTGGGGACACAGAGGGCTGTAGGGACACAGAGGTAGAGGCCAGCCCTGCGGGGGGACATGGAAAGGAGGGACATCTAAGCTGAAAAAGGAGAGCAGAGATTACTCCAGTGTACAGGCCAGAGCAGTGGACCCGAGCAACAGGGAGCAACAGGACAGAATGTTCCTGGCAGAGGGAAGAGCAGGCACGAAGGCCTGGAGGTTGAAACCTACTGAGGAAAGAGTTCTAAAGGCTGGAGAGGGGATCCCTGGGTGGCTCAGCAGTTTAATGCTTGCCTTCCACCCAGGGCGTGATCAAGGCCCGGGATCGAGTCCCACGTAGGGCTCCCCACAGGCAGCCTGCTTCTCCCCCTCTGCCTGTGTCTCTGTCTCTGTCTCTGTCTCTCTCTCTCTCTCTCTGTCTCTCATGAATAAATAAATAAATAAAATCTTTTTAAAAATAGAAATAAAAAAATAAAGCTGGAGAGGTCAGCAAAGACCAGACTCTGAGGAGCCTTGTGGGCTGCAAGTGTGTGGACTGCACTTGAGGCCAATGAAGGGCCTTGGAATGGTGTTAACCAGGGGGTAACAGGAACCGGTTGGGGGCGGTAGTGAGAGCGGGGACTGGAAGAGCAAGGAGGGGACCAGTGTGGGCCTCCAGTTAGGTGGAAGGCACTGGTTGGCTCTAGATTTAGAGTAGACGGATAGACCTGCTGACTGATGGACACAGAAGTAAGGGGAAGGAAGACTCTCCAGGGGCTGCCTAGAAGCCAGCAGGCCCAGGCTGGGATTCAAGGACCATGTGGGATGTATAAAGAGGCCTCCTCTCCAGGCCTGAGGGAGCAGCACACTTGGGAGTCATGGGTGGGAGGGACCATTTCCAGCTTTGGTGTCACCATCACCAGAGGGCTCTGGAAGGTGGGCCTTGGACCATTCTCTCCTTCCCTCTCCTGTCTCGAGTCCCAGCTTCTACGGTTTTTTCCACACGGGAAAGGAGGGGCGGCCTGACACCACTCCAGGGGCTCAGGGGTGGAGGTGGGGGGAGGCGCTCATACAAGGTAGCTGCTGCTGGTATTTCAATCCTTTTTATTCTCTCTTCCCTGGGCCATCGATCATCGAACCCCCCCTCCCCTGCTTGCCAGAGCGTCCTTGACCAAATAACGGCCCTGCCCTGAGGATTCAGCAGCTACACAGAGCTGAGGGGAGCAAGGCAGGGGGCACCCACAAACTCAGGCCAGGTCCTGCAGGGAAGGGACTGGTGGGCCCGAGAAGCCTCCTTGGGCTGGGGTCACAGGAAGGGCCACATGAGCTGTGTGCGTGTGCACCAGGGGTTACTGCAGGATCACCTGGACAAGGTACTGGCAGATGCTCCCAGGAGACACAGACGAGTGTGTACATACCCAGTGCCAAACTTAGTTACTCACAGGCACAGGCAGTCTCACACACACACACACACACACACACACACACACGCATCTATACACACACCCTAATATGGTTCCAATTCAGTTATGCAATTTACTAAATTTGTATCTCTGTACAAGTTATTTAGCTTCTTTGTTTCTTAATTTTTCCATCTACGAAATGGGGGCAATGATCATGTCCCTTTTCATAGATCTGCTGTGAGCATTGAATGATAATTAGCTGTAAAGTGCCCAGAAGAATGCCTGACACACAGCAAATGCTCAGTAAATGCTCTCTGGCACAGATCCGGACACAGCCTCAAATCATACCATCCTTTGAATCATATGGCTCCCTTGACTACAATTTTGGCCAGGCCCAGGGCACAGAGCTATCAGCTGGTCAGGACTCACGAGGAGACTTGCTAACTTCTCCTCTGTGTCAGGTTTAGTGGCATCCATCCTCTCCCTCAGGCCTCTGGACAGTCCCCTGTGGTCCTCAATGGTCCTTTAGGGTCCTGAGTGGATCCTCATTTTACAGATGAAGAAACTGAGAATCAGAAGAGAGAGTACCTTGTCTAAGGCCACACAATGACAGAGCCAGACTCATACCTAAGTCCACTGGCCTCTAAGTTATCCTTCCCTCTTCAGAATGTGCCCTCATGTCTAGAACGAGCTTTGTCTAAAGTCATCACCCGGAATGCCTGGGTGGCTCAGTGGTTGGGCATCTGCCTTCGGCTCAGGGTGTGATCCTGGTCCAGGGATCAAGACCCATGTCGGGCTCCCCGTGAGGGGCCTGCTTCTCCCTCTGCCTATGTCTCTGCCTCTCTTTCTGTGTCCCTCATGAATAAATAAACAAAATCTTTAAAAAATAAAAAAATAAATAAAGTCATCACCCAAAGGCTGGGAGGAATCTGACTCAGTGTGATTGACCAAGCCCCTGTCAGGCTCTCTGTGACCCTTGTACGAAACAGGAGTGAAGCTCCTGGCCCTTTCTAGCCTCACAGAGCTTCACCCCAAGTCAGTCCTCAGGAGTCCTCAGGACCTCATTCCTGCAGGGTACCCCTAGTCCCCTTGGGGCCAGCTGAAGGCACTCCTGCGTCTCAGGCTGGACGTGGAGAGTGGCACTGTAAATGCCATGGCCAGAGTTTTGGGAATGGGATAGCATTGCAGGCAGCAGCAAGAGGGCCTGAAGGTATCCCTGACCTTTGAAGTCAGGGGTGGGACGGTACTATGTTAGGGCGACCTGAAAAATACAGGTGGGCAGTGGGAATTCCTCGATCTTCTCCCAACTGGACCAGGCATTCAGTGATAGCAGGCTCAGGTCCAAGCTTCTCAATAAAGCAATTGAAGAAAAAGGGAAAGCTGATATGAAACAGACTGATAAAACCAATATTTTGGCCAGGATTTGGATCAACCAGAACTCCCGTGCATTGCTGGTGGGAGTGTAAACTGGTACGACCTCTTCGGAAACTGCTTGGCATTATCTGCTCGAGTTGAGAGCCACAACACTGTGACTCAGCAATTCCACATCCCTCCACGAATTCCGCTTGGTAGACATATACTGAATGAATGTGTCCGTATGTTCACCACGGGAGACATGTCGTGGTGTAGTCACAGGATGAAATCCTCTGCAACAATGAAATCGAGGAGAGCACTTGACAAGATCAGCACTGGGAATTATACTATATGTTGGCAAATTGAATTTAAAACAAACAAACAGGGGATCCCTGGGTGGCGCAGCGGTTTGGCGCCTGCCTTTGGCCCAGGGTGCGATCCTGGAGACCCGGGATCGAATCCACGTCGGGCTCCCGGTGCATGGAGCCTGCTTCTCCCTCTGCCTATGTCTCTGCCTCTCTCTCTCTCTGTGTGTGTGACTATCATAAATAAATAAAAATTTAAATAAATAAATAAAACAAACAAACAAAAACCAACGAGATCGAACCATCCGCGGCTACACAGGACACCGTGGATGCGTCTCACTGACATGATGTGGACTGAAAGTAGCCTGACGCAAGAGAGCATGTGCTGTCGGCTACACTCGCCTACCCCTGGCCCGTAGGCTTCCTCAGTGCTGTTCATCTTTGAGTCCTTGCTAGCCAGAAGGTCCTGGAGATTTCTTAATGGTGCCATCCTGATGGACACACACTCCCTCTGGGTCTGCAGCTACTACCTTTGATGCTGTTTGGAATAGAGAAGGGTACCCCTCCCCCCCGCCCTTTGATAGACCCTGGTGAGGGTCATCGCTGACCTGCTTGAGCACAGGATCTCAGAACAGTAAAATGATTCTTCCACCCAGGAAGGTACCCTTTCCTGCCTCCTATGGGTGGGAAGTCACGTCAGAACCCTGGCGGGACAGTAACTTCTTGCAAGATACATCCAGGAAGGCAAAAGAAACAATAGCAAAAATTAACTATTGGGACTTCATCAAGAGAAGAAGCTTTTGCACAGCAAAGGATACAGCCAACAAAACTAAAAGACAACCTACAGGATGGGAGAAGATATTTGCAAATGACCTATCAGGTAAAGGGCTAGTTTCCAAGATCTATAAAGAACTTATTAAACTCAACAGCAAAGAAACAAACAATCCAATCATGAAATGGGCAAAAGACATGAAGAGAAATCTCACAGAGGAAGACCTAGACGTGGCCAACACGCACATGAGAAAATGCTCTGCATCACTTGCCATCAGGGAAATACAAATCAAAACCACAATGAGATCCCACCTCACACCAGTGAGAATGGGGAAAATCAACAAGGCAGGAAACCACAAATGTTGGAGAGGATGCGGAAAAAAGGGAACCCTCTTACACTGTTGGTGGGAATGGGAACTGGTGCAGCCACTCTGGAAAACTGTGTGGAGGTTCCTCAAAGAGTTAAAAATAGACCTGCCCTACGACCCAGCAATTGCACTGCTGGGGATTTACCCCAAAGATTCAGATGCAATGAAACGCCGGGACACCTGCACCCCGATGTTGATAGCAGCAATGTCCACAATAGCCAAACTGTGGAAGGAGCCTCGGTGTCCATCGAAAGATGATGGATAAAGAAGCTGTGGTCTATGTATTAAATGGAATATTCCTCAGCCATTAGAAACGACAAATACCCACTATTTGCTTCGATGTGGATGGAACTGGAGGGTATGATGCTGAGTGAAATAAGTCAATCGGAGAAGGACAAACATTATATGGTCTCATTCATTTGGGGAATATAAATAATAGTGAAAGGGAATATAAGGGAAGGGAGAAGAAATGTGTGGGAAATATCAGAAAGGGAGACAGAACATAAAGACTCCTAACTCTGGGAAATGAACTAGGGGCGGGGGGTGGGGGTGAATGGGTGACGGGCACTGAGGGGGGCATTTGACGGGATGAGCACTGGGTGTTATTCTGTATGTTGGTAAATTGAACACCAATAAAAAATAAATTTATTAAAAAAAAAAAACAGAACCCTGGTGGGTCCAGAACCATGACCTCTACCTTCCCCCCAGGCCCAACTGCAGGCCAGCTCCAAGCAAGGCTCCTCTCTGCACAGGATGGAGACTGTGACTTCACCCTGTGATCTGGCTTCTAAGAACATTCCACCTCACTTGTCAGACAGGTCTGTTTGTGTGGAAAGCCCAATAGTGGACCAGATGGGGCTTCCGTCTTCCCTTCAAAAAACAGGATGCTGCGTGACTCAGGACAGGAGCCACCTAGTGCTACATATCAGAATCACAGATTTTTAATCCTAAAATAGTGTAGCACCAAGGCCACCAAGCTGACCCAGCTACCCCCATTCTACGTCACCTGTGCCCCCTGTGAACATTGGATGGAGCCTATGTGAGTCCTACACCCCACTGAAGTGCTTGGCCTGACCCAACCCCTCCCCATATGGACCAGATGAAAGGTTGTACCCTCCACAGGGAGAGGTAGCAAGAGTAGAGCCAGGTGTCGGCAGGACTAGACCTTAAGGTCCACACAGAACTGGCCAAGTTGTGAGGCACCAGGGTGGCTCAGCCAGTTAAGGGTCTGCCTTCAGCTCTGGTCATGATCTTGGGGTCCTGGGATCAAGCCCCATGTCAGCTCCTTGCTGAACAGGGAGTCTGCTTCTCCCTCTCCCTCTGTCCCTCCCACCCCCACTTGCGCACGCGCTCTCTCTCTCTCAAATAAATAAAATCTTTAAAGAAAGAAAAGAACCAGCCAAGTTGCTGCACAGCTGAGTGGAGGAGTCAATATGTGACTGGCCCCTGGTCTGGCAGATGGACTCACAGTCCTGTCTGCCTTCTCTACCACTCCCTTCCCTTGTCCTTCATCCCCCAGCTTGGCCTTTGCTTTGAATGACACATGCTTAGTGCATTCAGGTAAACCAATCTCGTCAGATCCTAGGCAGAAGAAACAAGCAGCTCTGTCACCTCCCCTAAACAGGACTCCATACTCCTAATGATGTGGCCATAAAAAGACTCAATAGTGCTGCAATATTAGCATGTATACACTTTTCTACTCTGCTTTTTTCACTTAAAATATTGTCATAAGCAGTTTATTATTTGAGTGTACAGTTATAATTTTTTGGTCTAGTCCTATGACACAAATGATGCTTCCAATACTCACTATGGTACATACGACGACAGATCATAAAAGTCCTTGTTTTATCTTTTTTAAGATTTATTTATTTATTTATCATGAGAGACACAGACTGAGAGAGAGAGGCAGAGACACAGGCAGAGGGAGAAGCAGGCTTCTCTCAGAAAGTCTGATGTGGGACTTGATCCTGGATTCTGGGATCACAACCTGAGCCAAAGGCAGGCGCCCAACCACTGAGACACCCCCCCCCCCTTTTTTTAAGAAAAAGTCCTTGTCTTAATGAGTTTCTGAATCTTTTCTGAGTCAAAGCATGTGAACACAGCTGTTACACATTGTGCCAGATTACTTTCCCAAGGCATTGTATCAATTTATCCGTCACCAACAGTACATGTGAATGTCCTTTTCACTGTATCTTTGAGAGAATTGGGTGCCATCATTTTTAATTTTTTGGGTAGAAGTTGTAACTCTCCGATTTAATTAACATTTTATGCTGTCTCAAAAAGTGGAGTGTTTTCATAAGTGCTTACCTATAGTCTCTGGATAGCAAGGCTGGGATGAGTACTACTCCATGGCAGCTCTTATTCAGGGGTGTAGAGTACTTTGCTGCATGCTCAGGTGCCCCCAGAGTCTGGAGTGAGAACAGTAAAATATCACCACCTAGAACAGGACTCTGAGGAGAGTCTCACTGTGTGACCTTGAGCAAGTTATATAACCTTTTGAGTTTCCATTGCCACATTTGTATCGTGTAGTAATAATAACACTTACCCTCTCCATTTTTTAGGAGGATGAGGTGAGATGGTCCATGTAAAGTGTCTGGCACAGTGCCAGGTTATAATAAAGGATCCGTAAATCATGGCTGTTGGCTAGTCAATCATGAGTGGACCCAGGCTTCAGGACAAATCCAGGTAATGTGGTAGAGATTGAATTCAACTTGGTCTAATTCATATTTAGTCCAAGAGCTGGCTAAGATGTAAATCTGCTAGTAGAGTGTCTCTGTGCCTGTGTGTGATATGTGAATGTACGCTACATATGGATACATTGTGACCTTTATAAAACTGCTCTTACATGCATATATATGTATGCAAATGCATTTACCTCTTGTATTTCTGCAAGTTTTGTTGTAAATGAGCGGAGCTCTCCTGTATCTATGTATGTATGGATTTGTCTGTACACATGAGTCTTAATGAGAGTAGGCATATGCATGAAAATGCCCATATATGTGTGATTTCTTCCCAGAAGTGTGCCAGGTAAATGTTAGCAATCAGAAAGAGGTATGGTGATATCCAATATCAGACAAAGGCAGAATCAAAATCAATGACCCAATGCTATTGACATTAAATGATACATTAAATGACAGAAAAATAATTCATATAACAGACATGAACCGTTATGCTCCTACCAACATAGCATTGAAATCTTGAATCAAATAATGAGAGAGAAAATACTGAGAGAAACACAGAAAAAATGGGCAAATACACAATTGTGAAAAGCTTCAAGCTGCAATTGGTGCTGATGCAGATGGGCCAGAGTTCTTTCAGGGGCCAGGGTGATCTTTCTCCTCTCTTCTAGGTGCCCTGCACACCATGGAACCTCCAGTGGTTACCAAATATGGGACCCTCCAAAGAAAATAGATGCATGTGGGGAAGACACCCATCAATGTCTTCTTAGGAGTCTCCTTCTTCATTCTTCCTGTGGGTTTTCATAGGTTCGCTTCCCCAAAGCTCCCAGAGCTTTAGGAAGGAATCAGAAATGCCACTACCTATGCTCCTGCATAACAGCCAAAGAACTACTATCTGGAAGGTGGGCAGACCCTAAGGAGGGAAGTGGACCAATGACTGTTTCTGGGTCAGGGTTTGAACAATTCACTAAAAAGAGTGTACTATGTGGCCATAAGTGGGCCAGGGATCCATTCTGGGCCTCAGTTTCCAAACCCATATAATGAAGTAATTGGCCCAGATGGTGTTTAAGGCACTGATAATGCTGTTCTTGGCTCTCTCATAGGAGGAGGTGCTCACTGGTGTGCCCCAGGACCTTCTGGAGAACTCGGTTCTCCCAAAAGTGTGTGAGGAGCAGTTCATTGTTTCTTTCTCTCTTATATACACACACACACCATCCTCAATGAACCCTGAGCTCTTGCTTCTCACTTGGGGCTTGAACCCAAGAACAAGCCCACATGGCATATCCAAGCCTTCCCTGCAGAAGGGGTTTCAAGATGTGGAGGTCACAGGCTCATATTCAGTTTTAATGTTCCAGAATTTATTGCAACCTCTAGCAGGGCTCAAATACTGAGTCGCATGAGCATGCTGAGATAATGACTGCCCTTTGCTGCCCTGAGCTTGGGAAATTACCCAGGAGAAATGTATTTATTTACTCAGACCATTGAGTAACCAACCCACTGTCCTGAATATTCAATGGCAATCATCAACAATCAGTTGGTAAACATTGGGGTTAGAAAAATGTCTACCTGAGATGCCTGGGTGGTTCAGCGGTTGAGCGTCTGCCTTCAGCTCAGGGTATGATCCCGGAGTGCCAGGATTGAGTCCCACTTCGGGCTCCCTGCATGGAGCCTGCTTTTCTCTCTGCCTATGTCTCTGACTCTCTCTATGTGTCTCTCATGAATAAAGAAATGATATCATTTCTAAAAAAAGAAAAATGTCTACTATGAGAACCTGGGTGTCAGTTGATATTAAAAAAGTACACCTGGAGGCAGTGGCGACGGCGGCAGTGAGAGGATGAACAACAAGTTCGACCCATTGAAAGATGATGACAGTGGGGACCATGATCAGAATGAAGAAAACAGCACACAGAAAGATGATGAGAAGGAAAAAACGGAACAAGACCAAAGTCAGGGCAGCAGTAAGAGGAAGGCTGTTGTCCCTGGGCCAGCAGAGCATCCCCTGTAGTACAACTCTACTTTCTGGTCTCCAGAAGAACCCCCGGTCATCCCACCAGCTCACACAGCTATGAACAAAATATCAAATAGATGGGCACCTTTGCCTCTATGGAGCAGTTCTGGAGGGTTTTTTGTTTTAATTTTTATTTATTTATGATAGTCACAGAGAGATAGAGAGAGAGGCAGAGACACAGGCAGAGGGAGAAGCAGGCTCCATGCACCGGGAGCCCGACGTGGGATTCGATCCCAGGTCTCCAGGATCGCGCCCTGGGCCAAAGGCAGGTGCTAAACCGCTGCGCCACCCAGGGATCCCAGTTCTGGAGGTTTTATAGCCACATGGTATGTCCCGGGGACCTGACAGGCCACAGTGACTTCCATCTCTTCAAAGAAAGAATTAAGCCCAAGTGGGAGGATGATGCAAATAAAAATGGTGGCAAGGGGATTATTCAACTGCGGAAGGGCTTGGCATCCCGTTGCTTGGAGAATCTTATCCTGGCCATGTTGGGGGAACAGTTCATGATTGGGGAGGAGATCTGTGGGGCTGTGGTCTCTGTCTTGTTGCAGGAGGACATTATTTCAATATGGAATAAGACTGCCAGTGACCAAGCAACCACAGCCCGCCTCTGGGATATGCTTCAGCGAGTGCTTCACCTACCTCCCAACACCATTATGGAGTACAAACCCCACACTGACAGCATCAAAATGCCAGGCAGTCTGGGCCCCCAAAGGCTCCTTTTTCAAAACCTCTGGAAGCCGAGGTTGAAGGTGCCATGACCTTCTCCCTCTCTGGATGGCACCATCATTGAAGCTGGCATCGTCGGAGTCTCTTGTTCTGTTGGCGTGCTACCTGGAAGATCCTTCTGTCCTGGACAAGAGGAATTGGAAGAGCATTTTATGTTTTAAGAACAGGCTGATACACAGCAGCTACAGCAACAGCTGAGATCACTTAATAAATGGTGCTAAACTAAAAAAAAATTTTAAAAATTAAAAAGTATAACCACCGGGGCACGTGGGTGGCTCAGTTGGTGGAGCGTCTAACTCTTGATTTCAGCTCAAGTCGAGACCTTGGGGTTGTGAGATCAAGTCCTGCATTGGGCTCCACTCTGACATCTGTGCTGAGTGTGGAGCCTGCTTAAGATTCTCTCACTCCCTCTCCCTCTGTCCCTCCTCCATCATACACACTCACAGGTGCTCACTCGCTCTCTTTCTCGCTAAAAAAAGGGAGGGGGCATGCCTGAGTGGCTCAGTTGGTTGAGCGACCAACTCTTGGTTTCAGCTCAGGTCATGATCTCAGGATCATGAGACCAGGCACTGCCAAGGGCTCTGCACTTAGTGCAGAGTCTGCTTAAGATTCTCTCTTCCTCTGCCTCTTGCCCCACTCACAAGCATGTGTTCTCTCTCTCTCTCTCTTTCTCTCAAATAAATGAATAAATCTTGAAAAAAAAAGTAATGTTAAAATAATAACTACCACCCTGAGTGTCTAAATGTTGAGAACAGAGTATCCACTGTTACAACATGAATGGTTGTTTCTAGAACGCTGGGGTGTAGTCATTAGAACAATGACCAGGACTGAGAGAAGCCCAGACATTCTGAACACTCTGTGATTGTTATTTGGAATCCCATGGATCAGGTGACAGAACATGGGATGGCCATTACCAGAGCCTCAAGGATCAGGGGTTTAGAGACTCGGGAGTCCATTGCATAGAAGTCTTGGTGTCAGTTGTTGGAACATTGGCCATGAGCTGTCAGCTAATAGCTGCTTGGAACACGAGTGTCAGGTGTGAGAATCTGTGGATGGCTTAGAACAGACTGTGGGGTGATAGTTAAGAAGGGAAGAAGACTAGTGACTAGTTTGGACAATGGATATTTTGGGGCCAAAGCAACAAGGGGACAAGTGGAGAATGGAGCAGAATAGGCAGACAGGGTTTCCTGGAGCTAGTCAGATGTTCCTAGCCCCAACTATTGAGAAAAGACTCCCGCAGGGCTGGGCCAGCAGGGAGAAAAGGTGATGTGGCCCAAGAGCCCAGCTCCACTAATGTCCACATGCATGCCAGGACTCAGATAAATCCTCATCCATCCCTGCCCCTGGGGAGCGCATGGTTGCTTGGGGGGGGGGGGGCGGGGAACAAACCAATTGGAATCACTGCAACCTAGTGCTATAGTCAATATGGATAGAGCTTTGGGGAGCACAGATGCAAAGTGCCCAGCAGAGGGGGCACCACTTGAGCCAAGTCTTAAAGATTTTTTCTTTTTAATTTTTATTTATTTATGATAGTCACAGAGAGAGAGAGAGAGAGAGAGAGAGGGAGAGGCAGAGGGAGAAGCAGGCTCCATGCACCAGGAGCCCGACGTGGGATTCGATCCCGGGTCTCCAGGATCGCGCCCTGGGCCAAAGGCAGGTGCCAAACCGCTGCGCCACCCAGAGATCCCGAGTCTTAAACATGAGTAGGAGTTTGCCAGGCAGAGGAGAAAGCATTCCGCAGAGGGGACAGAAGCAAAGGGGCTTAGAGGTGGAAGGCAAGGGTCCAAGTGTATCTGGAGGAAAGGGTGGCCGGAAGACTAGATGGAGAGGGCCTGGGTCAGTGTGGGTGAATCTGCACCTCATCCTGAGCACAGGGGGGCCCAGGAAGTTTTTAAGGAGGGAAGTGCCATGGTCAGGGTTGTGTTTTCTATCAATCCTGTGTGGAGGATGTTAGAAGGGATGCAAAGAGGCTGGGGCAGTGTCGCGGCCAAAGGTAGCCATGGCCTTGGCAGGGCAGCAGCTCTGGGAGGAGGCGAAGGCGTATTTCGGAGCTGTCTGGGAGGCAGAACAGAGACTGAGGCTAGAGAGGGGGCATGAAAGACAGGGAGGTGCCTGGGCACCAGGTTTCTGGCTTGGCAGCACCAACAGTCTCCAACAGGAGCAGGAAACCTCTCCCCATGCAGGGGAGATCCCGGGGAGGCCACGTTGCCTCCCGCCCCTGTACCCCAACGCTGGTGGAAGCCACTTGGACACAGAGAGACACACGCACACACGCGCGCACACACGCTACCTAAATTTTGTATCTGCTTCTATTCCTCAACTGCGGAACGCGGGTTTGCAACCCTCTCGCCTCTCTGGCCACCACATCGGCCCGAACTCCTGTCTCTCAGGAGGCCTGAGGCCGGCGCCTTCCTGGAGCGCGACGCGGCTGAGCTCCAGCGCCGAGGGTGCACCTGACAGTCACGCGCCAGCGCGCACGCGCGGGGACGGGGACGCTCCGCGGCCGGAGAGCCCCGCGCCCCCCCCACCGTCGGGCTCCCGGGGGCCCTTCCTCGCCGCCCCGCTTCCCTCCGCTCCCACGTACCACGCCGCCGACTGGCCGCCAGCGAGAAAGTGGTGCTGGTGCTTCCGCAGCCCAGGCCCGGCCTCCTGGGCTTCCTGGGGGGCGGGGGGGCACCGCCGGACTTGGGGACCAGAGGAAGGAGGGGGGAGGCGGGAGGGGCTGTGGGCGTGGCGCGGCGCGGGGCGGGGCCTAATTTCGACTGGAAGGGGCGGAGCTCCAAACTGCCCCAAGGGAGAGGGACCTAGGTCCCGGGAAAGGGGTGCGATCCAAGACCAGGGGTCTCGGGGACCCGCGGGAAGAGGCGGGGCCAGGGAGAACCGGGCAGGAGCCCTGAGCAGCCAGACGCTCCCCGGTTATAAGCCCCGCGCACCCAGCACCGGCCACAGCCGGGCCCGCGCGAACTGGGCGGCTCAGCGCCGGGTACAAAAAACACCGCAGCCTTCGCTGGAGCCCCAGGCTGTGTGACCCTGTTTGGCCTCTCTTCGGGGACCCTGTGTATCTCGGGACTAGAGGGGGCAGTGCCCGGGGAGACCCCGCACGGACTCACGAGTTCATCCACCACTGCACAAAAGCATGTGCAGATGAGCATGTACGGAAACATGCAGGCCCACAGACCCGCGCTCACCCCTGCCAAGGGTACCATCCGTCCAGGGGTGGCACTGAAGAGAAAACCAAGCCAGTCCCAGAGAGTAAGGATGCTCAGCCTATCCGTAGTGGGCCAGAAAGATCACCCAGCACCTCCTACCTTCCTACCTCCCCCCAAAGCTCTATCCCCTGAACAGAGTGCATCATCTGCCCTGTGGTCAAGGCTGGGGGCACAGACCAGGCCTTGGAGACTGGGGGGCAACCACTGACCTGGAGTGTACCTGGAGTGTGGGCGTAAAGTCAGGTACCTGCTGAGGGACACGTTTGGGAGGTGAGCTGGGACCATATCACACAGGCCTTCACCTGCCACAGTAATAATACTGAACCTCTTGAACACTTTCTGTGTGCCAGACACTCTACTAAGCACTTTATATGTGTTCATTCATTTAATTCCCTCAACAATCCAGTTCTACAAAAAAAAAAAAAAAAAAAAAAATCTCTCCATTCTGCAGATGAAAAAATTGAGGACAGAAAAGTTAAACAGCTCTATTCAAAATACACTGGAGAGCAGGGGAGGATTGGAAGCAGCGAAGCGACACAGCCAGATGTGCATTTAGAGAGATGGCTCCGTGTGTTGGAACCAGTTAGAAAGAAATAGGAGCAGAGGCCTGGAGGTCAGCCAGGAGGCGAGGTGGGGTATATCCCTAAGGAGATGATGAGGACTGGCTCTGAAACAGAGGCAGGAAGGATGAATGGTAGGTAGCTGCAGAGGGATGCAGGAGGCCGGGTAGACAGGACTGGGGCACCTGGGTAGAAGGGTGTGTGGGGGGTGATAGGAAAGGGCCCTGTGGCTGGGTGGATAGTATGGGGTGAGGGATGCCACCCAGATGGGAAGCAATTGGAACATATTTGGGGCACATGAAGGCTGAGGTGCCCAAGAGACAGGATGAAGAGTCCCAGTGATAGTGGCTCCCCCAACTTGGGCAGCAGAGAAAGCTACAAGTTGTGAATACAGGTAACGAGGACTGTGGGAACCATAGGGTCCCCCATTTCTAGCCCAGCAGCAGAGAGAGACCCTTTCCTACACTAGCAGAACCCCTCCCACAACCCCAGATCACCTCTAGAACCACTGGGGCCCACTATGTGGACTGGGATATGGGGACCCAGAGGCACGAAGGCACTGGTTCTAGGTCTAGGATTCCAACCCAGGACTCTTGATTCCTTCCCAGCTGCCTGCACTCTTCGGGCCCCTTCACACCGCCAAGCCCTGGCCAGATAATCATTCAAAACTGTCTAAGTGACTTCTACTTAAACCTCTCATGGGTGCCACACTCTCCACCCCTGTTAGATGATGTCACCCCTAGCCTGGGATCTCTTCTATAGGGCCATTTCCCAGAGTGGCACTTTGGCACCCAGAGCCTTCCTCACCCCCCGCCCACTGAAGGTGGCCAAGGTGGGTGTCTCCTCTGCCCCAGGGATCAGCAAGGAGGGGCAGGATGGGGCACCCTGAACACCTCTTCTCCACAGATGGTTGGCCACCTGGCAGGCTGTAACTGCAACAGCACACAGATTCTGGTAGGCTGCCTGAGAGCATGATCAGGGGCTGAGGTGATGTGTGTGTCTAAGAAGATGGTAAGTAAAACTTCCTTCTAGCTCCTTCACCTGGCCACCTGCAAGCACCCACCTGACCTGATCCTCAGCTGCCCCAGGGACCGTGTATCAGGAGCACAACATTTAGCAAAGATTTTCAAGAGGTGAGGGAGTGAGGAATGTGGACATCTGAGGCTGAGCACCCCAAGTCTGAGTAGCCTAGTCTTCTCTAGCACTCTAGCACCTGCCCTCCAAGGGGTAGCCAAACCCCAGATTTTCCCAAGGGGGACCTATGGCTAAAGAAGCTGCTGGATGTGGACCTGCTGAGCTGGGCACCCTAGGCTGCAGGGATCCTAGGAGAATATGTGGAGGATTGATTGGAAATGCCCCTCGTCTTGTAGATAGTGTGGTTCATGAGCCCTGTGGTGAATAATGTGGTGCTCCCAGAGGACCCTCTGGTGCTCCTGAATTGGGGGCAAGTTGTACCTGTGCCCAGTCTTCTGGGTGTCAACAACCTGGAGTTCAGTTGGCTCTTACCTTTTGTAAGTGAATAGGAGGGGTGCCCACCAGAGTGGGGGTAACAGAGGATTCTTCTTGGGTAGTGCTGGACATCAGATCAGATCCCATTGGCTCTTCTAGGGATGTCCAAGTCTTGGGTACTGCCTACAGTCCCTGAACAGTAAGAGCTGGCCAGAAACAATGGGAGGAAGAGAAGTATGGCCTTTTGGAGGTTTGGGGACCCCAAATCTTCAGATCGTAGTTTGGATGGGTCATTGTTTACCCTCCAGGCAGCTGCAAATTCTGTGGTGCTCCCTTGCTCCTGGTCAGGCTAGATGCCCCAGCTCAGGAGACATCGTCCCAGCCCCCAGTTCAGCTCTGACCTGGGTGGTAGTGATGGACAGGTTGGGAGCAGGAAGGCGGGAAATAGTCATGGACCCTTCCTAGGCTGTGTGCTCTGAGAACTCACCATTTAGATGATGAGAGCCTTGGAGCCTGGTGTAGCTCTGGCTGGAATCCCTCCTGATATTTGGGCCTGATTCACACCTGAGTCCTTATCTTGTGGGCAGATCAAGAAGCTCCCAGGAAACCAGCATATAATGAGAAAAGGAGCCGTCACCAAGCTGCTCTGAAGCACCAGCACCCTGTTGGTGAGGGGCCATGGTGTTAGGGGTGCTGCATAGTTACAAAGGGGTAAGAATCAGCAAAGGAGACCTTCCCAGAAGCTTCCCTCTTTCCCTCCTCCCCCAGACCCAAAACTCCTGAGGTACTGAGCCTGAGTCCGAGTTGCTGGTGTGCCTGCCTCTGGCCCAGCTGGCCCCCCAGGCCTTAGGGAGGGTATGAATTCCCCACTCAGAACATCACCAACGAGCAGTTTCCAGTGGTGTTGGAGGAGTACCTGGGTGATATTGATGACCATGACTGGAAGATATTAAGAAACCATGTGGTGTCTCTCTGCCTGTGTCTCTGCCTCTCTCTTTCTGTGTCTCTCATGAATAAATAAATAAAATCTTTAAAAAAAATAAAAATAAAAATTTAGCAGTTAAATCTACATATTCAAAGAAAAAAAAAAGAAACCATATGGCGGACCTAGGTGGGGATGCTACCTTGGTGTACTGCACCCTGCAGGCTGCCCACCACCACAGTGGTTTGTGGAGTCCCCCAGAGTGGCCACACTCTATCCGCTAGTGCTGCTTACCAACTGCTCATCCACCTTCTCTGCACCTCTGTGCTGGCGTAGGATTCCAAGATGCCATAGAAAAGGCAATGTGCTGTCAATTAAGAGAAAAGTGGAAGAGGAGGGCAGGGCAGAGTCCAGCCCAGAGGAGACAGGCTGGGGTGGTCAGGGAAGACTTCCTAGTTGAGAGGACAAACTGAGGGCCACTGTGGAGATCCTGCCCAGGATAAATGGGGCTTGAGGGGCACCTGGGTGACTCAGTGGTTGAGTGTCTGCCTTTGGTTCAGGCTGTGATCCCGGGGTCCTGGGATCGAGTTCCGCACCAGGCTCTCCTCAGGGAGCCTGCTTCTCCCTCTGCCTATATCTCTGCTTCTCTCTCTGTGTCTCTCATGAATAAATAAATGCAATCTTTGAAAATAAAAAATGAAAGAAAATAAACGGGGCTTGAAGAACATATGGGTGAGAGGTCAAAGGTGGGCCTGGAGAGCATAGACACCAAAGAACCCAAAATGCCCAAGAGAGGAAAGGTTCAGAGAAGGGGAAGGCTTCTGTGGTCTTTGCCACAATCCTGTGAATTAAGTTTTAGCATCCTTGGTCTGCAGATGAGGAACTGCAGCTCAGAGAGGCAGAGTGAGTGACTGGCCTCAGTTGCTGCTCAGTCACTCATGTGACTGGTGAGTAGTGCAGAGAGGACTCAAATCTGCTGCCTAGATTCTGAAGCCCAAGGGCTTTTTCCTGCTTGATGCAGATGGGTGGGATGTGTGGGGGAGATGAAAAGCCCAGCCCAAGACTTTTCCTGCAGCTGTCCTCAGTTTCCCTATTCCTGGATGCTGGCTTCCCTGCTTACCTATATGAGTTTGAGCACCGTACTCCCAGTGGTGCAATCATCAGGCCCTGCACTGATGGAGCAGACTATCAGGATGGGATCCACTTCGTCTTCAGGAGTCCCTTCTCCAAAGGTGCTCAAACCCCACTCAACCCCCCTCCCCGGGTGTCTAGTCTCCCCACCTTTGTGTCCTGACTCACATCTCCATTGTCTGACTCTAAGGAGCTAAGCAGTTCCTAGAATAGTCCCCAAAATGAAAGCCTTCCAGCATGGAAGGAGCAGGGTGGGACACTAGCATCCCATGTTAGATACCAAATGTCACATCCTTTTTTTAAAAAAAGATTTTATTTATTTATTAATGACAGACACACAGAGAGAGGCAGAGACACAGGCAGAGGGAGAAGCAGGCTCCCTGCAGGGAACCTGATGCGGGACTCCATCCTGGGACCCCGGGACCACGCTCTGAGCAGAAGGCAGACGCTCAACCACTGAGCTACCCAGGTACTCCCCAAATGTCACATCCTATTCTGACCCCATGCCATTCCTTAGTTGAGAAGGCACTGAGCCTCCAGGTGACATACTGGGTTGACTTTGCCCGTACCGGGTGAGTCTGGTCCCCCAACATGTCTGTTTCATGTATCTGACCCTGCATGTCCCAGAGGAGATGCATGATTAGCCTCTTCTCCCTCACCTTTCCCCAGTCATCAGGTCCTAGATGTCCCTATGATGTGTCCCTCTCTGTCCCATGACCACATTCTTCATTCACTCCAGCAAACATAATACTCTGTTTTCTGCCCAGCCCTACAGTGGGAGCTGGAATTCAAGACTCTTACAGACATGACCCCCATCGTCCAGCAGCTTGTAAATGTTGTAACAAAAATGCTAGGTTGCTGTACTGGAGGGAGCAGAAGGTACTATGAGAGCACAGAGGAGGCATCCGACTGGCCTGGATGGGCAGGAGCGGATTCCTGGCAGAGGTGAAATCTGGGTTGAGCTTTGGCTGGCCTTGTGACTAGTTTCCCACCTCCACTAGTCTCTCTCCTTTCTATCCATCCCCTCTATGGCATTCAAGGAATCTTTCTGAAATATCTGACCAAGTCACTCACCTGCTTAAAACTCTTCATGACTTTCCTCATGACTTCCCTCTGCCCCCAGGCTAAAGTCCCAGGTCCTTAGCCTCTTGGCAAGAAAATCTTGTCATCCTTCAGTGGTTGAGCATCTGCCTTCACCTCAGGTAGTGATCCTGGTGTCCTGGGATCGAGTCCCACATTGGGCTCCCACAGGGTGCCTGCTTTTCCCTCTGCTGGTGTCTCTGCCTCTCTCTGTGTGTCTGTCATGAATAAATACCTAAAATCTTTTCTTAAAAAAGAAAGAAAATCTTGTCATCTTCTCTTCACATCCATCCTCTTTACACACCCCGTGTTTCTCTGCAAACTTACATTGTGCTTCCTCCAAAAGCCCTGGTCTTTCGTACCTCGAACCCTTTGCACATACTGCTCCCTCTATTTAAAAGGTAGTCACCACCACACTACTATTTTTTCTTAAAAGTCTAAATATCACCTCTGTAAAGACTTCTTGGTCTCCAACTTCCAAAGGGAAGGTGAACCAAGGAAAGGTAAGAGAAGGAGGCAGGGTGAAGATAAGCATAAACAATCCTCATTCTTTCTTCCTCTGGGCAGAAACCCCAATGGTGGGGAGCTGTGCTACTGGCCACACTACAAGAAGTTCCCTGCCGATGGATTTCACCATGAGGGTGGGTGTGAAGCTCAAGGAAGAGCTTTTGGCATTTGGGATGAAACTGCACCAGCATTAAGGACCTGAGAAGCAGAGGCATTTTTGAGGGTTGTTATGCAGGGAGGAAGCTTGAGGGATTATCCCACCACTTAAGCCTTGGGGAGATTGGCCACGACACATCTGAGACAAATGTGCTGGCTTCCCCAAGTAGGACCTGCAGAGGCTTCCTCCTATCTCCAGGTCATAGCTAGAGCTTTAGCCTGTTGTTTGGGGCCCTGCACTACCCTCTTTAGCCTGACATCGCATGATGCCCCCATCTCACTGATTCCATTGGGTTAGACCCGGTCCTTTTACTGCTATGCTGTGTCCAGCTACCCAGCTTCAGGGAAAACCCTACTCTTCTTTCTCCAAATCCTCCCACTCTTCAAGGTCTACTTGAAGCTGCTTATTTTGGACAATCCACCCAGACTGCTCCTGCCCCTATCATTGCACCTAGCTTGTCATTTACCAACCATCCTGCTCAACCTTGTGCGGTTCACATCACATTGGCCTGAGGCCTTGGGCAGGTTATTTGTTACATGGAGTGAAGCTTTGATAGCTTAGGATCTTCTCACCCTCCCATACTCACTTCTCCCCCCACCCCCAGGCCTCTCCAAAGCCTGGACACAGGGATGGTCCTCCATAAACATGTTGACTTGACCTGAATTTCTCCATCTGTAAAATGGTTGAGTGAAGCAGATGGCATCTTGATTTGAGCCCTCAGAGGAAGGGGCCTGCTCCTTATTGGGCTAAGCCTACTTTGCTATACTCAGTGAAAGGGGGGGCTGTGGCTTTTTGCCTGGGTTGCAAAACACCTGGTTTTTTTTTTCTTCATTGTCTCAAGTGTGCCTCTCAAGGACATCCACACTCCATGCTCCTACAACCCGACCTGGCACAGCCCAGCTGGTACCACAGAGGTTTTTCTGGTTTGGTTTAGTTTTTTGTTGGTTCTCTTTTTTTCCATAGTAAAATATACATAACATAAAATTTACCATTTTAGCTATATTTAAATGCTCAGTTCAGTGGCATTAAGTACATTCATGTTGTTATGTAACCATTGCCACCACCCCTCTCCAGAACTTTTTCATCATCCCAGACTGAAACTTTATATCCATTAAACAGTAACTCCCTATTTCCTCTCATCCCCAAACCCTGGTACCCACTATTCTACTTTCTATCCTGTGAATTTGACTATCCCATGTACCTCATAGAGGCAGAATCATACAATATTTGTCCTTTTGTTTCTGGCTTATTTTGCTTAGCATAGTGTCTTCAGAATGCATCCATGTTGTAGCATGTTTCAGAATTTCATATCTTCAGGCACCTGGCTCCTCAGGACTCGGGCTCTTCGTGGGGAGCCTGCTTATCCCTCTGCCTGTGTTTCTGCCTCTCTCTGTGTCTCTCACGAATAAATAAATAAAATCTTTTTTAAAAATCTTAAAAAAAAGATTTAATTTATTTATTCATGAGAGAGAGAGAGAGAGCAGGCTCCATGTGAAAGCCTGATGTGGGACTTGGCACCCGGACTCAGGGATCACGTCCTGAGCCAAAGGCAGATGCTCTACCGCTAAGCCACCCAGGTGTCCCTAAATAAAATCTTTTTTTAAAAAAGAATTTCATACCTTCTTAAGACTGAATAATATCCCATCGTATGTACGTATCATATCTTGTTTATCCATTTATCTGTTTATGGACCTTTGGCTCTTGTGAATAATGCTGCTATGAACAATAGTGTAGCGTCCCACAGGTTTTATGCTCCAAACTATGATGTTGCTTTGTTGCTTAGTCTCTATTACTAGGGGTTCCCGGCTCTTTGAGACAACTATAAGCTGCAAAGACCTGGTAGGGGGGAATCCAATCCTCCATGCCTCAGCATCTAGCCCCAAAAGCAAAGGGATGGTTGGAAGAGGGGGACAAAGCCCCCTTTCAAGCAATTGTTTATCTTTACAACAACCCTGTCATGGATTTTATTATTCCTATTTTACAGATATGGAAACTGAGATACAAGACATAAAACGCCTTGCTCAAGGTCATGAGCTAGTAGTGGCAGAGTGGGAATTTGATTCAGGCCTGTCTGACTCACCCTGCCACCTCCATCCAGACCTGGAGCAATCCCTGAGGGAGGATGGCCCTCAGAGGAGGGGTAGCAGCTCTACTCTCAGGCAGCAGCAGAACATCCCTGCTCACCTCTAACCAGGGGACAGTCAACCGAATAGCCCTTCAATGGGACCCTGAGTGAGTTGCATTGCCCAGGGGTCCTGGGCAACCTGTGCAGAACTCAACAGGACTAGCTGGGCTTGATTTACCTCAGGGCCTTATGGCATACTGTGACCTGGAGGTCCAAAGGTCTGACTGCAGGTTGGTCCAGGCCTGCTTCTGAGGGTCCCCCAGTTCCCTCCTCAGGCTCTCTCACAGGTCTGGGGAAGGAACCTTCTCCAAAGAGCCACCTGCCCTGTGGATGTTATCTCCCAAATCGCAGGGAGTACAGCTGAGGAGGAGCTGGGGTTCAGACAGGGCCTAGCCAAGCTGCAGCAGATGCCAGGCTCATAAAGGACGCCCAGGGGTACCCTAGGACCTTCTCCCAGAACCGGAGCCCAGAGGAACTCCAGTGGGCAGTCAGGGTGGTGGGCTGGCCCCCGCCTCCCAGGCCCACCCTGCCGTCTCAGGAAGGCGCCCCTCTTCTTGTCCGCTCCTCCTGGAGTGGCACCGCTGGGTGAGGGAGGCAGGAGGGCTACCTGTGTCCACCTCGGCTTCCTGGCTGCCCCCCAGTCTCTGGCCCCCCAGAGTTGTTCCTCAAGTCCCTGCCAGGCCCCGCCCCGCAGGGAGCAGCTCGCAGCTCTCGGTGAAGGCCCAGCCGCCCCCCACCCCGGGCATCCCCTGGGCGCGGAGCCGGCAGCGGGGTAACAGCCCCCCGCCCCGCTGCGGGAGCGGCGCCCCTGCTCCCCTCCGACGCCCCGACCAAGCGGCAATTCCCCGCTCGGGGGGCGGAGAGCGGCCGCAGCCCCCAGCGCCCCGCCCCCACCCCCGCCCGCAGACCGCCCCGGGGCCCCGCCTCCGCCTCGCGCCGGCCGCAGGGACGCATCGGGTCGCCTGGAGCGGGCCGGGCCCGGGGGATGCGAGGGCGCCGGGGTGGAACTAGCCGCCGCCGCGGGGGGGGCTCCCCGGGAGGGCTCCGCGCCCCCGACGGCCCGAGCCCCGGCGCCGGCCAGGGCGGAGCGGCCCCAGGCTCAGGCCGCGGACGGGGGCTCCCGCGGGGCTGCTCTGCCCACCTCCACCCCCCACCCCACCTCCACCCCCCACCCCACCTCCACCCCCCACCCCACCTCCACCCCCCACCCCACCCCACCCCACCCCACCCCACCTCCACCCCCCACCCCACCCCACCCCACCCCACCTCCACCCCCCACCTCCACCCCCCACCCCACCCCACCTCCACCCCCCACCCCACCCCACCCCGGCTCTCCGGCTTCGGGCTCCCCGCGCCCCGCCCGGGAGGCGCCCCCAGCGGTCCCCTCCCTGCTGGCGGCGGTGGAAGCGCGAGCCGCCTGGCGCCCCCCGGCGGGGAGATGGGCGGGAGTTGGGGGGCGGCGCGGGACCGCAGGCGCTCACCACGGATGGATGAGGCTTGCACTTCCCCCCTGGGTCGCGGCCGTGACTGGCCACCTGTGGGCTCTGGGACACCCAAAGGGATCCATCCTGCCTGCCAGGAGCCCACAGGCCGCCAGGGGAGATGCTCCAGGGGCCTGGTGGGGATCCCAAGCTGGTGGAAGGCCTGAGGTCCAGGGAGGCACCAGGTGAAGGAAAGAAGGAAGGCCTGGAAGAAGAGCAGTGGGGTCAGGTGCCAGCACTTCAAGGCTGCACCTTCCCCACTGACCCCTTTCCAGCCCAAGCTGGACACACTGGAACCCTGTTGTGAGGGGCAAGGTAAGCCTATGCCGGAGACACAATAGATGAGGCCGAAGTTCCTAGAAAGGAAGAAGGGGGGCAGGGTGGTAAGGAATAGGGTTCACAAATGGGGTTGGCCAAAGAAATCTGCCACACGGTCTTCTGTTTCCACCATCAGGGCCACAAGGAGCTGCGTTAGGGGTGCTCAGGCTCCTGACCAGTGCTGGCTGCAGTGGCATGGGGTTCAGAGTGGCCTTTTCTTTGTGCCCTCTGCCCCCAGCCCTCTCAGGTCCCGCATCAGTAGGAAGGGGCTGGCCACCTGCTGTGTGCCCTGAAGGGCCAGACTTCCTGCAAGGGAGAGGACATCACTTTCCTAAAAGAGTCAAATTCATTAACTGTGTGGGGACAGAAAGCGCCCATGTGAAATTGGCACCTATGGGGACTGAATGAGAAATTGGCACCTACGGGGACTGAATGAGGAAAGGATGCAGTGACAAAGACACAACCCCAGAGGCAAGAAACAGAAGCAAATGGACAGAGAGCCAGGGCAGCGCTAAGGCTCTTCTGGCTAGAAAAGAGAAGTCCCTGGGTACTCAGATGGAGGCGGTGGTCAGGGACTTTTTTCTCATCCTGGTTGCCCAGCCACTGAGATCTTGGAAGGGGGGGAGGGTGTGATACAAAGGTTCAGCTGGAAAGGCTGTGGGAGCACAGTGGAAATGCTGCCCTAACTGGGGTAAGGTGGCGAGTCAGCAAAGTCTTCTGAAGGAGCATCTGTAAGGACCAGTAGGAAAGAGTGGAGGGTATGGAGGCAGAGCAGGAGGGAAGCTATGGCAACCAGCTGGCACAGCAGGAGCAAAGGCTGGAGATAAGAATTAACCTGTTCCTTCCTAGCGGCTCTATGTCCGTGTGTCCCACTCAGGAAGGCTAAGAGGGGAAACAGGGCCTAGAGCTGGGGCACCGACTGGGCCCGTAAGCCTGGGAGGGAGCATTGACTCTATCTTGAGGCACTGGGAAGCCATGAGAGGGAAATGTCCTGGTCACACTTACCTTCCAGAAGAATCTTTGAGATTACAGAGTACAGAGGAACTTCAGGAGGAAAGAATAGAATTGGGGAAACCAGGGAAGGGCAATGCAGAACTAGACAATGAGTCCCTCATGGAAGACAGCAAGCACATTTTAAAGCAGATGGACAGGACTTGGTGACAGATGAGGGAAGGGGAGATAGAAGTTTAGAGACTCCTACATGTCCTGTTGTTCCAAGGAGCTCTGGACCAAAGCAGGAGGTCAGCTCTGACCACTTCTCCTCCCCTACCCACTGAATGGCCCTTGGGACACCCTGGCTGAGAGCTCTCCCACTCAGCCCAGCCTGGGAACTCATCACCCCTTCCCAGGGCCTGTGGGAACTCAGCCCCTACCCACTGTATCCAGGGGAGAGTCCCAAAGGGGGGTACTGTCCAAGTTGGGGACATCAGCAGGGTCCAGCATTGCTGAGTAAGTCCCTTCTCTCCCCCCTCTCCTCCATGGAAAGCTAATCAGGACAGGACTCTAACCTCCTACTTACTGACTCTCTAAAATCACAATGATAATTCCATGGCTGCAAGAATTTGGCTTTGGGCCTATTGGTCCATGGGGCAAATGGGAAGGGGAGAAACACTCATTTGAAGCCTGAAAGAACTCAAGATCAGATGGTCTCACAGAGCAGAGTTCAACATGCCTCTTTTAGGATGAATTTGGAAACTGAACATTCCTGTCCAGGCCTGCTCTTCTGTGTGTGTCCTCAGGCAAGCCACTTGCCTCTCTGGGCCTGATTCTCCTCATCTGTGCATCTGGAAACAATCCCAGCAGGACACTACTCCAGCCCCAGGCCCCTCCAGCTGTGGGCCAGAACTCATCTACTCCCAGCTGTTTTACCCACAGGTGCTGGTGGAAGAGCATGCTAGTGACCTCACGCCACTGCATGATCATTATGGATCTACTGTAGCCTGAAGGTGGAGGAAAAGCCTTTCAGGAAATTAGCATCAGTGGCAGAAAAATTCATCAAAAAACTGGTGGAGACGCCTGTGGCTGATTTATGTCTCTTAACTAAGGAGCAGTTCTTCTGGCCTGGAGAAATGACTGTAGACCCCACATCCTTCCAGAGACTCCTGACCCAAGACTCTAAAACTCTGGCTGTGTTGCTGGGGCCCACTCAGCACCTGCCAGGAGCACCACCATCAGTTTGCTACTCCCGAAACATGGAATTCTGCTGTGCTAGGAAGGCCACGGACAGGCAAGGATCTTGAGTTTTAATACAACTGTTCCCTCTCCCAGGTGACCTCAGACATTCAGTTGGCCTCTCTGATCCATCCTGCCAGGAGAAATCCTGACTATCTAGCTTCTAGGGAACCAGTACATCTACAATACATACTCAGCACATCTGGCAAAAGAATAGTTTTTTCAAAGAGAGATGATGCAAACATACCCAAACGGCCCTTGGCAGTGGGCATCTAATGTGAGCAGCGGGAAAACAGCCAGAACACATTGTCCGGTGGCACAGGTGGCCCTCCCACAGTGCCCAGGTAGGGCAGACAGAAGAGCTATTGCAGCATGCACCTCCAGGGGGCACCACTTGCCTGGTTTACAATGTGAATGAGAGCCTGACTGGAACCTGAGCTCCAGCCCTGCCTCCTCTGACAACATACCCTTACACTACACATGCCTCTGATTGGTGATTGTTTGGTCACCACCTAACCAAAGCATCCACATTGGGCAGTCTTTGCAGCCCAATGGACTCCCCAGCCAATCCTCGGCAGCTGCAGCTCCCAGAGCTGGTACAGTCAAGATCTAAAGAAGCAAGATCCTTTAAAAGAGCTAAGGACGCAGCAGCCTCCAGAGCCTCAGGGAATCCCTTCCAGGGCCATGCCCTGCTCCTGTCATTGCCCTTCCCCTGACTCAGCTACAAAAGGAGCCAAGCCACGAGCAGCTACTCTCTGCTATAGGAGACCATGTGCTCCTTTTCAGGCCCCTTATCAGCTAATTTTATGGTATTTTAACTAGACCTTGTATGAACTCAAATTGTTTTCCAGGGCTTGCCTTGACTGCCAACATTTATAGTTGGATTTATATCAAAGTGTACAGTTGTAAAAATCCTAGAATTCCAGAGCCTGAAGGGAACTTTAAGACTGTCATAGCCACCATTCTTTGAGAGCTTATTACTTTGTCCCAGGCACTAACCCCAGGTACCATCTGGTGTTTTTGCTTGCCCAATACATCTGTTCCTTTTCCTGTGATATTACCCTCTTGACAGCAATTAAATGTCCACAGTTCAGGGATGAGCAGGTAACCCAAACTATTAAAGCCTATTAAAGTCAACCCAAGATTGTTGTGGGGATATCAGGAAAGAGCAGTCCTCACCATTGGAGGGTAAATCAGCATGTGAATAAAACTAAAACAGAAAAACAGAACCAAGAGACCAAGAGAGAGAGAGACACAGACAGACAGATTTCTGGTACCAGTGCTTGAAGATCTGAATCCGGCCATGACTGAAGTCATTTATACAACCGAAGTTTTCAGTTAAATGAGCTAATACATTCCCTTTTTTTGTGTAAGCCAACTTTTAAAAAAGATTGATTGATTGATTGATTAATTGATTGGGGGAGGGAAGGTAGGGGAGAGGGAGAGAAAAATCCAAGCAGACTCCCCACTAAGTGCAGAGCCTGACATGGGGCTCAGTCCCACAACCTGGTTTTGAAATCATAACCTGATCCAAAAACCAGGGTCAGATGCTTAACTTACTGTACCACCCAGGAGCCCCTTTGTAAGCCAACTTTAATTGGGTTTCTGTCATTTGAAATCAAAACAGTCCTGACAAATACAAGTAGATGTAGATGTCTTTGTCCTCAATTTATAGATTAAAAAACCAAGTAACCAGCTAGCTCTTGGATCTTTTTTTTTTTTTTTAAAGGTTTTATTTATTTATTCATGAGCGACACAGAGAGGCCGAGACACAAGCAGGCTCCATGCACGGAGCCTTACATGGGACTGGATCCCCCATCTCCGGGATCATGCCCTGGCCCGGAGGTGGCGCTAAACCACTGAGCCCCCCGGGGTGCTCACGGGATCTTACGCAAGTCATAAAAGCTCTCTGACATAAGATTACTCTAACAAAGAATAAAGAGACCGAATTTCTTCAGCTTCAGGACAACTTTGCTCTTCTGGGATCTCTCTCTGGCCATATGCCCTTAAGTGATACAGTCAGTTGTTCTGAGACCCAATTTTCTGAGCTGCAAAATAGGACAATAATTCCTTCCTGCTTTACCTTGAAGGAGTTTGGGAAAGTCCAATGAGACAATATTTGGAAATTTACTTTTACTAAAGCAAATGTTATATAGTGTCCATATTTTACAAATGATGGATTTCAACTCATATGAGACAACCATTGTTGCTCCCAAATGGCTCATGTCTTTTCCAAAACAAATTTTAAAAGGCCTTTATTTTTTAAAAAAGATTTTATTCATGGGGGGGGGTATGAGAGAGAGAGAGAGAGCGCGCACAAGCAGGGGGCAGAGGGAGAAGCAGACTCTCGACTGAGCAGGGAGCTCAATGAGGGACTCAATCCCAGGCCTCTGAGATCATGACCTGAGCCGAAGGTAGATGCTTAACCAACTGAGCCACCCAGGCACCCCTGACCCCATGTTTAATGAAAGCATGAACTTGCCTGGCTAAGAAAGAGGAAAGAAGCAAGCTAGACAGAGCAAGTTAGCTAGGACTAGAACAGTCTGAAGCCAAACTCCTTGCCCATTCACTCAGAAGTATCATCTAAAAGAAGAGAATTATTGTCTGCTTTATTAATTGTCCCTCTTGTGTTCCTAGAGGGAAGGCAGGCTGGTGAGGAGGCTGTGGGCTAGTAATTCTGTCTGCCTATTTGCAAGACACTATTATGGCATGATGGGAAACCCTGCCTGCCAGGATGGTTTAGAGCTTGGAAAATTTGGGGACGAATCCAAGAATAGGGCATGGTGTCAAGGCATCATCAGCATAGAGACAAAAGCAGAGAAGGTAAGAGAGGATGCATTTGGATTCAAGAGTCGATAATGAGCCAGAAGTGAATGTTGAATTATTCAACCTCCTTTATTGATCCATTGATCTTGATCTGCAGGTCTTGGTTTATTCTTGGTTGGCATTTCCTGTGTCTGAGACACTGAGAAGAGAAATGGGGGAGGAAGGATTTTTAAGACTCAAGAAGAGAGAAGAGTCAGTGCAAAAGAGAAATTTGGCAACAGATATCAGGAACCTTAAAATGCCCATACTGTTTGACACAGTGGTTCTACTTCTGGAAATCGACCCTAAAAACGTTATCCAAAATGTTTTTTAAAAAATCCTTAAGCATCATGATGTTCACAGAAACCTATTTTATAACAGTGGATAATAGGAAACAGCCTGAATAAATGCCCAACAAGAAGAGATCAGCCAGGATGTCATTAGGAGTTTTATATGATTATATGGGAAAATCCTTATGCCATAAGATTAGGTGATAACAGAGCATTTGAAAGTATCCTATAGAACATCACAACTATGTGAAGAAATGTAGATGGAGAAAGGTCAAAGAAAATATACTTAAATGTGGCAATAATTGTTCTGAACTGGTGAGTCTCTCTTCTTTCTCTATATTTCCTAAATTTTCTACAAAAATATGTGCAAGTTTTGGGGCACCTGGATGGCTCAGTCATTTAAACAGCAGCCTTCAGCTCAGGTCATGATCCTATGGTCCTGGGATGGAGCCTGGCTTTGGGCTCCCTGCTCTGAGGGAAGCTTGCTTCTCCCTCTCCCTCTGCCTGCTGCTCCCCCTACTTGTGCTATCTCTCTTTCTGTCAAATAAATGGATAAAATCTTTAAAAGAAAATGTGCAAGTTTTAAATAATGTTTAAAACTGTAAGGGTGAGGTGAGAGACACTCAAATGAAGCCTGCACAGTAGTAAAATGAACACAAATTAGTGGGAAGCCAAATCCTCCCAGGGTGCTGCTATGTCCTAGGTGTGCTGACCATCTCCCAGATGCATCATCAGGTCATATGGACTCAAATAAGAGTGAGGGACACTGTGGAGGAGTCAGTCTATGGAGGACAATCAAAGGCCCCTGAACTTCTACTTAAAGATAAAGTGTGAGTTTTCACAGCAGACACAGGTGAGAAAGTCATGCTAGACAGAAGGTAGAGTTAGAGCAAAGGCACTGAGGCATGTGGAAATGTAACCAGGTCAGAATGGCTGGATTGCAGTATGCCAATGGGAGATAGGATTAGAAAGGAAAGGAAGTCACGAATGCAGGGCTGAGGGCCCTAGCCTTCCTGCCATAGGCAAATCCCAAGCGAGGGGGGGTGGGGGCGGGGTTGGGGGGGAAGGGCAGTGCGGTTAGAGCTCACCACTGCCATTCTCTACTCCCCCAGTCTAGGCGGCTTCCCATCCCTGGCCAGAAACTTGGAGAGCAGGGAAAGAGAAGGGGAGCAGTCCCAAATAGCCCTCGAAGACTGGTCAGCCAGGCCTCCTGACCCCAGTCTGGCCCTCTTCCCAGTACACGAGGCTCAGTCCCCATCCCCAGGCACCCAGACAAATCCCTCCACCTCCCCAAACAGCCTCCCATGACAAAGAGGCTCAGCTCGTTTGGAGCCTGGGCAAGATTTGCAAACGTCAAACTTGTAATTACAGGGATGAAATCATCTGGTTCCTTTTAAGCAAACGGGTTTATTGATCCCAACACTGAAGAAATGCTATTCTAGGGAAACTTGCTCCTCTCAGTTTTCCTTTCCCTCCGGGATGGCTGAGCTGGTGGGGGAGGGTGGCAATGGAGCTAAGAAGAGGAAAAACCTCCTGGGAGGGGAAATTCTTAAGGGCTTAGGAGTGAGTTTTATGTTATAGATAAATGATCTCTCTCTCTCTCTCTGCTCTCTCTCTTTTTAAGATTTTTATTTATTTATTCATGAGAGACACAGAGATTGCGGTAGAGACATAGGCCGAGGTAGAAGCAGGCTCCCTACAGAGAGCCTGATGCAAAACTCCATCCCAGGACCCCAGGACTACCTGAGCCAAAGGCTGAAGCTGAACCACTGGGCCACCCAGGTGCCTGATAAATTATATCTCAAAAAAAGGATTCTTTAGGGCCCAGGAAACTGCATCATTTAGGCAGATGACACCCTCATCCTGGATTTAGGCCCATCTCCATCCCCAAACTAGAAACTAGGTAAAGCTGGGGCTTTAGAAGCTGTGCCAGCCATTAATTTCCCTTCTCCCCCACCCCCATCAAGTCTTATTTGTGGTTCCAGATCCTATTTCAGCTTCAAGATGGTACAATATTTCCTCAGTAACTGAAGGGAAACTGTTTCCTTAGGGGAAAAAAAATGCACTAGAGGCTCAGGGACCTGGGAAGACCTCACCCTCTCTATGATGAGAGGCAGATGTGGGGAGCTGCTGACACCAGACCTGGACAAAGCCATCCTTTCTGCTGGACTTAAGGAGGCAGGATGTCTAGGCCTTGACCTTCCAAGCCAAGGAAGGACGAACAGTTGGGCTCAGGGGACAGGAATGCACAACTATCAAGTGCAAGGAACACACCTCCCCCACGGCCCATAAGAGGACCCCTTCATCCAACCTGTTGGGTACACTTTGGGAGCATGTAGGGTGCTCCAGGAGGAATGACCCCAGTTGCAACTGTCTACCAGCTCACAGTTGAGCTAGAGAAATGAGCAGGGCTTCTGGTCGCTCCACCAGTGGATGCCTTACCCTGGAATAGTTTAAGAGCACAACCCTGGGATTGCCAGCCCCTCTGTGCTTCAGATCCTTCATCTGTAAAAGAGGGTCAGTAATACCAAACTTGCAGAGTTATGCTGAGGAGTGAAGGAAAATGATATATACCCCAATGCCATTTTGTCATCTCTAATGAGTCCAAGTCTTGTCACTGTCCTATGCTCACTGATTTACTGTTTGAGAGTCTCAATTTCCTCATCTGTCAGATTAGGACAAGAAAACTTATCTGAGAAGGTGGTTCTCTGAATTAACTGAGAGAAGGGACCTAAAAGTACCCAGCTCACAGCTTCACAGTTGAGATGAACAATTGAGGGTTCCCATCCCATACTCAGTGTTACTGTATATTCTCTGCCCACCCATTTAAGATTGGTTGGGGAGTCCTATAGGAGCAGCTGCTCATCCAGGAAGACCGTAGGTTGGCTGAATCTTTAGGAAAGGAAGACTCCAACTAGTAGGGCTTGAGAGAGAATTCACCCAGGTTTGGGGAGTGAGAAGGGTGTTTCTAGGCAAAGAACAGATACCCACAGGCTTTCATCTATGGGCCAACCCTACTAGAGCTGGCTCTCAGCAAACGCCTCCATGGGGTGGTGCCTGGACCAATCCATATCCAGCTGGACAGAAACACAGAGTTAAATATACCTGACATGAGTGAAATTTTCCTTTATTAATTTTCATCTATTTAAAAATAAGTGAAAAAAAATTCACAACAAAAAAAGGCACACAGAGGTCAGCCGAGGAGATGGCCTCCTCCAGCCTGCGGCTAGCTTCCCAGTCGTCCTGGCTGGTTGGACGCCAGACAATACCGAGTGGGTTATCCTGTGGCCTGGAGTTGCCAAAGGCTGTCTGTGGTGCTGCTGTTCGGGATCTGCCTGGCAGTCAGATCATTCCCCACCCCCATGAGGCTGACAATTCATGTACTCTGCCCTACTCTGTACACCCACCCCTCCACCAAGATCAGTTACAGGTCCATGAGCCCTACCCGGACCCCCTGTGCCGTGAGAGTGCTGCCTTGTGGATCATTTTTTAGGGACAGAAATGGAAAATTTTATACTAATGTCTGTCTACCTAAGCAGAATATGATGGTGCCAATTGGTATGACATGGGATATACTCTCTTCCTACCATAGAGGCTAACACCAGGAACTCTGCTCCTCTGACTGGTGGCCTTCAGACAGTCCCGTTGACTGGGAGCAAAGTCATCCTTTTCCTCTCATTTAGACAATGGTTGCATTGTCCTAGTGTCCAAAGGACTTAGCTGGACTGGGAAGACTTAAAGTAGAGGCAGCAGATGGATGTAAACTTCTGTTCCTTGGTGAATACTGCTTCACCCACCTTTCAACAGAAGTTGCAGATTCTTAAGGCTGATTTTGTCTGCACTTTGCCTGCACTGATTTAGAGCTCCCTGTCCAGTTTCATCAGAACCATTTTTACCAAAATAAAAAATGGTATCTTTTGCCAGATGTAGCTGATACAAACGGTTCAGTGGGCCCATGATGCATTCTCATTCCTCCCTTTTGGAGAAACTGCTCTTCCCCTCTTTTATTTTATTTTTTAAAAGATTTTATTTATTTATTTATTCATGAGACAGAGACAGAGAGAGAAAGAGAGAGAGAGGCAGAGAGAGAAGCTGGCTCCTTGCAGAGAGCCTGATGTGGGACTCGATCCCAAACCCCAGGATCATGCCCTGAGCCAAAGGCAGACATTTAACTGCTGAGCCACCCAGGCGTCCCTTCCCCTCTTTTAACCCATCAGGTTCTATCTGAGGTTGCCCATCCCAGGTCCCCCAATCCCTGATGGGAAAGCATGTGACAGAAGCTGGCCAATGTCACCGTATCACCCTGGACATGGTGATTTGATAGAGGGGAGAGTATGTGACCCAAACTGGGCCAATAGAAGTCCTTTGCAGAAATGTCATAACTCAGAGATGGAGAAGTAGCTGCTCCCATCCTTTGCCAGGAAATGAATGTCAATGAAGAGAGCTTGAGAAAGTTAAGCAGTGAGAAGAAATGGAGAAATAGAAAAGAAAAAGAGACGATGTCTCCCTCTGTGTGATTTATTTACTTAAAATAAAATGGGCCTCTTTCTACCTTTAAGTTGCCTTGAATTGGGTTTCTATCACTTGCAATTGAAAGAGACCTGAGGGAAGATTCTTAGATGGAGGCCCACTGGTAGTGCTTGGTGACATCTGTATCTATACCCTTTCGATTGGTGCACACTCATATATAATGATATGGGCCAGGGAAGTGTGCCTTCAGAGAGAGTCTATGTTTGCTATTCAGCAAGTGTTTGTTAAAACCACCAGCCTACAGTTTTGACTTTGCTGAAAACTCCCTCCCTGATCTTGGGGGATTGATCTGTCTCTAGACCTCAGTTAGGGTGACCAACCATCTCAGTTTCCCAGGGACTGAGTGGTTTCCCAGGACATGGGACTATCAACGTTAAAACCAGGATAGTCTCTGGAACACCACCAGACGGTTGGTCACCCTAGTTCAGTTCCATATCTGCAAAACTGAGATTGGACTAGGCAGGGGTAGGAAGCTCTGCCAAACCCTGCATTCGGGCTGACATTGCCCCTTGCCCTCCACGCTAATTCCTGTGAGTTGTATCTTCACAATCCTTTGCCATGTGGCCAGCTACTGTCAATCAGAGTTGGCCGGGACTCCCCATCTTTGCACGGTCTTTGACAAGCTGGAATTTTAAGGATCAGAATTTATTGAGGGTCAACTTTGAGTCAACCTCTGCTGTAGATCCCATGTCAGATTCTCTCCAGCTTGGGCTACATGACTTCCCCAAAATTTGTGGATCGTTTTTGTAGGGCTTGATGGCACATTTGGGTAAATACCCGAACGGCCATTAGGTTTACATATAATTCAGCTTTTCTTCTCTAGAGGCTTACGTGTATTGGGTGCTCATTATGTGTTAGACCGACATAAAGACTCCCACGCTAATCCTGAGAGCTGGTGTCTGCATTTTGCAAGTGGGCAAACTGAGGCTTAGCGTTCAGTGCTTGTGTAAGCCGCTGAGGTCCCAGCCAAGGCCAGTCTGACTTCCAACCGCTCTGACCTTTCGGCCACGATGCGGATTCTGGTGGATTCTGTGGTCTGTTACCACCTTTATAGTCCTTGATGGGAGCAGCTCACATCGCTCCCGGTCGGTTTAGGGACACAAAGTCCCCAAGGACTTAAGTTTCCTCACGTTCCGGTGACAATCTGGGGTCACCTCGGGCAGCTGAGGAGCCCCAAAGTTCCACGCCGTCGACAGAAAGGGCCTGCGCGGACCGCTCCCCATCTCCACGGCCCCAGCAGAGGCCCGCAGAGCTGTTCCCCGCGCAGCGGCCCGCGGGCCCGCAGGGCAAAGAGGGCCGCGCGGCGGGAGGAGCCCCGGCTCGCGGCACCCGGGCCGCCCCGCAGGCGGGCGGGCGGCGCATGCGCGGCGCGGATCGCAGAGTTGTGAATGGTACGTTTTGTTTGCCTGAGTTTGGGGCGGGCGGGCGCGCGAGGAGGAGGAGGGGTGGGGCCGGCCGGGGCGGGGCGGACGGGCGGGCTTGCGAGGTGGGCGGCGAGAGGAAGTGGCGGCGGCGGCGGCCGGGGGCGGCGAGTGCTGGGTTCGCGCGGGCTGTAGGCAACGGCTGAGGCGGCGGCGGCGGCGGCGGCGTGGGCTGGGCTCGAGCGGGCGGCGACACCTCAGACTCCCGGGAGCGGGAGCCCACGCGGGCGGGCGCCTGAAACAAAGGGAAGCCGGAGTCAGGGCGCCGCGGGAGGGCGGTCAGTCGGTGAGCGCGGAGCCGGCCCGCGGGTGCCGCGCAAGCCCCGAGCCCGGCCGGCCGGCGCGGCCTCAGGGCGGGAAGATGCCGCGCGTCGTGCCCGACCAGAGAAGCAAGTTCGAGAACGAGGAGTTCTTCAGGAAGCTGAGCCGCGAATGCGAGGTGAGGCAGGCGGGCGGCGCCGAGTGGGCCCGGGCGGAGAAAAGTTTGGGCGGCGCGGCCGCGGGCAGCCCCGCGGAGAGGCAATCTCGCCGGCAGCCGCCCGCCCGCGCGCTGACTCTGCTTGCCCTTATCTGCGCCGCGCGGGGTGGGCGGGCGCGCAGGCGGCGCCGCGGATTTGGCTTCTGATTGCGGCCGTCTCTGCCTTGCAGATTAAGTACACGGGCTTCAGGGACCGGCCCCACGAGGAGCGCCAGGCGCGCTTCCAGAACGCCTGCCGCGACGGCCGCTCGGAAATCGTAAGTCGGCGGGGCGGGGGCGCGGGGGGCGCGGGCCGCGGGGACCGAGGCGCGCTCGGGTCACTTGTTGCGCGGGGGCCGCCGCGGCCCAGGCCGGTTCCGGACGGCGCCGCGGACGCCGCGACTCCCGGAACTGAGCGGGCGCCGTCTCACTTCCTACTCGGGATTCAAAATGCGAAACCAGACGCTGGCGGGCCGCGTCCTCGCGGGGAGACGCTTCCCCGTGGCCCTGTGCGGGCCGGGCCGGTTTCCCAGACTCGGCTCGGCGCACGGTTGGCCGCGAGTGGGACTCGCAGCGGAGCCGGCAGACCAGGAGAAGGCGTTGCACGGGCGGAGACCCCGACTGAGGGCGCGTGGGTGTTGGTACGGGAGGAAACAGCCGTTCGGAAGGAGAAGGGGGCTTCATCCAAGGGTCTGGTTCCCGGGCGACAGTTGGCTTCTCAAGACGCGAGGGTTGTTGGTGGCTCTGGATGGGAAGCTGCTCCACACCCAGTAGAGCCGGGAATCTCTACAGTAATCTATTGTCCCGGTAGAGAAAAGCAAGCCCTGAAGAATGAGCCATCTTCTTTTCTTAGAATGTTAAGCCTCAGGAGAATCAGGAAGAAACCATTATCGTCTTTTTTCAAACCTCAAAAACATATCCCGTTTAGTGCCTCAGTTCCTAAAGAATTGCACGAACTTGCGAAACCCACAGTTGATTTGGAGGCCGCGTTTTAGATGGTGGCTTTGGTGCTTCGCCTTCACCAAACCTTACTTGGGGGGGGGGGGGGGGGGATGCAACTGTCTTCTCTCCTTTTTGGTTTGTCCTATTGGAGGTGCTAACGAGGAGGGAATGAAAAAGCCAAAGAGTTAAGTAGCTAAAGAGATCTGATGATTAGTTTAAAAAAAAAAAAAAAAGTTGAAGTGCCGTATAATGGAATCTAGGTATCTACTCTGTGAACTGGGCCCCTTGCATTTGCAGAGATCTGAAGGTATGGTTAACAATAGGAAGACGTACTGGAGCATTTACTTTTCCCACCTCTATGGACAATATATTTTACTGATAAACCATTCACATACCATGAAATTCTCCCTTTTCATCGCCTAAATCAAATTTATTTTTTATGAATACTTCACTGTTTAAAATGAAGACTTTTAAAAATTGTATTACAGGTAATGTGAAGATACTGGCTAAATTTCTTAGCTCTAGAATGTTTGGTCGTTAGTGCATGTTATGAAAGAAAATCTCCAGCTTTCAGCCCACTTCCAATATTCTTGAGTAATTATAATAGATGATTAAAACGTCTAAGACACATACTTTCGATTTTGGCACTGAGTGGTAGAAGACAATTCTTCATTAGTGGATCCAGTGATTATATCATCTTTTGTCTGGGCTTCCTTTTGCAAAAAGGTGGATGGTATACCCGACCATTGGTTTTCCTGGAGTTAATTGATGAAAGGGTGAAAGATGAGGTACAAAGTACTTCGTGATTTTTTAGAGCTGAGGTTTTTTTGGAAATCTAGTGAAGTATAGCTATTAGGATATTTTCTGTCATATCAGATTTCACTGCACATAATTATAAATTGGGAGCGTAATATAACCCACAGTCTACCTGAATTGCTATATTATTATATTTCTATAATATTATAGCAGTGTTATAGGTTGCTTGTGCTTACCATAAATTTCAGGGATAAATCGGACATTCTAGGCCTTCCTCTTACAGATATCTGAGCCTACAAATTTTAATAAGTTCTTAATATCTGACAAATTTTAGAAGTTAAGGGAGGGGTAGATTGAATTCTGTGTAAGATTGGCATTTAATATAGTATATGTGTCTTATTTGTTGCTTATTTAATATAGCATATGTGTCTTATTCAACATTTGTTGAATAATGTAACTATTTGTGTTTAGGAAAGAATTTCACATTTCCCTCTTTTTCTAGTCCTCCCGCTTCCCTCCGCCTTTAATTCAGTATTCTTCACATTTAAATGATAGGATCCCTAGCTCCTAGAGGGTGGAGACCACATTAACTCTGTGGTATATACATTAATATACTCCTCTTTAAACATAACGCTTTTTATGTCATAGGTATTTGATTAATTGAATTTAGAGGTTACCTAATATAATGCCTAAAATTTATCTTTTTAATTAGAAACAGACTGTAGCTTTTACTTATTGGTTGTGGAAAGTAGGTGTGGAGAAGGCATTATTATTTTGCCTCTGTTTTGACAGCAACTGTATACAGTAAAAATATGCATAGTCACCAAAACTATTATCATCCTTTTCTCCCTTCTCTTTACTCTATTAATTTTGAACATCTCCATAGTGTGTCAGCGAAGTTAATGAATTATTTTGTATTTAGATAGATGTGATCATAACTATAAAATTTATCATATGGATGAAGGGTAGAATCTATTTGGTAAAAGTCTGTTTTATTCCTCATGTGAGTTCTTATTGTGGGTAAGTGTTGGAGAAGTCTTCAACACTAATGGTAAATTAAAAGAATTCAGGCATGGTGACTACTGTGACAGCAGTAAAAACCGTATGTTTTGGGATGCCTGGGTGGCTCAGTGGTTGAGCATCGGCCTTCAGCTCAGGCCCAGGTCCTGGAGTTCTGGGATCAAGTCCCACATTGGGCTTCCTTCATGGAGTCTGCTCCTCCCTCTTCCTGTGTCTCTGTCTCTCTCTCTCTCTCTGTGTGTCTCATGAATAAATAAATAAAATCTTTAAAAAAAAAACACACCCAAAACTATATGTTTTTAATCCTGAAGATGAAAGGATAAAGGTGTGTTGGATTGACATAGGTGTGTGATTTTACAGTTGGTGAAACCTGTAGAAAAATCATCAGGACAACCTGGAAATTTTACTTATAGACAATGATACTGGTATAGCATTTTTATGTTTTTGAACATAATTTTCCCAATTGTTATGTGTGTGTAGATATTCCATTAAAAAAAGACTTCTTTGGTTAAATAAATTTACAAAATGTTCTAGAATGATCTGTTTTTACCACTTCTCTCTCAGAGAGAGGGATCTTGAGATAATGGGTATGAAGTGATAAAGCAGGAAATCTGTGAGGTTGGTCTTCAGACAGGAGGTGAGGTAATAAGATCTGTAAACTGTTTTTACTAGTATACTGGGGTGGAAGAATTTGTTACTAGGTGTATACCAAAGAAACACGCCTTGCAGATTTTGACACAAGGCATTCATTCATGGGCTGAATCTATTATCTGTCACTACTCCATGCTGAGAATTTATTATCTGAGGTTGAAAAAGTTAAAAAAAAAAAAAAAAGAAAAAGTTAGCTCTCTTATCCAGCTCAAAACTTTCTCTTACTTAGCAAATACTTAAATAGCATTTACTTGGTGCTATTTTAAGCACTTACAAATATTAATTAGTGGGGAAACTGAGGTACAGCTAAATAACTTGCTTCAAGTCATACAGCCTAGGCAATGTGCCTTCAAGAGTCTGCTTTTCATTTGAACTGTTGATTCATTTTGCTCCATTGTTTTTTAAACTTGGTATTAATGGAAATATAGTTTTGTTTTGTTTTGTTTTTAAAGATTTTTTATTTATTTATTCAGGAGAGACAGAGAGAGAGAGAGGCACAGGCAGAGGGAGAGGCAGGCTCCATGCGGGGAGCCCGACATGGGACTCAATCCCAGGTCTCCAGGATCATGCCCCGGGCTGAAGGTGGCGCTAAACTGCCAAGCCACTGGGGCTGCCGGGAAACATAGTTTTTTAAAAAGATTTTATTTATTTATTTGAGAGAAAGAGAGAACATAAGCCAGGGGAGGGGCATAGAAGCAGACTCCCCGTTGAGCAGGGAACCTGATGTGGGACTCCATCCCAGGATCCTTGGGATCATGACCTGAGCTGAAGGCAGACGCTTAACCGACTGAGCTACCCAGGCGCCCTGAAAGATTTTTTTTTTAAAGGTTAATATTGTAATATTGTCATTTGTTAAGTCCTTATTCATATAAAATACCACAAGTAAGTATCCCACTTGATTAGGGAAATGCCATCAAAGATGTCCATTGAGATTTAGCAATTAGGTTGACAGTTGTACCTACAGTACCAATAATAGAAATAGGAAGAATAAATTTTTATCTAAAGAATCGAAGCTGTTAATCATCAGGGATACTCGTGGATAGCTGAATCAGCTAATGGCTTTAAACAAATTGGCCAGAATGTGAACCCCTTGCTTTCAGATGAAGACTCTTTGGAAACAAAGTATGTTGTGGAACTTTAATTAGTAAAACAAACCAAACCAAAACCTCTCATTTCAACAAAGAAAAGAGAGTTTACATTTATATGATGAAAAATGTTTCTTTTCCCAAAAAATGCTTTTTACTTATTTCTTTCTGAATTTCCCTTGAGAAGAGGGACAAAGCTATTTCTGTTTTTTACTTGGAGGAAATATAGTTAAATTGCTCAGGGGCTACACAGAATACTTTATCAAAATGGCTTTAGTTTGTTCTGTATGTTGAACTGTGCATCCAAATCTTTTTTAATGAATATTAGATGAATACTCTTTTGTGTAGTTAGATCCAGTTCTCCTGAAGTTAAATTTCAGGAAATGCATATTTTTTAAGTCCCCTAAGGTTTTAGAGAGATGAGAAGTGCTGTCACATCACATGCTAATGTATCATTTATCCGAAGAGACAGTCCTGTGCATTTTTAACATGGGCTTTAAAATGAAACGTTTTATTAAGTGAGAGAAATTAAAATGTCTCATTTACACAAGTTTAAATTATGGTATGCTTTGAAATTCGAAATGTTTAGATCTGTAGTGATTTTCACATTTAAAAATAGAAGTTTTTAAATTCAGGGATGATGGCTTCTGGTTAGACATTAGCAATGCAAGATCCTAACGTCAGCAAAAAATGACCTGAAAGAAAGTATTGATTCCATGTCTGATTTTATATTTAAGCAGCCAATGGCAAATGTCCTCAAAATGGAATCAGATGTTTGTAACTTAATACTTAAGAAAAATGATGAGTGCATGTTTTTTACTTTTAAGTATTCTTGGTGCTGCCTGGCTTAAGACAGAAACTGATGTAAAAATAAATGACTGCCTGCATAATTTATGTAATGTCCTGCTCCTGATCCTGTTTGTATTGATTTTTCTAAAAGGCTTTTGTGGCCACAGGAACCAATCTGTCTCTCCAGTTTTTTCCGGCCAGCTGGCAGGGAGAACAACGACAGACACCTAGCCGAGAGTATGTCGACTTAGAAAGAGAAGCAGGCAAGGTAGGAAACATTTCTTTGCAATTTGAAATACTGTGGATTGTTTTATTAGAGATTATTGGAAGATTTACAGTTTAGTGAAGAGATCACAAGTGTTATACACACATATGGTCATATTTGTTTTCATATTATAAGGATGTAATACAATTTTTAAAATCACTGTCAAGTTTTTTTTTATATCATTCTAATTTCATGTATATAATATTCATCATAGAAACTTCTAGACCTTAGCCCTGAAAGAGAGTAGTGTGCTTTCTTAAATGTAACGTTTAAAACTTAATTCTTTTAAATGTGTTGACAGGATATTTTTTGTTTTTCTAACCTAGGTGACTACAGTGCTGTAAAAAAATTAAGAGAAAAATGGGAAAAGGCTCTGTAGGCATAAAATTTTATAATATTTAGAAGTAGCTCATGGGTAACTTTCTACTTCCGTTAATACTGCACATTTAATTTTGATAAAAACTGTGAAAACTTTTAACTTGGAAATAATTTTATTTTGAGGAAAAGCTGGGAAAACAAATTGATGCCTTAAAATTTTTATGTTGGAAATTTAGGTTGAAGATATGAAATGTTTAAACTGAGAGCTCTATTAAACTCTAACTTACGTGTATTAAATAATTTAGGTGAAATTTTAGTGAATAATATCTTGGATTGGTTCTTTTAATGTAGAAATTGACTTCTTGAAATAAAATATTTAAAGAAAAATATTTTTTGGCCTAATTTTTTGCTCAATATTTCTGTTTCTTTTGCAGTATGTTTCTTTTTTCTTTTTTGCAGTATGTTTCTGTACCTGTTTTTATCAACTTACTTTTCTAAGTGTCATCATGAGTAGCATAACCTGTCACTTTATTTGCAAAACATAATGCATATGTAATACAAAGATTTTTGTATTAGCTTGTATTAGGGAAAAGATTCTTCTTTTTGTATATATACAATGAAGATATTTTTGTTTAAATTCTATGAAATAAGGTGTGTTTCTTTTTTTAAGATTATTTATTTTAGGAAGAGAGAGGAGGAGAGGGGAGATAATCTCAAGCAGACTCCTTGCTGAGAAGGAGCCCAACTCAGGGCTTGATCTCACAACCCTGAGATCATGATCTGAACCTCAACCAAAAGTGGGATGCTTAACCCACTGAGCCACCCAGTGGCTCCAGGGTTTGAGCTTCTGTGGGTAACAAACCAACTAATCTTTGGAGAGGGAAAGGGAAAGTAGATTACAGAATTTTTAAAATGAGTAATAAGTGATTTGCTTTTCTTTGTATTAGCTTGCTTGCTTGGAAGATTAAAAGCAAATGTTCCAAGTTTTACTATTTGGTAATTCTTATATATAAAGAAGAAAATTGGGAAGTTACTGTAGGATTATGCATTTTTGGTATGTTTTTTGCATGTATGTGTAACTCAAATTTTTTTCCTTGTTCAAAACACTTTAACGTTTGTTTAACATGGTGGCTCAGATACAACAACATAAAGCAAAAAAGTTACTTCTTCAACTTTAATGCTAAACTATTCTAACACTTCAAAATGGACATCGCAGTGTTACCCAAGTCCTCTAGTATTTTATTTAGTAACTAGTAAATGGTGTCAACTCTACTAGCAAGTATGTTTACTTAAATTAATTTGATGATAACTGTTTACCAGATTGAAGACCACATTTTCTTGGACTCAAGCCATTGACATGTTTTTAGTTACATGACCAACAATAACAAAAATGTTATAGGATTTATTTTAGTATTTAGAGGATCTGTTTTCAAATATACCCAGAGAATTGATGGAACTGATGCAAGTTATCAGGAAACTTACATTTTATTAATATTTGTTTTAGAAGTTTTCTTCTGTAAAAGGCCAAATAGCAAATATTTTCAGTTTTGCAGGCATATAGTCTGTGTTGCAGCTGCTCAAGTCGGCTGTTATAGTGGAAAAGGAGCCATAGACAATATGTAAACAAATGAGTGTGGCTATGTTCCAAGAATAGTAACAGTGGCAAACTCTGTATCTTTCCCTCAGATTTAAATCTATAAATGTTTATGTGTAGATCCTGTACTTTTTTTTTTTTTAAGATTTTATTTATTCATGAGAGACAGAGAGAGAGAGAGGCAGAGACACAGGCAGAGAGAGAAGCAGGCTCCATGCAGGGAGCCTGACGTGGGTCTCGATCCTGGGTCTCCAGGATCACGCCCTGGGCCTAATGCAGCACTAAACCGCTGAGCCACTGGGACTGCCCGATCCTGTACTTTTTAAATATACTTTCTCAGCACCTTTACTATACCAGTAGGATATGGAAGAAAAAAACATGTTAAGGCACAAACAGCAAAAACAAATAGGAAATTGCTAGTATATTGCTCCTTGGCAGTGTGATAAAGGGTTCCAGTGAATTTAGAGAACAGGTACTGACCTATGTTTTCTCAACCATGGAGCTCAAGCTAACGGGTCTCTTACCTTTCTTACTCCTTTTTTTATGGTCTCTTTCTGATTGTCATTACCTTGTATTTCTGCCTATACAGGACTAGGACTACAGGCAAAGAAAAGTTGAAGGAATTTCCCCAAATGTTAATTGTTTGCCTCTGCTTCTTATTTTGGATTGCAGATGAGCATCTTTTCTTCCACGTACTCTCAGCCTAGTTACCTTCTGAAGCAGCTTAACTCTCTTCCCCATTCACACTCAACTTTGAGAAAACTATGTATTAAGGCTTAAGAGTTAGTCATAAATCCTGGCATCATTTACTACTATAACTTTATGCAAGTTTTTAACCTTTGTGTCCTCAACTAGAACATGAGGTTAATGCATACTTCCCAAGTGATAAGTGAAATAGTGTATATAAAGTGCTTAGCCTGGCACCTGACCAGTTGCTCAAAAATTCATTCATTTAGAAGGTACTTGTTGAAACCTGTTGTGTGTACTGACCACTGTCCTAGACACTTGAGGTTCATCAGTGAACAAAACAGATCCTGCCCTAGAGGTGGTTTTATGGAAGGAGTAGAGGATAGACAATATATATAATAAATAAGTTATGTAGTATTTTATGAAGTGGTAAAGGCTCCAGAAAAAAAGGAAAAGTCAAATAGCATAAGGATGATCAAGGACCAGAACTGTTTTCAATTTTAAACAGGTGGTCTGGGTAAAGGAGGTCATGTTTAAGCAGAGACCTAAAGGAGGTTAAGGAATGAAGGAATGATGAGCCATGTAGGTATTGAGGGGGAAGATAGAGGACACAGTCACTGTGAAGCTCCTGGAGTGGGAGTGTGTTCCTTGTGTTTGATAAGCAGCAAGCAGCCCAGTGTGCCTGGAGTAGACTGAACAAGGAGGAGGGTAACAGGAGATGAGATCAGGGAGATGATGAGGAGTAAGTTTATGTGACCCTGCAACCACATGGACTTTTATTCTGAGTGAAATGGAGAGTAGTTTTAGATTTTTGAGCAGATGAACGATATGATCTGCCTTAGGTTTTGAAAGGATCACTCTAGCTACTGGGTTAATAATAGGCTGTAGGGGGCAAGAATGAAGTAGGGAGACCAGTTTGGCTGTTGCTGTGATCCTGGCAAGAGGCTAGGGTCGTAGCAGTGGAGGTGGTGAGAAGTGATCATAGTCTGAATATATTTTGAGATAGAGCCAACAGGATTTGCTTATGGATTGGATATGGGGTATGGGAGTGAAGAATGACTAGCATTTTTGGCAAGAGCAACTGGGAGTATGGGATTGCTGTCATCTGAGATAGGCAAGGCTGTGGGTGGAGCAATTTTGAGGAACAGTTTAGGACATGTATGTTTGTGGTGGTGGCTTGTTAATGCTTCTGTTCTCTTGCCGCCCACCCTTAACTTCTTAAGTTAGGGCGCTGCTTTTTCATAAGTGATCCTTCGTCTGCTTATCCCAAGGGTTTAGTAGCCTGTTAAAAAGAATCACCTATATTGAAGTATACTTTACATACAATAGAATGCACCCATTTTAATTGTATAAATTTGAGTTTTAACAAATGTACACACCCATATAAACACTACCCGCAATCAAGATAGTGTTTCAGTCACCGCCAAAAGTTCCCTTATGCCCTTTTACAGGAGTTTGGGAGTGGTTTGGCTGGATGGTTCTGGCTTAGGGCTGGGACTGTGCAGTCTGAAGACTTGGAGTTGAAGAATCCACTTCCAAGCTCACTCACGTGACTGTTGGTAGGTAGCTTCACTTGCTAGTCATGTATGCCTCTCCACAGAGAGAGAAAAAGAATGAAGTCACCCTGCTTTTTATGAACTATTCTCCAATCACTTGTGTCTTATTCTGTTCATTAGAAAGGAGTCACTAAGTCTAGCCCACATTTGACATGGAAGGAGGAGTATTTATTCACATACATGGGTGTGAATACCAGGAAGCTGGGATCATTGAGGCTATCTTGGAGGCTGACTACTACAATATTCACTTAAATTTAGTGAATTCTGAAAATATTAGAATGCTAATAGGAAACAGAACCTGCATAATTTCTTTTATTTAAAATACGACTTTATGGTCTAAGAAAATGGGCTCAATGAAATCAGTGCTTTTACTCATTCTTTCTGCCTTTGTGTTTATAGGAATATTTTCAAACTGGAGATCTTAAATAAAGAAGGTCTGTTAATGGATAACTGACCATAAATAGGTATTTTATGCAAGATAAATCAGAGCACATAAGTTTATATTGTCTTTCAAATATATTTGAAACTTTTGCAGCCAGGTGTCTATTGAGCTCTCTGGATTGGCTCTTAACAGTCTTTTTAAGAAGAGATTTAAAATGATACTAGTAGAAAAAGCTGTCAGACAATCATAGCTTTTTTTTTTTTAACCTGTAAATGGGAATCAGAATGTCTGTCCTATTCATATACCTCATGTGAGGATTAAATGAGGTACTAAAATATGTGAAAATGCCTTTTAAATGGTAATGCCCTGTCCAAAATTAGGCTGTTTGATGGTTTTGTAGGGTGAAATTATAGGTAACTTAATTACGGAGTTTTAATGCTATGGTGTGCCTTAAGTCAGCTTCACTTGTAGCTGTATGGTGTTGGAACACCACATCTTTCCCAAGTGGTCCATCCTGGTGTAATATAAACCCTGACAGTCAAATGTTTGTAATTCTTCCTTAATCTAAGCTGCTTTTATCTAATTTTGCTTTCAGAAGACATGGAAACCAACCAATCAGAATTTAAGTCATTCTTAGTTAAATTTCTGTAGACCAAGCAACTTCCAGTTCTTTTGATCTTTCCTCTTAGGACCCATTTCCAATTACTTTTTATTTCAAACAAATGCAAATGATTATGGTTCACCAAAAGTTATTAGTCTTGACTGGTCAGATTAATGGTTTTTGCATGCATTCTGTGTTTTATAAAACCTGGGTTAGGGTTTCAAATTAATTATTGTATATGCTTCCTACATGATCCTAGTTTTTGAGTATAAAGATAAAAGGGCATGAAAAATATTTTTTAAACTGAAAAAATGAGTTTTAGAGTGCTACTGTTTACCACTTTTTCTTTTTTTAATTTTTCTTTTAAGATTTTATTTATTTTTTCATGAGAGAGAGAGAGAGAGAGAGGCAAAGACACAGGCAGAGGGAGAAGCAGGCTCCATGCCGGGAGCCTGATGTGGGACTTGATCCCAGGACTCCAGGATTACACCCTGGGCCGAAGGCAGGTGCTATACTGCTGAGCCATCCGGGGATCCCCCTACCATTTTTTCTATAGAAATTGAATATATTATCTAGTGTTACTACATTGACTCCAGAGAAAGAGAGGTTAAACTTTTTTTTTTTTTTTTTACAATTTTTGTATTTCTATTTATAATGTCTGATTTTTTTTTTAAGATTTTATTTATTCATGAGAGAGAGAGAGAGAGAGGCAGAGAGAGAAGCAAAGAAGCAGGCTTCATGCAGGGGCCCGATGTGGGACTCGATCCCAGGACTCCAGGATCATGCCCTGGGCCAAAGGCAGGTGCCCAACCGCTGAGCCACGCAGGCATCCCTATAACATCTGATTTTAATTGATAGTCAGATAATAGTACTAACTAGCAGACATTGAGAAGTAATTATGAAGTGTTGTTACAGCAGATGCTTTTAAGAAATTTTGGTGTTAAAAAAAATAAAAAATAAAAAAATAAAAAAAAAAGAAATTTTGGTGTTTTATTTTTTTTTCCCTCTCTGAACTTTTGTACTTAAAACTGAAATCTTTTCTCATTCATTTTCATGAGGATAAGTAAAGCAAAATTTAACAGCATTTAATTTAATGAATGAGGACAGACTCTTGTTTTAAATGGTTTTTCCAAAGGTCTGTGATTCTGCTGCTTCTGGAGCATTTTACTTTCTTGCCTGCAGTATCTTTGTCCCAAAATAAATATTGTGTCTGTTTATATACCATCCACAATTTGGCAGGGTTTAGAGGACTCCTTGATGTTAGCTTTGAGAAATCCCTATTCAAGCTCAACCAGTTCCTTCTCTTCCTCAGACAGCCCAGTACTCCAAATAAAAGATAGCTGTGGTAAAGCTTTGGAATGTGGTTTTCCCCAAGAGAATTTGAGACTTTACAACTAGTTTGTCAGATCTAGATTTTAAATATTTCTACTCAACTAAAATATGAAGTATATTTTCCAGCATTTAGTTATTGGCAATTTAGTGCATTGGAGTGTTTTTTGTTTGTTTTAAAGCAGACATATTTATTATTTTTTTCATCATAATAAGTATACTCTTTCATAGAGAGTTGACTGACTTCGTGCATAAACAAGATGGCTTAAAAATTAGTACCTTCTAGTTAGTTACATTAATTTGCATATATGTAAATATGCCACCAAAGTATTTGAAGATTGTGTGTTCTCTTTTTCCCTTCTCTTGAATTGTATTATTTGCCTGGATTTACCTTTTCATGTAAAGGTAAACTTTTAGTCTTGGATTTATCTGAATTATGCATTCCAAGTTAAAGAAGACAGAAATAATATGTCTGAGAGGAACATCCTTAATTCTACCTCTCCTTCCTTCTACTTCTTACTCCAGTATTTTTTAATGATTAATTCAAACAGCTCAAGGAAGGCAGCCCCAGTGGCGCAGTGGTTTGGCGCTGCCTGCAGCCTGGGGTGTGATCCTGGGGACCCAGGATCGAGTCCCACATCCGGCTCCCTGCATGGAGCCTGCTTCTCCCTCTGCCTGTGTCTCTGCCTCTTTCTCCCTGTGAATAAATAAATAAAATCTTAAAAACAAAACAAAACAAAAAAACAGCTCAAGGATAAAGACTGCTGAAATGTTAATCAACTAAAGAAATTAATTTTGGAGTAGGACTGCTATATCCTAATTTCACTGCTTCCCATTTTCCCTTGTAATGGATTTTTTCAGTTAGTATTTAGATGTGTGTGTGTGTGTGTGTGTGTGTGTGTGTGTGTGTGTATGTATATTATATATATAAACTAACAGGTGCCTGGGTAGCACAATTGTGAAAGCATCTGACTCTTGGTTTTGGCTCAGGTCCTGATTTCTGGGTCTTGAGATTGAGTCCCGAGTCGGGCTCCATGTGCAGCACAGAGTTGGCTGAGGACTCTCTTCTCCCTTTGCCCCCCGCCCCCCCCACACACACTTGAGTGTGCACGCACACTCGCACTCTCTCTAAAATAAGTAAATCTTTATACACATACACATATCGTCAGTGGTGTAACCACCACCACCACAATCAAGATATAGAACATTTCCATAGCCTCACAGTTTTCCCAGGGCCTTTTGCAGTCCTCTCAATTCCCTAATCCAGGCAACCACTGATCTGCTATCAACTATAATTTTGTCTTTTCTAAAATTTCTTGTAAACAAAGTCATATAGTATATAGACTTTTATGTCTAGGTACCACTTTGTAACATGCTTTTGGTTTTTTTTGTTTTTTTTTTGTAACATGCTTTTGAAATACATCCATGTTGTGTGTATAGTAGCCCACACAACATGTGGTATTCCATTATGTGGATATCTACATTTTGTTTAGCCATTTACCAGTTGTTAGCCATTGGGGTTATTTCCCCTTTTTTTGCGATTACGAACAATGCTGCTTTGAATGTTTACATGCAAGTCTTCTATGTGGACATATATTTCATTTCTTAGGTAGATACATAGGTCTCAGATTGCTAAGTCATCTCATGAGTGTAGTTTTTTAAGAAGTTGCCAAACTGTTCTCCAAACTGGCTGTACAATTTTGCATTCCCATTAGCTTATATGAGCGTTCCAGTCACTTTACATCTTTACCAACACTTTGTGCCATTAATCTTTTTCATTTTGCCACTTAAAGAGTATGTAGTGGTATCTCTTTGGTTTTAATTTGCATCTGTCTTAGTGACTTATGGTGTTGAGCATGTTTTATGTGCTCATTTGCCATTTGGATATCTTTGGTAAAGTGTCCATTCAAATCCTTTGTTTTTTGTATTAGGTTATTATTGAGATATAAGAGTTTTTTATGTTTTCTAATTCTAAGTTATAAGGTATTTTTGCAATTGAAGTTTTATTGTAAGTCAGATTTAAAGTTGAAGTAGCCTTGACATTGTATGAAACATTTATTAGGGGATGCCTGGGTGGCTCAGTGATTGAGCGTCTGCCTTTGACTCAGGTCATGATCCTGGAGTCCTGGGATTGAGTCCCCCATCAGGCTTCCTTCTCCCTCTGCCTATGTCTCTGCCTCTCTCTCTTTCTCTCTGTATCTCATGAATAAATAAAATCTTTAAAAAAAAATCCATTTATTAGGAACTGAGAGGTTGCCTAGCTGGCTCAGTCAGTAGAGTGTGTGACTCTTGATCTCAAGGTTATAAGTTCAAGGTCCACATTGGAGGTAGAGATCACTCAAAAAAAAAAAAAATCTTCAGAGATGCGTGGGTGACTTGGTTGGTTAAGTATTTGGTTGGTTAAGTATCCGACTCTTGATTTCAGTTCAGATCATGATCTCAGAGTTGTGAGATCGAGCCCTGAATTGGGCTCTGCCCAGTACAGAGCCCATTTAAGGTTCTTTCTTTCCTTCTCCCTCTGTCCCACCCCACCTCACTCTCTGTTTCTCTCTCAAAAAATAAAAATAAAAAAATGAAATCTTTTTTTAAAAAAACTATTTCTTAGAAATACACAGATTCTGTCAAAGCTACTCTAACGTAGATGTGATTTTGGAATCCTCCTATTGTGCCTCTATTAATGCTGCTTAGCTCAATTGTAAGCTTTAATGCTGCTTTGCTCATAATGTTGATAACTTTTTTTAAGATTTTACTTATTTTTTTTTTAAGATTTTATGTATTTCTTCGTGAGAGACACAGAGAGAGAGAGGCAGACACAGGCAGAGGGAGAAGCAGGCTGCATGCAGGGAGCCCAATGTGGGACTCGATCCTGGGACTCCCAGGATCAGGCCCTGGGCCGAAGGTGGTGCTAAATCACTGAGCCACCTGGGCTGCCCAAGATTTTATTTTAAAGTAATCTCCAAACCCAACATGGGTCTCAAATTTCAAATCTCAAACCTGAGATCAAGTCACATGTTCTACCGACTGAAACAGCTAGGCACCCCCTATTAATGTTGATAAAATTGATGATAGTATCTTTAAGAGTTGTTGTATGTAGCCTTTTGTTTATTTGTTTTTATTGTGGTAAAATAACATAAAATTTACCATTTTAACTGTTTTCAGCCGTGCATTTCATTACTACCAGGTATATTCACATTTTTGCTTACCTATCACTTCGATCCATCTCCAGAATTTTTGTCATTTTCCCAAACTAAAACTCTATACCCATTATATGTTAACTCTCCACTCCCCCCCACTCCTAGCCCCTGGCCCCAGCCACCATCATTCTACATTTAGTCTTTATGAATTTGATTACTCTAGGTACCTTATAAAATGGAATCATACATTATTTATCTGTCCTGTTGTGACTAACTTATTGCACTTAAAGGTTCATCTGTGTTGTTTCAGTGCAGTGGGATTTTTAAAAAGATTTTACTTATTTGAGAGAGTGTGAGCACACCTGCTAGCGTGAGCAGGGGGAGGGGCAGATGAAAAGGGAAAAACAGACACTCCCCTGAGCAGGGAGTGTGAGACAGCGCTCTCGTCCAGGACCCTGAGATCATGACCTGAGCCTAAGGCACACATTGTATTTACTGAGCAACCCAGGTGCCCCAATGCGGTTGTTGTTGTGTTTTTTTTTTTTCTTTTTTTAAGATTTTATTTATTCATGAGAGACAGAGAGAGAGAAAGGCAAAGTTTTTTTTTTTTTTAAATTTCTATTTTTTTATGATAGTCACACAGAGAGCGAGAGAGAGGCAGAGACACAGGCAAAGGGAGAAGCAGGCTCCATGCACCGGGAGCCTGATGTGGGATTCGATCCTGGGTCTCCAGGATCGCACCCTGAGCCAAAGGCAGGCGCCAAACCTCTGCGCCACCCAAAGTTTTTTTTTTTAAGATTTTATTTATTTATTCATAGAGAGAGAGAGAGAGAGAGAGGCAGAGACACAGGCAGAGGGAGAAGCAGGCATCATACAGAGAGCCTGACGTGGGACTCGATCCAGGGTCTCCAGGATCACGCCCTGGGCTGCAGGCGGCGCTAAACTGCTGCGCCACCAGGGCTGCCCAATGCAGTGTTTTAAAATAACTTTTTTCCGGGACACCTGGCTGGCTCAATAGGTAGAGCATATGACTCTTGATCTTAGGGTTTTGAGTCCCACGTTGGCTGTAGAAATTACATAAAAATAAATCTTTAAAAATAAAATAACTTTTTTCCATGGGCAGCCCGGGTGGCTCAGCGGTTTAGCGCAGCCTTTGGCCCAGGGTGTGATCCTAGAGACTCGGGATCGAGTCCCACATCAGGCTCCCTGCATGGAGCCTGCTTCTCCCTCTGCCTGTGTCTCTGCTTCTCTCTTTCTCTTTCTCTCTCTCTCTGTCTCTGTCTCTCATGAATAAATAAATAAAAATCTTTTTTTTTTTTAAATTTTTATTTATTTATGACAGTCACAGAGAGAGAGAGAGAGGCAGAGACACAGGCAGAGGGAGAAGCAGGCTCCACGTACCGGGAGCCCGACGTGGGACTCGATCCCAGGTCTCCAGGATCGTGCCCTGGGCCAAAGGCAGGTGCCAAACCGCTGCGCCACCCAGGGATCCCAATAAATAAAAATCTTAAAAAAAAAATAAACTTTCTCCTGACAAAAGAAATAGGGAAAATTTGGAAAATAAACTTTTAGAAAAGATATGAAAATCATCAATAATGTACCACTTACAAAGTCATTGTTAAGTCACGTAGGAAATGTTGGGGTTCGAAGCAAACAGCCAACAAAGAATTCTTGAAACTTCTTCAGTGAAGAAAGGTGGTTTGTTTGTTTGTTTGTTTTGTTTAAGATTCTATCCATTTATTACATCTTTAAAAAGATTTTATCCATTTATATCCCTGTGGGGAGCCCGCTTCCCCCTCTATGTCTCTGCCTCTCTCTGTGTGTCTTTCATAAATAAATGAAATAAATAAATGTTTTTTAAAAAAAATCTGACTGGGATCCCTGGGTGGCGCAGCGGTTTGGCGCCTGCCTTTGGCCCAGGGCGCGATCCTGGAGATCCGGGATCGAATCCCACGTTGGGCTCCCGGTGCATGGAGCCTGCTTCTCCCTCTGCCTGTGTCTCTGCCTCTCTCTCTCACTGTGTTCCTATCATAAATAAATAAAAATTTAAAAAAAATAAATAAATAAAAAAAATCTGACTTTACGATGGGGATCCCTGGGTGGCGCAGCGGTTTAGCGCCTGCCTGTGGCCCAGGGCGCGATCCTGGAGACCCGGGATCGAATCCCATGTCGGGCTCCCGGTGCATGGGGCCTGCTTCTCCCTCTGCCTATGTCTCTGCCTCTCTCTCTCTCTCACTGTATGCCTATCATAAATTTTAAAAATTTAAAAAAAAAAACTCTAAAAAAAAATAATAATCTGACTTTATGAAAAAAAACGATGTATCATCTTTTTTTTTTTAAGTTTTATTTATTTAAGTAATCTCTACACCCATGTGGGGCTCAAGCTCACAACCCCAAGATCAGCAGTCAAACTGAACCAGCTAGGTGCCCTTGTTTCTTTTTGATCTCACTGTTATTAACTATGAAGGAATAGAAAAATTAAAAATAAGTAGATACCCTTGTATAAGAAAGAAGCAACAAAATGATTATCAGTGTTAATTTTTAGAATAAAAGGATGGGAAATGTGGGCATTGATGTATTTAGTGAGTACACATGGTGTCCATCTATCTAGGAAACCTTTGCAAAGTAATCTAGGAAACAATAGTCATACTGTATAGTTGGTGATCATGAAAACTCTTTCTCACTGCTACAGAACACCAAGTATGCTAGTAAAGACATTCTGGTAGGGCAGAAAGTTTATAACTACCTCTGAATGGATGGGATTCCCTTTGCTACTGTGTACTTTTATATTTCCTCATTTAAGAATTAGAATAAGGGCAGCCCTGGTGGCACAGCGGTTTAGCGCCGCCTTCAGCCCAGGGTGTGATCCTGGAGACCCAGGATCAAGTCCCACATCGGGCTCCCTGCATGGAGCCTGCTTCTCCCTTGGCCTGTGTCTCTGCCTCTCTGCCTCCCTCCCTCTCTCGCTCATGAATCAGTAAATAAAATATTAAAAAAAAAAGAATTAGAATAATAGCTGAGCAATATTCCGTTGCATATATATGCCACATCTTTTTTATCCATTCATCAGTTGATGGACAGTTGGGCTGTTTCCATAACTTGGGTATGGTAGATCATACTGCTGTAAACATCAGGGTGCATGTTTCCCTTCAAATTAGTATTTTTGTGTTCTTTGGGTAAATACTTAGTAGTGCAGTTGCTGGATTTTAGAGTAGTTATACTTTTAATTTTTTGAAGAACCTACATACTGTTTTCCGGAGTGGCTGTACAAATTTGCATTCCAACCAGCAGTGCAAGAGGATTCCCCTTTCCCCACAGCCTCCCCAACACCTGTTGTTTCTTGTTAGTGATTTTAGCAGAGGGGAAGTGAATGGGAGGATGGATTAAATTGGCAATGAGGATTAAATAGTGCATTTGTTGTGATGAGAACCAGGTGTTGTATGGAAGTGTGTACACCGTAAACTAATAGTACATTGTATGTTAATTGAAATTTAAATTAAAGCTTAAAAAAAGAATTGGAATAATAATAGCAGTTATGTAGCACTGGCTTTATATGTCAGATGCTGTTTTATTTTAAAGATTTTTATTTATTTATTTATTTATTTATTTATTTATTTATTTATTTATTTATTTATTTATTTATTTATTTATGAGGGACACAGAGAGAGGCAGAGACATAAGCAGAAGGAGAGGCAGGCTTCTTGCAGGGAGCCGGACGCAGGACTCGATTCCTGGACCTGAGGATCACACCCTGAGCCAAAGGCAGATGCTCAACAGCTGAGCCACCCAGGTGTCCCCCATATGCTGTTTTAATTGATACATAGATAACATACACTGATATAGTTGTATAATTTCCATTTTACTGGTAAAAAAAATTTGTGAATTTTTAAAAAAGATTTTATTTATTAATCATGAGAGACACAGAGAGAGATGCAGACACACAGGCAGAGGGAGAAGCAGGCCCCATGCAGGGAGCCTGGTGCGGGACTTGATCCCTGGCCCCCAGGATCATACCATGAGCCAAAGGCAGATGCTCAACAGCTGAGCCACCAAGCGTCCCATAAATTTTGTAAATTTTAATACTCTTTAGCTTGAGCAGGCTTAGAGACTTGACTTCTTTGATAACACTTCTTGGATACTTTGTTTTCTACAGAGGATTAGAAGCCCTGGGCTGGATAACAAGTTCTTCACTTTACAGACAGTGCTATGGTAGGGAGTTTAATTATTGTTACCTTCTTTTATGAAAGTATACAATGTACATATTTGAAAATTATCTGTCATAACCTTTTTTCAGTTTAGAGTGGGTCCTCTCAAACTGATGTATATTTAGGAACCAAAATTTTAAAATAATACTTAAAATGGGCCTCTGTTGGTTAAACTGTGCTTTTAGTACTCTGGTGCTGTGCTATCCTGTGTGGCCTAAGAAGGAAAGGGCCAGGTCGGGGACGTTTGACAAGTTGTTTTTGTGAGTGAAAACCCTTTTTCCACATATACAGCCAATACTGAGCCCGATTGTGTTTTAAAACTTCAAATGTGAAGGCACGTTAATCTTCAGGTTAAAACAAAAGGATAGCTTAGAACATGCAAAATCAACATTTCCGTTAGGAGAATTTAGATGTTTTTCAAGCAAATAAAATGTTCTGCTTATGTTAAATGTTAGTTTTTAATAAGTATCTGACTTCACAGAATATTGCTTTAAATAATGCCCTTTTAGAGAATCCTCCAAATTTTTTAGGGTGTTGTTTATTCATGCTAGCAGCTTTTCAGTCCTGGCTTGCCATTTGCTATCCAGAACATCTCTGGGCCATTTTAAAAGTTGAAATAAAATTCACATAAAATATATTTTTAATATATTCACTATGTGCATCCTCCACCACCATCTAATTCCAGAACATTTTCAGAACTTTAGACCATTTTATTTTTATTCTTTTTTAAAAGATTTATTTATTTGAGAGAGAGAGTGAGCTCACATGCATGCCTGCTTGTGAGTGGGGGATGGGGCAAAGGGAAAGAATCTTCAAGCAGATTCCTCACTAAGCATAGAGTCGGACTTGGGGCTGGTGGGGCTCAATCTCATGACTGATGAGATCCTGCATGACCTGAGCTGAAACCAAGAGTTGGACGCTTAACTGGGTGAACCACACAGGTGCCCCAGAAATTTAGACATTTTGAAAATCTGCAGACCAATTTTTATGGTGATCACCACTAGGCCACCACTAGGCTCTGTGGTAGATTATTGACATTATCACTGATTCTCTTGACCTTGCACCATATAGTGAAGTCTTTTACTTGATTTTGGAAGACATTTGGTGATAGCCTGATTTTATCAGTTTAGGAACCTGGGGCCCAGAGAGGGCAAATAAATCTTCAGAAGTCAAGTAATCTGTTTCCTAGGTAGAGCCAGGATCCAGACCCAGATCTTTTTTACCCCAGAATCTGTGTTGTTTGCAACATACCACACTGCTGCTAATAAATAATCATTAGGTAAGTTGCCAGAAACTCCACATCCTGCTTTCTAAAGCCTTAAATTTTTTTTTCTAAAGCCTTAAATTAAGTAGTTTTAGCCCATTAAGTTACTCTCTCCATTACTCTGAATAACCACTAATATTTTAAGTTTTTTTTTTTTTTTTTTTTTTTTTTTTTTATGATAGTCACAGAGAGAGAGAGAGGCAGAGACATAGGCAGATGGAGAAGCAGGCTCCATGCACCGGGAACCTGACGTGGGATTCGATCCGGGTCTCCAGGATCGCGCCCTGGGCCAAAGGCAGGCGCTAAACCGCTGCGCCACCCAGGGATCCCACCACTAATATTTTAATGTGATCCCTTTAGACCTCATTTTGGTGGCTTCACAACAACCTTTAACCTTCATCTTTTTCTTTTTAATAATTTGACTTGGCTTGTTTTTTTTGTTTGTTTTAGATTTTTTTATTCATTCATGCGAGACACAGAGGGAGAGAGGCAGAGACCTAGGCAGAGAGAGAAGCAGGTTCCATGCAGGGAGCCCGATGTGGGGCTCAGTCCTGGAACTCCAGGATCACTCCCTGTGCCGAAGGCAGGCACTCAACCACTGAGCCACCCAGGCGTCCCTTGACTTGTTTTTCTAGCTTATAGTGCGAATGATGTTCATGATGGACAATTGTGCTGCTAGACAACTAAACATAATTCTTCTGTATTAATAGTATAATTTAGTAAAAGTTCCAGTATTTAAAAAAATAATTCCCACAGAGTTGACTTGGGAGTGGATTACAATAAACAGCATCTACCTCTTTCTCTTTTTTCTCTTTTCTTTTTTTTTTTTTTTTTGGTCTTAAGAAGCAAAGAATTCTGTCATTTAATTTTATAAGCTTTTCACTTGAAATTGTACCACCTTGGTCAGAACATTCCAGGACTCTCTTAAATATTCATTTGTTTATTTTGAATCATAGAATGAAGATGGCACAACTAGTAAGCTATTTGGGGGGCAGGTGGAGGTATTCATATGTACATTTTAGTCATACAAAGAGTTTATGATATTTATTCTGGGCACTGTAGATTTAAGCATCAAATTGACTGTCCAGTCTCTGTATATTCTTTAGGGAAATAGTCTAATTTCACACTGTCTGAAATACTTAGAAAACATTAATAATGAAGTTTATTAATGCCACTGTGGTTTAAGTGAACATATAAAGTCAGGAGTTCTAGGTGCTAACTTCTGCCACCTAACTTTGTGACCTTCTACAAGTGAATTATTTAATATCTCCTACTTTATTTACTTATTTATGTAATCTCTGTACCCAATGTGGAGTTTGAACCTAGGACTCCCAAGATCAGGAGTCGCATGCCCTACTGAGTAAGCCAGCTGGTCACCCCAGGATCTCTCACTTTTAATTTCTTTTATTAAAAAATGAGCAAAGGACTTAAATAGACATTTCTCCAAAGATGAAATAGCCAATAAGCACATGAAAGATACTCAACATCACTAATCATTAGGGAAATGCAACTACAATGAAAGATACTACCTTATACCCATTAGCATGGCTACTAGCCAAAAAACAGAAAAGGGGGTCACCTAGGTGGCTTAGTCATTAGGGCGTCTGCCTTCAAGTGTGTTCAGTCCCGGGGGCAGGCCCACAAAAGCAGGCTTCCTGCTCAGTAGGGAATCTGCTTCTTCCTCCCCTTCCTCCTGACCCTTCTCTCTCTCTCTCTCTCTCTCTCTATCTCTCATAAAATTAAAAAGAAAAAAAAAATTTTAAACTCTTAAAAAAAAAAAAGCCAGGAAAGGTGTTGATGAGGATAAGAAACTGGAACCCTTGTGCAGCACTGGTGGGAGTGCTAAAAAAGTACAACCGCTGTGGAAAACAATATGGCGATTCCTTAAAAAATTACCAACAGGATTACCATATGATCCAGCAATTCCGCTTCTGGCTACTCAAAAACCTCTGTGTGTGTGTGTGACTATCATAAATTTAAAAAATAAATAAATAAATAAAAAAGAATGGGGAGGAGCATGTGGCTAAAGGAAGAGGAGTCAGAACCAAGTATCTTCTTTTTTTTTTTAAGATTTTATTTATTTATTCATAAGAGACAGAGGCAGAGACACAGACAGAGGGAGAAGCAGGCTCCATGCAGGGAGCCCGATGTGGGACTCAATCTTGGGACTGTGGGGATCACTCCCTGAGCTAAAGGCAGACACTCAACCGCTGAGCCACCCAGGCATCTCAGAACCAAGTATCTCCTAAAGGAATAGACTGCAGAAATGATTACAACTGAAAGACAGAGTGTGTACTTCATTAGCAGAATATCTTGTCTTCATTGGTGTGTGTGCCATCCCAGTATTAATGCATATCTGCTGGTTCATTGGTAAGAACAATTTTTCAGTTCTCTCAAAAAAGAGGCTTTTTTTCCCTTGCAAAGAAATCACTATGTAGAACATTGGTGGGAAAGTGTGTGCAAACAGTGTTTCTGTGGTGCTCTCTATGTTTCATAAGTTTTTTTTTTTTTTTTAAGATTGATTGATTGATTGATTGATTGATTTGAGACAGAGAGAGAATGAGAGAGTGAGAGCGGCAGAGACACAGGCAGAGGGAGAAGCAGGCTCCGTGCACAGAGCTCGACATGGGTCGATCCTGGATCTCCAGGATCATGCCCTGGGCTGAAGGCGGCGCTAAACCACTGAGCCAATTATCTTAACTAATTTTTACTATCAATCATGTATGAAAAAGGTATTATTTAGCCCTGATTTTATATGAAAAGAATGGGAGGCTTATTAGCAAATTTAAATAATAATTTGTCTCAGACACACTGATAGAGCTAGAATTTAAACCAAGGTTTGATCTGACTCCAAAGCACATTTTTTCACTCTTCCTGTACTGTCTTGGGGCTAAGAATAGTGATAATATGCCTTTTCTTTTGAAAGTAATTACAGTTGGGGCACCTGACTGGCTCAGTCAGAAGAGCATGTTGCTCTTGATCTTGAGGTTGTGCTTGAACTAGTCCCACATTGGACGTAGAGCTTATTTTAAAAAAATACATTAATTTATTTAAAAAAAATAATAAAAATGATTATAGTTGATTTTCATTATTTAGTAGTTACCTTGTATAAAATGGCTGCAGACCCTGAATTAGTGAGTACTGAACAGTTTCTTCCGGAGATGTTACAGTTAGGTTTCTGCAAGCCCCTGGTCACAACATTTTCCTCTGCCAACAAATACATAATCTTGTTTCATGTGTACTTCTGTTTAAGGACAACTTGTTTAATATATATTGTTGGTTCATTAACATTGAACAACAATAAAATGTTGACCACTAGATTATTTCTAATCTTTTGCCATCATAAAAAAAAAATGCCCTTATGGATGAGCATCCTTGTAATCAAATATTTTGTGTACATCTTTGATTAAATTTTAGGATATATTCATAGGCATGACATTGTTGAGTCCAAGGAAAATTCACAGTTACTGCCAAAAAATGCCTTCCCAGTATTGTTAACCAGTTCACACTCCCCCCTCTGACAATGTAGTAGAACTTTGGCTTTTCATCTCATAGACATTAAATTTTTTTATATTTGTTTAGAGATTGATATAGTTATCTTGTTTTAATTTAATAGGTGTTAGTGGAAATTTTTTTCATAGTTTTTAGACATTTTGTTTCAAACTTTTTTCATTTTAATTTTAAATTCTTTTTTTTTTTTTTTCAAGATTTTATTTATTTACTCATGAGAGACACACAGAGAGAGGTAGAGACATAGGCTGAGGGAGAAGCAGGCTCCCTGTGGGGAACCTTATGCAGGACTTAATCTCAGGGCCCCAGATCACCACCTGAGACAAAGGCAGACGCTACCCAGGTGCCCCTAAACCCATTTTTCTTAAATAGCCAGTTTTCTCATTGTCACTGGTTAAATAATATATCCTTTTACCCTTGATTTGAAATGTTGCCTTTTTCATTTATTAAAGACTTACATACTTGGGTTGTTTTTTTTTTTTAAGATTTTATTTGACAGCGTACAAACCGGGAACAGCAGGCAGAGGGAGAGGGGGAAGCAGTGTCCCTGCTGATCAGGGAGTCTGCCATGACTGTGACCACAGGGCTCAATCCCAGACCCTGGGATAATGACCCAAGCCAAGGCAAGTTACTTAACTGACTGAGCCACCCAGGCATCCCCTTGGTTTCATTTTTGATTATTTGTTTATTCCAGTATGTTTTTTTTCTGACAGCCATAGCACCAGTACAGGGGTACTGATTGCGTTACTACATGTTTTAATATCCTAAAGGGCAGAAAAATACTTTCTAATATTTTCATTCTTTTGTATGAACTGTAGACTTAATTCTCAAATTCCAGAAACATTATTTTGAGATTTCACTGGAATTTTATTAAAATAATTACTTTGGGGTAAATTGGCACTTGAAATCTTACTGTTACAGACTATCACATTTTGCTAGTTATTCAAATTGTTTGTTTTTCAAAAATTAGGTATTTTCTTCTTACAGAGTCTGCATGTTTCTTATAAAATTCATTCGTAGTAGTTGATACTTTTATTGATGTTCTAAAATATCCTTTTTTCCCTCTTATTTCCTAAAGAGTTATTTGTGTTATTAGAAAGTTGGTTTTTTGGGATGCCTGCGTGGCTCAGTGGTTGAGTGTCCACCTCTAGCCCAGGGCCTGATACTGGAGAGCTGGGATCGAGTCCCGCGAGTCCCGCATCGGGCTCCCAGCATGGAGCCTGCTTCTCCCTCTGCCTGTGCCTCTGCCTTTCTCTCTCTCTCTCTCTCTGTGTGTCTCTCATGAATAAATAAATAAAATCTTTAAAAAAAAAAAAAGAAAGTTGTTTTATGTATATTGTTTTTTATAACCAGCTGCCTTATTGAATTCACTAATTCATTTGGTTTTTCCATTGACTATTTTGGATTTTTCAGGTAGGTAATCTTCAGTCATATTTATACAAATTTGTTAGAATTACAGTCTTCAAAAGGAGGTTGGAAAGCTGATGGATTCAGACTTCCTACATTTATCATTGGTGCATTCCATTAACCTTAAGAGTTGAGTGAGTCCAACTTAAATATAAGAGATGAATATAATACTTAAAGCTCTTTTTTTTTTTTTTTTTTTATTCAGCTCTTTCTCCGTAAAGACTATTAACTGATATGGGAATCTCTTTTGAGTAGTAAGAGGTACATGTTTTTAAAATTACTGGTATACTCCTACCACCCTGTATGTAATACCCTATACAAAATAATAGGTAGTAATGTTTGTTGAATAGGTAGATCTTTTCAAATTGAAATTAGAGGGAAGCTGCAAGAAATCATTTCTAAATTCCAACTCTATTTCTGGTCTTTTTTTAAGATTTTATTTATTCATTCATGAGAGAGAGAGAGGCAGAGACACAGGCAGAGGGAGAAGCAGGCTCCATGCAGGGAATATGGGACTGGGTCGCAGGACCCCAGGATCACGCCCTGGGCCGAAGGGAGGTGCCCAACCACTGACCCACCCAGGCGTCCCTATTTCTGCTCTTCTAATAATCATTATTCAAATATTTACTGAGCACTTAAGGAGCTGGTCATTCCCTCTTACTATTTTTTCTAATAACCGAATTTCTAGATTAGAGTCACAAGTGTTTAAGCTCCAGCAATTGATTACAGAGAAGTGAAATATTCTTTCCAATTGAAATGGGTTTTTGACGGTGAAGTATCTGTTTCTGTTTTTGTTAATGGCTTTGACCCTTAGTGTCTATCTATATTGATTTTACGGCTCAGCACTCCTGTGCATGGGAATGTTGTTTGCAAATCTATTTTTCTATCTATTTTGAAATTATTTTCTTTAGAACCTCTCAGAAAAGACAGCTCTTTCTGCTCTTCTGTTGTGGCCTCAATTTCTATTCTCAGTGCAGCTACCTAGGAGCTAGAAACACTAAACTTCTATAAATATATAATATTGTAGAAGAAAGGGCAATTGAGGATGCCACTGCTTACTCCAAATTTAGATATTCTCAGAATAAGTAGACTCCAGACTCAGAGATAGAACTGTTTTTGTGCAGGTTGATAAATGAGAAGGTTGTGTTTTCTTATACCCTTTTTCTGACATTTACGTTTCAAAACACGGGTAACTAATTTTTACCTATTTAGGAAGTTTAGTCCATTTACTAAATGAAAGATATTTATCATCTCCCAGGCTCTGTGCTACAAAGATCTTGGTGTCTATGCGGGAAGAGAAGAATGAAGTTTTTACTGTCATGATTGAATCCTTTTTGCTTTGTACACCCTTTTGAGAATCTGATGAAAGTAGTGAACTTCTGTAGAAAAACGCACATGGATAGGCTCAAACAAACATGTAAATTTTTACATAGAATTCAAGATGTTTCTAGTCTTTTTGAAATTTAGCCATAAACCCAAGCTCCTGGAGGTTCTCTGAACTCCAGACTAAGAACTCCTACCTTAAATAAAAGCATTGCTAAAAGTTGTGAGTGACCTAAGATCCTGTAACACAATACTTAGATATCTGATGCATCCAACAAAGGGGAAGTTTCCTTGGGGGCCTATAACTTAACCTTTAGCCACTAAGTTCCTTAAACATTTTTCTCTCTCCACTGGCTATTCATAGCTGACTCTGCTAGGTTCTTTTCTTCTACCCAGCATATAAAAGTTGGATTTCCTGAGTTCTTCTTGGGCCTCCTTCTTTTCTTCTTCTTTTTTTTTTTTTTTTTTTTTTTTTGCTTGGGGAATCTCTTTCTCTCCTTTGAAGTTCAATACCACAGTATTATTGATGGCTGCCAGATTTTTTTTTTAAGATTGTATTTATTCATGAGAGACCCAGAGAGAGAGAGAGAAAGAGAGGGAGAGAGAGAGAGGCAGAGACACAAGCAGAGGGAGAAGCAGGTTCCATGCAGGGAGCCTGACATGGGACTCGATCCTGGGTCTTCAGCATCACACCCTGGGCTGAAGGCAGCGCTAAACTGCTGAGCCACCCAGGCTACCCAATGGCTTCCAGATTTGTATCATCAGCCCATATCTTCTCAAGAGTACTAGAATCCTATATGCAACTGTCTACTCAAAAATCTATTTACGTATCTTACAGATATCACCTGTGTAACAGAAAAACATTAATATAGATACTTTTATAATAGCTTTGTTGAAATAAAATTCATATACCATAAAACTTATGCTTTTAGAGTATAAATTCAGGGATTTTTAGTGTATTCACAGAGTTATGCAACCATTACTACTCTTTTTTTTTAAAAAATAATTTATTTATTCATGAGAGACACAGAGAGAGAGAGGCAGAGACACAGGCAGAGGGAGAAGCAGGCTCCATGCAGGGAGCCTGATGTGGGACTTGATCCCGGGTCTCCAGGATCACGCCCTGGGCTGAAGGCGGCCCTAAACCCCTGAGCCACTCGGGCTGCCCTCCATTACTACTCTTTAATTCCAAAACATTTTCATCGCCCCAGAAGGAAATACTGTACTGTTAGCAATCATTCATTCCCCTCTGCCCTCAGCCCCTGAGTTTTACCTACTACTCTCCTTTCTTGTTTCTCTCTGTATTTGCCTGTTCTGGACATTGAAAATAAATGGAATCATGTGGTATGTGGCCTTTTTTGGTTTCTTTTCACTTAGCATGATGTTTTCAAGATTTATCCACGTTCTAGCATATATCATTTACTTTATTTCTTTTTATGGTGAATAGTATTCCAGTATGTGGGTAGTAATGCCACAGTTGATAGCATATATATATGCTCTTGCTAAAGCTCTACTGCTACAGTGATGTGGTGTTTAAAGCTATCGAATGAGAAAATAAGGTGGTGATATGCATAATTTGGATTGAATATAATATCACACTTAACATTTAGAGCTTGATGTGACTAAAAATTATGTAATACTAACTTTTATCTTATTTTCAAAATAATACTTAACTTTCTCTGAAGTCTCACATTCTCTGATACTTTACTTTTGGAAAGATAAGCAGGCTATTTTGTTGTTTCTGTATGTGATTAGCTAAATTTGTTTTAATACTTCTGAAGGCCTTATAGAACACATTTTGTGTAAAATATGTAATTATCTTTGGACAAGGAGTTTAATCCCCAGGTCACATTCTAATAATTTTCTTTTCACAGTTGGAAATAAGGCATTATTTTCAGTGAAAGTTGTCTTAGTGTTTAAATGACATTATTAAATTACATTACAAAATGCCAAACTGTTAAGAGACAGGATTTTTATTTTCTTCATACTTTGAGGTTAGGTATTCATGAATGTATGAAGGTACCAAACATTTGAAGATCTACACATAAAACTTTATTTGAGGGATCCCTGGGTGGCGCAGCGGTTTGGCGCCTGCCTTTGGCCCAGGGCGCGATCCTGGAGACCCGGGATCGAATCCCACATCGGGCTCCCGGTGCATGGAGCCTGCTTCTTCCTCCGCCTGTGTCTCTGCCTCTCTCTCTCTCTCTGTGACTATCATAAATAAATAAAAATTAAAAAAAAAAACTTTATTTGAATGTGAATATCTAACTAAATCACCAGGATCATCTAAATATTATTTAACATTAGGATTCCAGGCACAGGCCTTGACTAAGAACTGTAGTCACTCTTTGTATCCATTTAGGAATTTCACAAAGCAGATCAGTGGTTTTCTTTGTCATGAGAGGATTTTTATAAAGAAGTAATGATGGGGCGGCACCTGGGTGGCTCAGTGGTTGAGCATCTGCCTTTGGCTCAGGTCGTGATCCGGGGGTCCTGGGATTGAGTCCTGCATCAGACACACCACAGGGACCCTTCTTCTCCCTCTGTCTGTGTCTCTGCCACTCTCTGTGTCTTTCATGAATAAACAAAAATAAAATCTTAAAAAAAAAAAAAAAAGATAATGAATGGGCTTTTTAAAAATTTAGGAATTTCATAAGGAAAATATTTTTGATTATCAAATTAATATGAATATACTTGATTCTAAATGATATTAATCACTGATGAAGAATATGTAACCTGATCATGAAGTTGACTTTTGCTGTTAAAATTGAAGAATTCTCTTCATGATTAGCATGAGAATTTGAAATAATGGAATATTTTGTAGGTGAAATGTTACACCTCACTCTGTGGCACCCTACTCCTGCTGAAAAGAGTAGGTAGAGATCTTGATTAGAAGATATGTTAAGTGGAGTTATATAGATAAGCAACGAAGAGAGGGGTATTGTTTTTAGGTTTTGTGAGTTGTTGAAAATGAGGTCGTCAGAGTCACTTGTTGGATGAGGTGCACATTTAGTAGTTTTAAATTCACAATGTGGAAGAGAATGAGCACTTATCAGAACAGAAGGAAATGTGTGGTTAAACGGTTTCATCTGTAACTGTAGACTATTTCCCTTGGTCCAAATGGGAGGAGAAATGGAACCTTATGTTTTGGGCTTTTTTCCCCATTATAAATAGAAATTAGTTCATTGTGGAGCCCTTACCAGGAAAAAAAGGTTGCATTTAGGAGTAGAGGAGAATGACAAAAATGTGTGTTAAGATGGCATAAATCCTGTAGGTTTTATGTTACAGGTGTCTCGTTGTAACTTTTTGAGCATATTTATAATTATCGACAGTCGATTATTCTTACTAAACCTCTCTAAAAACAAGATTACCTCAAGATTGTTGAAGAAACTGCTGAGTTGAATAAAGAAAAAGGGTGATGCTTCCAGCTTTTTCTCAAAATGAAGACTGTGTTAACCAATTTTATATAATTTCAGGTAATAAATACTAATTTTAGCTCACAGAAGCATTTAGATTATCCAAATAAAATATATTTGGTACAGACAAATAAAGAACCTTATTTATAAAGATATATTTGATAATATGGAGTCTTGAAGAGTCATGGAAGTCCTGCTTCCTTTGCGTCTAAAAAATCTTTTGTTGAGTCATTAAATGATAAATATCTATGCTGATTTTTATCCTGAAGCCCATGTTAAATGAGATAAAGGAGACCTAAAATAACAATTTTTTTCCCTAAAGTTACTGTTAGGATAGGAGAGTATTAGGATGAGGGGAGAGTATAAGAATTGTCATAAATTTCTTATATTTCTTATTGTAAAATAAAATATTCACATTAAGATGATAGTATTTGTACATTTCCTTCCTTGATAGATCCTTAATGGCTCTTGAGAACAGTTAGACTTCCAGGCACTATGGGAATTTGGTGATTGAAAATGAAACTCGCTTGAATTTAAAAAATAAACCTAAAGTGACTTTTGCTCTAGAATTACTTATTTATACTTACTTGGTAGATAATGGTATATATGCTGCCGAAGCAAGCACATTAATGGTAAATAAATATTATATCAGTTAAGTTTCTTTGGTTAAAAACAGTAGACATCAAGTATGGCCAACCACCAATAGGAAAAAAAGAAAAAGAAAAAAAGCAGCATTACTTCACGGGAAGCTATGAGATAGCTATAGAACTGAAGGGAAGTATGAAGAGCCTGACCCTGGGTAGCTCCAGAGATCCAAATACAGGGAAACTCTTTAGGGGGTGTGCGCTCTCTTTAGGGGCTAGTAAATTCCATTTGTTTTCAGTCCTTTTATCTTTTAACCCAAAGTTCAGAAATCAAGGCAAAATACTTGATTGTCCTAGCTTTAACTGGAGGAGCAATGATATCTATTTCTTTTTTTTTTTTTTTTTTTTTATTTATGATAGTCACAGAGACAGAGAGAGAGAGAGAGGCAGAGACACAGGCAGAGGGAGAAGGCAGGCTCCATGCACCGGGAACCTGATGTGGGATTCGATCCGGGGTCTCCAGGATCGCGCCCTGGGCCAAAGGCCGGCGCCAAACCGCTGCGCCACCCAGGGATCCCAGTGATATCTATTTCAAGTTATCATTTTACTACAGCTTTTACAATATCTGTGTAACTTTGTTTTATTTTTTTTTTAAGATTTTTATTTATTTATTCATGAGAGGCACAGAGAGAGGGAGAAGCAGGCTCCATGCAAGGAGCCTGACGTGGGGTTCGATCCTAGAACCCCAGGATCGCACCCTGGGCCAAAGGCAGGTGCTTAACTGCTGAGCCACCCAGGGATCCCGTAACTTTGTTTTAAAAACAATTTGAAAGAATTTGTGATTAGAAATAAAGTACTGGTAAACCAGATTAACTTAATTTATATTTGGTCAGAGGCCCTGGTTTATATACTTTCCTACACTTTTTTAAAGAATGTATTTATTTATTTTAGAGAGAGCATGAGCAGGGGTGGGGAGGCAGAAGGAGAGAGAGAATCCCAGGCAGCTTCCCTGCTGAGCCGGGAGCCTGATGCAGGGCTCTGTCCCATGACCCGGAGATCGTGACCTGAGCTGAATAAGCCACACATATGCCCCTACAATTCTTAATTTTATAATTATGTTCATTTTTCCCCCCTAAGAAAGCCACAGGTTTTCTTAGTAAGCTTATTCTTCATTTTTTGTGTGTGTGATGGCTTATCATTGGTTTTCATCCTTCTTTTCTGTGTCTTAGGTGTATTTGAAGGCTCCCATGATTCTGAATGGAGTCTGTGTTATCTGGAAAGGCTGGATTGATCTCCAGAGACTGGATGGTATGGGCTGCCTGGAGTTTGATGAGGAACGAGCCCAGGTAGGGTGATGTCAGGATCTACTGAGCATGGTCTCTTTCTAATCTTGCCTTCATCCGTGCATCTATTTTACCCCGTCCTTAAGAGTAAGTATAAAAAGTCTCATGTTCAAGTGGTATTGAGGAATCCTGGAATCCCATTCTGGTTCTAGTTTGGGGAAAGTTTTTCTTTCAGTGGTTCTAAATTTGATGGGACTATTCTTGTCTGCTCAGGGAGGCACTTCAAAGTCCAGTAAATGGTTCTGTTTAACATTTGTTCTTGATCTTCAGAACATTATCATGGGGTTCAGAGTTCAGAACCAGTTCAGAATAAAATGTAGCATTTCTGGAATGTATCGGTGAGGAGTTTGGCAAATCCTCTCCCAGAAAGCAGTGATTAAACTGGACAAAATTGTTTAAAAAAAATTAAGGTCTCCGGAAATTTACTAAAGGCCATACATTGAGAGGTGTTTATTCATACAAAGCTATTGAATTTCGGTAAGGACCTGATAGTCTGTGGCATTTTAGTCAGTAGGACTTCCATCCCTTCCCTCAGCTCTGGTGCCTCAGGTTAGGCAAGCAGGAAAAGCCATGGAGACTGGCAGTTCTACTGTCCTATCAGAGGGAGCTGACTTTATTTAGAATGGTGCTTGAAAAAATTCATACCCAGGGATGTTATGTTCCCGGCAAATGCTCCAGAAAGGCAAATGATGCAGGAACCAATGAAGTGGCAGATTAGCCAGATACTTATCAGAGAGATATAGGGAAACAGGTCACTAATGTGGGCCCTATTAAAATCACACATACTTCTTATGGTCCAGAAGACTATGTGCATGTGTAAGGCTGTACCTGCTCAAGCGAGAACAAAGAAGGCCCTTTCAGGCTACTAGTGTACACAGAGTAGAATGATAAATTCCTCGTACTTTGAAAGTATTCAAGCTGCACACAGATCCAATAACAAAAGACAGAAGCCTGCTAGCTCCAGGTGTTTAAGTGAAACCCCTGAACAGGCATTGGCTGGCCATTAAGTTATGTTGACCCAGGGCAACCCCCTAGAAAGCTAGGCCTAACCACAAAACAAAACTAGGCAGTGACCCCAGAGGCTGCACATTGCTGGGGAAACAAATTCTACAGAATTAGTCCAGGTTAAAAAAAAAAAAAAAAAAAGTCTAGGTAAGTCATTTTTTTTAAAATTTTTTTTAATTCTTATTTATTTATGATAGTCACAGAGAGAGAGAGAGAGAGAGAGGCAGAGACACAGGCAGAGGGAGAAGCAGGCTCCATGCACTGGGAGGCCGACATGGGATTCGATCCCGGGTCTCCAGGATCGCGCCCTGGGCCAAAGGCAGGCACTAAACCGCTGCGCCACCCAGGGATCCCTAGGTAAGTCATTAAATAGAAAGATTAGAAACAGCAACAACACAGCAGAGGCAGGAGTCAGAGTTACTACAGAGACAGGAGTTCAGAGTTACTACAGAGGCAGAATTACTACAGAGGCAGGAGTTCAGAGTTACTACAAAATATTGTCTAAAATCTCCCGTTTTCAACCAAAAATGTAGACATGGAAATATTACTGATGTTCAGGGGGAAAGCAGCCAATAGAAACTTTGAAGGAGCTCCCCAGTGTTGGTTCTTAGTGACAAAGGCTTAAAAGCAGTTATTTATTAGTACATTCAAAGAATTAAAGGAAGATTCTTCCTTTAAATAATTAATGGAAAATTGTAATGACAATGACTTATCAAATGGAGAATATCAACAAAGATCACTCAACAGCAGATTTGAACTGGCAGAAGAAAGAAGTAGTGAATTTGAACATAGATTTTTTAGAAATTATCCAGTCTGAAGAACAGAAAGAAAAACAAAATAATCTCAGAGACCTATGGAATAGCAACACGCATACCAGATATGTACATGTAGTGGAAGTTTCAGAAGAAGGGAGAAAGAGGGAGAAAGTTTTAAGAAATAATAACTGATGAAAACTTCCAAATTGATTGAAAATATTCATCTCCATCTCCCAGAAGTTCAGTGAACTTCAGGAAGTAAAAATGAAGAAATCTACACCTAGACGCATCACAGTCAAATTTTGAAAAACAAAGAATCTCAAAAGCAATAAAAAGGACTCATCGCATGCAAGGGAGCCAGAGTAAGATTAACAGCTGACTTGTCTTTTGAAATTGTGGAAGCCAGAAGGTAGTGGGATGAAAATGACACTCAAAATGCTAAATGAACTTAGTAAAAATATCCAGTCATTAGTAGGTATTGATTTCCCTCGATTGTTCTATAATAATCCCCTTAATAAAGTTAAAATAATGACAAGAATAAAAAAGAGCTCTTTTGTTGTTGTCTCTTCCTCTGCTCTCCATATATGGAAATGTGAGAAAATTCTTATCAAGACATCAAAACCCAAAACTTTCCTAATAAAAAAAAAAAATTCAAAATTAAAGTTCTTGAGGCACCAGACTAGCTGGTAGAACAGGCAGCTCTTGATCTTGAGGTCATGAGTTCAAGCCCCATGTTGGATATAGAGACTACTTTTAAAATGAATGAATGAATGAATAAATGAATAAATATGTACATCTGTACGTATGTACCAAAATTAAAATTCCTTTTTTTTTTTTTAAGGATTTTATTTATTTATTCATGAGAGACACAGAGAAAGAGAGAGGGGCAGAGACACAGGCAGAGGAAGAAGCAGGCTCCATGCAGGAAGCCCAATGTGGAACCCGAGCCCGGGACTCCGGGATCATGCTGTGAGCCAAAGGCCGATGCTCAACCACTGAGTCACCCAGGCATCCCCAAAATTAAAATTCTTAAGAAAGAATCCCTGCTACCTTGATTTCCATGGGGATAAGGAGCCACTAACTTTTTTCAGAAAAACAGTAAATAATCCCCAGTTTAGGAGGCTGTTTCTGTAAAAAGTGATAACAGCAGATTAAATTTACATGTAAAATATCAGATTTATTGATTTCTAAAACTGAAACATTTTATTAAAATGATAAAGTTTTACGTTTAACCCACAGAATTTTCCATACCTAGAATTTTATTTTTCTTTTTTTTTTTTTTTTTTTTAATTTTTATTTATTCATGAGAGACAGAGGTGGGGAGAGAGAGAGAGGCAGAGACACAGGCAGAGGGAAAAGCAGGCTCCATGAAGGAGCCTGACGTGGGACTCTATCCCAGGATCACACCCTGGGCTGAAGGCGGCACTAAACCACTGAGCCACCCAGCCTGCCCCATACTTAGAATTTTCTAAGTCTTGTTGCCCCAGGCTATAAATCGAGCTTTATCACTACAAAGTTAGTACCACCTTTGGTGATAGTAAACTAATACAATAATAGGTCTCACATAATAAAGCAGGGGACTCCAAAATGAGGTCCTAAGAGTGGGGTCCTGATAGGATAGGGTTAGTGTCCTGACAAGAAGAGATGCTTAAGAGAACTTGCTCATTCTCTCTCTCTCTCTCTCTTTCTTTTTCTCCTGTATGAGGACTGTATTCTCAGATGCTGAGAATACCTGAGGTGTATCTGCTGAGTATACCTCAGATGCTGAGGTATCTGGTACGTGGTAAACTAAGAGATAAATAGTATGATCACAGTTCCATTTTAATTAAGTTTGTGGGTATTTCAGCTGAAGTAGTTTCACCACTATTGTCTTTATGCCTTTATTCAGAGTACTTTTGACAAATGTTAGCAAGAATGTGGAACAACAGTTGATGTGTTGGTATGTAAAATTGACACATTTGGAAAATTGGCAATACATACTAAAACTGCAAATTACATACGCCTGTGATCCAGCAATTCTCGTCTAAGTCATGATATGCAAAGGGAATAAACACATATATTCCTCAAGAGATATATACTGGGCATTTGTAGCAATATCATTAGTAAATAGCCAGAAACTGCAAACTGCTTAAATGCCAATTAGCAGTAGAATGAATAAATTGCTCATTCACACAAAGAAATACAGTGATAATGAAAAACTACAAAAGAAACCTACAAACTAGCACACCAATATGGATGGACTTCACAAATATATTGGACCCAAAAAGCACATGCTGTATGAATCCATTCTTCTGAAAGTACAGAAGTAGCCAAGACTTCATTATTTTTAGAAATAAGGATAATGGTTTATCCTTGATGGAGGAGGGTAGGTGCTGGAATGGAACAGAAGGAAATTCGTGAGATACTGTTACTGTTCTGGTTCTTCCTATGGATTCTAGTTCCAAAGAAAGTTCGGTTGTGGAAATTCATCAGGCTGTAATTTAGGACAGTGTGCCTGGTAAAATTCAGGTGTGAACCACATAATATATTTTAAGTTTTTCTAGAAGCCACATTAAAAAAAATTAAAAGAAGCAATTATATTTAATTTTTATATAATATTTTGTTTAACCCAGTATATCCAAAATATCATACTTGGACATAAAATTAATATAAAAATTAACTGTTCTAGCTCACATTTTTTTCTTTACAAGTACTTGAAATCTCATGTTTATTGTCCATGTACAGACGCAGACTAGCTGTTCTTTTTTCTTTTTCTTTTTTAGATTGATTGATTGATTGATTGATTTGAGAGAAAGAGTGAGTAGGGGAGGGGCAGAGTAAGAGAATCCTCAAGCAGACTCCCCGCTGAGTGAGGAGCCCAATGTGGGGCTCAATCTAATCATCCTGAGATTGTGACCTGAGCCAAAACCAGGAGTCAGATGCGTAACCAACTGAGCCACCCAGGCACTTCCAGACTAGCCACATTTAAAGTGTGTAGTAGTCACATGTGGCTAGTTGTTACCATATTGGACAGGAAAGCCTTGTGTACTCTTGTAGATATAATATACTATAATAAAATGTTTTAAAAGTTTATCATAAGTGAATATAACTCTGAAAAGAATTGTAGAAAACAAATGTTTGCTGATTGTATTTTCATCTTTCAATTTCTTTTTTGTAATTTGTAGGGATAAAACTCAATGTCTTTATGCTTTTGGTTTTCAATAATTGGGACTCTGAAAGTTTAAAAATCAAATTTTTGGCATTTCACCCTTGGATACTTTAATCAGAGATTTCAAACTAATTTTAAACAAAGCTTAACTGAGTCTTCAATTACCATAAAAAGATCAATGCCATTTTAGGAACTTATATTGATTTCAGAGTAATTCTTCAAAGGCTCAAATTATTTAAAATCCAAAGTGTGGGCATATTGTCCTGATGAATTTTTTGTATTCCACGTCAGTTTTGTCACAGCATTTCGTAGTTCAAAATGTACTTTGTAGATACATAAATATATTTCTAATTTATACAACTGTAACTTCTAGGTGATTGGCAGACTATCTTCTTTTTTTTTTTTTTTTTTTTTATGATAGTCACACAGAGAGAGAGAGAGAGGCAGAGACACAGGCAGAGGGAGAAGCAGGCTCCATGCACCGGGAGCCTGACGTGGGATTCGATCCTGGGTCTCCAGGATCACGCCCTGGGCCAAAGGCAGGCACTAAACCGCTGCGCCACCCAGGGATCCCAGACTATCTTCTTTTGATACAGTTATGAATTACATGTGCCACATCTTGTTCCTAATAAATTTTTATTTCATGGTTTTTAAATTTATTTATTTATTTATTTATTTATTTGAGAGGAGGAGAGCTTGTATGTATGCATTAGGGTGGAGAAAGGGGCAGAGGAAGAGAGAGAATCCCAAGCAGAGTCCTTGCTGAGCACAAAGCCCAAGGCAGGTTGATCCCCATCCCACGACTGGGAGATCATGACCAGAGCCAAAACCAAGAGCCAGAGACCCAACTGACTGAGCCATCCAGGTGCTCCTTTGTTTCATAGTTTTTAAAAATTCACTGAGAATGTTACTTTTTTTTTTTTTTTTTTTTAAGAGAAAGAGCTACTAGAGCAAGGAGGGGCAGAGGGAGAGATAGAATCTTAAGTAGGTTCCATGCCGAGCCCGGAGCCCAACTTGGGACTGGATCTCACAACGCTGAGATCATAACCTGAGCCAAAATCAAGAGTCAGATACTTAACTGACGGAGCCGGCCAGACACACAGAGAGAGAGGCAGAGATACAGGCAGAGGGGGAAGCAGGCTCCATGCAGGGAGCCCTATGCAGGACTCCATCACGCCCCAAGCCAAAGGCACTCAACCACTGAGCCTCCCAGGCATCTCCAGGAATGTTACTTCTTATACAGTATGTGTTCCACCAGCATTTGTATTTGTATTATCAATATAAGAGCTAATAATTTTATCTTCACTATTGTACTTTTTAGATTAATTGGCTTTGGCAGTCACAAAAAAAGATGTTTCAGGGGCCATGCTTGCTTAATCAGTGGAGCACCTGACTCTTGATCTTACGGTTGTGTGTTGGGCCCTATGTTGGGTGTAGAGATTACTTAAATATATCTTTTTAAAAAATTTCACCTTTAGTGTAATGACCTTTCAAAAGTTTAATTTTGGTTCTATAATCAAGTTAGAAAAATTGAACTGGGGGTGCCTGTGTGTCTCAGTAGGGGGTCTGCCTTGGGCTCAGGTCATGATCCCAGGGTCCTTAAATAAAGGCCTGCATCAGCTCCCCACTCACCAGGGAGTCTTCTTGTCCCTCTGCCTCTCCCTCTGCTTTTATCTTCTCTCTTAAATAAATGAATAAAATCTTTAAAAAAAGAAAAAAAATGAACCATTATTTGAATTAATGGATCTTCTATTTGACATACTTCATGATGTTGATGTAAAACTGGTGTCCTTTAGCTGTTTGCAAAGTTTTTGTTAATGAAGTCAGCATATAAACAGCTTTGCATTTTGTATGTGCATGACAGTGAATTGAATCATTTGTCATTTATCAGTGAATTAAATCACTTGATTTAAATGAAGTTGTGTGAAGTTGTGCAGAGTGATGTTAAATGTACCGTCTGCAGCTGCTTGTGTTAAATTGTTGCCTTTGAAGTATATGTTGATGCTTCTTCAGCAGTTTTATTTCTTTGGTTTTCATGTGATCAGTGATACCATTCTGGTCCCAACAGAGAATAGTTATTTTATACAAATTACGTATTCCATCATCAACTTTTTCGGAAATGAATTTGATTCTTAATTTTTCGTTAAATACACGCTTCCAGGTATTTTTTTTTTTTACGCTTTGAGTTTTTAAATTCATTCCTGCAGAAAGGTATTACCAAGCCATAAAATAAATATAGTTGTAGATTTAGGCAATAGAATAAAAACAAAAGCACTGCAGCAAGAATGGTCTGAATATTCTCTGTATGCCTTTATTTGCCACGTGGGTTTCACTACACCACCTTTTATGATGACCCCACCTAACTCCTTTGTGCAGATCGTGGTTAAGACCATAGTATAACAGGTGGCTGGTGGGGACAGGAGTGTTGACAGCTGTGCCCACTGCCATCTGAGATTGTATAGAATTTGTTGTCCCTAGCCATGTTGAGCATACTTTATGGGTGAATATTTTTTTATCAGGAGTTGCCCTTTATGCTGCCGTTGAAGGGGTAAGTGTTAGTTAAGGATAATGCTGGCCATCACCAATTGTTTTTCAAATTACAGTGCAAACTGTTCACTGCACATATGTTTCACATCTTGCTAGAAAGGACCAAGACAGAAGCTAGAGTTAGAAAGCAGAAGGCTACCATATCTCTCTTGGCTTATTTTACTACAACTGTTAGTAATAATACTTTTTTCCTTTTAATGAAATAAAAATTTGTGACCGTTGCTAGATTATACATTAGTAGCTAATAACTTCCTTAGGAAATTGGATCATATTTCATGTCATATGCTCTCATTTCATCATGAAATATTCCTCTACTGTACTTAAATCACAGTTGACATTTATATATTGATTTTTGTCATTTTTCATCGTCTGCCTGCCCAACTAGACCAGAGACCATGAGGAGAAGCACCATTTGTCCCCTCACATTGTATATGTGGCACCTTAGCACAGTGACTTGGATGTAAGGAAGACTCAAACGTTTGTGGAATAAATGAAAAAGTGAATGGATGCACAGGATAGGAGTATCCTGTTATCCTAGATCTATCCCAGTTGATAGCTAGCTAAATAGTAGAAAGCCCTTGGAGCTGGGAACAGGTGCTTGCTTCAGCAGCACATAGACTAAAAAATAGGAGTTGGGAACAGTGTTCTTTTGCAGGTACCTCAAGCTTATACAGTATATTCTGAGAATACAATAGGAATGTGTAATGATATTTAGTCAGATGTGTTAACTTGATATATCTGCAAGTGCTTGTAAAATAATAGCAGTTATCGAATGCTCTCCATTACTATGCTTAAGCTTGTTTTGTCTGTTATTTAATCTTTACAACAGTCTTATAAAGTAGATATTACTACTATGCCTATTTTACAGCTGGTAAATGCATCATAAGAATAGAAATTTGAGGGATCCCTGGGTGGCGCAGCGGTTTGGGAAAAAAAAAAAAAAGAATAGAAATTTGATTACAACTTTTAAGTTATAGACATCATGTCAGTGACAATGTTAAGTATTAAGCAGCCATACTGATAGTAACAAAAGCTGCGTCACACAGAACAAGATACCAAGTAGTATAGGTACAGTCCAGGTGGGTATAGCACTTACTTATATTATAGGGGTCCTGGGTTTTGTCATCTTCCTACTGTGCTCAGTGTGTTATTGCATCCCCATAATTATGTTTGTGTAATGGCTGCTGTATCTCTGGGCATTGTATCAGTTCGTGGGAGGAGAAAAGGTGAAATGTCTCTTAAAAGACTTTCTTAGAAGCCCCATTAGATGAGCTATGCTTCTGTCCCATTGGTTAGAACTGAGTTACTGGCCACTCCTTGCTATAATGAATCTAGGTGTGTGAATATTGATGACTTTTTTTTTGGTATTTTTGTCTTTTAGTTTCTTCAAGTATACTATTGAAAAATCCTAGTATTGAGAAGTGTGTGACTACAATGGTTGAGTTCTGTGCTCTAGACAATGAGAAAGCTTTTTTAAGTTGGGAGTATTGTGGTCAGATTGTGCCTAAGGCATGTGATGGCTCTGCGTGTTAGATTGGGGATGACAGAATGGAAGCAGGAAGACACTGTTGAGGAGATCTTTGCAGTAATTTTAATTTTTATTTATTTATGATAGTCAGAGAGAGAGAGAGAGAGAGAGAGGCAGAATGAAGTATCTACCAACACAGGCAGAGGGAGAAGCAGGCTCCATGCACCGGGAGCCCTACGTGGGACTCGATTCCGGGTCTCCAGGATTGCGCCCTGGGCCAAAGGCAGGCGCCAAACCGCTGCGCCACCCAGGGACCCCCCCTTTGCAGTAATTTTGATAAGGGATCTTAGAAGCCTGAACTAGGAAAATGTAGAAAATAAAAGGAGACTAAAGATTCCAAAAATGTTTAAGAAGTCTGATGGCTAGGACTTGGTGGTTGATTGGCCCTGTGGAGATGCAAGAGTGAAGAGTCAAAGATGAAGATGGCTTAGGTGTCTGGCAGAAATGATGGAGTGGTGCCAGGAATGGAAACTAAAGGGGAGTAAAGGAGAAAGTTTAAATTAGTTGTCCCTTAGGCATAGTGAATTTGAGGTATCTGGATTTTCTTCATGTGCAGATCATTATTGATTGGGAAGGGATTAGGATAGATTTGTTATATGTTACAAATATTTTTTCTTGATAATATCCCTAATATCCCTTGGACTTGTATTTACTTTCTGTTCATCAGTTTCTAACATTTATATTAATAAATTCTGTTAATATTCTCTTTTATATATTTCTGGCTTTAGTGTCATAATTAGAGGGCCGGGCCTGGCCTGTCTTGTGCCCAAATTATAGAAGTATCTACGAACTTTTTTTTCTTGAACTTCTGGCTTAATTATTGACTAGTACAAGATTTTATTTTGGTAAATAGGATGAGGTAAAGAAAGGGAAGAACATTTTCAATTATTAGAATATGATTGAGCCACAGGTCCTATATCCAAAATGTAATATCAAACATGAAAAAACTGAAGTTTTTTTTAAAAAGTGACTCCAACGTTGGCTTTTTTAAATGGTTTTGATATTTAGAGAAATACTTTGCTATTTATTTCCTCCAAGAAACAAACACTGTCAAATTGAGTTTTTATTCTAAACCCAAAGTCAAATATCCTTTTCATGTATTCTGACAGCAGGAGGATGCATTAGCACAACAGGCCTTTGAAGAGGCTCGGAGAAGGACGCGTGAATTTGAAGACAGAGACAGGTCTCATCGGGAGGAAATGGAGGTGAGAGTTTCACAGCTGCTGGCAGTAACTGGTTAGTACTTTCCCCCAACCTCTCAGGCTCTCTTTGTCATGTTTGTGCATAATGTTTTTTATAAATAGTTTAATTTTGTCTTTTGTTTGTCAAAAGTTAAACTATGTCTTTGTGTTTATTAAATGTAATTGCTATAAAGAGACTTTGGTCTTAATTTTAAGTTGTATGTGAATTCATCATTTATTGATCCTCATAAAAAATCATTTACTGTCGGTCATGTATATATTCTCTTAATTCATTGATCCAAATATCTTTTCTCTTTTTTTGTCTTGGTTATTTGTAAAAATTACTTTATGTTATCATAGAATACATATTTTTAGAACATTATTAAAACTCTTTGGAAATAATATTACTTTACATTTTTTAATGAATGCTTGTCTTGATTTGATAACAGTGTAATGTTCAGCCATTTGTGTATTCTCTTTTACTAGAGGAAAATTTAATATTTTTAAACTAGTCAAAGAATAGAATTAACCTAATCCATTTTTCTTTTAACTTTTTTATGGTACAGAGGTAAAAATCCTCACCAAAGAAATATGTAACTTAATTATTATAAGGCTAACACCCTAATAACTACTATCCAGATCAAAAAAATCAAATTTTGACAGCTACCTTCACAGCGCCCTCCATGTGGGCATCTAATTATGACCTTCTCCCTTCCCTCAAAAGTATTGCTATTACCTCATTTTTTACAGTAATCACTTCCTTGTGTCTTTTTAGTTTTATTACCCATCCCTATTTCAGTCTTCAACATGGAAGGTTTGCCCAATGTTTAAATTTGATATGACTTTTAATTGACGTGATTTTTTTTCTATGTAAAGTTGTACCTTACTTTAAGCAGACTTTAATTTTACAATTAATATTTAAAGTATTTATACATTGTTCAAAAATCCAATTTCTACAAAAAGTATGCCTTAACAAAATAAAATAATCAAGACGAGAACTACTGTGTTTGAAAAGGATATTGTCAAATGTTAATGTATGCTCCAAGTTTATAAGCTTGATTATCAACATGAACATTTCACACAAGAAGAAATAGGAAAAGCACACATTCATATTCAATAATGAAAAGAAATAGAATTAAAATATAATTATAATACATGAACTAAATAGAATAATTTCTAGGCATTAAAAAGAGTTCTGCAGATTGGTTGCACAACATTGTAAATGTATTTAATACTACTGAACTGTACACTTAGAAATGGTTGAGATGGTAGGGTGCCTGGGTGGCTCAGTGGTTCAGTGTCTGCCTTTGGGTCACATCATGATCCTGGGATGGAGCCCTACATCAGACTCCCTGCAGGGAGCCTGCTTCTCCCTCTGCCTCTCTCTCTTGTCTCTCACGAATAAATAAATAAGATTTAGAAAAAAAAAAAAAAAAAGAAATGATTGAGATGGTAATTTTTATGTTTTATGTATTTTAACACATTAAAAAAATTTTTAATCAGTATTTTAATGACAGAAAATTGGTGGGTTTTCCATGTATAAAATTATATGTACACTATTATTTAAGTTAACACAAAAGTGTATGTGTGTGTACAGAGAGATAGTGGTGAAGAGCCCAGACACTAGAGCCAGACTGCAAGATCTAAATCTGGCTTTGCCACTTACTTTGTCATCTTGAACAACTTATTTCATCTTCCTGTGGCTGAGTCTCCTCATTGATAAAATGAGGCTAATAATTGTCCCTATCTCATAAGGTTATTGTAAGGATTAAATAAGCAGATACATGTGAAAACACCTCTTGAGTGTGTGGCACTGAGTAGGTGTACCTGCTATTATTGGTGTTATTTCGTGTGTATGTATCCCTCTGTGTGACAATATATTTTTAGAATGAATGAAAAAAATCGAGTCTGCTTAGTAGTTAGTGTATAAAATAAAATTATCTCTTAATGATTGAGTTTTCCCTTTGTCAGTGAGTGAATTAATCTAATAGGCTGAGAGCAACTGATGGTGCCCCCAAGAATGTAGTACTTTTTAGCTAGGAAAAGAGACAGGAGGGATATTATACAATGCATTTGTTTTCTTTGAAGCTTTTCAATTCTTATGATTAGACTTCCCATGACATTTTCTTTTGGAAGGCTTGTATACGTAGTAGTAAGTTTATAAATATATATATGCATTTACCTTATGCTTCTGAACCTTTTTCTTCATGCTGTTTGTTCCCTGATAATGTACCTTTCTACCCATTTGTTAAAACCCAGGTTAAATATAATGTCAGTCCCTTCTCCAGCCTACTTGTTATTAGCCCTTCCACTTTGTAGTTTCCAGAGCACTTATTTCTGTTATTGTTCTTCCTGAACAATATGTTGAAACAATTAAAAACATGTCTGTCCTCTATTATAGATTCCCAATGAGATGGGGAATTTTTTAACTCTCACATTACCCACCACAGTGTTTTGTACATTGTGTTTAGTTATCAAATGGAGATCTTCAGAAAACAGTTCTTACCCTAGCTGTCTGAAAGCTAGAGTTAGAGTGTAGACTAGAATTTAGTTAAAGTAGTATAATACATGCTAATGGTCTTTGGAAAGGTTTTAAATGTTTATGATTTATTGGCTTATATATTAGGTAAGTTTTAAATAATGAACCTCAACTATTTTGTGCTGGATTCTGCACCAGGGACTGGTAAATATATAGATGAAATGCACAGGGGTGTCTGGGTGCCTTGATTTCAGCTCAGGTCATGACCTCAGGGTCATAGGATGGAGCGCCCTGTTGAGCTACATGCTGGGTTTGAAGCCTGCTTAAAATTCTCTCCCTTTCCCCCTGCCCCCGCCACTTGCTCGCTCTTGCGCTCTCTCTCTCTCTCTCTCTCTCTCTCTCTCTAAAAGAAAGAAAGAAAAAATTATGGTTTCTGGTCTTGAACACTGTCAGTCTTCAGGGAAAATAGATATATAAACACATATTTGGAGACTACTGTAGCAGTAGCCATACATAATGGAGGTTCAGAAGTATGATAGTGGACAGTGGCAGTGTAGAGGATTGAGTGCTTACATGTGCCTCTGCCTGAGGAATTCACAGGAGAATACTATTGCAAGGATTTGAAGGAAGAGTGGGAGTTTGCCCTCTGGACAAGCTAGGGAAAGCATTCTGGGCAGAAAAAACACTATATGCAATGGCACAAAGCACTAAGAGACCTTGTTGTGTCTGAGAACATGATTGGTCACTCTTTCTGGAACAAGCCAATATGGCTTTAAATGAATGTAAGAATTGTTTTATGAAAAGTGCTTTTCAGCTCCATTATATTTGAAAAATAACTTTGATAATTAATGGAACAATTATTTAAGTTTTTGCCTATATTTTGCTTTAAAAAATGTAGATTAGTTGACACTAAGAATTGTCTTAAATGCTAGCTTGATTATTCTTACAAATATGGTACTTGAAAAATATTCTGGTGTTGAGTATATCTGTATGTATGTTTATATTGTGAATGAACAAAAACATTGTTGAGAGAGGTGTTAAATAATTTGTTGCTTAGATAGTTTTCCAGTGGGTTTTATGTCAGTGATTTGAGAGCATGGCTTCTGTAGTCAGGCCTGGTAGAGACTCTGGGTCCATCACTTGCTAGTCTCTCTTAAGCTTGTTTTCTCATAGAAATTGTGAGAATTAAATGGGAAAGTGCTTGTAAAAGCACTTAGTATGGTGATTGGCTTGTGTATGCCCACAGTAAATAATAGCTCTAAAGTACTTCTTGAGCACTAAAAGCTCTACCACGCCATGCTGGTTCCAGTTAATTGAATTATCTGGCTAAGAACATCCTTTTAGTTCTCTAAAGTCTGTCAGGGCACTTTCGCTGCATTATGACCTGGAGCATAGAAAAAAATGATTGGATTGTCATCAATGATTTAAGATCCCATAGTCTCTTGAGGCAATAATTTATAACATCAGTTCTTGTAGAGAACTGTCATCTACAAAATTGGGCTGGGATCTGAGTCCAGAGCTTGCACTGGCAGTCACTTACAGGAGTTTTGGGTATGCATATCTTTTGGTACTTTTGGTGCATGTATATTTTGCTTCCCTTTAAAAAAAAATCCATAATGGTGTGCCTGGGTAACACAGTCGGTTAAGCAACCAACTCTTGGTTTCAGCTCAGGTCATGATCTTGGTATTGTGAGATTGAGCCCTACTTTCGGGCTCCCCGCCCAGCACAGAGTCTGTTTGGGACCCTCTTCCTCTGCCCCTTCCCACTGCACTTTCTCTCACTCTCAAAATAAATAAATAAATCTTTAAAAAAAAATTTTTTAAATCCACAACAAATTCCTAATCAGCTTATTTTCTTACAGTTTACCTTCTTTTTCCTAAAAGGAGAACATTAGAGAAAATTATTGTCCATTCCCTCTCCCACCCCCATAATTCAAACATCTACAAAAGACATTATGTCATATACTCTAACATTCTTATTATAGTTGAGGAACCTGAGACTCAGAAAAATTAACTGACTTGCTTTCTTTCAAGTGTTTGGTTAATGGAAAGAAGAGTGAAGACTTAAATCAGTTTCCTAACCAAAACTCCTCTACAAATATAGCCTAGCACTGGGAAATGAATTTCCACATCACCCATAAAGATGATTAAGTTGAAAAATAAAACCTGCCAGAAGAGGTTAGAAACCGTTTTGCCTGGAAAAGGAAAAGCTGAGGCAAAAAAGAATAATAATGATTCCAGTGGGTGGTCCTGGTGCCTGACTGGAGATGAAGGCTGAGGAGCAGTGGTAACTCGTGGGTGGCAGTAACCCAGTAAATGGTCCTTGGAAGCTTGAGATCCTGGCAGCACAGTGGCTTAGGGATGTCCCACCCCTGTTTGGATAACCTCTGAGGCCCCTAGCCCTGCAGTGCTAAATTTGTAATGCTGATGCTCTTGAGCATTTAATACACATGTAAGCTTAAGGTTACTAAGAGTTTTGATTTGTGCCAGTGTCTTTTTACCTGAAATCAGTTATAAAACTCCCTGAGCATGTGTAAAATTTAGAAAGTTTTCAGTCTATCATTCATGGTAAGATTTAGCATTTTCTTTTTCTGATTTTCTGGAAAAAAGGTTATTTTAGTAGTTTGATATGTTTCTTTACCTTTCAGAGATGATAGCAGCTTATCATTAATTTGGCAAGTGAAAGACTATAGTGAAATGAAGAAACATTGTTTTAGTTACATTGTCCAAATACTGTTAAATCTTTGGTGACAACAAAATGGTGTGCAAAAGGTACAGAACACTATGTATGATATCTTTGCCCTTTGGGTATTCTTTTAAAAGGAATTCATGCACATATTTGCTTGAATGTGCACCGTGTCTCTTTAATAGGATATGTAGGAAACTAACTGAAAACTGCAGGGGAATCGAGTATCCTGGAGCCACATGGGAGGATGATTACTTTTCATGTTATCTTTTAGACCTTTTGAATTTTGTATCCTGTGCATCTATTACATGTTTAGAAAAGAAAGAAAATATGTTTTTAGTGTTAATAGAAAATGATGGAACTAGAAGATTCTGGAACTTGCTATCTGTCTTCTGGCTTATGGCCTGTTTCTAAAAATGTGAAATCCTTTGTGTGAAATTTTGTAGAGAACCCCAATATATATGATAGAGCACTGCTCTAGGTGAAGCAGGGGTGGGAATTACTCCGATTTTCTTCTGTAGTCCCTGGAGTGTTTTCATGGAACCCAGTATCTGGCAGAATGTAACTGTGAAGAACCTTTGATGTGTGCTTCAGCGTGGATGGAACTGAGGGAATGATGTTGAGTGAAGTCAGTCAGTCAGTCAGAGAAGGACAATCATCATATGGTTTCACTTGTATGTGGAATATAAGAAACAGTGAAGGGATTATAAGGGAAAGGAGGGGAACTGAGTGGGAAAAATTAGAGGGAGACAAACTGTGAGAGACTCCTGACTCTGGGAAACAGAGGGTTGCAGAAGGGGAGGTGGGCAGGGGAATGGGGTAACTGGGTGATGGGTACTAATGTTGACAAACTAAAATTTAAAGAGAATCTTTGATGTAGTAGGATGAGCATGAGGTTTGTAATAGATTTCTCTGGTTTTGAATCCTGGCTCTCTTGTTGCATTGTGACATTAGGAAAATTACTTATCCTCGTGAGCCTCATCTGTAAAACCAGGGCTTAAGGCCCTACCTCCCAGGTTGCTGCCAGCGCAGTATCTCTTAGATGGGCTCACTTCCTCTTTTTTCACTTTGGCTCACAGTCTGTCTGGAGTGGCAGTAAAGACAGGCATATCCTAACTGTAGACTGTGAAAGTCAGAGATATTTTGCCAAGATACATTATATTCTGGTGTTGGTTGTTTGGTTTTTAACAACAGTAAAGGGTTTTGAATTTTTCTGGGTTCTGCTGGAGGTAGAGGCAGCAGTTACCCAGGGGGGGTTAGTAGTGACTAGGAAGAGAGAGCACAAGCGGAACTTCCCGAGTTTGGGTAATGTTCTGTTTCTTTATCTGGGTTACATGGGCATATTCATTTAATGGGAAACTCATCGAGTTACACATTTATGATTGGGGCACTAGTCTATATTTTAATTAAAATTAGACATTAAAAAGAAAAAATAATCACAAGCATGTCTTCTATGAAGTGCCTGCCCATTGTTGTCTCTTCCCATGTAGTAGTAGCCAGGTGCCTTTTTACCTGAGATTCCTTCCATGATTTGAAAATGTTAACATGTTACGACATTTCTCTTCAGGTCACATATCTGTATAACTAATTCAAATGGCTTACTCTGGGATTTTGTGAAAGAAGATTGAGGTTAGTAAAGGACAGAACGAGTGCTCTGGTCATAAATATATTGGAAAGATGCCTCTGTTACCTGTTAGATAGCAACTCATGTACACTCTCTGTGTCTAGAGACTGCCTTCAACTTGATTGGCCTCTTTCTAAAACTGTACCATCGTACTGTTAGCTCTTAATTCAGCTACATGGTGACAGGGTGCTGAAAGAGATTTTCTTTGTCATTATGTAGAAAATGCTTTCATCTGGTTAGTTTATAAAGTGTTAGCAAATAAATTCTTGTCTTTAATGTCAGAGAATGGGTAAATAATTATTGCTTATTTTACTATAGGCAGTTTTAATACAATTCCATAAATCATAGGAGAATTTTAGGTGGAAACTATTTGGAAATAAAACAGGCAAAGGCTTTATGTGGTTTTTGTATTTGTGTTTTGTATGTTTTCGGAGCCTTCGATTCTGTGTGGTCCAAGAAAAAATCTCAGCCACTATTTTAAATTCCTGCAGACTTCAGTTTTCAAATCACTTTAACTGTACCAACACTCATTTTTGTGTAAGGACAAATTAACGTAAAAGTCGGTCTATACTGTGCCTTCCTAACGTCTTTTAGGTAAAGGCAGTAGATAAGAGTGAAACAGGAATAGGATTGAAGAGAGAGGAAGAGGATACTAGATCTTCTCCCGTACTAGGAGAGAAAGAGAGTCTTTGTGAGGCACCTAATGGCTCACTCAGTTGGTTAAGCATCTGCCTTCAACTCAGGTCATGATATCAGGGTCCTGGGATCAAGCCCTACAGGGCTCTGTGCTCAGTGGAGAGCCTGCCCTCCCTCTCCCTCTGCTGCTTCCCTGCTTCTTCTCTCCCCCTTCACTCTCTCTCTCAAATCTTTAAAAATGAAGTCTTTGGTCTCTATCATAGGAGATACAAGCTTCACTAAAATTTATTTTATTCTAACCTTATGTTTTAGTTTTTTAAAATTATCTTATTGGCAGGATACAAGTTTTTTTTTTTTAACATGTCTAATGTTCATAAAGATTTTTAAGTTTATTCATGAGAGACAGAGAGAGAGAGAGAGGCAGAGACACAGGCAGAGGGAGAAGCAGGCTCCATGCAGGGAGCCCGATGCGGGACTCGATCCTGGGACCCCAGGATCATGCCCTGAGCCAAAGGCAGATGCCCAACCACCAAGCCACCCAGGTGTCCCGATATGTTCATACAGATAACTGGAAAGTGATGAGCAGGTTTGTTGTGACAGCGTGCTTACTATGTGTCAGGCAGTATTCATCACAGTATTTGTTTTATACCACTGAGGCTGAAAAAAAGTAAGAAACTTATCTAAGATCATACAGCTAAAGTGGTAGAGCCATCCCAGTCTGCACCTAGAAATGTAGATTATTTCCACTATCTCTTTTAAGACTTTTTTTTTTTTTAAGATTTTATTTATTCACTCACAATAGACACAGAGAAAGAGAGGGGCAGAGACACAGGCAGAGGGAGAAGCAGGCTCCGTGCAGGGAGCCGGACATGGGACTTGATCCCGGGTCTCCAGGATCACGCCCTGGGCCAAAGGCAGGCGCTAAACCGCTGAGCCACCCAGGGATCCCTATCTCTTTTATTTTGAAACGTCACTTTATATGTAAAGTTTTCCTGAAGTTGTGTACTTTATAAGAACTATATTTTTTGACATGCCCATTAGACGAGCTCTTGCAATCTCCTTACCTGACAGGTGTTTATGATTGTCTGCTGACCTGGTTTACCCTTTTGCATATGGGGAAAGTACACTTCCTTCTCTCGTATTAGGACTTAAAATTTCTGTCTAGTGACTCCTCCAGCTTTAGCATTTGGGAGCAGCTAATGATAAAACCTTGGGGAATCACTTAACCTGTGGTTTCAGGCTCCCAGTTTGTAAGATTAGAGTTGAACTAAATCTCTAACATACTTTGCTGCTCTAAAATTCTGTAATTCTGTGCTCTGACGTTTAGTCAAGTATCAGACATGAAGTAGTAAGCACAGTATGTGAACATAGTATACACTCAGTTGGAGCTATTTTTAAGTATTAGGGCATTTTCTCATGAAGAGTTTTCAGCGATTTGATAATCTTGATAAAAAAGAATGGAAGTCAACCAAGAAATTTTATTCATTTTCATTTGGGAATCCCTGCTTTTGGTTACTTCTGCACAGTCCTGACCAGTAGGGAAAACTCAGTGCCTGGTGACTGTTTATTGTCACTCCATTTTGGGCTCATCTCATGTCTGCCTCCTCAAAACTGGATTTGCCATCTTTCTGGACATTCTGGTATATTGAAAGGAAGAGAACAGGAGCAACTGGTAGTAAGAAGTCTGTAATAAAATGTCTAGATTAATTCTCTATAAATATTAAAAACAGATTTGTATTCTGAACAGGCTTGTGGGTATCTGCTTTATATTAAACCCCTATTCTGAAATAGTTGTTAATAAAAATCAAGGACCCATGTGGATTGACAGTGGAAAAGAAACTAGAAATTATGAACTTTATGCTTTTATAATAATTGAGTTTAGAGAGTTTCTTAAGCCACCATCTAGTGTAGCTGATTACTCATAGAATTCCTTCTAAAACATCTAGCTCTCATGAGAAAGCTCATTCAGTTGTTGAATTCCAGTCCTGTGGAAGCTATTTCACTGAACCTCAGTCTGTTTCTATTTGTTTCTTTCATGTGACAGCCTGTACATCTAACCTCTGAACAAGAAATTTCCTTCCAGTCTCCCAGCTCTCTTATTCCTCTCCCTTCAGCTCTCATACTCTCTTGACTTCCTCAGCTCTCATTTGTCCTATTTTTGTTTTTCCTTCACAGTGTCTTCCCTTACATCTTCCTGATTCTTCTTTACAGTGTAAATAAACCACAAACACAAGTAGATAAGCTTTACTCCTCTCCATGCCTTCACCAAACTATATTTTTAAAAAAATAATAAACCCATGGGAACTTGTGCACAGCTATGAGCAGAAGGGAGAACTCTAGCTGCTGATGAACACTGTCACTCATTTGAATTCATCCTATTATTATAAAACTAATTTGAAAATTACTCCTAAGACAAAAGCTGAAATATCCTTTTGACCAAGTATTGTTGGTAGGTTAATAGTGATTTGTAAATATATAATTAGGATTGATTTTTCTCAGTGTTTCTTCATTGCTCAGCCCCTTTCTAACCTTCATTGACTGAATCCAGATGCTTATATCACCATCTCTGATTTTGCAGAATTGATCTGCCCTTACACTACATTTAGCATTGATTCTGTATAGACCTTAAATTGGTTTTTTGTTTTGGGGTTGCTGGGTTGTTTGGTTTTTTTGGTTTTTTGCTGAATATGCATTCCATAGCTTTTTCAGTCTGTACCATGCAGCATAACTTTAACATGACTAGTTAATTGAAATAAATATGCTAAAATTTAATAAGCCATATGCTAATAAAAATAGTGAAAATCTAGGGATCCCTGGGTGGCGCAGCGGTTTAGCGCCTGCCTTTGGCCCAGGGTGCGATCCCGGAGACCCGGGATCAAATCCCACGTCGGGCTCCCAGTGCATGAAGCCTGCTTCTCCCTCTGCCTATGTCTCTGCCTCTCTCTCTCTCTCTGACTATCATAAATAAATAAAAATTTTTTAAAAATCTGCTAGAGGAATGTATCAAAATTTATAAGACAACAGAAGTTAGTGTTGAGTTTGATTTGATTTGTTTGAAAGTGAACAAGGCAGTGTACTTTCTATCTAAATAACGTAATGCTCTTGAGAAATGATGACATTACTGGAGCTTCTGACTAAACTTGATCATGCAGTGCAGGTGTGACTTGTTGAGATGTTTCTTTGAAGGTCTACAATGCTCTTTCTGTAACAACTGTGTTAGATCTTAAGAAGTGAAACCAGTATGTTCAATTTTGGGGTAGATTTGTTTCCAAAAACTGACACAGACAATGAAGAATCAATTGGTGACTATAATGCATGATTCCATTAGCTAAAGATTGCACAGGTAATTTCAGGGTGGTCTCAATTACTGGTATGTATCAGAAGTGACTACAGACAAGAGCTAGATGAAGAATGGTGGTGGCATGGACTAGGATAAGAGGGGTAGAGGCAGCCAGAAGTAGATTCAGGATATAGTCAATGAAAAAAAAAAAAAAAGGACATAGTCAATGGAGGACTGTGAGAGCCTATCATGGAGTGTACAAGAAGGAGATATTAGGGTGACCTCAAGCTTTTTTGCCTGAACTACTGGTAAAATGGACTCACCATTGTCTAACCTAGGAAAATCATTGCTGAAGGAATCAGGTTCTGTATACAATCAGATGCTTGTGCTCAACTCACATTTACAGTTACTAAAGAAAGCATATGGAAGAAACATGCACTGGAATTTGTGAAAGAGACTGAGAGTTAATACTGTATGTATTAGTGACCAAAGGGGCACTAGTTTACATTAAAAACTTTATGTAGCAGAGAGTGTCACACAGGACCCGTTAGTTGTTAGATATTCCCTATTAAGGAATTTGCCATCATTAGTTTAACTAGAAATGTTTATTCTAAAGTGAAACTTGAAAGCCTCAGTGTTTATAATTGTCAAACCTCTTAGTTATTAATATTGTTGTAAAACTACTTCTGGGTATGTAAGTGGATCAGTACTATAATTTTTCCCCCAGTTTTGCATCTTATTTAGATATTTTATCCACATTTATTTGTTTCTTTATTTATTTGCTTATTTAAAAGATTTTATTTATTCATCAGAGAGAGAGAAGCCCCCAAATGCAATTCTTAATAAATAAATGTGGGACAGCCCGGGTGGCTCAGCGGTTTAGCGCCACCTTCGGCCCAGGGCCTGATCCTGGGGACCCGGGATTGAGTCCCACGTCGGGCTCCCTGCATGGAGCCTGCTTCTCCCTCTGCCTGTGTCTCTGCTTCTTTCTCTGTCTCTGTCTCTCTCTCTCTCTCTCTCATGAGTAAATAAATAAAATCTTTAACAAAAAATTGCATTTGGGTTTTTGGGAGGAGGGTTTGTTTTTTAAGAATTGCACTTCTTGGGGCACCTGGGTGGCTCAGTCTTTTGGGCATCTGCCTTCAGCAGGTCATGATCCCAGAGTCATGGGATTGAGCCCCATGTCGGGCTCATGCTCATGCTCTCTTGCTCTTATAAATAAATAAAATCTTAAAAAAAAAAAAGAATTGGAATTTTTAAATAACAAATTTTCATGTTGTACTCCAGGTCTTTTTTTTTTCCCTCCATATTTATGCAATTGTATAAAGGTATTTGTAAAGTACAGTCATGTCCATTATTTCTACATTGCAGAAATAGAACCTGGTCTTTTCTAAGCAGTTAAAATTCTGTTTATTATTCTTGCTCTTAGATGGTGGCGTCCCTGAGGTGTTGGTTCTTGGTGGAAGCTCTGAGAACATTCATTTTTGCTTTTGAGATAATACTTTATTCATAGTAATGATTTTATTACATGAGGTAGAGATTTTTAGTGAAAACTTGTTTGGCATAGATGACATTCTGTAAGATGAAATTCACTACTACATTTTTCAGTCAATTAGTAGACTATATACTTTTGTGTGACTATGTAAAATAAACAGTAGTACATATGTTTTAAGGTTGCTGATAGCGTTTTAATTAGTTCATTCATGGAAAGTGCTTAGAACAATGCCCAGCATATAGTTGGTACTCAGTAAATATGAGCTATTATTAAAAGAAAACGTTTAATTGTAAGGTGACTGGATGATGTGTTTAACCCTGTAGTCCAAAAACTATAAATGTAGATTTGCTGTTCTTTTATATATAGTATGTATTTTGATAATTCTGTTTTGAATATAATGAGTTTTTTATTCTTGGCTTCTTTTATGGAAACTTCAGCAATATATATATATATATATATATTTATTTATATATATATATTTATATATATATATATTTTAGCAAAATATGTTTTAAATATTTTATTTATATGATAGAGTGAGAGAGAGAGAGCATAAGTAGGGGGAGTGGCAGAGGCACAGAAGGAAAGAGAGAAGCAGACTCCGCACTGAGCAGGGAGCCTGATGCGGGCCTCGATCTCAGTACCTGGAATCATGACCTGAGCCAAAAGCAGACCCTTAACCAATTGAGCCACCCAGGTGCCCAGCAAAATATTTAATATGTAATTTAAATTGTTCTTTTTCCTCTTATATATGGAGATATTGGCTGAAAACCTTTTAGTTGTAAACTCTTTTAAGATGCTGTGTCTTATACGTTATTTATCTAGCACTTTGATTTTCAAAATATGTTTTGACTCCCAATTATGACTTTGTCATTGCAGGCAAGAAGACAACAAGACCCTAGTCCTGGTTCCAATTTAGGTGGTGGTGATGACCTCAAACTTCGTTAATTAGCAGCACAGCAGATGTGCCCACCCATCTTTACATATATACATTGTTTCTAGTTGGCAGAAATAATCATTAAAAGACCAGAAACTGTGATAACTGGAGGTACTACGGTCTATTTCTCAACCTTAGGCAGTAACAAGACATCACAAACTGCCATGGTTTTGCACTATGATTATATAATACCTGCATTTCTAATTTTGTATGCATGTAGCCAGTAATTTGAAATTTTTTTCTATGCAAGCTTACCTTGTTGGCATTATTTTAGTGAGTTGAAACTATCCACTTTTTTGTAAAGCTCTTTTTTTCCTCCATTTTAATTTAAAAGTTTATGTCATTTAAGAACAAGTCAAGAAATTTAAATTTTATCTGAGGGTTTTTTCCCTAATCAGTTGTTCTAATTATTTTTGAATTTTAGATGTGTTGGTTACATAGCTTCATTTTAGATAAACATTCTTGGTTATTTGTTTTATTTCTGTGTTTTTATAGTTTATGGCATTTTTAAACTGCTGATGTGTTTGCATTATTTACAAGCTAAAAACCTAGTAGCATAGAGCTGTCTGCCACAGCCTTTAACACAAAGTTTACAGTTGTTAAAGTTGCAGTATCCTTTTAAATGTTGATCAGCTCCTTTTTCTTTCTTCCTTAAACATAAAATTTTTTTAATTGGTGTTAACTAATCTGCCCCAAATCTGTTTTACATTCTGTTCTGTAAACATGAGTTTGTGTGGAGATATTCTCCATAGGTGGTAATAATACTCTACTGAAATGCCTAAAGAAGTCGCAGGCTGGCTTCTGTTTTATTCAGGGATTTTTTTTTTTTTTTTTTTAAGTCAGAAAAGGGATACTGGAGCTTCTTCATGTATGTAACAGCATATTAAACTGGAGACAGTGATGAATCAGCTACCAAGGTAATATTGTATTAAAATCATGTTTAAGATAGCTGCTTTTATGTGTATTTTATAATGCATGCTTTTGTAAAAACATTGCTGGGTAACGAAAGATTAGTCTTAGAAAATGTTCATCTGTGCAGAGGTACATTTTCTTCATTAATTATTCTGGGAAAAAACTCACAGGTTATATATATGGTATTTTCCAAAAGGACTATTAATAGAACCTTTTGAGATGAATTAGTATAAGAATATTTTTTAAATAGGCTCATTGTCAAATTGAAGGCAACTTTTTTTTTTAATACAAGACTGGAAAAAAAGTGCTAAGTTATTTGGCACCTCCTTACAAATATTTTTCATGGTCACATTCATTGAATGTTACTACATTTCTGAATTTTTGCAAAAATGTATTTTATCATAATAGAATGGCATTATTTTAAAGAGTTTGAAAAACTGACATGGTCAATTCAGAAAAGGAACTGAAGTCTGAATAAGGTCATTGCATTTAAAACACACACACAAATACTTGACTGTGAGGGAGGTGTGACTTTCATTGTATATAGGTCTTATAATTCATAGACACATCCTGTATCTCAGAATAAAAATATTTGTTATATATTTGAAGTCATGCATGGTAAAGAGTGTGTTTAAATTGTTATGAACAATAATGCGTCATAAAAGACCATGCTGATCTTGTGTAACTAAGTACTATGAATGAATTTGGTTGGTATTTAGTGTTGTGCAGCTCACATGTTTACACACTCAGTGCCCTAATTTCCTCTGAGGCAATTGCCTTTTAAGTGGCCCTTAAAGTGTTTTAAGGTTATTTTATCACAGAGCTCCTTGGTTTTTGACTTCTGCACTTAATTTTTTTAATAACACAATGATGGTACATTTTTTTTCTCTATTACTTCTAGCTAAGGGCTTTCATTCCACCAATAACTAAGATCAAATGTTATTAAATGTTCATTTCGCCATTCTTCTGTAAATACTCGATTTTTCCTGTCATTCAGCACAGTGCTGCTTCTGTCTATCTTAATGCTGGCATTAAGATCATGAGCCCCTTTTCTCCAATAGTGCAGGCTTTGAAAACTCTTATTAAGTTATTGATGCAATTTGATATTTTTCCATAATCTGTATTTAAACAAAATTACATCATTGCATCATCTTTTCTAAATTCATCTCCATTAAAACTTGCCTTAAGCTATCAGATTGCTTTTGCCACCATTAGCCATACTGTATGTTTGTATGTTTCATTTACTTTCACAATAAACTTCTGTGTAGTGAAAAAAAGATCTTGGTTCTTCATTGACCTAACCCAACAATTTCTGCTTTGGTGCTCATTATGACGTGAAAATTGACTTCGTTGTTTCCAAAATGTTCTTTCATTTTTTTTTTTTTAATTAAAAAAGAAACACACACAGTGGCATCTAGTGGTCATTTCTGCTGATACCAAAGAAAATGTAATGTAAATATCACAAATAATAACTTCCCAATGTATGTTATGGTTTCCTAAAAATCTGGTCTGCTATACCCATCGTATAAGCTACAGCTATAAAGTTACTGACCTTGCAGGGGAGGAAGAATTCCAGAAATTACACATTCAAACTAGTGCCATTATTCAAGGTAGTCATTTTAGGACTACGTACTTAATTTGTGCATATTATATCAAACATACTTAGGATTTGGGGCTCTTGGATAGTGCAGTAGGTTGAGCATCTGTCCCACTCTTGGTTTCAGCTCAGGGTATGCTGTTAGGGTTGTGAGATCGAGCCATGAGCAGGACTACATGCTCAGCACAGTCAGCTTGGGACTCTCCCTCTCCTGCCCATCTTGCTCATGCTTTCTCTCTCTGTAAAATAAGTAAATCTTAAAAAAAAAAATAAAATAAAAACAGGATTTTTCTTGGCATTTTTCCTATACCAGTCTTTTACTTTAGAAACATGCCGTAAGCTTGGTGCATGATGAAAAACTTTACTTATTCGCCAACAGATGTACTGCAAATAACAAATACTAATGGTGAATTGGCACCATTAAGCAAAATTCCAATGAGTAAGATTCATACTGAGGGTTAATTTCAAAAGTTGTTTCAGCAGTAGCATCATGCTGGCATTTTAGTAAATATCATCTCTAGAAACAGGTATTTGGATATGGTAGTTTGGGGCTACTTAAGAAAACAAATATCTTAATTGATCTTTGACTCATTTGGCGAAGAGGAGCTTTTTCAAACTATAAGCCTTTTTTTAAAAAATATTTTTTTCTTTATTTATTTATGATATAGAGAGAGAGGCAGAGACACAGGCAGAGGGAGAAGCAGGCTCCATACACCGGGAGCCCGACGTGGGACTCGATCCCGGGTCTCCAGGATCGTGCCCTGGACCAAAGGCAGGTGCCAAACCACTGCGCCACCCAGGGATCCCAAACTATAAGCCTTTTTATGAATTATCCATTACTGCATAACACACTGCTCCAAAGCCTAGCAGCCTAAAACAATAAACATCATCTCACAGCTTCTGTGGATCAGAAATCTGGAAGAAGTTAAGTTCAGTGGTCTGGTCCAAGGTCCCTTCTGAGATTAGAGTCAGGCTATCAGCCCATGCTATAGTCCTCTCAAGGCTTGACTGTGGCTGAAAGATCCTCTTCCCAGCCCACTCAATTGGTCATTGACTGGCCTCAGTTTTTCAGAGGCCATTGGGTGAAGAAAGCCCTTGATTTCTTGTTAGGTTTTGGAATGGAGACCTTCACCTTCTTGCCCTGTGGGTGTCTCCATACGGCAGCTCACAGCTTAGCAGCTGGGTTTCCCTAGAACTAGTGATTCAAGATGGAAGCCACAGTCTTTTTAATAACCTAATCTTGGGGTGAGGGGTGTCTCAGTTGGATGAACATTGGACTTCAGCTTGGGTTGGAGCCTGTTGGGCTCCATGCTCAGCAGGGATTCTGCTTCTCCCTCTCCCTCTTCTACCCCTGCTTGTGCTCTCCATCCCTCAAATAAATAAAATCTTTTAAAAAATAATCTCATTTTGGGGTGCCATATTCTATGTTAGAAATGAGTCACTGGGTCAGGCCCACTGAAATGGAGGAGTATTAAGCTTCATCTCTTCAAGGGTGGTGTGGCAAAGGGTTTGTGGACGTATTTTTAAAACCACCACAGCTCACTGGCACATCTATGTGTGTATTTACAAGACAACATCGGTGTTTTGCTCTCCCAAATATTTGTCTTTTGTGGGCAGATTTCAGGGCACGATTACCCATAGATAGCATCAATTCTTATAGCACCACTACATGTACATATATGACATTTCAAAAATAGGTCAAGGCCAGAAAATTACAATTGTAGAGTAGGATCATGAGTGAAATGGTAGCTTGGTTTTTTTTTATGATAGAGAGGCAGAGACACAGGCAGAGGGAGAAGCAGGCTCCATGCACCAGGAGCCCGACATGGGACTCAATCCTGGGTCTCCAGGATCGCACCCTGGGCCAAAGGCAGACGCCAAACCGCTGCGCCACCCAGGGATCCCTTGGTTCTTCTTGATACAGGATACTTTTAAAAGTCACTGCTTCAGTTAAATCTCAACTTTTGGTTAGAATAATATAAGCAACTTTGGGGTGCCTGGGTGGCAGGGACGCCCAGTTGGTTGAGAGTCTGACTCTTGATTTCAGCTTAGGTCACCATCTCTGGGTTATGGGATTGAGCCTCATGTTGTGCTCAGCACTGAATGTGAAGCCTGCTTGGGATTCTCTCCTTCTCTGCCCCAACCACCCCCACAACTCCCTGCCATGCTTGTGGTCAATCGCTAGAAAAAAAAAAGAACAAGCAACTTAGGTTTCAGAAACATTAGGAAATGTAAGTAGATAAGATACCGGGGGAAATTTTTTTTTTTTAAAGATTTTATTTATTTATTTATTCATGAGAGACACACAGAGAGAGGCAGAGACAGGCAGAGGGGGAAGCAGGCTCCATGCACCGGGAAGCCAACCTGGGACTCGATCCCGGGTCTCCAGGATCACGCCCTAGGCTGCAGGTGGCGCCAAACCGCCGTGCCACCAGGGCTGCCCGGAAGTTTTTTTTTATTAGAGAAGATAATCTACATCCATGATGCCTCACAAATGGTAGTCACTAGCCATGTATGGCTATCAAACACTTGAGATGTGACTAGTATAACCAAGAAACTGACTTTTTAATTTTTAAAAACTTTTATTTGTTTTTTTTAAGATTTTGTTTGAGAAGAGCTAGCATGAATGGGGGGCAGAGAGAGAGAGGGAGAAGCAGGCTCCCCGCTGAGCAGGAGCTTGACTCCAGAGTCAGTTCCAGGACCCTAGGATCATGACCTGAGCCGAAGGCAGATGCTTAACTGACTGAACCACCCAGGCCATCTCTGATTTTTTTAATTTTTTTTTATTTGACAAGTATTTAATGTAAGCCAACTATGTGCCAGCCAGCTTTCTAGAGATTAATGGATGGGCCTCTCCAAGTGAAGTTTACATCTTCCGGGAAAGATGAACAATTAATAAGTGGTGAAGTGATAGATGGCTGTGAATTAAATAAAATAGCACCAAGGGATAAATGATTAGATCAAATAAAGGCAGAATTAGGGAAGATGTGGCAAGAAGCAACATTTTTACTGGGACCTAAATCAGCCAATCAGGAAAAGCTCTGAGGAAGGTTTTGTTTTTTTTTTTTTTAAAGACTTTATTTATTCATGAGAGACACAGAGAGAGAGAAAGAGAGAGAGGCAGAGACATTGGCAGAGGGAGAGGCAGGCTCCACGCAGAGAGCCCGAGTCATCCCGGGTCTCCAGGGTCAGGCCCTGGGCCAAAGGCGGCACTAAGCTGCTGAGCCACCCGGGCTGCCCTGAGGAAGGTGTTTTGTTGTTGTTTTAAGATTTTATTTATTTATTCAAGAGAGACAAAGAGAGAAGCAGGCTCCCTGGGGGAGCCTGATGCACAGGACTCAATCCCAGGACGTCAGGATCATGACCTGAGCCAAAGGCAGATGCTCCACCACTGAACCACCCAGGTGCCCCTGAGGGAAGGGGTTTTAAGCAGAAGGAGAGCTAAGGCCTTGATACTTGATCTTGTAGCTGGAACTACTGGATCTGAATTTTTTAATTTTGTATTTAAATTTAAAATATGCAGTATTAAATATCTTAAGTATTTTTGTTTCTTTGAGATTTTATTTATGTATTTGAGAGAGAGAAAGAGTAAACACGAGCAGGGGAGAGGAAGAAGCAGACTCCCCACTGAGCAGGGAGCCCGATCCCAGGACCCGAGGATCATGACCTGAGCCAAGGGCAGATAGTTAACCAGCTGAGCCACCAAGGCACCCCTAAATATTTTTCTCTTAAAGCTTTGTTCTGGAGGACTATTTCACTTTAGCCTCTGAAAGCTTAGTGCCTTAATTGATATATACTGCTAGTGTAAAATACCAGATATCAAAAATCTAGTAAGAAGATCTCTCACTAATTTTTGATTACATATAAATGATAATTTCATATACTGGATTATATTGATATTTGATATATTGAGCTAAATGTACTAAAATTAATTTTATCTTGTTTTGAATGTAGCTACTAGAAAATTTTTAATTGCATATATTGGCTCATATCAATATAAAGATTATAAGTGAGCAAAGTATAGATCATACAACCAAAAGGAAAAATCAGTTTAAAAAAAAGCCTGGGTGGCTCAGTTGGTTAAAATTCCAACTCTTAATTCACTTCAGGCCATGACCTTAGAGTCCTGGGATTGAGCCCCACATCAGGCACTGTGCTTAGTGTAGAGTCGGCTTCTCTCTCCCACAGCCCCCTCTTCCTGCTTGCTCGCTCTCTCTCAAATAAATCTTAAAAAAAAAAAAAATATTGCGACTTACTGGTTTTTAAAAAATATTAAAGCAAAGTATGGTAGTGCCTGGGTGGCTCAATGGTTGAGCCTTCGGCTCAGGGTGTGATCCCAGGGTCCTGGGATGGAGTACCACATCGGGCTCCCCACAGGGAGCCTGCTTCTCCCTCTGATTATGTCTCTGCTTCTGTGTATCTCTCATGAATATATAAATAAAATCTTAAAAAAAAAAAAAAAAAGCAGGGATCCCTGGGTGGCTCAGTGGTTTAGCGCCTGCCTTCGGCCCAGGGCGTGATCCTGGAGTCCCCGGATCAAATCCCACGTCGGGCTCCCAGTGCATGGAGCCTGCTTCTCCCTCTGCCTGTGTCTCTGCCTCTCTTTCTCTCTCTCTCTCTCTCTCTCTCTCTGACTATCATAAATAAATAAAAATTAAAAAAAAAAAGTTCATTGACTTAAAGGCTTAATCTCTTACTTAACTTGCTACTACCAATCACTAGCTGGCCTGTGCGGACAGAGCAGTCACTGAACATAGCCCAACTATGGAGCAGGGCCAAGAAGACAGTTTAATGAAAGGGACACTATCTTTTAAAACTCATGGGAATTTGGCACATGTGACTTCTGTTTACATATCATTGGACCTAGCAAATCACAGGGCTATGCCCAACTTCACCTGACTGGGAATCACAATCTTTTTCTTTTCTTTTTTTTTTTTTAAGATTTTATCCATTTATTCCTGAGAAACACAGAGAGAAAGGCAGAGACACAAGCAGAGGAAGAAGCAGGCACCCTGCGGGTTCCTGATGCAGAACTTGATCCCAGGATCACGACCTGAGCCAAAGGCAGACACTCGACCCCTGAGCCACCCAGGCACCCCTGGAAACCGCAATCTTACCTTTCGCTTGGGAAAGAGAATATTTGTCCATAGCGTTAATGACTATCATAGGCCACCCTCTCAGTTATTATTTAATTTTACCCTCCCTTTACCAAGAAAATCTATCTACTATAGGAGACAGCCTAAAAGTTCTAGGCATTGAGGTAAAATCTTGGGATATGTCACGATCTGCCCTTAACAGGGCTACAATGGTAGAATAGGACAGGAAAACTGCAGGAAACACTTCTACTCAACAAAAGGGGAGAATAAAGTTACTGCACGAACAATTATGAAATGTCACGGGGATGGGGTCTGTTTAGAGACTGAGGGCCTTGGGATCCCTGGGTGGCGCAGTGGTTTAGCACCTGCCTTTGGCCCAGGGTGCGATCCTAGAGACCCGGGATCAAATCCCACGTCGGGCTCCTGGTGCATGGAGCCTGCTTCTCCCTCTGCCTGTGTCTCTGCCTCTCTCTCTCTCTCTCTCTGTGACTATCATAAATAAAAAAAAATACAAAAAAAAAAAAAAAAAAGAGACTGAGGGCCTTCTACCCTGAGAGAGGAGGAGTGTCCTTTGTAAGGCTGATTGGGAGGGGTTCCCCAGTCCATTCTTGACAAATACAATGTAACCATGGTACTAAGATTTTGTTTTCTAAGCTTTTCACCTTCAAATGTGTACTTTTTCTGCTTTCTAAGCTATCACATGTGACCATTTTAATAGGCTTGCCATCCTTCTGGCCCTCCATTGCCAGTTCCCCCAGCCTTTGTCCTGAGGAACACCACCTTCCATCCAGCTACCCAAAGCTAGAAACCTGTTTTTATTCTTTACTCCTTTTCTCCTTCATCTCCACATTCAGTATATAGGTCTTGTCAAAGGATTCCATCAATTCTGTCACTATTAGATTTTTAAAAACATTTTAGGGGGCGCCTGGGTGGGTCAGTAGGTTAGGTGTCTGCCTTCCGCTCAGGTCATGATCCCAGGGTTCTGGGATTGAGCAGGGCATTGGGCTCCCTGCTCAGCGGGGAGTCTGCTTCTCCCTCTCCCTCTGCCTGTCACTCCCCTGCTTGTGTTCTCTCCTCTCTCTCTCTCAAATAAATAAAATATTTAAAAAAAAAAATTAGTTCCACATAAACCATTTACCTGTAAGTCAGACACTCATAAGTGCTAACAAATCTGTGAAGTATGATCATTTTACAAATAAAACTAAGACATAGTAATTTACCCAAAGCACAAAATCATTATATGGCAGAACTAGGATTCAAACTTCCAGTCCTGGGCAACCTGGATGGCTCAGTGGTTTAGCGCCGCCTTCAGCCCGGGGAGCAATCCTGGAGACCTGGGATCGAATCCCATGTCGGGCTCCCTGCATGGAGCCTGCATCTCCCTCTTCCTGTGTCTCTCCCCCCTCCTCTCTCTTCTCTGTGTATTCTCATGAATAAATAAATAAAATCTTAAAAAAAATTCCAGTCCTTGTGTTTAACCAATGTTAACCTTCAAAATAAGTCTGATTTTGCTGATTTTTATCAGCAAAAATGGGTTTGTTCAAGAATAGAGAATTTTTGGGCAGCCCCGGTGGCCCAGTGGTTTGGCGCCACCTACAGCCCGGGGTGTGATCCTGGAGACCCAGGGTCGAGTCCGGCATTGGGCTCCCTGCATGGAGCCTGCTTCTCCCTCTGCCTGTGTCTCTGCCTCTCTCTCTCCCTGTCATGAATAAATAAAACCTTTTTTAAAAAAAAAAGAGTATTTTAATCTGGGACAAACTACAGCAGAGCCATAAATAAACCCCTAGAATAAAGGAGAGGACAGTTCTTACATAGGAAACGGGGAAGCTATTATAAACAAAAGGTCAATTGGAGTAAAATGGGAGTTCAAACTACAGTGGTTTTTCATTGGCTGCGCTGTTGCCCACAGAGGAGGAAATCTTTCTTCCACCTGGCAAGTCAGTAAAAATAATACGGATTTACAAGGTACCTCTGGTTCTATTGGGTCTACAGTTGATCACCAGGAGTGGGGTGTGAGAGCTCCCCCTACTGGCCTCCTGCTTCCATTCTAAAGTTTCCTGGCGTTTTTTTTTTTTTTTTTTAATAAGATTTTATTTATTTATTTATTTTTTTATTTTATTTTATTTTATTAAGAAGGGGGAGGAGGGGCATAGAGAGGAGGAGAGAATCTTAAGCAGACTCTGGGCACCGAGCCTGAGGTGGGGCTTGGTTCCAAGACCCTGAGATTAGGACCTGAGCCAAAACCAAGTCAGTTGCTAAACTGACTGAGCCACCCAGGTGTCCCTAAATAAGTTTCTTTTTATTAATTTTCACACCCCTATACTCTAACCTGAGATGGTCCCTGCATGTCTAGTTTTAACTGCTGAGATATGACCTGTGCCCCTGAATACACTTTTAGTGGTCCACCAGTAGCCAGTTCAATGTTTCTGAACATCCTCATCCTGTTACTGGAATGGCAGTTGCTGACATTCTCCCACATTGGTCTATACCCCTGAGGCACTTCCTACTTCTGTACAGTATACCAGGCTCTGGACAATGGTCTCTTCCCAGACCACCATCCCAGAACTATCACTCCCACCCCTGACAAAAACCTGGGTGGACTACACTTAAGCCAAAAGTTTGATGATAACACAATGAGCAAAGATAACCATTTGTTGTTGACTGACACTGTTCACAGAAACCTATCTGCCTATTATCCCAGTAGGGAACTTGTTTTTTTATTTCTTTCAGATTTTATTTACTTATTTAATTAATTAATTTATTTATTTACTTACTTACTTATTTAGAAAGAGAGCAATGTGAGCAAGAGGAGGGACAGAGGGAAAGAGAAAGAATCTCCAGCAGACTATACGCTGAGTGTAGAGGTTGACGCAGGGTTCAATCTCATGACCCCAAGATCATGGCCTGAGCTGAAATCAAGTCAGCCACTCAACCCACTGAGCCATCCAGGCACGCCCCCCAATAGAGAATTTCTTAGATGCTTTCCCACCCTTTTCTTCCTGTTTCTTCCACCTTTCCCACCCTGTTCTTCCTGCTACTTGGATCTTCCAGACTAAAAGTCCTTTTCATGTTGTTATCCAGTGTGGCTTTGTCTTTCTTCTCCCACACCTCCACTGGACCTGCCCCAACCTCTTTGTTCACCAGAAATAAATCCCTCCAAGGGTTTTTTCTTTTTTTTAATATAAGAACTAGTTCTATCTAATCTGGTTGGATTTGAGTTCAATTCAAACATTTTAGATCAACTAAGATTACTCGTCATCAATGCCAGAAGTTTCTTTCTAGGTCTACTCCCATGCCATTTAGGCCAGCTGCCCAACTAACCTATCCTAAACCTATCTCATTCACATATAGCCTAACCTATCCACATCTTTAATGCTTGCCATGCATAGTAAGAAGTAAATGTCCACCTTATCCCTGCCCCGCTCCCTGTATTAGGTTGATAATTTTTTATCTTTCCAAAAAGGGTTTTTTTTTTTTTTTGGTATGGACAGTGTTTCTTTTATTTCTGTTTTTACATACTATACAGTTGACACCTGGCTTTTTTCTGTTAGTGCTCCTTCCACATCAGCATACAGGGATATATTTCGTTTTTTAAACATTTTCTATTATATATATCACAGTTTAGTTCCCACTTCCCTACTGATGGACATCTCAGTGACTTGAGTCTATTGTTTTGGAGGGTGATGCAGCAATGGGCATCCTTCTCTATGTTTTTATTTTTTTTAAGATTTAAAAATTTTATTCATTAGAGACACAGAGAGACAGAGGCAGAGGGAGAAGCAGGCTCCATGCAAGGAACCCGACATGGGGCTCGATCCTGGGTCTCCAGGATCACGCCCTGGGCCGAAGGCAGACGCCCAACCGCTGAGCCATCCAGGAATCCCTCCATGTTGTTTTAATGCCAAAAAGCTGTAACTTCAAGTTTTGATGTAGCCTCCCAAGTTACATTCCTACCAAACCAGTTTGAGAATTTAGCATGTCATTCTCTCCCCTGCTAAAATCCTTCCTATAAGGGCAGTGTCATAGAAAGAACTTGGGTTCTAACACCTAGGAGGTAAATGCAAGGCATTTACAGCTCTAGGCCGCCTTCTTCGCTTGTAAAATGAGGTACAAGCTGATGTCTCAGGGTGGTGTGAAAATCCAGTCGGCTTCCTTGAAGGCTTGGCTCTCAAAGAGGTCTGTTTGCCTTTTAGTTTTTAAGGGCCTCGGGTCATGAGCCAAAAGCTCAGGCTGAACAGGCCAGAGGACCCCCTCTTCCAACCCGTAAATGAGGAGAATGAGGCACAAAGGGGCCCAGAGGTTTGGGCAAGAGCATCCAGCCTTGGCTTGAGGCTGAGCTCCGCCCACGACCTCGGGATACCGGCCCCAGGGGGCTGTACACCTCTGGACTAGGTCAGCGGAGGTCTGGCCCCGCTGCTCCCCAGTCTAGCTATTCCTCTCCCACTGCTCCCTGCCCCCAAGCAAACACTCGGGCCCGTAACGCTCTCCCTTGGAAGTCGCTGCCCCCGCTCCCCGCTGGGCCTCAGGCTGCACCCTCGGAACTCGCCTTGGCGCCCCGTGGACGTGAGTGGGACATAGGTGTAGAAGGCAGACGGATGTTGTATAACCACGTCACGTTTGTGAGTTGCGTGGTGTGCACATCCTTGTGTAGACGTTTAAGTGTGTGCAGTGTGGTGTGCGGATGTGGGTCACGGAGCACGGCCCCCGGCTCCGCAAGCGCCCACCCGGCCCGGCGCTACTGTCGGGCTTCGCCCCGCCTTCGCCCCGCCTTCGCCCCGCCTTCCGCAGCACTGTGCGCGTGCGCAACCCCGCCTTGGGCTCCTCCCCGAGACTGAAACCCCGCCTTGCCCCGCCCCAGCCACGCTTTACGGCCCCGCACGCCAGTTTTGCTGCAGACGCTCCGGCTGTCGCCGCTGCCCCTGCCGCCGAGGCTGCTGCCGGTGAGGTGAGCCGGGCTGAGCTCCGCTGACCTGAGGTGTGGTGTTGGGCTGGTGCCGCGGGCAGCCGAGGACTAGGTGGAGAGCTGCGCCCGCGGGGACGGCGGGTCAGTTGCTGCTTTGTCTCCCCAGCTTGGGTGCTGTCTGCGCTGCTGCAGGGAGGCCGCCCCGGCCCGGCGAGCTGAACCAATGCTGGATCTGGAGGTGGTGCCCGAGCGCTCCCTGGGGAATGAGCAATGGGAATTCACGCTGGGTGAGTGTGGGTCCTGCTTCTGGACCTTACTCTGCTTCTCATTTCCCTCAAGGCGCTTCTTGCCTCTGACCTCTGCCCCTTATTCCCCTGCGCCTGCAGCTCGTCGCCTCCTCCGTCCTCTCGGCTCTTTGGGCCCCGGGCACTAAGTTACCCGCTGCTACTGGCCAGACCCTCAAGTGTGTCTCTCGTCCTGGCCTTGACGTCCTCGCCTCAGGCCTCAGCAGGGCTCCTCCTGGGGCAGTGGTACAGTAGTAATAATAACAATGGCCGACACGCCCCAAACACTTACTCAAGGCTAGACCCTGCGCTCCTGTGCGTAATTATCTCAAGTATGCGTCCTTGGGGCGCGAGGGCCCGTCCTATTGTTTTCCTATTTCCATTTTGCAGACTTAACAGCTAAGAAGTGACTAACACCCTGAAACGCCACAGTAGTCCGTCTTCCTTTGCTCTTCTGGGCTGTAGGTTGCCTGGTCTGAAGGGAAAAGCTAGGGTTAGGTCCCCTAATCACATGTTAGGAACCTAGTCGAGGGAGGTGAGAAGAGTCTGTGTATTAAAGGAACTTGTGACTTGTTTCCTTCTTGTTTTTAATGTGGTCGATGTGTGTGGTGTAATCCTAAACCCAGACCTTAGCAGAGAGAGTTGAAGCTTGAATGAAATTCGAGTTCATGGAAAGTAACATTTAGTTTGTATAAAATGCGGTTTGGCCATTTTGGGGGTTTTGGCCCAGTTTTAACTCTTCCCAACATCACTACCTTTATGTGTACACATTCAGTAACTCCGGTGTATGTTTACAATGATCCAGCACTAGAAAAGGAGTGTGAAGCAGGTGTTGGTCCTCTTTGTTTGTGCAGGCTTGAACTTTTGTCCCACTAATTTGGGCTACTGGACTGAGTCACCTGCTCCTTTGAGCTATAGCTCTTGCATGAATCTGGAAGACTCTTGTCAGTGGAGGCAGAGTAGAGGAGACACTGCACAACAGATGCTGGTAGGACCCTGCTGGTGCTCATTGTCTCTGTGAACTAACTGAACTACACGCTTCTGGGTAATAGGAACCGGTTTTAATGAGAGGCCTTAGCCAATTTCTCATAGCTTACACCACTCCTGCAGAGTTCTTCCCAAAATTTCAGCTGGTATGAAACACTTTGGCCTCTTGTGAAGCACCAAGAGGTTGATTGGGAGGCCGGTGTTATATTTGCCTCCAGACCCATTCACATGGGTGCTGTTTGCTTTCTATTTAAGAAAGATGCTCCCCTACGCACAGCTTCTCTTACCAGTATTTCATCGGGCTGAGTGAGAACCACAGCCATAGCTTCAAACTGCTTGATGATGCATCTAGTTTTCGGATCTCAACGGTATAGAGCCTCTTAGCCAAAAGTAATAATTAGAATGTCAGTTGAAGGGGTACCTGGCTGGCTCAGTTTTTTGTCCCACTAATGATCCCGGGGAATTGTGAGTTTGAGCCCCACATTGGGGGTAGGGTTGACTTATAAACAATTGGGGGTAGGGTTGTGACCTGAGACCAGGATTCCTCTTTCACCCCCACCCCCCCCAAAAAAGCCTAGTGGAAGAGCAAGGCTTCCTCTGTCACCTGTTGTTTAGATTCCTTAGCCCCCACTCCTAACTCTGCCAGTTTCCAGTAATCAAGGATTTGGGTAGCTTTTTCAAACTAAATAGCAAAAAGAATGAAAAGAGCTTTTCTGTACAATGACCCAGAATTGAACTTTGAGGGATACAATGACCCAGAATTGAACTTTGAGGGAAACGTCATAGAAGTGGCTTGACCTTAATGATTCTCTTGTGGGTCTTAAGAATCTGTATTTTTAGGGGTGTGTGGCTGGCTGGGTTGGTAGAACATGTGACTTGATCTCAGGGTTATATGTTTGAGCCCCACATTGGGTGTAGAGATTACTTAATAAAATTGTTTTTAAAAATCTGCAGTTTTAAATCAGGTCTACCTGAAAGATTATGGTTATTTTCACTTCCTCAAGCTTAAAAAAAAAATTTTTCCCCCTCTCTCTCAGTCTTCTTTCTCCCCAGCCCTCAACACATCTAAACTCCAATTGGGGCTGATAGGTAGGGATAGGTCTCAGAAGTGAATCTTTGTTTTAGAATTACATTCCTAGGCTAGAGAACCAGTGCTTAACTAAAGTCACTAAAACCCTGTAAGGTAATTTCCATTTTCCAGTGAGGAGCAAGCTCAGAAAAGTAGAGATGAAAGGTAGGTAGCTGAACGGGGATTTCCTGCTTCTCACCCCTCTGCCCTTCTGAAGATTGGCTCAGCTTTGTGTCTCAGTTCTTCTTGGTATCTGCAAATGCAGATGCATCTAGCCCTTGCCATCATCTGCCTGGCATCACAGTGGGGAGCTGCATCCAGCTTCTTGGCTGCCTTCCTGGCCTTTGTGTAATGTTGGGAGATTAGGGAAATGCCAGTAACACAGGGACAGGAAAACCTAGGCAAAGAGGAATCTCTGAGAATGCCATTGATGGCTTGACTTTACTCCCCTTGACTAGTGGTGGAGTAAAGGCAGAACAAACTAGAAATGTTTTCATTAAGACTTGGAGAATGTATTGGTGTGGAGACATGTGTCTGAACTGTTCTAGAGAAACTGAAGGCTCATTCTATTGAAGGCAGCATATATACCTCTTGTGGATTCTGCTTACAAACATAAATTGAATAGGAAATGGTCATATGCCCTGAAGAGCTTAGTCTGGTGTGAGGGAAGGGTTACAGAAATAGTATATTTTATTAAAATGAGGTAGAAGTTGTATAGGGTTCTTTGGAAGGGGAGAAAGAACTTGATCTGACCTGGGGATTCGGGGGGGGGGGGGGGGGGGCTTTCTTCAAGCCACAGGAACCAGTGCATACCTGGATCCAGTGAGCACCAGGAAAGCTCTATCAGAAATCTGCCAGATTTCTCTTCTACAGTGTCTCTATAGACATAAATTTTCCAGTCAAATTCAAAACAAAACAATGGGAAAGATTGTGTGTGTAGGGAACTATAAGCCATTTGGTATTATAATTAGAACATGCTGTACTGATGAAAGAAGAAAGTAGGTTTTCCAGATTCCCAGTGCTCTTTGGTTTTAGCTGCCTGGGACACTACCAAGGAGTTTGGGGGTCCAGTGGAAAAGAGGTTATCTATTAGTGAAGTGTGTTGAGGACATGGATTTAGGAAGAAAGTTAGAGACTAGATTTGGGGAGGTAGAGAAGGAGAAGGAATGTGAAAGAGTGGTCACCAGGGTCGGTGGTACAGGACTTACATGTCCCATAATTGCTTTGTTTCACTCAATCAGAGCTCAATAGATACATAAGACCACCTGCTAGGCACAGTGGTTGGGTGCTGGGGATACAGCAGTGAGTAAGACAGATAATGTTTCTGTCCTCAAGATATAGCAGAGACGAATAGATAAACTGGATAGGAGGCTTCATTAGATAAGGCGGTTGCGGAAGTGAGATGTGAGTCAAGAACTAAAGAATGAGAAGAAACGAATTATGGGAAGAACACTACCTCAGAATCTGAACTAGCTCAAAGGGCTAGGATAGGAAAGAGTTTGACGTGTCCTTGGAACAAAGGAGGCATGATGAGCAGTGGAAAGAAAAATGGAAGTGGACAAGATCCAGAATATTCAGGAACTTTAGGTGGTAGCATGTTATTTGAGTTTTATAGCTCTATAATGAGAAACCATTGGAAGATTATAAGCAGGTAAATGATGAGATCTATAAGACATAGGATATATATACAGGTTAGAAGGCTGACATACACTCCATACTCATTTTGGGTCTAGGTAACTGTTAAAACTGGAACAGTCCTCTAGTTTCTTTGCCATTCATATGGTTGGTTCCCTTTAGAGGCTTTTTGTAGCCTTCCTTTATCAGCAGCTGAGTGACAACTGACCATCGTAGCTGGTTTGTCTCCTCAAGGTGGATTCCTCTCCTGGTGACTCAGGATTTGAGGACCTGAAGATTCCAAGGCCAGAGATTTGATGTGGTTAAGTAGAAAAGAATCCTCCCTTGAGAAACTGATTTGTAGGACAGCCCTGGTGGCTCACCGTTTAAGCAACTGCCTTTGGCTCAGGTCCTGATCCTGGAGTTCGCTCGATGAGTCCCACATCGAGCTCCCTGCATGGAGCCTGCTTCTCTCTCTATGTCTCTGCCTCTCTCTCTCTCTCTCTCTCTCTCTCTGTGTCTCTCATGAATAAATAAATTTAAAAATCTTAAAAAAAAAAAAAAGAAAGAAAGAAACAAACAAACTGATTTGTGCCATGTGGGTCAGAGAAGCCATGTGGCCTTCTATTTCTCAACACCTAACTGAGCTTATCTGTCTGTTCCACATGGATGCTTGCCCATTCATTTTGGGAGAGATAGCATAGAAACTTCTCCATTTCAAGAATGGCAAAGCTGAGTGATGCGTCCAACTTGGTCATATTCTCAACAAACATTTATTAAACCTTTACTGTGTACCAGGCCCTATATTATAGAAGGTTGGAAAGTGCCTTGTGTTAAGGTCTGATTTCCTCCAACTTTCTTCAGACTGTAGAATGGACCATCAAATGAAGGCAGGGTTAGATCATTGTCTAAATGTAGACAAACCATGTTTTTATAACCTCCTGTTCTCTGTGTAAGCTCTTTTCTGCACATCTGTCCTAGAATCAGAGGTAAACTGATCTTGAATGGAAGCCACTGTGCTTGCCTGAGGTCATATGGTGGTCCTTCCTCCCTTTCTCTTATTACCTACTCCATTATCCTTCAGCTCTGTTGAATAAATATTTATTCAACAGCCACTATGTGGTCAAGCCTGTACTGGGTGCTGGGGATCCAGAGAGTGGTGAATAACACCACTATCCTTGGGTTCATAAAGCTATGAGTCTTTGACTTTGGATTTAGTCTGAGACTTTGTTTTGAATTGCCTCTGTGAATTTCTTCTTGTTTGAAATATAATGAACTCTGAAAACATACTTTTTTGTTTTCCCTGGTAGTCCTTGGGATCTTAAAGATACTGGATTTCTTAAATTGGGGGCATATATAAATTTGTTTATAATGGGCCTTGAGTTTAAAAATCAAGTATTAAGATTTAGAGGATGTGTGAGTTGATAAGGATCCAGTGAAATCCTTAGTAAAATAAGGATTCTGGTAGATCTGTGATTCTGGTAGATGTGTGATTTTTAACTTTTTAAACAAGCCCTTACAAGTCATGTGCTCCTGCAGACTCTCCTTTGAGAGGTGAGGAGACATGCCAGAAAGTAGAAGAAGGAACCTGCCCTAGGTTATATGTAATTCGTGGCAGAGTGAACCAGAACCTTGGTCTCCAGATCCAGTCATGAAGTCCGTGCTTTTCTCACTGTTCTTTGGTTCATGCTGACTTTGACTTCTCTGAGCCCTTTTCCTGCTCGGAATTGACACATTCCTTCTCATTTCCAGGAATCTCTTGTATATTCACTCCCTCCCCTTAAGCAATCCAACTGATCCCTTACTGCTTGCTGCTAACTTTATTCTAGCTCTTGCTGCTTACTGAAGTTTTATTTACTAATATGTTTATAGACCTGCCCTCCCATCACAGGCTTTATGGCAGAGTCTAATACCTAGTATTAAGATAAATGTCAGTAAATCAATAGCCCAACTAACCACACAGGTATCCTTCCTTTATTTCAGGAATGCCTCTGGCTCAAGCAGTAGCCATTCTTCAGAAGCACTGTCGCATCATCAAAAATGTCCAGGTTCTCTACAGCGAACAGGTGAGTGGTAGCTGCTTTGTTTACTGAAATAGCATTCCTCATCATTGGGTCACCTCCAGAGGTTGATGCTCTGGGAGAGGCAGACTGGCAGGGATTGCTAGGTCATTGTGTTTGGGAGAATCTCTAGCCCTAGTCAGTTACTAAGTACATTTTCTTTGATTCTGAAACTTTTGGTCTTGATAATCTATTGCTGTCAGTTTTGGAAGAGCATTAATAACTGAACTTGTTTGATGTGTTTGACTTACCTGCTGGTCCTTAGACGGGGACATTTCAATGGGTGGTTACCTCAGGGACTGTTTTTGTCTCCTAGGGTGCTTGCCTTCCACTTTTGTGTTTAAAATATAATCTTTTCTGCTTTGTTGATTGCTTTAGTTTGTGTTCAGAGTTGTTGCAGAGCAAATTTCTAGCCAGCAGAGCACTTCACACTTAAAAAGAAGCAGGTATAGCTCACTACTTTAGTGAGAATGATCAGATACATCAGATCATATCTCAGAATATTGGCTTCAAATTAATGGACATATTTCATATTTTGCTTTTTTTGGAGGGGGGGGGTCTGATTTATGGTAGTCTCTATTAAATGTTGGTCAATTGTGCCAGGAATTAACCCCTATAATAATAATAATGTTGCGTATATCTACAAAGACGTTTTCCATTTCCAGAAAAAGTGGATTTGTTATATCAGAGGACTTTTTGAACATTCGGGTTTTTTGTGTTTGGTTTTATTTTTTTATTTTTATTTTTTTTAAGATTTTATTTATTTATTCATGAGAGCGGGGAGAGAGAGAGAGAGAGAGAGAGACTGAGAGGCAGAGACACAGGCAGAGGGAGAAGCAGGCTCCATGCATGGAGCTCCATCCTAGGTCTCCAGGGTCACGCCCTGGGCTGCAGGCGGCGCTAAACCACTGAGCTACCCGGGCAGAGGGAGAAGCAGGCTCCATGTACTGGGACCTCGATGTGGGATTCGATCCCGAGTCTCCAGGATCGCGCCCCGGGCCAAAGGCAGGCGCCAAACCGCTGCGCCACCCAGGGATCCCTGTGTTTGGTTTGGTTTTTGTTTTTGTTTTTGTTTTTGTTTTTTAATTTTTTTTCCTGTGTTTGGTTTTATAAGTAAAGGTAGAGACTGTTATTTATGGGCTTTTAGAAATAGGATTCCTATCTCTCTAAAAATGCAATCTACCTTCTACTGAACTCTCTGAAACCTGTGATTTTTCTGTGACATAGACTCTGTGTTGCTGTGTGGAGCAACATTTATGGTGTCCTATGTCTCACAAATCTTAGGGAATAAATAGTTTTGAGCCTGTACATGCTATAAAGTGTCCTCGTTGGCTTTTCTGAGACCTTTTAAGTACCGTTTTTGATGATTTTAGTTCTATTTGTTCCAATGAGTTTCAGATCCTAAAACAAATAACAGTTTATTTTTGACATGAAGAATGTTGTGGATTAGAGGTGAGTGAGATTTCTCTGAGGCTTTCCAGTTTGTCCTAGTGTCAGAGTTGAGCCTCTTATCTATGTCCAAACATTACAGTCTGTACAATAATACTTCTCTGCCAGCCCAGTGAGAGAGACCCTATATGAGGGATCTTCCTGAGACAGGGAATTCATAATCTCCAAGCAAGTGCTTAGATATTCTTGTGGTGCCTACCACATAACAAGGGACTTCTAAGAGTGGGCCAGGGGATTCCTTGAGCCACAGTATCAAAGTGTTTTCTCATTTATAAAATGAAGGATGGTGACTTTTCCTCTTTGTTATACTCAGATGATCCCTAACCTACTCTGACTTTCAGCGTTACACCATGAGGGAATTACTCAACAATTAACAACCATCCAAACAGGGATAATGGGCTTGCTTCTTGAGCTTATAACTCCTACACATTCAGTTAAATCAGATTTGGGCACCCCAAAATTAGATACATCTGAAAGTAGGCTTAAGCAGTTTTTAAGAACGAAGTTTGTTTCTAATATCACTGTCTTTGTTGTCTGTTGTTCCAGTCTTTGGGTATATATAGTAGTTTTAGCATTAAGCTCATTTCCTGATACCTTCTAAGCAGCTGGAATCAATTGGAAAATGTGGGCTTAGTCTAGACCTTGGTTCAGATTGTTGCTCTTTCTGTTTCTTAGCCATTCAACTTTTGGCAGGTTAAAAACCTGTCTGGTTCTCCTTCTGTAATGTGGATATTCTATTACAAGTTTCCTTGTACAAGTTTCCTTGTAATAGAATAATCTTTTTCTAATTTTTACTTATTGGGCAGCCCCAGTGGCCCAGCAGTTTAGTGCCACCTTCAGCCTGGGGTGTGATCCTGGAGACCTGAGATCAAGTCCTGCATCAGGCGGGCTCCCTGCCTAGAGCCTGCTTCTCCCTCTACCTATGTCTCTGCCTCTCTCTCTCTCCCTTTCTCTGTGTGTCTCATGAATAAATAAATAAATAAAATATTTTAAAAATAAAATAAAATTTTATTTATTTCTTTTAAGTGATCTCTACACCCAATGTGGGGCTCTGACTCATGACCCCAAGATCAAGAGTTGAATACTTCTCTGACCAAACCAGCCAAGTGCCCTAGAATAGAATAATCTTTGGATGAGGATCAAGAGGAGGTGGTCTCTCAGAGCTCTGATGCAGTGCTGCTTCTTTTTTTTTTTTTTTTTAAGATTTTATTTATTTATTCATGAGAGACACAGAAAGAGGCAGAGACATAGGCAGAGGGAGAGAAGCAGGCCCCTCACAGGGAGCCTGGTGCAAGACTCGATCCCAGGACCCCCGGATCACGCCCTGAGCTGAAGGCAGATGCTCAACTGCTGATCCACCCAGGGTCCCTGATGCAGTGCTTCTTTTTTTTAATTTTAATTTTTATTTTTAATTTTATGATAGTCACAGAGAGAGAGAGGCAGAGACATAGGCAGAGGGAGAAGCAGGCTCCATGCACCGGGAGCCCGATGTGGGATTCGATCCCGGGTCTCCAGAATCGCGCCCTGGGCCAAAGGCAGGCGCCAAACCGCTGCGCCACCCAGGGATCCCTGATGCAGTGCTTCTTAAATTGAGCCCTGACTTCCTCTGCCCTCCTTCCTTTCCTTTCCCATTTGTCTCTTTGCTCCCATCAAGTGTGAAGAATAGTTTGGCCCCATTAAATGTTAGAAATATCTTTTGTCTCTAGCAAATCACACCTTGGAAGTTAAATGTGCATATCAAGTAGGTCCCATCTTTCTTAGAAAAAATGTTAACAATTAAGAGCAAACAGCTTTACTAAACTGTTTCATATGGAGGACTGTGTAGTTCTGGGTCACTCCAAGGGCCTGCTTAAACACCACGTAGTTACAGGTATACTTTGGTTCTGGAGATATACTAATAAAATAATAGTTGTGAGGATAATTTGCTCACTTTTGAAAATTGTCTAGTTATGTCCTGAATTGTAACCATGCTGGGAGGAAAATGATTAGATCTTGGGAGAGTGTAAGAAAATTCAGATCCTCCCATCATTCTCCTCCAAGCAAGGATCTTTAAGGATGCTAAAATGTTGCTTCATCCTGCTTAGTGTCATGGAATAGCCCTCTCAGAAATGTGTTCTGGGGGGCGGCTCGGGTGGCTCAGCAGTTTTGCGCGGCCTTCGGCCCAGGGCGTGATCCTGGGGACCTGGGATCGAGTCCCACATCGGGCTCCCTGCATGGAGCCTGCCTCTCTTCTCTGCCTCTCTCTCAGTCTCTCATGACTGAATAAATTAAAAAAATTTTAAAAAAGAAGAGAAAAAGAAATGTGTTCTGGGTTGAGAATAAGTAGCCTAAGGTCAGGATTCATTGTTGTATTATCTTGCTTAGACCTAATTATTTTAGACATTCATACAGGCCTACTGGAAAATTACATCCTTTCTTCTAGTGTTTGCTGGGCCTGGTGGTGCCGCCCGGGCCTGCTACTGTGTGAAGATCATTGGGGTAGAAGGGAGCAGTCTGAACTAATCTCAGAGGGCTCTTGGAGAGAATTTTTCCAGTGAGGCCCACACCAGTGGCACCTGGCCTTCCAGCCTGCATCTCTATCTCTGACAGCGACATTTCTGTCATTCACTGTGCCTACCTTGGGAGGTTCTATAAAGAAACTTCTAAACTCTTTTAAGAGCTGTGTGCCAATTTCAAGCTTGGTTCAGTGCTACGGAATGTCTTCAGATGTCAAGTCCTTGAATTGATTGCATTGGAGCAAAAGCAGGGTAGTGATGCAGACATGATGAGAGAGTGCTGGATACTAAGTGCTGTGCTTAGTGCCTTTTCTCTTGCTATCTAGACCTACTACCTCTGTTCCCACAACCACCCTGGAGGGAAGGGATAATGGTATTCCCATGAAGAAACTAGAGCTCAGAGAAGTTTTGAGAGTCACTTAAGGTCACCAGCTCACCAGTACTCAAGGCCAGCTCTGTCCACTCCTTTGTGCTGCTTGCTACTCCCTTCCCCATAGGACTCAAAAGGGACAAATGAAGAAATATGACTCCTTAGACCTTAGATTTGGGCTTTTCAGAAAAAAGCACATGTGATATGGGATGGTCGGGAGAGGGAAGGAAGGAGCAAGAGTATCATCTCATTCACAAACATCACAAGATATTTCTTTGTCTTGGAACATGGCCTAAAGCAGTCAAAGTATAGAACATTTCCTGTAGGGATCCCTGGGTAGCGCAGCGGTTTGGCGCCTGCCTTTGGCCCAGGGCGCGATCCGGGAGACCCTGGATTGAATCCCACGTCGGGCTCCCGGTGCATGGAGCCTGCTTCTTCCTCTGCCTGTGTCTCTGCCTCTCTCTCTCTCTCTGTGTGACTATCATAAAAAAAAAAAAAAAAAAAAAAAAAAGAACATTTCCTGTGGATGGTACAAACAGCCTGGAAGTGAATGGACGTAGGTTCAGCTGACATGCAGTGAATACTACCTGCCAAGTTTGGGTCCTAGCAAGGCCCTTTTACCCGGCCTGTGTACCTCATTGGCTGCTCTGTAGGTTTGATAAGTAAACCCACGCTATAGATGTAGACCCTGGACTCTCAAAAGAAAATGGTTTATATACTCACATAATCTTGGTCCTTTCCCTCAGGTATTACTAGAAGCCTAGAAAAAAGAGGCTCTTTTCAACCAATATTAGGAAACAGCAGCTTCAGGCTGGAAGCAGAGGATGCCTCATTCATACAACAGTTTGTTACTTGGACGAGGGAAGGGCTGTCTCCACTTCCATAATCCCTATGCATTGCATTTAGATTTGTAAGGTTTTTGGTAGTTGCTGTTGAGTAGTTTACAGTGCTTTATTTTTGTTTTGTAGTCTCCTCTAAGCCATGACCTCATCCTTAACCTGACTCAGGACGGAATCAAACTGCTGTTTGATGCTTTCAATCAGAGACTTAAGGTAACTATGATTGACAACTAAAATTGCATGTCAGGCTGATTAATACATGCTTTTGTAAGATGTTTCTGAAACTAATAAGTCAGAGTAGACTCTTGTGATTCAGAGTCCACCATAGTCTAGGGAACTGAAGCTGTGCCTGCTCGCCTACAAAAAGGGAAGCTGAGGGTGGGGTGTAGTAGTTAGAAAGAGGCTGGGAAGGACTCTAATCTCAGGCTCCAGAAGTGAAAGGAGAAAGTGTTGGAGATTTGGGGAATATGCTATGGGGAGGGGACTCAAGTTACTCAATTTAAGGAAAGTGAGAGTAGAGCTAAGTGTTTGACACAGATTATTCCAAGTCTTAAAAGTTTAGGATACTAAAAATGGGTCCTAACTGCAGAATAGTACCAAAAGGTTTTTGTATCTTGTTTTACTTCATTCTTAAGTCAAACAGTATGACTTGGAAGGTGAAAAATGGAACTGTTTTTCATAAAATGCTGGAGCTTAGGGCTTAACACCACTAGCAATGAGTTGGTTCTTTAACCCCCTTGAGGATATGTAAACAAACAACTTGGTGGTGTATAGGGTTTGTCTTAATTGCTGTTCAAGTGCAATTTACTAACACCTGTTTCAGTCTAGGATGTTTTTAATACACTATTTACGAATGTCTGGGCTTCACAGATTAGTCATGTGACACTAGACTCATGCCTCAGAGTCACAAGGTTGAATGTGGCTCTGGGCAGTGGCATACCAGAGCGGTTGTCCTGGTTAGGCCATGCCTTTCCAAAAGACTTGGGTACTTCCTATTTCTTGTAATCCCATCCCAAGTGAGCTGCTAAGGAAACAAGACAGAACATGGTGAAGGAATCTGTACATTAAATGAGAATTCCTCATTTATGATGGCTCTTCAAAAGCAAATGTGAACATTCTTAACCTCACAACTACCTTGCCTCTCCTTGTGGACACATTCATCTTGTCCTGCCTGACCAGAAGTTTCACAGTGGGAAAGGAAAGAGGATGGTCATCAGTGTGGCTTCATTACAAATTGGGGGAAACATAATCTGGAAACAACTTTACAAAGAGTTATTTGTCTCAGCTTGGTAAGTCCACTTTAGGAAACATAACTCCAAAAGATTATGGGGAAGGTAATGTTGCCAGATATTTATAGCAGGGCTTTTCATAGTAATGAAAAGCTGGAAATAACCTAAATGGATAACAAAGGGGAAAGGCTAGACAGACAGCCCATCATAAAATCATAGCATGGTGAGGACAGTGTCATATATTTAGTGAGTACTTGGTACAAGTGAAGTACGTGGCTAAGTGCTTCCCATACATTTCCTAACTTAGCAAGCCTGTGAGTAATACTGTTTTATCAGCGAAACAGTAGAGAGGCAGAGGATGAGTGGTCTGCCAAGCTTTTAACCCTGAATTAATAAGTTAATTAATTCAGTGTGTGATGGCCACTGGCAATAGAAATGACTTAGCTTCTGTTTTTGTGTATGGGAAATAATGTGATACGAACTGAAGAAAATTGTGTGAGCACACTATGGAGAACTGTGAGGAATGGAAGTACATTTGAATGGGAAAGGAAATAAATAGAACCTTCTCTTCTGCTTTTTGTAGGGTCCCTATGAAGGGGGTGGGGGCTGGGGCCCTGAGCCTCTGGAAACAGAGAAAGCATTCTCAGGTGCCCTTGGTTAGCATCAGGTTTGACATGCCCTTCTGCCTGCCCCTCATCCCAGCACTTAAGAATCCACCTCTCCCTGATTCCTTGACTCCCTGACTGTAAGAAAGCTTTGTGGAATGAGGCTTCACAAATCTCAACTTTTACAGCTGCCTATCTTTTCCTTTCCTATCTTGGCTGCTGTCTTGGCTTCTGCTCTGGGGAAATCAAAGTATTTTCCAGCCCAGAGGGTAGTAGATCATGGACTTTTGACTTCCCTAGCTGCTTGTCCCCATGGCTTAGCAAGCTCCATGGACCAAAATCGGCTTGTTGATTATTCTTGGTGACATAAGGACTCCAAGATGGTTAGCACCCGGGGTCTCTTGCCACAAGTACCATCATACATAGGCCCTGTGATTAACTCCAGTCCACTGTTCTTGCATTAGACAGGCCAGGTTGAAACACCCATAAGTGTTGGTCTCGGTTATTGGCAGGTGGGTAACAATGAGACAGAAGGAACATCATTGAGGCCTACCCCCACAGGGTGAATGGTGGGTCATTAGCCAGCTGTAGGGGGGGCAATCAGGGAGGCAGTTGTCTGCTCCTGCTATATAAGCAGGGCTTCTGGCTGAAGGTTGAGGCTCTCTGCCAGCATGAGGCCCTGGCCTTTGTGAAATGGCATACCAGTTTGGCATGATACAGGCTTTCTGAAGGGGACACTACGTATCTTATGAATCACAGCTGTTCGCCTGTCCTTCCTTGTATGACCTCTCTTGGTACCTCTTTTCATGCTTTCTAGCTTCATATTGCCCTTAGCCAGCTTCGTAACAGTCCGACTTGCCTGATGTTTTAAGTACCTTTCCTGTGTGGAGTAATAAGCCAGACCTTAAAGGGCTTAACTTAGTGAGACTGGGAACAGCATACACAAGTAGTGTGGGAAAAGAGGTGATTGAAGTGCTGTGACAGCCCAGCAGAGGGAGTTACTCTTAGCACCAAGTAGGATCAGAATAGCTGCATTTAATTAAGAGGTGCCCAACTTGTGGTTTAGTGTTAGGATCATTAAATAAAGTTAGCAGTAAGGTCTGGCCAAGGGTAGACTGCCTATTATGTCTCATTTTCTATGGCAATGCTAGATGCTTTTCTAGACACAGGGCCCCACAGCCCCTTCTAGGATGAGGCTCAGATTGTCAGGGGAAGTGGACGTTGAATCAGCTCTGCTTGTTCCTCTATAGTGAGCGCCAGGACTCCCAACTGGAGGATAGTAGCTGGTGCTCCAGGCCCCAGCCAGCCATGCTTCTGGCTACCAAGCCCTTGCTACATTGGCATAGAAGACTTCCTAGTGCTCATTACTTGGCACCACTAGTGGCTGAGTGTTCAATACCTTTGTCTCTGCCGTGAGTTCTTGGCATTTAATCCAAGGCTGAACCCCTTGAAATGACACGAGGGTCCTAAGGTTTTCCAGGTGCCCTTCAATAGAGATGTATGAATATTGTCCCACTTGTCCTAACCTAATGTAATATGACTTCTTTTCTAGCAGGATAGATCTCCTCCCATCCTTTTGTTTTGTAAGCTACAGTATTTTAAAGGTGTTTTTCAAAGTGATCTGATTTGGGGTCTTGCTAATGCAGCAAAGCTTGGAATAGAAGGAAGAAGGCTCAGTATCCAAAGGTACAACTTTAACCTTTAAGCTACATGATTTGTTCTGTGGAGGATTTTACTCTTCCATGTGTAGCACTCTGTATGATAGAGTAGTAGATTAATTATAGGAACTTGACCTGCTGCATACATGGATATATGTGGAACAGTCCACTAGAAGAAAGGAAAGGAGAGGTTATACTGTGTGTGTAGCGTGGGTTTTTCCTCCAGATTTAAAAATGAGAACAAAACATAATGTGTGGTGCTTCAAGAAAATTCTGAATAGTGATAGATTTCTTTTTCTTCACTATTCTATAAATGTCTTTTTTTTTTTTTTAAGATTTTATTTTTTAAGTGATCTAACCCATCAAAGGGCTCAAACTCACAACCCTGAGATCAAGATTCACATGCTCTACCGACTGAGCCAGCCAGGCATCCCTTTATAAATGTCTTTTTAGTCAATCTTTTTCAATTGCAGAGTATTACAGCACTTAAACCTTTGATTTTTTTTTTTCAAGGTGATTGAAGTATATGACTTGACTAAAGTAAAGTTAAAATATTGGTAAGTTTACTCCCCTGCTGGTCTATGCCGCAGGATTGGTACATATGGAGTTTATCTATTACCCTCATTAAGTTAATAAAGGATTCCCATCCATAGCAGTTCTGGTGCCATGATTTCCTCAGGTAGCCTCCAAGCCTACTTAGCTTTCTGGAGAAGAGAAGGAAATCTTGTTTAAGGACATGCTGTGTGTAAAACACTTCTCATATATGTCAGTTTATTTAGTCCTCACAACAAAGGACCTCAGGTTAGAGGTGATGTGACTATCTTCTAAGTCACAGATGCTGCCTGCCCCCCACAACCATAGGTCTGACTTCAAAGCCTATGTATGCTAAAGAGAATGCCAAAGGGATCACTATTTAGGAGCCAAAATCTACCTTTTTTTTTTTTTTTTTTTTTTTTAAGATTTATTTAGAGAGTGCAGTGGGGAGGGGCAGAGGGGAGAGAAAGAGTCCTAAGCAGACTCTGCACTGAGTGTGAAGTCCAACCCAAGGCTCAATCTCACAATCCTGAGATGACCTGAGCCAAAACCAAAAGTCATATGCTTAACCAGCTGTGCCACCCATTTTTCTTTTTCTTTTCTTTTTTTCTTTTTTTTTAAGATTTTGTTTATGTGTTTGAAAGAGTAAGCACATGAGTGCATGGGGGAGAGGGAGAGGGAAAAGGAGAAGTAACACTTCTTGAGGACATGGACCCCACCATGGGGCTTAAGATCACGACCTGAGCCAAAACCAAAAGTTGGACACTCAACCAACTGAGCCACCCAGGTGCCCCTGAAATCTACTTTTTAGAAGGAAAACAATGCCTGTAGCATAAAAGAAATATTTGAGCCCCCATTATGGCAAGGTTCTGTGCTAGCATCTAGAATGCTCCATATAGTAAGCTTCTTTAACAGGCTTCCCTTTCCCTTTTCAGGGGCATGAAAAAAGGCCAATTCCTGGGATTAGCTCAAGCAGCATTTGTCACTAGGGAAGTGGATAAAGCAAATGTGTAATAGCACTGGCCCCTCCAGATTCTTTTTGTCTTTCAGTTTTGTTGGAGCCTTTGTACCTCAAGGTCTGGCTTCTTTTTTCCCTCTTAGTAGTTAGCGATGAGTAAAAGCATGGAGTCCAGGGGTCAGGCCTCCCTGGATTCATCATTCTGTTACCTCTGTGACCTTAGGCAAGTCATTTAGCCTCTCTGAGCTTGTTTTCCCATCAGAGAAATGAAGTCAGTACTGTGTGGCTGCTGGGTTAAGAAAAAGAGGTGTTCTAGCGTGCCTGGGTAGCACAGTCAGTTGGGCGTCCAACTCTTGGTTTTGGCTCAGGTCATGGTCTCAGGGTCATGGGATTAAGCCCTGCATCAAGGCACACTCAGTACAGAGTATTCCTGAGACTTAAGACTCTCTCTTCCTCTCCTTCTGCACCCCCTCCCCCCAAATGAATAAATAAATCTTTAAAAAAAGGAGGTGTTCCATGAATTATGCTAATTTTTAAAATTATTCTTAACCTTTAAGCATTCTCCTGAAAGTCATGAATGCTGTATCTTCTTGCCCATCATCTGAAATCATGTGTCCTCTTTGTTCCCAAGCCCCTCCCCCCTCAGATCTTTCCCCTTTGCTTGGGATCCATTACCCCTCTCCAAATTCACCCAGTCCTTGAGTGCTGTCTGTTAAGAAACAAGCTGCCTGAGGTGCCTGGGTGTTGCAGTTGGGACTCTGGGACTCTGGGTTTTGACTGAGGTCATGATCTCAGTTGTCCTATGTGGGGCTCTGCACTCAGTGTAGAGTCCCCTTCAGATTCTTTCTCCTTCTCCCTGTGCCCCTCTGTGCCTGCTCTGTCTCTCTCTTTCTGTCTCTCAAATAAAATCTGAGAAAGAAAAGAAAAGAAAAGGAAAGAAAAAAAGAAAGAAAAGAAAGAAAGAAGAAAGAAAGAAAGAAAGAAAGAAAGAAAGAAAGAAAAGGAAAGAAAAAAGAGAAAAGAAAAAAGAAAGAAAACAAGTTACCAAACAAAAAACAAAAAAAAGAAAAAGAAAACAAGTTACCTTGCTTGGCTATACTGTTCTTTTAAGATGTTCATCCCCTTTTAAAAAAAGTTCCTTTCCAAGCTAAACTATTAGTAGACATTCTAGGAAAACATATTAACATTTTCTATTCCTGTGCCATTCTGTGGCATCCAAGTCTAGATGCCATGGGCTAAGACTGAATTTATTTCTTTCTAAACTGCCTGATGACCACACAGGTCTTGGAAGGCCTTAAGGATCAATTCTGTGTATCAGCCTTGGAGACTTGACTTGTTCTGACCTCATTTATTATCCCTCACTTAAAAGTTCTTTAATAAACTTGTCATTTTTCTTAAAGATTTTATTTATTCATGAGAGACAGAGAGAGAGAGAGGCAGAGGCAGAGACATAGGCAGAGGGAGAACCAGGCTCCATGCAGGGACTAGATAGATGTGGGACTCAATCCCAGGACCCTGGGGTCACGCCCTGAGCCAAAGGCAGGCGCTAAACCACTGAGCCACCCAGGCATCCCTAAACTTGTGTTTTGACATACTTGTAAACTCACCTGCCTATGTTTAAAGAATAACTCCTCTAGCTACCATCTTCAGTGATTTGAGAAGCATCTTTGTTTTTCAGTGGAGTGCATTTTAACTCTCAGGCCATAGCTCCCACCATTGAGCAGATTGACCAGTCTTTTGGTGCAACCCATCCTGGAGGTAAGTCCATCTGATTCCTCTCCTTATCTGTTGCACCCCATAATGATGAACTTAGCAAGTGCACCATCCCCTGAAGCCAGGTTCCTATAGGATTTGACGGTTGATAATTGGGTGTGAAGGAAAGCTCCTGTCCCTTGTTTTCAGCGTAGTGGGTCAGTTAAGGATTCAGACATAAGGTAGATGGTGCCAGGCTGGTTTGTGTTCATGTCTTCTGATATCATTCACCCATGTCATTGTCTCCTCCTCACTCCTACAGTGTATAACTCCGCTGAGCAGCTCTTCCACCTCAACTTCAGAGGACTATCTTTCTCTTTCCAGTTAGACTCGTGGACCGAGGCTCCCAAGTACGAGGTTAGCCCTTCCTTTCCTATGGTATTTGTCACCCAGTACCAAGGTGATATGGACCCAGCAGACAGTGCCACCAGGGAAGCTGGATAGGAACCCTTTCTTTGGTTTCCTCATCTCTGAGGTCTTCAGGGACCAAGAGTGGTAGAGTGGGTGGGACTGATAGCAAGAACAAAGCCCAAGCTGGCATTCCCAAGAAGAGGGCGCTTCTCACTGCATAGTGAGGTCAGGCTTACTTTTCAGAAATAAATTCAGTTGTACTTTGCTTTAAAACTCCAAATCACTGGGATCCCTGGGGCGCAGGCTTACTTTTCAGAAATAAAATCAGTTGTACTTTGCTTTAAAACTCCAAATCACTGGGATCCCTGGGTGGCGCAGCGGTTTAGCGCCTGCCTTTGGCCTAGGGCGCGATCCTGGAGACCCGGGATCGAGTCCCACATCGGGCTCCCGGTGCATGGAGCCTGCTTCTCCCTCTGCCTGTGTCTCTGCCTCTGTCTCTCTGTGTGACTTAAATAAATAAAGAAAGAAAGAAATAAATAAAGAAATAAATAAATACATACATACATACAAACAAACAAACAAACAAACTCCAAATCACTGTGGAAGTTTTTTAAGTGGGCTAGAATTTGAGACTTCATTCTGGATTTTCATTTATCTATTGCTTTTAGCAAAATGTTATATTCATCCTTAGGTAGTAGCAGCATCTTTAGGGTCATGAAATGATAGACGTTTGGTGAGGCTTACATTTTACTAAAGAAAGCATTCCCATAATTTCTTCTTGATGAAGGAAGGAAAAACTAAAATTAAAAATGGACTTGCATAGATGGGATGAGTTTATTGACCTGGAACCAGGTTTGACTGTGTGCTTTGACCTGACCAGTTCTTGAAGACCATGAGGGCTGGGGAAATGCCAGACCCTGGCTTACATGGCCTGCAGTATGCTTTTAGTAAAACTTTTGTCTTGTGTTTGCAGCCCAATTTCGCCCATGGCCTGGCTTCTCTCCAGATACCCCACGGAGCGACTGTGAAACGAATGTACATCTACAGTGGAAACAGCCTGCAGGATACCAAGTATGTGTGGGGAGCACAAGCTTCATGGGCCATGGGTTCCTTGGGAGGAAGGGCAAAGCCTCTGCTCATTCTTTGCCTGCCTCCAGGGCTCCCGTAATGCCCCTGAGCTGTTTCCTTGGCAATGTGTATGCTGAGAGTGTGGATGTTCTTCGAGATGGAACTGGACCCTCAGGTTTACGACTTCGGCTACTTGCTGCAGGTCAGTTACTGGCCTTGGGGTAGTGGATTCTCCATTATATCCATGTTGAGATAGCCCAAAATCGCACATGCTTAAAGATAGTTGGTACAAGACAGTACAGATATTTATGGTTAAAGCTTTTGTTTAAATTTGTGAAGGAACAATACACAGTTTTATCATTACAAAATCTTAATAAATGACAGTAGCACTGCTTCCCCTAGCATGTACGTAAGCCTTCTGTGTGCTTATATAGTTTTGCAGTGCTTCCCAGGCTGTTTACTGGAAATGTATCTTATGGGCTGCAATATTGGTCTTTTCTCCCCTTTTCCACCCCCTTTTTTTTTTTAAAGATTTATTTGCCCATTTTGAGAGACCACACAAGGGGGAGGGGCAGAGAGAGTCTTAAAGCAGACTCCCCCACTGAGCACAGAGTGTGACATGAGGCATAATCCCACGACTCTGAGATCACAACCTGCGCCAAAACCAAGAGTTGGATGCTCAACCAACTGAGCCACTCAGAGATCCCAATCCTTTTTCCAGCCTTTATGCCAGTTCTCAGTAGGCTGGCAGCTGGGACTTTTTGGATTATGATTTGGCCAGACCCTGCTGCGAGTTTTGCTGACTATGAACAAAAAAAGAGCTGCTACCTTCAATGGATAGCCTCTCCAGGATCCATGCCTCTTTTGTGATTTCCTTGTGTGTGGCTAATCTCAGCTACTGTGGACCTTGAGCCACACTTAATAGTATAGGCCATGTCTTTGGCCTGGGATCCAGGATAGTGGCTGTGCCTTCAAGGGGCTCAGTCTAGCTTAGTGAGTAATGAGTATTTGTTCATAAATTAGGATCTTGTGTTAGTTTCTAGGGCACTGGTTCTTAACTATGAAGAATTTGGCATATAAACTGAAGTTACTCCCCTGAACAATTAAGTAGTTCACAAGCTCTATGTTAGAAATTTTTTTTAAATGTGGTTTTCTAGCCAAGGCAGAAAATTTTACTTAAAAGAATGTTGCACTTGAGCTATAGTGTTTGAGAGAATTGAGATGTAGCAACAAGGTCAAGTGATTTAGGGTCTCTTTTGCCAGGAGGGTTACTCCTTGAAACAGCGAGGTAGCCAAGGATGGTGCAGTTATCCCAGGTGACAGCAAGAGGAGTCTGTTGGGAGAGGGGAATCTCCTCTAATTCTGGCTTCCACCCTGTACAGCACACTCCCAGCAATCACATCTCACTGCTTACAGGGTCAGTGGGGGAAACACTTTAAGTCAGGGACTCATCAAATTACTATCTAATCAAGTACTCGTTGAAAGTTTCCTTTGGTAAGCAGAAAGGTAGCTTGTCTCAACCAACCCATTTCTTACATGTTTACTTATGGATTGTAGCTACCAGGATGTTTTTAAGATAGGAATTCAGTATAACTGCCTTGATCCCCACAATAATTTATAGGAAGATTCACTCCAGGGAATCAGAAACTAAAATAGCCTCCTAAAACTAAGGATATTTTCCCCTGGGTAGGCTTCAAGTAGGGTCAGACGAGAGAAGACTTGCCTGTGAAGATTGCCTTCCCTATCACCCCACCCATCTGGACCTTTACAAGTGTCTGGTACGTGGAGATTTGGGGCATATAGTCTAGCTTGGCAGGACTTTTGGTGGGTTCTGTAGGCCACCCAGGCTTACTTAAGTGCAAGATTTATAGGCAGAGGTTAATGTAGACTATGTTTTTCTCTGACCTCATTAATTTAAACACAACCATTCCTTGCCACTCAGTGTATGTGTGCTGTAACTGAAGACTGTTGGGTTAGTTGAAGAACTCAGAACTCAGTACCAGCTTATTTCAGATTTTAGATCTCTGAAGTCTTCCCTATAGAACAAATGGATTATTATACCTGAAAGAGCTTTGTCAGCTATAAAGTTCTGTTCAGAGTAAGGTGATGGTGATTATCATATACCAGGAAATGCAGTCTTACCCAGTTCTTGCCTCTTTTGGGGGGCAGGTTGTGGAGAAGTAAAACACTTAGTCTTCCCATCCACAGAATGGGGGAATTTTACTGTTGGTGTGTCTTTTCCTATTCCACAGCTACTTCTGTGTGTGTGTAACTGGAACCATTTCTAAAATGTATTAGACAGAGTCAGGGTTTAAAGATTTTTCCCAAAGAAGAAACTTCTGTCAAATGGGATTTTCTTATCCTCCCACTTTCTTAGTTTGTCATTTTTTGAGTGTTAGTGGGTCTGTCGGTGTTTGTATAATTAGGGAGTAAGTTAATGGATGTTTCCTGTTGACTTCTCTATAGAGTGATCTTTAGGTCTAGTCTCTAGTTGGGGGTTACCATTGAGAAGCCCCTCTTAACATAAATTCCTGTATCTTAACAGGACCTAGAAAGTGGCAAGAGATAATAGCACCTCATTATATACTTTCATAGCATCTCTGCTGCTGTTTATTTTACCATAGTTGTGTGGTGTCGGATTGGAATCGTCACACCATAAGCTCCATTATGGGCAGAGACTGCATTTGTTTTGCTCAGCATGTTTCTTCAATATCCTACAAAGTGTCTAGCCCATGGTAGTCAATAAGTAAATATTTGGTGAGTGAATGAATGAAGTTTTCAGAGCTCCACATCACTTTTCTTGGATTGAATGAGTCTCTGGGATTCCTTCTTTCTTTTTTTAATTATTATTATTATTATTATTTTTTTTTTTAATGAAAGAGATGGGGAGGGGGCAGAGGGAGAGAGAGAGAGAGGGAGAGACTCTTAAGCAGGCTCCATGGCCAATGCAGGACTCAGTCTCATGATCCTGAAATCATGACTTGAGCCAAAATCAAGAGTCAGATACTTAACTGACTGAGCCACCCAGGGGCCCCTCTCAGGGATTATTTCAAGAAGATAGTGATCTCTCATAGCATCTCAAGCCCTGTGACCTAGTATTTCTGCTTGCATGCAGTCTTGCCCCTCAGCCAGAGCTAAAAATGCAGTGTGCAGTCATTGGCCTCTCTGGGGCCCCCTTGGTCCCAGGCTGCAGGATATCAGGCCCTGGCTGGGAACCTGACCACCTCTCCCTTAATCTCTGCAGGTTGTGGACCTGGCCTATTAGCAGATGCCAAGATGCGGGTATTTGAACGTTCAGTATATTTTGGTGATTCTTGCCAAGATGTTCTTAGCGTGCTTGGCTCTCCACACAAGGTCTTCTATAAGTCAGAAGACAAGGTACGGAAAATGTGTTTATGAAGTTAAATAGGCTTTTTACCTTTTAAGGTAAAATGTGTTATGAAGTTAAATAGGCTTTTTTACCTTTTAAGTAAAGTCTGTCCCCAAAGTGGGGCTCCAGCTCATAACCCTTAGATCAAGAGTCACATGCTCTACCAACTGAACCAGGTAGGCATTGTCCTTTTTTAATCAATATTAACTTAATATCAAGTAAATATAAATTGTTATTTTTCCATAGAACCTGTTCTATGAAAACTGATGAATTAAATTGAAAGCTCTTTTCTGATCCCGTTGGTCAGATTGTCCTGCCTTTTCTTGGAGACCAGGGCCCAGTCTGTAGTCAACCAAAGCTGCGGGGGCGGGGGGAAGCTGGCTGCATTGTTCAGCACCAGTAGCAGAGATTCTGACACTTTTGCTTACCTAGCAGCTTAATGTTATACACAAAACACAGTTTGTAGACTTTTAGTTAATCTGAGAATTGTATTAAGGAGTTGGATTTTGTTATTTTTTTCCCAACAGATGAAAATTCATTCTCCTTCCCCTCATAAACAAGTTCCATCCAAGTGCAATGACTACTTTTTTAACTACTTCACTCTTGGAGTGGTAAGTTGTGGTTCCTTAGAGAAATGTTTCATTTCTGTGGTAGCAGACCATGCACCTGGGCACACCTTTGTGTATACATGAAGCTGTAACCATGCCTGGCAGCAGGGAAACTAGCCCCAGCTGGCTCCACCCAGTGCAGTGCTGTCTTGCATTGGCACCCTAAAGGGGGCCTTCCCTGCCACTGAGATTTCTCAGAAGCACCAGGTTCCCTGGTATTTCTCGGCTTCTTTATTGAGGAAAACATGCTGCATAAGTGGAGGCTGTGGGAATCATTCAGGTTAACATAGTTTGGGATCTACACATTTGTAGAACATATACGAGCTTCTTCTGGAATCTCAAAACAGGGAGACTAAAAAGGGTCAGAGATAGTGGAAATGTGCTTATGTATTTTTAGAGGATTACCCCAGAGGCATTGCTGTGGTCCTGTGCTCTGGACATGGAGTGCTGAATGGAACTGGTGTCCACTGTCAGTGCTGACAGTGCAGCTGGTGGATGGGATGTGTGTGAGAAATTGGGGGGGGGGGGGGGGGGAAGAAATTGTGTAAACTCTGCGCTAGCAGGATACATCTCAGAGGGCAAGGCTAGCCTGGACCTGAGGTCTTTGAGTGTTTGAGCTTTCTAGAGCCTGAGGTCTTGATGCAGCAAAGAAAGGGTAGATTCTGGAGAGGGAGAAAGGAGATACTGGGGTCAGCCTATGTGGAAAAAGATCAGAGGAACCAGGAGTAGTGGGTAAACATAAACTCTTGAAGGTACGGCAGTGGCAGGAGGGAAATGGCATTCTGTAAGCTGAACCTCTTGAGTTCAAGGACCAGTGATAATAAGGGACAAGGAAGATGGAACAAATGGACCAAACCCTAATAGGACTTAATGTAGGTCATGTAGGGGTGGGGTCAGAGCTAACCCTGCGGTCACAAGCCTAAACAACTGACAGGATGTGAAACTGGGAAGGGTGTGGGAGATAGGAAGAAGTGTTCAGTGGGCAGCATCAAATCCAGCTCTGAGTCCTGGTGAGAGGCTAGACCTTCAGTTCCAGGAGTTGCTGACTCCCACAGGGCCTAATGGCCAGTAATGGCATTCAGAATAGTTAGGTGCTTTGAGCCACTGGAAAGTCAGGTGGTCCCTGAATCTTCTTGGTGGCCTTTAAGCCAAAATCTATGCTCAGTTAATTTTTAATCAGGGGCTTGTTAGGAAAGGTCTCTCTGATGTGTTTTGAGTTCCCAAGCAGTAAGAGCTGTAGCCCATGGGACTACTGGGCCTGCTGCTACAAAGTTTGGAATGGACCTACAGATTTCTGGGTGCCCCCTTCACTGAAAATGTCCATTTAAGGCTGCTTGATCTCAGCTATCCCCTTGACTGTTGTTTGGGAGAAGGCTATTTCCCAGCAGCATCCCTGTTGTGGAGTGGCTATCTCTGAGTTGGACATGGCCTTGGAAAGGCCTTTGTCCAGCCTCAATAACCTTCCCTACTTGGACATCCTTGTTTTCTACCCCAGGATATCCTCTTTGATGCAAATACACACAAAGTGAAGAAGTTTGTCCTACACACCAATTACCCTGGGCATTATAATTTTAATATGTGAGTATACCTATACCTTCCCCTCCCAAGAACTGAGCTTTGGGTTGAAAATCCCCAGGAAAAGAGAGCTTGTGGCTTTGAATGTTCACTAATTTGTCTGTACCTGAATTCTTACAGTTTCGTGGGAAGCGAACATTTCCTGAGTGTTTGCTCTGTTCCTGGTACAGTGTCCATACCTTACGTCTCTCCATTTGTACCCATTTTACAAATAGGGAAATAGGTTCAGAGAGCTTTGTATCTTGTCCAAAATAATGTATCTGTCCAAGATGGCTCTAGACCCCAGAGCCAGGGCTTTGGGGATGGGTTCCTTCTGTGTTTCCTGGGGTGCAGGGTTGAAATGCATGGGTGGTCAGGCCTCTCAGAGGGCCCAGCCTTTATCCATCTGGCTTCTCTCTCTAGTTATCACCGCTGTGAGTTCAAGATCCCACTAGCCATAAAGAAAGGTGAGTAGTGGATATCCTCAGACTAAGAAAAGGGTTTTGAAGTTAACCTCATGAGAAGACAGTGATCCAAACAGAAATGGTAGCAGGAGCCTTTGCCTACCTGCTTTGCCCATAGTCTGCTTTGCCCTCAGCTTCTCTGGGTTAGGGCTTTATGCTCCTGGAGGCTCTCAAGGTCTTTTTCTATAATCATGGGATTAGTGGTCTCTGATGGGGAGAATTTCCTATATATGATTATCCAGGTGCTCCCGAGTCAGCCTTGTGACTGCTGTCCCCTCTTGGTTCTCTACCCTCTTTCATTCAGGAATTCTGAAATAGCCCATCTGTCCTCTCTCCGTACTCCAACCCTAATGCACAGAGTGGCCAGGTCTGGATTCTGCCTAGGGCTGGGGTCACAGGTAAGCTGGGCCAGCAACCAACCCACTCTGTATTCTCTTTTCAGAAAATGCAGATGGTCAGACAGAAACATGTACAACCTACAGCAAGGTGAGCTCCTATTTTCCCACCTCATGTAGCCCCAAAATGAGGTGGGTGTGAGCCTGCCAGCAGTCTAGGGCCCGTGTTTCTGGGCCAGCCATTGGTCACAGGCATGATTAGGTCTCTGCTAACCCCGTGCCGCCTTTTGCAGTGGGACAACATCCAGGAGCTCCTGGGCCACCCTGTGGAGAAGCCTGTTGTCCTGCACAGGTGAATAGGAGGTTGCTGTCTCTGACCACCCTGTCCTGCTCCTCACAGCCCAGAAGACTGAGGGAAGCCTAGCAGTACCTATGGCTTAGAAATGACAGAAGTTGTCTTGTTGCCACATACGTACTTCCTGCCCCCACCCTGCATATTACCACTGGGCCAGCTATTCTGCATATTTACCCACACCAGAGAGGTGCCCCCCTCCCTGGGGATAGCCCCCCTCTCCAGGTAGGGGGGGCTTTCACCTCTAGTTATTCAGAAAGGGAAGCAGTTTTCACTGACTGTCCTGGCTCTTTTTTTCCCTTTAAAGTTGCCACATGCTATAGTCTACAGCTTCATACCCACTTCATACCGTCCTGCTTGAGGCTCCTCCCTCCTAACTTGTCACTCTAGTCTAATTGCATAATAACTTCCTGTGCCCCATTGGGCTTTGTAGGGTTCAGAATTTAAATGATACCTATCACTACCCCTGGTACCTCAAGGGCCTGTGTAGGAAACAGACAGCCATGGGAGATACTGGGCCAGTGGCCCCCATCTCAAAAGGGACTAGATGCCCTGCCTGGACTCGGCTTCTGTCTGCCTTTCTAATTCTAGCTTCCCTGGCCACAGGTCCTCCTCCCCAAACAATACCAACCCATTTGGCTCCACATTCTGCTTTGGTCTTCAGCGGATGATCTTTGAGGTAAGTCCTGGGGGTTGATGAGCTAATGGCCATGGCAGGGACAGGCAAGTGATGGAGTATGGTTAGGGAGGGCCTGATGGTCCTGCTGGTTACTGATTTTCTGGTAACCCTGTCTGCTAAGAATATGACCTGCCCACATTTAACAGTAAGAGTTCAGAAATTATGTTGGGGAAATTTGAGGTCATGGAGGCTACAGTGGTCTATATCCAGCAAGATGAGAGGTAACAGGGATCCCACATATGTGAAAACATAAATATGGTAGGAAAGGGAACCCCTGGGAGCAAGTGGAGCTCAGCATGGGAGTACTGGGGGCCTTTAAATGCCATATTAAAGAATGTGCTATGGGTAAGTGGCTATAGAGGCCCCATTGGCTAGGAAGAATGGGCTGTCCCTTGTCTACCTTTTGGATGCTACACCCTCAGTAGGCCCCTAGCAGTGCCAGAAGGACTGAATAAATATGCAGAGTGAAGTTTTTGTATCCCATGAAGAACACACAGTTGCTGGGCCAGGGATGACCCAACCCTGTGTGCAGGTGTGTTGCACATACAACCTCCGTCCTTTGTGTACAGGAGCTACCCCAAATCCTGTGTCTGCACTCACAGCCCCCGTACTGGTGGTTTTTATGGATCTGATTGCCTGCCCTGCCTACATCCTTTCCACTCCTTCCCTTTGACTCACTGTCGTCTTCTCACACCAGGTCATGCAGAATAACCATATTGCCTCGGTGACCCTGTATGGCCCCCCCAGGCCTGGTGCCCACCTGAGAACAGCGGAGCTCCCCTAAGGACATCACTGGCCCATGCCCCTCTGCCCTGTGGAGCTGTGCATTGGTTCCTATTCAGTGGGCCTCCATGTGCCACCCTGTGGATATTCTTGGACACCTTGCCATTGTTGAAAGGCTGTTGTGATGTTCTGAGGTGGGGCTCGGACTATGTGCTCTGCCATGGGGTGAGAGGCTCGGAGATTCCTCTGTCTTTCCTCAGCCTGCTTTTGCCAACAGAGGACACAGACTGCAAAGAGAAGCACAAACTCTGAGCCTTGATACCTGGACCCAGGCGACCTCGACTAACACATATGGAGACAGAGGTCTGTCTCTCCTGTTCCACATGCATTGCGAAGTTAGTACTCTTTCTGTGGCTGAGGACACAGGCACCCAGGACAAGGACAAGGTCCTGCCTTTGGCCCATCATGCCACATGACCCTTCAGGCAAGCAGGTGGCATGTCCATAGTACTTGGTTGCGACTTTTGCACTACATCCACTTTAGTTACTTGATGAGCTGGCTGTGGCCAAGATGGCCCAGTTCCTTCCCTGTTCCTTCTTTGCACGTGCTCCCTTCCAGGCCCAGTAGACACACCTAACTCATTGAAACACAGCTTTTTACCATCCAGGAATGTGCCCAGGCCTGGTTCCTACCCCTCTTGGAGCCAGCCTTCAAGGTCACCTGTGCCCCTGCTGTGCCCCAACCTGGCTTAGCAGGCTGCATGTTTCCATCCTGTTTGCCTCTTTTATTTAATGCCAAAGTTTTAGCCAAAGACATCTTCCTCCTTTTGTTGTTTCGGCATTCTGTTCTGCACTGTGGGCTGGCTCTCTTGCCCCAGCCCTGGGCAATGTCCCCTGGCCAGGCCCATTCATGGCTCAAGGCCTCTGGGGACTCAAGGAAGGCTGGGCTGCTCAGTCTTTTCATGGGTCTTGCTAAGGAAAGTAGCATATGTGCTTTAAAAATAATCCTTTTGAAAAGAATTGAGAAGAGAAATGTATAATTTTATCCCATTTTTAATATTTTGGTCTAGCAACTTGTGATACATAGATGACAATTTTGTGAGTTTTTCAAATGTGTGTACAGATTTTTGTAAATATGACTCTTTTGTAATTAACTCATGTACAGCCTCATCCTATAGAGTTTAACAATGAATGTGCAGGGGACCTGCCCCAGGCTCCTAAGTGGTTCCTGGGCGTACAGCCAGCCTTATGTGGCACTCCCATAATTTTGTGACTGACTAGTGTCTTCCCATTTGGACTGTGGCCTGGCCAGAACCCCCCCTCCACACACACACACACACACACACATCCCACTGTAGGGGCAGCCAGGACTATTCCCATCTTCCTAGAATAGGGGAACCCTCCTCATGCCCTGCCCATACCCCTCCAATAAAGACCTATGCCCTCAGCAGCGGCTCACCATGTGCTGTTGCTGGATGTTTGTACTAAATAATAAGCATGGGAGTGTTGATTTTCAAGAAAGTGGGTGAACAATATGGGAAGTTTTGTGGTAGAGTCATCTTAGGTTCCTTGCCTCTCTGGAGTGGGGCAGCACAGCTTCAAGTAGGAGACTGGTGTGTGTGTGTGTGTGCAAATTCTTGTGTGGTGGAGAAAGACTCTAGGTAGGACCAGGCAACTCAGTGTGTCTCCATCCGTGGTGTTCCAGCCAGACCAGGGCCTAGGAGGGGTTGGCTTCAGGAAAGAAGACCTCAGAAGAAGATCTAAAGGTGAGTACATGGCTGAAAATCCAATTTGGAGGGACAGATGGGAATCAAAATGCCTACCTTCAGATTGAGTTCTAGCAGAATGCCTGCCAGTTCCATGAGGACTGAGGCCAGGCCCCCACACCTCCTCCAGCCTTGAGAAAGATCTGCATGTTATCACTCAGGGACTTCCAAATCAAGGAGTATGGTCCGATTCCATGAGCCTCTGCCACCACCCATCCCCAACCCCCTAAAACCTACTTGGTGCTAGGAGGACCAAACATGTCCACCTGTTTGGTGGGTCTTGGTGCTCTTTGGCCTCAGTCCTGGCTGTCTCAAAGAGCTACCATTCAGTGGCTTCTAGATCACTTCCCAGTAGGGTAGGTGTGCAGGAGCCAAGCTCAATCTTCATTCCCTAGGGACTCGAGGCAGACTTTCAGGGGTAGGAGGCTAGATTTTGAAGTGTACCTCTGGGAAACTACATACACGGCAGTAACCCTACTGGGTCTTAGTGAGAGGCTCTTGGGGCCATGAAGGTGGCTAGGGGCCCCACTGGAAAGAGCCAGCAGCGACAGGCCATGGACGGGCGCAGGCTGGCCCTTGGGGCCCGTTCAGTAGGCGCCACATAAGCCACATGTCCGAGGCCGAGAGCCCGTGCACTACCACCAGCTCTCGGTAAAAGCAGGGGTCAAAGGTGCGCAAGTGCGGCGCGGCTGAAGGACGAGGGATGCCAAAGGTGCGGAAAGCAGGGTGAGGCTCGGGTGTGAGCCGAAGGCGCTGGAGACACATACCCAGAAACACGTCGTCAATGGGGAAAAGCTCAACCTGCGCGCAGGCGCCGGCCAGGCGACGCAGCGTGGCCCCCGAGAGCACAAAGCCGCCACCACCCGCGTAGGCCGGGTAGGCGGGCAGGCCGTACACGGCCTCCGGGATGTAGTACTTGCTGGCCCGCGTGCGGATTGGACGCGCCTGCACGATCACATCACCCGCAAGCAGGTCCTGCGCCGGGTCCCGCGGCGCCAGGAACGCCAGCAGGTTTCCCACGTGCACAAACACGTCTGCGTCGCCCTTAAAAACGAAGCGCACCCGGGGGCAGTAGGCGGAGGCCCAGGCCAGGAAGTGGATCTCCTTGAGCGTTAGGTTGAAGAACGTGTCGTCGAACGCCCAGAGGAGGATGTCCGCGTACGCGCGGCTCTCGGCACGCAGCAGGGCAGGCCAGTGGCTCCGTGGGCCGTCCCCCTCGGCGTCGGCCCCGTCGGTGCCCGCGCCCCGGGGCACGCCCAGCAGGAACACGCGGCGCACGAGCGCCCCCTGCACGCGACCCTCAGCACCCCACGTCTGGCGCACCGCTTGGCGCCGCTCGAAATCCGCCGCCACCGACTTGACGGCGATGAGCAGGTCGGGGCCCCCCGCGGGCGAGCCATCCCCTCGGCACTTGTGCGGCTGGTTGATGAGCAGGGGGAAGCGCCGCTGGTCCTTGGCGCGCAGGTAGCGGCCAAAGTCAAAGGGCCCCGTGGGTGTGGGCGGCTCCGGCGTGTCCCCTTCGTAGGCCAGCGGGGCCGCGGCGGCGCCTGCGTCCGGGGCCGGGAAGACGCGGAGGCCTGGGGTGGGCCCCGGCTCGGCCTCCCCTTGCGGCCGGGGGGCGCCGGTCGTCGGGGCCGCGCCCTCGCGCTGCGCGTAGAGGAGGAGGCCGAGGGCGGTGCCCAGGAGCAGCGTGAGAGACGCGTCCCCGCGGAGGCGCAGCCTCCGCCTCATGTCCGAGCGGCTGGCGCCCGCGCCCCCTGCGGAGAGACGCGGTCAGGGGCTCGCGACGCGGAAGCCATTGGCCGGGAGGGGCTCCGGGCGTCGCTGTCCCCGAGGGGAGGGGGCGGTGGCCGCCGGCCCAGGGCCTCCCCTACGCGCCATCCATCCCCCTCGGGCGCTCCTGCTCTGGGCCGCGGCACCCGCGCGGGGCTGGGCACCCAGGGGGGCTGCAGGTTCCTCCTACACACAGTCCCCACCCCCTCAGCGCCGCCGGACGCGGCCCCCAGGCCGGAGGCGCGGGGCTCGGCCCTTCCCCGCCCGCCTTCCCGCGGCAAAGCCGATCCCTTCGACCACTCCCTACCCACCACGTCGCTCCTTGGGATCCTGACACGCTTGTCCCTTGGGAGCGGCGCGGCCCCGGACGCCAGGGCCTCCGGGGCTCGGCGCGGGGTCCCAAGGGCAGCCAGGGACGGGGCCTGGGCCAAATGCAGCGTTGGCAGGAAGGGGGGGCCGGGGCCGCCGCCACGTGACCCTCCAGCTGTGCGCGCCTGGACATCTGGAGCTCGGCTCCGCCCTGGCGCCGCGGGCAGCGCCGTCTCCGTCTCCGAGGGGAGACTGAGCTGAGAGGGCTCCCCCAGGCAGCTCTCGCTGGGCAAGCCTGAGGAGGCGAGTTCTGGTCTCGGGGTGGGCTCCAGTTCCCCACATCTGCTTTGGGGGGGGGGGAGCAGGAAGGAACTTTAGCCTCTGGTTAATCTCCACACCCCCACCTCTCCAGAGTGAGGCAGGGCCTGGCTTGGCAGGAGCCATGGGCAGGCGGGTCCCAAGCCCTGAGGCTGAGCATTTGAGGCATCTACTTGGCCACAGCCTCAGGCGATCCTTGGAAGCGCTTCTCAGCTCTCCAGCAGCCCAGGTTCAACCATCAACCAGGCAGGACCTGTAGAAATCACAGATGGCCGCAGGACCGGCTGCCTCCTTACTCCTGGCTCCGCTGTGCCGCCCCTGCTCCCGCCCCAGCAAACACACACTGGGACCAACAGGGCAGCTCATTCGATTCTCACAACTCTGGTAGTAGCTTTCATTGCTCGTGCCCAGAGGGGGCCCTGCCCCTCAGGGAGTTAAGTGACTTGCCCAGCATCATACAGGAAGAAATTAAGAGCATTGCCCTAGGTCTTCTGGAGTTCCGTCTGGGCCTCTTTCCTCTGTCCTCCCTTGCCTCCTCCCCATCTGTCCACCAGGACAGGAGGCCAGCGCCGTCTGCCTTAACTTCACAGGTGAGCACTTCATTCTGTCTCCCCAGAGGCACCTCCCGACCCCATGGTCCCTAGTGCCCCAAACCAGCATAGCCTCCTACAGGCAGAAATAACTTGGCCTGGGTCACCGTTGGCCGGATTGGACTGGCAGGAATGGTTCAGCTTGAGGGATTCCTGAAGTAGGCTGATGAATAAAGGGCTCGATCTGGGACCCATGTGGGCAGAGCATTCCTCTGGAGATTGAGAGCCCCCATCCCAGCAGGCAGCCCCACCCTCCATCCAACAAAAAGACAAACTCTGAGGTCCTCCTGGACTCTCCTCATCCGTTGGTACTAGGCCTGTTATCCTCCATCCTAAACAGCTCTCCATGTTCATCCTTCCCCCCATCTCTGCAGCCGTAGCCTAGGCCTCCACCCCTATGCTCCCCCCTTCAACCTCTAACTCTTTCTCTCCCTCCTCACCAGCCTCCCAACCTAACTCCTCAAATCCTCTAAATGCTTCTCACTGGCCTCAGTATAAAATCCAAAATCTGTAAAATGACTTACCAGACCTGGAACTGCCTCCCACACTCACCAGCCGCTCTCATTGCAAACCCACCTACCTACCCCTAGGTCCACCCACACCAAACTTTCTTTCCTTCTAACATTCCTCAAGACATCACCGCAGGTGAAGCTCTGCCCAAAATGTTGCCATTCCCTCAACCCCATACCAGCTCCCCTTTTCACACTCCTATCTCTTACTGGAAGCCTAGCCCCTAACCTGGGTTAGGCACCTCCTCAAAGCTCCCACAATTTTTATATTTTTCACAATAAAAAAAAACAGGTAATATTTTATTACTATTGCTTTAAATTTGCAGTCTGACACTGAGTATGAACTGGAGGCAGGGAGGTTTTGTGTATCTTGTTCACCACAGTATTTGCAGCACCCAGGATGATGGCTAGGACACAGCAAGTGCTTCATAAGTAGTTTAGTTGTTCAATGAATGAAGAGGTAAGGGCTGGCCAGAAGCCGTGCCTTTGGGGTGGGTAAACCGCTGGAGTAGGCCGCCCACGCACTCTACTGCTATCATAGTATCTGGGGCCAAATCCCCAGTGGCACCCCAACAGGCATGGTGGGTGCTTGCCCAACTCCTGGAGAAGGCAGTCAACACTGCCCAGGAGCTCCAACAGCTGGGCCAAGCGGGGTTGTAAGTGTGGTCTCAGAGTCCTGTGGATGGATAGGATCTCAGCAGTAGCAGCAGAAGGGACCCTAGGGTCATCCAGGTGCTCCAAACCCTGTTGGGCAACTGACCGATTGCCCCTTTTCTGGTACCCAGCCTAGGCCAGGCCACCATCGGGATTCGTGAGGCCCAGCAAGTCCTCTGCCAGGCTGGTGAGCTCGTTCTCCTCGAGGGCCTCTACGAGGCGCTGCAGTGTGGCGCGGCGGCCCTCGGCCTGCACGAAGCGCTTCAGCAGCTGGAAGGCCTGCTCGTAGAGCCCTTCGCGCTCATACTCATAGGCCAGGGAGTCGAGCGCCGGGTCCTTCAGCGCTCGGCAACCTCGCTGCAGGGAACGCCCCACTTTGCGCCATTTGAGACCCACTGAGCGCGCGAACTTCTGTTGGTCCTGCAGGCTCAGCGGCCGGTTCACTGCGGGGGCGTAGGAAGCAGAGTGAGCGCGCGGGGAGGTCAGGACGGGCACCACCCCCCCATTCCCGCCCCAGACCTTGCTTCTCCCCAAACTCTGCCTTCCCAAGGACTCTACCTCGCCCTCTGGCTCTCTGCGCACGCCTCACCTATGGGTTGTCCTTGGAACAGAAAAGTCTGGCCAGGTGGCGGCGGCGGCGGCTTCTCCTCTGAGAGGGAGGTGGCGGTGGCCAGGGACTGCGAGGGCGCTGGAGCGACCTCCACGTCGCCATCCTGGCGCCCCGAGCCACATGTCAGGTTCCGCAGTGCGTCCTCCAACTCCGAGAGTTCCTCGTCCCGGAGCCGATCAGGCTAGGGAGGGGAGTGCGGCGTCGGTGGGGGTCTTAGCCTTGGTCCCCGCCCCACGCCAACCTGGCCCCGGCCCAGCCGCACCTTCTGGGCAAAGATGCAACTCAAGCAGCGCTCCTCATCCGTCAGCAAGGTGTCCAGCCGCTCCGCGCCGGCGCGCAGCTCCAGTTCCAAAGGCATGGAGCGCTGGGCGAGAGCCGCCGCCAGGCACGCTTGCAGCGCGGCGCGCAGCGACCCCTCGCGGTAAGCGCGGAGGAAGCGGCTGCAGGGCTGGCGCCCGCAGAAGCGCAGCTGCACAATCAGCTGCGGCTCACTGCGGTGGATCTTGAGCATCTGCAACACGTCTGGGCTCCCGCCACTCTCTGCGGAGGCGGACAGTCAGGCGACAGGAGGTCCCCACGCGGGGCCGTTCTCCAAGCGGCCGTCGTGGGGTGAAGCCCATGCAGACTCCCTCCCTGTCCCGAGCTCCCAGCCGGGAAACAAAACTGGGAGGCACACAGCAGCAACCCAAAATGAAGGCCAGAACCTATCACAGGGAGTACCCTAAGACAGAGTGGGTGCCACCCCAGCCCCATCCTTGAAGCCCCAAATAAGGGTAGGCAAAAGGGACGTGGGGAGAGGCTTTGCAGCACAGAGAGGGGCATGTGCCCAGGGCAGCCAAGCCATCTGGGTAGGCGGCCACCGGGGCAGCGGAGGAGCGAGAGGTCTCAGGTCTTCAGCCTCTACCAACTGTAGCTCCCGCTGCCCAAGGAGGCGGATCCCCCAACCAGTCTCAGCTTCCTGTGGCCTCTGCCCTGAGATGGGAAAGGGGCCCAAAAGGTAGGTACTGGGGAGGGGTCTTGGGCAAGGAGTGCTGCAGTGAGAGAGGAAAAGAGAAAGATACCCGATTAGTAGAAAGCAGTGAGCTGGCTGGTCTGGGGAGTGCGGGGCATCGAGCGGGGCTGGGGCGTTAGTGTGCATACAGGCAGATCACACACAGACACGGGGACACACGTCTACACCTAAGGGCACACATACATAAACGGGTAAGATGGAGCCTATGAAACCAGGCATCCCTCTCCTCTCCCCCTGCCCCCGTCAAATCTTTTCCATAAGGCAGTGGTTAAGCACAGGCCCACAGAGTTGAGGAGCTGGGACGTGGCCCCCTGGTGTGGCCCACGAGAGGCCCAAGCCCCCCTTCCTCTTCAAGTGCCCCCCTGCCCACGCACCTGCCAGCGCAGTCCGCAGAGCCCTGTACACCGGCACCTTCTGCTGGGCCTGAGCGTAGGCATCAGATAGGACCACCTTGTCCAGCGAGGACTCCACAAACAGGTATGCGCTGCCCACCCACTCCTCGAGTCCATCTGGCCCAGTCGCCATCTTGCCTCCTGGAGACGCAGATGGTCAGGCATCCAGACCACCCCCAACCCAGCCGTAGAGACAACTGTCCAGTCCTGAGTGGCTCAGCTGTCCCCAGCCAGCTGGCACATTTGTGAGGGGAAGTTCATTCTCCTACAGGCGGCCCCTTGTGCCTCTGAATCTGCACAGCCCAGCCAGCCTCAGCCCAGACCTGCGGGGAGGCCTGTCCCTCCACTAATTTCTCAGAGAAAGCCCAGGGTTACAGTGGCAGAGAAAGGGAGATATTATCCTGCAGTGATCACAGAGAAGTTCTGACCCCTCCTGGGCCAGGATGTCTCTCTTTCAAAGCTGACAGGAGCCATCCTTATCGTGGACAGTGCCCATGCTACACAGCCAACCGAGCCCATGCCCTGGTATGCCTTCAGCTTAATCTTGAGCCCCCAAGATCACTTTGGGACCACAGCCCCCATTAGGTTTTCTCACCTGCATTCCTACTGTACCTCCTGGTTTCATTTTAAAGGATACCTGTGGTTTTCACCTGCCCAGATTCCCTCTCCCAATCCTGACTGACCTTTGGGGCATCCCCTCTTCCCTCTTCTCAATCCACAGCTAACCCCACTCCTTAGTTCCAGGTGTGCACAAGTGAAATATACCTAGCCAAACTGCATATTCCACTCCTCTTTCTAAAGTGATTTGTTCAGAGTTGGACATAGGTTTTAGTTTGGACCAATCAGAACCAGCCTGCAACCTTAGCTGGACCGATAAGAAAGAGATATTGTTTCCCTTCCCACCAGACTAAGCTGGAAGAAAGGATAGGACTCATCTGCCACTGCCTGGAAAGAGCCTGGCTGAGGATAAAATCGACACAGAAAGATACACAGCCGAAGATGAATAGGTGCGTGCCCAACTGTACTGTGCTCCTGGCTCTGTCTGCACCTTGAACTTTCCAGTTATGTGAGTTAAATCATTCCTTTATGTTCTAAAGTCCTTGGAGCTGGGCTCTTGTCTTATGCAACTCAAATCATTCTATTACAGATTTCCTCCTTGTCCAGACAGAGCCAGGGCCCCTTGCTGCTTATATCTCTTCTATCTGTCTTCTGACAATATCCTAGCCCTAGATGGGGGAGGGGGGCAAAATCCCAGTCAGGAAACCACTTCTTTGACCCTCCTCAGCTTAATTGCCTCCCAGTTACTGCACCATGAGGCAGCAGGTGGAGAACTGCCCTGCCTCTTCCTCCCTACCTCACCTCAGGCAACATCCCATCCTTTTCCTAGAAACTTAGGCTCAAGACCCCACCTACCGCCCCACCAGTCACACTTCTTTGTCTCTGATCTTTGTTATTTATATACAGTAGGCAGGGACGGTTGGGGAGTTGCTGAGCCCTAGCTGTGAGCATCCTGGATGTCAATCCTTTGAGCAGAACAGAAGGGGTGGCCCCAGCTGGAATTCGTTTACACAAGGTCAGGGAACAAGGGAGGAGGAGGCACTGCCCGAGGGAACCAGGACCACAGCCTTGGACCTTGCTGGGGAAGGAGTAGGAATCCTGAGCTCAACGCAGAGGCTGCATTTCAGATCTCCCCCCAGACCCTAACCTGAGAGCCAAAGCTAGGATAGCAACTGGGCAGGGGCCCTCCAGCATCACCCAGACCTGGCAAGAGAAATGATATCTGGTGATGGTCGCTCCCACCCTCAGTCTGAGCAGAGGGGACATGCCTTTTGAGCGCCCCCTGTCCTAACCTTCTGGTAGAAAACATATTAATACTCCTGTATTTAAGCAAAGCAGTAGTCTGGAAATTAACAGGAAGCTAGCTAACATTGTTAGCAGGGGGTTGGGGAAGAAAGCAGGGGGAGAGGAGATTTTTATTTTCATTGTATTTAGTAACATTCTACTTTATGTAACATAGACATGTCCTTCATAGTAAAAGGCAACATAAAATTGAAGCAAAAAAACAAAAACAAAAAACCCAAACGGTGTAAGACTCTATAGGTGACAAGGGGGACCAAGAGCCATACAAGACAAGAGAGACAAGTTAGGAGCCCAAGGGGAGTGGCCCAGAAGGTAGGAGAGTGTGGGGACCTGTCTGAAACATTTCCTCTTCCATGTCTTCTTAGCGCCGAGACTGAGGGTGCTGACCTCATGAATGTGATCGGCCCCAGGGGTGGAAGTAGGGGCAGGAAGAGGCCAGCGTCTGCCTCTCAGGACGGGCACTAAAACCCTGGAAGAAGAGGGGATGCCCCATGACACTGGCTGGTGGACCGCGGGAGGTCAAACAGGTCTGCGGGGCTGGAGGTGGAGAGCGGCAGGTAACAGGGGCCGGACCCTCGGCTCGCGTCGTTCCCTGGGCAGCTCCTTCCTGCGTGTCCTCCTGCAGAAGCGCATCCCCGGCAAGCCCCGCGCCTCACCGCCCGGTCCGCCGCTCGGAGGGTGGGCCCAGGCCGGGTCCCGGGGACTCCTGGCGAGCTGAGGCTGTGAGGGGTCAGCCAGGCGCGGCGCCCCGACTCCGCCGGCCCGCCCCCGGCCTCCAGCTGCGCGCGCGTGCGGGGCTCGCAGGGCCTCGGCTCAGCCCGTTCAGGAGCCCCGCCGCCCGCCTCCCGCCAGCAGGGACCGGGCGCCCCCTCGAAGCCCCCCAGCCGGGCCCAGGAACCTGGGTGCTCACGGCGCCCCGCTGGCCGGCGCCGCTCGCGGAAACAGCCCCACGGGCCGCCTCTGCCCCCGCCGGCACCGGGAAGCCCCCCGCACTAACCTGGCCGCCTCGGCCCGGCCGGGATTCCCACGCCCGCGCGGCTCCTCGCGGCTGGGACGCTTCCGGGTGTGCGCGAGGCGCAGGGGCGGTGCCTGACCGAGCCGCCCCGAGGGCCGCGGCGTCCCGCCCCCTGCTCCCGGCCCGTCTTCCCGCCCACTGTGCGCCGCCGCGGGTCCCCGCCCCTGGGTACAGCCCACCCGGTCCGTGGAGCAGGTAAGACGCTGGCGCCGGAGGTTGGACGGCGAGAAGAACGGCCCGAGGCAAAAGCCTTCGGCGCTTTCGGCTCCTCCGAGGGGGTGGGGGGCGGGTGAGAGCTGCCCCGCTTTCTCAAGCGGGGAGCAGACGGACCAACAAGGGGCACCCCTGGACACCAGAATTGTCTAGTGACGTCTGGGGGCCTTGAGCTCTATGACCTCTGACCTCTCCTGCTCCCTGACACTCAGAACGGGACGCTGGTGGGTTCAGGTTCAAGCCTGGCCGCGGGTATCTGAAGTCCTAGATCCATGAGGCGCAAATTGCAGCGGGGACCGTTAGCCTGGAAAATATCGGGAAGTAGAAAACTGGCGAGTGGTGTGGAACGCTGCGTGGGAAAACCTTCAAGCACCCTACAAACGGGCAGCTTGGAAGAGGACGCACACTTTGCAATAAAGGCCGCGCTCCGGGCTGGGTCTGCAGAATTCCAGCTGAACCGAAGCCGCCCAACCCGAGCCTGGCCTGCGCCGGGGGCAGGATCAACACTTGAACCCGGGGCGCCTCAGGCCCCAGAACCTGAGGCTTTTCTCCGCCCCGCCGGCCTTTCTCTGGGAAGCTCCGGGGCCGTCTCCCCAGCGAGCTGGAGGGCAGGAAGACGCCTCCTCTCGCGGACCAGATTCCGCGGGGCCCCACCCGCGCCCCAGCCTCCTGATTGGCTGGTGGTCCCCGCCAATTACAAGTCTTCTCCCCTGACCCCGCCCTATTAACCCTACCGTCGCTCTCCAGTGGCTGGCTGGGCCAGGAGGCGGTTTCTAAACTCGGGACCTGTGGAATCAACTGGCATTTGTTGAAATTCAGATTCCTGGCCCCTACTTTTTCCGGAGAGCCTGATTTAATAAGTGGGGCTGTGGAGTCTGTATTGTGAGCGAGCGTCCGGGTGATTCCGGTACCCTCCCGCCCCCCAAGGACTGAGTTCCAGTCCTTCCCTGGAACTCAGAGTATAAGTTGGGAAGAAAACAGTTCTAGAAGATGTCTGGGAAACTGGTCTGGTTAGTCGGGGTGGCTCTGAGTGTGTGTATAGGGAGGCAAAAGGAGGCGAGATGGGCTCTCGGAGGGAGGGGAGGGGAGGATGGGGTTGTCCCAAGTCAGGGCTGGTGCAGCCGCCCTCCATCTTCCCCAGGGAAAACTTCAGTGACTAGGAGAAAGATCGGATAGCATTTTCCAATCCAGATATTCGGCTTTTTCAACTTCACACACAGGTGGTGGTTGCATTCCTCCTAGTGTAGCATAAAATGCAGATCTATTCAAGTGAGAACGTAGTGTAAAGGAGAATCAGAAATCTTTCAGCATCCAGGGCAGATAATGGGTCTGAGACCTGTGCAGTAAGTGGGACAGGGCCTCATGCTTGGTTTAATAACTCGGCTAAATGTTCTGCTATCACTGTCTTGAAAGTACTAATAGTATTTTCAGCAAAGAGTCCCACATTTTCATTTTGCACTGAACTTTGCAAATTATGTAGCAACTTCTGGGCCACAGGTCTTTTTACACATGGGCTCCAGTGGTCCCCTCAACATTTTGGATTTCTTGAGCCCAGAGACACCCCCCTCCCTCTTTCCAGGAGAGAGCTGTTGGAAGCAGCAGAGCTCCCACCCTGCACAGGGCCATGGCTGAGCCTGGAGAGCAACTGCCAGAGGAGGTGCTGGCACTCATCTTTCGCCACCTGCCCCTGCGGGACCGTGCCACCGCTGCCAGGGTCTGCAGAGCCTGGGCTGCTGCTGCTACCTGCAGTGTCGTGTGGCATGACACGACCATCAGGTGAGCAGACTCCTCCCTCTCCTGCCGCCTTCTTGCCTTCTCCCTTTCTACATGGAGTTGGGGGTTGGGGGTATCCACATTTAAAAGCCTCATCATTACTAACATTTATCGACTGCCTACTATCAACCGGTGTTCGTGTTCTAAGTAACTTATATATACTAATTTAATCCTCACTAAAACCTTATGCGTTGGATAGTTAGTATTATCTCTATTGCACAGATAGGAAATTGAGGCAGAGAGATTTAATCATTTCCTACAGATCACTCAGCAAAATAGTAGTAGAGGCAGAATGGGAGCCTGACAGTCCAGAGGTCAGGCCCCATCTTCTTAGAGACCTCTGAGAAAGCTCAGTTCCTAAAATATCATTGGCTTTCCCTGCCAGGGTTTCAATTCGTGGCAGACACATCTTCTTCTAAAGGGTTAAGGTGGGCTCCCTGAGAATCTCAAGCTTGAAGCCGGAGACAAGAAACCTGAAACCAAGTAGCTTCAGGGAAGGCATGTGGATACTGGAAAGTGTTTAACCTCTAACTGAGCATCCCTGTAAATAAAATCTGTAGACCAACAACATAAAAGGGGGGAGGAGTTAAGGTGGGAGATCCCTCGTTATCAGCGACTATTTTGGGGCAAGCTGGCATGGTCAGGACGAGGAGGTGTATGTGTAGGGTGTCAGAAAGTGGGGATGGTAGCTGTACTCCAGGCTAAGGGATGGGCAGAGGCTTCTCGCAACCAATGCCTTTTTCCACCGTTCTAACCCCAAGTTGCGACTGTGAGCGAGAAGGCACGCTGCTACCATACCTGTCTGCCTGCCTGGACCACGTTCACAACCTACAGCTGGAATTTGAGCCGTCGAGGGAGCCGAGCCGCCGTGCGGCCACTGAGCTGCTGACCGCCCTGGCGGGCCGCACCCCGGGGCTTCAAAGCCTGCGCCTGGAGTGTCGTGGGGAAAAGCCGCTCTTCGACGCGGGCCACGACATCCTGGACGCGGTGCACGCCATCTGCCGGGCCGCCAGTGCGCTGCGCCACCTGGACCTTCGGCGCTTGCCTTTTACCCTGGACGACGCGCTGGTGCTGCAGGCGGCACGCGGCTGCCCCGAGCTCCGCAGCCTTTTTCTGGACAACCGTACGCTGGTGGGCAGCGTGAGGCCCGACTCCGTGCTCGAGCTACTACAGGCTTGCCCGCGCCTGCGCGCCCTCGGCCTGCACCTCGCCAGCCTGTCGGGCTCTGCCCTGCAGCTGCTGGCGGCGCGGGACCGCGAGCCTTTCGCTCTCCTGGCCCTACGGTGCGCGTGCCCGGAGGACGCACGCGCGCCACCCTTGCCCGAGGAAGCCTGGGTTGCGGTGCGCCGCCGCCACCCGGGACTGGCGGTGGAGCTGGAGCTAGAGCCGGCCCTGCCTGCCGAGAGCGTGACGCGCGTCCTGCAGCCCGCCGTTCCCGTGGCTGCGCTGCGCCTCAGCCTTTCTGGGGATACGGTAGGCCCGGTGTGCTTCGCAGCGCGCCACTACGCCGCAAGCTTGCGCGCGCTCGAGGTGCGCGCCGCTGCCTCGGCGGAGCTGGACGCGGCGCTGGAGCTGCTGGCGGCGCGGTGCGCGGGCCTGCGCGAGATACACTGCTTCTGCGTGGTGCGACCCTCGGTGCTGCGAGCCTTCCGCGAGCACTGTCCGCGCCTGCGCAGCTACACGCTCAAACTGACGCGGGAGCCGCATCCCTGGATGCCCACGACTGTGGCATGAGCGTAGCCGCGTCCCCAGCAGACCTGTGGCCACTGGAACGCTGGATGCGTTTGCCCAGGCGTGCGCCAAGTGACGGCCCGCTCCTTCAGGGCTCTTGGCTCTTGTGCCTCTGGAAGATCAGGGCAGGTGGGCTAGCGCCGGGACCAGCCCCGGGCGGCCTGAGTCCACAGGGTGGATCTCCCTAATGGGATCATCTCCCGCCAGCCCCGCTCCTCTGCGGACACTGCCAGCTCCGCGGCCCTGTCGTGGGGGGGCGGGGGGAGGACCCTGGCTCGGGCGGCGACTCAGGTGTGGGTGTGAAATAAACAAATCCCGCAGCAACAGCGTCCTCTGGAAGGTGGGGCCCGCTCTGAGGGGGAGGGCGGGAACCCTCAGGCCCCAGGGCCGACCCGGCAGCAGTGGGGCCGATCAACTGAGCCCAAGCGGCTGCGGAGGTCGGGGCGGGGCCTCCGCACCCGGGAATGGCCACGCCCCAGGGCTCTGCGGACGGTGCCAGCTTCTCTCCGCGCCCGCTCCCCACGTCCCCTAGCTCGCTCCTGTCTGCTCCCGCTATCCAGGCAATGGCCATCGCCTTCCAGGACTTTTCCAGCCCACAGCGGGCCGCGAACGGGTGATTTCTCCCGGAGAACAGGGGAGGGAAAGGCCCGAGAAGGGTCGACCTCGCGCCCAGGTCTCCCTGCCCGCCGCATCCCTCCACGCACAGTGGATCCCAGCCTCCCCCTCGGGTCGGCTGGCGCGGCGGCCGCGGCCGGAGCCCCGCCCCGCGGGCTCGCACGTGGCCCCCTCCTGACCCGGCGCCGGGAGGCGGAGTAGGGCGGGGCGGGCGGCAAGCGCAGCACTTTCCGCGGCTTTGACGAGCCCGCGGCGCCCGGCCCGAGCGCTTAGCCGGGCGAGACTGCGCCATGCAGGAAGCGCCAGCCGCGCTGCCCACGGAGCCGGGCCCCAGCCCCGTGCCTGCCTTCCTCGGCAAGCTGTGGGCGCTGGTGGGCGACCCGGGGACCGACCACCTCATCCGCTGGAGCCCGGTGAGGGCTGGGGCCCCTCGACTTCCCCAGTGGTCCCCGGGACCCTTCCACGTCAGTGAACATCCACGCCCCCCGCCCCCCGCCCCCCGCCCGGGACGGGGCTGTGGGTCCCTCGATCCGGCGGTCCCGTGTAGTTTACCGTGGAGGGGGTGTGCGAGACGGAGGTGAGGCGACTTCCTCCGGACCGAGGCAAGGGTAGGAATCTTCGAGGTCACTTAGTTCCCTCCCCACCCGAGAGACAGGCCGGAAAACGGAGACCTGGAGAAGGGAAGGGCTGGGGCGGGGCTAGCTCGGTGACGCCGCGGTCCGGGACCCGCAGACTGCACCCCGGGCTGGCGCCGCTGCTCCCTCCGGAGTCGGGGTCCGGCCAGGGTAGGGAGTCCCTGCGGCCGCCCCAGGCCGGGTCCCCAGCGGGAGTGCGAGTGTGCGTGTGTGTGCGCGCGCCAAGGCCGGCGGACCGTGCGCCGCGCGGCTCACCGAGGCCGGGTCTCCGCCCGCGCGGCGGGGGGGCGGGCGGCGTTCTTGGCAGAGCGGGACCAGTTTCCTCGTCAGCGACCAGAGCCGCTTCGCCAAGGAAGTGCTGCCCCAGTACTTCAAGCACAGCAACATGGCGAGCTTCGTGCGGCAGCTCAACATGTGTGAGTGCCCGGCGCCGGGCGCGGGGTGGGTGCGGGGCACGTGGCGCGCGCGCGAGGCACGGTTCACCCCCACGCCCCACTCCGCAGACGGTTTCCGGAAGGTGGTGAGCATCGAGCAGGGCGGCCTGCTCAGGCCGGAGCGCGACCACGTCGAGTTCCAGCACCCGAGCTTCGTCCGCGGCCGAGAGCAACTTCTGGAGCGCGTGCGGCGCAAGGTGGGGCGGCGTCAGGAGCCGGCAGCCCCGCGCGGAGGCCTTGAGGCGCCTGCAGGTCCCCGAGGACTCCGCGCTGACGGGGCCTTCGCCCGCAGGTGCCCGCGCTGCGCAGCGACGACGGCCGCTGGCGCCCCGAGGACCTGGGCCGGCTGCTGGGCGAGGTGCAGGCTTTGCGGGGAGTGCAGGAGATCACCGAGGCGCGGCTGCGGGAGCTCAGGCAGTGCGGGGGCGGGGGCGGGAGGGGGCGGGAGGGAGAAGGGGCGTCGCGGCGAGCCGAGGGCGCCGGCGGCCGGGCAGGTGTTCTGGACAGCTCCTTCCTCCCTCGGTCTCGGTGCCTCCACCCGGACAGACGGGCTGAGCTGTGGCTCTCTGTTCTGTACGGATGGCGCACACCTGGCCGTCTTGGGTTTAGACCTGCCATGGGGGGGGCGGGTGACTGGGCGGACTCTCGGATGCCTCAGCACCCTCCCACGCCTTTCCCGCAGGCAGAACGACATCTTATGGAGGGAGGTGGTGACTCTGCGGCAGAGCCACGGTCAGCAGCATCGCGTCATTGGCAAGGTGTTCCTCTCCCCCTACCCTGCTTCTCTCTCCCGCCCCAACACACCCACCTTCTCTGCTCAAAGGGGCAAATCCACCTTCTCTGCTCAAAGGGGCAAATCCACCTGCAACTGCCTGTTGGGTGGGGTCAAGGTCCCAAATATGAATTAACCCTTTGCTTCCTCTTTAGCTGATCCAGTGCCTCTTTGGGCCACTTCAGACAGGGTCCAGCGGTGCAGGAGCTAAGAGAAAGCTGTGAGTGGGAAAGTCAGGGATGTCCACGCCACACCCCCATGCGCGCACACTTCCAGGAGCCTCCTTGCCAGAGGCCCCATGCAGGGACTTCTCCAGAAGCTCTCTCACCAGGAATCCTCATTCTTCTTCCCTGCACTACAGTTTTCCTCAACCCATGGCAATCTCCCCAAGGGCCCCCCCTCCAGGACTTTCCCTCTCTCCCCCTAAGTCTACCACCAAGTACTCTCCCTTCCCATATCCTTGTGTTCCAGGACCTTAGCCCCCAATTTTTCCCCCAGCAGCCCCCTCACCCTCACCCCAAAGCATCCCAACACCCGAGGGTCAGGGGCTCATACCATGCTCCCTCCCTCCTCTCTCCACCCCCAAAGGGCCCCCATTTCTGGGGGGAGCCCCTTCTGCCTCCAGCATGTGACTGATGCCCTGGCAACAGGCCTCAGCTCTGCTGACTTGGCTGCTGGGGCCTAAGGGAGGGAGGTGCAGGCTGAGAGGCATGGGGGATGAACCTGCCCTGCCCCCTGCACAGGTCTCTGATGCTGGATGAGGGGAGCTCATGCCCAACACCGGCCAAATTCAACGCCTGTCCTTTACCTGGTGCCCTCTTGCAGGATCCCTACTTTATCCAGTCGGTAGGTTTGTGCTACTCCTCCCTTCCCTAGGGCACAGTTGGGCTTATGGAGAGCCTGTTCCCTTCCCCCATGTCCCTAACAGGAAGAGAACGTGGAGGCCAGCCTTTCTTCCTCCAGACCCTGGCTCCCCAGCATGGACTGAGCCTCCCTCCTCAAACCTAACTCCTTAAGTCCATGTGGGTACTGGTTGGGTTATGGCTCGCCCTGTGGCTTGAGGTAAGGGACTGGGCCTTGTCATCTACTTATAGCCCCTCCCAGAGACCACCTTGGGCCTCAGCAGCTCTCATAGGGCCAGGGGCCCTATCATCTCTGACATCCATGAAGACTCTCCCTCCCCTGATGGGACCAGGCTTTCTCCTTCCAGTGGTGGCAGGAGGTAAGACCAATGGGGCTGCCCTCTGGGGAGCTTGTGGGGAAGGGCCTGGCAGCCTAGATGGCTGTGGGGGTAGAGGGGGAGGTCAGTGCCAGGGTCTGGTTGAAGCTTTTCTCCGGTGCAGGGAGAAGGGCCTGGCACTGCTCAAAGAAGAGCCGGCCAGCCCAGGGGGGGAAGGCGAGGCCGGGCTGGCCCTGGCCCCAAACGAGTGTGACTTCTGCGTGACAGCCCCCCCCCCACTACCTGTGGCTGTGGTGCAGGCCATCCTGGAAGGGAAGGGGAACTTCAGCCCCGAGGGGCCCAGGAATGCCCAACAGCCTGAACCAAGGGGTCCCAGGGAGGTACCTGACAGGTGAGCCAAGAGTCCATGACGTGAGCCCTGTGGGCCACTTTTGCAGATAGACCACCACTAAGTAGCTTCCCAGCCTTGTCTGTCCATTGTGGCTGAGGGGGAGGTGGGGATGATGATCTGACCTGACTTCTCAGAGTCCCCTGGAAAGTAGAAACTCCCATCAGGTCAATCAGTATATCTATGGTAGAGCTCAGGAATCTGTATTGTAGGAGTTCATTTCGGTATTGGAAACATTGTAAAGTAGATAAAAGTTTAAGAACCACTGGTGTTGACAATTCTAAAGCAAGGGGACGTATCCCGAGGCCAGGGATATCCATGACTCAAACCTCACATCGAAGCTAGGAAGCAGAAGCACTCTAAGTACACTCTATGTGGGGAGCCCTCTCCTACTATTTTGTAGATGTCAGATTTTGATGCTGATGTATCCAGCTTCCTTGGGAACCTAATAGGGGGTGAACACTGAAGGCCAACAGCAGTTCTCTGTGTACAGGGGGACTCTGGGCCTGGACAGGGGGGCGCGAAGCCCAGAGAATCTGCTGCCTCCCATGCTGCTTCGGGCCCCCCCTGAAAGTGTGGAGCCTGCAGGGCCCCTGGATGTGAGTATACCTTTAGCAGGGCAGGGGCATGGGGCTCCGTGAGGTCCATTTAGCCTGGGGAGGGCACCACTGATTGAGAACTTCCCCCAGGTGCTGGGCCCCAGCCATCAAGGGCGAGAATGGACCCTGATGGACTTGGACATGGAGCTGTCCCTGGTAAGACGAAGGTGGGGAAGGCAGGGGGTTCAAGTTGCTGAACCAAGCCCTCAGCCAGAGCCCCAGCCCCACTCCTCAGTGCTCCTCCCCTGCTGCTTCAAGGGGTTCCTCTCTGCAGATGCAGCCCTTGGGTCCAGAGAGGAGTGAGACTGAGCTGGCGGTCAAGGGGTTAAATTCTCCAGGACCAGGTAATAGTTGTGGTAACCACCTGGGGGAGGCCCTAACTGGTGGGAGCTTCCTGGCTCTGGTGAGCTGGGCAGTTTGTGTTTTGGAGGGGAACCCCCAAGTTCAGGTGGCCTTTCAGAGAGCTGTTTATGCCACCCATCCTCTCCCCACTGGGTGACAGTGGGGAGGTTGAGGATGGATGTTCATCTTGACTGACCAGAGGGCAGGGCAGGTGAGGCTTTCCTTTCCTGAAGAAAGAAGGAAGAGCTATTTCTCCCTGCTGAGCACAGCCCAATCCTCCTAGGGAAGGACTCCACACTTGGGGCACCACTCCTGCTCGATGTCCAAGCGGCTTTGGGAGGCCCAGCTCTCAGCCTTCCTGGAGCTTTAACCATTTACAGCACCCCTGAGAGCCGAGCCAACTACCTAGGCCCAGGGGCCAATCCCTCCCCCTGAGACCCGCTCTGCTGTGAAGCCAGCCTAGCTGAGGGGCTGGCCTGCAGCAGCACGCCCTTCTTAGCTTCCTGGTGCCCCTTGGAAGAGGCTGAAAAAAGACCCTGCTACTTTGCAGTCCTTCTCCATTACTGAGTCTTGCATATAAACAGCATTTTTTTTTCTGTGTTTCTGGTCTCTTTTCTCTACCGACCAGGGAGCACAGAAGTCAGGGGTGGGGGGTGACTCTGCATTCATAGACATTTCCAGATCCTAAGGCTTTAATAGCAGAATATCTGGAGAGTGGAAGTGCTTGGGGAACCAGCCCCTAGTTCTGCTTAGGCTCCCCTCCTCTGGCTGGATCCAGGGCTGGCACGTGGCCACAGCAACCTCCGGAACTCAGGGGCTTTTGGGGTCACATCCAGCTCCACAATGCAACTGCTCTGTGATCCTGGGTAAGCTGGTCCCCTTCTCTGAGCTTTATCTGGGATAAGCCAGAGGGTTCTAGAAGATGGCTGTAAAGCTCCTGGGAACTGCCAAGCCCAGTGGGCGCTGAATGCTTGGGGGGGGGGCAAGCCGAACTTCCCCCTCCCTGGCTCATCCCGTGCACCCCAGGTGGAGGGGGAAAGCCGACTCTGCGTGGAAGCCCGGGCGGCGCGCGGCACCTGCGGCCTGCCTCCCGGTGTCCCAAGAAGAACGCCCCCTCCCCCGCCCCCCCTTCCCGGCAGCCCTGGCCGCCCCGCCCCCGCCGCAGCTGCTGCTCTCCTCCCCACCCTGCCCGGCCCTTTCTGCCTCGTCATCTACTGCCCCGCGGAGGCTCGACCCGTGAGTGGGGCCGCCCGGGGCGCGTAGACCCGGGAGCCCCACCCCACCCGGCTGGGGGAGGGAAGAGAAACTGAGACTGGGCAGAGTCCGCGCCCCGCCACCCCCCGCCGAGCTCCAAGGAGGTCTGTGAGCACCGCCCCTCCGCCGGATTCCGACCGTGGGACTGGGTGGAGGGGAGGTAAGGGCAGCCCTGCGACTGCAGTTAGGGTAAGGCTCCGGCCTTTCCCACAACCCTAGCTCCCTAGCAGGAGCCGGCGCCCACGGTGGGAGGGAGGCCGAGACCCCCCTCGAGGCCTCGCATGCCGAGCCACCTGGAGCCCCGGGAAGGATTTGGCCTGGGACCTAACTTCGCTGTTCACTTCGGGGCATTGAATTGCAGAGGGAGGACCCCGAGAGCTGGGGTCTCCGCACCCCAGACGGGACAAAGTGCAGGACTTGGCATACTGCAGGGAGGAAGCTAACATGAAAATAACTTGGGGGAGCAGCGAGGGAGAAGGAGGGGCCAATCCAGTCCGCACCCCCCACCCCCCCACCCCCGCACGTGTACAGAGTAGGTCTTGCGCTGGCAACTGGGGAGAGAGTCTTTGGAGGTCTCCGCTGAAGAGGGCAGAGGGTCCATGTACATAGTGCGTGACTTCAGCGTGGTGGTGAAGGATTATGCTGTTCACTGGGGCACGCAAGAGAAGGAACCAGTCTGCCTTTGGGACACTCAGGCACTAGGGTGGACGAGGGGACATTTTAGTCTTAGAGGGTGGGTCCATAGCATGGAGGGAGAGGAAGGGTATTCCAGACTTAGGGAACCGCATCTGCAAATGTTCAGATGTGCCAGGGGCTTGCAGGGTTCTCGCAGCGCTGTGTGGTATAGGGAAGTGCGGGAAAGCCTGGCTGCCCAGAGGGGTGGAAGGTGGCTTGAGGAGCCAGACCAGATCATCTCGGTTCTCTCTGATGGACGGTGGGGGCGGGCGGGGGTGGAGGAAGGGGACAGGTAGGGCTGATAAGCTGCTTGGCAGGAGATCTCATTGTAGTTCAAGCTAGAGCAAGTCAGATTCCAATTCTGTCACTTGGTCTCTCTGAACCTGTCTCCTCATCTGTAAAATGGGGACAATAAATCCTGTCCCAGAGACTTGTCAAAGTCACTATGCTGCGAGGGTGATGGGATGGCAGTGAGAGGTACTTGGAGAGACTGTCATAGGAGATGGGTGATGATAGTGGGGTTGAGGGAGGATGCTGATGGAGACCCACTGAGTAGAGGAGCAGCATTTGTCAGAGATGTGACATGAAGGGAGAAGGAGGAAAAAAAAAAAGAGAGAGAGAGAGAAGGAGGGAAAGGGGGTAGTCCCGGCCTCTGCTCAGTGGCCTGGGGGGAAGGCTGACACTTCAGTATGGCCAGGAGGGATGAAATGGCCAGGGAAGCATAGCATGACACCAAGTGGTTGTGAGAGAGACCTGGGAGGCAAGCAAAATGGGGGCCAGGACCAAAGCCGCTCTCCCAGACCTAGAGCCAGGTAGAGAAGTAGAGGAGTGACCCCAAAAGGAGGATGAGACCCAGGAGGGTTCTGTGTGTATAAAGCCAAGGCTAGCGGAGATGGGCTGGGAGAGACTGGTCTAGGGCCTGACCTCTTTGCCCCTTTATGCCAGGGGCCTTGCTGCCTGGGTCAGGCCACCCCAGAAGTGATGGACCATTGTCCTTAGTTGTTAATAAATGGATAAAGCAAATTAATTTCTGCCTAACACCTGCTGCTTGCTAGAGACAGTCTCTCAAAATGGGAAGATCTGTGAAAGAAAACAGTAGAGGTTCAGCAAGCATCTGTTGGCAGCTTTTACGACTTGGGTCCATGGTATTTAAAAATGAAGCAAGAGGGGCGCCTGGGTGGTTCAGTCGACTAAGCATCTGCCTTTGGCTCCGGTCATGATCCCAGGGTCTTGGGATGGAGCCCCAGGTCGGGTTCTCTACTCGGCAGGGAGTCTGTTTCTCCTGTTCCCTAACTCTCTCCCTCTGCCACTCCTCCCGCTTGTGCTCTCTCCCTTTGTCAAATACATAAATAAAATCTTTTTTTAAATAAAAAATAAAGATGAAGCAAGAGACGATTTCAGGGCATCAGGGAGACAGTTGGATCTCAGCTAATGTCAGGAGATCTTGGTCAGAGACCAGATGGGGTTGCAACACAGTGGTGGCATTGTGGGAGGCTGCAGGGGCAGAGCCTACCCGGGAAGGATGGGCCTGGGGTCAGAATAAGGAGCCTGGGCCTCCTCTAGTCGGTGAGGGGAGGCTCTCAGCACTCGTTCTCTGGGTGCAGAGGGGACTCAGCATCCCGCAGGGTCTAGGCTGCGCAGGAAACGCCAGACTAAGAGACGAGGATGACAGAACTGTTCAGCGGATAGGCTGGAAGGGCCTGGCTGCAGCTGGGTGCGGGTGTCTCTCAGGATCAGTCGCAGGTCTTGCTGCCTGGAAGCAGGCTGGGAAAAAGCAGTTTGGATGAACTGGCTCCGAATAGAATGCCTGATCCGCAGGCCGTGGCGGCTCAGGAGCGCTGTGCTAACTGGGGAAAGGGGTAGAGAGTAGACGAGGACCTGGGGATAGCACAGAGGACAGAGCCACGGCTGACGTTTAGGGACCCAAGAAGGAGCCTGAGGAGGCGACAGAAGCGGCCTGAGAGGCAGGACAAGTCCTGTGCTGAGGAGCTGTTCCGCTGCCTGCGTCGAGGTGAGCGTCGGTGCCAGCCACCAGCCACGAGTGTTCACTGAGACCCTGGGAGAGAAGTCAAGGCGGGGCGGGGGGGGGGGGGGGTCAGCCCCACTACCTCTGTCCCCCTCCCCCATGCAGCCCCTGCCATGGGCAACGCCCAGGAGCGGCCCTCAGAGACCATAGACCGCGAGCGGAAACGCCTGGTGGAGACGCTGCAGGCCGACTCGGGGCTGCTGCTGGACGCGCTGCTGGCGCGGGGCGTGCTCGCCGGGCCCGAGTACGAGGCGTTGGACGCGCTGCCCGACGCCGAGCGCAGGGTGCGCCGCCTGCTGCTGCTGGTGCAGAGCAAGGGCGAGGCCGCCTGCCAGGAACTGCTGCTCTGCGCCCAGCGGACCGCGCGGGCGCCCGACCCCGCCTGGGACTGGCAGCACGTGGGCACCGGTGAGCCTGCGGGGCGGGGCCTCAGCCCGGGGCGGGGCGCGCGGGGCGGGCGGGGCGGCGTGCGGAACCGAGGGGCCGTCCCCGACTTGGGTCTGTGTCAGGGATACTGCAGAGGCGGAAAGTGAGCCTCGGATACCCCCGCCTCCGCCCCAGGCTACCGGGAACGCAGCTGGGACGCTGCGTGCCCTGGCCACTGGACGCCAGAGGCCCCTGGCTCGAGCACCACTTGCCCCGAGCTGCCCCGAGCTGCAGACTGCGGCGAGCCCGGGGCTCCTGGGGGCTCCGAGGCAGCGCAATCAGGATCCCTCGAGGAACCCGATCCCGAGCTGGAAGCTGGCGCTGAGCTGGAGTCGGAACCCCAAATGGATTTGGAACCAGAACCGGAGACAGAACCGGAACCTGAACTGGAGCGGGAACCCGAACCGGAGCCGGAGCCTGACCTCGAGGCGGGTGATGAGTCTGAAGGTGTGAGGCTACCCAAACCCGTGGGGGATTGCTGGGAGGGTGGACCCCACTTGACTAACCACTTTTTCCCCTATCATCTTTAGATTCCTGAATGCTGGAGCGCTCTCAGGCCGCTCCCTGCTCAAGCCAGATAGGAGCTGGGATTCTGCACTGGCTGGGATCCTTGCCAAGCCCCCGTCTGACTCAGTACCCCAGGAGGTGAATAAACTCCGGAGGTTGTCTGGGCTCTGTGACTCCCGCTCTTTGCCCAGGAACTAGGCTGTGGGTCCATGCCCCTGAGTCTCAGCAACCTCAACAGCCCTGTGCCCCAATGTCCAGTCTTTAGGCCCATTTTGTCCTCAGTATCCCAAGCTGCACCCCCCGGAACCCTCAGTCCCAGCGCCCCAGTGGGACAAATACCAGACCCTGGGGCCCTGCCCCACAGTCCTTTTCCCCTCATGAACCAACTGGTGGTGTCTATGGGGGGCGGTGTAGTCACCTGCCCCACTTCATGGTAGCCCTTGGGCCTGGGATAGAGAGCCAGGGAAGGGAGGCTTCCCTCCACTTAGGGCAGGCTGGAGCTCACAGTCTTGGGAAGTAATATCAGGAAAGAGGAAGAGGAAGGGATCTTGGGTAGACAGAGGCCACACACTTCATTGTAATTGTTTTAATTGTCTGGCTTCTCTCTAGACTGGGAACTCAGTGAGGGTTCTGACCAGTAACTGGCACATTGAAGGTGCTCTACACAAAATCACTGACTAAATGAAAAAGGACTTTCCAGTTGCCTTTCTAAGTTTTACAGATGGGAAAACCAAGGGCAAGGGTGAGTGGGAATGGGTCAACATCACACAGCTGAGTCTGACATGAAATGAAGCAACAGCCACTTCTACACCCTCCTGACCCAGGAGGGGCACAGGACTTGACACACCAGCAAGGGGCCTGCCCCTCAGGTTGGAGTGTGGCTGCTGCCAGCCTATGCCACCCTCTGCCAGAGACCAGCTGTGAGGGTGCGGGCAAAGACAGCAACAGCACAGGTCAGTGGACGGGCTGGAGGCAAGGCCAGGTGAGCTCTTAGGCTTGACTCACAAAGCCTAAAGGATTGTGTGTGTGTGTGTGTGTGTGTGTGTGTGTGTGTGTGTGAAAGAGAGAGAGAGAGAGAGAGAGAGAGAGAGATGAGAGTGAGGTTAGGAACAGGTGATGCCTTCCAGAGGAGCTCTGTTCCCTCCACCACACCTTCAGAAGCTGCTGCCTCCCAGTCCCAGGAAGCAGAGCACATAGATAGGGAATAAATACATGACCAGTGGGAGAGGCAAAATGCTAGAAAGCACCCCCAGCCCAGCTGGGTCTCTACCACCAGGACCCCTGCCCCTTGAGTCTGTGTGAAAGCCAGGCCCTCAGGCTCAGGCAGTCACCCCAGGAGAAAGGAGATCCCCACCAGGACCCAGTGAGAGGTAGACAGCGTGAAAGCTGAAGGAGCACCGAGGGGCCAGGTGGGGGAAGGGAGAGACTGGAGTATGCAGACACCCAAAGCCATCTCATGCAAGAACAAGTTTCTACTCCCAAACCACCCCCCATCCCCATCATGCTCGGCCTCCCTCCTGCCCAGGCTTCCCCTCTGCTCAACAGAGAGCTGGAGGTAGGAGGGCCAACTCAGTTTGCTTGGCATGCTACTACTGGTCCCTAGGCCCCAGGGAGGCTAGCAAAGGACACCAACCCTCTGATGCTGCCACTCCTACTTCCTGGGATGCTCCTGCCCTCCCATTCCCCAAGAAACACCCAGGCCATGGAAGCACAGAACAGTCAGCTTCATGTTCTGGGAGCTGTTCCAGAGCCCTCCGCCCAGGGCCTCTGCCTGGAGCCATCCACCAGCATCAGTCAGGCAGCAAGCGGCCCAGTTCTGCTTCATCCAGCCGGTTGGTGGCCATGATGTGTTCCAGCTGCTGCCGGTAGCGCGCCAAGTCCTGCATGAAGTGGGGCACCCGGGTATTGTCCAGCACCCCATGGGGCCGCAGATGGTCTACATCCTCATAGGACACCTGCAAGAAGGAAGCTGGGCCTCAGGGATAGCCAGAGGTAGCACTGGCTTTCAGGTAGCTGGTCCCAGCTCCATACATGTACAAATGGCTCATTGCCCTCTGCTCCTGGAAGGCCTCCCTTTCCCCTCTGGATCCACTCCCAATGTTATGTACCCTCAGGCCTAGTCCTGGGTGTTTGTTCTTTCCCTCTCAACATCTTCCTTTATCATCTGTGCCCTACAACTCTACTAATTCCAACCCAGCTTCTCCCCTCACCTCCAAACCTAGGTATCCAACTACCTCCTGAACACCTTCCCTGGGATCTCCTTCAGGCATCTCAGACCCCACACCAAACGCTGAACTCCTGGGCTCCAGCTTATGCCAGCCCCACCTTCCTCACAGGTTCCCTATATCAGCTTGAGGGAAGGGACCTGGGATATGTTACCCACCAAGTCAGGGTGGCTCTTGACTTAGAGGAATTCCACTCTCCGAAGAGCTTTCTGCAGCTTGCTCCTCCCTCTGCATGGCCACTGCCCAGTTAGACCAGACCAACATCAACTCCGCAGGAGTGACTGCAAAGACAGCTTCCTCCTCCACCTGTGCTCCCCTTCCCTAGGCCTCTCTGTCTAATCCACCTTCCATCTAACATCCACAGGGAGCCTTCTAAAGCAAAAGTGACATTTCTCTGCCTAAAGCTCTACCCTATACCCTGTTGCTTCAGGTGCAGTCTCCTTCCTCAGCCTGGTACAAATACCCAGAGCCAGACACTTGGTCCCTGGCCATTTCTCCAGCCTCCTTCCCAGGCTGTCTTGACTGCTCCCCGGGCGTGAATGCTCGCCTCCTCTGAGATGCAGCTAGCTACACACACCTGCAGTCTAGGTCAAGTACCTACTTTTGGCTGCCAGGCTGCCACTTCTCTTTTGTTCACCTCCACCCAGGTCTCCTCACCAGAGAAGCCTGGCACCTTGTCCTCAGTCGAGCAGCCATCAGAGGCTCAGGGAACACTGGTGTCACAAGGAGAGCTGGCTAGGATCTCTAGAGGGCACAGAGCCTCACCTTGCCCAGTGAGGTCAGCAACGGGAAGTCGATGGTCTGGCGGTGCCGCAAAATGCGCACGATGCCATCCAGGTACACCTGATCCTTGCTGAAGCAGCCTGTGGGCACCGGATGGCTGTGAGCCCCGAGGAACGAAGCCGCCCACCCTCACCCCGGGTCAGGGCACTCCCCCACCCCGCACCCAGTCCTCCCCCCTTCAGGGCATCCCCCAAGCCGGCGCCGGCGCCCACCGGGCAGCGAGGTGTCTGTCTGGCCGCGCTTGGCACGCACGCAGTACTCCCAGCGCACGTCCGCGTCCTGCACGTAGCGCGCCAGGTCCTGGAAGAGCTGGCGGAAGGACATGCGCGAGGCACGGTGGATGGTGTAGTACAGCAGGGCGGCACGCCACAGAAAGGGCTGCTTGCGGAAGAGCACGCTGTGCAGGCTGGCCAGGCCCTCCTCGGTGGGGTTCGCGGGCCGCAGCCCGTACTGCAGGCGGCCTTCCGCGCTGTGCCACGGCTGCCGCGCGTTGTTCACGCCCCGCAGGTAGTGAGTGCCTGCAGGGAAGGCGAGGGGAAGGAGAAACTGGGTGGGGCATAGGGGGACCAACCTGCCGGGCCCTGTCCTGCTACATCGTGCAGGACTTCTAGCCGGTGATTCCCACGCACTCCAGCCCCTAAACTCAGGCTCTCAGCAAGTTCTCCCCGCCCCCGCCCCCAATGCATACTCACCCAACCCCAGGCGGCGGAAGACCCTCCTCAGGTGAGCTCACACCCAAAGACTCAGAATCCCCCACACAAGAATCTTTCCGCATCCATTCAGGGCTACACACACAACTCTCCCAAATTCACACTGCCCCCCACGCCCCCAGGAGAGGTGTAGGAACTCACAAACCACCCCAGCCCCACATCCTGCATGCCCATATCATTTTGACAGTCATGCTGATGACCCCAGCGGAAAAACACCTTTTGCCCAGAGCCACAGGATTCTTGATGAGGAGAGACAGACAGAAAGGAATACTAATTAGTGTCCCATGCTCTCCTTTTCAGCTCAATCTATCCCTTCCTAAAACCTGGCTTTGTGTCCTCAACTAATTTTCTTCCTAGGATCTGGCCTTCCACCCACCCTCGAGGGCCTCCCTGATGGTGGGGCTAGTGGGACCCTCAGGGTACTCTGCCTGTCGGAGCCTCAGGAGCCTTGTCCCCACTGTCAAGGGAAGTCAGAGAGGAAGTAGAGCGAAGAAAAAATACCCAAAAGGAGCAAGAGATGGGAGTGAGCCCAGAGACTGGGCGGGCATGTTCTGGCCTACCTCTGGGAGCCAGAGGGGGTAGGTAGCTGCTCACGAAGGGAAAGGGCCCATCCTCCGGAAGGAAGGGGAAGAAAGAAACAGGGTGGGGTTACTGGGGCCCCAAGCTGCCCCCCACATCGTCCCAGTCTCCTCTCATCCTACCCACCCACCCACCTATCCACACCCTGACCTATCTCGTGCCGCAGCATGCCCTCCAACCAATACTGGCGGGCTCCAGTCAGGTTGATGGCCAGTGTTGGTCGGCTGTTCTCCACCATCATCACTGCCTGGGACAGCAGGTCTTCACTCAGCTGCACCACAACCTGCAGGTGGTAGTGAACCTAAACCACGGCAGCCAGCCCTGGGACCGGTATACAGGCGGACCCACTGATGCCTCAGGGCAGCCAGGCCACACCCTTGGCCAGAGAACCCACCCTTCACCACCTCTGCTCAGAGCCAGCTGCCACCTCATTGGGACAGAGACAGGGGCTTGCCTGGGGTCACGAGCTGGCCTGGTGTGGAGCTGGGCCTGGCAGCCCGGTTTGGGGCACATACAAGAGGGGCCTCAAAGACAGGGCTAGCTCACCTCCCCGACGCAGCCCTCTTTCTGCATGTATTTGCGCACAATGGACCAGATCTGGCACTTGGTCAGCAGCTGGCCCCCCGTTGCAGCCTCAAAGTGTTCATAGGTACCAAACTTCTCCAGGACCGCCTCAATGATGCCAACTGCCTGTAACAGGGTTGCAGTGGCTGGTCAGACCAGGCCTCTTGGGTGATCAGAACGGTAAGGTGGGCAGGCCAGACTGACCTGATGGATGAACTGTCCAGAAGCCTCACAGTACTTCTCCAGCACAGCCGTGGGCATGGGTTCCTGGTACTCGAACTGTGGGTTGTAGGTGTAGTGGGACTGGAAGAACTTGTCCCGCTCACGGTCCATATTGGTTGGCCGTAAGGCCACCAACATGCAAGGGCTCTTGCTGGCACCACGGCCTGCATCCTTTCGAGTCTTAGCAATGTGAGGCAGGGAGGCCGCAGACCGCAGGGTGCCCCCACCTGGGTCCCGTGCCCGTCCAGGTGGGGCCCGACCCTGGGTGCCACCTCCCCGCCGGCCAGTACTATTTACAGTATAGGTGCTCTCACTGCGACGCATGTGGCCACGGTGGCCCAAGTGCAGCTCTGAGAAGGGCTGCAGCTCAGGCCTGGGCGGCAGAGCTGAGGGGATTGACAGAGCCAGGGGCAAGGCCAGGGATCGAGGCCAGGGGTACAGCAGTGTCCCATCTCGGTCTGAGGGCTTCAGCCGATGGCCCAAAGATGAGGGACTAGCTGGCGGGCTGGGGGGTGCCTGTTCATACACCTGAGCCCCTGAGTCCAGCACCATTCTGTCCTGGGGGTCACATCCAGCCGGGTCACTCCAACTCCCCACACTGTCGACTTCTGGGGACACAGAAGGGCATGTGGAGACCATTATGAGCCGGTGTGGCCTGAGCACCAGCAGGCCTTGCGCTCCACAATGCCCTGGCCAGGTGTTCAGTGGGCTCGGGGCCTGCCACCAGGGGTCAGGGTAGCTGCCCCTCACCCCCTTCCCGGTGTCCATTCCCTCCAGGCAGGCTCATCCAAGGAAGCTGGACTGGGGGAAAGCAGGAACTATGCACTCACCTAGATGGTGGTTCTGGAATCCCCTTAGCCTATGAGCTGCCGAGAGCAAGGCCCGAGCCCCAACTCGTGCTCAGCGCCCACCTAGACTGCGACCTGGTGGCGTAGCCCCAGCTGCCGGGAGGACGGCTGAGGGGGCCTCACTACCTTCAACCTGCCTTCCGCCTATGGCATTTTCTCGGTCTCACCCCTTGCATCCCATCTAGCTCCACCACCTCCTCCACCCCAGTTGGCCTCAGTCAGGTCAGGGGCCTGCATGTCCCTTGATTATGTTACTTCCTCCACCTGGAATGGGTCCTCTCTCCTCTGGGTCATCTGTTCAAATCCAAATTAGGATCAGCTTTTGGGGAGCAGAGGGAGACTTCAGCAAATTCAAGGCAATTCCTGGTCTGTCTCCTATCAGAGGCCTCTTTCTAGTGGTCATCCCAGGCCAGCGTTGGCATGTTCACCCCTTGCTCTGTACTAGGGCTCAGAACAATCCAGTCTCTCCCCAGAGACTGTCTGAAGGCTCCAGACTTTGAACTCCTCTGCCTGCTCAGGGCCACAATTCCAGCATTTCTCCAACGCCATCAATCTCTTCCTCTCTACTGGATTCTTTCCATCAGCATAAATACATGCTGTTATTTCTGTCCTAAAAAAAACAAAACCAAACCCCCACTTGACCCCAAACTCCTCTAGCCCCACATCTCCCGCCAGCTGCTCATTATTGCAGCACAACACCCATCACCCATCTGTACACAGTCTCAACCCTTCTTTCCTCTTCTCTCTTATGTTTCACTCCAATTAGGTTTTTATCCCCACTCTCCATTAAAATTGAGCTGAATCTGACCAAGGTCATCAATGATCTTCATATTGAACAGTGCACAGGACATAATTAATCATCTCATCTTGGAAACATGTTCCCCACTTGGCTTCCCAAATACACTCAAATATATTCTCCTGCCTCACTGGCTGTTACCTCTTGGCCTTTTTTGCTCATCATTCCTATCTTCCTGACCTCTTAACACTGTAATGGCTCAGGACTTGGAAACTTCTATGGACACTTCTCCCCTCTTCTCCGTTTATACTTACTCCCAGAGTGATTTCATCTGCTTTCATGTTTCAAACACATCAGCCCAGACTTCTATAAACTTCAGACTGGTGTTGCCAGTTCTCAATTCAACATCTTTACCTAAAAGTACAATAAGCATCTAAAACCGAACATGTCCCCTATCTGGAATGCTTCTCCCCATATAGCCACAGGACTCACCTCTCCCACTTTCCTCAGATTTCTGCACAAATATGCTATTAGACAAGTCTCCTTGAATCACTCTCTATAAAATGGTGAACCTCCTCTTTCCTCTCCACCACAATCTTCCCTTCCCCACATTATTGGTTTCTGAAGTAGTTATCACCATATGAAGCACAGTATAGTATAGTTATCTGCTTTCTCCTTTCGAATGTTCAACAGCTGTGTCCCCAGAACCCAGAACAGTGCCTGACCCAGAGCAGGTGCTCAATAAACGAACCCAAGAGTATTTCTTCTCAGAACTGGAAACATTCCTTGTCCACACTATGTCTCCCTATCTAGATCTGGTCCCCTGCCCCCACCTCCCTTCCCTCTGCCTGGTGACCAGCTCTTTGAAAAGATTTCAGGCCTCAGACTTTACTCTTCTCAACCAACTGCACACTTTTCTGGACTCCTCACTGGTCTCTGGGCACAATCTCTGGATCAATCGCCTTCATCTCCACTCCCCCCTCTTTCATTCGACCTACGTCTTCGCAATGACCAAGAATACAACTGTTTCTTTCACTTCTTTTGCCAAGATTGCCCTCGCAATGTCTCTGTAGCAAATCCCTAAACATTCCTCAGGGCCCGGCTTGGGTCTCACCTCCTCCGGGAGGCCTTCCTGGCGTCTTGGAGGCTCCCAATGTCTGGGCGGCTCCTTTACCACCCTAAGCTGTCACTGTCGGAGCCCAGATCCGTGTTCCCTCACCACCCCCTTAACTCCCTGAGGGCAGGGACAGGTCTGACTGACCCCCATGTCCCAAGCACCCAACACTGCATGAGGAATGAATGAAAGATGACTGGGGAGGAGCCCGGACACTAGGCGGGGTCTGGTGACAAATGAGAGGGTGTGGCCTGCGCCAATAAAAAACTCCCGGAGAAGGTAACGTGGAAGGGGAGCCAATGGGGACGGGGAGATAGAGGAGGGGCGTGACCTGCAGCCAATAAGAGGCGGAGGATGGGACAAAGGGCGTGGCCAATGGAGGGCGGAGCCGCAGGACAATGGAGGGGGGTTCTCGGCTAGAGGAGTAGGGATCGCGTCGCGCGCCTCCGCGGCCTCTCGGGGGTTGGGGGTTCCGCCCGCGTACCGCGCCCCCACCTGTTCTCTCCTCTTCTCGCCACCGCCGTCCCCTCTCCGCAGCCACCAGTCACCGGCCGCCCGGCCCGCGGGAGCCGACCGCTGGTGACGCACGCACTCGGGCGCGCGCACGCTGACGCGAAGGCGCGCGTAGTCACGTCAATCTCGGCGGCGGCGCGCGCCCGAGGAGGCAGGGGCGGGGCCGGGCGAGCGGAGGGGCGGTGTCCGCCACCGGGTCACGCCCCTGGGCGCGGCCGTGCCTTAAGCCCGCCCCCTCCACGCGGGCCGGGGCGTTGCGGTGCGCCGGGTGCCCGGGGGCCTCGCGGTCAGGGCCTGCACACAGTGCCCTGGCGCCGACAGGGGGGCTGCAGTCCGCCTGTGGGGGCGGAAGCTCGGTACTTGGGAGCCGCGTCCACACCGGCCGACGCCGGGATACGGGAGGTGCCGCGCATACATCAGGACCGGAGCCAGGGTACCTTAGGCGTTTCGCTGAGCGTGGACCCCCTAGTCATCGCATTTTTATTTCATTCCCCCTTCCCCAGGACACAATTCAGGCTCTGGGGGCCGGCCCTGTATTCGGGGGGCAGCCCGGGGTCAGGCACAGGGCCCCGAGGGAAGGCAGGAGGACAGCGTAGGCGTAGGTGCGGGCACCAGGCTGAAGAGTGCGCGGCGACCCGCGGCGGGCGAGGGCTGTGGGCCGGCCTGCAGGGAGCTGAGTGCGGCCAGGCGCTGCTCTCGGGACACGTCCCCGCGCAGGTCCAAGAGGGCAGAGACGTGATCCTCGCTAGGGGACGCCACAGGGGTGCGTGTCACCTCCGCCCCACTCCTCCCAAGCCCGCCCCCGCTCCACCCCCCCAACACCAGTCTTCACACCTCACGTCAGGAAATTTTTGTCGCAGGCCTGCCACCTCGAGGCCAAGTAGCATGGGGTCGCGGAGGTTCAGCAGATCCCGAAGAGCGAGGAGCACGGGCGCGCACTGAACACTCTCCTCCAGGCCCTGAGCACCGCGGGTAGGTCTCGAGTCGCCCTTCGGCCCCGCCCAACCACCGAGACTCCCGCCCAGCTGCTCCCCTAACGGACTCTCACCAAGCCCAGGAAGAGCTCCCGAAGCTGGGCCGCGTCGTGCTGCAGGCGCTCGGCCGCCCGGGTCCTCTCGTCCGCGCCTCGGCACACCAGGCGGCCCTGCATCAGCGCACGCAGGTACTGCAGTACCACCGTACGTTCCGCCTCGGCCAGGAGCAGCTGCGGAGAGCGCAGTGGGTCCAGCATACCTTTTCCGTGGGCGCTTCCCTACTCCACAGTCTTCCCCTTCAACGCACCTGGACCGCAGGATTCCGCACGCGCCTGAAATCCTGGCAGAAGCGCGCCGTCCTCTTGCACACGTCGTCCAGCAGCTCTGGGCTCGAAAGCCACCGGCGTGAGGGCAGAGCCGTGAACAGGGGCTGCGGGATGGGGGAGCAGAAACAGGGCTGGAGGAACAACCAGACCTAGCATTCCTCCTGCAGAGAAGCACACACGTGTATGCTGAATCTCTTCCACCCCCATCCCCACCTGAAGCCTTACCTGGAGCTCGGCCAGCAGCGCCTCCAACACCAGGCGGCAGATCCTTCTCTGCAACTCGTCCAGCGCTGCCTCCACCGGAGCCAAAGCTCCTGAAGCCACCCCGTCGGGCAGCAGGACTGACACTGAGGAGCTGGACAGACCAAAAGTTAAGGCTTCAGGACCAAGGCCAAGGCCCTCGCGGCCCTCTGTTGTGTAGCCACTCTGATGCCACCTGGTGGTGCAAGTGTGTGGCGAGATGGGGCAAGAGGGGGCTCTCAACCCTTCTGAAGATCTGGGGCTTGGATTAAGGACGGGAGTGGTGGGCTCACACAGCTAGCAGGAACCCAACCAGACCTGCTTCAAATTCAAAATGTGACTTCGAGCAAGTCATATCTTTTGTTCTCCATTTGGGTAAAGAAAGAGTTTAATCTCAATCAGGAGGGAATAAAACTCATCATTGGCTTGTTTGTTCTCTCTGCCCTCACCACATAGAACATAAGACCAAAGAGGAAGGGAATTTTTTTTTTCTGTTGTTTACAACTGTAACCTCAGACATTACCAGGCACAGACTAGGGCCTTGATAAGTATGTGCTGAATAAACGAATAATTGATACAATGTGTCAGGCAGGCACTGTGATAGGTACTTCACATTTGTTATATGATTCTCAGAATCTACCATTATTACCCACATAGTGCTGATGAGAAAAACGAGATTCAGAGATTAGGTAACCCATCCAAGGTCACACAATTAGCAATTAGTAGAACTAAGATTGGACTGCCAGGGCTATGTGACTCCAAAATTTCTTATTTTTTTAAAGATTTTATTTATTTATTTTTTAAAAGATTTTATTTATTTATTAATGAGAGAGAGAGAGAGAGAGAAAGAGAGAGGCAGAGACACAGGCAGAGGGAGAAGCAGGCCCCAGGTAGGAAGCCCGATGGGGGACTTGATCCCAGGACTCCGGGATCATGCCCTGAGCCAAAGGTAGACACTCAACCGCTGAGCCACCCAGGCATCCTTGAGTCCAAAATATCTGATGACCTTTGTGTGGACTGGGTCCACACTTGGGGCTCAGTAAGGGGTTCTGGGAGGGTGGCTTCTGGTACCTGAGTGCTGATTGGTGGTTGAGGGTGGCCAGTAGGTAGGGCACATAATGAGGGGCCATTGCTTCCCCCCTCACGTGGTCTCGGGAGAATCGGATCAGAGCATCACTAAAACTGCAAAAAGCAGAGGTGGTTCCTGTACCTGTCACTCTGGCACCCCCACAATCTGAGTCCAACCTCCAGCCCCACCTTCAAGAAACCCAAGACCCTGTTTTGAAGGAGCCCTTTCCCGCTGGTGTGCCTTATTCACTCAGAACCCCTTTGGGCTTCCCCAGGAGCAGGACTAGGGGTCGGATGTGGGTCGACGCCTTGGCAGACCTCCTCAGGAATGTGCCCAGCTCTGATAATGCCATGGCATGCATCCGTTGCTGCAGTGACTCGCTGACCAGGCTGGTCACGCGAATGTTCTCTTCTAGGATCTACAGGCAGAAATGGGTGGCAATCAGCAGGGTCCTAGTCCTGTTCTCCCTTTCCCCTATGGGAGCTTGCCACCTGCCTGGCCTCTTCCCACCCACCTGTAGCACTATGGCCGGCATAGGTGAGTGGTAGAAACCAGATGAGTCGGTGCCAGGTTCCTGCTCTCTGTTCCACTCAGCTACCTCCCCATCCAGTGCGTTCTGCAGCCACTGGGCCACATTTGCCTGGGGAAAGGGGCAGAAGGCAGCACGATGTAGCAGGGCACTGATACTACTAGAGACAGGTAGACATACGACTCTAGATACAGGCCCATAGCTGGTGGCAGAGTTTCTCATACCCGGGGCCCAACTACTCACCTGGATTTGGGCCACAAATGTTGCCTCTAGCTGTTCAATGTTCTCCAGGGTCAGGAGGGGCTCCAGCTGAGACACGTCAGCCTCAGGCCCCAACTCGAGGCTCCCCATCATTTCGGGCCTGCAGATGGGTAGCCCGGTGTCACTCTGTGCCTCCAGCCTCTGATCCACCCACTTCCTGTTGCCCCAAGGGTACTGACCCCTGGTACACATGCAGTGCCCAATGCAGCAAGGTGAAGGCGTCAGAAGCGCCTAGCTCAGGCCCTTCCAGGAGCTGCTGCAGACAGCGGCGCAGTCCATGGTGCAGGGTGTGCGTCCACAGCTGAACCACCTTGTAGTGTGGTGGGCAGCAGGGTGCTACTAGTGCTTCAGCTGTGGCCAACTCGGCTGGTAAAGCCACCCGCAGAGCCTCCAGCCACCCCTTCAGGGCCCCGGGCTCGAGCAGAAGAGGTGTCCCAAAGTGGGTTCTCTCCAGGCCCTCCTGTAATGCCTGCAGACAACGCTGCCGCCAGTCCCTGGGGGTCAGCTCCAGGGAGGGTGTGTACCCGGCATCGACTTCTGCTATGCGCACAGCAGCCACCAGCAGGGCTGGGTCCTCCCGTGCCAGCTGCCCTGCGGCCCCCGCAGCCACCTCCATGGCCTGGCCAAGAGCCTCAGCCAGAGGGCCCAGCGCCTCAAAGACTGGCAGCTCCAGGCCCCCCAGAGGTGCCCATGTCTCCTCTTGTAGCTGCTCCAGCTCCCGAAGGCACGCATATGCCTCCAAGAGCTGCTGGGCATCAATCAGGGTCCGTGTGTGGGCCACTGCTGCTGGCACTAGGAAGGGAGAAGATGAAACAGCCCTAAGTTTCAAACTTCCCACCTGTGCAATGGGCACAGCCATAGATACCGAGGCCCCTAGGGCTGGAGTGATGTGTAAAATGCGTAATAACCAGGACAGCAGAGCACTGACCAATCTGAAAGGACCCAGAGAAGGGCCCAGAGGCCTACTGGGGCAGATATAAATTCTTGAGCTGATGGAGCAAGAGGAAGTCAGGGATCCTGGAGGCAAGGCAGGGAAGAACTTGTGGACCCTTGCTAGTGGCTATTTACCCATCCTATTAAGGAATCATTTCAATAACTTTGCAACCAGGGCGGTCAGAGCCACTTGACTGGGTCTCAGCCCTGAGTCCTACAACGCATGCTTGACAATCCCAGCATGAGCTGATTTGTATCCAGATTCCTCTGCCATCAGAAACTTGAGTCACTCTCTGGGAGGTCCCTGGGGTGTCCCTCCCATCTAAGGGTGATGCCCTTTGGTCAGTAACGGGCATGTACTGACTGACTGTTGAGGGGCTGAGGCCCAGGGCCCCTGAACACTCACCTGCCCACAGCCGGGGCAGCAGCTGAGACAGGACCTGCAGTTGCTTGTGCTGTGCAACCTGTTCCCGCAGCGGTTTTAGGGTCTGTGTGGCCTCTGCCAGACCCTGAAGCAACCCATGGGCCTGGCCAAGGGCCTCACGGGCTGCCTGCAAGGCCTCAGAAGCCTGGGCCAGCTGCCACACACCAATCTTCACGCCCTCCAGGTAGGACTGCACCACCGACTACAGGAGGGAGGCAGCCTGTGAGGCCTGGCCAGGCCGGCAGCCCACCCCCAGCTCTCCTTTCCCCTGACCAATGCCCACCTTGATGCGCGCTTCCAAGGAGCAGGTACGCTGAACCTCACGGCTGCGGTACTGGCTCAGTCTGGCCAGCTGCTCCGGCCGGTAGAAGATGCCCGAGGCCCATTTGAGTGCTGCTCCTCGGGCCAGCTGCTCCGCCCTCTCCTGCTCTGGCCACTCAGGCCCTGGGCAGGAAGAGCCTGGGCAGCCTCGTCAGTTGGGCAAGGCCGATGGGAAGTGGCCCGAACCTGTTCCCCTTCCTACTTCCCAGCCTGTCCCCTAGGGCAGTCTGACCCATTCCTCTTGCTGCCCTATAGAGCACCGGCCAGACCCGGCAAGGAGGACCCAACCCGACCAATGCCATCTTTTTGGCCACCATCCCTCCCCTAGCCCACCCGGAAGGGCTCCTACCGGGAGGAATTGAGGGCTGCATTTCATCCTTGGTTGCTGAGTCCATGGCAGTCCTCGGAGGAGCTGGAGATGAGGTAGGAGTCGGGGCAAGAGCCTGGGTTAGAGTGGGCAGAATGGGTGCTCCTGTGAGCTGCAGCCTTGGTCTAGGCCCCTCTGAGAAGGAGGAGGGGGTTTCTTGCCCAGCCCCCTCAGGAAACTGGGTTTCTCAGTTTTGCCCCTGCAGATCCCAAGTGAGGCAGAGCAGACTCAAGCCCCTGCTGGCCCCAGCTCCAGCTCTGAACTGCAGAGGATGGTTTGGTATGGAACTCACCAGGCTTGACCAGGCATCCAGTTCCTTCTCCTTTGAAAACACTCTTTGGCCTTGAGGATGGCCCTCTCCCCCAGTCCTCAGGGCAGAGCAGGGTATTCTCTTCACTGGCTCACGAGGCCTGGGTGGCTCCAGCTTACACCCCAGCGTGCAGCAGAATCCTTCTCCCCAAGGAAGCCTCTGTACCACCTCCCCTGCCCAAGAGCACCCTCCTCCTTCGAAGGCCCCTCCTTCCCCAAGGCCAAATGCCCAGAAAGGAAGGAAGCTGAGTCTCTGGCCCTTTATTCCCAACAGGAAAGTGCATCTGCATTGTGGGATGGGGTGGGGAGGGCTGGGCGCCATTTCCTTGGGGGGAGGGGGTGTAGGAGTCCTGCCCAACCCATCCAGGACCTGTTATGTCCTGTGCTCAGGACACAGACTCACGTGAACTAGAAGGCACTAATTTGGGGTAGAGAGCAGTGTGTGCAAATATGGGTGCAGACAACATCGCAGTAGGAAAACTGTTGATGGCTCCTCAGAGGGAGGGTAGGCACCCCTGCAGAGAACTGAGAGGCTGTTGTGAGGAAGGTGTGGTGGGTGATGTTGAGAGAGGGGTAGGAGGGCTCTGAAAGCTGTGTTTGTCTTGAGAGTTACAGGGGGCCATGGAGAGGACCACCAGGTAGTAATAACATAGTGGATGCTGGTTACCACCCAAATCCGCCCTGCGGGACCACACCACTTCTTCCCCTAGCTGTCCGGAACGTAGGTTGCTAAGATGTCACAGCTGAGTCTCTCACTCAAAGTCAGGGCACAAAGGCCTGATAACCTTGTCTGGACATGGACCACCTTGGAAGGGCCCCACCTCGGTTTCAGGGCTCCTAACAGGATGGCCTGAGACCTCTATTGTAACTGCATCACAGTTTAATTCACCTTTCTCCTCAATTTTGCGCGTCTTACTCCCTTACAGATGTGGATCCTCAATAAACTTCCTGCAGACAGATTCCTGTCTCAAAGTCGGCTTCCCAGAGATCCTGACCTAAAGTAAATGATAATAAATATTGATGGTATCAAACATAACAAAACGGTACTAGCCAACACCTAACCCTTTCTACCTGCCAGGAACTGCTCTAAGTGCTTTACGTACACGTGCGCATAGGTAAGCATGTTTGCCTTGGTGGGAAGATGGTTACAATTCCATGGTCTCTGGGTACTGCAGGGTGGGGACGAGAGAAAGATGAGGCTGGGATCAGGGAAGGGGAATGGGAGTGGACACAAGTGGGCCCGCTAGATGTACCCAGTGCTGGCTGTTTGGCAGGAACTGAAGGACAGCAATGGGGTCAGTTAAACCAAGACACTGGGACAGCTTCAAGGAGCAGGTTGGGGGAAACACATTGCGGTCATCAAGCAGCGTGGTCTCCTCTTCTGCAAAGGGGACAGGCTGGATATGCCTGGAAGGTTCTAGTGGCTTTCCCTTCTCTACTGCCGGGGCTGCCCCCCTGACTTCCTCCACCTGCCCCTGAACCCTGTCCCCTCTCCCGGGATCCCCGGATTGTCTTCGTCCTCTTCGGCGGTTGGACATTTGCTGATGGTCCCCGAAGTTTTGCTGCCGTGTCCGCAGAGAGGAATTGCGCCGGGTTCCCTGGGAGGGCGCGGAGCGGAAGCGGAAACAGCGGCGCTGGCGCCGGCGGCCGGGTGGCCAGGAACGGAAGCGGAAGTGGCGGCGGCGCCGGCCTGGCCTGGCCTGGCTGAGGGGAGGCGGCGGGCGGGAGCGATGGCGGAGGCCGGGCCGCAGGCGCCGCCGCCCCCGGGCACCCCAAGCCGGCACGAGAAGAGCTTGGGACTTCTCACCACCAAGTTCGTGTCGCTTCTGCAGGAGGCCAAGGACGGCGTGCTTGACCTCAAGCTGGTGCGGCCTGGGCTAAGGGGCGGCCGGGAGGATGGTGGACCAGGCAGGCCCGGACCGGTAGTGGGAACCCCTGGGGCGGCCCCGCTGAGCCCTCGGAGGGCAAAGCGCCATCCGTGTGCTTTCTCACAGGAGGGAGGCCAGGAGCGGTTCCATTCATGCAGCCGGGGCCATTGGGCGTCCGCTCTGTGCCAGGCTCTGGGCTGCAGGCGGTGGTCCTCGTGGCCCTCCTCGGCTGGTGTGGGGACATCAGTTCAGACGGTGCCGGGCCTCCTCCTGCCCCGCGGTCCCGAGCTGCTGCAATGCCTGGGAGGAGGATTGGGACTCGGGCCACCCCTTTTCCAGAACCCTTCCAGACTAGGTCTCAAGGTAGCTGGGGGAACACCTGAGAGTGGGGCTGAGTATCCTGCACGCTGTTCTGTCTGCCAGGCAGCTGACACCCTTGCTGTGCGCCAGAAGCGGCGGATTTACGACATTACCAACGTCCTGGAAGGTATCGGGCTGATCGAGAAAAAATCCAAGAATAGCATCCAGTGGAAGTGAGTGGGGGCACCCGGGAGAGCAATGGCGTCTCCCACCCAGAAGTGTCAGGGGTGTGGGGAGGAGGACACAGGAGAGAGCAGGGGCCACGGGACCCAGAGTTCCTGGCAGCTCCTCTCAGCCCCACTCTCTGGGCTCAGGGGTGTGGGGCCTGGCTGCAACACCCGGGAGATTGCGGACAAGCTGATTGAGCTCAAGGCTGAAATCGAGGAGCTGCAGCAGCGGGAGCAAGAACTGGACAAGCACAAGGTGTGGGTGCAGCAGAGCATCCGGAATGTCACAGAGGACGTGCAGAACAGCTGATATCCTCCTGGCGGTCCCTGCTCCCGGGGAGTGGGCAAGGGGCCCTCTAGTCCAGCTGGGTTTGCTCTGTGGTGCCCTAGGCACTATCCCTCTTGGGAGGATGATCCTGCAGCTCCTGGCCAGGTCCCTGCCTTGGCCTCCATCCTCAAACTCAAAGCCCCTCCCCAACCAACCTTGGCCTGTGATTCTTCCCTATGTAGACCCCAGGTCCCAGGACTTTCTCTGAGAGCTTTTATGTCAGATCTCTGTTAAAGAGCTGGGTTTTCTCTGTGGTCTGCCATTTGTCACCATAGGCAGGGCATCAGCCGTTCTCCTTAACCCCCACACCTTGGCCTACGTGACTCATGAGGACATCTGCAGATGCTTTGCTGGTGAGCAGAGCCTGGGTAGGGGGACATGGGGGTGGGGCTGGGCTGAGCCACAGCCTTGAGCAGTGGGCTCAGTGCCCAAGGAGAGTTTAGTCTCTTAAGAGGGTTCCTTAGGCTTGCCCAAAGAGGAACCAGGCAGGGTAAGTCCTGGGTTTGAGGGTCACCAGGACTCCATGAAGGCAAAACATATTGAAAGGGTACAAGAGTTCTGGGCTGGGTCCCTAGGTCAGTCCCCATCTGCACTGTTCCCTGGGCTTGGCTTCTCGGACATGACAGAGGCATAAGGGGGATAGAGCATGTGCGTACACATTTGCATGGTGTTCCCTTGCAACCTATCAGTTAGTTGCATTACAAATAGAGGAACTGCTCCTTCTTCATCCTGTATCCCCTAAACTGGTTTGGAGAAGGAACATTGGCCTTGGCCAGAACATCTTCTAGGGACCAGCCCCATCAATCAAGGAGTGAGATGCCTATGGCCAGCAATCCTTCAGTCCACACGTTTGAGCCCAGATTTTCTGGTTATGACCCTTGGGCTCTTGGGAGGAGAAAAGCTTTAGTTTTCTGCCTCAGCCACTGTGGTGGGGGTCGGGTGAGGCTTACTGTCCTAAGAGACCATGATTTCCTCCCTTGCTCAAAGGAATAGGTACCCCTATTCTCAGATTAGATTGAGCCCATGGGCCCTGACTCCTCTTCCTTGTCATTCTAGGAGATACCCTCTTGGCCATCCGGGCCCCGTCGGGCACCAGCCTCGAGGTGCCCATCCCAGAGGTGGGTGCTCAGCCCAAGCAGGCGGGGTTGATTGAGGGCGGGTGCTGGCTGTGGAGCCCGATAAGTCCCGGGTGGGGCAGGTAGGGGGTGGCCTGGGCTTGGGGTTTATCTAGAAGAACGGGCAGCCTAGGGTGGGAGAGGACACTGGCCCCGGCCCAGGGTCAGGCTGGCAGGAGCCAAGCCTGCTTCTCATTCCACCTGTTCCTTACCACCCACCTCCAGGGCCTCAATGGACAGAAGAAATACCAGATTCACCTGAAGAGTGTGAGTGGCCCCATTGAAGTGCTGCTGGTGAACAAGGAGGCATGGAGCTCACCGCCTGTGGCAGTGCCTGTGCCACCACCAGAGGATCTGCTCCAGAGCCCACCTGCTGTCTCTACCCCTCCACCTCTGCCCAAGCCTACCCTGGCTCAGCCCCACGACACCTCACGCCCAAGCAGTCCCCAGCTGACCACCCCCACCCCTGTCGCTGGCATCACTGAAGCCCAGGGGGTGCCCGGTCCAGCAGCTGAGATCGCAGGTGAGGTAATAACAGGCAGCTGGTGATAGAATGATTTCTGGGACCCAGAAGGCAATACCTCTGTGTTGTGGAATGCGTGTTCAGAGTTGGAAGAGACCTTGGGGAGGATGTCCTTTTCCTGACCTCCAGCTGGCCTCCCCTTGCTGTGGTCATAAATGAGCCCTTTCTAATAGGCTCTGATGGTGTGAAGGGATATTAGTGATAACAGTTTTCCCCAAGTCCACTTGTGTCTCCATTCAGCCCCCCTTGAAGTGTGGTCACAGGAGTCATGTCATTCATGAGTCTCTCTCCTGCAGGCCTCATGCTCCTGTCTCCTTTGGTGGTTCATTTCTGCATTACCTCTGCAGGGCGCTGGCCAGGGGCAGGGTCGGGGGGACTGGCAGTACTTATCTCTCCTTGGGCCTGGGAACCGGGACTCTTGTCATCCCTACTGTGGGTTCTAGCACAAAACTGCAGTATCCCACTTCCTGCTCCCAAGTGACTGGGTTCAGGGGCTCTGGTTGCAGTGAGTGGTGGCCCTGGAACGGACAGCAAGGACGGTGGTGAGCTCGGCTCCCTCCCACCGGGCCTGGCAGCCCTGGACACTCGGCCGCTGCAGTCCTCTGCCCTGCTAGACAGCAGCAGCAGCAGCAGCAGCAGCAGCAGCAACAGCAACAGCAGCTCATCCGGACCCAACCCTTCTACCTCCTTTGAGCCCATCAAGGCAGACCCCACAGGAGGTGAGTGCATGTTCCCTGAGGGGCAGGGAATCTGGCCGCAGCCACCTCTAGGTCAGAAACAGCTGGGGCTGGAACCTAGCTCTCCTGTCTCCTCAGCCAGAGCTGGCCAGCCCCCACATCAAACCTTGTTTTGACCCCAGAGCTCTGCCAGCCTGAGTGAGGAGCCTGGGCTCCACAGAACTCCCAGGCCCCTCTCAAGCCTTGCCTCCACCCCCACCGCCCTACCTCCCCACTCCCTCCCCCGGCACTCAGGTGTCAGGAAGGCATAATAGCTGTCCTGGGGATGGGGTGTGGGAAGGCACTCAGGCTCCAAAACTGGGGGCAGTGTCTTCCCAGGGGACGTGATGTCATTTGCCTTGAGTCTTCTTTTTATCCTGCGATTTGGGTATTCGCTTCTAGGACTCGTTCTCCTCAGCCCACAAGCACTGGTCTCTTCTCACTGACACCTTGTCCTCTGTGTTCCCTCTCTCACCTTCACTGGATCCTTAGCTGAAACTAGCTTTTCTCTGTCAGTGTGTGTCCTACTATTGGCCCTGGTCCCTCAGGCCTGACACCTGCACATCATTCTGCTTCTATCTCCTCTTCACTTTGCATTAACTGAGTTTTGTCTCAGACATCTCCCATCTCTGCCTTCATGTCCTCATACTCAGGGTCATTACTGGCTACCTCTGTCCTGAATTCTTCGGCATCTTCCGCTGTACCCTGACTGATAGGGTTGTCTGAAACACAGGTTGTGTGTGCCATTTCTGAGTTTACATAGTACCTCCAACAGCTTCTTAAAGGCTGGTGGGTAAGAGCAGAGCCCCCCCTCCTGGCATGTGCAGTCCTTGTGCACCAGCACTCCGCTAGTTTAATTTTCCCCTGCTTCCCACGTGTGTCCTCCAGTCAGACCTTTGTAGCAGACTTGTCACCCTGTAGCACCAGCGCCTACCGAATGTCTGCCTGCTTTGCCAGATGACCTGGTCCCGGGTGTGGTCACTGAGCCTAGCATTGAGCAGGTGCTCAGCAAGGGCAGGAGTGAGTGGGGCAGCTGCCATCAGACAGGGCATATCTACTGAGCCCGTGAAGGGAGGGGTCTGCTGCCTTTCTGCAGCACTTCTGAGTTAGAAGGGCCGTATCAGTCACATGCGATGAGCCTTTAGTACCCTGGGTACTCAGGAGTTCACATCTAGCCGGGGAGACTGACAATGCCAGCTTGGCCTGAGGCATGCCCTCCACCTCCAGCTGTGTGGAACCCTAAGATGGGTGGTAGATCTGAGGAAGGTGGGGGCTGGAATGGGACCAAACTGGATCTCTGTGCCCTCGAGCATGGCTTTCTTGTCTTTCAGTTCTGGAACTCCCCAAAGAGCTGTCAGAAATCTTTGATCCCACACGAGGTAGGTCTGCACTCTTCCGTGGGGTAAGGGTCTCATGGTTGTTTTCTTGCACTTCTGAGGCCCTGTGATTGCGTTTGGTACCTGGACAAAAAGTTCTTGATGGGGGGGTGGTGCGTGGAGGGCCCTCTTCATGGGCTTTGGTGGGTGGAGAGCCAGGAGCCAAAATGTAACCGAGCTTTTCCTCCCTCCAGAATGCATGAGCTCAGAGCTGCTGGAGGAGCTGATGTCCTCAGAAGGTGGGTGGCCCAGGAAGGTGGAGGGTGGGGGTGGGGATAATGGGTGGGCAACTGCTGGGGGCCGTGCTTGGCCCAGAGCCTCAGCCTGGTGCTCTCTGCAGTGTTTGCCCCCCTCCTCCGCCTATCTCCACCCCCCGGAGACCACGATTACATCTACAACCTGGACGAGAGTGAAGGTGTCTGTGACCTCTTCGATGTGCCTGTTCTCAACCTCTGACTGACAGGGACATTCCCTGTGTGGCTGGGACACAGACTGTGTGACCTGGGGGCTGCCTGAGGACCTCCCCTGCTCTACCCCTACACGGCTTGAGAGCCACAGACTCCTCGCTTCCCCAGCCTTCCCTCACTGCAGTTCTGATCAAAACTCCCACTCCTGCACGAGTAGAGCACCTGTACCGTGCTAGGAAAGCAGGGGAAAGGGGCTCAGCCCCCTTCACCATGGAGCCAGAGTGTTTGCCTCTCCTTTTCTGGGGCTTTCCCCCACCACGTGCCCTCTCCGAGCCCTCTCAGAGCCAAGGCTCGGCTGCCACTCAGTGGCACAGAACTGAAGACCTGCCATCATCCCCATAGGGCAGCTTGTCCAGCCCCACTGCCCTGTTCCAGCCAACGCCTCCCACTCTGGGGTGGAAAGCTGAGGGTGGAGCCAGATGCTTGCCAGCACCACTCCGAGCCTCCTTCACTTCACCCCACCCCTGACCCTGCAACTCCCCCTAGACCTCTCCTGTGTACCCCTCATCTGCTGGACCTTTAGCTCTGAGTACCTATGTGGGGTGGGGGGCGAGGAGAGTGGCTGTCAACCAGAAGGAACAGAGAGGTCTTTAGCTAGAAATCTGGGCAGGTGAGCCCCTGAGGATTGGCCCAATCTCCTGCTGCCCTGTAGACCAACCCTCCCTTCTTGTTTATTCATTTACCCTCATTTAGAGCCATTTGCAGAGATTTAGAAAGATTTGCAGTAACGAATGGATTCCTATATAAAGATTATTTTTATACTTTTTGCAGCAAAAGGAAATTGTAATATTTGTACAGTATCCAAGTGAATAAAAGACCATGCCTAAGGCTATCTCTGATCTGGTTCTTTCAGGGTCCCTCCCTGCAATTCTGCTGGATTGGTGGTGGGACCGGGCGGGTCACCTTTGTTGGAAAGGGAGGTGTGGCTGTTGCGGGATCCCGCCCTCCCCGCCCCCACCTGGCGCACCTAGGGGCGGGGCGGGGCTGCCGGGGTGGGGCGGGGCAGGGCAGGCGCCTTCCCACGGGACTCCAACCCGGAACTACTCTCGGCTCCCTTGGGAAGGCCGCGGCCCCTGTCCAGGAGCCGGAGCACGACCCGTGAGTGCGGGCCTCGGGTCCAGGCCTTAGACAGAGGGACACCCTCGTTCTCGGAGGCACCAGACCAGGCGCTTCCTTGGCCGGACGTTGGACGGTCTGGAAACTACAAGCGCTCCTGCTCCGGCTGGACCATGGCGCCCCCGCGGAACGTGGTGAAGATCGCGGTCCAGAAGCCTGACGCCATCCCGCAGCTCATCCGACTGGACCAGGTCACTCGGCCTGTCTGGCCTCCATTCATCCCACCACCCACCACCGGGTCGCCCCCTTCCCCTCGGAACCGCCAGGTTCCTCCCCACATCTGCCCCACGAGTGACCTCTCCACTTGCAGGCAAAGCCCCTGGCCGCCGTTGTGAAGGAGGTGTGCGACGCGTGAGTGCAGGCCAGCCAAGCTGGGGAGGGGAAGGCAGGAAGGAGGGGCGCCCTCGACCTACCTGAGCCTCCGCTCCCCACTCCTCGCAGGTGGAGCTTGAGTCACTCGGAACGCTATGCCTTGCAGTTTGCTGATGGGCATAGGAGATACATCACTGAGAACGTGAGTCTCCCCACACACCCCCATGCCCCGCCTCCAGGCCCCTGTCCCACCGTGTGATACCCCTCACTTCCAACCCACCTGATCTTGATTGCTCAGACTCATCCCACTGGAATGTGAGCTTTCTTTTCCTGACTCCCTCACCAACAACCCCGATTAACAAGTCCTCAGAGCCCTTCTTGACTTCTCTCCCTTTCTCTCCATCTTCTCCAGAACCGTACAGAGATCAAGAATGGCAGCATCCTGTGCCTCAGCACTGCCCCAGTAATGCCCTTCCTGACCCCACCCCACTCCCTGCCCTTCTCTGCCGCCTTGCCCCGCTCTGGAGGGCCCCATCTAGTGGACATCTGAGACCCCACACCTCCAGTTCCTGCTCCTTCCACCCAGCCTCCTCACCTCTCCTACCCCTGCCAGGACCTTGAGGCTGAGCGGCTGTTGAGTGGGCTGCAGAGTGGGAGTCGTGAAAGGCGTCGGGAAACTCTGCAGCACCTTGTCTTGCTGGCCCCAGATGTGACCTTTGCCCAGGAGGTCATCAGCCGTGATGGGCTTCAGAGACTAGGCACTATCATCGAGGATGGGGATGAGTGAGCACAGGACTGTGGTGGGTGGTGGACACGGTGGGGCTAGGGGTCTTGGTCTGGCCCTGCTCAACTCCAGATATGCCCCCAGCTTAGGGGAGGTGCTGACCCTCACGCTGAGGGCCTTCTTGGAGCTCATGGAACATGGCATGGTGTCCTGGGAGACGCTCAGCATCCCCTTTATTAGGAAGGTGGGTTGGCTTTTCTAGGGGCAGCAGGTGAGGGCAGTGGGGTGGTGTCAGGGTCTGGCCTTCCATGGTGGTGAAATGGTAACAATCCCTATCCCTGTTACAGGTGGTGTCCTATGTGAACATGAACCTGATGGATGCATCTGTGCAGCCTCTGGCCCTCAGGCTGCTAGAGAGTGTGACCTTGAGCAGCCCTGCCCTGGGCCAGCTGGTCAAGAGTGAGGTGCCACTGGATAGACTGCTGGTGCACCTACAGGTGTAAGTGTCTAGAGGTGGGGTTAGAATACCGATGAAGGGAGTGGAGCCAGACCCTGAATAGCCAGCTGAGCCCCCTTCTTGCCCCAGGATGAACCAGCAGCTACAGACCAAGGCTATGGCATTGCTGACAGCCTTGCTACAGGGGGCCAGCCCCACTGAACGTAAGGTTAGTGTCCTGTCTGGTGGCTGGATGGGGGTGGGGGCAGGGGCAGGAGCTGACAGTCACTGTGCTCCATCCTGGGACTGCAGGATGGGTGTTCATGGTGGGGTTAAATCACCTAAGCCCCCTTCCCACCTATCTCAGCACATGCTTGACTACCTGTGGCAGAGAAACCTCCGCCAGTTCATCTATAAGGTAGGAAGGACTGGGCTAGGCAGTCCCCTCCCCACTTTTCCTCCCCCCCAGAAGCCTACACTCACACTTATGGACTGGTTCTTTTCCAGAATATCATCCACAGCGCAACACCACTGGGTGACGAGATGGCTCACCATTTGTATGTACTTCAGGCCCTTACATTGGGGCTGCTGGAGCCACGCATGCGGATGCCACTGGACCCCTACAGCCCAGTGGGTGCCTTTGGGGTACACAAGGCTGGGGTAGCTAGAGCACGGCCTTGAATCTATGATTCTGACACCCCCTTATCCCACGACGACCACCCCAGGAACAGCGGGAGCAGCTGCAGGCCCTCCGCCAGGCTGCCTTTGAGTCGGAGGGGGAATCTCTGGGTGCTGGGCTAAGTGCCGACCGTCGCCGTTCCCTCTGTGCCCGCGAGTTCCGAAAACTGGGCTTTTCCGTGAGCGACCCTCCCTAGCTCCCTACCCCTGCCTTACCCCAGGGCTGCTGTTGTTCCAGAGGCCTGGGGCCCTTATTGCCTGTCCCACTTCCCCCAGAACAGCAACCCCGCGCAGGATTTAGAGCGCGTGCCCCCTGGCCTGCTGGCCCTGGACAACATGCTCTACTTCTCTAGACATGCACCTAGTGCCTACAGCCGGGTCAGTAACAGGGTCGGTGGGATACAGCGGGATGCCCACCTAAGCAGGGTCCCCATGGCCTTGGCTGTGCTCCCTGTCCCATTCTCTTTTTCTACCACCCCAGTTTGTGTTGGAGAACAGCAGCCGTGAGGACAAGCACGAGTGCCCCTTTGCCCGGAGCAGCATCCAGCTAACTGTGCTGCTGTGTGAGCTGCTCCGCGTCGGGGAGCCCTGTGAGTGGGACTGGGCACAGCGTGTCTGGGGAACGGGGAACGGAAGGGCAGAGAGGGCCAGGGGCTGCACACACTTTCTCCCTGAGCCCCTCCTGCCCCCCTGCTCCAGGCTCCGAAACAGCCCAGGACTTTTCACCCATGTTCTTCGGCCAAGACCAGAGTTTCCATGAGCTCTTCTGTGTGAGCATCCAGCTGTTGAATAAGACCTGGAAGGAGATGCGAGCCACCCAGGAGGACTTTGACAAGGTGGATGGGGTGGAAGCAAGGAGACCTGAGCCAGGGCAGGGGCTGTTCTGAGTAGGGGTCCAGAGCACAGCCCTGAGCTGAACTTGGTGGCTCCAGGTCATGCAAGTGGTGCGGGAGCAGCTGGCCCGCACTCTGGCCCTGAAGCCCAGCTCCCTGGAGCTTTTCCGAACCAAGGTGAACGCACTCCCCTATGGGGAGGTGCTGCGGCTGAGGCAGACAGAGCGGCTCCATCAGGAGGGCACGCTGGCCCCTCCCATACTGTGAGTTGGAGGGAGTGGCTCCCCGTCCTGGCCCCCCTTCCTTCATGCCCCAGATGCCTTGCCCCAGGTCAGTCCCAGTCAGCAAGCCTTCCCCTTACCTTCCTCCCCGCCCAGGGAGCTACGGGAGAAGCTGAAGCCAGAGCTCATGGGCCTGATCCGCCAGCAGCGTTTGCTCCGCCTCTGTGAGGGGACACTCTTCCGCAAGATCAGCAGCCGGAGGCGCCAGGGTGGTTGAGTGGGCAGAGGGGTCCAGAGAGCAGCTGGGTTGGGGTCAGGCCACTCTCGTCATTCCTTCCCTCTTCTCTGCTCACAGACAAGCTGTGGTTCTGCTGCCTGTCCCCCAACCACAAGGTGCTGCAGTATGGGGATGTGGAGGAGGGTGCCAGCCCGCCCACCCTGGAGAGCCTGCCTGAGCAGCGTAAGGAGGACCGGGCAGGGGGCAGGGTCAGCCACTTGCCCTCCCCAGGCCACCCCTGTCCCGGGACCGCCTGGGTCCCAGAGGTCAGCCCAGCCTTCTTCCTGCAGTCCCTGTGGCCGATATCAAGGCACTGCTAACAGGGAAAGACTGTCCCCATGTCCGGGAGAAGGGCTCAGGGAAACAGAACAAGGTGAGTGCAGTGGAGGCTGGGGGCTCCTTCCCCTACTTCCCACCCACACCTGCCCTGATCCCCACTCTGTGCTCGCCACTTCCTGGCTCCCCCAGGATCTCTATGAGTTAGCCTTCTCAGTCAGCTATGACCACGGGGAGGAGGAGGCATACCTCAACTTCATCGCCCCATCCAAACGGGAGGTGAGTATCTGGGGCAGGCCAAGCCAGTTTGGGCGGGCGGGCCAGGGAAAGAGATGGGAAGCCCTCACGGGCTGGCCCCGTCCCAGTTCCACCTGTGGACAGATGGGCTGAGTGCCCTGCTAGGCAGTCCCATGGGCAGCGAGCAGACTCGGCTGGACCTGGAACAGCTGCTGACAATGGAGACCAAACTGCGGTTGTTGGAGCTGGAGAACGTGCCCATTCCCGAGCAGCCACCTCCCATCCCTCCACCCCCCACCAATTTCAACTTTTGCTACGACTGCAGCATCACGGAACCCTGACAGTGAGATTGGCTGTGGGCCACAGCTGCTGGCATTGGGGACCATGAAGGGCGGAGGGTGGAGGAGCCCAGACACCCTGACCAGCAGAAGCTGCCACAAAAATAAAGTCCACTTGACTCTTGGGTGTGTGTCCAGCCAGTTCTGAGCTGTGGGCCAAGCCTGCCTTCAAACTGAGCTGGCAAATGAGATGGAGCATCAGGCCAAGGTCACTGCTTGGGGCCACAAACCTGGGCAGTGGCAGTTGAGGGGCTGGTGTTCTGAACGAGGGCCTGGAGACAAGCTGGCCCTATTGTCCTTCCACAGGAGGAGTCCTCAGCCTTCCTCCGTGCTGGGTCTGCAGAGAGGGATGGCCTATGGTCTGCACACCAGCCAGCTGAGGGCCAAGTGTCAGGGTGGCAGGTGTTGCCCTAAGTGCATGCCTTCCTGGGCCACATTAACAGGGGCCTAGTTTCCAGAAGGTTCCTGACAGTCCTGCTTGGCCCTGCCAGGAGTCCTTTTCAAGACTCGGAGGCCCTCTTGATGAGAGGCCTGTGGGACAGATGTGAAGCTGGGTCTGTTTTGTGCTGAAGGGCAAACTCAAGAATCCAAATGTGTCCCCAGGTGGTGGGAGGATAGAACTGATGACAAGAGGGAATTCAATGCTGGAAGCCTTGTGTTCTGATTCAGATCTCCTGCCGGAGCATGGATATGGTGGGGGCCACAGACAGGCAAGGCCCCTGGGGGCGAAAGTGGCTGGGGGTATTGGGCCCTGCTGGAGGTCAGTTTCAGAGGCTGGCACCCCACAGCACAGGCTGAGAGCTGCCACCGCTCTGACCTCCTCCATGCCTCTCATTACTTCTCTTTCTCAACACCTTCACACACACCTTTTTGAACAGTGTTAACCTTGAAAATTGATGAAATGGCATCTCCTTTGGAGAATGTGCTGGAGGCGCACCCGCTTCTGACTCAGGCCTCCAGGGCCCAGCATGCCCACTCTTACGTTCAGACTTCCCACCACACTTGGAATAGTTCAAGTTAAACTTGCTATTGAGCTCAAGATGGCAATCAGGCGTGGGGATCCCAGAAGCGTTAAATCTTCCAATACCATCAGTTCTTCCTCCCCAGTGTCTCCACTCCCTTGTCCAGGCCACCAGCATCGTGGCGAGAATCTGACTTCCTCCCTCCTGTCTTGTCCTTGCAGTCCTTAGTACCCAAGTGCTTTTTCAAACACGAAGCTGATCAGGTTATATACACTCACGTGCACACTACCCCCATCCTGTGTTTTTCAGTGCCTCTCTCTTGTCCATGGGATAATGTTCACAGTTACCTGAGCAGCTGGGATAGATGGGTTGCAGACATGTTGTGGTTGAGGATGTCTAACAAGAGACCTGTGGCTTGCAGAGTTCTCTGTGCGGGCTCCAAGCTAGCATCCTCCCTGCAGCCCATGGCACCCACCCCGTCCTCCCCAGCACCAGCTCTGGCCTGCCATGTGTGCTTCCCTCATCCTTTGTCATTGCCCTCTTCCTTCCCTTCTCCTTTTTCACTGCCTTGAGTCTTTCCTTGATCTCCCAGGCTCTGTTCTTTGCTCTCCTAGGCTCCCAGGTCCAGGCACTGTTCCTCTATGCACACCCTATGCACTGGCCTGTCCTTGTCTGTTGGCTAATTTGCCTCCTCACCTGACCTGGGGACTAGGAGAGCTTTGGCACCTCTGAATCACCACATAAAGTGCAGTGTCTGCAGGCACTCGGGCAGCTGTGCTAGGTGCTCCTAGAACTGAGGGACAGATGGACAAAGTTGGTGGACAGATAGTTTCCCAGAGCTTCTGTTGAGAAGTCCCTGGCACCTCTAATGACCTACCCAGAGATACTGTCGTCTTTTTTTCTTCCTGAAGACAGCCTCACTGCATCCTTAATCACTGTCTCCTCGCATCTGGCTGGGATGTGCCTTTGCTGCAGGACATGCCTGGAGGCTCATGCAGGAAAAGGCATCCAGGTTTCTAGTCTCTCACCATATTGGGGAGGAAGTTAAGACTTGCTGGAGGCACCTGTAGGGCTTTTGGTCAGGTGTAAGGAAGAAATTGTCTACATGCCTCTGGTGTTTTTTCCACATTGTCCCTCGGCTAGGGTGGGCTGCTTCACCTGAAGTGGGGGGTAGGGGCTGTAGTCTGAGAACTTCAGACAAGGAGGTAAGATTTGGAATTTTTAATTTTGTTTGGGTTTATAATAAAGTCTGTGGCTTGACTGCTAAAGCTCAGTGCTAGTAGAGGCCAGGAAAGCTCCTAATAGGGAACAAGGTGAGGCACAGGCCTTAGGTGTGAGAAGTGGGAAGGGCAAGAGGCACAAGGTCCACTCTTCCCCAGTACCAGATGCATCCCACCTGTGGGCCTGGCCTCCGGATCCAGGCCTGGCCAGGAGAGCAGGAGCTGGCATTTCCAGCGGCCTGTGGCAGCAACATAAAGCTGGAAAAGGCTCCTGCTGAGCCATAGGGCAGAGTGGGGCAGGAAGCCCGCTGGGCTGCCCTGGATTAGTCCTACCCCTAGTCCTAGAGAAAGGGGTTTATAGTTTGGGAAAGGGGCTTTGGGGGCATGTGGCAGAGGAGGGCAGGAGGCACTGAGTCAAACCAGGTCAACAGGCCAGGACTGGGGACTCTGCTGAGGCACAGGGTTGGTTGCTGACCTGGCCTAGAGCGTTATGGTCAGGTCAGCCCCTCCCACGAAGCGGGACTGGACGCAGGTCACCTGGGGCAGTTGGGCTTGGAAGCACCTGACTGCAGCCATGCTGATACGAGGGCACATGGCCACATCTAACATCCGGAGCTGCTTGCATGCTTGCTCAACGGTATCCAGAGTTCTGTGGGGAGGCCTCTGATGAGCCCCTGAGCTGGCATGGGGACCCAGCCCAGCCCCTGTACTGTGAGGTCCTCAGACAACTCACTGCTCTGTGAGCTGCCCGCAGCTGGCCAGGTTGAGGTGCTGCAGCCTAGGCCAGGAGCTGGCTGCCTGGGACCAGCCCTTGTTGCTGAGGAGACTGCAGTGACTCAGCACCAAGCGCTCCAGGCTGAGGCAGCCCCTGGCCACGGCCACCAAGCCCTTGTCCGTGAGTGCTGGCAATAGGCTCAGTGACAATTCCTCAGCTCAGGGAACTGGAGCACCTGCAAGGATGGGGGTGTGGAAGGGTATAGCATGGTACTGGGGCCCAGGGCCCTTCCAGGTTCTCCCACGCCCAGCCAGAGGAATGGCAAAGCCAGAAGTAGCAGAAGCCAAAGAGAATGGAATGTTTTCCAAGCAAGAAGTGGGTTGACCTGGGCCTGGGTCTAATGCCGAGATCCTCAGTGATCCACCCCCACTGCCCCAGCCCCACACCTTGGCCAAATTGGCATCAGTTAGTTTGCTGCAGGCTGTGAGGTCCAGCTCCCACAGGGCCTGCAGCATGAGCAGGGAAGAGCCCTGTGGCTGAGGAGAAGGGTCTTTGGGGCCCAAGGCTTGATGCTCCAGCTCTTGATGTAGCTGTGGGAAGAAGCTCCTGCTCTTCAGGTTCCTCCTGAGTTTGGCCCTCAAATGCTCCTAGACAAAAATACTTAGGAGGGGCAGGAAGGCAGCTGTGCCCAGGGCCCCCGCCACTCACATGTCCTGTACCTGGGGCTCCTGTGTAGGTTCGTCACTTGGGTCCCCCAGCCCCAGAAGCCCCCAGTCTTGGAGCTCCTTGCACCAGGCCAGGCGCAGGACTGACAGGTGGGTTAGGGAGGCACGGATGGCCTGCAGGGTCCTGTTGGTGAGGGCTACACAGGAGGATAAGTCTAGCACCCTGAGGCTTGGGCCCAGCACTGGGATGAGGGAGTACACTGAGGCATCCTAGGAGGGAAGTGGAGAAGGGAGACAGCAATGGGCAGGTGGCTTGTGCAGGGGTCCCTAGGAAGGTTCTGCCAAGGTTCCAGCCCCACAGGCAACGGGGAACTACCAGATGGTCCATGGAGGCAAGCAAAATGTCCCTGTGCTGGTAAAGTGTGGTGGTGGGGGGACACCAGGAGGAGTTTGCTAGAGGACTGAGGCCTAGATAGGCTGGGGCGGGAAGGATGCAGGTGCAAGTTTCTGAAGAACCTGCCCCGTCTGTGCTCCCAGACCTGGCTGGAGCTGTGCGCTGAGGCAGCCCTCTGACCGCAGCTTATTGGACCATCATGGACATCTGACCCTAGCTGAGCCAATCAGATGTGCTCCCTCTAGAATTTGAAGCAGAACTGTGAGGTCACTGTGGGGGTAGGGCTGCCACCTGCCAGGAGCCCGAGCTAAGGGCAGAGTAGAGGAAGCTGGTTCATAAAGAAGTAAGAGACACAAGAACACGGGGCCCCAGGGAGAGCAGCTGAGACGCCTGGTGCTAATGGGAAGATGGGGTGGGGCAAGGCAAGAGGAGTGCCTGTGGAGGAAAGACCGAGGGACAGCTTTCACGTTGGGAATGCCCTGGGCACATTGAGAGGCTGAAGAAACCATCCACTAAAGAGGGAGAGACTGACATTGCCAAGTTAGGGACACCGCCCAGGGGGACAGGGCTGAGCCCTACTGAAGGAACTGGCTGCAGCCAACAAATGATCGTGACTTGCAGGTCACATTACCTCGGTCAGACCTGTGGAGCAACCTCCTTGGGTAACCTCAGTAGCCATTCCCCACACAGCTCCCTCTTGCCCTCCCTGCCTCCGGAACACCCGCTGGCAGTCCTCCTACCCAGGGGGACTTACAGAGGTCTCCAAGCACCTGGTGCGGGAGGTGTGTGCCGGCCTGTGGGCTGGGCCAGCCTGGTCCCCTTGGGCCTCCCTCTATCCGGGCCCACAGTATGGGGCTGAGGGGAGGGTGCTGGCGGGAGCACTGTCCGTCCAGGCTCCTCTCCCCGTGTCCTTAGCCCAGTTCTCACTGCTGTTCCCTGGCCATCAACACGGGGCAATGCCTCCTCGCTGCCGCAGTTGCAGCTTCCCCAGCCCCGAGGAGGGAAAGGAGGGGATGACGGGCTCACCTTGAGTGAGGAGCAGTAGGCCAGGCTGAGGGAGGCCAAGGGGGCTGGAGCTCTGCGCCCTGAGCCCAGGGCCCGGGCCAAGCCCCACCCGCTCACCCGGCCACACTCTGCCAAGTTCAGGCTGTGCAGCTCCCGCAGGGCCCCCAGGGCTGTGCATCCAGTGTCAGTCAGCCGCTGCAGCTTCCTCAGGCGGAGGCACTGCAGGCACGCCAGGCCGCGGCTGATGGCCAGGAGAGCCCTGTCGGCCAGTTCTGAGCATCCGCTGAGGTCCAGGGAGGTCAGGCCTGATTGCAGACGGCAAAGGGCGGCCACAGCCCCTGTGGAGAGGTCCTGGCAGGCACGCAGGCTCAGCTCCTTCAGCTGCAGCCCGGCCACCTGAGCCAGGGCTTTGGCAGCCTCCGGGAGCAAGCCAGTACCACTCAGGTCCAGGCCGCATAGCCTACCAGCCCTTTCCTTCACAAATTGCAGCAGGTTGTGGAAGGAGAGTTGGGAGCAGGAGAAGTCTTGGGGGCCAAGAGAGCCCTGGGCTGGGCCTAGCTCAAAGGTGAGGTGACAGTAGGCCAAGGAGAGGCGCTCCAGGTTGGGGGCACAGTGGCGGAGCTGGCTGAAACTGAGGTCGGTCAGGTCCCGCAGGCCAGCCAGGTTGAGCTCACAGAGGCCACTCCACACCTGCTGGACCAGCTGCGCCATCTCGGGCTGAGCTATCGGCATGCCCGATATGAAGAGGCTGTTGCAGCCACTGAGGTCAAGGATACGCAGGGCCGGGTAGCCCAGGACCAAGGCCACAAAGGACGCCTCTGTGGGGCTACCCCCACTGAGGCACAAGCTCTGCAGATGCAGGCCCAGGTGGTAGGCCACAGCCTCCAGCACCTGATGCGAAGCTGGCGAACCATCCAGGTTGGTCACGCTGACGCACGTGATGCCCCTGAGGCCCAGGCTCTTGATGGCCGGAAGGGAGGCAGAGGACACAGGGATGTTGTACCGCACATTTGTCTAAGGGGTGGCAGCAGGATGGAGGTTAGCCCTCTGGCCTCAGAGGGTATTGGCCATCAGGTCTGGTGGCCAGTCACTCGCAGGTCAGGAAAAGGGCCCTGTCACAATGGGGACCCACTGTGGTGTGCAGTGTCGTGTGTGGTTGAGGGGGTGCTGATGGGAAAGGGGAAGATGAGTCACTCTGGGGCTCAAAGGGGATGCCTGTGAGGGGAGGGCAAGAATGTTAGCGATGGTTGGGACTGGATGCCTACAGAGGAGCAGGGACAGGGTAGAGAGCTGGCCTGCTGGGTATAGGGGGTTGGGATAGCCTGGAGGAGAGCCAGAAAAGACGCTAGGGGGCAGAAGGACTAAGTGTGCTGGATCCCAAACTTTGGGACTTTCAAAAGGTGCCCTGAGACACCTTTTGGTCTCAGCTCAGCTCCCACTCCAGGGAGTCAGAGCTCAGCATTAACTAAGCAACCAGCCTCCCTCACTTTTTCAAGAGAATATAAATAGCCCTCAGAACAGCTGAAGGCAGTTAGAAGCAAAGCAGTTGTCACTCACCACGACCGTGGGTGGCCCAGGTGCCAGAGGCCTAGGTCAGGCAGTGAGCCCTAGATCCCCTGGTGGCCTTAGTATCTCAGCCACATGAATGTTTGCAAAAAGGGGTTTTGTGTATGTGTGTACCAACACGTGTGAGCCCCACAGGCTCCAGAGTTCAAGAAGTGCTTGTGACCCCTGGGGCTCATCTCTGGAGGGTCTGTCTTAACTGTCCAGATAAGGAAGGAGAAGGCTCCCACTTCTGTGGAATCTCAAGAGGATGATTCTTGAGGTGCCAAGAGTGTGGGGCTGGCCTTGCCATAGGGGAACAGGGGAATGAGAGTGGGAAATCCATTACTGGTGTGGGGTGGAGCCTGGAGGTGGGCTCAGGGCTAAGTTGGGGAGATAGCCTGGCTTGTCTAAGAATTTAGGGAACCCCAGTTTTCATAGGACCTTCCGCGATTTTGTGCCAGAGGGGAGTTATACCAGGTGTGGGGAGGGAGAGGAGGGCTTGGCTTCTCCTCTGCTCTTGATGGATGGCTAGGTTGCTGGCAAATGGTACTAAAGGCTCTTGTTTTAATGTATCAACATGATTCTGATGCAGGAAAAGAAGCTCTCTAAAATATCTGTCCTGTCAGTCCCTGCAATAACAAGCTAATGCTCCCTGATTCTACCCCACAGAACATCATCAAAAGGGATTCAGAAAGGTAGAAATGACACATAATATGCACTCCTGCAAGATACTTAACACGATTCTCCCAGGAAGACACAGGAATCCCATTCCTGCGTGGAGAAACCAGGCTGACTTCTGCCACGGAGAGAAGCAGCTCCTATAGCTGCCATCATGGGAAAGAACGTGTGGGAAGAAATGGGGGTCAGCTTTTGCCGGCTTCCACAGGAATCAGGGCTCAAACCAGGCTCCCTGTCCAGACCCCATCCCGGGATGTGGTCCTTGTGGAAGAGAGGAACACTTCCCACAGCTCCCCCTCGTGGACGCTGGGAGGCAGCGGACTAGTGGGAACCGCAAGGGCCTGGGTCCCTCTCTCAGATTTAGGGAGAGTGAGAAGATCCCAGTGGGCGGGGAAGGTGATTCAAGGCGAGGCAAAGATCTGGGAGGAAAGGTTTTAGAAGGAGGGGTAAAGCCGACCTCCAGCCGTTTCCAGGCCCTGCCGACAGAGCGGCCAGTGTGATGATGGAGAGTGAGCTGTGGCTGCAAGTGCAAGACAGGGCCCGTTGCTGGTTGCTGAGGCAGCGCCACCCCTGCCATCATGTTGTGTCCCTCCCCCTACACGCTCCAGCAACCACAGTCCTTCATTTCCTTCCTTCCTGAGCCGTGGGGGCCAGGAATGTTCTCATGTTCTCCCCTCTCCCACTGCCTCCCTATGAACAAGGTAGATGAGCAGCTGAGTGGGGGAGCACCGGCCATCAGCCTAGAGTCCAAGTCCAGGGCTGACTGGTGGCAGGAAAACCCCCCAGATATAGGGGCAGAGCTTGGTCTAAAGGCTTTCCAGCAGCTGTTGGGAGATGTATGAGAGTGTGTGTTGAGATTTGAGACTGCCTCCCTGCTCCCCACTGTTTTCTATGGGGAAGGGACAGCCTCCAAGGCATCATCCAGGTGGTCTGCCCTGGACTCCAAGTGCAGGCGCCCAGGAGCAGCCCTTTCGGGATACCGATCATCTGTGGGGAGCAGAACAGCAGAAGGAGGAGGCTGTTGAGTTGTGGTCTTTGGCCCCAGTGTAGGAGGGCCCTTCCTAGGCCCAAGGAAGATGCTTCTAGAGGTCCAAAGGAGGACTGTAAGCTCTAGCTTCAGCTGCCCTGTCCACAAAGGAGCCAACCAGCACCCCCCCCCCTTCCTTTCCCAATGCTGGCCTCCTAAGAGTAAATACCAAGTCATTTGGGAAGTGCCCTAAATCTGCTAAAAGGGACACACATCCCTTGACTGTGAGAGGCCAGGATTTCATTGTACCTTGTGAAGCCCTGAGCTGAGACTGTGGGCTTGTGTGCAGACTTGGAAAGCCATCTGATAGAGGAATGGCTGTCCTATCTGCTGGCCCAGGAATCATATATTTTCTTCTGGAGAACAAAAGAAAATGTAGGCCCAGGCACCCATGGGCTTTAGTCTCTAGAGAAGAGTTAGACCTTGGGGTCATTTCCAGTGGCTCCGCTGGCCCTTTATAAATCCCCCAGGTAGGAGAAGGCAGTGGAGGGCAGAAGCTGAGTGGTCTGGAGCTTCTTCACGGTGACTAGCCCAGGAGCAGACAACCAGGGCTCTCCCCAAAATGCGCAGAGCCTGGGGAGATCCCCTGTGCGGTGGCAGCGGGGGGAGGGGATCTCCCTTATCTACCTTCTTATTTGAGAAAAAATACGCTTAAGTGGGGGCAAGTCACAGAGAATAAGAAGTCACCAGTCCAGCACCCTCGCCTGGCCTGGTGAGGCCTAAACCCCAGCCATGCCTTGGTGAGCCAGAATCTTCGGTAGCACCTACTAGCAGGGGGCATTACTTCCTTACCATCTGGGCCCTGGGAGATGGCTCCTGCCAATAAGTTCTATAAACTACTCTCTGGGGCGTGGTGGTGGTGGGATGTCAGCAGAGCCCTAGGTGCCATGTACCCATGGCCTGGCCTTCCAGTGCTCCTAGCCCAGGCGGGGCTGAGTTCTGCAGAGGCACCCAACAGGCCTTCGTCGGCATCCCATCTAGAGCTCATGGTTAGCTGGAGCCGCCCCAGTGCCAACATGGTAGGCTCTACGGTCTCGGACTCTGACCCTGGCCTCCTCGTCCTCACTCTCTTATCCTATGCCAGTCTACTCCCGACTGCCCACTCTGCTTCTCCTGCCCTCTCATTCTTTGCTGGACTCCAAGAACCTCTCCCCTGATCACCTCCCTTTGGGGTCCTGTGGCCCTGCCCCTGCCATGCTGCTGTGTCCCTTCTTCTTGCCCTGCACCCCCACCCCCCTGCAAGACCTTATGGAACTGCTGCCTCCTCTTGGTTTGTGCTGGGGGTACAGAACTCATTTGTGGAAGCCACAGACTCCCCTCTCACCTCCCCCCCTGCCACCTCCACCCCTGGCTCTCTTATCCCCCTCAAGGTTTCTCTCCAAGCTCACCATTCTCTCCAGCCCCTGATGCAAAGGTGGCATCCTCCCCTTACTCCGACCTTCGACCTTCACAGAGAAGACCTGTTCTGTTTCAAAAAGAAGCCAAAGCCACCATGTGAGAAGACGCTCCCTTTGCCCTGCTCACATCTACCAGCCAGCTCCCGGCAGGACCCATCCTAACTAATCTCCTTCCTTCTCCTGCTCTCCTAATCCCCTTTTCTCCACTTACTGGGCTTGCCCCCACCTTCTCCTATAGGAACCCACAGTCCCTGCCGTTCACTGCTCCTTCCTCAGTTTACAAATACCCCGGAGTCATAACTAACAAAAGGCCTCCTTTGGTCCTACACCCTCTCTTCTCACCACTCCTGCTTTTCCCCTTTCCTCGGCACTCAGGCCTCTTGGCACGCGCACAGCATGCAGCCACCTTGTTACCTCTCGCCTCACCCACTCACCCCTCCATCACTGCCCCCACAGAATCTCTCATTCCTGGCAACAGCTCCCCGCCAGCATGGTCATCAACATCTGGGGGCTCCTCTGTAGGCCTCCCACGAGTATCCTTTTTTCCACACCACCTCCTACAGATGGCCAATCTCCCCCGTGCTATCTCCCACTGGGGATTCCATGGTTCTGCCTGCCTGGCTCTCCTCCTATCTTCTTGCCTGCTCCCCATCAGCCTCTTTTGGGGCCACCAAAGAAGAGAGGGACCCAATCCACAGAGGAGTGAGCTCCACCAAAGGGGTACATTCCACCCCACCACACATGCACACACATGCCCACACTATCCGTTGCCCTCATGTGCACCCTGGCAGACTGCACTTCATCCCATTCCAACTACTTTATTTGCAGTCCACATCTTTTTTCCAGAACGCAGACCCTGGGAACCTGAGGGACCTTGCCAGATACATGGAGGCAACACACATCTGAATTCACTGTCTTGTCCCCTGGCGCTGCCCCTTCTCCTAAACTCTCAGTGCCCTCTACCGGGTCACCAAAGTCAGAGATTGGGGAGCCATTCTAGACCCTCCCGTACTCTGCACACCCAGTGACCAACGTCCCTTGCATCTCATCTCCCCAAGACAATGCAGCCTGTCCCTCGGCTCCTGCCCCACTGCTCTTGCCTTAGTTCAGGTTCTGGTATTGTCTCTCAGAAATACATTATAGCAGTTTCCTCTTCTGAGGGTCCTGGCCCCAGGTCTTTCTGGCTCCAATCTAGCCTTGGTACTGTCACCAGATGATTCTTACAGAAGGCAAACTATGCTCTTCAACCCCCTGATGATTCTCTCCTCCCGGGCTGGAGGCTGAGCTCCCAGCCAGCACTGGAGCCCTGCCTACTTCAAGAGCTCCAGCTTACCCTTGCCCGCTCCCTTCCTCCCCAGCCCTGGCTCTGGGAATGGCAGCTTCTGATGGTTGTCTTATGCTGCCAGGCCTCTGCTTGGCTGCTTTTTCTGTTTGGTCATAGGGCTAGGGTGGCACCTACTCCTACTTGTCTATTTAGCAAATATTTATTCCTTTTTCTAGGTTCAGCACAAGCATCCCCTTCTCCATGAAGTCTTTCCTGAATCTTCTCTCCATCCCCCGTGTGCTACACAGGACTTTGTTTTTTTTTTTTTTTTTTTTTTTTTGCTACATAGGACTTTGAGTGTGGTACCCCTACTCACTCCTTTTGGCTTGTGCTTACCTCCCTCTTACTACCAACTCTCAAGTGCTGTGCACAGGGTGAGGCACAGACAGGCAGCATCCATCTGAGTGAGTGAGGCCTCTGTGAGCAGCTCTGGTAACTTGCCCTTCTGCCCTGTGAATATTCTAAGCCTCTGTGTTGAGACTCTGGCCTCTACCTCTCTTCTCCCTCCCCTAAGACAATGTGGCCTCTAAATTTGCCCAGCAAAGAGGCCACAAACCTCAGAGGAACTTCCTCAGCAAACCGTGCCACACTGCCCGCTCCCACCTCTCCATGTCCTGTGCAGGAGAGGTGACATCCTCTCCACCCTATCCAAGACCAGGCCTTGTATTACCTCAGGTGGCATCCTCTATTTCTCACGTCTCTTCTTCATGCATTCACATTCACCCCTCCTCTATGACTCTCCTCAGCATATGAACACATTTGAGATTTCTCCCATTGAAAATTCTTTGTCAAAAAAAAAAAAAAAAAAAAGAAAAGAAAATTCTTTGTCGAATCCCCTCAACCTCTCATTATTGCCCTATTTATTTCCTTCCTCTCCTAGGGAAATTTCTTGCAAAAGAGGTCATTTTCTACATGTCCCTTCTTATCTCATTCACTCTTCCCCCCTCCTGGCTTTTTCCCCCAGATGTCAAATGTTGCTGAAGTCACTGGGGACCTCCTTGGACCTCAGACATCATGGACACTATCCGTTCTTTATTTTCTGGACTCTTCATGGGATTTGGCACTGTCATCCACTCAGTCCTGTAAAGCTCTCCATTGTAGATCCCTGGCATCTCTTCTGTAGGTGCCTCCTCCTTCCCATGCCCTTGGACTGGTGTACTCCTCTGGGGTATTCTGTGACTTGCTGTTCCTATGGCTTTTCATGTGCTTCCTGGGAGATGTGACTTAGATCCATGGTTTCAACTTCCCCTCATTCTTTAATGATACCCAACTCTGTATTTAATATCTAGACCCTTCTCTTGAATTCTTCACTCAGAAATCCAACAACCAACTGCCTCTCACCATCTAGATGCCTCACACTTCAAATTTTCAACAAGTCCAAATCAAATTTCTTTAGACACTAAGCTCAGTGACATTAGATAGATAACGTGACAACAGACCCTACTTTTATACACACATTTAATATATGACAGAGGAGGAGTCCAACACAGCAGGAAAGAGGAAGATTATATGTAAATGGTATTAGGGCTATTTGAAAACTCATCAGTTTAGCTTCTTACCTCAGAGCATAAATCAAAATAAATTTCACCAATTAAAAAATTACTATAAAAATTCAAGCCATAAAACAGAATAAACAATTTTGTTGTGAACCTAAAACCTCTCTAAAAAATTGAGTCCAAGTTAAAAAAAAAAAAAAGGAAGAGAAATTTGAGTGTACATTGAACATTGAATCACTGAAGAGGTAAGGGGTCTCTAAGTTTAAAAAGCAATGGAGAAATAAGAAAGCAAAAGACGTTCAGAATCAACAACATAGAAATTTAACCTCTGTATCTCAGAAATAAGCATGTATCTACAAATCAAATACAAAGGCAAATATATTAGGAATATGTTTCAATAAATATCTAAAAGATTCATCTCTTTAATGTATAAAAGGTTCATACAAACTGATAAGAAAAATACTAAGATGCCAATGGTTAAATGGATAAAAACCATGAATAAACAAGAGAGGGAAATACAAATGGTCAGCTAATGAGAAAACTCAGGAGTAATTAAAGAGGTCAAAATGAAAACAAGGAGCTGTCACTACTTGCCCTTCAAACTGTCACAGATGTGTACGTTCATTTCCTAGCTGGGCTGTCTCCCCACACCCTGACTCACCCTCTCCAGTCCATTCAGCACGGCAGAGTTCTAAGACACATCACATCATATCACTCCCCTGCCTTAACATTCCTTTAAAGGCTGCGTGATGGTCATCAGGATGGAGCCTTAGCACTAGTGCCAGCCTTTGGTTTGACCCCTCTCTGGCCTCATCTCCCATCACTTTTTTTATAAAAATTCTTATTTATTTATTTACGATAGTCACAAACAGAGAGAGAGAGAGGCAGAGACACAGGCCGAGGGAGAAGCAGGCTCCATGCACCGGGAGCCTGACGTGGGACTCGATCCCGGGTCTCCAGGATCGCGCCCTGGGCCAAAGGCAGGCGCTAAACCGCTGCGCCACCCAGGGATCCCTCTCCCATCACTTCTACACACATTTTAGTTCTAGTCATATGGAACTTGTGTGGTTGTTACCAGAACTATTTCATATTTCACATCTTGGTGCCTTTACCTGTGTTGTCATCAGTGCTGGAAGACCAATCTTCATCCTCATCCTATCCCATCAGGAAGCCTTCCCTGACGCTGCTGGTCTCCTCTGGATGTCCTTCTTCCTGTTCTAGTGGCACCCATCATTCCAGTGTCACAGCATCAAGCACATGATATCATGGTCAATCATGTCCTTGTCTTTCTCCTTCACTGGGGTAGGGGACTATGTCTTACTCATCTGTAGAGTCCAGGCACTGTACCCAGAGTCAAGTGTGTATGAATGTAATGTATGTCTATGTATGCATGGATGGATGAATGAATGGACGATGTATAACCAGGGCCATGGGCAAACTGAAGTGAGATACAACTGAGAATGGGCCAGCTGAGGGTGGCCACCTTACCTCCCGAAGGGCATTCTGGGCTGCAGAGTACCAAGCCCGACTCACGAGGGAGGCCTTTTTCTGATCTGACAGAGGCAGGAAGATCAGAATATATGTGAGCATCTGAGGGGAAAAGACAGAGGGCATTGGGAACTGTTAGAGCTGGGGGCCTTTGGAACCCTCTCCAGCTCATAATACCATCACTCTAAGGGGACTGAGACACTGGCTTCTATCTAGTTCATCTTGAATCCTAAGCTTCATGGGGTCTTCACTTGGCTCTCCAGCCTCTGAGCATCTTTACTGTGAACAAACCATTCCCGAGCCCTGCCTGGATGCCTGGATTTGTACAGACTGATAAAAAGCAAACTTCCCACTCAGTTTGGTAAAAAGAGCCTGGGCATTAAGACCAGGTAAACCTAGTTCAAATCCTTACTCTATCAACTGACCTCTCTGAGCCTTTCTTTTTCTAATCTGTAAAATGGCAATCGTAGCAAGATTTAAATGGGTTGTGGTGAGAATTTAAGAACAGTAAAGTGTTTTGCACAAGACCCAGGACACAGTAGGTCAGGTGTCCTTCTCTGAACTTTGGAAATCACACCCCTTCCTCCTGCCCTCACAGATCAGGCTCTGGGTCCTCCTTTTCCCATCTTCACTGCCTTCTCAGCTGGCTGTTAAGATATGAAACCAGCAGGGCCCAGCCCATGTGCTCAGGCCCTCCCTCCACCTATGGCCTATGAGGTTGGGGATCATGAGGTTGGGGGTCCTATCAGGGATTGGGGAGGGAGTCACTGGTGAGGCAAAGAATGACTTAATATTAACTATTATTTTCTTCTGAAATCGTCCCTCATGGGCTCTTAAGAAACTCTGTTTTCTAGAGCTCCACTCTCCACTCTAATTGCCCTGTTTCTGGATTCTTCTGTGGCTTCCAGGGCTCAGACCTGGGTCTTTCAATCTTTTACTTCCTGGGATAATAAATTCATTTGCATGGCTTCAACAGTTACCTCTACACATAAAACCAACAATTCAATATCCCCATATCGTCTCATCATTCATGTGATAGTCTGGTATTGCTAATTGTCCACAGGGTCCGTCATCTAAATGTTTTACCATCACCTTCATCTCAACTAAAATTCATATTCTCAGTCCAAAGCATCCCTTCCTCCCAATTTTCCAGCATCTGAGCTTCAATGCCAACAGTGCATCTTGCCTGAAGATCCTGATAATACTCTTTATGCTCTTCTGTCCTTTGCTGTCAGATACACATGTACAACACAGGCTTAGGCCAGGATAACACACTCATTCAAATCCCAGCTCTACTACTTCCAAGCTGTGTGACCTGTGTGACCTGTGTGACCTGATGCAAGGTAACTGACTTCTCTGCGCTTCAGTTTCCATACCCTGTGTGTGTGTGTGTGTGTGTGTGTGTGTATTTAATAGAGATGATGTGCTTGACATCTACTAGATGTTCCATAAATGATTGCTGGATTGCTGTTACAAATATTTCTACCTTTGAAATTTTAGCACCGCAATAGCCCAGAACTTTATCACCCCAGACCTGGATTCCTTCTGCAGTCTCCCACCTGACCTCCCTGCCTCCAGGCTCAGCCTGGCTAGTCATTCTGCACACTGTGACAATTTTCCTAAAAAACAGCTTTCAATCTTAGCACGTCCCTGATGAAAACCCTCAGGGTACTCCAGTACCCTCAGGACAAAATCTCCACTCTTGGGTCAGGACTGGCTAGGCCCTATACCTGACTGGACCCCTGAACCCGGAGCTTCCCCAGTTCATTATTCCCACTGTCCTACAACCATACCATGCCTGTTACCTTTTGCCTGTGTGGGCCTCTTTCCGGAAATGCCCTTCCTTAACCTTGACCTCACCAGCCCCCTTTCTTTGATCCCTAGCACACAGAAGGTACTCAGCCAATACTTACTGGATTGAATTAAAGATGGACAGTCCTCCATCTCTATTTTCACCAAAGCCCTCTACCTCAATTTTCACCAAAGGTTTGCTCAGGGAAGGAGTGGGGAAAATAAAGCAGATCATTACTGAGAGGACTGGGGAGAACTGCCTTCGGGGCCAGGAGAGCTAGGCATGGGGAAGAGAATATTGATGGGATTGGGATTCACTAAGCCCCCAACCCCAGGGGGAGGCAGGGAAGCCTGTCTAAGCCAGTTAAGACAGTGGCCATCCTGTCTTCTGGGGGCTTAGCAACCAGCCAAAAAACAAAGGGAGAGGGCAACAAACCTATCCTCATTGAGAGGAGGGAACATGATTCTTTGAGCTGAGAAGGGGGGTGGCTTTTCTAGAGGGAAGATGAGGCAATGATAAGGATGGAGTCACCATCCCATGAACCCCATCCTAAGGAGCTACTATTAGATATGACTGGTCATTCCTGGGATCTATGTAGTAGACATTCTCCAGGGTGCAGGAGATAAAAGATGCCATGGCAGGGGGCTAAAGGGTGTGGGAGCTGTCCTCTTCTTGCTAAGGGTAAGGAGCACCATTCCAGGGCTGATGAGGAATGGGTGGCTTGTCTCCCGTGGGCAGCAGCGGGAGCTGCCAACTCTCAAGGCAAAAGGGACAGAGAGGCCATCCCAAGAGGCCACTGGGAACAAAATCTGTTTTCTTTCTCCGGCCAATGGTGGCAGAGTGGTCCTGTTCCAGGCTAAGGAAAAAGAGCAAACATCCCATAGGGTGAAGGACTCATTACTATGGGCCGAGGGAGTAGGGAGCAGGCCTGTCCTCCGTGAAGTAATTCAGCGACTGTGCTCAGAGTTGATGGGGGGCGGGGAATCGGTCTCCCACTGCCAGGGGGAGGGGACCGCCGCCTTTCCGCCCAGAGGGAATGGAGTGATCACCCCAAGGGGTCAAAGAGAATAAAATCGGTTACCCTTCGGGGACGAGGGGATGGAACGGACATATTCCACAACTGAGGGGGAGGGGCGGCCATCTCTAGAGAAGGGAGTAGGCAGAGACACTGTCCTCGCTGAGGTGACAGGGCAGCCACCTCGTGGGGCCGATGGAGGAGAGGACGGTTCCCCCAAGCTAGGGGGATGGGGTGGCCCAAAGGCGGGGCCGTTACCCATAGCCTGCAGGTCCTGAGATCTGTCGGGCAGGTCGTTCCCGCCAGGCAGGCGGAGCCGGGCGAGCTGACAGCCCCTCCCCACAGCCCGGGACCCCGAGGGCGGAGCCTGTCCCAAGCTAGGCCTGAGGGCCGCCTCCTCTCACCTCCAGGGGCAGCGACTCCGCCATCGCATCCCTGCCGCCTCCGCCCCCGTGCAAGGCTTTCTGGGAAGTGTAGTCCTACGGACTGAGGGAGGGGGAGGGCCTTGGGAAGGAAGCGGACCGTCCCCACTTCCGTCACAGTTGTGACGATTTGGGTCTGCACCGGAAGTGCCTTTGCTGCCGATGTGGTACCTACTGACCGCGGTTTCGGTCGCTCTCCCTCGTTTTCCTCGCTGGCTGTTTGCGTCGCGCTATGGCGGTAAGGAGGGCGGGGAGGGCGGGGTTCGCTACGGCAGAGGATTCCCGGGCCCGGGAGACTGAAAACAAAGGAGAGACATCGAGGGAAGCGGGTCTGCCAGAGGGGGGCGCCCTGCAGCGGCCAGATGGCACTAGAGCTAGCGGGGAATAGAGCGGCGCACCGCCATACCCCAAGTGCTGCGGGAGGGGAGTGGGCGTCAGTGCCAGACGGTACCAGGCCGGGCCGCAGGTCTTAGGGGTGTTGCACAAATGGTGTCAGCCCTAAGCAGGATGGACTAGAGGAGGGGGGGGACATCCCAAGGATTGTGCTAGATTTGAGCACCATGGGGACCTGGCTTAAGTGCAGGTGTAATTGTGTACCTGACCAGGCTGGTGGGGAGGGTGAGGAGGACCCTGGCTGAGGAGGGCTCTGATAGAATTTTACCATCCCTCTGCAGCCCAAGGGCAAAGTGGGCACCAGAGGGAAGAAGCAGATATTTGAAGAGAACAGAGAGACTCTGAAGTTCTATCTGCGGATCATACTGGGGGCCAATGTAAGTGCCTACCTCCTTCTGTGCCCACCCGAGATCCCAGAGTCAGCTCTGGTGTGTGTTGGGTGTCCGGGGTAAAGGGGGGTATATGACAGCCATGTGTAGTTTTCCAGAAGAAAACTACAATTAAAATGAAAGGAGAATGAATCCTGGCAAAAGAAATTGCGGAGTAGTCAAACCCAAACCAAACCAAAAACGAAATGAGAGTTTAAGGCTCAAATGGACTTGAACCCATCCTTTCCTGGGCTGACATATCAGAGGGGGGTCTGGGTACTCAGAACTTAGGGAACAGTTCCTTTTCCCCCCACCAACCCTATGAGTAACAACCTCTTTCCACAGCCTGGCCTAACTCTTGGTCAGAGTCCAGGAAGACCCATGGTTTAGGGCAGCTTTTGATCCCAGCCTGATCATGTATCTGCTTACAGGCCATTTACTGTCTTGTGACCTTGGTGTTCTTCTATTCATCTGCCTCATTTTGGGCCTGGGTAAGTGTCCCCCAGCCTGGGAAGTGGATAAGCAGATAGGATTACTGGCTGGCCTGTGATACCATTCTTATTCTGCAGATGGCCTTGGGCTTTAGTCTGGCAGTATATGGGGCCAGCTACCACTCTATGAGCTCGATGGCACGGGCAGCCTTTTCTGAGGATGGGGCCCTGATGGATGGTGGAATGGACCTCAACATGGAGCAGGGCATGGCAGAGTGAGTGTCCCCCGCTGCCAGCCCAGGTGAGCGGCCCCCGGGCTGGGGTCTTGGGGCCCAGATAGCCCAAGACCCACAACTGCCCACAACTTGAAGAGGATAGAAGAACTGGGGCCCATCTACTATTTTTGGGCCTTGCAGCCTCCCTTCTGTCCACAGGCACCTTAAGGATGTGATCCTACTGACAGCCATCGTGCAGGTGCTCAGCTGCTTCTCCCTCTACATCTGGTCCTTCTGGCTTCTGGTGCGTGGGTTGTAGGGCTCCCAAGAAGGGGCTGGAGCATCTAACCCTTCTCTTCTTTCATTTCCTGCACCTGGCTTCAAGTTACCTTTTCTTTCCTAGGCTCCGGGCCGGGCTCTTTACCTCCTCTGGGTGAATGTGCTGGGCCCGTGGTTCACAGCAGACAGTGGCACCCCAGCACCAGAGCACAATGAGAAACGGCAGCGCCGACAGGAGCGGCGGCAGATGAAGCGGTTATAGCCATCAACGTTTGGGCCACAGGCTGCATGGCCCCCATGCCAGGAGCAAGGAGGGCCTAGTCCAAGGCCCAAAAGCAGTCTAAGGTATAGGATTGTTGAATAAATGGCTCAGAATGTGGCTAATCGCTGTGTGGGTGATAATGAAGGGACAGGTAGGAAGAGCCAGTCCTTTGGTATTAGCCTCATGCTACAGACCGAGTGTGGTGGGTACTTCGAAAGAAGAAAAAGGCTCTTGGGTAGGCTAGGAAAACTTTATTATACTCCATGTATTCAGGGAGCTTATACAAGTACGTGTACACACACAGTCACACACACAGACACACACTTGCACACAGGCATGCACAGCTAATACTGTTGAGGGCACTGTCCACTGGGCGAAGAGTGTCTCTGGGGTTGAGAAGAGGCCCCAAATTCTGCTGATCCCTCCTTACTCTCTAGTGTCTTGCACTGCAGGCTGGGGCCCAGATAGGTGTCCTGGAGGCAGTACCTTCACACCTCCAGGCCAGGACCTTTGCTCAGTCCCAGTGCCTGCACCAGGTCCTCTCCGAGCCCACTCTTCAATGTCCGTCTCACTGCAGGGACAGAGCAGGATTAGAGGAGGTTGATGGGGTTAAGATAGGTAGCGGGTGTTTGAGGAAGTACTCACAAGACTTGCGGTTGCCACGGGAACGCTTGCGTTCCCGAGCAGCTAAGGCACGAGGACTGCTCTTGGTCACTGACTGCACCAGCAGGTCCATGATCTCATCTGAAGTGTCACTAGGTAAACCGGAGCCTGAGGGTTCTTCTGGGGGTGCAGTGGACGGCCCCACTGCTGTAGGCATGACTGGAGAGCTGCTCTGGACCATGCCTAAGGGAGGCCAGATAGGGAATTCAGGTCAAGGCAGTCCCAAAGTCCATTGCCCTCACTGGCCACAGGTCCCACCTCTGCTGCGGCGGCTGTGTGTGGCATCCTCCGGCTTGCTGGTCAGCAGACTCTTCATGCTGGCGTGACTGTCGGCATCCCCCCGTCCCGGCCCACTGCCCACAGCCACTGGGACAGATGGGTTGCTGGGGGCTTCCCCAGCCACACCTGAGAACTTCTCTGTCTGCAGAGAAGAGAAGGGTGACTTGGGAGCAGGGAAAGGAAACCGGGGGGGTGGCAGTCCAAACCTGGAAGGGTTCCCACCTCAGTAATCATGCGGCCCCGAGTCTTATTGCGCTCACGGTACGTGGCCCGCTTCTGCTGCTGCTGCAGCACCCGTTCCCGGCAAGTCCGGTACTCCAGTGCAAACTCACGCAGCGTGTGGCAGAACTGCATGATGCGTACCTCACGGGCTGCCGGGGCTGTGTACCCCAGGTACAACAGGAAGGCATGGAACCTAGGCAGGTTGGGCAGGGAGGGATGGTGAGTCCTGCTTGGGCTTTGAGGGATGGTGGCCGTGGTCCCGCCTCTCTGGCCCATGTCCCCACCTGTTGCAGACACGGCGGTGCACTACCCGCAGCATGGCAACACGGCGGCCACAGTGGGCCAAGAAGTGGGTGAGGCGGGCACGCAGGGCTGGAGCCAGTTCATGCTTGGCCAAGCTCCGTAGGCTCTCCTCTGCTGCCCGGCTCCGACGCTCCAGCTGCCCCAGGTTCTCAGTCAGCTGCTCAAAGTCCACCTGGAAAAGCAGGGGGTACACATGCTGTCCCCCCACAGGAAGGCACCACCTGAGGCTGCCTCAGGCCAGCCAGCTTGGGCCCTAGGGACCCAGATAGTGAAGACCTGCTTCCTGCCCTCCAAAAAACTCATAGTCTTAATGCAGGAGACAGACAAGTCCATTTAATCTAATGGGGAACAGAGAAGCTTTCTTGGGGGAAGTGGTGGTTAAACGGAGACCCAAAGACGGTAAATAGAGGCCAATAGAGGAAAGCAGTGTTTCTGGCCAAGGACACAGCCCACGCCAACACCTCTAGCTGAGTACACTCTGGCACAACAGCCCAAACAGGGAGGAAGAGCCAACTCCAGGAAGCAGCACACCCTCATTTCTGTGACTGGTCTTAGTCAAGCCTCTGGCTGGTGCTAACCTTGGCACAGCGGGTCAGGGCAGGGATTTCTGAGTAGAGGTCAGAGGAATCAGGTCGGGTCTGGAGCACCAAGGAGCAGAGATGGTGCAGCAGTGACTGTCGGCGCACTGTGTCCTTCACCTCTGACACCTTCTCTAGGTAGCTCAGCTCAAAGCCGCTGCTCTGAAAGGACATCAACTGAGCCTGGGCTCGGCTGACCCCAGAGCCCTGGGCTCCAGCCCTCGTATGCTCCCCCTCACCTGGGAACCATTGAGGAAGTTGCCTACAGCCAGCAGGGTGGCCAGGATGCAGCGGAAGGTGGCATTTTGTATCAGCTGTTCCATGCCCACTTTCAGGTCAAATAGTGGCTCTGCGATTTCCTGGAGTAGAATATGAGGGACTCACACTACCTGGTCCTCATGCTCACCTGCCCCACTTCCTGCCCCACCTCATCATCCAAGTACCCGCTCCATGCTGTCATAGTCCAGCTTGAAGGCCCAGAGTTGTAGGCGGGCGGCCAGGCCCCCAATGGAGGCAAGGGTCATCAGGAAATTCTCAGCTGGGCCCAGGGGTATGTCAGGATTGGCCAGCTGGGCCTCCTCAATCTTCTGCCGCTCCTCTTCCGTGGGCATCATAGTCAGCAGTTTCTGAGGATGCAGTCACCACCCCACATAATCCCCTCAGTGCTGGCCTGAGGCTTCAGGCACTGGTTTCAACTCATCCCTAGGTCATCTGAGGAATCCCCAGGACCTGGGGACTGCTCTGTAGAGATACCAAACCCATGCCCACCACTGGAAGGACAGGAAATGCCCACTGACCAAAGGAGAGGGCCAGACCTCCGACCTCCCTCCCACACCCCAGCTGGTATCCCCACCTCAATGCCATCCTTGCTGACAGCAAACTCATCAAAGTTGAGCAGGGCAGCCTTAATGACATGCACAGGCGGCAGGGTGGTTAGACCAATGTTGATGGCATTGCTGCGCTTGGGGTCCAGCACCGTGGTCATTGTCCGGCGGCCCTCACCAGCTTTCTTTAAGGTTGAGGGGAAGGGTGTTAAGAGATTGGGAAAGGGACTAGCTGAGGCAACAATCTAAGAGGGCACTCTTAAAGCCCCCTTCTAAATGACCAAATGAGGTCATCCCACAACCAGAGCTCTGGGATCTGTAAGGCCTTGTGATGAGCTTAGATTCTATTAGGGCTCTGCCAGTATCTTATTGAGAGACCTCAGAGGACTCAGTGCCTTTCTTTGCCTCAGTTCCCCCATGTGGGAAATGAGTGGTAGTTCAGAGCCTTAAGCTCCTATTCCCTCGTCTCCACTGGGATTACACAGCAGATGAGGGTGGGTTTACCTTGGAAGGCAGCACGTCCTTGGCGCGGGACTCAAACAGATGTTCCAGCCGGGCTGTGTCCACTGACACAGGTTCAAGTGAGGCCCACAGGGTGGGGCAGGGCCCAAAGCGGCTCCCAGAGCCTCCATGGCCTCCAGCCAGTTTTAGCTCCCGCCAGAAGAGTTTTACTGTCTTCCTCTTGGTGGGGAGGGGTAGGCCATCAGGTGCTGAGGGAGAAAGGGGGGCGGCCGGAGGTGGAGGTGGTGGGAGTGAGCCTTTGATGGGTGGGGGAGGTGGGGGTGGAGGAGGCGGGGCACCTCCAGAGAGCGCAGGCAGTGGAGGCGGTGGGGGTGGGACCCCTTTCACAGCCTCCACAGCCTCCACATTTAGTATGTCCTCGTCTTCATCCTCCCCCAGATCTGAGAAGTCCAGGTCTCCAATGCAGAGCTTGGGTACACGAAACTCCTGAATGGGCTCAGCCTTGGGGCTTGGTGGGGCCAGTGGCATTTTGGGCTCTGGCTCAAGGCTCCGCTGGGCCCGGAGCAGACCTCGTGGGGCAGGGCTCTCAGGTGTTCTGGGTGCAGGGCCCGGTTCTGGGGAGCTCCATAGTTCCCGGGTATCTAGAAGAGAGAAGCAGCTGTCAGCCTCACACCCTCTGTGTACCAACAGGGCAATGCGAGAAGACAGCCCCCCACCACTCACCTACATGTCCATCAGCCTCATCGGGCATGGCTCCAGCCAATGTTTCTGCCCGGCCCTGTGCCAGTGCAGCCTGCTTCTCTGTTTCTGCTGCTGCCACATTCTCCAGGAACCGGGCTCTGGAGGGAGGCACTTGTCAGTGAGGGTGTCCGACACACGCCAGCCCAGGGTGGTATACATGCCTTGCTGGGCCCCTGGGCGCTGCTTCAGATTGCAGGCACACACAAACACACGGGGAACAGTCCATGCACTGAGCAGACCCAGGACTTAGCCCCCAAGACCAGGCCCTGTTCATTCCTCCATATCTGGGGAAGGTCACAGCCAACCCAGCATCCCCAGGTCAACAGAAGGGGAGAAGTTCTACTTAACATCTAACTTGCAACCTTGCTGCTGTTCATGTTCAGTGTCTTGATTCTAGACAAGGACCGTTAGAGCAGGGGAAGGGGTTGGGGTCCGAGTGGGCACACCAGGCTGTCCCATGCCTGGCAGCTTCTGAGGGCTATGACCCAGGCTGAGAAAAGGGCCTGGTAAAAGGCATTAACTTAAGGATTCCATGTTTTCCTGACTAAGCTACCACAACAGGCACTTGGTTTATGTTGAAATAATGCAGGTGACTCAGTGTCTCTTTTTCAGCCTCTCTAGGCTCTGTTGGCCCTCAGTCCCGGCCCTTTCTTCAGTCCTAGGTTGCTCCTCTACCCCCACACCACACAGCACCCTGGATCCTCCCCTGCCATATTCCTGGGCTCCAGATTGGGAGTCCATGTCCTCTTTTCTGGTTGAAGCTGTCAAGGGTTCACTATTGAAGCACAGGGATCACTATGACCCCAATGAACTTCTCTACCCCTTGGGTAACGGGAGGCCTAGGTCTCTGGGAGAGGATGGACCTGAGAGGTCCCCAGCTCTGGCTGTATAAGGCACATGGAACCCCCGCTGGGGGAAGCAACGCTGAAGCCCTGAGCACATGGCAGGCCTGGCAGGCTGGCCTCTGTACTTACTGCAGCCTGGCCTGCTCAGTAGGGGACTGAGGGACAGGTGGGCTCTCAGGGGCCCTGGGTGGGGGGACGAGAGGAAGAGATGGTAACTGTGGTGCCTGCTCCACTCCAGTTGCTTGTACCCACACAGAGCTGGGCAGGAATGGCAGGGGTTCCTTCCCAGCCCCAGTGGGAAGAGGAGGCATGGAGAAGGCAGGACATGAAACTGGAAATGGAGGGGAGAGACTGACATGAAGCAGGACAGGGTGCAGTAAGAGACAAAGGTGGAGCAGAACAACAGAGCCAGGAGGTAGCGACAGAACAAAGGGGGCGAGGGGAGAGATGACAAAAGGGCAAGGACAGGCAGAATGCCAGAAAGATGAAGACAAGCAGCAAGAGGAAGAGGTCCAGTCAGAGCCGAACCCCAGCCCCCAGCAGTCACTTACCAAACAGGAGCAGTTTGGTGAAGTCTGGAAAGAAAGAGAAAGCACGCGTTTGGGCAGAGGAGTTTGGGCAGAGGAGGCCGAGGGCCTGTGGAGGGCTCAGAGTGGAGGGACAGCTGGAGAGAGGATGCTAGGGGCAGGCTCTATTTCCCTACTTACTTGTAGATGCTCCTCTCGCTGGTACTGTCAGCTGGGGGCCCCACGGAGATGGCAGGAAAGAGGTTCACTGAGGTACGGAGGCCAGAAGCAGGGTCCAAGGGGCTGGGAGCCTGGCCGCTGGACAGGGCAAGGCCAGTGGAGTAGGTGGAGATGACGGTTGAGACAGGGTCTGTGGGGCTGGAGGTGAGGCCTGTCGGTGAGGCAGGACCTGCAGGGCTGGAGGCCGAGCCTGTTAAAGCACAAGGCCAAGGCAGGGGGATCCACCCCTCCACATGCCAAAGCGAGTTCTCTCTTACCCAGGCTCCTGGGAGCGCACAGGGCCGCCCCCGCCTTCTAGAGACCTGCGGCTCCTCTTGCCCTCCTCTGAAGAGGGCTTTCTGCGTTCCCGCCGCCCACCTACAGCGGCTTCCTCGATGTCTCCATCCTCCAACCGCAGGGCACTCTAGCGGAGATGGACCCAGATGTGAGCCGCATCAACGCACATAGGTAGGGTGGGGTGCTGGGGAACTGTGCCTCCTCCTTCTCTTCCAGCCAAGGCCAGATGGCCTAGCTCACCTCATAGAGCACAAGCTGTGTACGCAGGTCGAAGTCAGTGCCTGAGGTGCCCAAGAGGCGCTGGACCAGAGCCTCCATGCCCTGCTGCTCCAGTGCATCTGTCACATCATAGAAGGAGTCCTGGTCCGGGAGTGCTGCTAGGGTCTAGAGGGTGGGGATGGGAGGGCAAGACTAAGGCTGATGGAGTCTAGAAGTTAGGAGCCCTAGGGGTCCAGAATTAGCACCTGGTTCCCCCCCGCCCCCCCCCCCCCCACCTTGTTGATGAGGGTGACTGTGTACACCAACAACTCAGGATCAGCACCATTCTTCTCCTCCAGGATGGATACCAGATTGGCCCAAGGAAGAGAGCCTGACACACAGAAAGGGGAGCAATCATGCAGGGATATACAGGAGAGAGGGCTCTGAGTGGTGGGGGAGTAAAGGACAGCCTCTCACCTGTGGAGCTGGCCACAGAGTTGACAGCTTGGATAAACAGTGGCGCATTGTTCTCAGAGTATTCCACAAACACCAGCAGCAGCTTCAGGGCTGTCTTCACCACCAAGCGGGACTGGGGGGGTGGGGGGTATCAACACATATGAGTAGTGGGGTTTGGGCCAGACTTGTGCCAGCTCCTGGTGCAGAGGCTAAGGACTTCTGGGACTGGACCCAGAGAGGAGAGTCTCGGCAGAAAGACCCTGGCCCCAGGCCCAGGTGTTGGAGTGCCTTCTAGGCTTAGAGGAGCCTCAGACTCTCCGTTCCAGCCCACTTTGAAGAAAAGGAGACTGAGGATCAGAAAGAGGCAGTGGGCAAAGGGTACATGGCTGTGTGGAGGGCCACTTACCATGCTGGCACACAGCGTGTACAGCCACTGCACAGTCTCACTGTGGGCCACCACCCCCAGCATCCCATCCACAAAAAGCATCAGCTGACCTAGTGCTGGGGACACAGACAAGAAGAGGTCAATAAGCAGTCGCTGAAGGCAAGGGTCATGGGGGAGGGATGGGGCTAACCTCGGAGGATGTAGCTCTGGTAGTTGTGATCGGCAGCAGCACCCACACGGATCAGGCAACTCAGCCCCTCTGAGTGCACAAATTCAGGCACCAGGTCCTTGTCCTCCTGGGGGCACCATGGGGGAGTTTAAGCAGGGTTCAGGCTGGATGCCCACCCCCAGCCCACTTCTGGGCCTCACCTGGAAGATCTGCTTTAGTGAGAAGAGGGAGCGGCGGAGTTCAGGGCCACTGGAGCCATACAACTTTTCTGTAAGGGGTAGGTGGGCATGGAAACCTCAAGGGGGCACATCAAGGGGGCACAGACATTCTCCTCTACTGGGACACAATCCCCCACCAAAGAATACTCTAGTACTCTTGAACCCCCAACCTCCTCCTCCACTCCCTGACTCTGGGCAACCCCCATCACGGTTTAGCTACAGCATCAGCCCTGGCCCTGGAAGGAGAGGTCAGGATAGGAATGGGGAGGGGCCACACATCCTGTCTCCCATGTGCTTTGTCCACTGTTCTGCACAAGCCTGAAAGAAACTGAGCCAACAGGGCTGGGAGGGGATTCCTGGACTCTAATGCTCTCATATACTCACCCAAGATGGCATTGACCCTCACGGAGAGTTGAGTACGCAGGATGATTGTAGGCTTCCGCCCTTTGCTAGAATCAAGCAGCCTAGTCAGCAGTTTCCAGGCCATTCCTCAAGGCCCCTGCCCCCATACCAGGGCAGATAAAGACCACCCCACATGCCAACCCTGGCCCAACTCCTTCCTTCCCAAGATGGTTTGTGCAAACATAGGTATCTCAAGTATGTGGGGCAGCGCCACCCCCTTTACATCCCAGGCATCAGGTAACACTGGCCATGCCTTGGGATTCCCCTGGCACAGTCCCCTGGGATGGCAGGAGGTGACCCACAGCCCAGGCTAGATAGATCAGGTGTCTTGGCTGCTGACACCTGAGCCAGCTCCTGGTGGAAGGAAAGGTGGGGGCCAGCCTTGCTTTCCTGGTCCCATCAGCTCTGACCTGATCTCTTCATAGAAGCCCTCCAGCATCTCCCGCTGCTCTTCCAGAGACAGCTCAGGGTCCAGGTAGTATCCAGAAGGAGACACTTGTAGGGCACAGTCCTCCAGCTGGGGGCAAAGGGAACAGCTGTCAGGGCTGGGAAAGAGCAGCTGGGGTATGTATGGAGACCCCATGACCTCCTCTCAGAGAGCGGGCAGATGGCTGAACACAGGGTGTGCACTGCAGCCACACGTTCCTTCATGAACCATTCCTCACAGACCTACTATGTGCAATGCCCATCCACCATCCACCATCAGGTGCCAAGCTTTTTTGACCTTTGTACATGCTGGGTCTTCTGGATAACACTTACCCACTCTATAGGTTTTAGATAGGTAACGCTTTTTTGGAATGCTCTCCTGGACAACGCTAGCCATTGCTATGCAACCCCTTCCCTTCCATGTGTGAGGCCTTCCACACAGCATTATAATATCCTAGACACTAGTCTTCTTCCCCACAAACCATGAGTTCTCTAGGTTCAGGGACCGTGTCTGTCTTGCCCCATACTATATTTGCAGAGCCTAGCACAGTATTTGGCTCACAGTGAGTGCACACTAAACATTGTTGAGGTAACGAACATGAATAAGGAAGGGGCATAGAGAGAAGATGGAAGGAAGTTCTTGCCTTTGAGGAAGTTCACAGCCCTGGGGGTGATAAACTGCATTCACAAAGCATTCAAGCCCAGGAAGAAAGTGTTAGGAATACTGGTGCAAACCCAGCTGGGAGGGGTGTAGGTGTGTGGCATGTCTCCCTGAATGGAGATGGTGAGGAGCCAGCAGGTAATCCATAGGCTGTCAGTCCCTCTGGGCTTCAGGGTCCTTGTCCTGCCCCAAGTGAGCTGGAACTCAGAGGCCTCCAAGGGGCCTATTAAAAACATTAGCTGAGCCTGGATGGCTCAGTGGCTGAGTGTCTGCCTTCGGCCCAGGGCGTGATCCTGGAGTCCCGGGATCGAGTCCTACATCAGGCTCCCTGCATGGAAACTGCTTCTCCCTCTGCCTGTGTCTCTGCCTCTCTCTGTGTGTCTCTCATGAATAAATAAATAAAAATCTTTAAAATAAAAAATAAAAACTAGTTTTTAGGGTCTGACTCAGCCAGTCTACATTGGGTCCCTGAAACCTGCATTCATTGTACAAGGCACGTGTTCTATCCACGTGTCTGCTTCCCACATATCTCCACCACACCTCCAGCTTGGCTCTCCTCCACCACCACCAGGCATGACACTGGGCTTGAGAGTACCTGTAGAGAGGCCTAGTGAAGTGACTCCAGAGAGTGTGAGGGCAGTACTGTGCCTCTCCCAGACACCTCCCACATAGCACAGAGCCAGTATGTAGGGCTCAGCAAGGTCCCTTGAATTGAGTGGTCCTGCTCCTTGAGGTACCATGGCCCAGGGAGAGCCCACCTCTGGAGAACCCGGTGTTCTCTGGCTTCCATCTTACTGGGAAAGTCAATCCCATCATTTGTACTGCTGCTCTGTCAGCCCTGCCCTGCGCTGGGCCCAGTCCAAGGGCTTCCAGCTGCTGTTGGTTCCCTGGGGGGGAAGGGAGACCAACTCCTGCCCCTACCCATTTCTGCTTAGCACCCCTGCTCATGCCTGAGAGCCTGACCCAGCTCCTTCCTGGCAGTTCAGCCTTGAGGCCCGTGGGTGACACCCCCCCCCCTCAACCCCCTGCCCCGCCTTGCCTGGGACATGGGACATAGGACAAACACTCCAGCCTGTTCTCTGTCCCACTTCCTGCCTGGCGGCCTGCCCTCCCTTGGGCGCCTAGGGCGGGCCGGCCTCTCTCCCCTTGCTGGGAGCAGAGTCATCTTCCCCAGGCCCTACAGGGAGTGGGCCTGAGACGGGGCAGCAAGGCCCCAGGGCTAGGGTACTTTGTTTTGGGCCAGCTCTGCTGAGGGCAGCCCCACATTCCTCCAGATCCCCTGCCCACATGGTGACTCAGCAGCCTGCCCAGCCCACCCCCTTCCAGGCACAGCTGCATCTCCTTCCACCTTGGGCTAGAGGATTCTGGGGACCCTAGAGAAAACATATCCACACACCCTGCCCCAGCCCCAGAGCAACAAATCCCTTCAGGGACCCTCTGAATCACACATATATAGAAGAGCTCACTCATTTAAACATTCATGAACAAGGCTGGTTTTAGGTGAACTCATAGCAGGGATGGAGATACTGCTTCTGCTTTTTGTGCCTTCCAGCTCAGCTGGGGAAGCAGGCAGGCTTGCCTCAGAAAAAGGCCACAAATAAATGTAGAAGCACAACTGCCATGAGTGCTAAGAAAGGAGAGGGGTGGAGTGCGGTAAAGGTAAACACTGGAGGGGTGATCAGCTTATACTTGGTCTGACTTCCACACCCAGGTTCACGGAGCAATCTATACATATATATGCTTTGCTGGAGCACAGGTCCAAGAAGTACACCAACAGCTCGGACCCAGCAGGCTCTCTTACCCTCCTGCAAGTACACATGGCATGTGCCAATCCCAAGCAAGCAAAGAATGGTCCTCTCCTTCCAGAATGCCTGCATGTATTTGGGGTAAGATCCTGAAGGCCAAGTGCTCCATCACCCAGCTTCCTCAGATGAGCAGAGTTAACCCCTTTCCCTCTATGGTGGCAGCAGTGGCCTCCCTTCAGCCACTTCACTTGCCTTATCCTGCCAGGGCCCCATTTTGGGGAAGAAGTCCTGAGGTAACAGCTCAAAGCCTCCAGGATGGTACCCCCCCCCCACCCCCCAACCCAGCTGCCTAGTCCTGGGTGGAGATGGGGGGCGGTGGGCTAAGGTAGCAAAGAAGAGAGACTTCCTGCCAGCTGAGTAGTGCTTGTCCCTCACACCCCTGGCCCCTTCTTTGGGTCACCCTTGTGATAGCCAAACCTCTGGGGCTTGTTTCTCACACCCTGGGGCTGGGCCAGACCAGAGTAAGCCTGAACCCTTGTGCCTGCTGACAGTCCTTAGGGTCAGCACAGGGCCAGTGTGGGCTCACATCCTTGATTGCCTCCTGGTTCTTGTCTTCCACGCTTCTCTGTGTCTGTCTTGGAGTGAGGTCCTCTCCATTCTTCCCAGGCCCAGCCCCTCCCTTCAGCATCCAGCCTACTTTTTCTCTTAGTTCTCTAGGCTCAGGCTTTTCTGATCATCTAAGCCAACTCATTTCATATGGCTCTAAATTCAGGGCCAAACTTAGGGGACCATGGTGTCTACCCTCTAATATTTTTCGTAACTACAAATCAGGTGAGAATGAGTACACCAGGGAGAGGGAAAGAAGATGGAAAAGAGGGTAGAACTATATGCTGAAAGACTGCTGCTTTAGGAAATAATTTTGATAGCTGCTTTTTTTCTTCTGCTTTCTTATAAACATGAGACCCTTGGGGTGCCTGGCTGGCTTACTTGGAGGAGCATGCAACTATTGATCTTGGGGTTGTGAGTTTGAGCCCCATGTTGGGTATAGAGATTACTTGAACAAACAAACTTTAAACATACGACCCTTCTTCTCCTATTATCTTGGGTTTCTTTTTTTTTTTTCTTTTAAGATTTTATTTACTTATTCATGAGGGACACAGAGAGGCAGAGACAGGAGAAGTGGGCTCCATGCAAGGAGCCTGATATGGGACTCGATCCCAGGACTCCGGAATCACACCTTGAGCTGAAGGCAGATGCTCAACCTCTGAGCCACCCAAGCATCCCTATTTTGGGTTTCCAACTAGACCATGACTTCCTGGATGAGACACTATGGGTGGATCTTGAGGAGGGAAACCTATATTAGTTATGCCTCCTCTGTGTCACATACCAGATTGCCTAGTTTGATTCTCCTGCTAATCTTTTTTTTTTTTTTAGTTTTATTTATGTAAGTAATCTCTATGCCCAAAGCGGGGCTCAAACCCATGACCCTGAGATAAAGAATCGAATGCTCTACCAACTGAGCCAGCCAGATGTCCCTTTCCTGACAATCGTTTTACAGATGAGGAAACCAAGGCTTAGAAACTCCATGAATATGCCCCAGGCTGCAGAACCAGTAATGGAACTGGGGCTAACTGACCTAGATCTTGGGTGGATGGACTGTGGAAGTGCTCCAGGGAACCCCTGAAGGGGAGGTGGAGGGAGGGCTGGAGCCTGTAGTGTTGCTAAGGGATGAAGACCACCCCTCAGCTTTCCAGACTCTGCAAATACCTCAAACTGGTCCTCCCAGTTGTAGCAAGAGAACACAAATGAACACATACACATCATACATGCTAGGGTAACAGTGCCTACATCTGCAAGGACTTAGGTCCTAGGGTCCCTCACGAGGCTGCATCTCAGGTTCCCTAGCCCACAATGACCAGACAATTGGACATGGTGGCCCCAGGGAAAGCTGGGAGAAGGCCATGACTCACGCCCACATCCCAATCTTCTCATTTCCCTAAAAGACCTCCATGTCAGGGGAATAAAGGGCTCAGTTCATCACCAGATCACCCCATCTTACCCTTAAGACTACTCTGAGACCCCTCCAGTTGGTCCCTGTCCCAGCAGGTCAGGTTCACCCATTAGCCCCCTTGCCACAACTGCTCCTGAGCAGCCTCAGGTCTGGAGTAGAGAGGGTGCAAGGTCAGGAAACATTCCAGGAGAGTGCCACCCCTGTCCTCCTCTAATCTTTAGCCACAGTTGGGGAAACAGTTACTGGTGACAAATTTCTAGGGCTATCCCTGCTGCTAGAAGTAGGAGGCTCCTCGTGGCTTTGCATCAGGGTCAGAGCAGCACTCAGGTCTCTCTGCCCAGAGCCCAGGAAGAAGTCAGTGCTATTTCAGATGTGGCAGAACCTTTAGGTGTCAGAAAGGGGCTCCTGAGGCACTGCTCAGAAAAGCAAAAGGTAGCAGAGCTCTGGATAAAGAAGTAAAATGCGGGGTCAGAGGGCCAGGTTCTCCCCTGGGTAGGAGCAGGTCCCTGGGTTGGGAGAGGCTCGTGCACAGAGGGAAGACAGATTCTCCTCTATTTCCCTGGGGACACCAGGCATGGCACAAGGCATTTCCAGGACCCTTCCCAACCCCCCTTACCCCTCCCACTCCCACCCAAGGCCAGGAGATGAGTCAGAGGCTGTGGCAAGGAGCTTCCTCCTAGACTGGGAGGAAATGAGCAAGGCCTTCTCAGATCTGAAAGCTCTAAATGGTTTAAAAAGGAAGCCCCCAGGGGAACTCTAGTGGCTAGGCCCAGTCCAATGGGGTGTGTGGGGTGGAGCCCCAGAGAGAAAGTGGGTTGGGCCTTTGTACATTCCCAGGGAGGGAGCAGGGTCCATAGAGATGTTGAAGGTCAGTGCCCAGAGTAGGAGGGCAGATGTCATCATTTGACTGTGTCCTGTTCCTATATTGGACAAATGCACTGAGGATAAAGTATTGAGTAGAGATCCCCTCCCTCTTATTTCTGCTCTAGGCCTGGGGTGGGAATGTCTGGGTTTCTGGGCTACCTGTCCTCTCTACCTTTCTGGGCTATGTAGGCAGGCTTGAGTCATGTCTATGCCCCTGGGGCATGTACTTATAGGACTAGGGGAGGAACCAGCTGTTGACATTTCCTGCAAGGAGAGCCCTGCTCCCCCTCTCTCAGCCCTCTGATGTCCCTGCCCCTACCCTATTCTCAGCCCTTCTTCCTCCAGCCTTCTATTCTGGGGCTGTGGTCACAGTTTATATTTGGGATGAGCACATCACAGTGTCTGACCATTGCTGGCAGAGCTGCCAGCCCCAGGGAATCCTGGCTACAGACACAGTGGTAACTCAGTGGCCACCAGCATATCCTGCCTGTGGGGGATATGGTAGTCCTCAGGTATACCAAGTGGGAGATCCTGAAGGTGGGGAGACAGGAATGTCTGGGTTTGGGAATACTTAACAAATTCTCCATCTGAGTTCTGTAGTGTCCCTAGCTAAGAAGTAGAGAACAGAGGGCAGAACACCTTGTGCAGCAGGGAGATGGGTTCCCAAATGCGGGGAAGAAGCAACAGATAGTTCTTTCCTGTCGCTGACCTCCCATATCTGCCCCTAATTGGGAAGAGGGCTGTTAAGGCTAAATCCTGTCCAGGGTGCACAGTAGGAGGAATACTATGTTTTCTGTAATGCTCCAGGCTTATTTCAGCACCGGGAGTTCCAGGAGCCTGAAGGCAGGAACCTAGCCTCAGTTCAGCCACCCTCACTCTCCAGTGCCCATCCTGAATTGAAGGTGGCCTGGGGCTGGACGTGGCTTCTTCCAGGCCCACCTCAGTTTGTCTCTTTGAACAGGGCAGGACAAAAGGGGCTCCATCAGCACCCTAAGGTGGGCAGCGTGCTGCAACCTTCAAGCCGTGGCCTTGAAACCGGGGCTCTGCCCGGACACGCGCCACTCCCCCGGCCAATAATCTCACCAACTCTCCCGCCCGCGCTCGGAGGCGGGGCCGGCCCCAAGAGTGAGGAATGCAGGCTGGGGGCCCGGCGCCCGGGTCACATTCCAGGGGAGACCCCGGGCCTGGGGGGCAAATTTGCGCAACTCGCCCCCCAGCTAAGGCTGGGAGCAGGGGAGGGCAACCCCCCCAAGGCTCTCTCCTTTTCCTCACCACTCGGTGCGTACTGGCTAACGGGGAACCTTGGGAAGTGGTAGTGCGCCTCCCAGAGTCCTGGTCCGGAAACCCAGCGCGCCGGAAAGGGCTGCCTGCAGGGGGCTGAGCGCAGGGAGCCAGAGGGGAGGTAGGGCCAACCATCTGGAAAAGGGCCTCTTGCAGCACTGTGCACGAGTAGGCTCCCGGACGCAGGCAAACTAGGGCAGGCTGGCGGTTTAAAATTAGCCCGGCCCGCCCCCTCCCTTCTCTAGTCGTGGGCCGGCGGCAGAGGGAGTACGGGATGGTGGGGGCGGTGACTCAAAGGGCTTTTCCACCAGTGCAACCACCGGCTCTCGGCGTGTTCCCGGCCGGGCCGCTCCCCGGGGACTCGCTTCACCCCGAGAAGTGTCTCCTCCACTGGCACTCCCAAGCCGGGCCCCCACCTACAGGGGCAACCCTCCATCGGGCAGGACCCAATCCAGTCTCCAGAAACCGCTGGGAGCTTTGGCCGCCCGCCCTGGCCCGCCCTGGGTCCGCCCCTCCTCCTGGTCCCGCCCCACCTCACCTGAAGCAGGTGGAAGCTGGTCTCGCCCCAGCTCCAACTTCTAGTCCGCTACCACCCAAACTTCTATCCTCGCCGTATCCAGATCGGTTACCCAGGCAGCCAGGCAGCGAGTGGACCCCGAACATCTCCCCAGGTGGGTCTCACTTCGAGGGGGCAGCCAGGCAAGTTCCCATCTCCCTCCTTCAGCTTCCCTCAACTTGAGAGGCGTCCCGCGAAAGTGAGGCAGCGTGGACGTTAGGTCTCTAGCCCAAGGCTTTCCCGCAGGAGCGCCCTCCCTCACTTCAGCCTCTCCCCAGGGGTACCTCCCAAAGGCTTTCACGGCGCCATGAACCTTAGCCCTCAATCTTTCTCCAGGGCCCCTCACCTTCAGCGGCGCCGCCAGCAGGCGGTGCAGCGCGGGTATCTGCGCACCCAGGGGCAGCGCCCCGTCCAGGCTGCAGGTGGGGGCCCGGCGCGGCTCCGGGAAGTTGGCACAGGAGAAGGGGTCGGTGTCCTCCAAGTACTGCACCCGCACGGTCACCACTGATACCGGGTCCCCGTCTCCGCGGTCTTCCTCGCCCGCCATGGCTTGTCACTGGCTCGTGCCGCGCGCCTCCGGGAGAGTCGCGGCGTCGCTGCGGCGTCTATTCAACTAGCTCCACTGTCTGGGCCGGGTCGGACCGGACGCAGCTTGAGGAGGGGCGGAGCCAGGCAGGAGGCGGGGCCGAGGAGGGGGTGGAGCCAAGAGCAGTCCCTGAACGCGCCGGGGGCGGGGGCTGCCGGGGGCGGGGCTTGCCGCCAGCCACTCAGACGGCGCGATCGGGATCCCGTTAGTTCACTGGCTGTGCCGGCGGGAAAACCCGAGCTCGCGCCCCGCCTTCAAGAGCGTGCCCACAGGGCGGGGAGCTTTCCTTTGGGCTTGGGGGTGGTGAGGCTGCGTTCTCGTTGAGGGGTTATTCGGGCAGGTAGGGTGGAAATTTCTTCAGATAGTGGACGGCCAGGTCTCCCTGAGTTTAGGGACGAGATGGTCCTGATTCCTTCAGTTTGAAGGATGAAGTGGACGTGATTCCGTCATTTGGAAAAAGCAGGGAAATGAATCCCTCGTAGTTTGGAGCAAGAAGTGAAAATCGGTTCCACTCAGTGTGAAGGAAGAAGTGGGATCATTTCCCTTTAGTTGGGGTAAGAAGAGAGACGGGTGCCCCTCAGCTCTGGGAAAATGATGTGATGACTCAGTTTGAGTGGGGAGAGGTAGAACATGTTTCTCTCAGCCCCTCAGCTTGAATGAAAAATGGAGACAGTCTTCCTCAGTTTGGGGCGAGATAAGCAGAATGCCCTTCAGGTTGAGGGGATCCCTATTATTTTATCTTATTTATGATAGGCACACAGTGAGAGCGAGACACAGAGACACAGGCAGGGGGAGAAGCAGGCTCCATGCAGGGAGCCCGACGTGGGATTCGATCCCGGGTCTCCAGGATCGCGCCCTGGGCTAAAGGCAGGCGCCAAACCGCTGCGCCACCCAGGGATCCCTCCCTATTAGTTTAAAGGGAATCGGTAGGCTGGGTTTTCTCATAGTTGAGGGAAGGAAGATAACGTTCCCTTCTATTTTCATGGAAAAGGGGAGGAGATATCCCGTAGTTCGACGCAGAGGGAGGCCGGGCGCTCTTCGGCTTGGGAGATAAAGTGGAATAGCTTCCTTATCAGCCTCGAATGACCTGGGCCCAGTCTGGGCCTTGGAGTTTCTGGGGACGTTGAGGACAGCCTTGTCCTTTCAGGGAGCGCTCAGTGCGCGTGCGCAGCGCTGGTCTGGGCGGGGGCCCGAAGGGGGTCCTAGGCTCGGGAGGGCGGCGGCGCACTGCCCCCTGCCGTCGGCACGGGAGAGCGTCGGGGCCCGCGCCTTCAGTGCCAGCCGCCGGCTCCCGGCCGCGGGTCGGTCCTAGCCGAAGACAAGATGCGCGCCTCCGGCTCGGACCCCGGCCCCCACAGGCCCCCTCCCCTCCCGGGGCGGGCTACTGCCTCCGGCGGGTGGGACGCGGCCGCGCCTCCGGAGGGCTGCGGCGGCTCCCAGCTCTGAAACCCGGGTAGGGGAGCTTTGGGGAAGGTTTGGGGGAGCGGACTCGAAGGAATCGGTTTCGGGACTCGGAGAGCTGCCCTGGAGGGTTTCCAGAGCTCAGACTGGTTTAGAGGGGGAGGAGCAGGGGTCCAGAGTCCGGACGCCTGGGGCACGGTCTCGGAGTCCGGACCTGGCTTGGGGGTTTCGGAGCCGGGATTGGGGGGAGCGGACCCCACGTGCTTGTGACGCGGGGGCGGCCGGTAGGCGCGGCGGCGACGCGGGGCCGGCGGCCGTGCGGTGCCGGGAGGGCGACTAGGCAGGCGGCAGGATGCTGCGCGCCGCGCTACCGCTGCTCGGGCTGCCCCTGGCGGGGGCGGCCGCCACCGAAGAGCCCACCCGGGAGCCGGGGTCGCCCGGCGAGCCTCCCCCTGGGCTGGCGCTCTTCCGCTGGCAGTGGCACGAGGTGGAGGCGCCCTACCTGGTAGCCCTGTGGATCCTGGTGGCCAGCCTGGCCAAAATCGGTGAGTGCGTGTGTGCCAGCGCCAGGCCGGCGGCCGGCAGCGGACCCGCGCCCAACCCCTAGTCCCCAGATCTGGGCCGGCTTCTTGCACAGGGCCGGGACCCGGGTTCCGATTCCACAAATCCGGGCTCTCGCAGAGTTCCTGCGCCCTCTCTCCCTTCCCCCCTTCCGCGGGGGAGGCCTGAGGATTGGCCTTCTCCGAGGGCTGCCCCAGCTCTTTCTAGCCTCATCCCTAGACTCCTTTGCCCTCTTGCTCCCCTCTTCCCTTTGCTGTAAGCCCTTAAGCCCTTCGGTCTGGCCTCTTCACCAATCTCCAGGCTCCTAGAAACCTCTGTCAGCGACAGGGATGTGTGGGGAATTGTAGGGATAGTGTTCTCCAGCAAAGCCAGGCATCCTGGACCTGAGGAAGCAGTCTTCCCAGGAGATCACATACAAGTGTCCACTCTCTTGGGATACTAGACCACCACTTTTCCTCTAGCCCTGCTCTGCTCTCCTAGAGGTACACCATTCTTTAGGTGTGCTTAACAGGACCCCCACCATAATTCAGGTCTACATTTCTTTACATTTCAGGGTTAAGAAACATCTTCCATTTATTAGGGCCTTCCTTACTATGTGCTGCCTACACTAGGTGCTTTCATACATCTGACCTCCTTCAGTCTGCACAACATTGAAGGTTGTGTTTCACATTCCTTATCTTGACTAGAGCTGCTTTTCCCTGCCTCTGCCCCTTCCTCCCCACTTCTGAGCAGCCAGTGATCCCTCCTACCACCAGAGACCCTCCTCCCTCTCCCTGTTGTTCAGGCTCTGCTGTGGGGGTGACTAATTATAGCTGAGCGTTGCTACTCACTCCCCAGCTATGCTGGCACAGCCTGTACTCCAGTCTCACCAATACAGTCTTTATGTAGGAATCACACAGCTTAGAATTTGCCCCTCTACTCCCCCAGGGACTTTGCTAGGGTGGAGAGGGGGGTGCTGCTGGGCAGAACAGAACTTTCCACTCTGTTCTGACAGCCCATTAATAATGGAAAATGGGGCCTGAATGCTTTTACAGAGTCTAGTTCTGCCTAAGGACAGGCTTTGGTGGTGGGTTTTGGATTGCAGTGCTAGGGTTGATGCATGCTCTGAAAGTGAGGATGCAATGGAGTCCCTGAAGGAGAGGAGAGGGGAACCAAAGATAGGGATGAGTGTGGGCAAATCTATAACTGAATTTACCTTAGGGCCTGCCAGCAATGAGAGCAAGGGGTAGGAGCCCAGATTTGGGGGCCAAGAATTGGGTTTGCTGAGGAGTCTTAGGAGTTGCAGGAAAGTTATCTATGTAGGGTTTGTATAGCAACAACTGTAGTTTCCCCCATAAATTATAGTGTGTTGCCTAGCTTGGATATCATCTCCTCTGGAGGTAGAAGAAGAGAGCCTTTTCATTAGCCACACACACACACACACACACACATCCTCACAGAGAATGGAAGAGATCAGTAGGATGCTCAGGGATACCTTCCCTCAGCTTTATTGCTAGGAGGTTCTTTCTCCCTTTTATTACACAAATATTTATGTAGATCCCACTGTGTGCCAGGAACTGCTCTAAGCCCTTTGGGGACAGCTTCCAAAGGGCACTATGTTGGCATGGGGGTCTCACATAGGCTAACATGGAGGCCACTTTCACTACCTGCCACTCCAGGTATGGGGAGAGGTGTTTACTCAGGATTTTAGGGCCCGGGGGAAAGCCAAAAGAGTTTATTTTAGTGGGCAAAGAAGAGTTGCGATAACACCAGAAACCCATTTCATACTTCCTCTTCTTTTCCTGGAAACAGGTCTGCATTATTTCCCCCCAGAGTCATTTTTTAAATGATTTTTAAATTTTTAAGTAATTTCTATATACAACTTGAACTCACAACCCTGAGATCAAGAGTTACATGCTCCACTGACTGAGCCAGCCATGCATCCCTTCCCCAGAATCATTTTTAATTAACATTTGTTGAGAACCCAGTATATATCTGATATTCTGCTAGACGCATTCACACTATATCATTTTATCTTCCTCCTGTGTGAAAGGTATTTTTCCCATATTACAGGAGAAGAAATTGAAGTTCAGGTAAATTAAATAAGTTGTCTGAGATCACACAATTAGAAACTGATGGAGCCAGAAAAACTGGAGATCTTCTTACTGCTAAACCCAATGTTTTTTAAACTATTGTGTTATTAGTTGAGCCTATATAATGCAAAGCATATTGGGCTAGGAGGTCCCCAGTGCTGCTAGGAGGTATAATATACATTTTGGTCTAGTTAGGGAAGCAGGACACAATATATTAGGTAAGAGTGCTTACAATAAATCCCTGGGTTAAGTGCTATTGAGTAGATGTAGATTGTTTTACTTAAACCTCACAACAATTCTATGTTATGAGATCATTACTGTTTTTATTCCTAATTTGCTGATGAGAAAACTGAAAGTCAGAGAGGTGAAGTTATGTACTCTGAGGTCACAGAACTAGTAAATAGAGGACCCAGTGTTCAAACCCAGGCAGCCTGACTCTAGAGGCCATGATTTTTTTTTTTTGAGGCCCTGATTTTTATAGCTATAAAAATATACTAACATTTGCTGGGGCTCAAATCATAGCTATGAATAAAGGGGATCAGAGAAAGGAGAGGTGAGGGGTGAGGATGAGAGTAGAGATGAGCGGGCATTTCCAGAAATGGAAAGAGCAAGCAAGCCTAGTTTACCATGAGGGAAGCACTAAGAGACAGACAACTTTAGCTGCAGTAGAAGGTTTGTAGCCATGCAGGTTGGAGATTCTAGCAGTCTGCTTCTCTTTTCTCCTTCCTTGGTCCCAGAGTCAGGGGTTCCTGACATTGGATAACGTTCTAAGACAGGGAGGTTATAGGCCTGTGTGTTTGTGTGTGTGTGTGTGTGTGTGTGTGTGTGTGTGTGTGTGTGTTTGTGTGTGTGAGACCATTAAGCTGATACATCCTGCCCTCTTCTTGCATTGTAGTGTTTCACTTGTCTCGGAAGGTGACATCGCTGGTCCCTGAGAGCTGCCTGCTGATTTTGCTGGGACTGGTGCTTGGAGGCATTGTCTTGGCTGTGGCCAAGAAAGCTGAGTACCAGCTGGAGCCAGGCACATTCTTCCTCTTCCTACTGCCTCCTATTGTGCTGGACTCAGGCTATTTCATGCCTAGCCGACTATTCTTTGACAATTTGGGTGCCATCCTCACCTATGCCGTGGTGGGCACACTCTGGAATGCCTTCACAACAGGTGCTGCCCTCTGGGGTCTGCAGCAGGCTGGATTTGTGGGTAAGTGACCCTAGGACCTGAGCTGGCAGAAGGAGGCTTTGCTAGATTCATCACCTAACTCTCTTCTCCAGCTCTGGAGATCCCATATTGGCAAGAGCCATGCCCTGAGAACTCTGTCTTGGGTCCCTCCCACCCGGAGTGCAAGGCAACACTCCAGATGGGCCTTCAGCCTTCACTTAGGTCTCTGCCAGTTGAGTCTGGGTTTCTGCAGCATGACAGCTGAGCAGAGGCCTGGCTCCCAGCTGTGTGTGGGCTGCCGAGGCTGGAAAGTCTGCATTACTACTCTGTTGCCTCCTGCCCTCTGTTACCACACTGCCACTTGCCAGCCTTGCTCCCCTGAGGCACACAATTCACTGTTCTGTGAGGATCAATCATCCTGGTTCTCCCCAGGCCACATCAGGGTAGTTTACTATTACTACTATAATTTTAAAATTAATATTTATTTTTTAACTTTTTAAAAAGATTTTATTTTTAAGCAATCTCTATACTCAACATGGGGTTTGAACCCACAACCCCAAGATCAAGAGTTGCATACTTCATTCACTGAGCCAACCAGGCGCCCCCTTAAGTTTTTTTTTAAAGATTCATTCATTTATTTGAGATAGATTGCTCATGTGTGCATGCATGAGCTGTGTGTGGCGGGGGGGTGGGCAGAGGGAGAAGAGAATCAAGCACACTCCTAGCTGAGCGCGGAGCCCTAGGTGGGTCTGGGTCTCAAGACCCTGAGATCAGGATCTGAGATAAAACCAAGAGTCAGATGCCCAACCAACTGCCACCCAGGGCCCCCTAAATTATTTTTCCCCTAAATTTTTTAAAAAGTAATCTCTACACCCAACGTGGAGCTTGAATTCATGACCTCAAGGTCAAGAGTTACATGCTCTTTTGATTGAGCCAGCCAGCAGTCCCTGTTATTATTATTGATAAATCCATATTACAAATCCACAGAATGCAATACATTACACTAGTGGGTGTTCTCTCTTTACTTATCTCATGGACTCTTTTTAACAATTCTGTTGGCGTATTATTTGTCCTACTTAATAGATGAGGAAATAGAGACCCTTAAAATTGTTTGATAAAAGGTCCAAGGTTAGTAGGAGAGGTCTGTTTTACTGGGGCTCTTTGCCCTCAGGCTGCCTTTTCCACTCCCTTCTTCCTCATTACCTGTACCCAAATCCATTCAACTCTGAATGTTGATAATTCAGACTTCCTCCAAGGTTCAAGGGGAGGTTTGCAATTTCTACTTGTGGACTCCAACCTGGTTTTCCAAATGGGTGAGTGAACACTTTGGGGCAGAAAGGGAAGGGAGGACATCAGACAATAATAATAATAACAACAATAATAAGTAATATCTATTAGGTGCTTACTATGTATGAGGTTCTGGCTAAATAAAGAACTTTTTGAAGTAAATACTGTTGTTATTCCCAATATATACATGAGGAAAATGAGGGCCACAGAAATTCTGTTATGTTCAAGTTCTCCGCATGGTGGGTGCTTTTCCTACCATACATAGCCCTCAAGATGGACGGCCCCTCCCTCTCCTACTGAGAATTGTGTCACATCCCTGAGGCTGAGAACCACAGGCATGGAAGAAAGCACTCTCTTGTTCTTCTCCCTAATAAAGCCAGTCAGCAGCCAGTTTCCACCTACTGGTGGTTCTTATTACTGTAGTTGCAATTTTTATTCTCAGCGCCACCTTAACTTTTCAGGTTACTTAGAGCTTTCTTAGCTATCTCCTGGGTTGATTTTGCAGCAATCTCGTGAGGTAGGCAGATGAGGAGGCATGGCTTCAGAGAAGTCATGTGACGGTGACAGCGCCAACATCACAGAGCTGGTAAGTAGCAAAGCCAGGGCTTAGGCTCAAGTCTCCTGACCTGTGGGCTGATGCTCTCTTCACCATCCCAAGTCCTCTCTGGGCATCCTTGTTTCCACAGTGAGGGGGAACCAGGGCTTGTCACAGGGAATGCTGTGGGAGACTGGATACCTCACCAACTGCTCTCCCTCATCTATCCCTCAAAAGCCCCTCGAGTACAGGCCAGCTTCCTGGATTTTCTGCTATTCGGGAGCCTCATCTCAGCGGTGGACCCCGTGGCTGTGCTGGCTGTCTTTGAGGAGGTGCACGTCAACGACACTCTCTTTATCATCGTCTTTGGCGAGTCCCTGCTCAATGATGCTGTCACCGTGGTGAGAGTGCACAGTTGGCTGCCATTCCCTGACCCCCACTGCCATGCTCTGACTAGTTGGGGACCTTCCCTGGGTTTCCTGGGGAAGAAATACAGCCTCAGCTTTCACCCTCTCCTGCCAGTCCCAGTTGGGCCTTCCCTCTCCTTGCTCCTGACTCTCTTCTTCTCACTCAGGTGCTGTACAAGGTCTGCAACTCATTTGTAGAGATGGGCTCTGCCAACGTACAGGCTGCTGACTACCTGAAAGGAGTCGGTCAGTATTTCCCCCTCATGGCTGGGTTGCTGAATCCCTGCCCCCAACTGCATCAGGACAGAGGAGGCTTTTGGGTTGCCTCATTCCCTTCCCTCCTCTGTGGAGAAATAGGGCCCTGAAAACCTGAGAAGGAAGAGCTTTCCTGGGATCCTGGCTTTGGGATCCTGACCCCTGGGGAGTACAGTGGGCATTGTCCTCCACTCCCTGCCAGACTACAGTCTTGTCTGCCCGGTAGAGTCCAGGCCAGGGGTCATGCTGACAACCCACTCCTCCCCCAGCCTCCCTGTTTGTGGTCAGTCTGGGCGGGGCAGCCGTGGGCTTAGTCTTTGCCTTCCTCCTGGCCCTGACCACACGCTTCACCAAGCGGGTCCGCATCATCGAGCCACTGCTGGTCTTCCTCCTCGCCTATGCAGCCTACCTCACTGCTGAAATGGCCTCGCTCTCTGCTATTCTTGCGTGAGTCCTGGGAGCCTTGCATGTAGGCAGCTGGGAGGGGGCATTGGAGATGGTTGCCCCTTACATAGACAGAGGCAAGACCCTGAGGAGGCAGTAGGTTTTCTCTGAGCCCCTGTGGTAGTGGGAATCTCAGACTCCCCTGGGGAGACAGTAAACCTTAGGTAATGCTTTAAGATCTGTCTTTGGAACTGCCTTGGGCACACCAGAACCCAATCTTCTTCTACCTGAAGTGCTTTCTGAGGTATAGGCTGAGCTAGAAGTAGACCTCAAGGCCTGGTCACTGGCTGTCATGGCCACAGCACTCTAAAAGGTGCTTCAGAGAGAATGCTAGTCAAAGCATGTTTCTCCCAACTTCCCCTCCAGGAGGCACTGAATGGGAACCTGGAGATTTAGATCCCTATCCCAAGACTGCCCACCACTAGCTATCCTAGGACAGTCTCGATGCCTCCCTGGGCTTCAGCTCTGATGAAGTTTGCAATAACTTCTGATATCCTGTGATGGGCAACACCTCCTGTGGCATGCTCAAACCTTAGAGGCTGCAATCCCTCCTTACTTGCCCTGTCTGTCCATTCCTCTCCCAGGGTGACTATGTGTGGCCTGGGCTGTAAGAAGTATGTGGAAGCCAACATCTCCCATAAGTCACGCACGGCTGTCAAATACACAATGAAGACTCTAGCCAGCTGCGCTGAGACCGTCATCTTCATGCTGCTTGGCATCTCAGCTGTGGACTCTTCTAAGTGGGCCTGGGATTCTGGGCTGGTGCTAGGCACCCTCTTCTTCATCCTGTTCTTCCGAGCCCTCGGTATTGCTGGCACCCTCTGCTTTCCTATTCTCCTTCCTGCCCTGCCCCAGCTCATCCCCAGTCTGAGTCCATATCCTTATCAATTCCTAAGCCCCCCCCCCATTGCTCACCCCTCCCAACCCCTGTCAGACCTTAGCCCAGATACTTGGTGCCATCCATTCCTGGGTCCTCCACTCCCAATGCCCTGCTCCCACTGGCCTCCCTCCTGCTGTAGGCGTAGTCCTGCAGACGTGGGTGCTGAATCAGTTCCGGCTGGTCCCTCTGGACAAGATTGACCAGGTGGTGATGTCCTATGGGGGCCTGCGGGGGGCTGTGGCCTTCGCTCTCGTCATCCTACTGGACAGGACCAAGGTCCCTGCCAAGGACTACTTTGTGGCCACCACTATTGTGGTGGTCTTCTTCACAGTCATTGTGCAGGTGGGAGAGCCCATGAGGCTGGGTAGGGAGAGGGTCTGGCAGGCCCTGGGGGAGGCATGGAGCCTTTGGGACAGGGGCTCTTCTCTTTGGGGGATAGGGACTTGAATTCCCAGACCCTGAGTGTAGTGAGGTGGAGGTACAGAAGCTGAGGCCTAATTATGGGGAAAGGAAGGCACCAGGGAACTAGATAGGGCAGGGCTCACCTGCTGCCTGTCCATAGGGCTTAACCATCAAGCCACTGGTCAAGTGGCTGAAGGTGAAGAGGAGTGAGCATCACAAACCCACCCTGAACCAGGAGCTGCATGAGCACGTGGGTACCAGAACCCCATCCCTCTACCTATACCTCTTTTCCTTCTATTTTGAGCAGAGTCCTGATCCAGTCCCCCTACCCACCCCCTTCTAGACTTTTGACCACATTCTGGCTGCAGTGGAGGACGTTGTGGGGCACCATGGCTATCACTACTGGAGGGACAGGTGAGGGAGCTCCCCCAAGGCTCCTTCAGCAGCAGCAGCCCCGCCAGCCAGGGCAGCATTGGGGATGTGCCACACTTCTGAGAAGGGACACAGCCAGAGTTGGGCTTGGTGACCTCTGCCAGGAGCCCTTCAGTGGCATCCTAGTACTCTCAGGATAAGACAAGTCTTCCCAGTGAGGCCTGCCTGGCCCTGTGTGGTCTGGCACCTGCCAGACTCCAGCCTCATCATGCTCTGCTCTGCCTTTGACTATCTTCCTGCTAATTACATGGATCTTGGTTTAGAATTTCAGAACCCATCGTGCTTCCCCCACCCTGCTATCCCGACCTTTGCCCATATTCTGTATATTAGAACATTCCCTTGCTTCCTTCTTAGGTACTTAACCTCTGTTTATCCTTCAGATTTCACCATAGACATCAAATCTCTAAGGAGGTCTTCATTGGCCTCCCTGACAAATCCCTATCATACTCTATAATTATCCTTTGTAGTTCTTGTTACGGTTGCAATTTTAGTTATTTGCAATAACTTCAATTTAATGTCAGGCTTGCCCGTAATGCTGTAAGTTCAGGCTTGCCCGTAATGCTATAAGTTTCATAAGGGCAGGTACTAACTTTGAGATTATCCCTGGCTGAGGCCCATACCAAGAGAGCCAGGCCAGTGCTGGCAGTGTCCCTGCCCCATCTGAGGAAGGGCCAGCCAGCTGGGTTTTGGAGATGGCACTCAGGGCTGGGCCTGATATCCTCTGTAGGTGGGAGCAGTTTGACAAGAAGTACCTGAGTCAGCTGCTGATGCGGCGCTCAGCCTACCGCATCCGGGACCAGATCTGGGATGTGTACTATAGACTCAACATCCGGGATGCCATCAGCTTCGTGGACCAGGTGGGCCAGCAGCAAGTGGTGGGTGGGCAGGTAGCCAGCAGGAAGAGGTAACAAGCAGGCAGGACCTGAGCAGGGAGTTGGGAATTCCCAGCCGACTCCATGGTCTGGTAAAATGTCAGCTGCAGGAACCAGCCTGACCTGATGCTGAATTTAGAGTCTGGCAGGCAATTGAGAAAGCTGAGAAAGAGCTGGACTCTAGAGCCAGCAGATGCAGTTCAATTCTTAACACAGGCTTGTGACCTTGGGTAAGTCCCTATCCTCTCTGAGCCTCAGTTTCCTCAATTGTAAGAAATTAAGAATACCTATGTTACAGAGTTTTGTGGATTCAATATGTAAAGCGCATAGCACGGTACCTGGAATATATAAAGAGCAGAATAAGTGTTAATTATGTTGTTTTTATTACCCTTTGACTGTCTGGGCCACCCTCCATCTGATAGCCATCTGACCTCTGTCTTGGCCCCTGCAGGGAGGCCATATCTTGTCCTCCACAGGGCTCACACTGCCCTCTATGCCCAGCCGCAATTCTGTGGCAGAGACCTCTGTCACCAACCTGCTGTAAGTCCTTGAGCCCCCTTCCAGTTCCTCAAGCCCTCTCTATTGGGTTTTCTTTCTGCATCCCTTTTGGGAAAAACCTGTGGGCATCTTTGCTTTTTTGACCTCCCCCTGGCCAGTGCCTCCTGGCCCTTCCGTAGCACACATGTTGCCTGCCTCCTGCAGGAGAGAGAGTGGCAGTGGAGCGTGTCTGGATCTGCAGGTGATTGACACAGTGCGCAGTGGCCGGGACCGTGAGGATGCTGTGATGCACCATCTGCTCTGTGGAGGCCTCTACAAGCCACGCCGCAGGGTGAGAGCAGGCAAGGTTTAAAAGTTTCAAGGGGGAGGAGTGGGGCCTGGGTTGGGGGTGATGAGTTAGAGGAGGGTGGTCTGGGGAGGCCATAAACAGGCTCAAGAGGCAGCTGGTGCCAGCTAGTGGAGAGCTATAAATGCCAGTTGAAGAGTGTGGGCCCATCTTGTAATAACTTTTAGCTTTTTTTTTTTTTTTTTTTTTGAGAAAGGGGTGGCCTGATACAAGCACTGTTTAAAGATGTCTTCTTCTGGTAGCAGATCACAGACCAAATTGGAGGGTTGAGGTGAGAGATGGGGAGAGCCAGTTGGGAGGCTGGAGCGAAACAACAGATCAGAGCTGGGTAAAGTGCATTCACAGTCACTGGGTGGTGGTAAGGGTGAGGAGCACATAGGACTGAGTGATTGTCCTGAAGGGGAGAGGGGGGGACAGACTACAGAAGGGGTCTTGATGGGGTCAGAGACAGAAGCAGGAGTACTAAGGAAGCCTGTAGGACCAGTTTAGCATGGGGAAGGCAGACATCTCTTTTAGGTAACGTTAGTCCAGTGCAGGTCAGGAAGCTTTGGGGCCAGAAGGCTCAGCCCATCCAGGAGGGAATCTGCCGCAATTCCACAAGGGGGCAGCAAGCCATTACACTGAACTTCTTTGAAATGGAAGGCAACTGTTTTAACAGTCAAGGTTGTTTCTATTGTTGAGACAGAATTGGCTTTCTTTAATTTGGGGGCTTTGGTCCTGATTTGACTCTGGGCAGCTCTGCAGAATAAACTTCAAAGGTTTCAAGACAGTTCCCTTTCACATAGGCCTTCTTGCCCTCAAGCCAGCATCTTCTCTCCCTGATGTGTCTTCTCTGGTCATAAGAAACAAGGCCCAGAATGCTGCTCTAGTTGTAGTTGGCCAGGGCATGGCATAGGGCTCTCTTACCTTTCTAGTTCTAGAATTTTCCATTCTCTTCCCGCTGCTCAGAATCCCCATAGCATTGCTTTACTACTCTGAGGCTCCATATTGTTCTTGAGTCAGGCACATCCCCATGTCTTCCTCAGTTAATGGCTGTTAAACTCTGTCTCATTCAACCTGTTGGGTTTTTGTTTCTTTTCTTTTCTTTTTTTTTTTTTTACTTCTTTCTTAAGGCAAATTTTACTCATTCACAAAATTAGACAGAATAAAATAACTCTCATGTATTCATCACTCAGCTCCTCTAAAATTATCAATGCATGGTTAATCTTGTTGCATTCTGTACCCCCACCTTACCCCATCTACACCTTATGATCTTTTTTTTATTAAAGATTTTATTTATTTACTCATGAGAGACACAGAGGGAGAGGCAGAGACATAGGCAGAGAGAGAAGCAGGCTTCATGCAGGGAGCCCCATGCAGGACTTGATCCTGGGACTCCAGGATCATGCCCTGGGCTAAGGGCAGGCGCTCAACCACTGAGCCACCCAAGTGTCCCCACACCTTATTATCTTAAAGCAAACTCTGGACGTATCATATTGCCTCTAAATATTTCAATATGTATCTCTATGTGGCAGGCACTCTCTGTATGTATACATGTATATGAATATTATATATATATATATAAAGTCATAGTACTATTATCACTTTCAACAAATAATAATTCCTTCTCATATGAAATATCCAGTCAGCATTCATAAACTTTTTTTTTCCAGATGGTTTGTTTAAATCAGGATCCAAATAAAGTCTACACTTTGCATTTGGTAAATATGTCTCTTTATTAAAGAAGAAATCTCTAATAGTTCCTTCTCCTTTTATCCCACTTGCTATTTATTTATTTATTTATATTTATTTTATTTATATTTTAAGATTTTATTCATTTATTCATGAGAGACACCACAGAGAGAAGCAGAGACGTGGGCAGAGGCAGAATTAGACTCCCTGTGAGGAGCCTGATGCAGGACTCAATCCTGGGACCCCAGGATCATGACCTGAGCCAAAGGCAGACACTCAACCACTGAGCCAAGCCGGTTGCCCCCCACTTGCTATTTATTTATTGAAGAAATTGGATACTTTGCCTCAGAGAATTTCCCAATTTATGGATTTGGCTGATTGTATTCCAGTGGTAGTGTTCCTCCATCCCCTGTATTTCCTGATAGTTAAATCTAAAGGACTGGTCAGATTCAGGAACATTCAGTAGGTATGCTATGTATTTCTTATTGTATCACATCAGGACATACGTGATGATTGGTTTACCTATGGATGTGTGTGTCTCAGATTGGTCAATGGGTACAGTTCTTGGGTAGTCAATTAAAAAACACTGGAGTAAGATTATCAACAACAAGATGTCATCTTACTTGATTTAGTCCATCATTCCATTATTTGGATCCCATGTCTGGCACCAAATATCTGTTTAGATTCACATCCTGTGAAAATTTGCGAAGCCTGCTAACTTTGTATTCATCCAAATCAACATAAAATGTTGAATAGGATAGAGCTGAGGACAGAGCCATGTGGCATGCTTGGCTCCAGACTGACATGGATCAAACATTTTTGGGTATGGTTACTCAACTAGTTCTGAATCCACTTAGTTATACCATAACACAGTCCATAATTCCTCATATTCTTCACAGAAATGTCATCAGAGAGAGAGAGACAGAAGTGTTTAGTATGCAGTTACAAATAATGAGATCATAGTTTATGAGATAAGGGCTAGAAATAAAGACTTATAAGTGATCTTTATTATCAAAGGTTTTCTCACCTAGTGACATCAGAATCCCCTGGGAGAGCTTGCTAGAATACATATTCCTGGCTTCACCTCCTAGAGGTTCTGATTTCATAGTATAGAATGGGACTAAGAATCTGTGGGCTTAGTAAATTGTCCAGGTGATTCAAATGCAGCTGGTCTGATGGCTGCATGGTCTAGCATTAGGCTAGCTGAAGCTAGGGGAAGGGATAGTTCACTGCAGAGAACATTTAGAGGGAGAGAGGAGGGCCAAGGACAACACTGAGGAATCCACATGGGAAAAAATGAGGGGAGAAGAGCAGTAGCAGATGGTGTCTCGGAGGCCTGGGGCAGAAGAACAGCTGGATGCTGCACAGGGGTCAGGCCAGCGCCTAACCAGAGGCCATGCCATGACACTGGTAACCAGGCAGAAGGCAGCACCATGGATTCATGGGCCCTGGAGTTGTATTTCTGGCATTAAAGAAAGTAATGGGTATGAGAGGAAGTGTCAGAATCAAAGTATAAGAATTTTGCAGCAAAAGGGAAGCAATAGCTTCAGTGCTTCAGTGGAAAGGCTTTCTTCAGGGGAATATGGGCAGGAGCATGCTTAAAAGTAGGGGATGGGCATGGTGAGGGGAAGGAGGAAGGTGCTGGGGTGGGGGTGGGAATGGGAGGCAGCCAGGAGCTGATAGAGGCAGGGAGGAGTGGGCTGAGCAAAGCAGAGGTCAGGGTTCAAGGAGAGCGGTATGAGGGAGCTGGATTCCTGCACCCCCAGGAGAGAGGGGTCCCTCTGGGTGGTTAGGTAGAGGAGAGCAGATGAGAGACTTGAAGGGAGCTCTTAGAACTGGTTCAGGGCAACAGAAAATAGGAGGCATAGGAAAGCATTGTATTTGGCAGGGGTGGGAGTGGTTTGAGCCCAGATAAAATGATTGGGACCAAGTGGCAGTACTTTTATTTGGCAGTCTAGGTGGGTATGTAGTGGGCTTGGTCTTTGTGAGGAAAGAGATGATGGGGGTGATCCTGAATTGGGTGCAAATGGCTGTTGGGACTGCGAAGGTACAGGGTATCAGGAGGTAGTTCTGGAAGTCCAAAGTTTTTACAGAAATGGCTGGCTAGAGAGTTCCTCATGGAGGGAGAATCCTGTGTAGCTAGGGTTGTGTGTGGTGGGGGCAGGCACAGGGACCAGGCTCCTAAGTGGAAGTACAAAGAAGGAAATGTCACCCTCAGTCTCGTGGTAGCCCCAAGGGACAAGATACAGAGTCTCTTGCCTCTTGCTACTTCAAGTCAGGACTGGGAAGGGCAGTAGAGTTTAGGGACAGGCAGATTTGGGGGAATGGGCTCAGTGATAAAAATAAGTTTTTCTCCCAGCGAATTGAGACTACAGAGTGTCTGGCTGGGTTCCTGTTGTATTTTTTGTTTTGTTTTGTTTTTTAATGGCTAGTTCTGGAAAAACTGGGCTGGCAGGGCCTATGGTGCCCATGGTGCTGTGGCCTGGGTACCTGTGGGAGGCCAAGGCTCCCAGCCTCATGGCAGGGCGGGGCTGTCATTGCCAGTACAAAGCCAGCTGCAGCCGCCACTTCATCTCAGAGGATGCTCAGGAACGGCAGGACAAGGAAGTCTTCCAGCAGAACATGAAGCGGCGGCTAGAGTCCTTTAAGTCCACCAAGCACAACATCTGCTTCACCAAGAGCAAGCCACGACCTCGCAAGACCGGTCGCAAGAAGGCACGTGCTTTCTCTGGGACTTCTGTTTGGGGCTGGAGGCTGATGGCCCATAGTTTTGAACTCCCAAGTATTGGAATCCAGCCCAGGGGACCCCTAATTGGAAAATTCTTGAGGCCTTGGTGTGTGCAATAGTTTGTGTTCCCTTTTGCATCTTCCTGGAGTCTCAGAAAGGTAAAATGAGGCCTTTTGGGGGAGATCTCTCTCTTACCATGTGGTTGGTCAGTTGCTGGGAGGCAGCAGGACCTCCTACCAGAAATGAACCCAGCAACAGAAAGACCTGTTCCTGGGAGCAGGGGCAGGGGGAGCTCCATGAGTCCCTAATTCAGTCCAGGCTGAGGCATGGAGAGCCCTTGCTGGGGCACAGGTTATTTGCCAAGGGTGCCAATGACTGATGGAACCACTGGGATTGATGCAGATTCCCTACCCACTGCATCAGAAAGATCCTATCAGACAACAGGGTTGGGGTTTTGAGCCAGAATCAGAGGCTTAGGGTCTGTTTTCTTGGCCCTCAGAAGAATGGCTTGGCTAATACGGAGGCCACAAATGGGAAACCTCCTCGAGACCTGGGCTTTCAGGACACAGGCAAGCAAGGGGTAGGGGTGGGGCTGAGGAAGGAGTGGGAGGGCGGGGGCCCATCAACCAAAAGCTGGAGGATCTCCTCTGTGCTGCATTCAGTGTCATAGGCTGAGGCTCCTCCCCTCAAGGACCTGATAGGCTTACTTGATTTCAGAGCTGGACATGTTCTAACCAGTTCTGAGACTTTGTGACAGGTGTCTGGTAGCTAGCTACAGGTTATAGCCCCTAGGACTTGGCAAAGGTGTCATGGAGAAGGGGGGAGCTTAAAAGATGGGTGGCCCCTGGGGCCCAGTGTCTTGCCTGCAAAACCAGGAATTTGGATGAGCTGAGCATTGATGGGCCTTCCACCTCTCCAGATGCTCATGTTTTCATTTGATGATGGGCTCTGGGGCTGAGAGAACAGGATGGAGGAGCTGGAAAGTAGAAATTCCCTGTTGGCTCTGAGGACTCTGCTTTCCCTGGTGGCGTCCTAGAGCTCTGCAGCCCCACTTCCCTCCTCTCCAGCCCTAACTCCCTAGGCCAGTGCTGAAATAGAGGAAGGTGGGGGGCTCTGGCAGCCATGGGGTCTTGCATGGGTGGACAGGGAGCTGGCCTGGGGTTATGTGGTACCAAGAGGCAGCCACCGAGCTGGCCATCCCCACTCAGTTCTTGTCCCTGTCCAGCTGCTGTGATCTTAACTGTGGAGTCTGAGGAGGAGGAGGAGAGTGACAGTTCAGAGACAGAGAAGGAGGACGACGAGGGGATCATATTTGTGGCTCGGGCCACCAATGAGGTTCTCCAAGAGGGCAAGGTCTCAGGTAATGGTGTCCTCCTAGCCTCCCTCCCCCCAGGGCAAGCTGGAGCTGTGCAGCTGCTGTCTTCTCTCTTTACTCATGGCCTTTCCTCTAGACAACTCCCTTTTCCTACTCATTTATTTACCAACCAGCATTTAGTGAACATCTCCTTTATAATCAGACAGCTGACATGACTGATCTGATTCAATCCTCACAACAACCAAGATGGGGAACTGAGCTTCTAGAGCCAAAGGGACTTGGGACTTGTCCAGCATCCCACAGCAGAACCAGAATTTAAACCTGACCCATCTGACTCTAAAGCCTACAGCTTTTTCACTGCTTCACTGCCTCCTTTTACAGTCTGGTGAGGTATATGAGGTGACAAGCAAATCTAACACCAGGCTCTCTTACAACCCATGCTCTCTGCACACCTGCCCTCAAGTAGAGCCCCTAGTGAGGGTGGCAGCCTGGCCTACAGGAGGAGTTTAAATTCATCAAAACAGCATTATTGTGGATAAAAGACAATATATACATGTTTCCATATGTGGAAACCTAACTTATATCACTGCTAGTTGGCTCCAGCATCGTCGGATGTCATTCTAAAATGTTTTATTATAGAAAATTGTAAAATATACAATAGACAGAATAATAAAGTAAATTTCCATCTACCCATTACGCAGCTTCACTAATTACTTAGTCCTTACCAATCTTATTTCATCTATCTCTTCACTTATGCCCCTCTTTGCTTCATTTGAAGCAAATCTCAAATAAGATGTCACCTTATCAATAAATACTTAAGTGCATATCTTTAAAAGATAAGGATTCTTCTTAAAAATATATAACCATAATATCATTATCATAAATATCCAGTGTTCAAATTTCCCTGATTATCTTAATTTTTTTTTTTTGCAGTAGGTTTGTTCAAATAAAAATCCATACAAGGCCCACACATGACTTTTGGTTGATAAGTCTCTTTTAACTTACAGCAGTGGTTCTCAAGGGGGTGGTAATGGAGTGATTTTGCCTGCAGGGGCATTCAGCAATATTTGGAGTCATTTTTGGTTGCCACAACTGGAGAGGTGCACTTGCACGTAGTGGGTTGAGGCCAGGAATGCTGCTAAAAAACACATGGGACAGCCTGAGAACAAAGTATCTGTTCCATCTTGTCAGTGGTGTCAAGTTTGAGAAACCCTGATTTACAGGTTCCCCCCCCTCCTTTTTCTTCTTCTAGTGTATTTATTGAAATACTCTGGTTATTTGTCCCACAGTCTTTCCTTGTGTGGATTTTGCTGATTGCGTCCCCAAAGCATTATTTTTTCACTGTGCCTTACATTTCCTTTAAACCAGTAATTAGATCTACATCAGATTTCAGTTTAGATGTTTTGGTAAGAACACTTCACAGGCAGTGATGGTGTACTTTGTGTCATGTCACATCAGGAAACACATCCCATCTGGTGTCTCTCTTCTCTGAGGTGACTGTTGATCGCTGGGTTCACATGGTAGCCTGACCCATCCATTGTGAAGTTCGCCATCAGCTGTTCACCAGTCTTAGCAGCCGCTGATGGTCATTGCCAGACCCAGCACTGCATCCGGGGCTGCACAGCAGTCATACCCTCCATCTCTTTTGTTGTCTGCATTACCAGCAATTCTTCTATTAAAAAAGCTCTCATCAGTGATTTCATTACTTTGAGGTATAGTTCGTACAGGAAAGAATAGATAAATGCTTGATTTTTTTCCTTTCACTTAACAGTTTTCAGACCAATGAAGGATCCTCCAAAGGTGAAGAGTGAATTTCGTTGTTTTAGTTTGGTGGTGGTGGTTGTTAAAATGTAATATTACGAGTCTTTCAAGAGAGGTGCTTTTACTTCCAATCACACCATCAATATATTTCATAATGTAATCGATTGCTCAGGACCTTTATCAACGGGCAGGCACATATTGAGCACCTTATTACGGGCAAAGCATTGTGTTGACTTTGGAGAGCAGGGGTGGGAGGTGGCCAGGGAGATTCTCTTTCCCAAGTTTCCTCTTTCAGAACCTCAGACTTCCTGTCATGCAGTGACCCAGCCTTCCATCCTGACTGCCAGCAGTGCTGGGACTCTCGGCTTAGGTCCCCTTTGTGGCACAGCATTTTGCCTGCTATGGGGTTTGCATGAGCTCACACTCTTGGGCTCTGTCCCACTAAAGGGCTGTGGTGAGTGCTCACCCAGAGCATCGAGCACTGAAGCCTTTGGCGTGGAGCCTCGAGATCTCTCTCACCTTTGTTGCTCTCTCTCTTCTGGGACAGGGCCTGGCAGGATGTGATCTCTAAAGCCAGTGCTACAAGCTGGTGAGGACTGATCACAGGTTTTTTTTCCTGCCTGGCTCCTGATTTCTCTTGCTTTCTCTTCATTCGTTTAGTCAGTATTTTCAGTATTTGCTGAATAACTACTATGTGCCCAGCCCTGTGCCAGGTGCTGGGAGTCAGTGGAGAGCTTTCCTTCATCAACTAATTGCACAAATGGATGTAATAGAGAATGAATGTAATGTGGAATGAATTATTTGCGAAAATGCGGTTATACTTGAGAAGGATTCCACTGTGTTACTAATGAGTGCATATGTACTCTCTGTCCCCAGGGAGCCTTGAGGTGTGCCCAAGCCCACGAATCATCCCCCCTTCCCCAACCTGTGCAGAGAAGGAGCTACCCTGGAAGAGTGGGCAGGGAGATCTGGCAGTCTACGTGTCCTCGGAAACCACCAAGATTGTGCCCGTGGACATGCAGGCAGGCTGGAACCAGAGCATCTCATCCCTGGAGAGCCTGGCATCCCCGCCCTGTACCCAGGCCCCAACTATGACCCGCCTGCCTCCTTGCCCACTGGCCACTGAAGAGGCCCAGCCCTTCCACCTGCCTTACGATCCACGCCCTAGCTTCGCCTTTCCCCCAAGCCTGGCCAAAGCTGGCCGCTCTCGCAGTGAGAGCAGCGCTGACATCCCCCAGCAGCAAGAGCTGCAGCCCCTCATGGGACATGAGGACCGCACCCGTCTTAGCCCACGCACAGCCAACTCCCACTGGTGCATCCAGTTCAACAAAGGTGGCCGGCTGTAGCCCAAGGACTCAAGGAGGAGCAGGAGACTGGATCTCCCATGGGAAGTCTTCCCTGGGCAATGGGCAGAGGAACCCACTTAGCCTGACAAGGGGCCAGAGGAGCCTGAACTAGGAACTGGGCTTTCTTGGGGCAGAGTCAGAAGGGTATCCTGGACTGATCCTCACAGGAACCCTTTCACCACCTTCCTTGCTCCTAATCCTTGCCACCTTCCCTTTCAGTAAGTTCCTTACCCTGGCTCAAGACCCAGTCCAGAACTTCTTGGGGCTACGTCCAGCCCCTTGGGAAGCTGATGCCCTCTCCTCAATGGGTCCCTCTAGGGTCACTTTAGGCAGCTGTTCCTGCCCCCACAGCAAGGGCATCATTCCACAGCTGATGCTGACCTTTCCTGCCCTCCTTTACTGACCTTTCCACTCCCCAGCACCAGCTCAAGGACAGTGCCCTGGCACTGAGGCTTCTCGAGGGGCTGGTCCTCAGAGGGTTTGGGGTGGTGGGAGCTGGAGCAGGCCTCAGCCTTAGGCTTTGCTGCCTTGTTGGGTCAGCTACCTATAGCCAATTTTGGGGTGGGGGGGATGGTGGGAACCTGTGTCCAATTCTTGCTTTATCTCCTTCCCTTTGTTGCCAGTTATCAGGGCCATAGTTCTTCCTTTTCCAGGTTCAAGGCCACAGGGCTGGGCCAGGCTTCAGATCAGGGCTGTTTCTTGACACGGGTCACTCTGAAGATCTGCTGCTATGTATCCAAGTCTGTATCTTTCAGATTCCTGGGTCTGGATTTCCTGAGGAGGGGAGATAGTAGCCTCTGGGCTACTACCACCTTGACATTCCCCAAATAGGAAAGGAGCCAGGTATTCCAGGGCCACCGTCCTGCTGCTCTGGGAGCTGACTGGGTGGCAGGTAAATTTCCTGGGGTTAGCACCTGCCCTGTGTCTTGTATCTTGAGCCTAAGACACATTAAACATCTCTTGGATGAATGGGTGTCCTGTGTCCATGTGTCTAGGGGTTCTAGGGGTGGGGGGATGACTGGGATATCTGATAAGGGAAGTAAAAACTTGCAAGTGCCTGCTCTGGGGCTTCTAGGATAAAGAACAGAGGAGATCTGGGAAGGACTGTTAGGCCCTCTGGCCCTCTTTCCTTCCTCCCTTCCCAGTATGGTTCCCTGAGCAGAGGGTCTGCAGTGGCAGTCCGGGGACCACTATATGGGCACAGGGTCACAGAACTGGGAGTCCACTCTAAAATGGGGGAGGCCAGCAGGGAAAGAGACTCCAGACGATAGGTCCCAAGGTACCCAAAGATGCAACCAGCACATACTGGGACCAGATAAGCCTTCCTGGAAAACTGGAGGCAGGTGTAGGACAAATAAACAGAAGTTCTCTGCACATGGCAGGTGGGAGGGCAATCTCAAGGAAGCTGGTTACCCTATGAGTTTACACTATAAATCAGGTACTGTGGGGTCCAGAAATTTCTAGGGACCAAAACCCTTAGTTAAAAGCAGTCCCAGATTCAAAATCAATTTCCCACTGTGTCTGAAGGAGTTTTTTTTTTTTTAAGATTTTATTTATTTATTAATGAGAGACACAGAGAGAGGGGCAGAGACACAGGCAGAGGGAGAAGCAGGTTCCCTGCGGGGAGCCTGATGCAGGACTAGATCCCAGGACCCCAGGATCATGCCCTGATCCAAAGGCAGACACTCAACCACTGAGCCACCCAGGTGTCCCTGGCTGAAGGACTTTTAGGAAAATATCCATCTTTATTGAGATAAAACACATGTACCTCAGAACTCATCCATTTAAAATGTATAATTCAGGGCAGCCCCAGTGGCGCAGCGGTTTAGCGCCGCCTGCAGCCCCGGGTGTGATCCTGAAGACCCAGGATTGAGTCCCACGTCAGGCTTCCTGCATGGAGCCTGCTTCTCCCTCTGCCTGTGTCTCTGCCTCTCTCTCTCTCTCTGTCTGAATTTAAAAAATAAATAAATAAATAAAATGTATAGTTCAGTGATTTTTAATATATTCACAGAGCTGTGCAACACACATCACAATCTAAGTTTAGAACATTTTCGTTATCCCCAAGGAACGCTGTGCCCATTGGCAATCACTCCTCATCCACTGCCTGCCCCACCCTAGGTAATCACTAACCTACTATCTCTATAGATCTGAAGAGGTCTCCACACTGAAGGTTCACATAGTCAACAAGCACCTTCTTGGGCAGCCCCGGTGGTGCAGCGGTTTAGCGCCGCCTGCAGCCCAGAGCGTGATCCTGGAGACCCTGGATCGAGTCCCACGTCAGGCTCTCTGTATGATGCCTGCTTCTCTTTCTCTTTCTCTTCTCTGCCTCTCTCTCTCTCTCTCTCTCTGTCTCTATGAATAAATAAATAAAATCTTTAAAAAAGTAAAAAATTAATAAAGTTAAAAAAAAACAAGCACCTTCTCTGTGTTATGAGTGGGAAGATGGGAAGAAAAGAGGAGAGACTTGGGCTTTGCCCCTCACATTGTTGAGAGTTAGTTGAGAGTTAGCAGTGATAGGAGCTAATAGTTAACAGTCTGGCTGTTGCTTACCAGCTATGGCACTTAGGCACGTTACATACTCTCTGTGAGCCTCAGTGTCCTCATCTCTGAGATGGAATAACAAGTATACTTATTTTAGAAGTTTGCTGTCAGGATGAAATGAAAAAATGAGAAGAATCTATTATACAGCATGGCCCACAGTAAGGGATCATACATGTTTGCCATTACAGGTCTTATACTAAAGGCCAGGAGCCTGGAAAGTCAGGAGCTGTGGGGCTCTGAGGAGATCTGAGAAGCCTCTGTTAGGAGTTAGTGTATGTGAAAGTGTGTGTGTGAGTGTGTGTAGGGGTTCAGACAATACAGGCAAAGTTGGGTGGGTACATTCCAGGTAGAAAGAGCAGCATAAACAAAGGATGCCCAGAGCACATGTGGCAAAAAGCTAGGAGCAGTGGGTGATGTGCTCTGGAGAGACCAGCCAGGGACACAAAGGTGCGGGGGGCGGGGGGCGGGAGGCGGGCAGAACAGTGCTGAGTTGCGGAGGTGGCAGAGAGCTGGCCTGGGAGAACTGTGATCTGGGGAGTGGTGTGGGCAGTGATGAGCTTTAGGGAGCTCCAATGCAGTTCATGCCAGATGGAATGAATGACACCCCAGGTGGAGGATGGACTGGTAGAAAGGAAGCCTAGAGACAGGAGACTTGTTCTGCTCAAGCAGCAGAGGGATGAGAAGAGGCTGGAGAAGGCAGGCAGCCATTCTCAGACCTTAGGGTCACAATCAGTGAGAGCTGTCAAACATGCAGATTCCTGGGGCACCTGGGTGGCTCAGTTGGTTAAGCATCTGACTCTTGGTTTCAGCTCAGGTTGTGATCTTGGGGTCATAAGACTGAGGACCACATTGAGCCTCCGTGCTCAGCAGGGAGTCTACCTGAGATTCTCTCTCTCTCTTGCCTTCTGCCCCTCCCTCTCCTCATTCCTAAATCAGGGATCCCTGGGTGGCACAGCGGTTTAGCGCCTGCCTTTGGCCCAGGGCGCGATCCTGGAGACCTGGGATCGAATCCCACGTTGGGCTCCCGGTGCATGGAGCCTGCTTCTCCCTCTGCCTATGTCTCTGCCTCTGTGTGTGTGTGTGTGTGTGTGTGTGTGTGTGTGACTATCATAAATAAATAAAAATAAATAAATCTTTTTAAAAAAATAAATCTTAAAAAAAACCCATGTAGATTCCTGGGCCTATCCTAAGGTTCCGACTCAGCAAGGCAATGAAGACCCAGAGGTCTGTAATCTTAATCAGCTCCTTGTGAGGGAGATCACAGAGACAACATTCTAGAATTTCTAGATTAGAAAGGTGGTAGAAATCAAATCCACACAATCAGGCAACTAAAGGTATAGCAGGAAGAGGAGGAGGTGCAGAGACAGGCTCCTGGGCTTGGTGCTGGGCAACTAAGGATAGTGGGATAGCCAGGAAGACAGGGTTAGTCAGAGATAGAGGGGGAGAAAGCAGGTGAGAACAGCTGGGGGAGAGGCAGGCATCTGGGATGCAGGACAGAGAGCAAGTCAGGAGCTTGTCTATGGCTCACCACCTAACTGGGCAAGATGGCGGACATGGCCTTCAGAATGACCTGAGCTGCATCCAGGTCTTGAAGGGGGAAGGACTTTGACCAAGGGAGATGGGCATGGGTTTTCCAGGTAGAGGAAACGGTTTCAGACAAGATTTGTGATCTAGATGGGTTTTCCAGGCCAGCATGGAGTTTGGAATTTACTTAGGCCAAAAGTAAGAGAAGTCTGGAAAGTCTGGGGTATTGTCACCCTTGCTGTCTGGGGCAGTCCTGAAGAGAGTGTGCAAGGTTTGGGGTGGAGTAAGGGCAATGACTTTGGGTCTCATTATGAGGCCCACAGCCCCCATCTTATTTTTGGTTGGTTCATGTTGGCAAGGAATGGGAGGCTGAAGGAAGGCTGGGGAAGGGGCAGGGGAGGGAGGCTCAACCCCATTTTATGATCTCAGAGGAAAAGGCTGCTGTGAGTGGATTTTGCTGCCAGCAGAGCCACAGAGATGGGCCCCATGAGTCACTGCTCAGTCCTGCAAGCTCAGCCCGCAGAGCCTGCTGTGGTCAGCAGCCTGGGCTGGTTCCAGGCCCAGCCCCCAGTGTTCCCCGCTAGGCCTCTGTGTGTCCCCATTTCAATCTGCATCTTTGCCATCCCAGGGCTGTTCATCCTGCAGCTCTGCCTTTTCTGTTTTCCTTCAGACTGAGACTCTGAATCTCTCTCTATTTTTGACTTGAGTTTACATCTGGCTCAAGGATGGGTAGCCTCAGGAGGGCAGGGGAAATATGACCACTTTCAGGAACCCCTAGGCATTTATTCTATGCTAGGCCCTACGTTAAGTGCTGGAAGTACAGAGGCGGACAATACACTCTGTTTTCATGAAGCTACAATACACGTTCTATGTGGAGTGAATAAACCAAGGCCTGACCGTGACCCCAATCTGTCTGTCTGCCTATGCCCGATAGTGCTGGGCTCAGCTATGGCCTGTGGCTTGAGGCCTCTTACTTACCTCTCATATTGGAGGTGGGGGGGATGTGTGCCTGCCAGCAGGTCTCCCCAGATGTTAGGGCTCCTAGGAGGCCTGGCTAGTGGCTAGGCGTGGGCAGCTGGAGAGGGAGGGAGCAGGAGGCAATGACTCAATGGGGCGGCCCTGGGACAGCTGGGGAAGGATCCAAGGTTGGTCCTGATGCTTACTAAAGCTAGAGGAGGGTGGGACAGAGGTCCTGGCTGGGGGCTGGAGATGGAGCAGGACGATTCCAAGGCTCCTCTAGCAGCCATATCAGCTCAAGAAGAAGGCTCCTAGGTAGCTGGTCTGATGGTCTGGACTTTGGGTGCTGATGTGGCAGCTGGGATGGGAGGGGGGTGGGTTGCTGTTGCTACCACTGTGCCTGCTTCTGACGCCCAGGTCTGCTCCTCTGGCAAGCCTCCAGGCTCCAGAGAAGGCCTCTGTCCTAGAGCCAAGGAAGCCATTAGACCCACTGCCCCCTCCTCTTCCAGGAACCAAGGGCCAGAGCATGTTATGAGGCATAGTGCCTTCTGGCTACACAGTCTACCTTCTTACAATCTTGCCACAAATTCTGGGGAGTGTCAGGCAAGAAACACATGCCCCAAAGGCACCTCAGCCTTAGAGCTGGGAGGGATCTCACAGGTCAACTCTCCAGGTAACTTTTACCAGTTCAGGATCCCCTGACTGAGGGTGAAATGATGAGGAGGACATGAACACAGCCTAAGTGCTGCCAGCGACTAGACATCTGACACATGTGGTCCTCCCTAGTCTTTATGGCACCCCCCCCTCCAAAAAAAAAAAAAAAAAAAAAGGAATGACTTTTTTCTTTTCTTTTTTTATTTATTATTTATTTTTTATTTTTTGTTTTTACAGGTGAGTAAGGTGAGGCTTAAAAAGCACTGAGTTGCTGGAGCTCACCAAGCAGGTAAGTGGAGGAGCAGGCCTGGGTTGGTGTCTGGCTCCAGGACCCTGACCTCAGTCCCAGCCTCCTTGGCTGGACTTTGTAGGGAGGGGTATAGGTGAAAGTGGCCAGGAATGCACCGGAGTGGAGGGTTTGGGCCTGGTGGATTCTGGCCGGCCTGAGTCAGCTCCTACCCCAGGGGCTCCCTCCCTCCCTCCAGCCCAGACAGCAGCCCCCCACCTGGTCATTGGTGCCTGGCCCTGGAAGGAAGATTGAGGGCTGCAAGAGAGGGGCCCTTTCCCCCTACCCTCCATGAAGATACCCCTCGTGGTTCCTAGCAGCCCCAAGCAGCTGGTTTGGGCTTAGGGTTGCTCTCTCTCGGGGCCTCCTGGGACCCTGCGGCCACACTTTTCTTCTTCAAGGAGTGCTGGCAGTGCAGCCCCCACCCCCATACTGCCTGCGTTCCAGCGCAGATGGCGCCCCCACGTGTCCCCCCACCCCCACCCCACCCCGCCCCCAGGCCGACCCACCTGATCACTCACCCTCCCGCGCGTACACAGCCTTAGCCTGCCGTGGACGCTTCCACCGCTGTCAGGCAGGCGCGGGAAATGGGCACAGTGGAACCTCTGGTAGTCGCTGCCTCCTCCCCGCCGACAGAGAAGCCAAGTCAAAGTAAGGGGACCCGAGGGTGGGAGGGGGCGGCGGCGGGCAGGGGGCGCTCCGAGGGCTGGCTCCTGCGCGCTTTCCCCGGGGTCCCGGCGGCTGCCGTCGGGCCTGGGGGCGGGACGCAGCTCCGGCCTCCGGCCTCCAGGGGGCGGCGCGGCGCCGCGTCCTCCGCCTCCCTGCATTCCCTCCCCCCGGCCAGGAGGCGGCGCCCGTGGACGCCGGGCGGCGCGCTGTACCCGCCGTCGACGGCTGTGCGGTAGGTTCGAGGCCTCGGCTTCGTGGCTCCGCGTCCCGGGGACACGAGTGGGGCTGGCGGGCGGGGTCTGGGGGCGCGAGTCTGGGGGCGAGACAGGGCCCGGTGGGCGGGTGTCAGCACTAGCCAGCGCCGCGTCCACGCCATTAGCGTCCCTTCCGCATAGGCCAGCAAGGCGCGGCGGTGAGTGCGCGTGCACGCGTGCAGCCCTCCTGGCTGAGGCCCACGTAAGTGCGGTCGGGCGGGGACCAACCTCTACTCCTTCCCCGCTCTCTTCAGGTCTGAACTGCGGCAGCGTCTGTGCCCCCTCTGCCTGGGCACCAAGGCCGCCCCCTCCTATGGCCTAGGGCCGCCTGGGTCACCCACCGAGCTGTACTCCCACCGTCATCAACCCATTTCCTGGATGAGCAGAAGCCACCCGCTGAGGGCCCAGCCTCTCTCCCCTTTGCCCTGAGCAGGCCCGCCCTTAAGGAGGGGGTGATGGAAGGGCCACTGGAGGTTGGGGATGAGTCCCCAGACTCCCAGGGACACGCCACTGACTGGAGGTTTGCTGTGTGCAGCTTCAGGGATGCCTGGGATGAAGAGGAATCTGTTGCCTTCAAGCAGATTAAGGACTCCAATCCTCCGGGTCCACGAGCAGGGACAGCCCAGGGTAGCCCCCTGCCTGAGGAACTTCAGTCACCCCCAGGACAGTTGGCTGTAGACGAGTCGGGAGATGGCCAGGGTTGCACGTTAGAAGGTTCCTCACTCCAGTTAGACGAACCAATCCCCTCTGGAGTGGAGAGCCTCCTGTGCCCAATGTCCTCCTGCCTCAGTCTTGAGCAGGGCGAGAGTGATAGTCAAGGAGGAGGCTTGGCAGGGGACCAAATTTCAAGCAGATTAGTGCCAGTCCACCTGGGTCCTGGGGGTTTGACCAGTGATCCGGTGGACCTTGGAGGCCCATCATCTGAGGTATCATCAGAGCTACTGGAGGCAGGTAAGGGAGGCTGGGTGTAGGAAGTCTTGGAAGGGAGTGGGAGTTCCTGAATGTGGGAAGCGCTCTGACCCTACTCCAGCTGGAGCCCAGGTCTGAGGAGGGGTCCCTGGGTGGGTGGCCCAATACAGACCCAAGCCATTTTCCTTCCAAAGACCACAGTGGCTCTAGCCTCCCTAAGCCTGCTGATTACCTCCGGGCCCAAGACCTTGCCTGGGATCTGTTGGCCAGTGGCATGGCTACCTTGCCAGGTAGCTGGGAAGAACTTGAGGCGGGAAGAACTTGAGGTGGGGTGACTCGGTTGGGTAGGTATTCACTGCCTTCTGTCCACAGGGACTCGCGATGTAGAAGGCCGGGCAGTGCTGCTTCTGTGTGCCCATAGCCCGGCCTGGCTTCACCTCAAGTGCACTAGCCGTGAACTCCTCTGCCTCCTGCTCTACCTACGAGGCATCCCCAGGTTATGGCGAGGAAGTTGGGGGGGGGGTGGAACCTGAGCTAGGAGATGGCAAGATTGGGGAATTACATACTGAACTGAAGCCTGCCCTTTAGGCCCGAAGTACAGGCCCTGGGACTGACTGTACTGGTGGATGCCCGACTTTGTTCCCCAAGCTCTTCCCTCCTCTGGGCGCTCAGCCAACTGCAAGTGAGTAAAGGAGTGGAGCATACCCTGCCTTCAGTCATTCCTTTTGTGTAAGGTTGGGGACATGATTGAACTCAAATTCCTTGCAGGAAGCAGACCCAGGGTCAGTGTACCAGGTGCTACTACTGGGAAAGATGCCGGAGGAAGTGCCTTCTGGGCTGCAGGTACTGAGCCATTTTGGCCAGGGGAGTGGAGGTGGGGTGCATCCCACTAGGCCTAGGTCACCACCTTCTTTTCTGGCAGCTGCAGCAGCTGCCTTCTCATCAGAGCCTGCTGAACTACGTCTCCACCTCCGGGTTGCCGGCTTCAATGGGAGGAGGCCTGCCTTATTCCCACCAGGCCTGGCTGGACTTCCGGATGGCAAGTACAGTGGGTGGGGCATAGGGAGGGTGGCAGGCAACCTAGCTGGCAGAGGAGCCTCTTCTGGGTTGGCTTGAGCAGTGCAAAACTGGCCTGGGATCTGGGATGCCTGGGACCAGACTGTATTATACTCTGGTCACGCCTGCTCCTGTGTATAGCGTCTGGAAGCCCTACTGCAAAGCTGCCAGGTGGCTTGTGCCCTGCTCCAGGGGGCCATCGAAAGCATGAAGGCTGTGCCCCAGCCTGTAGAGTCTGGGGTGAGTGTTCCCTCAATACCTCTCCAAATGCTCCCCGTCTCTCTCCTTTTGACCCATGCTCATCTCCATTACCCGATGCCCTTAATCACAGGAAGTTGGTCGGCTGCTACAGCAGACACGGGTCCTGATGGAGCATGTGCTAGACTCACCACGGCTAGCATGGCTACAATGCCAAGGGGGTTTGGAGCTGGCATGGCTGAAGCAGGAAGTCCCAGAGGTGACCCTGAGCCCAGACTACAGGTAGATGTGAACTCAGATCCCCGATCTTGCCCCAATCCATCATATCTTATCCCAAGGACTCAGCTGTCTGGCTCAGACCTAGCCAGGATTGTGGTCCCAGGGCAGAGTGGAGTGGAACGAGGCAGCTAAAAGCCCTAAGACCATGTACCCTGTACCAGGTCAGCAGTGGATGAGGTTGATGAACTCTATGGCCGTGTAGATGGACTGCTGCACCAGTTGACCCTCCAGAGTAACCGGCGAGTACGGGCACTAGAGTTGGTCCAGACTCTGGAGGCCCAGGAGGGTGGACTACACCAGGTGGGAGCTATCTGCCCAGGTGGGCCCTCCCTTGGATCTCAAGCATGACCTCCGCACCACAGCAGCATTCCTTTTCCCTGCTTGTGCCTCTCTAGATTGAAGTGTGGCTGCAGCAGGTGGGCTGGCCAGCCCTCGAGGAGCTAAAGGAGCCTTCACTGGACATGCTGCTCCAGGCGCAAGGCCCTTTTCAGGAGCTGGACCAGGTTGCCCAGGTGAGTTTGGTCACTTGTTTATTCCATTGGGCCACTCTGCTAGGGACTAGAGATGCAGGATGGGTGAAAGCAAATCGATCCTTTTCTCTCTTGGAATGTACAGTTCTCAGCAGAAAACATCAGTTGTAATCAAAGGTTCAAAGTCATGTATGTGTTTGCAAACTGAGGCAGAAGCTCTGGAGAAAAGTAACACAGGTGGTTCTACCTGAGTTTATTAATAAAGACCTTACCCAGAGGGGGGTGTTGGGATAGATTTCTTGAGATGGTGACTTTTGAGCTGGAAGCGGAAGAATAGGTCATCATTAACCAGGAGGAAGAGAGGTTGGGGTTAAGATACATTCCGGGCTGAGGGAGCAAACAGCATGTGCAAAGGTTCTGTGGCAGGAGGGAACATGAGTTGCCTAAGGAACCATAAGCAAGACAGTGAGGTTGAAATGCAGTGCAGAAGAGGGAGGGAGAGTGGGGTGAGATGAGGTAAAATGAGGCTATAAAAGTAGTGGCCAAATTGCTGGGCTCTAGCAGTGTAAAATTTAAGAGGGAAGGTCACATTATCAGATCCACATTCTAAGAAAATTATCCTAGTTTCTGGGTAGACAGTGATTTGAAGGATGGGTATGTAGAGTCCAGAGGCAGTTGCAGTGGCCCAATAGGAATGCTCTCTCTGGCCAGATGGTGGCAGAGGAGATTGATTTTAGAAATTGCTGGGATTTGATGGTGGATACATAGGGTAAGAAGGAAAGGGAGGTTGCAGAGGTGAATGAGTACTGTTTCCTGAGAGAGGGGCTGGGAGACAAGAACCTTCTGGGGGATGGGGATTCCACAATCCAGTAATGTGTGGAGACGACCATGGGAGAATGGGAGCCATGTGGACTGGCCTGGAATTCAGAAGAGAGACCTGGGTGAAGGTCCCTTGGTTGGGTGTTTGGATGACATTTGAAATTGGCCACACAAGTTTGCCTGGGGAGAGAGGGTATGGACTGTGTTCAGGAGCATCAGTGTTGAATGGCCCAGGTGAGGGCTGGAGAGCAGGAGGAGGAACCACCAGAGACGGAACAGGAGAATCAAGTGAGTGGAGAGGGGTTAGGGAGTTGGAAGAGAGAGGATTGGAGGCTGCTGAGCGATGGTCAGATGAGGCCTGAGAAGTGCCAGGGATGGAGCTGGCACTGAGGTTGCAGTAGGTTGATGATGTGAAGAAGCAGTGATAACTTCTTTAGGAAGCCTGGCCGTGGAGGAGGGGAGTTGGGGAGTGGGGGGAAGGTCTTCATTCACAGGAGAGACTTGACAATGACCTATAGATGCTTGTGGAAAAGAGCTCTGGGGTTAGACCACCAGGCCCAAACCTGCTGAGCCCAGTCTCTATCTCCAGGAGCAGGTCAGGCGAGGGGAGAAGTTTCTACAGCCACTGGCTGGCTGGGAGGCTGCTGAACTGGGGCCTGCTGGGGCCCGCTTTCTGGCCCGGCAAGCCAAGCTGACTGACTTCTCCAGGGCTTTGACCCGGCGGCGGCAGCGGCTGGCAGATGCAGAGAGGCTATTCCATCTTTTCAAGCAGGTAGGTGGGGTGTCCTGTCCCCGGCTCCAGGTGGTCGGGGGGGGGATGAAAGGGTAGCTGCCTAGCCCTACCACAGCCTGAGCTGTCTCAGGACATTCTGCCTGTTTTCTCTTCTTGTCTTCAGGTTGACCCCAAAATCCAGCCGATGGGAGGTGGGGGTATGGCCTGAGCCATCATCCTGTGGGGATGGGGACTGGGTAGAAGAGAACGCTTGGTGGTCTGGCAGGCTCCACCTTCACTGCTTTTCTGGCTTTGGTGTTATAGGCCTCGACATGGGCTGAGGAGGGGCAGCGAGTGTTGGCAGAGCTGGAACAGGAGCACCCAGGGGTTGTGCTACAACGGCTGCAGCTGCATTGGACCAAGCACCCTGATTTGCCTCCTGCCCACTTTCGAAAGATGTGGGCTCTGGCCACAGGGCTGGGTTCTGAGGGCATCCGCCAGGAGTGCCGCTGGGCCTGGGCACAATGCCAGGACACCTGGCTGGCACTGGACCAGAAGCTAGAGGCCGTACTGAAGCCACCACTGACGACGACCATGACAGTCAGCACGGCTAGCCTGTGTGTCAGCAGAGTCCCAGCGGCATCTGCCACCCCTCCCCTGAGGAAGGCATACAGCCTGGATCAGAATTTAGGGCAGAGTCTCAGACAGCCTGCCCACCACTGCCACCACGTGGCCACTGCGGCTGCCTGCCACGGACCTGAGGCTGGAGGTGGTGCCCAGCCAGGGTCATCCCCTAGCATGCCTCTGCCAAGCACCTCCGACCCCAGGAGCCCCAGCAGGTACAGGCGATGGGCAGAGCAGGGAGGGCAGCGGCAGGAGAGAAGTCCTTAATCCTGATTCCACCTGTTTGGTAGGCTCCAGCTGGTGCTGGCGGAGATGGTGGCTACGGAGCAGGAGTATGTCCGTGCTCTTGACTATACCATAGAGAACTACTTCCCTGAGTTGGATCGTCCTGATGTGCCCCAGGGCCTCCGTGGGCAGCGTGCCCACCTCTTTGGCAACCTGGAGAAGCTGCGGGACTTCCACTGTCATTTCTTCCTGCGTGAACTGGAGGCCTGTACCCAGCATCCATCCCGGGTGGCCTATGCCTTCCTGCGCCATGTAAGCCCATAGGCCACATGAGCCCTAGCTGATTCGGCCACACTCAACAGAGTTAGCTCTTGGGTGCATGCTTGGTGCCAGGCTTCTGTGCTAGGTACAGCTATGAGCAAGACCAGCAAGGTTCCTGCCCCTCTGGGTGCTCATAGAAGAAGAGACATAGAAATAAAAAAGGGCACTCTAGATTATAGTTGGGGCCAGGAGGAAAATAATCAAGATAGATAGATGATTGTGAATTAGTGGTGGTGCAGGAGTGGGGCAGTTAGAGGCCTCTTTAAGGAGTTGATGTTTAAGCTGGGGCCAGAGGGAGGGACTAGAGTCAGAGTGTTCCATCCAGAGGAAAGATCAGGTTGAAAGGAAGAGACAGGTCAAAGTGGCTGAGTGTAGTGAGCAAGAGAGGGGGTAGTATGAGGTGAGGGATCCCAGAGTGGCATTCCCAGAGCAATGGGAGGAGCAGAGGCCCTGTGGGCAAGCCCTGTTCTGCACAGTGCCTATTCTTGCCAGGGTACCCTTCATTCAAAACCAGGCAGATTAGATCAGGGGAGGCTTCCCTGGGAGCTGTGTGTTGGCATTTTGGTCCTCTAAAGCTGAGTGTATCTGACCCATGGGGGTCAGACTTTGGAGGCTGGCCCCCTTGCACCTGGGCTGAGCTGTATGTCCTCACAGAGGGTGCAGTTTGGGATGTATGCACTCTACAGCAAGAATAAACCTCGCTCCGATGCCCTGATGACCAGCTTCGGTCATGCCTTCTTCAAGGTAGATGAGCCTAAGACTGGAGGGGTGGAGGGGATGGAGGAAGTGCCCTGAAGCCACCTGATGGTCTCCCACACACCTGGCAGGACAAGCAGCAAGCACTGGGGGACCACCTGGACTTGGCCTCCTATCTGCTGAAGCCCATCCAGCGCATGAGCAAGTATGCATTGCTGCTGCAGGAACTGGCACGGGCCTGTGGGGGTGCTGGGCAGGAGCTGAGTGCCCTGCGGGCTGCCCAGAGCCTTGTGCGCTTCCAGCTGCGACACGGCAATGACCTGCTAGCCATGGATGCCATTCAGGGCTGTGATGTGAGTCCTGCTAGGCCGTGGGGGACAGTGCATGTGAAGGGAGGGGGCAGCAGAGGCTGGACACTCACTGGGCCCCAACTTGGCAGGTTAACCTCAAGGAACAGGGGCAGCTGGTGCGACAGGATGAGTTCATGGTACGCACTGGGCGCCGTAAGTCTTTGCGCCGCGTTTTTCTTTTTGAGGAGCTGCTGCTCTTCAGCAAGCCCCGCCGAGGACCCACAGGCACCGACACATTTACCTATAAGCGTTCCTTCAAGGTAGGCCCACCTGACCCTTCCTGTGCTCCCAGCCCCCTTCCCCCACCCAGTGCCTCACCAAGCCCCTCTCCTGGCCACACAGATGGCAGACCTGGGCCTCACTGAGTGCTGTGGGGATAGCAACCTGCGGTTTGAGATCTGGTTCCGCCGTCGCAAGGCTAGGGACACCTTTGTGCTGCAGGCTGCCAGCTTGGCCACTAAGCAGGCTTGGACGGCTGACATTTCTCGTCTGCTCTGGAGGCAGGCCATCCACAACAAGGGTGTGTCCCTGTCCCCTGCTTCAAAGAAAGATCCCCTCTCTGGAGAGCTTACAGTGTCCCACAGGGGCCTAGGCAGGGCCTAGGGACCAGGAAATTCTTGGGAGCATGGAGGTCCAGCAGCAGCAGCCAGTGTAGGGGAAAGAACTGCAAGGTCAGGCAGTCCTAGTATTGCTGTCCCTGACTGTGGGCACAGTATTAAACTCTCTGAGTAGCAGAGGCCTTATCTTTAAAAGGGCAATACCTGCCCCCAGGATTGTTGGGAGGAGAGCATGGCACCAGAAGGGCTCAATGCACAGGACGGGCGATCTGTTGGGTATGGAAGTTCAGGAAGGACTCACTCGAGGGGGTGGGTGGACAGAGGCCCAAGGACAAGGCTGATGTGCACCTATGCCCACTCTCCACCCAGAGGTGCGCATGGCTGAGATGGTGTCCATGGGCGTGGGGAACAAGGCCTTCCGGGACCTCGCCCCCAGCGAGGAAGCTATCAACGACCGCACTGTCGACTATGTCCTGAAGTGCCGAGGTAGCAGGCAGGCTGCAGGGGGCGTGGGGGAGGAAGGCTGCATGGGAGGCTACGTGAACTTCTGTCATCAGCCCTTGCCTGTGCTCCCTGCAGGACCCTGGCCCAGGTGGGCTCTGGCCTGTCCAAACCTGACCCTCTCTCTTACACAGAAGTTCGCTCTCGGGCCTCTATTGCTGTGGCCCCATTTGACTGTGACAGCCGCTACCTGGGGGCCTGGAGTTCCCTTCCTGGAGACCCTGCCTCTTGCTCTGTATTGGGGTCCCTCAACCTGCACCTGTACAGAGACCCGGCTCTTCTGGGAGTCCGCTGGCCCCTGTATTCTACCAGTGTCCCAGAGGAAGCGGCGCTGGAGGCCGAGGTGGAGCTGGGCAGTCAGCTGTCTTTGAGTAGGTCTCAAAGATACCTGGCACAGGCAGGCTGGTATCGCTTAAGGTCTGGCCATCCCTTGCTGACAGCTTACCTTTCTCCTCCCTAGCTCCTGAGGACTCAGAGGTCTCATCCCAATGCCCATCAGTCAGTGGATCCAGTGGCTCTGACAGCAGCTGTGTGTCAGGGCAGGCCCTGGGCAGGGGACTTGAGGACTTGTCCTGTGTGAGTACCATTTTGTCCTGTATCTGCCAGCCCCAGCCCAGGCCGATGGCTGCCTTTCCTTTAGGTGGAAATGGGGGTGGGTGGGCCAGGGCCATACCCTAGAGATCCCCCTTAGACCCTGAGTTGAGGAAACAAGCAGTCATGCTTAGCTTGTCAACCACAGGTCTGAGCCCGGGCTGGAAGGCAGACGGTGGATCCAGCAGCTTTTGCTCCAAGAAATGTCACCTCTCAGGATCTTCTGTGACCAAAGTGTGGCTGCCACCTGGGCCACCTCCAGCCCATGTGCACTACCCTATTGACTACTCTTTCTGATATCTGTGCCCAGTGGCAGACTGGCAGGGACTTCTCCTAAGGAGCCTGGCTGCAAAGCCTGAATGACTACCCTGATTCGTAGCTTCTGGCCCCATGTCCCCTTCTCTTCCCTCTCCAGTTCCCACCCCAGTTACGGGTTAGAATTAGGCTAGAGCAGAATGTGGGTGTTTCCATGCTCTTGGCTGGTGGTACCCTACCAGCCTTGTGGCTTTGGGCAGCAACTGGGCTGCCCCTACCCTCAGGAGGAACATAGGTGGGTTCCCAGCTGTTGTTTCCCAACCGCTGGTCTTAAGGCCAGCTTCTCAAATGTAGGGCAACCCCACCCCTATTGTACCCTTAACTGTTGACTGCCCTGGCTGCCCAAGCCCAGCTCTTCTTTTCCTGGGTTAGTTTGGTTATATTGACTCAACATCTTTTGAATAGCTTTCAGTTAGAGTTGTTAACTAAAATTATTTCAGTGGTTGTTAGGTCTTTGGTGTCTCAGAGAGAGTCCAGGCCCTTGACTCGTAAATTACTCTTTATTTATAATAAAAATAGACTGACACACCTTCAGATGGGCACACACATTCTTAAAATGAGCCTTGGCAGGTGGGGGGTATGTGAGGGCGCATTTCTGGTCACCCTAGCCCTCTTGTAAGTACTTGCCCAGGATAGAGTAAGAGATGGACCTTGACAGGCCCCTCTGGATGAGCAGGTCCATGCAGCAACCATATTTCCTGGCGAAAGGCAGTGTGAGCTAGAAGGAAAGGCCCGTCTTATCCCTGGCTGGTTGCCTACTCTAACACTGTGTGGGCGGGGTCCTCCCATCTGGGGGCAGGGGCAGGGGTAGGGCAAGGTCTGTGGCCTCTGATGCTCTCAGGCTCAGTTTTGCCCACACTTCTCACAAGGCTGTGGCTAGGAGTGGCTACCAGAATGACCAGAGGGTCAGAAATGTATGTTTTGGGCCACTGGTTTTCCATTTTCTAGCTGGAGATGCTGACATTACCTTTCCAATCAATAGACCAACCAGAGGCCTAATAGTATAGGCAACTGGTGTGTTTAGGATAAAGTGTCAATAATAAGGTACTTGATTACAGAAATACCAGATTAATGAGAAATTAGCTAAATCTTTTTCACCTACAATGTTAAAATAAAAACTTATAACTCTAAAATTATTTTAAGGAATCAAAAAACCAAAAGGGTCAATCCTTTGGTTTTACGGAACATTTTTTTGGTAAAGAACGTTTTAAAGCAGCTCATACATGAAAGGAACGTACAAAAGTGGTGATATAGCTAAGTAGGTAAAGTCAGTATCACCCATTAATAAGGTCTGACTCCTAATAGTTTCTCTGATTTCAGCATCCCAAAAGCTTGGGCTCACATGATGTGCTTCCCGGCATGGTCAGGGGTGTTAGTGATGAAGGCAAAATTGGAGGAAAATCACAAAACCAGTGGCCCTAATACTGCTTTTTGATCACTCTGGACTGGTTAATTTCAGCTCTTGTTTCTCCCTCCTTGGGACCAGGGACTGGAGGTCTAGCTGCCTGCCTTGCCTTTTGGGCAGTATTGGCCTGGCCTTCATGCAGCAGGACAGTATCCATTTGAGGTATAATGGGGTCAACATTCCCAGTGGGGTACTGGCCCTCACCTCCACCCAGCTGTACAGGCGTTCCTGGGTGTGCCGGTCATCCTTGAAGCCGGTGATGGCCAGCAAATCCACCACAAACTGCTTGGGGCTGATGTGCAGGGTCTGCCAGGAGAGCCCCTGGTCAGACAGGGCTGGAAGCAGCTGCCCGACACACATTTGCTCCCTGTCTTTCAGAATGGGATGCAGAGCAGGGGCTTCCCTTGGTCTTCAGGAGTTACAGGGATCAGGGGCTGTCATTCCAAACTACCTCTTGGTCAAGGCTTGGTTCAGATGACACTGCCCTGTCTTCCTATCCGTGCTCTTCTTGCCACCCTTGTGCCCCTGACCTATTCCCCTTGACTTGCTTCCCTTTGCCTGGTACCACTTATAGTGGGGACAGGGGGACAGACAGGTAGAGAAACAAGGTCTGAGGCTTGTCAAACATACCCACAGCCGGTTGGTCAGGGAGACCACCTTGGCTGTCATGGCTTTGGGGTCCTTTTGCCTGATGGAATCCAGGATGATGTCAGTCAGGAAGCGGTGACATTTTTGTGCATAAAACATCTCTTCCCAGGATAGAGAGAAGCTCAGGAAAGTCACCTCTGTGGAGAAGAGAGTAGACTGGCCACAGCTGCCTGTGGCTAAGGCCTTAGAGCCAGCCTGGAATAAGGGGAGAAGTGTAGGGTACCTGAGGGAGACTCTCTTCCTGAAGGACCCTGGGTAGGGGTTCAGGCATCTCCACAAGGAAGTACAGGGCCAGGTATGGCTTCAGAGTCTCACCTTTGGGCTGGGGGCTGGCTGTAGGTGGTGTATGCTTGAGGTTGTCGATCTGTGTGGTGTAGATGATGCTGTCCTCAAAGAACATGCAGGAGCCATCACTGCCCACTACAGGGGGATGGGTCACTTTGAGGATGACCCCTGCATTATCCACCTCAGCCTCAGGCAGAGGCTGCTCAGGGCCAGGGCTTTCTGTGAAAACAACATGGGGGGGGGGGGTCCTCCTTGAGCCACTTCAGAGCCCAAGCAGGGAAGGAGCCTCTGGTGACAGATCAGCACAGACAGTTACCCTAACCTTCTGCCTCCAGCTTCTCAGAAGTGGCACCCTCTGCTGATAGGGGCCTGTCCTGGCTCTCGTCTCTCCATTGTCTTTGAAGCATCACAAGCCCAATCCGACATTTCAGAACAACAAGGAACTCTCCAAATCCCTCTTGAACTAAGGCTGGTATTAACTAGAGCTGATAATACTCTAGGTGGGGGACTGGAAATCATTGGAAAACTGTAAAATGGGAGGACCTTTTTGGGTGAGCTTTCTGACATATGTCTACTCTGAAGAGTACATTAGACTGACCAACTCAGGGCTCACAGGCAGGGCACAAGAAGGCCCCTCCAAGGAGGGCCTAAGACTTTAAAAGGAAAAGCAAAAGAATACTGTAGAAAGATGAGGGAACAGAGGAAATAGCCCAACATGGCAATTCTCAGCATACTCCCCTGGGTCATCTCCACAGTGCCCCACCACACACAACACGCCTCTCTCTCCAGCTCTTTCTTCTGTCTGTCCCGCCTCAGTAATCACCCACCCCCTGCAGTCACACAGGGCAGAAACCTGGCCCCTCTCTGTGTGGATCCTTTCCTACATCCTCCCCCCACCCCCCAACAGCCTAGCTTGTTTAACCTAGAATGACCTTCTGCTTCTAACACTTCTGCTTCTGTTGTTGCATTTCCTCTACTGCTGGAGCAAGCTCTCAATGCACACCTGACTGCTTGCTCCCTTGTTTAAAATTCTTCAGTGGCTGCCATACCCTGTAGGATCAGAATAAAGTACCAGGTCCTGAACTTGGCCCACAAGACCTGTCCTGATAAATTATGTCCTCAGCCCTATTTCCTATGACTTCCCTACGTGAAGCCTGGCCTCCAGAGCTAGACCAAAGACCTGTGTTTCCACAAGCAACCGAGACTTCTACTTCCTTCCCCTGCTTATTACTCCCTAACATCCAGCTTCCTTTGCGCTCCTATATTTCATAGACACCCTCTTCCCATATGCTTCGTGCAGACTCTTGGCCCCACAAGCCATGCCAGTGTGTTGGTCATCTCTGCCTGCTGCTTTGCAGATCTGATGTCAGCGAATAGAGAGTTCTAGTCCCCTTTTGTCACTAATTCACTCCATGGTCTTGGCCAGGGTTTGCCCTCTCTGTTGTTAAATGACACGGAGGTTAAGGATGGGGCAGGACTCACCTTTCTCCCTTGGCTTCTGCTTGCCCCAATCCTTCAGGGTAACAGCTCTTTTCACAGGGAAGTATGGCTTAAAGGTTGGCTCCAGCCCCTTGTCTTTGGCTCCAGCTCCAGCCCCTGCCTGTTGACCCAGGTCCTTCTCTGAGCCTGTGGAATGTCCTTTCCAGGAAGCTGAGGTGACAGGCTGGGAAGCAGCCTCACTTCCCGAAGGGGGCTGCAGGGTAGCTTCCTCCATGGAGCTGCTCTGGGGAACTGGCACTGGCTGGAATTCCCACTGTTTGCAATTGACCATGTCCCATTCCCTTACCAGGGAGATGAGTTTTTGAATAGGGGTGACAGGAGGGTCTTTGGTTTCAGGTTTCTGTGTGAGGTTGACTGTGGTGCATTTCTTCTTGGGAGGACTCTCAGGGTGGCCCCCCCAGTATCTGGGGTTGGCACATAGGCCAGGACAGTGGGAGTATGTACTGGGATTGCCCGCCCTCTTGGCACCTCGGCACAGGGACACCTGGATGGCCTGGGAGTACTGCTCAGCCTCCTCCATCTGACTGGATCTGGCCAGGGTTCCCTTGGCCTTGTTCCATGGAGTCCTGTCATTGCAGTCTTGGAAGTCCACAGGCATGCAGGCTGTGGTCTAGGGAAGGAGGACACAGCAGCTCTGGGAATTTTGTGTTTCCACATTGAAGCTTCACCTGAGACCTAACAATCTGGGCCTTCAAGACCTCACTTGCTCACCCAGATCAATCCCATCCTCCATAGAGGTCAGCCACTTGAGCTTTGCTCAGCCTGAATGGGGGTGATGCCAGGCCAGGGGCGTCTCATATTCCAAAGGAACATATTATCAGCATTCTAGGCCACAAGTGGCCAACACCTCCCTGTACCTCCTTCAATTTTCAGACATAGTTACCACACTAGGAATCCGTGTAGGCCCTGCTCTTTAATTCAGCTATGCCCCTCAGTAGCAGAGCCCACCCCTGAACCCTGTGGCAGTACTCTAACTCAGGACAACACCAAGCCAAAGAAGGCTGAGGCTTACTTCTTTGGCGTCTCTACTGAACTCCACCAGAGACCCTGGCCCTTCCGTCACCACATGCAGCCTCCTGATGGGAAAAGCTTCTTCATTTTCAGATTCTTTCTCCTGGGTCCATGACCTGCAGACTCCAAGAGGGAGTCAGTAAGCAGAGGCTTCTACTAGTCATCGACCAGTTGGTCAGGTCTGCTCTTTGGCTAGTTAACTTTAGACAGTGGAGGGGAAGGGCTCTTAAAAGGTTTCACTTAGGTCATTGGCCAATCTTGGGCCTGTTCCACCCCCTGAGCCCCAAGGAGAATGGAGAGGTGGGACTTAAGACAGGATTCTCAAGAGGACTATAAAGGTCCTCACTCCTTTACTCTACCTCACTCCAGAATGTGGTGTCCAGAGCAAAGTTTCCTTACTTGTATGCCTGACATTGGGCAAGGGCCTCTGAGAGGGATGGGATGTGGTATTCCTCTACCTCCTGGCAGAACAGGGGCCATTCCCTGCAAATGACAAGATGTCATCAGGCTGGGCAGCTGGGGCGGGAGTGTGGGTGGAGGCACAGCCTTCAGAGCTGCTGCCTTGAACAGCAGTTGACATACTGGAAATAATAAAACCTCCTCCCTGAAGGCTACAAACTCAAGGTTTTTTTGTTGCAGAAGGAAGGGGTTTTATCACATAATTTCTTTCCATTTGTCACTTACTTAAATTCAGATGGTAAAAACAGTTTTCCAAGTCTCAGGAAGTTGAGAATATGTCGGAACATTTGGCCATCCCCGTGGATCAGCAGGGTCTGCCCATAAGTGATCCAGTACACTCTTTGAGGGTTGGACAGAAGTTCTGGATACTGCAAGGGGTTGTACACCAGACTCTGTTAGTCTGTTAGTTAAAGGGCAGGTCAGTCTTCTCTTCATTTTCTCATCCATTCTAGAACAGGCTTTGGGACTTCCATCTCCTTGTCTTATTAGCCACAGGGAGCCATCATGGGGAGCCAAGCATCCAGGGACAAGAACATCCCTGCTTCAAGTTTTGCTGGATTCTAGACCAGATAACCCTCTCAAGGCATTTGTAACCCTACTCTGCATATTGCTTGATCCAGACCCCTCAGATTGGTCTCCTCCCTACCCAAACTCTTGAGGACCTTCCTAGCATGCGGCTCAAATACTAAGAGCATTTTCAGCCATGTCTTATTCTAAGCAAGTGCTAGGGGCTCTGTGAGGCTCAGGTGACAAGATTCTAAAACAGCTCAGCCACAGAAGCCACAAAAGAAAGGAGGGTAGCCTGGGGCCAGCATACCTTCAGTAAGGTCTGCAGGGTGGTTGCATACCAGTGGCTTCCAACATAAACTTTGATGATCTGTTGCGGGGAATACACAGTGATTTCTGCCATCCATTCCTCATCTAAGGAAACCAGTGAGAAGGAACATACCGCATGACCAGAAGGGAAATTAGGTAGGGCATTTTGGTTAATATCATATGCTAAGACTCAGTATTTTCATTAGTCAGGTTGTGTTGCCTCCTCTGAGGAGCAGCAGAAATCCTAGACACCACTCCTCTCAGGCCTTCCCTGCAGCTCACCATACAATTTCCTGGGTGGTGAGGTAGGTTTGTAATGGCAGCTTGCAAGGTCAGCTGGTGACTCTGGGGGTGGGAATGGTGAGACCTCTAAAATCTCATCCCCAAGGGTACTGATGCTCTTCCCCTCACCCACCTCTCTCAAGAAAGCTGGACTAATGTTCCTGTCTACCTGCATTGCCAACTGCCTCTGGTTTCTGGCTGGGTGTATAACTTCATGTGGAAAGGAGTCCCTCTGTATGTTTGCGTGTATAGTTTGGTAAATGTCACATTGCCATCTCATCAAATCATCGTCACTGCTATAGAGACCAAGCTTCTAGCCATGTCTGGAGAATGGGGCTTTATTTTGAGAAGATGAATCCAAGACCGTTTTTCTGGGGGACTAGACTTAGGCTTTGTCTGATGTTTGGGAACCAGTTTCTAATGAGCTTTGTAATGAGTAAAGGGTAAATAACCAGGCTATTTAGTTAAGTAAGAGGAATATCATTAGATTGTGAACTCCATGAAGATGAGGACTGGGTCCATTTTGCTCACTTCTATACTCCTAATTAGGTCTACTTCTTTCCTGGTATATGGTAGGTGCTCAATAAATGTTGACTATTGCTGAATGACAATACAGTGGAAACCTGATCTAAAACTTTTTGTTAAGAGGTTATAAGACAGCTGCTGAAAATTAGTTTTGGACTCAGACTCAAACTCTAGCTCGATCATGATGTCACTGTGTACTTTGAGCAAGTTACTTCCCTGAGTCTCTACTTCATCTGTTAAACAGACCCAGAGATTGTTCCTCCCTGGATGGCTGTGAGGATCAAATGAGCACAGCACGTCAGCTCTCAGAGCCAGAGCAGTCCTACCCTTGAGGACCCAGCGGCCCCATAGTGAGGTCAGTCTGTATTGCCCAGTCTATACTACTAGAGGCTACTCATGGGTTTGAGGTGAGGAGGGGTACCTTAACATGAAAGTTTCCCTCTAGGAAAACCTATAAATTTTGACTTTCCTCTCCTCTTCCATCTAGTTCCTGGCCCTGGCCAGTCTTGACTTTCCTTTATGATACCCAAGCTCTCCTCTGATGCTAAATTCAAATAAAGAAGCTTCCTCATTTACTGAGCACATCCATGGGTGCCAGAGTCCTCGGCTCCAGATGAGTCTTCAGGGCCACTTTCATTGGCTCATAGGTGATATCCCTCTTGTCCAGGAAGGCACAGAGCTCATACACCTCGGAAATAGTCTCAGTCAGGGGCAGCCGACAAGTTCCCAGCCAGTTTCTGCCCAGAGGAAAGGCCTGTTAGAGAGAATCTCAGCACTGTACCCCAAGGGAGTCCAGCCTGCCAACTTTTCATATCTAGAATGCCTTGCTTCTCACCCTGGCTCAAACCTTTGGTCACTTATATTTCCTGCTTTAACCAGAAATCTGGTGATGTCTTGTAGGAGACTGAACCTGGACACACAGGCTCACCATCTAGTTTGATCTATTTTCTAGACTCTGCCTAAGGTTCCACAAGCCAGGGCCAGGGCCCAGCTACTCTGATTCTGCCCCCATAAGTATCTGCCCATGACATCTCAATTACTGTTTAGCAGCCTGCCATGGTCTTGGGAGATTACAAATACCATGTGGGCCTAGTAAAGAGGCTGGGGGTCTGAACATCAACCCTTTGCCTCCAAAGGCACTTGTCTTTGCCCTCTATGACATTAGGGATGGGACATCTCTGAGAGAGATGGGTTGTATGGGCCACAAAAGCCTGAAATGCCCAGAGTTGGCTGACCTTCTTCCCAGGGGCTCAGGAAAACCCACTTCTATGTTTAGTTTTGGTACCAATATATTTTGTGACCCTAAGAGAGTTGCCCCACTCTGAACATCAGTTTACCTTTCTATAAAACAGGATTAGAGTCCATACTCCTGCACTAACGGAGGCACTCTGAGCTCATGCCTTGAGCCAAAGGCCAGGTATCACCTCCTTCAGGAAGCCTTCCTTGCTTTGCTTCTGGAGGTCACCCCCAGCTCTGGCCCTTCTGTGTATCTAGCAAGCCTCCCAAGGGTTGGGGTTGGGGAGGACCTTTGTAGAAAGATCTGCATGCAGAGGAAGTATCTAGCACTCTGAGGGTTGTGACTGTGGCCTGGTCATCTTAGACCTAGAAGAGGACTAAAAATAGCAATGGATTGCAAAAAACAGAAATATGAACCCAACTGAAGCCTTTGAACCTTGGGAACCCTTGTACTTGGCACTTGTACTCTCCTCTAAGACCTGAGTTTAGTGTTGGTGGTGGGTGTAGCTAAAAATTATGAGTTTGCCCCCAAGGACACTACTTTCCTCTGGCTCATGGGCAGGGCCCCAGGTTGGTTTCCGAGGAAAGGCAAAGACCAGCCTGAGTGGGACCAAGCTGCTCTCTGAAGAGGGCCTTACTTGACATGCTGAAAGAGGACCCCGTTTCCTGTGATGTACAGTCTACTGCCGTCCAGCGTGCTCTCGATGCGGAGCTGTCCCAGTGCGGAGTCTGGGTACTTGACAAGCAGACCCAGGGCCATCATGTACAACGGCTTCACAGACTCCAGGCCTGCTGCATGGTCCCCCTTCCCAGGGCTTGGGGGAGCACAAGAGGTCCGGGGACAGCCACCTGTGCCGGTGAGAATGGGGTGACTCCTAGACCCCTCATGGTCATAACTATTGGAAGCTTTGGGTTTTGCTTCCTACTGCTGCCTTGAATTAGTACTAAAGAAGCTTAGAGGGAGCTAATTTCCTTGCACAGCCAAATCTGGATCTTCTCAAAATCACTATAATTTTTCATATACTTAGATTGAAAGGTCAAGTTATTTATTGGGAGGTAGGGTTGGGGGTGCTAATTTGCTCTATCATTAACATTTGAATTTCAGAAATTTCAGGAGAGCAGCCAATTGGCTCTAGCCTCTGCAGGAATCTCCCTTAGTTCCAAGCTCTGCTCTAATCATCCATGGGGGATCGGCAACCATTGCACAGAACCTGATCTGCATCACAGGCTTCTCAGATTCACAGCTCCTATCACTCCTGGGCAGAATTTTCCCCAGAGACAAACTATGTGGTGTTACTTTCAGATTGGGTACTTGGGTTGCTGGTTCATGGGCAGGACATTGTTCTGCAGTGGGCACATGCACAATCTATAGGATCCTATCCCAGTGGCAACAATGGCCCAGTAGGCAAGCTGCTGGGTGATTTTCATGGATCATCTGCAGTCCTCTGAGTGACCCTACAGGAGGGGTCATGCCATCCTTGTATCACAGATGAGGAAACTATCCTGAGAGGCTGATTAAGTAAGTACTTGCCCCACACCACAAAACTAGGTGGGGCAGAGCTAGGATGTGAGGGCAGCTTTGCCCATCTCCAAGGCTACCAGAGCTGTTTCCCTTAGTCATGTGTTTTATAAAAGGCAAAAACCATGCTGCTGCATTGTTTGCAGAGCCTGGCTGCAAATACGCTTTCCCTCCATCTTCACATAGCTCTTGTGGAGCAGGCACTGCTCTACTCATCTCTCAATGACCATGTTCTCTGACAAATAGAAGCTCTTGAAGGAGGGATTTGAACTCCCCACCCCCCCCCCCTTAAGTGGATTGGAAGACCCTGGAACAGGCTTCTGAAACCTGCTGCAGGCTGCCACTACTTCCAGATAGGGTAGCACTCCCATTTTGCCTGATGAGGAGGCTGGGAGAGCTGGGCCTAAACAAAGAGAAAGACCTTATTCCCATGGGTAAATGTCTGGTGATGCACAGGCCAAATTTCACATGTGTAAGTTCTATACATTCTCAGCATGTCACACTGGGGTAGTTAGCTCCTTGCAGCATCCACAGTAGCTTCCATAGATGTGCAGGATGGGAAATGGGATGATAAAAGGCAAGTTAAAAAAACATGAGGAGGAAACTGGAATGAGGTAGGGATGGGAGCATGAAGGCCTGGATTGGACCACAGTTAGGAAGTGTCAGAAGACGGCAGAGACAGGCACAGCAGCCAGAAGTTGTGAAGTAGGGAAACAAGGAAATTTGGGAGTGGGTGAGATAACTGAAGCACTAATGGAGAATTTGCCTGAGAGTTTCCCATGCCTTCCAGCTATGCCTGGAAGAGATAGGATGGCAGTGTCAGTCCGGTGCTGCAAGTTCACAGTTGCTCACCACTTCTACAAGCAGGGCAGATCTACACACCCCTGGGAAGCTTGTGCTTGGGCCCAACCTCCCTCCCTAGGATCCTCAAGCCTGGTTTCCCCACCCAGGCTGGGCTGAGCTATCTACAGCTCAGTGGGATGCTGAGCAGACAGGGGGCACACAGGGCTTCAGTCTGAAATTGTTCTTCTTAGATTCTAAGTCAGCCAAAACACCCGCCTCTTTCACCACTGCCTAAAGCCCAAAATGGTTGTGGGATGGAGGGGAGACATTTGTTCTTGGCTTTTCCAACTCAAGCCTGGACTGCCCCAGAATGTCAAGGGGAAGGCAAGGCTCCCCTGGTGACATACCCATGTTCATCCGGTACAACCTTATAGCTTCAGTGAGCTCAGGGATTTCCAGAATTTCCACTTCTGCTTCTAACACGTCTATATTGGAGAAATTATCTGGTAGTAAAATCTTCTGTGAGCGTAGAAAATTCACTTGAAAAGCAAAGGGAAACAAAATGATTAAGGAGGTTATTTCTGATTTAATCATGGGTCCAGGTTTTGGCAGATTTGTGTACTGCAACATATCCTAGGCTCTCCTTGTTCTGAAACAAGTTCTAAACATACCTGGTTAGATTAGCTTTGAGCCTGTGGTTTCAAGGTGAAAGACCCCAAACTACTTTGTTTTCCTGTGTCTGAGTCCATGAGTTTGGCCTCCCTTGGCCTGACCTGGGAGTCCTAGGCCAGGCCCTCCTGGTGAACAAACTGTGACTTCGAGACTTACCCTGTGAGTCTTGACCCAAGAGCAGGACATTCCAAAATGTCTGTCTTGCCGCTTACAGAGGAATGGCCCAGCTGAGCTGGGCTGGCAGGTGGCACTTGCAGTTTGTCCCTGCCTGGATTGCAGTGTGGGAGGCAGAGATGGAGCCAATGCTAATGTCCTGTGTGAATCAACTTGGAGATTCAGAAGCACATCAAGACAATTTTCCAGGTGACTGTTAAGTAGGAATGGCTGGGGTTCCAGGCATTTGGGCCCCAGTACAACTTGGGTGTTTCCTGCCCTGTTCATCTAGGCAGCAGCAGTATCTTGGAATCAAAGAGCTCATTCAGTTCACATCCTGACCAGAGTGTGGAGGGAAAGAGGTTCTCTCTGTCCAGGGTTGAAGATATCCTCCCTCCCTAGGCCACGAGCTCAAGCAGACAATTTTACAATGATTCTGAGGAACCTTTCACCATACACCCTCCTTCTCTTTTATTCTGGATTTAGTGGATATGAGAGTAAGTAGGGACCATTCTTTAAAACAAAGGAATAGGAATAGGAAACCCTACTTCCTCATTTTATGGTGAGAGGAACTAAGGCCTGGAGCCCACCCAGATGGATACATAAAGGCAAGCTACAGAGTAGCTGACTTTGGAGCCCAGCTTAAGGCCTTGCCCTTCATGCCAACTCCTGTGGCTCCTGATCACTTCAGGCAGCTGCCAGTTCCCCTTTATACCCAGGCCATCCCCAAATGAACAGGGAATAAAATAGCCCCGAGGTTCATGGGAGTCTAATGCTGGGAATCTGCTTGCCTTCCAGAATGCTCTGTCATGCCTCCACCACTTCAGCTAAGTTTCCGAGGCCCTAAGTGCCAAGCTGAGCCTCCATGAGGTGTGGATGGGGAGGGGTAGATAGACCCTATCAGCCCCCCACCCCCAGGATAGAGCAATCACCAATGAAGCGGAACTCGCTGCACTCGCACTCAATTAAGGCCACAGTCTCAGCCAGCCACAGCAGATTGTCTTCAGTCACCAGGCTTGGATACTTGGCCACTAGGTCTAGGGGCAGAAAACAGTAGTGTACTTCCTCTTCCGTGTCTAACAATGGTGTGTCCATGAGTCCCAAAGGTGCCTTATCATGTAGGCCTGGAAGAGAATGTGTAGAGGGGTATCACCACCTCTCAAGAGGCCAGGGCTCTCACTGATCCCAGGGTCCCGGAGGAAGCTGGAGAGATCAACCCATCGATGGTCTGTGCCAGGTGCCTCCTTTTCCCTCCCCTCTAGAGGTAGCCCTAACAGCACACACAGGAGTATGGTGGGGAGGAAGACATAGAAATCTATTTTTTCTACAATGAAGGGCAGTAGGACATGTTGTTACATTTTAGCTTATGTACCCAAAGTCATTACTTTGGGGGTAACCCAAAGTTACCTATTTGGTTCTTTTTAATTGATCAAACCAACCATTGTAACTCACAGACAAAATAGATGCTTTTGACTCTCTTGGAAGCTCAAAACCCATAAATAATCATGACTGGCTGTTCTGGTGTCTCAGGCCAATCCATATTGCAAGTTACCCAAGATATAGTGATCATTTGGGGACACTTCTTGTGTAGTAGTTAGAAGGGACTTGAAAGGTTGATGGAGTTCTCTGACTATTAGGAGGGCGGAGAATGCAACCCAGCCTTACCCAAGTGGAGCCAGCATGCAAAGGAACAAATGTGGCTCTCACTGATCCCAGGAATGTTTAGTTTCAGTGGGTAAGCAGCCTTGGAGAGGGCATGTTGTACAGTACAAGATCAAAGGAGATAGTGGGGAGGTAGAGAGATCATCCAAAACTAGTTCAGAAATCAGAGTACTCTCTGGATGGAAGCCACTTCTGTTAGGGTGAGAAGGGAAGCTGGTGTGGGCTATAGGAAAGGTCAGCCTGTGAGTATATACCTGTGAAGGCAGGGCTTTTTATAGGAAATTCTGAGGGTTTGCTGATACACTTCCATGTTCGCCAGTAGTTCAAAGATGCTCTCTCAGCAACAGGTATGTCTGCAGGCCGTACACGTAGGTGGTGTTTCCCTTCCTTCAGATTATCTAGAGTCTGTTAGATACAAAGAATTACTGCCTTGAAAATTCTAAATCATATAATTATCTACCAGTTCTAGGGCAAAATACCAGGAAAAATAGTGTGTGACTTACTTTGGTAAAGTGTGTTGAAATAAATTTAGTCAATCACACACAAAAATAAAAATGTAGGTCTACAAGATGATATGCTGATATTCAAAATTTCAATAACTATCTTCTTATCTTTGAAATAATCCTTTTGAAATTTATTTTATGTAAGGTTAAAGAGTAATATATATTTAATCATTAAAAACTTGAGATTTTCTACCATTTCCCTTCAACAATTTGTATAACTGCTGTGATCTGCTTATTGTTTGTGTTCATCCTAATCTTGGAATGTGACCTAAACAGGGAAGTGGAGGTGGCACAGGATACCACATTTTTCAAATAACTTTTTTTTTAAAGATTTATTTATTCATGAGAGACAGAAAGAGAGGTGGAAATGTAGGCAGAGGGAGAAGCAGGCTCCATGCAGGAAGCCCGATGTGGGACTCGATCCCAGATCCCAGAATCACGCCCTGAGCCAAAGACAGATGCTCAACCGCTGAGCTACCCAGGCGTCCCTCAAAGCACTTTCATATACCCTGACACAGCTCTGTGAGATAGATGTGGTAAATGTCTGCATTCCCATTTTACTGATGACGCAATTGAGGTTAAAAGATTTGTGACTTGCTGAAGCAGTCTTCCACAACCGTTCCTCCACTTGAAGGAGCAGCTGACGGGGGTGGGGGTGGGGGGTGTGTGTGTGTGTGGGCAGTACATAAGATGAAGTACCCTAGGTAGACAGGCTGAAGCTTAGAGCAGGAGGTGGGCTGGTGCTACCCTTCACTCGGGTATTCTCCCTCAAAAGTTCTGAAAAGGGGCAGATTATCATAACATCAAGCTCATTTTTCTTGTCCCTACTCTAGAATAGTATTTTTCCCTAGAAATTTCTAGAGATAGCTGGAAAGGTAGTCTTTAAAAAAAAGATTCCATTTATCTATTCATGAGAGACACACAGAGAGAGGCAGAGACACAGGCAGAGAGAGAAGCAGGATCCCTGCAGGGAGCCTGATGTGGGACTGGATCCCAGGACCCTGGGATCACGACCTGAGCCAAAGGCAGATGCTCAACCACTGAGCCACCCAGGCACCCCTAGAAAAGTAGTCTTTGAAAGGCATGGTATGACAATTTTTTTTTCTCTAAGAGCCTTTCTCTAAGAACACCTTAGATTTCAGTCTGAAACTAATAAAAGAACCTGCTTCTAATCTGAACTACACAAGTGAAGAAGCTCTTGTGAAGCTGCTCACAGGAAGCCCAAGCTTTGAAAGGGCCCTCTGGTGGCCATGTGCTATAAACTGCACCCACATAACTGCTTAAGTGGGAGAATCTTCCTTACTTTGGATGACTGATGGACTTGTGGAAGGACTGGAAGATGTCCGGGTCGTGGGGAGTGCTTTTGGGGAGCACTGAGTAATGAGAGGGAAGAACAGGGTATGTGTAAAACACCAGAAAGAGTCTGTCATTCATTCATCTAAGAAATGGCTTGTATATCTCCAGGGCCACAAATACTGTGCCTTGACTCAAATAGCTCTCAGCCTGGGAAAAAGAAAACCAATAATTTACATATACTAAAGTAAGAGCCAGCATAATTTTTGAAGTTTCAGGAGCTCCAAGAACCCTAGGATTTCTTTCAACTGCATTGGAAGGAAAGGTAAGCTTTCTTGTCCCTCTTTGCTCAGGATTGTACACAACTTTAGCTTCTGTATCAGGCTGTCAGCAATCCTGAGGAGGGAAACTGGTGAGAGAGGGGTTTCTGTATCAGGGAGAAGTTGGCCCAGGCAAACAGAAATAAAAGTGAGGTACCAGGAAGCCGACAGAAAGACTGGAACAGCTTCTGCATTACTGGATGAGCCTGACTGAGTAAAAATGAGATGATGATGATGGTAATAATAATATTATTATTAATTAATAATAATATCATTATTATATGCATTATATTAGTGGATGAGCCTGCATTAGTGGATGAGCCTGATTATTGAGTAAAAATAAGATGATTATGGTAATGATAATATTAATAATAATATTATTATTATAATGTGGCAGTATTTGTACTAAGTGGGATACAGAAAATGGTGACTGCACAGGAGGGACAGGACAGGTGGGAAGATGGTAGGTAGAGATACAAACTGGGCTACGTGCCTTTGTGCCTTGATTGTAGCCTTATGTGTATGGAGGTTGAGGGAAAGAGGGAGATGAATGTGGAGCAGTAAACAAGAGAGAGTAAAGGGCCCTGTAAGCTGGCCTGTGGAGTTTGATATGTCCTCTGGTGAAGGGAAGCCCCTATGACTTGACTGATATTCACATCATCTCCACTCAGTCGGCCAGCAAGCCCTATGACTCCATGCCCTGCTCTTTGCTCCACCCTCTTCATCCTTTCCCTAAGGATGGGTCTCCCCAGACCCTCTCCATAAAGTGACATTTCAAATATACAAATGAGTCCAAACCACTCTCCATCTTAAAAAATTTCAGTCTTCCCCACTACCTAAGGGGCATCCAAATTCTCCTTAGCTTTGCAAACAAGGTCCTTCACAATCAACGGAGGCAGCAGGATATACACAAAAAGCACAAAGGCCTTAAACTCAGACTGAGTTTGAATCTGGTTTGGTCACTTAAAAGCTGACATTTATTGCCCAGGCACTTTTTAAAAAAGATTTTATTTTTAAGTACTCTCTACATCCCAAACCCCAAGAACAAAAGTTGCCCATTGTACTGACTGAGCCAGCCAGACACCACAACCCGGGCATTTGTAAACTGAATCCACCTAATGCTCCCCCACAACTGCCACATACCAACTAGACTTTACTATTACCACTCCCTTTTAGCAAATGAGAGACAAGATCCAAGAAGCTAACAAGTATACAGTGCCCCCCAAAAGTGGAGATGCTAGGAATGGAACCCAGGATTCTAGAGTCCATGCTCTTAACCATTGCTCTTAACCTGCTGCCTCCCATTTGTCACTTAACCTTTAGAACCTCAGGCTCCTCACAGGCAAAGTGGAGATAGTAAAATCTGGAAGATGTTATTGTAAGGATTAAAGGAAATACTATAAATTGGGATGCCTGGGTGGCTCAGTGGTTGAGTGAGTGTCTGCCTTCAGCTCAGGGCGAGAACCTGGGGTCCTGGGATTGAGTACCACATCGGGCTTCCTGCATGGAGCCTGCTTCTCCCTCTGGCCATGTCTCTGCCTCTCTCTTTCTGTGTCTCTCATGAATAAATACATAAAATCTTAAAAAAAATAAAGGAAATAATATAAATGTTAGTTAATTTCCTTCCTCTTAGTGGTTGGATCCCAAACTTCTTTTCCAGCATCCTCTCCTACCATTCTTTCTGTTTGCATCCCATCATTAGTGACACTAAACTCCATAAAATCCAAAGATACACCATGTTCTGTAATGCCCCCTCAACTTTCTATATGCTATTTCCTCTTCCCAGAACACTTTTCTCCTCCATTCTCTGCTTTGAAAAGCCTGGAGCCTCCCCTAGCTAAAGCAAGTCATTCTCCTCCTTTGTTCCCACAGACCCCTCCAAACTTCTCTATCTGGGTTCCTGGCTTGGTTTCAGGCCTATCCCTTCAGGCTTTGGTGGGGAATGCATCCCAAGCTTCTAGTCTAGAACCTAATGTGTAGTAAATGCTCAAAATTGTTGTGTTAAATGAATGAATGCATGTAAATAGAGAAAAGACTGAGTCCTCTGGAAAGAAAAGCAAAATAAGACATGAGGGAGCCCCAAATGAGCTGGCAGAGAAGACTGCGTTCACAAAAACTGAGAAAGATGCTGAGTATTCAAAACCATAGGAAAAGCCAATGGGCAATGTGATTAAAATAGGCAGTGCCCAGAGAGTTCAGAGGCCAGTGAAGGGAGTGATTCCAATTTGGGACCTAGAGTCCAGAGGGAAGTCCAGAGGGAAGATCTAAGGGAGAGAGGGACAAGGATGAAGAGGAGAGGGAGACAGGAAGACTGGATGAAAGGTCTTGACTTGGGCTTGATTGGTGAAGTAGAAAAAAAGAAAGCAAAACTAGGGAGATCCTACAAGAGACAGTAGACCATTTGAAATCCATGCTAGGGATACCTGGGTCTTCAGTGGTTGGGAGCCTGCCTTCGGTTCAGGGTGTGATCCTGGTTGGGGACTGAGTCCTGCATCAGGCTCCCTGTGAGGCGCTTCTCCTTCTGCCTGTATCTCTGCCTCTCTCTGTCTCTCATGAATAAACGAAATATTAAAAAAAATAATAAACCCATGCTAAGCTGACTGCATCAGAAGAACTTGAACCTGCCATTTGTTTTCCTTGCAGATTCAAATGCTGAAATTCTGCCCCAGTGGAAGAAACAATAGTGCCCTTGAACAACTCTAAATTGGCCATTGTGAAAGAGATGCATTGAGGGAGGGAAATCTGCTTGGGAAAACAACCTGTTTGAGGACTGGCCTGGACTCCCTTTTCAGAGGTGCTGTTTGGTACCCAGGTATATCCTGTGGGGTGGGTGAGCAGGACAGTCCAATCAGCTTGAGAGATGTACTAGCTGAGGGGAGAATGATCTATTTTGTCGAAATGAAATCTCTATTTCTTGCTACTTCTACAAATGTGAAGTGTGAACTGTACCATTCTCTCCAAGAAAGGTATGTTTGGCAAATATTAGAAAAAAACACAAATAAATTCCAAAAGATCACAATTCCTGCCAGTCGAGTCATGCTGTATGCAGTAGGCCCAAGAGCCTTTGGTTGTTTTCTAAACTCTGTCAATCCTTGCTTTGACTTCTAGAAACACAAGGCCTTCTACTCATGGGAAGCCAATTAGATGCTATATGAATCCAAAGAACACATTCCCTAACCCCCTCACTTGCTTTATTGTTCTCAATAACACCTACTTACTTATTTACCATTTGCTAGTCTCCCCTAGTAGATATACCCTCCAAAACCATGAGGATCTTGCCTGTTTTGATCTCTGCTGTATTTGCAGCACCCACAACAGTACCTGTGGGATCTCAATACATTTTTTAAAGATTTATTTATTTATTTATTTATTTATTTATTTATTTATTTATTTATTATTTCAGAGAGAGTACATGAGCAGGGGGAGGGACAGAGGGAGAAAGAGCAGCAGACTCCCCACTGAGCCAGGAGCCCAATGTAGGGCTCAATCTCAGGACCCTGAGATCACAACTTGAGCTGAAGGCAGATGCTTAACAATCTGAGCCACCCAGGTACCCTTTAATACATTTTCATAGAATGAATGAAGTACTGAATTAATGAAGAGAATTTCAGAGAACCTAGCTTCCAGTTGTCCTTTGACTTTGTTGACTGAAGTTGCCACAGAGTATGTGGCTAGTCTTCTATGGACTTCAATTCCACTTCTATCTGCCTGAATATTACTTCTATGACTTTTACTATTTACAGACTATGACTCAGAAAGTTTTTAGAGGGAGGATTTCTTTAGAGAAATAAAGACCCAAATTCAGATGGCTAGTTACTAGCACAAGGATAATTAATGTTACTTTTGGCCTAGATAGTAATGAAAAAATATGTCAGTGAGAAACAATGTAAAATTAATGGCATGGGCGCAAATGTGCACATGTGTAGGTATGGTTGCCAAAAGATGGCTGACAAATGCACTACTGGAAGAGTTTTGGGACTTAACAGAGGTTTTCCAAAGCAGAACCAGGACTCAGAGATGCCTTATGCTCTGATGTAGGCTGTTAGAAGGAGCTGAGAGGAGCCTGAAAATCTCCAGCTGCCTTGTAAAAACGAGGAAGGCCAGCATTAATCTGAAGCTCAAGGGAAGCAAGCTAGTAAAACAAAAGGATGTGCAAAACAGCTGCCATCAGCCAAAGAAGCAAATAAGGCACAACTATCAGCACCTCAAACCTGCCCCTCCACTGCCAGCTCCAATTCTCTAACCCTGCAGAAGTAGATTCAACCTTCATAGGTCATCTTGGGTACATCACTCAATGTTCATTCAGTGGATGTTTGTTAAATACCTGTTACAGGAACACCTGGGTGGCTAAGTGGTTGAACATCTGCCTATGGCTCAGGGTGTAATCCCTGGGTGGGTTCTGGGATCGAGTTCCACATCAGGCTCCCTGCATGGAGCCTGCTTCTCCCTCTGCCTGTGTCTCTGCCTCTCTCTGTGTGTCTCTCATGAATAAATACATAAATAAGATCTTTAAATTAAAAAAACACACACATTAAACTTTAAATAAATAAATAAATACCTGTTACAGGCTGGGTACTACCAGATGCTAGAAATACAGGCTCGTGTAGGAGAAAGATATATAAATACCTGATCCAAACAGAATAGCATTGATAGGTGACAGGAATTAACTCTGAGAGCAGAGAAATAAAAACTCTGCCTGGAAATGTCAGGCTGGCTTCCCTTGGACCATATTTAGGGTAAATCTTAAAAGGGGAACATTCTAGGAAGAAGAAACAGCAAGTTAAAAAGTGTGGAGAGGGCAGCCTGGGTGGCTCGGTGGTTTAAGCGCCGCCTTCAGCCCAGGGCCAGATCCTGGAGACCCGGGATTGAATCCCAGGTCGGGCTCCCTATGTGGAGCCTGCTTCTCCCTCTGCTTCTCCCTCTGCCCGTGTCTCTGCCTCTCTCCCTCTCTGTGTGTCTGTCATGAATAAATAAAATCTTAAAAAAAAAAGTGTGGAGAGACAGCATTTGGGACACTTAGGGACATGGCTGAATTTTACACATGTGTGTGTGTGTGCGCGTGTGTGCCCATGCACACATGTAGCTATGTGTGTGTGTTGGGGTAGAAACCAGGGCAGCAGACACCATGTCAAGGGTTGTCCACTTACCCATACCCACTGTTGGGATGAATATTGTTTATGTAAACTTCCTTTCCAAGATCACAACGGTAATGTATCTTCATATCATGAGTAATAGGAAATTTGAGACCTGTCACTAGTCTGTTTTCTTAAAAGCATCATTTGTGTAATCAACATAAAAACTACCTGGCTCCCTTGAGCACAAGGAATGCGGGAATATTTGGGTTGAATGAGCAGAATGCTCATAGAATGATTTAAGTTTCTAAACTTAGAAGTCCCCAGAAGGCAGTGGGAAAGGAAACACAATTAGGATGCACTGTCATTCTAAGTCCTCAATGGACTTCAAGGGCGCAAGTAAAAGGGAATCTACAGTTTGTCAAAAATCTCAAACCCTTGTCCAGTGACCCTGAGGAGAAATTTCTTATTGCAGTAGCAGCTGACTCTCAATCAGGCTGATAGCTTGTGAGAAGCTTGAAGCAGTTCACATTTAGGCAAAGGGGACTTCCCAAATTACATAAAAGCTCTAGGATACTCTATAATGTTAATGTACAGACTGGAATGACTGCTTTGTATTTTCTCTGTGAACATCCAGGCTCATGGATTTACATATCATCTTTGATGCTCCCAAATTTATACCTTTAGATCAGATTGCTCCCATGAATTCCAGACCTTGTACATCCTGCTGCCTTCTCACCATTGCCACTTGGGTATTTTTTTTTTAAGATTTTATTTATTTATTTGAGAGAGTGACAGAGCAAGCATGAACAAGGTGGTGGGGGGATGGGCAGAGGGAGAGGGAGAAGCAGACTCCCCTCTGAGCAGGGAGCTGATGTGGGGCTTGATCCCAGGACCCTGGGATCATGACCTGAGCCGAAGGCAGATGCTTAACCACCTGAGCCACCCAGGCACTCCTCCACTTGGGTATTTAATAAATACCCTTTTCTTACTTCTCAAACTTAACACATTCAAATCTTAACTCCTGATTTCTCCCCCTAAACTTGCACATCCTTAGGAACCCACCATTCACCTTATTGCTCAGGATACAAAGGGGTTATCTATTCTCTCTTACCCTACCAACAATTCATACCAATAATTCATTAGCAAACCCTGTCAGTTATATTATCAAGACATATCCAGAATTTGAACACTTCTAATGCCACTGTGACCACCTTAGGCCAAACTACCACTATATTTTACCTGGTTGCTATAGGAGCCTCTTTCTCTGCCCCACTAGAGTGTAGGCCAGGGGTTGATACTTTTTTTTGTAGGTTCCACACCCAGCATGGAGCCCAAGGTGGGGCTTGAACTCATGATCCTGAGATCAAAACTTGAGCTAAGATCAGGAATCAGATGCTTAACTGACTGAGCTGCCCAGGTGCCCTGGCAATTTTTTTTCTGGAAAAAAGGGCAGATAGTAAATATTTTAGGCTTTGAGAATATGGTCCCTCTTGCAACTGTTCAACTTTGTATTATAGCTCAAGAGAAGCTATAAACAATATATAAATAAATGAGCATGACTGTTCAAATAAAACTTAATGGGCACTGAAATTTGAACTTCATATAACTTTCATGCGCCATAAAATATTTTTCTTTTGTTTTTTTGTTCAACCATCTAAAAAGGTAAAAACCATTTACCAAAAGGTAAAAACAGGTTATACAAAAAAGGTGGTGGGTTGGGTTTTGTTCATGGGTTATAGTTTGATGACTCCTGGTCTACTACTAAGACAGAAGTCAATGATTTTTTTAATAGTTTTACTGAAATATATTTAATGTGAAATGCACTCACATTATATATACTATGAATGGTAAAATCTCCAATTTAAATTGTACAGTTCAGGGGTTTTTAGTAGTTCACAGAGTTATGCAACCATCATTGCAAGCTATTTCAACATACTGAAAAGTAACTCTGTACCCGTTAACAGTTATTGCCAAGTCTGCTCACCCTATCCTTCCCACCCTGTACCTCAGTTTTAGGCAACAACTAATCTACTTTCTATCTCTATAACTTTGCCTGTTATGCATATTTATATAAACTGAATCATACAATATATGGTGCTTTATGTCTGGCTGCTTAGCATAATGTTTTGAAGTTAATATTTGTTACATGTATCAGTACTTTATTCCTTTTTATTGGCAAATAATATTCCATTGTATGGATATATATTTTGTTTATTCATCAGCTGATGAACAAAAGGATTGTTTGTACTTTTTGGCTACTATGAATAATGCTGCTTTGAACATTTATTTACAAATATTTGTGTGGATATAAGTTTTAATTTATCTTGGGTATACACCTAGAAGTGGAATTAATTGGGTCACATGGTACTTTGTCCAGCTTTTTGAGGAACTGCCAGAGTGTTTTCCAAAGTAGCTGTCAAATTTACATTTCCATCAGCAGTATATGACGGTTCCAATTTCTCCACATCCTTGCCAACACCTGTGTTTTTGATGATGGCCATCCCAGTGGGTGTGAAGTGGTAGGTATCTCATTGAGGTTTTCATTTGCATTTCCCTGATGACGAATGATATTAAACATCCTTTCATGTGCTTATTGCCCTTTTGTTCTTTGGAGAAATGTCTACTCAAATATTTTACACATTTTAAAATCTGATTATCTTTTTACTGTTTAGTTGTAAGAGTTCTTTATATATTCAGATACAGGTTCCTTATCAGATAGATTTGCAAATATTTTGTTTCATTCTGTGGGTTGTCTTTTACACTTTTTTGATGGTGCCCTTTGAAGCACAAAAGTTTTTAATGTGGGTGAATGAAGTTCAATTTATCTATTCTTTTCTTTGGTTGCTTGTGCTTTTGGGGTTAGACCTGAGAAACCATTGCTTACCCCAAGGTCCAGTAATCTTTTTAAAACTTAAATTTTATCATTTTACTTCCTTCTTTAAGCATCTCCCAAAGCTACCTATAACATTTAGAATAGATGCTATGTGTTTAATGTGGCCTATAAGACTGCAAGATCTAGCCCCTGGCTTCCTCTGACCTCACATCTACCTATGTTATCTTCCTACCTTTCCGTTGTACCAGATAGTAGCGCCTGAGTCTGCCTCCTCCAAGTCACTCTAATCTCAGAGCATTTCTATTTGCTGTTCCTTATGCCTGGAAGCTCTTTCCTCAGACTTCTGGATGACTTATCTTTCTCATGCAGGTTTCTGCTCACATGTTGCCTTGTCAATGAGGCCTGCCCTGACCACTCTTTTTAAAGGAGTAGTTTTCCTAGTCTCATCACTTGCTATCTCCTTTCTACATACTACATCTCTGTACATTTAATTTAATTTTTATTTTTTAAAAATATTTTATTTAGGGGATCCCTAGGTGGCTCAGTGGTTTAGTGCCTGCCTTCTGCCCAGGGCATGGTCCTGGAGACCTGGGATCGAGTCCATTCTCGGCTCCCTGCATGGAGCCTGATTCTCCCTCTGCCTGTGTCTCTACCTCTACCTCTCTCTCTCTCTCTCTCTCTCTCTCTCTCTGTGTGTGTGTCTCTCATGAATAAATAAAATCTTTAAAAAAAGGAATTTATTAAAAAATAATAAAATAAAATATTTTATTTATTTGAGAGATAGGGAGAGAGAGAGAGAGTGCCCATGCATGAGGAGGAGCCAGAGTGAGAGGGAGAAGCAGGCTCCCCCCTGAGTAGGGGCTTAATCCTGGGATTATGATCTGAGCTAAAGGTAAATGCTTAACCAACTGAGCCACCCACGTGCCCCAAATCTGTATATTTAAAAGCAATCAAGTTAGGTATAAATGTTCTGTTCTTTCAGCTACAGTACTACAAGGATAGTGACTGACAGAATAAAAATTATACACACAAAAAGAAAATCATTTAAACATATTGTGAAACCTCAAGAAGCCCTAGAATACAGAAATGCCCTCCTCCTTCATTATTACACATGAAGCACTGCTCTATTCTTCATAGCATTGGCATTGTATGGCTATATGGTTCTTCCTATATCTCCAGTGCTTGGTCCTTGATTGGTGCTCAAAACACAATAAATATTGCACTTGGAATCAAGACAATAATAGGTATTAAGTGTGCCCCTTTGGACGCCAAAGCTACAGGCTGAAAGGAGGTGGGGTGGGAAGGTGGCAGGTGGGAAGGCTGAGAGAGAGAAAGAGTGGAAATGTGGGGGGATGAAGAGGGGTGACAAGCACAGCAGCAATGTGAGCCCAGGTTTATGTCCTCCAGAAGCTACCCATCTCATTCTGCTTGTTGGCTCCTCTATGTGGCTTTCCAAAAAAATCTACTGTGTTACAGAAAATCCTGAATAGGATATGCAATCTGTTGAGTGCACAATAACTTTAGTTAGCAGGAGGCAAAGTCCCATTTTTATTGCTAGGTGCTAAATCTGAGGGATATTACAGTGAGGAGCACCAACATTTTAGAACAGTTTAGATATGTGCTGTCCAATATGGTAGCCTTTAGCCACTCATGTGGCTACTGAGTATTTGAAATGTAATCACCTGAATCTGAGATGTGTTATAAGCATAAAACACGCATCAGATTTTAAAGACCTAGTACAAAAAAATGTAAAATATATCAGTTTTTAAATACTGATTGAGTGGAAATGATAGCTTTTTAAATATATATTTCGTTAAATAAATATTATCACTTTTTAATGTTTTCAAAATATGGCTACTAGAAAATGTAAAATTACTTGTGGTTCACTTTTTTTGTTGTTGTTCATCCCATGTTTTCCTTAAAGTCCACAGGAATAATGCCTGGTACCCAAAATGTTTTCTTTTCCTTTTTTTTTTTTTTTTAAGATTTTATTTATTTATTCATGAGACAGGGAGAGAGAGAGGCAGAGACACAGGCAGAGGGAGAAGCAGGCTCCATGCAGGGAGCCCGATGTGGGACTTGATCCCAGGACCCCAGGATCACGCCCTGGGCCAAAGGCAGGTGCTAAACCGCTGAGCCACCCAGGGATCCCCCAAAATGCTTTCAATAAATACTAGCTGAATGCATTAAGTTGGGCTGCCTGAGAAAAGTCTTTAGACTAATAATTGGAACACTCCATTTTCTCCAAGAAAACGTTTGTACATTTATCCAAGAACTTAATTTTTGGACAGGCCTAAGCAGTGAGGAAAGTGATGGAAATGTGTGAGGCTGTTAATTTGCTTGAGATGGCTATTGATTCTCCAGCTGTATTTACACTCTGCTTCAAAGAATAAACATCACTTCAATTAGGCCAACTTAAATGTTTATTTCTTTGAAAACACTATTTCCAAAACATAAGCACTTGTTTTACTACATCTTTTGGAGAGTCAGATTCACATGATTCTTCAAATACTTCTACCGCTCACACAACTTGGAACTTTGGAATTAGGCCAACTCATTGGCCTCTGAGTTGCTATCTCCCATTCTGAAGTTGCTTCCCAGACAGATTTTGTTTCAATTTGAAAAGTGAGAATAGTGAAGAAGTTAAAGGGCTTTATAAAATGTATAACAGACTTGTGTTCTTTAAAATTATTCTTCAAAAAATTGCCATCTTTTTTATTTTCTTCAATAACAAGTGACTTCTTCCTTTTCCCCACAGAATGGTGCTCTGGCATAGAGTCATAAACCATCTTGACATGCCAGGCAATATAAGTAATTCTGAAGCCACATGCAATCAATTCTAGCACTCCATTCCAGGGGCAGTTGAAAAAATTTTTACTTCAGGTGGATAGCCTTAAAAAATAAAAAGAAAAGAATACTACAACTTATACTGGAATATGTTAAGAGATTTTTTTTGGGGGGGTTGGTTTCTAAATATATAATAACTTTTAAGAAAAAAAATATTTAGTTAAGGAGTATCTATAAAACCATGCAGTGTGAAATGTTCTCATTCCTATATGACCTTGATAGGGATAATCTACTTCAATTTTCTTCTAGAAAGTGTTGGGGAGGCACAGTTGGGAGTCCACTGAGCTGAACTGTGATTTGTTGGGTCAGTCCTTGTGGAGATGGATCCAGTAAACAACACTTTGTCCAGACAGTGGGATTAATATGGAGCATGGCCAATGGTCCTTTCCAGTCATAATACTTAGCTTTTCCAGGTTAAAAAAAATCATTGTCCAAAAACTAAGAATAAACTACTTAAGAATAAACTATAGTTTAGAGAAAAATTAAGATTCAAGAAGAATCTTAAAATAGGATTTCCAAGAGTCAAGGAACCAACTCAGCAGTTGGTTAAGTCTCATCCTGGGTCTGTGGTGGCTTCTGGTATAGAGGTAAGGCAGAGTCAGGATAGAATACTTTATTCAGAACATGCATTTCCAGTTTATTTATTACTTTACCTCATTCATCACACTTCCCCATTAAGAGGGTCATCTCAGCAACCAATATATGAAAGGATATAACATTTAGTGATTGATATAAGGTCTATGTTACTTATCACTCCTGGAACACAAGAGTATCTTACCTGCAGCAAAGGCATCAGCTGCAAACCCAGTGCTTGCTCATAGAGTAAGTTCAGTTCTGCACAACTAGAGAAGGAGAGTTTGGAAGTGTAGAGGTAATAGTGCACATGCCTAAATGTGGAACCATCTCTGTCGATGAAGAGCCTCTGGCTTTCCAAAGAGGTCAAGGCTGAAGCCTCTTTCCATAGCAGGGAATCTGGAAACTGAGCAAGTTTGTTTCTGGGAACTGAGAAATGCCAGCCGCCAACGTTGAAATGAAACAAATCCTCCGCTGATTCATGAGGCATGCCAGGCTCCTCCTAAAAGAATGAAAACAGAGCTATGCAAGAAAAAGAAATAAAAAGCATCCATATTGGAAAGGAAGAAGTAAAACTATCTCTATTTGCAGATGATGTGATCTTGCATACAGAAAACCCCAAAGAATTCACTAAGAAATTATTAGAAATAGGTTCAACAAGGGTGAAAAGTATAGATCAATATATATAAATTATATTTTTATTTTTTAATATTATTTATTTATGTATTTATTTGAGAGGGAGAGAGAGAGAGAGAGAGCACACGTGCGTGAGACTGGGCAGGAGGCAGAGGGAGAGAGAGAATCTTAGGCGAGCTCCGCCCCCAGCACAGAGCCTGTTGAGGGGCCTGATCTCACAACGCTGAGATCATGAACTGAGCTAAAATCAAGAGTCAGATGCTTAACTAACTGAGCCACTCCTCAATTGGGTTATTGTACACTAGCAATGAACAATCCAAAAATGAGATTAAGAAAACAATTCTATTCCAATAGTATGAAAAAGAACAAAATATTTAGGAATAAATGTAACAAAAGAAGAGTAATACTTGTACTCTGAAAAATTCAAAACATAGTTGAAAGAAATTTTAAAAGACTTAAGTAAATGGAAAAACATTTCATGTCTACCAATTAGACTTAATACTTGTTAAGATTGCAATATTCTCTAAATTTACTACAGATTAGACACAGTCCCTATGAAAATTCCAGTTGCCTTTTTTTGCAAAAATTTACAACCTGATGTTAAAATTCATATGGAAATACAAAAGACCCCAAATAGTTTTTTTTAAATCTTGAAAAAGGAGAACAAAAGTTTTTTAAAGATGTATTTATTTATTTGAGAGAGAAAGTAAGGGGGGAGAGACAGAGGGGGAGAATCTCAAGCCAACTCCCCACTGAGCATGGAGCCCAAGATGGGGCTCAATTCCACAACCCATGAGATCGTGACCTGAGCTGAATCAAAAGATAGACACTTAACTGAGCCATCCAGGCAACTCAAGGAGAATAAAATTTGATGATTCACACTTCCCAATTTCAAAACTTACTAAAAAGCTATAGTGATAGGGACAGTGTGCTATTGGTATAAGGAAAACAAATGGATAAGTGGCAAAGCACTGAGAGTCCAGAAATAAACCTTTACATTTATGGTTAATTGATTTTGATAAGGGAGTCAAGGCTATTCAATGAGTAAAGAATAGGCTTTCCAAAAAATGGTGCTGGGACAACTGGATATCCACATTAAAAAAAAAAAAAAAAAAAAGGAAGTTAGACCCCTACCTCACACCATACACAAAAATTAACACCAAATGGACCAAACCTAAAAATAAGAGCTAAAAATATAAAAACTCTTAGAGGAAAACACAAAATCCTCATGATTTTGGATTAGGTAATGCCTCCTTAGATGAGATACCAAAGGTACAAGTGAAACAAATATAACTTCACCAAAGTTAAAAACTTTTGTGCTTCAAAGGACACCATCAAGAGAGTAAAAAGACAACGCATATAATGGAACAAAATATTTGCAAACCACATATCTGGTAAAGAACTTGTATTTAGACTACATAAGTAACTCTTAAAACTCAATAATAAAAAGATGGACCACCAGATTTAAAAGAGAGCAAAAAGTCTAAAAAAGACATTTATCTAAAGATACACAAATGGTCATTAGGACATGAAAAGATAATTAACATCATTTGCTATTAGGGAATTGCCCATCAAAACTTGCAATGAGGTGTCACTTCACATCCGGTAGAATCACCTGAATCACAGCGATAACAACAAGGGCTGACAAGGATTGGAGAAACTGGAACTCTCTTACACTACTGGCGAGTGTTAAATGGTGCAGCTACTCTGGGAAAGAGTTCAGTAGTTCCTCAAAATGTTAAATATGTAGTTACTATATGGCCTGGCAATTCTATGTCTAAGTATAAACTCAAGAGAAATGAAAACCTATGTCCACACAAAAACTTGCAAATGTTCATAGAAGCATTATTGATAATAGCCAAACATTAGAAACAACCCAATGTTGATCAACTAATGAATGAACAAAATGTAGTGTATCCATACAATGGAATACTATTTGTCAATAAAGAGGAAGTACTGATACATGCTACAACTCAGATGAAACCTTGAAACATTATGCTCAGTGAAAGAAGCCAGACACAAAAGACCACATATTACATGATTCCATCTATGTATAATGTGCAGAATAGACAAATTTATAGAGAGTAGATTAGTGGTGGCTTAGGCCTAGAGAGGTTGTGGGGGAAATGGGTAGTGACTAGTAACAGATATGGAATTTTTCAGATAATGAAAATGTTGTAAAATTGTGGTACTAGTTGCACAACTCTGTAAATATACTAAAAGCCACTGAACTGTAAACTTTATTTTATTTTATTTTTTATTTTTATTTTTATTTATTTTTATTTTTTAAAGATTTTATCTATCTATTCATGATAGACATAGAGAGAGAGACAGAGGCAGAGAGAGAGGCAGAGGCAGAAGCAGGCTCCATGCTGGGAACCCAACGCAGGACTCGATCCCGGGACTCCAGGATCATGCCCTGGGCCAAAGGTAGGCGCTGAACCACTGAGCCACCCAGGGATCCCCTGAACTGTAAACTTTAAATGGTAAATTGTACTATGGGAATTATTTCTTTATAAAGCCGTTTAAAGCAGAGAGTTATGAGGCTCTGTGTTGGGCTGTGCACTCAGTATGGAGTCTGCTTGGGATTCTTTCCTTTTTCCTCTCCCTCCCCCTCTGCCCCTCCCCCTGCTGTCTTTCCCTCTCTCTCTCTCTCAAACAAATAAATAAAATCTTAAAAAAGACAGAGTTATTTAGAGGTGTTCCCACCCCACTGAGCATATGCAGAGCTCTCTTGGGATCATACCTACAGAGACATTACATTATTGAGGCCATAGCAGGATAGCTGAATGCTGTGGTTTCCTTTTTATATATACAAAGGCAGCAAAGATCATTAACCTTCCTCAGCTTGTATGAAGATTATCTATTCATAAGTGAATTATTTTGCTTCAAGATGGCCGAGCTTATCAACACTATAGAAAAGTAGAACATATAAACATACAAACTATCAAACACACAGAGCATCTGTATCAGAATTTAAAATAAACACTCAAGGAGCACTACTTTTATAAACAAAATTTAGGAGCTAGTAAATAGTATATAAAATTTTACCTTAAAAAGAACCATAAAACAATTTTGAATGCTAAGTAAAAATTATGCATCTGAAGCAATTGGAGTCCAGTGTGCTGATATTTATAACATTTTGAAATGCATCAAAAACCCGATATGGATTGATAAAGGGATAGACAGATGGACATATGTAATAAAACAAATACAGCAAGATGTTCACTATAAAACCCAGGCAGTGGGTATATAGTTCTTCCCACCTTTCCAAAAGTTTTAAAATTTGTGTTAAAATGTTGGTGGCAGAGGCGGGGTGTTAAGTAAGAGATGACTGCTTAGAGAGAAAAGGCCCACTTCAACAAAATCTGCATCTTCTATTTTGACAGCTGAGGAAGCAAAATAAATGCACATAACAAAGAAGTGGGTGGAATTCTTTTCTCTTACCACAACCTGGTCTAAGTATTCAGATGTAAAGAAGAACAATTATATATGCCACATTTCAGGCTAGAAGAATTAAAGGGGCCATGAGAAAGACTACAGATTTTTAAATGGTGTCATGATTTGCAGAAGCAGAGGGGGGAAAATAGCCAGTCTAATGAACTAATTAATTTAGGCTTTTGAATCTTGGTCCTTTTAAACAGGGCTACAGCTGAGCACGATAAGCTAATGGTAAATAAGAGCCCCACCTCCACCAGAAAGCAAATATGCAAGGACTCTTGATTTTGCTTTCTGTTCTCCTTAAAGGTGACCAGCTGGTTGACAGCTCATTTTAAGTGCTCCTACTGTGCGGATTTTGGCTGCCAGAGAAAACCTCCTCCTTGAAGGTGAGCCACAATTTTGTTCTCAGTCCTCTTTTCTTAGTAAGGATAGGCTTTGACAAGAGTGTCCTGGCTCAAGATTTTAACTCCTTCTTACACATACATGTCCCATCTACAGGTGGGCTCTTAAGAGATGCCTACTGGAGTCAGGGTAAGGGTTAAGGATGTGGCTGTTCTTTCTAGAGTTTTCTTTCCAAAGACTGCACAACAGTTAGCGTAGAACTATCCCAGTCTGGGGAGAGCCCTCGGTCAGAGGCCAGCTTAGGGACCTGTAGTACTTGAAGGACAAAAGGCTTGACAGACTGACTACAGGAAATGGGGTAGCCCTAGCCTAATCATCTCCAGCCCATTCCAAAGAGCATCTCTCTTTTCCGCACTGAACCTCTTCTCCCCTTCCATATCAATTTCTAGAGCTAGAACGATCTTATCATCAACTCTTCAGAGTCAAGTTCCCCAAGGGTTCATATCTGGGGCTCCCTCCCTATCATGCCTCAGAGAGCTGCCCCCCACCTCCTACCCCAATCCTTCAGCTCTGGACACCTCCCCCGCCCCATTCACCCGCTGGCCACTGCCTGGTTTCAGACTCAACATCTCCAAACGCTGAGATATGAAGAGCTTGACCTCGTCAAGGGGCACACCTCCACCTCTCAGACCTGAAGTCCCCCCAAACTTCAGGACTGGAACCCTTCATCCTTCAAAGCAGGCTCATTCTTCCAGCCCCTCCGAGCCAGGCCCCCTCTCCCCGCAAACCTTTCAAAACTGGGGCCATTTCCTACCCCATGTCCCAGAGCCAGGTCCCTAACCCCATAGCCCTCATCCTCGGCCACACCGCCTCCCCAATCGCCGCTTTGGTGTTTCTGGCGCCCCCGCCAGGGCCGGATCCATACCATCGTCGGGACTCCGGAGGCGGGCAGGCGCGCGGCCACCGCAATAACGGCCCCGGGCCTCGACGGCACGCGCGGGGGGCGGGGCCTGCGGCGGGGGCGGGGCCTGGCGGGGGCCAGCCTGTCTCGCGGCCCGAGACAGGTGAGGGGCGGCCGGGGATGGCGGAGCAGTGGGATCTGGACGAGGAAGGCGTCCGCCGCCTGGGGGCGCTGACTCTGGAGCAGCCCGGTAGGGCGGGGCGGGGAGGCCCTGGGCCGGGAGCGTGGGGTCTGAGGCTGAGGGCAGAAAACAGGTGGAGGCGAGGAAACCTCAGGTGGTCGCGGGGGAGTGGCGGCGGCGGCGCGGTCCCTGAGGCGGAGGAGGAGATACTGAGGCAGAAGTTACCCCGAGGTGGAGGTAAAGGACGGTGAAGTAACCGGAGAGTCCGGGGAGGAGGGCGAGGAACTGGAGGAGACCCACGGAGTCCGAAGGGGAGAAGGAGAAACTAGACTAACGGGACGCGGTGGCCGGAAGCACAGAACTGGACGGAGCCTGAGCTGGTGGAAGGAAACGGAAGCCCCGGGGGCGTTGTCGGGAGATCCGAGGGCGCGGCGCTCTGAGGAAGGCGCCAGGGCCCAGGGCGTTCGTTCGGCGTTTTCTGAGATTTCAGACCCAGGAGGGCTTTTCCTCTTTAGGGTGAAGTGAGAAAGGATGTTCCCTCATCAACGTCTAGCCTCCGCCTCAAGGACGTGGGTTTTTTTTATTTTATTTTTTTAAAACCCATCTGGATGCGCGGCCTCCTTTTAAGAGACACTGAGAAAGGCGCCTAAATTGTAAAAAGCAATAGCGAAAGAGCTGATCTCTCAGGGCGCTAGAGAGAACCGGCTGAGTGACCGCTGAGCCCAGCTGGGACCTGGGGTCTGATTCACACAGCTTGTTTTCTGAATTTCTGAGGAGTAGAAATGTTGGAAAAGTTATCGGCATTCCTAATTCAGCTTTCACCCTTAATGAATTTACTCTAGCATTCAGGCCCCGGGTAAAATGCTCCCCGACGCCCCCCGCGATGCTTAATCCCCGAAACAAGCCTGTAAAGTAGATGCTGTTACTGCGCTTATTCTACAGATGGGTTAAGATTAGGTTTAGGGTCCCGTCCAAAGGGACACAGCCAGGGTTTATTAACCCAGGACTCTCGAGTCCAGAGCCTATACTCAAATAACCATAACAAAAAATTGCCTCTCATGCTTCCTCTAGTACCATTTATTTATGGGATGAGATAATTTTGCTGTTTAAAAATTATTATTTAAAATTTATAAAAACTTGGGCAGCCCGGGTGGCTCAGCGGTTTAGCGACGCCTTCAGCCAGGGCCTGATCCTGGAGACCTGGGATCGAGTCCTACATCAGGCTCCCTGCATGGGGCCTGCTTCTCCCTCTGCCTGTGTCTCTGCCTCTCCCTCTCTCTCTCGCTCTCTCTCTCTCTGTGTCTCTCATGAATAAATAAATCTTAAAAAATTTATAAAAACTAGGGCATGCTAGAAACAAGCATTACATGAATGACAAAGAGGTTATTAATCTTTCCTTCCTCTGGAAATGCCTCCACCCCCAACAAAGGTAATGGTTTGGTATGTGTATGTGTAGATGATGCAAATATTTCAGGTTTATTTTTTCTTTTCTACACTACTTTGAGCTCTCCTATTTTACAAGTTAACTAAGAAAAGCTTTATTGGTTTGACACACTTTTGTACTTTTCTTGCCCTTATAAAAATATTGATTCAATTTTATTCAGTTGGGGGGGGGGGGCATGTACTCCTTCCATTCTCCAGCTATAATGATACATGGCAGATTTTTTTTTTTTTTTGCTTGCTTTTGTTTCCTTGTTTTGTTACAGCGGTTTGAATAACAAAATTAACTGTTCAATATGACAATTCAAACAATGCTAAAGTGTCTAAAATAATATTCTTCCAGGACACCCCGGGGGGGGGGGGGGCTCAGCAGTTGAGCACCTGCCTTTGGCTCAGGGCTTGATCCTGGAGTCCCCGATTGAGTCCCACAGTTGACTCCCTGCATGCAGCCTGCTTCTCCCTCTGCCTCTCTCTCTCTCTCTCTCTCTGTGTGTGTCTCTCATGAATAAATAAATAAAATCTTTAAAAAATAAAAAATAAAATATTCTTCCCTCTCTTTCCATACCTTTCCCATTACTTATACAAACATATACACATAGGTATTTTTTTTAAGGTATAAGAACATATCTATTATTTGGCAATTTGCTTTAATTTTTATCAGTAAAACAGATATTTTCAATTAATGTGCTGATATCCGCATTCTAAAATTATGTAAAAAATCACAACAGTCATCTCTGGGGGAGAAAGGCTTTTACTTTTATTCTGTACTTTTCTGTATTGTTGGAATTTTCTGGCTACATAATAAGTGTTAATTTCTTTTTAATGTCCACAATCTTGGTGCAGTTATAGACTGTTTTGTATGTTTGGGTTTTTTTGTTATATTTCTCTGTACTAAAAAATTCCCATAAATGTTTAAATTATCCTTTGCCATGCAGAAAATTTTCATTTTAAGGTATTTAAGCTTATTTTTCCTTATGATTTGTGATTTTTTTTGTCTTATTGAGTTTTTCCCTACACTGATGAATAAAATTTTTTTTCTAAAAGTTCTGCAGCTTTGCTCTTCACCTTAGGTCTAATTGACTTGAAAATTTTTTTTATACAATATGGGATTTGGTATAATTTTATTTTTTATACTGATAGCCAGTTTCCTTGGAACCTGTTTATAGTATCTCTGCTATATTCCAAGTCCCTTTGTAAATGTGGATCTGTTTCTAGGCTTTCTGTTCTGTTCCACTATTTTGTTTTGCCTATTCCTACACCAATATCACACTTTTGTAACTACCATGGCCTAACAGTAGGTTTTGATAACGGGTAGAGTCGATGCCCTCCTTCAGTTTGCTTTCCTCTTTGTCCATCAAAGTTGTCTAGGCTATTCTTAGCCCTTTATTCTCATTTAGAATTTTAGAATCAGCTTGTCAGTTTTCATGAAAGCATCTTAAGCATGGATGTGTCCTGATCTAATACTTATTTTTAAAATATGACTCTCACCCATTAAAAGCCTATTCAGTAGTCCAGATAAGAGAGAATGAGTGGCTTGGACTAGGAGGATGACAGTGGACAGAGTCAAGGTGTATTTTGTGGGTAAACAGGACAGGACTTACAAAAATAATTGAATATGAGAGATGAGGAAAGGGAAGATTAAAAAATAACACTTAGCCTTGGTTTAAGTTATTGCTGGGTGGACAATGGTGCTATATATATAATATATATATATATATATATATATATATATATATATATATACACACACACACACACACACACACATGTATATATATATATAGAGAGAGAGCAAAGACTATGGGAAATATAGCTTGGGGAAAGGGAATCAAGAATGCTGTTTTGAACATATTAAGTTTAAAATACCTACTAGACATTTAAAGATGAGATTTTTAGTAGGCAATTGGATATACAAATCTGGATTTCGGAGAGAGGTCAAGGTTAGAGATGTAAATTTTGGGAGACAAAGCAAATAAATAATATTTAAAGTGATGGGAATGGGTGAACTCACCTAACTAGAGAATGTGTATGGAGAATAGAAGAAGGTTTAAGACTCATCATGGGGTATTTCAATGTTTAGAGGTTGAATAGAGAAAGAAGAACATGATGTCTTGGAATTTAAGAAAGGGTAGTAATCAAGGAAATAATGATCAGCTGTGCTAAATGCTATTGACAGGCTAAGCAAGCAGGAAATATATCTGTTAGGTTTGGCAACATGGAACTCATTGATCACTTTAACTAGGGGAGTTTCAAGAGAATGGGGAGGAGGGAAGCCAGACTGAGTTGGGATGAAAAGGAAATATGTGAGGGAAAAGGGATAGTGAAGGTAAGAACCTTTCCTTAGAAATTTGGCTATAGGGCAGCCCTGGTGGCCCAGCGGTTTAGCGCCGCCTTCAGCCCGGGGTGTGATCCTGGAGACCCAGGATTGAGTCCCACCTCAGGCTCCCTGCATGGCGCCTGCTTCTCCCTCTGCCTGTGTCTCTGACTCTCTTTCTCCTCTGTGTGTGTCTGTCATGAATAAATAAATAAAATCTTAAAAAAAAAAATTTGGCTATAGGGACACCTGGGTGGCTCAGTGGTTGAGCATCTGCCATCAGCTCAGGGTGTGATCCTGGAGTTCCCCGGGGTTGAGACCCATATTGGGCTTCCCGCATAGAGTCTGCTTCTCCCTCTGCCTATGTTTCTGCCTCTTTCTTTTTGTGTCTCTCATGAATAAATAAATAAAATCTTTAAAAATTTTTTATGCTATACAAGGGAACACAGAAGTGGAATAATTAGTTGAGGGATATGATGTGGGATCAAGAACAAGTTTTTTAAAGACACAATAATATTTGTATGCTGACGATAATTATTTGGTACAGAAAATATATAGTTATATACTTCTTTGCCTTTTAAAAATTATTCAGTTAATTTATTATATGGGTAATTTAATAATTGTACAGTGAAAAGTAAGTCTTAACCACCCCCCTTCCCTGGCCTTGGCTCAGGCCCAATTCTCCTAAAGACAATCACTGTTACCAGTATCTTGGATAGCTTCCTAGAAATATTCTCAACATACATAAGCATATATCACTTATTTTGTAATTATTAAAAAAGATTTTATTTATTTATTCTTGAGAGACACAGGCAGAGGGAGAAGCAGGCGCCATGCAGGGAGCCTGATGTGGGACTCAATCCCGGATCTCCGGGATTAGCCTTGGGCCAAAGGCAGGCGCTAAACTGCTGAGCCACCCGGGCTGCCCATTATTTTATAATTTTTTATTATGGCAATATACAAATATATACAAGAGTAGAGACAACAGGGCAGCCCCGGTGGCTCAACGGTTTAGCGCTGCCTTCGGCCCAGGGTGTGATCCTGGGGACCCGGGATCGGTCCCGCGTTGGGCTCCCTGCATGGAGCCTGCTTCTCCCTCTGCCTGTGTCTCTGCCTCTCTCTGTGTGTGTCTCTCATGAATAAATAAATAAATAAATCTTAAAAAAAAAAAAAGAATAGAGACAACAGAATAATCAACTCCCATTACCCCACCTCAGCTCGTATTGTCAATTTACAGCCAGTCTTTAATCTATACCTTACCTAACTTCTACTCCGCCTAACCCCTGCACTGTTTATTTTGAAGCAAATCCCTAGCATATGATTTAACCCATATATATTTTAGTATGTATTTTTAAAAGATAAGAACTCTTAAAAATAATCACTTATAAACCTAAAAATATTTAATAGTAACTTCTTGATATCTTCAAATATGCAACCAGGTTTCTTATTTCACCAACCGTCCTAAAATTTTTCTGAATCAGGATCTATGTATGGTTTACTGTAAGTGGTTGATATTTGTCTTTTTAAAAAAATTCCAGGGGAGCCTCAGTGGCTCAGTTGGTTAAGTGTCTGTCTTCAGCTCAGGTAATGATCCTAGGGTCCTGGGATCAAGCCCCATGTTGAGCTCTCTGCTCAGCGGGGAGTCTGCTTCTCTCTGGCTCTGTCCCTCCTTCTGCTCTCACTCTGTCAAATAAAACCTTTAAAGGGCCACCTGGGTGGCTCAGTCAGTTGTGTTTCTGCCTTCAGCTCAGGTCATGATCAGGGTCCTGGGATTGAGTCCCACGTTGAATCCCCTGCTGAGCAGGGAGCCTGTTTCTCCCTCTCCCTCTGCCTCCCTCTCCCTCTGCCTGCTGCCCCGCCCCCCCGCTTGCGTTCTTTCTCTCTGTGTGTCAAATGAATAAATAAAAAATCTTTAAAAAATTTTAAAATGTTTAATTCCAATATAGTCAATATACAGTGTTATATTCATTTCAGGTGTACAATATAGTGATTCAACGATTTCATGCATCACCCAGTGTTCATCCTGACAATGGCACTCCTTTAAAAAAATATTTTATTTATTTATTCATGAGAGACACAGAGAGGCAGAGACATAGGTAGAGGGAGAAGCAGGCTCCCCAAGGGAAACCCAATGTGGGACTCCATCCCCAGACCTGGGACGACACTCTGAACTGAAGGAAGATGCTCAACCGCTGAGCCACCCAGGCGTCCCAACAATGGCACTCCTTAATCAGCATCACCTATTTCACCCCTCTGGTAACCATCATTTTGTTCTCAACAGTTAAGAGTCTGTTTCTTGGCTTGTCTCTCTTTGTCTTTTTCCTTTCTCCTTTGCTCATTTGTTTTGTTAAATTCCACATATGAGTGAAATCATAAGGTATTTGTCTTTCTTTGGCTTATTTCATATGACATTATACAGTTGATATTTGTCTTTCTTTAAGATTTTATTCATTTATTCATGAGAGACACAGAGAGAGAGAGAGGCAGAGACACAGGCAGAGGGAGGAGCAGGCTTCATGCAGGGAGCCCGAGGTGGGACTCGATCCTGAGACTCCAGGATCACACCCTGGGCGGAAGGCAGGTGCTAAAACCGCTGAGCCACCTGGGGTTGCCCGATATTTGTCTTAAATATTATTTGATCTATAGATTCCCCCTTCTTTTTTTCCTTGCATTTTCTATTGTCCTTAAAGAAACTAGGCCATTTGTCTTGAATAGTTTCTTACAATTTGGATTTTGCTCCTGACATTCCTAAGATGTTTAACATTTTCCCCTGTTCTTATGAATTACTAGTTAGGTGAAGCTTGATTAGATTTGGGTTGGTTTGTTTTTTGCAAGACTACTTCATAGGTGAGGGTATATACTTCTGTCATGAAGTATATAATTATCTGGTATTCTTTTTGTGATATTATCAGCTATTGAATACAACTGTAAAGTCCATTAATTCATTGGGGATTGCAAAAATGATATGATAATTTTCTAATTCTGTCTTTCATTTTTATTAGTTGTAAGACTTATATAAAAAAAGACATTTCCTATCAACTATTTGGTTATCTTGAGGTACAGTTTGTAGAGGAAAAACAGGATACTTTGATTTTTTTTTTTCAGCTTATTTATCAGTTTTTGGGAAAATGAGTTCTCTTAGCATCCCCTAAAGGTGACCAATGAGAGAGTTGTTTTGTTTTCTGAGTATCATTATAAATTCACGGATTTAAGTGTTTTTGGTGTGTTCCAATCCATTGTAGTTATTATCATAATTGCTACTGAACTTGTCCCAACTTTGGCGTGTGGAAAATCTTTTAGGTTGATTCCTGAGGCCTTTTTAAAGTTTTCTTTATTTTTTTTTAAGATTTTATTTATTTATTCATGAGAGACACAGAGAGAGAGAGGCAGAGACACAGGCAGAGGGAGAAGCAGGCTCTATGCAGGGTGCCCGATGTGGGACTCAATCCTGGGACTCCAGGATCATGCCCTGGGCCAAAGGCAGGCGCTAAACCACTGAGCCACCCAGGGATGCCCTAAAGTTTTCTTTATTTGAAAGTGTTTCATCATCATTATAAACAAGCTTTATTAAAGATTATGAATTCAGTTTCCAAGGGAGTTATAAATGATTTTCTATAGAGAGATTATTTACTTGATGTGTTGTTTTCATGGATAAGATATGTTTTGACCCATTGGGGTTATGTAGGTCATGTATTAAAATTGGAAGTTTATTCTATTGTTCTTGACATCTGTGACATGCAATGTTTGATCTGATCTCTGACCTATTTGTCTTCACTCTTTTTATAAACATTGAAACTGCATAACTTTTAAGACCTTGCACTTCAGGACGCCTGGGTGGCTCAGCAGTTAAGCATCTGCCTTTGGCTCAGGGTGTGATTCAGGGTGATCCCCGCATCCCGCTCCTTGCTTGGAGCCTGTGTCTCCTCCTCTGCCTGTGTCTCTGCCTCTCTTCCTCTGTCTCTCATGAATAAATAAATAAAATCTTTAAAAAAAAAATGACCTTGCACTTCATATGAATCATAAAAGACTGTTGGGGCACCTGGGTGGCCCAGTGGTTGAGCCTCTGCCTTTGGCTCAGGTTGTGATCCCAGGGTCCTGGGATCAAGTCTTGGGTTGGGCTCCATGGGGAGCCTGCTTCTCCCTCTGCCTATGTCTCTGACTCTCTCTCTCTGTGTCTCATGAATAAATAAGTAAAATCTTTTTTAAAAAATCACTGTAGGGGATCCCTGGGTGGCGCAGTGGTTTGGCGCCTGCCTTTGGCCCAGGGCGCGATCCTGGAGACCCGGGATCGAATCCCACATCAGGCTCCCGGTGCATGGAGCCTGCTTCTTCCTCTGCCTGTGTCTCTGCCTCTCTCTCTTTCTCTGTGACTATCAAAAATAAATAAAAATTAAAAAAATAAAAAAAAATAAAAAAAAAAATAAAAAAAAAAATAAAAAAAAAAAATAAAAAATCACTGTGGCAGTTTATCATTTGAGTGATAATCCTAGTTCTCTTCAAAATATTAAAATGTCTGCTCTTTGAAACAGACTGCAGTGAAAGACATGAGAAATGCTGCAGGGCACTGATAGAATAATTGACCTTAGCTTTTGTCTCATGGTAATAGATTCTTAGGGTACCAGATCATTGCATACTACAGGACTATAAATATGCTGCCCTCAGGCAGCATATTTCCTCAGTCAGGAAAAAAAATTTTTTGAGATATAATTCATATACTATAAAATTTAAAGTATATAATCTAGTGCCACTTAGTTCATTGTGCAACCATTACTATTGTCTAGTTTCAGAACATTTTTTTTCATCAGCCCTAAAGGAAACTCTATACACATCAGGCAGTCCCTTCTCATCTCCAGCTTTCACCCGAGCCCCTGGAAACCACTAACCTGTTTCTGTCTCTATGGATTTGCCTGCTTTGGATATTCCATATAAGTAGAATCATACAATATATGGCTTTTTTAATCTGGCTCCTTTCACTTAGCATGATATTTTAGTATATGTGCTGCCAAAGCGAGTACCTTAGCATGGTATTTTAAAGTTCATCCATATTTTATCATGTATGGGTACTTTGTTCCTTTTTTTATTAATAGAATTTATTTTTTTAAGATTTTATTTATTTATTCATGAGAGACACAGAGGGAGAGAGGCAGAGACATAGGCAGACGGAGAAGCAGGCTCCATTCAGGGAGCCTGACGTGGGAATCGGTCCCAGGATTCTAGGATCACACTCTGGGCCGAAGGCAGATGTTAAACCGCTGAGCCACCCAGGGATCCCTTGAATTTATTTTTTAAAGCATTTTTAGGTTTATAGAAAAGCTGAGCAGAGAGTACAGAGAGTTTTGTAAAAGCTCCCTCTTCCCCTCATATCTCCCCCACATCTCCCCACAATTTCTCCTATTATTATCTTGCATTTGTGGTACGTTTATTGTGATTGGTGAACTAATATAAATATATTATTATTAACTGAAGTCTGTTGTTTACATTAAGATTCTTCCTTTGTGTTGTATGATCATGTTTTGACAAATATGTAATGTCACGTGTATACCATTAGAGTATCAAACAGAATAGTTCTACTGCCCTTAATATCCCCTATGTTCCATCGGTTCATCCCTCCCTTTCCACTTAACCTCTGGCAACTACTCATCTTTTTACTAGTACTTTTTTCAGAATGTCATATAGTTTCAGAATGTTGTAAGTAATCATTTAATATGTAATCACTGGCAACTACTAGCCATTTTAAAAAAAGATTTGAGAGAGAGAGGGCATGTGTGTGGAAGTGTGGGGGAGGGCAAAGGAAAAGGGAGGGAGAGACTCCCCCCACCAGCAAGCTCCCCACTGAGCACAGAGCCTGACACAGGGCTGCAAGGCTCCATCCCAGGGCCCTGGGATCATGGCCTAAGCCAAAATCAAGAGCTAGATCTTTAACCGACTGAGCCACCAAGGCACCCTCAACCACTAACCTTTTTAAAAAGCCTTTAAAAAAATAAAAATAAAAAATAAATAAAAAAAAAAATAAAAAGCCTTTTAATTGAGATATAAATGACATACGTTATATTAGTTTCAGATATACAAGATAATGATTTGATGTTTGTATACATTTTGTTGTGTATACATACAATAAATCTAGTTAACATTTGTCACCTTACATAGTTACAAAGAAATTTGTTTTCTTGTGATGAGAACATGTAAGACCTACTTAGCAACTTTCAAATATGCAATGCAGTATTATTAAATAGTCACCATTCTGTACATCAGTGAGCTGTTTAGTGTTGCCTTTTTCACAATCTCATATAGTTGGAATCATACAATACGTAAGCTTTTCAGACTGGCTTCTTTCACTTAGCAATATGTATTTAAATTTTCTCTGTCTTTCCACAGCTCAATTGATAGCTCATTTCTTTTTATTGATGAATAATATTACACTGCGTGGAGGTACCATAGTTTATTTATCCACTTGCTTATTGAAGAACATCTTGGTTGCTTCTAAGTTTTGGCAGTTATAAATTGCTATAAACATTCAGGTTTATACATACAAGCCTTTATGTACATAAAGGTACATATGGTATATACCTATGGTATAGGTGCTATAAACCTAGAGGTTTCTGGGATGCCTGGGTGGCTCAGTGGTTGAGTGTCTGACTTCAGCTCAGGGCATGATCTGGGATTCCCAGGATCAAGTCCTGCATGGGGCTCCCTGCATGGAGCCTGCTTCTCCTCCCTCTGCCTGTGTCTCTGCCTCTATGTGTCTCTCATGAATAAATAAATAAAATCTTTAAAAAGTATATAGAAGTTTATGTGTGGACATAAACTTTCAACTCATTTGGGCAAGTATCAAGGTGCATGATTGCTAGATCATCTGATAAGCTGTGTTTAGACGGCTGTGTTTAAGACACTACCAAACTGTCCCAGGCACCCCTAGAGTCACACAGGTACCTCTGATCTTCACTTTTTAAAGGACTTTTTATTTTATTTTATTTTATTTTTTAGTTCTATCTTTGTTTTCAAATCTTCCTTTTTTCCTGAAGATTTATTTCAAATCTTCCTTTTTTCAAAAAGTTTGAAAACTGCTGAAAAATGTAAATTAGAATTCTTAAAATAAAATAAAATAAAATAAAATAAAATAAAAATAAAAATGGTATTCCAGAGAAAAAGTAGCTAGTTAAGCTGGCATCTCAAAAATCACAGTGGGGCACCTGCGTGGCTCAGTTGGTTAAGTGTCCAATTCCTCATTTAGGCTCAGGTCATGATTTCACTGTGGTGAGATAGAGCCCCGTTGGTTCCGTGCTCAATGGAGTCTGCTTGAGATTCTCTCTCTCTCTCCCCACCCCCATCCCTTTGCCCCTCCCTGCTACATACACACACTCTCTGTAAAATAAATAAATAAATCTTTTTTTAAAAAAAAATCACATAAATGTTTTCCTTCAGGGCATCCACCATACTTCATTATGCAGCAGTACTTCATACGTATTTCTCATTTAGTCACATGAATAAAAATGTCCTTTTTAAGGGACATTCTTTTTTTTTTTTTTAATTTATTTATGATAGGCACACAGTGAGAGAGAGAGAAGCAGAGACATAGGCAGAGGGAGAAGCAGGCTCCATGCACCGGGAGCCCGACGTGGGATTCGATCCCCGGTCTCCAGGATCGCGCTCTGGGCCAAAGGCAGGCGCCAAACCGCTGCGCCACCCAGGGATCCCTTAAGGGACATTCTTAAGTGAAACTGGTTATTTTAAAAAACTGCAAGTACATGATGGTAAAGAGCATTCTATGAGTGTTGAGTCATCCTAAGGCCCCGGTAGTTTTGCTTTTGTACTGTAAGTGCAACAGTGGAAAAGCTAACTAGTATTTTAATATTTTTTTAAGATTTTATTTATTTATTCATGAGAGACACACACAGAGAGAGAGGCAGAGACACAGGCAGAGGGAGAAGCAGACTCCAAGCAGGGAGCCCAATGTAGGACTCGATTCTGGGTCTCCAGGATCACGCCCTGGGCTGAAGGCAGCGCTAAACCACTGAGCTTCCCCGGGCTGCCCATATTTTAATATTATTATTAAAGTAATTAAAAAAATAGTTTGATTTTGTAGACCCTTGTACATGTCTCAGGGACCTTCAGGGGTCTAGGAACCACACTCTAAGAACTGCTACATTTTGTTTTGGTATCTTTTAACTTGTTCCAAAATATTAAGTTATAACTTTCATTTGTGATATATCTTTCTGGAGTGCTTTCATTCTTTAGTGATGTTACTCTCATATAAAATTGAACTGTAATCCTTTCCTGTGGCTCTTTAAGTCCAATAAGTTTTCCTATACTTTTACATGGTAAGAGTGGATCCGAGTAGCTTTTCTGGTTTCAGGGTTTTGGAGCTCCCTCTTCTGTTATGTTCACAAAGTGCTGAAAACTGGGGGCTTTACACTTCCTGATAACTGCCATCTTTGCTTCTCTCCCCACTTGTATCTTGATCTTCTTTTTTCTTTGAACCTGTTGTTTCTGTCGCATTCAATGTGGATTCTACTCTCACTAATTTCTCCCTGATGTGGGTCTTGTCTTGAAAGAGACCTTCGGTTTATTACTTTTCAGAGTTTATAGGGCCCAGACTGCTCTAGAACCTCAAAACTTAGTTCAGTGCAGTCCCCTGGAACTCACAAATTGGATCTTGCAGAACCTCCTTACAGTTTTGATTACGATTTTATTTGATTCATCACATTTGCTAGTGAGTTCCTATTGACAATTTTGAGATTCTTCTCTATTTAGTGCTATTAGAAGTCTAATGGACTTTCTCCCATATTCATGAATATATTATATTTGTATATGTGTATATATATTCTTTAAGGGTTTTTTTAAAAGATTTTATTTATTCATGAGAAACAGAGAGGAAGAAAGAGAGGCAGAGACACAGGCAGAGGGAAAAGCAGGCTCCATACAGGGAGCCCGATGTGGGACTCCATCCCTGATCTCTGAGATCACGCCCTGAGCCAAAGGCAGATGCCCAACTTCTGACCCACCCAGGCATCCCAGTATATATGTATATAAATTCTTTAAAATATAGTTACACATATACACACTTTTCCCTCACATAATGTCTTTGGGATCTTTCCATATGATCATCTACGAATCTACCTCATTCTTTTTGATAATTGTGTAACAATAATTAACACATATATAGCAACTATCATGTATCAGATACTGTTCTAAGTTTTGTATATATTAATTTAATCCCTACAACACCTTATGAGTTAATTACTGTTATTATCCCCATTTTACAGACAAGGAAGCTAAAGTACAGAGAGAGTAAGTGACTTGTACAAAGCCACAGATCTAGTACTTTGTCCATTGTATCAATCTACTGTTATTTAGGACATTAAGTTCTACTCTCCTACTGATGGACCCTGTGATAGTTTTCTTTTTTTTTTTTTAATTATTTTTTTTTTTAGATTTTATTTATTTATTTATCCATGAGAGACCGAAAGAGAGAGAGAGAGAGAGAGGGGGGGGGGGGCAGAGACACAGGCAGAGAGAGAAGCAGCGTCCCCACAAGGAGCCCCATATGGGACTCAATCCCAGACCCCAGGATCATGCCCTGAGTGAAACGCAGACACTCAACTGCTGAGCTACCCAAGCGTCCCTTTTTTCTTTCTTTTTAAACTATCCTAAAGCCTTTCTGTGATTGATACCCATATGTATATATTATATATCCTGGCAGAATTTTTTAGTATAATAGATAGGGCTAAATCCTAGCAGGGGGATTGCTGAATTCCTTTTAAAATTTGTTTTCAGAACTTTTGGAGACTTTTACCACATTCTTCTGGGTGAATAGAGAAATATAAGTGTTCTGTAAAACCAAGATTTGGTATCACTGTATTAGGCAACATTGCTGCTTTTAAAAGGAAGATCTGATCTTCTTACGAACTTTGGATGTAGGGCCTTTCACAAATGGGTTATGGGAGGAAGGAAGACCGATTTTTACTGACTCTGTTGTTTATCTAAGCAGAGTTCATAATATATCTACTGGTGATCTCTTTTCAGAATTGGTGGAGTCTCTTTCATTGCAGGGATCTTATGCTGGAAAAATTCATTCCATCGGTGATGCCTTCAGAAATTTTAAAAATCTCCGATCCTTAGATTTATCAAGAAATTTGATCACAAGTCTGAAGGTAAGTTCTATATTCTTTTTTTTTTTTTAAGATTTTATTATTATTATTTTTTATGATAGTCACAGAGAGAGAGCGAGAGAGAGAGAGAGAGAGAGGCAGAGACATAGGCAGAGGGAGAAGCAGGCTCCATGCACCGGGAGCCTGACGTGGGATTCGATCCTGGGTCTCCAGGATCGCACTCTGGGCCAAAGGCAGGCGCCAAACCGCTGCGCCACCCAGGGATCCCTAAGTTCTATATTCTATAACTAGTCGTTCCAGCCCAATTTATTTTAGTAGTAGTAGAAGTTATTTTGATGGAAAGAAATAAGAGATAGATAATGTCAGCCTGGGGAATATATGATCTTCCTTTTAAATGTTTCTAAATTTTATTATTTACTATAAAACTGATTCAGCTTTATTCTATGTTTGAAATTTTCTGGTATAAAATATTGGGGAAAATTTCTTTTGTACTCAAGGAAAATTATATTAAACAATCACAGGCTAAGGCAATAGGACATTTTTTTTTATGTGTGTAAAAAGAAAATATGAGAAGCCCTCGTGAAAGTACATATTCTTAGTTCCTACTCTGAGATTCTGAGTTAACCGGTCTGGGGTGGACTCAGGATACACCCAGGGGATTCTGAGGATGTTGGTACATGGAGCACATGTGGAGAAACACTGGTCTGGATTGTTACTGTGGGTGTTTTCAAGGAGGAAGAGGAAATGGTGGTCTTGAAAACAGAGAAAAATGTATAGATCAAGGGATGGTAGAGCAGAGGGCAGGACTGGAAAGTAGGCTTAAGCAGAGTATGTGAGGATTAGCAAATACACAAAGAGCTCTACAAATATAAGTGTGCACACATAAGTTCCACACAGAACTTCCACCTCTGTTTTCTTTGTGGTAGATCCCCAAATGGTATTTCTTCCGTATGTTACCTTTTTACCCAGTTAGGTGCCTGTCTTGATTAAACCCTTCTTTGCAAGGCTTAAGGTGAAAGACTCACAAATGCTTTTCAGGATTAGTCAGTGATCTCATGGATTATTCTGCCAGTTTTGTGCTTTTAAGGGGATATTTATTCAACAAGACAAGCCAGACTCATTGTCAAGTTCTAAAAACAAAGGACTCTAAAAGAGGAAGTTCAAGCAAGATTTCCAGCTAGGACTCGGAAAAGCAGAAGCTGCAAGTTAAACTAGGTCTTCAGACTATTGGGGAGCAGCCATTTATATTTGGCACATCAATTTCAGAAAGCATTAGTTCAGAGTTACTTAAGTCTCCTCTTCACATGTATCTTTGTTAATTTTCAGGCTAAAAAATTGAGTGAACGTTGTCATAATTTGTTTTTATCTTACTTTCTTTCCATTTCTGTAAATTGGGCAAAAAAACTGTTGTAAAAATTAATCAAATTAGCATGTGTACATTGCTTGGCATATAGGAAGCACTTAGTAAATGTTTTCTGCATTTTTTTTTGCATCTATGACTTATCTATATATGCTCATCTCTAGCAGTTCTGAATCAATTTTCTTAATTTTCTCAATTACTCAGGGGATAAATGTTTTGTGATTATTTCTAGTGTAACTTTGGGGAATACATGAATTCATGCCAAGTGGGAAAAGTGAGAGGAGGATAGAAGTCATTTCCTTGATTTTTACACTGAGAGACATTAAAAGATTACTTAAGCTAGGCCATTAGACACATTTAAAGAAAGTCCTAATGGTGTTCTGCCCTGAGAGTGGGGCCAAAGTCAGTGAGAACTATTCCTAACTACTGATCCTTTCACAACATAGAAGCTAATGGAATAGAAAAAAGCCAGAAAGAAATGAATTGGAGTGTGAACAGGATTATCTATTCAGAAATGCTTTGTGTATATCTTTGAGTTTTCTAAATTTTCTACAAGAAAATGGTAATTTTGAATGAGAGAAGACTAAAAAACATTATTTCATAAATACATGATGGAAAATAATTTTACTGAAATTACTCTCAATGAGTTCCTTCTATGCTAAGCATTTTTACTACTAAAATATGATTATACATATATGTACATGTTTTGAATTATTGTCTTGAAGTTTAATGTTGGGCAAAAGCAGCTAACTAGCCAAATACATAAAAATTAAACAATATTTTCAGTAGTAGATTTCAGCAAAGGAGGCAAATTGTGGCTTTTCCTCTCCAGTATCCCAGAGAAATAGAGAGGGTGGGGTAATTCTGAAAGGAGAAACAAGGATAAGAAGGGTTCCAGACTGTTCCAAGAGGGAAGAATTAGATATAGCATTGTTTCATTTTCCTATATACTCCATTGACCCTAAACGTGAGGCATTGAGATATAAGGACATATAACACACACACACACACACACACACATTAATTTTTTAAAATTATACCCTTCTACCCCCTAGAACTATCTCTTTTGCCTACCTCCTTTCCTCTTGAAAATTGGGGTGCTTCTGGGATCTGGAGAGTGGATGTGGCAAGGGTAAGAGAAGGGTAAAAGTAGCTTGGGCTAACCACTGGAAAAGAGAATAATCAGGGAGCAACAGAAGTAGATAATTGACTGCAGATATTTCCAGTCAGATTTGGTAAGGAGAAAATGTATGACATCTACAGGTTATTTAATATATAGAACATCTAGTGCCCATGGACTGCATTGTTCTTATTCTCAGGCATCTAAATAAGAGTTTCAACCTTGCCTTTCTCACAGGTGACTCAGGTAACATGTTTAAGGATGGAAGTAATAGATATATTTCCATCTATTTATATTTCCATATATTTATCTGTGAGATTCCTAGTCCTTACCAATGTGTGATTTCATAATGTGGTCTTTTCCTTGCAGGGTATCCAGTATTTATGTTCACTCCAAGAGCTGAATTTATATTATAACAACATTCCTTCATTAGTGGAGGTGTCCCGCCTACAGCCTTTACCCTTCCTCAAAGAACTAGATTTGAGACTCAATCCTGTTGTCAGGAAAGATACAGATTATAGGCTCTTTGCTGTGTACACACTACAAACTCTGGAGAAACTGGGTGAGACCCTCCTCCCCTGTTCCTTGTCCCAGAATTTACATTAAACCAGCTCCCTCCTAACCTTTTGGGTGTTGGCCCAGAGTGTGCGCTGGCAAGATATATTTGTTTATTAGTCAATATTTATGTAATTCTTTTGGGTTGGCAGGATGTATGACGAGTCCTTTATTATTGAATGACAATCTGATTTTATCAGTTACTTCCAGCTTTAGTTTTCTTCAGTTGATGGTTTCACCACCACTTCCTCCCCAACAAAGAGTTTCCAGGTTGAGATTTATTTTTCCAGGTGCCCCAAATTTGCAACTGTATTAGCAATAGAAAATGAATACAACAACTCTTTGGGGTTTAATGTCAAGGAGCAATAAAATATTCCTTCAAATGAGCTGCATTTCTTTATAATTTTATTGATGAGTATACATTTCTTATTGATACAAACTTGGATTTCACATGCCCCTAGGAAAGTTACTGTGGGGAAACTAATTTCTTTCAGAAATGGTTTAACTTTCAACATAATATTAGACCATTTGAATTGTTTGCTGCCTAAACTCTACTTTCCTGCAGGTGTAGTTACACTTATGTGGCAGTTGTTGCTATGGTATCCCTGCAGTCTCCCTGAGTTACTACTTGCTGCAGTGACAACATAATAGCATTATTTTGTGACCTGTCTCTAACAAAAGAATATGATACTGATCTTTAGTTTTTGCTCTGTGAATATGGTTTTCTGACCCAGTACTGTTTACTCCAAAAAAGAAATATGCTCAGACCATGGTTTTTGCCTCCAGATGACCGAGCTGTGCGAGAAAGTGAGAGAAAAGCTGCCAAGCTGCATTTTAGTCAGTTGGGCAACAGTGAAAATTTTCTTTTAGAGGTGGAAAAAAGGTAAGACAATTCTTTACCAAAAAAAAAAAAAAAAAAAAAGTTTAGGTCAGACATAGACAGTAGTAAATTCCAACTTAATGTCTTCATTTTCTAGCAGAAATCTTCACAAGGTATAAGAATCCTCAGATCAGAAATAAAAATATTTAACATATCGAGATTTATCTGGGATGAGAATCTGGCCCTCAGAGGGAACATTTCTGCTTTCTTGAACTATTGGGTCTGCTTTGGATTAATTGTTGATAATTCTCTAAAGCTGCTGTTCAAAGCTTAAAGATATGGATACTATGAGAAATCATCCCTGTAAATGCTTACCAACTCTTTCTTGGAGTTATAAATCAGTACATGGTCTTTTCCTATTGAATTAGAAGGTTTATATTACCATGGAGGTTAGTTTGTTAAAAGGTAAGGGAAACATTTATCTACAGAACCAAAAGTAAACAGACCTTGAAGCTCTAAAGTATCTGAAAGGTAGATTTTTCTACTTCTTGTTACTAAAACCTGATCAAAATAAGATAACCATATCTTCTACTCCAAAACTCACGTTCTTTATTTTTAAAAAGTAGCTTTATTATTTTTGGAAAACAGAAGTCCATTACAATTTACATAATACAGAAAAGTGCAATGAAAAAAGTCAAAATCACCCCATACTGTGCTACCAAGAGCTAACTACTAGTAATGTTTGATATATATCCTTCTAGACATCTGCGTACCTACCTATAGATACATGTACATGTGTCTGTTAGTATTGTTTTCTTTTTATTATTATTATTTTTATTTTTATTTTTTTATTTTTATTTTTTGAGAGAGAAAGAGGCAGAGACATAGGCAGAGGGAGAAGCAGGCTCCATGCACTGGGAGCCTGACGTGGGACTCCATCCTGGGTCTCCAGGATTGCGCCCTGGGCCAAAGGCAGGCGCCAAACCGCTGCACCACCCAAGGGATCCCCCTCGTATTGTTTTTTGATAGTAAAAGTAATGCATACTTACGGAGATTTTGGAAAGTATAGAAAAACCAGAAGAAATAAATAAGCAACTCATAATTTCATTACCCAGAAATAAACATTAATTATAGTAAATATCCTCTTAGTTTTAGGTATATGTATGTGTATACAATATCTATATTATATAATAGATCTTTATACATTAATAATAAAATAATACATATATTTATAGTAATTTGCTTCCTATACATACCATTTTTAGTTTGATAAGATATGAACATGTCTCCACAACGTTAAATATTCTTCTTTTAAAAGATTTTATTTATTCATGAGGGACACAGAGAGAGGCAGAGAGAAAAGCAGAGTCATAGGCAGAGGGAGGAGAAGCAGTTTCCATATAAGGAGCCCAGTGTAAGACTTGATCCTGGGATTCCAGGATCACACCCTGAGCATAAGGCATATGTTCAACCACTGAGCCATCCAGGCATCCCAGAATTAAATATTCTCCAAAATGAGATTTTTTCTTTGTTTATTGCCTTTTCCCTCCGTAAGAGCTAGGACTTTGCTTGTTGTATTTATTGCGGTATTCCCTAGTGCCTAAAACAATGCCTGAGACATATAAGGCTCCAAGAAATAATTTGTTGAATGATGAATGAATGAAGTCAATGTCTGCTCTGTTGGCCTGAGATCTTTCCTTTGTCTCTCTCTGCTCTGATCCTTTATGTATTTTATAATGTAACCCTATATATATTTTTTTGTTCTCTATTTTTAAAATCAAGTTTAGGGCAGCCCCGGTGGCGCAGCAGTTTAGTGCCGCCTGCAGCCTGGGGTGTGATCCTGGAGACCTAGGATCGAGTCCCACATCGGGCTTCCTGCATGGAGCCTGCTTCTCCCTCTGCCTGTGTCTCTGCCTCTCTCTTCGCTCTCTCTGAATGAATAAATAAATACATCTTTAAAAAAATTAAAATAAAATCAAGTTTATTGAGGTTTTTATATAGAGTAAAATTCACCCTGCTATAGAAAGAAATGGAATGTTCCTAAAAATTATTTGTTTATATATTTTGTGAACTAATTATTTTAATTCATTGAGGGTACCCTCTTTACTACAGAAATACAGAGATGAATTAATGTATAATTAAATACATAGTAAGGCAGATAATTAGCACCATCATATTTCTGTTTAATTACCATATGATTGCAAACCCAGAGGTAAAATGTTACTCAAGTGCCCAGTCCTAGCATTAATATCTTAAAAGCTCTTCAACATTGAGTAAAGATTTTTTTAAGTCTTTCTGAGTTCCTGTTTTCCCAACCTATAGATAATAGGGGAGCCTTTATGATTAAATGAAATGGTGCGTGTAAAGTGCCTGGCTCATCATCTGGCCTGTCTATATGTCCCAATCTGTACTTACTGTGCTTACATCTTACTATACTGTATCAATCAAGTGCAAACATTTGCCTTTTTGTCTTTTTTATTTTTTTAACTAATGGCTGTAGTTTCCCCCACTATAATTCTTGGCAGCAGAACCTTCCTTTCTGTGCTCTATGAATTTTTTAATTAAAAAAAATTATTATTCCCTTAATCATTTAGACCTAAGTTTATGTCAAGAAAACAGTCTAAGTTCTAGGGCAGCCTGGATAGCTCGGCAGTTTAGTGTAGCCTTCAGCCCCGGGGTATGACCCTGAAGACCTGGGATCGAGTCCACATCAAGCTCCCTGCATAGAGCCTGCTTCTCCCTCTGCCTGTGTCTCTGCCCCTCTGTGTGTGTGTGTGTGTGTGTGTGTGTGTGTCTCATGAAAAAATATTTATTAAAAAAAAAACAGTCTAAGTTCTGAATTTTCTGGCTTTCATACTTTTTTTGGGGGGGGGCGGGGTTTTATTTAGAGAGCTAGCCCTTGCAAACGGGGGTGGGAGGGGCAGAGGGAAAGGGAATCTCAAGCAGGCTCAGCGTAGCACAGTCTTTTTTTTTTTTTTTTTCCGTAGCACAGAATCTTATGCAGAGCCCCATCCCACGACCCTGATGAGATCATGACCTGAGTTGAAATCAAGAGTTGGATGCTCAACCAGCTGAGCCCTGACTTTCATACTTTATTTTTTTTATTCATGAAAGACACACAGAGAGAGGCAGAGACACAGGCAGAGGGAGAAGCAGGCTCCATGCAGGGAGCTTGAACGTGGGACTCGATCCCGGGTCTCCAGGATCGTATCCCGGGCTGAAGGCAACGCCAAACCGCTGGGCCATCAGGCTGCCCGACTTTCATACCTTAAAAGCTGAACTAGGGGGATCCCTTGGTGATTCAGCGGTTTGGCACCTGCCTTCGGCCCATGGTGTGATCCTGGCGTGCCGGGATCGGGGCCCACGTCGGGCTCCCTGCATGGAGCCTGTTTCTCCCTCTGCTTGTGTCTCTGCCTCTCTCTCTCTCTCTCTCTCTCTCTCTGTCTCTCAAGAATAAATAAGTAAAATCTTTAAAAAAAATAAATAAATAAAAGCTGAACTATAGTGTCCTCCTCTCTCACTATTCCCAGTAATATTATGGTTTTGAAAAATGGGCTTAACTGAAATATTTGTGAACATTTCTAGAACATTTAAAAGAAATCTGATTACCACGAGTTAATGTTTTCCAAATGCATTTACTGAGTGATCTCAGAAACCTTTCCAGCTTTTTTTTTTTTTTTTTTTTGAGTTTTAAATAAATTATTCTTTGTGGCAGCTCTAGGGAGAAGACAATGAAAAACTGTGTGACAGACGAGAGCTCTACATCAAAAATCAATGCCAATGTTGATAACAGAATTGAAACTGGTAAGTTTTCTCTCTTTGATCACAAAATGCTTAAAATATTAGTTATTTCAGCTTTTGTGGCCAACCCTGGGTAGGACAAAGACAATATAGTTGAGAAGTAACCAACTTGAAGAAGCACAAGATTTACTGACTGTTTTTCCTCCTTCCTCTCACTACCAGAAAAAGCCCTATTTATTGAGTAGGCCTAAGCCAGAACCCATCAAGTACAAGCTGTACTCAGAATTCAATTTCATTTACATCCATTTATATCATTTAGTACATTCTGAAAATTGCATTGCCAGTCCCTATGGCCCCTGAGCATTGCTAGGGTGATTGATTAATTAGCCAGAGACTCATGATTCATCTGCATCAGTGCAGCTCAGACCCTGGGCCTTCTGTGTTTCTCCACCTTGAACCTTTGCAGCTGCAGAATCTCTTGTGTTTGTGCTATATTCCTGGTGAGTGTTGCCTATAAGCACTGTTGGTAACCTAATAGGATTAAAGTGGTTATGTCACATTAATGATCATGACACAGGCAACTAGATAGCTTTCCATAAAAGAAATGACATGCAGTGGACCCTTATGGATTAACCTGGCACTCATCAGATGACCTTTTAGGTGAGAAAACTTTATTCTGTAGAGGCCTTTGTCCCTTTGAAGGATATACCAAATTATTTATAATCTCTAAAAATTAATCCCTGAAAAAAATTAATCCCTAAAATCCCAGCAATTACTTTTAAAGATGGGCTGTGTAGCTTAGACATTAAGAATTTCCAGTTTATAACATATTTTGTTTTCCTTACTACTTATCTATCCATGTGGACATTTATTGATAAGTCAGTTTCACATGATTTCATGGTAAAATAAGCCATTGTGAAGTATGATTTTTATTATTCTTTCTTGGAAATCTCAGTGCACATACATTATGGAGCATGGATTGCTTTATTTCATTTTAAATAGCATTTTTCATATTTAAAATTTGATGAAATTCTGAGGCACCCAGTTAGCTCAGTCAGTTAAGTGTCTGACTCTTGATTTCAGCTCAGGTTGTGGTCTCAGGGTTGTGGGACTGAGCCCCATATCAGGCTCTGTGCTCAGTGAGGAGTCTGCATGAGATTCTCTGTCTCCCTTAGCCCCTACCCCTGCTCACACAATAAATAAATAAAATATTTTAAAAATAAATAAAAATACAGTGGGAAGTCTACTTAGGATTCTCCCTTTGCCCATGTCCTCCCTGCTTGTGCTTGCTCTCTAAAATGAATAAATACATATTTTAAATAGATAAAATTTGATGCTATTCTATTTTTTAAGATTTTATTTATTTGAGAGAGAGAGAGCACGCACACATGGTGAGAGGGACAGAAGGGAGGGAGAAGGAAAGAGAACCTTAAGCTGACACCTTGCTGAACCTGAAGCCCATCATGGGGCTCAATCTCATGACCCTGAGATCATGATCTGAACTAAAACCAAAAGTCAGCACTTAATCTACTAAGCCACCCAGATGCCCCTGATGAAATTCTGTTGTGATAATTTTGGAAAATACTAAAAAGCATGAAGAACAGCATTTTAATCACTCATCAGCCTGTACCCTAGAGACAATCCTAATTAATAATTTGGTATACAGCCTTCCTGTATTTTATCTAGGTAAAAACATTCATATATCCATTTCCAGAATCATGAAGATATAATGAAGTATAATTTGACTGCCTCTTTTTAGACAAGCTGAATTAAACTTCATTTATGTCATATTACATCATTAGCACACATAAAAATTCCCTCCATGAATTGTCTTAAAGTGCATAGTTTTAGGGCATCTGGGTAATTCAGTTAAGCGTGTGGGACTCCTGGTTTTGGCTCAGATCATGATCTTATGGGGCATCAGGCTCTGTTCTCAGCAGGGACCTGCTAAAAGATTCTCTGCCCCTCCCCGTCCTCACACTCCTGAGCCCACTCTGTCTCTCAAATCAATCAGTCAGTCAATCAATCTTTTTTTTTAAGATTTTATTTATTTATTTATTCATGAAAGACAGAGAGAGAGGCAGAGACACAGGCAGAGGGAGAAGCAGGCTCCATGCAGGAAGCCCGATGTGGGACCTGATCCCGGGACTCCAGGATCACGCCCCGGGCCAAAGGCAGGTGCTAAACCGCTGAGCCACCCAGGGTTCCAATCTTTTTTTTTTTTAAGGTGTATATTCTCTACTGAGAACAATTAGCTTTACTAGACACAGGGCATTTTAAAGGTTCTTGAAAGCTCCAGCTGTTGCCTGGATTTTTTTTTTAATATAAAATTGATCTTGCTACTTTGAAACGTTAAAGAGCTTTGCTTTCCACTGAAAATTATGTTTGTGCTAGACCCCTGGGAAGTGTTGCCTATAAGCACTGTTGGTAATCCAATATGACTAAAGTGGTTATGCCATGTTCAAATGGTTGTGCTACAGGCTAGGAGAAAGCTTTTTGGAGAACAATTCCCACTAGCTCAGTTGTTCCAAACAGTGCTTTCCAACCAGTCATTTACAATGATACCTATTAGCATGGCTACTATTAAAAAAACAGAAAATAACACATGTTGGCAAGGATGTGGAAAAATTGGAACTACTGGTCCCACTGTTTGCTGAGAATATAAAATGGTACAGATACTATGGACAACAGTATGGCAATTTCTGAAAAAAATAAAAATAAAATTACCCTGTAAAGCAGTAATTCCACTTGGGCCTATCCTCAAAGAAGTGAAAGCAGGGTCTTAAAGAGGTGTTTGTATACCTATGTTCATAGCAGCATTATTCACAGTAGCTAAAACATGGAAGCAATCCAAGTGTCCATGAACAGATGAATGGATAAGGAATGTGCGATATATACAAACAATGGAATATTATTCACTATTTAAAAAGAAGAGGGCAGCCGGGGTGGCTCAGTGGCTTAGCGCCACCTTCAGCCCAGGGTGTGATCCTGGAGACCAGGGATCGAGTCCCATGTCAGGCTTCCTGCATGGAGCCTGCTTCTCCCTCTGCCTGTGTCTCTGCCTATCTGTTTCTCGAATAAATAAATAAAATCTATTAAAAAAAAAAAAAAGAAGAAGAAGAAGGGATCCCTGGGTGGCTCAGTGGTTTGGCGCCTGCCTTTGGCCCAGGGCGCGATCCTGGGGACCCGGGATTGAATCCCACATGGGGCTCCCGGTGCATGGAGCCTGCTTCTCCCTCTGCCTGTGTCTCTGCCTCTCTCTCTCTCTGTGTGTGACTATCATAAATAAATTTTTAAAAACTTTAAAAAAAAAAAGAAGAGAATTCTGACATATGCTACAACATTAGTGAAACTTAAGGATATTATGCTAAGCAAAATTAGCCAGTCACAAAAAGATAAACATTGAATGATTCCACCTATACGAGGTACTTAAAGCAGTCAAAACCATAGAGACAGAAAATGGAATGGTGGTTGCCAGCGGCTGCAGGGAGGAGGAAGTAAGGCATTAGCATTTAATGGATATAGTGTCAGTTTTATAAGATGAAAAGAGTTCCAGAGATGATGGTGATGATGGTTGCACAACATTATGAATGCATTTAATACTGCTGAACTGTACACTTAAAATGGTTAAGTTAATAAATTTTGTGTCATGTGTATTTTGCCACAATAAAAATAATTGAGGAAAAAAAAACCCAAATCTATGGAGTTAGTAAATATATCAGTGGTTTCCAGGGGCTAGAGGGGAGAAGGGATGACTAGGTAAGGGTCCCCCTTCATTCTTTTGCGTGAGGGGTGGGACATGTGTAGCTGCTACTGATACTGCCAAGAGCTGAAATTGACTGAAGTTAACTTCAATTTAGCTTCCAGGTCTCCCCCACCCCCCCACCCCGGGAAATGCGAGCCATTCAATAGACTCCAGAATTCCAAAATAGTTACATTAGACAGATTCTGCGGATATAATTGTTTGCCTAGGTGGAAGACAGATACAGGCTGCTTCTTACTCTGCCATCTTCCCCTGTCTCCATAGTTTTACTTTTTCCAGGATGGTGTATAGTTGTAATTATTAAATATGTAGCCTTTTAGATTGTCTTCTTTACTTAGTAATATCCCTTTAAGATTCCTTTATGTCTTTTCATGACTTGATAGCTCCTTTGTTTCTAGTGCTGAATAATATTCTGTTGTCTGGGTGTACCACAGTTTATTTATCCATTCACCTACTGAAGGATATCTTGGTTGCTTCTAAGTTTTGCAATTTTGAAAAAAGCTGCTATAAACATCCATGTGCAGTGTGTGTAGACATACGTTTTCAACTCCTTCAGGCAAATACCAAGTGTTTAATTTTGTAAGAAACTGCCAAACTGTCACCCAATACAATCTGCTTTTTAAAATATCTTTTTATATACTGAGCTCCTTAAGTTGAAATCGCTCAAACTGGATTCATATTCTCAGAATTTGTGAGAATAATGAGTGAGAAACACTGATGTAGATGGGCACATGTTATAGAAGCTCGGACTGTGCTAAAAGCATATGTGAAAAGGTTTTGTGGCAGATGTGGAAACAAAGCCCTTAACTGTTAAAGACAGGGGAGCCCTGGGATAGCCTGGGAGGTTAGTGAGATTGGTTTGAATATCTGTGTGAAAGGGTCAATGAGGGGATCCCTGGGTGGCGCAGCGGTTTAGCGCCTGCCTTTGGCCCAGGGCGCGATCCTGGAGACCCGGGATCGAATCCCACATCAGGCTCCCGGTGCATGGAGCCTGCTTCTCCCTCTGCCTGTGTCTCTGCCTCTCTCTCTCTCTCTCACTGTGTGCCTATCATAAATAAATAAAAATTAAAAAAAAAAAAAAGAAAGAAAGGGTCAATGAGTATAGCAGGTCATAGACAGTTGAGTAATCAGGTGGTTTGGATAGAAGGTTTATGTTGAGTAGAATGTCAGATTACCGGAGAACAAAAGATGATTTACATGCATATAGCACATATAAACTCTGAGTTGAAGGAGGTCATAACTCTTTTTAGCCAATTCGTTTTACCTTTTGATAGAATTACACCTAAAATACATAGATCTAATTGGTATCTTATTTTATTTTTTTTAATTTTTTTTTTAATTTTTTATTTATTTATGATAGTCACAGAGAGAGAGAGAGAGGCAGAGACACAGGCGGAGGGAGAAGCAGGCTCCATGCACCGGGAGCCTGATGTGGGATTCGATCTCGGGTCTCCAGGATCGCGCCCTGGGCCAAAGGCAGGCGCCAAACCACTGCGCCACCCAGGGATCCCCTAATTGGTATCTTATTTTAAAACAGCAAAGGGGGGCAGGCATCTGGCCAGCTCATTGGGTAGAACATGTGACTCTTGGTCTCAGGATTGTGAGTTCAAGCCACACATTGGGTATAGAGATTACTTAAAATATTTTTTAAAATAAAATAACAAAGAAAAATTCATCACAATCACCCTTGTACAGGAATGAAAGCATTATCTACAATAGCCCAAAAGTCTATCAGCTGATGAATGAATAAACAAAATATGGTATATCTATATAAGGCACATTACTCAGCCATAAGAAAAGAATGAAGTACTGATACATCTACAATATATATCTTGAAAACATCATGCTAAATAATAGGAGCTAGACACAAAAAGCCAAATATCATATTATTCCATTTATATGAAATGTTCGGAATAGGAAAATCCATACAGAAAGTATATTGAGGGATCCCTGGGTGACGCAGTGGTTTAGCGCCTGCCTTTGGCCCAGGGCGTGATCCTGGAGACCCGGGATCAAAATCCCACGTTGGGCTCCCGGTACATGGAGCCTGCTTCTCCCTCTGCCTATGTCTCTGCCTCTCTCTCTCTCTGTGTGTGACTATCATAAATAAATAAAAATTTAAAAAAAAGAAAGTATATTGATGGTTGCCAGGTGCTGGCAGGGAAGAGAGAATTGAAAGTGACAGCTAATTGAGTTTCTTTTCAGATAAAATAGATGGTGGTGATGGTTGACAACTTTGTGAATGTACTGAAAACCACTGAATTGTACACAGTAAAAGGGTTAATTGTATGGTATATGAATAAAGTTAAAGATTCCTCCCCCCCTCCAAAAAATGATTCTATAGCCCTTGGTAATTGATTGAAGTTTGAGATGAGTAAGAGTCAAAGAACTTGTTTCTGTCTTGAGGGATTGGTTGAATAGTAATGCCAGTGCTGAGATGTAGTTTTGAGTGGAAGGTGGGGAGCCTCAGTAGAAGTAGGCCTGGATGTGAAGATAATGAGTTTGGTTTAGAAAAAACTGATGTTTTTCTTGTCTAGGACAGGGGCACTCCTTGGAGGCAGTTCAAGAAACTTAGGTGTGGACATCAAAAGAGAGATCAGACTTAAGATTTAGATTTTGGGTCATCCAGATTTAGGTGATAAAGAGAAGGTATGATAGCATTCAGCAAAGAATATGGACATTGGGGAATTTGAAAGAACCTGTGAATCTCCAAAAGAATATAAGTACAGTAGAAGGAAAACCAAGATGGAGCAGGGTCTTGGACATCTGGGAAGTCTAAGTATTGTTCTGTAGGATTAAGGTAAGAGAAGGCCTGTACCCAAAATTGCAGCTTACTTACCATTCTCATATTCTACTAAGAATCAGGGTAAGACCAGTAATTTCTGCTTTACTTTGCTTTGTTTTGTTCTCTTCTGTGTTACTAGTGCAATAGGGGCCAGAGAACATAAACTTTGAAAGCTTAAAAGTAGTTGTGTCAAATACAATGGTAGAAGAGCATTTTATATTGAAGTAATAGGAAATTCCAGTCCCAGAAGGCAACTCAGAAATAAGAAGCATTTTAGAACCCCAAAAGGAATGAGGAGCTGGATTTTCAAAAAGCTGGCTTTATTCACTGCATATTCTCAGTTTCCCTGGCTTACAGGAGCTTTCTGTTGCCAGAGCCTACAGATGAGAACTAGCAGAAGAGCACATTGTTTGACTAAGGCCCAGGTTTTTGAAACTATCTTAATTCTTACATAATCCTGTTAGGAGAAAAAACTTTCCTAAACAGGAAACTCTTATTTTCATCCAAATTCCCCCCAAGGTCCAGATCCCAGAACTCTATGATTAACAAGTTGATCAAGAACTGATCAAGAATGTACTGGGTGCCTGGGCAGCTCAATCAGTTGAGCAACTGACTCTTGGTTTCAGCTCAGGTCATGACCTCAAGTTCCTGAGTTGGAGTCCCATGTTGGGCTCTAAGCTCAGTGCAGAGTCTGCTTGAGATTCTCCCTCCCTTTATCCCTCCCCCTGGTCACACGTGCTCTCTCTCTCTTTCTCAAATAAATAAATCTTAAAAAAATATATGTACTAAAACTTCTGTACAAGTGTTCCAATCTAATAAAAATCCCAACTGGCTCTTTTTGATAATAGTTTCTAGGATGGCCAGGACGAGGATATAGTTTTGTTTATCTGTTTGTTTTAAAGATTTTATTTTTAATTAATCTCTACCCAGTGTGAGGCTTGAAATTACAACCCCAAGATCAAGAGTTGCATGCTCCACTGACTAAGCCAGCCAGGCACTTCCAATTACCTTGTTTTAACCTTAACTCAACCCTAAGAGATAGGCGGTTTAGGTCTTATCATCACTGTTTTATAACGGAAAAATCAGAGAGATTAAGCAGTTTGCCTGAGTTCACATGGTTTCCAACTGGTAGCACCAGAACTAGCTCTCAATCTTGTGACTTCCCTTCCAGTATCTTTCCATAGACATGTTGCTGTGGAAGTCTGGTCAGTGCTTCATTGTGTGCCTTTTCTTTTAACACAGACTCAAACAAAGGACTTTTTATTCCCTTCCCTAACCGGGAAATAAAGGATTCCCTAACAAGTACTTCTGCAACCCAGGACAATGCTATACCAGATCAGAAATTAGACACTTTCCCACTGGGAACACAGGTAATGTATTCACTTTCCTGTTGACTAGTCAATGATTACTACTAACAATTCATTGGACTTTCAATTATTTATGAGATCTAGGAGGACTTGTTTGATGAACGCATTTTAGACCCTTTAAAAGGAAAGAAGAACAGACAGGATGCAGAGGATCTTCTCCATTAGTTGCAATCTCCCTTTTCCCTCTCCCCTACTATCCCATTATTGAAAGTAGCATATTTATACATACAACTTTAGCACATTTTATGCCACATGTTTTGGCTCTCAAACAGGAATACAACAGTTAGAGGTTTTGGCTAGTTTTAAAATTTCTTCTCTCTACCAAATGTCTCCATCCCTTGTTACATGACTTCTTACATTTTCTACCTCTGACTTTTTCTTTAATCTATCTATCTATCTATCTATCTATCTATCTATCTATCTATCTAATCTATCTATTTATCTATTTAAGAGAGAAAGAGAGAGAATGAATGGGAGAAGAGAGTGAGGGGAAGCAGACTCCCTGCAGAGCATGGAGCTCCATGCAGGACCCGATATGACCTAAGCCAAAACCAAGAGCCAGATGCTCAACCAACTGAGCCACCCAAGCACCCCTACCTCTTACTTTTAATTACTGAATCTTAACATCTCAAGGGTGGCTTTCCCAAAGCTGCCTCTCCATTGGAACATAAAAGGAGAAAAGTTAAGGGGTAAAGATGGCATAGAAGTTGTGGGGAGGTAGGGATTGTGTAAAATGAGGCAAAAATTAAGACTAAATTTTTGGTGAAAAAAATTGGTGGGAGGGGGATACAACCATTATATAAGACTCATTTGTATGAGTGAATATGATGTAGGAAAGAGAATTGACTGCTTTAACTTCTCCTTTTGTATGCATTTTCTTTGATAAATTATGAGCAATGAAATTGCTTAAAATAGCCAAAAGAAGGGAAAAAAGAAGTGAGAGCTTTGATTAATCCACATTTGGATAATCAACATTGTACTAGTAAAAAGTATGGTTTTTTTCAGTTTGAGTTTGTAATACCTTCAACTTTTTTTTTTTAATTTTTTTTTTTTTTTTTTTTTTTTTTTTTTTTTTTTTTTTTATTTATGATAGTCACAGAGAGAGAGAGAGGCAGAGACACAGGCGGAGGGAGAAGCAGGCTCCATGCACCGGGAGCCTGATGTGGGATTCGATCCCGGGTCTCCAGGATCGCGCCCTGGGCCAAAGGCAGGCGCCAAACCGCTGCGCCACCCAGGGATCCCTAATACCTTCAACTTTTAAAAAGACAGATTAGCATTTAGTTGGTTCCTTTGTTTTTGAAGATTCTCTTTAGGTAACTTAGAAACTAGCTCAATTACCATTTTAAACTATCTTAGTATTTGTTTTAAAGGAAATGTCTAGTAAGGTCAGGTCTGGATGTCTAGTAACTCTCTTTTCCTAAACATTCAAACTTTTTTTGTTGCAGGAAGTGGCAAGAAGGGAGATCCCAAGTGACAATCACCAGGAAGATGGTAAATATTTTGTTCAGGGAGTATTTTTCTCCACATTAATTAAAGAAACCTAGATGCGATGAGATTTGGGAGAAGATGTCTCAGCCCTGGGGCTCTACATAGTCAACGAACTCTTTCTGCTTTAGTTGGGGGCTGCCCTGGATGCTTGGTGATCTGTGAGGCCTTTCTGGTTGAAGAGTGGATATTCTGACTTCATTTGTACTTGACTTTTTGTACTGACTGGCTACTCCTTGTTTCTTTTTCTTACCTTTCTTGCCGTCTTTTGAATTTATTATGTTTTTATTCATCCATTTTTTCTCTCTACTGGTTTATTTATTAGTTATACACCATTTCAATACTTTTATTATTATTCCCCAAACTACAATATGTGCTCTTAATTTATATAATTACAAATTAATCAATACTTTAACTCTCCTCTTAGAAAATTTTAAGACCTTAAAGTACTTTACTCCTTTTAGTCTCTCCCAATTTATATATTATTATTATTATTATGGATTTTAATTCTCTATATTTTTTAGCCTACATGAAATTGTTTTTGTACAGTGTTCATCTGTTTATCTTTATTGGGCAGCCTGGGTGGCTCAGTGGTTTGGCGCTGCCTTCGGCCCAGGGCGTGATCCTGGAGATGGGACTGAGTCCTGCGTCGGGCTCCCTGCATGAGCCTGCTTCTCCCTCTGCCTGTGTCTCTGCCTCTCTCTCTCTCTCTGTGTCTCTCATGAATAAATAAATAAAATCTTAAAAAAATTATCCTTATTAAACAAAGTATTTACCACTTTGTTCTTTTTTTCATCCTAGATTTCCCTTCCAAGATCTAGCTAGCTTATAGTGTGTCTTTTAGAATTTATCTAGCTTATAGTGTGTCTTTTAGAATTTAATTTAGTGTGGGTTTGCTCTGTTGAATTCTTTCAGTTTTTGTTTGGGTGAAAATGTCTCTATTCCACCGTTACTCTTTTTTTTTTTAAGATTGATTGATTGATTGATTGATTGATTTATGATAGTCAGAGAGAGAGAGAGAGAGAGAGGCAGAGACACAGGAGGAGGGAGAAGCAGGCCCCATGCCGGAGCCCAACGTGGGACTCAATCCCGGGACTCCAGGACTGCGCCCTGGGCCAAAGGCAGGCGCTAAACCGCTGAGCCACCCAGGGATCCCCCCACCATTATTCTTAAAGAGTATTTTGGCCAGGTATAAATTTCTAGGTTGGCAGTTATTTCCTTTAGAACACTGAAGGTATTCCACTGTATTCTTTTGTTTTTGCTTTTGAGAAGTCAGCTGGATGTCTGTTACTCCTGCAAAGACAATCTTTATTTTTTATTCTGACTGCTTTTAAGATTTTCCAATTGTCTTTGGTTTTCTTCAGTTTCAATATGATATGTGGATTTCTTTTTATTTATCCTGCTTGGCATTTATTACACTGAAATCTGTAAATTGTGTCTCATTAATTCTGGGAAGTACTTCAAATATTATTTGTGTCCCATTCTTCCTCTCTGTCCTTCTGGGACTCTTGATTAAATAAAAATATGGTAGAGATTTTTACTTTGTCTTCTTTCTCTTTGTCTCTTATTCTTTTATATTTTTCATATTTCTTTTTTGGGGGTCTGTTCTGCATTCTGTATAATTCCTTCTGACCCATGTTTCAGTTCACTAATATTTTCTTCAGCTGTGTCTAATCTGTTGTTAAGCTTGTCTGCTGAATTCTTAATTTCACTAGTCTTATTTCTCAGTTCTATAAGTTTTATTTTTTTAAGTCTTCTGGGTCAATTTTAATAAAAAGTTTCCAGCTTGTTTTATATTTCTTTAAACATAGTAAATGGGGCAACCCTGGTGGGGCAGCAGTTTAGTGCCGCCTGCAGCCCGGGGTGTGATCCTGGAGACCTGGGATCGAGTCCTGCATCAGGCTCCCTGCATGGAGCCTGCTTCTCCCTCTGCCTGTGTCTCTGCCTCTCTCTTTGTGTCTCTATGAATAAATAAATAAAATCTTTTAAAAAATAAATAAATAAATAAAATAAACATAGTAAACATAGATGTTGCATAGGCTGTATCTGTTAATTCCAATATCTGAAATTTATTGTCTAATTTTTTTCTACTCATACTTATTTATGTTGTCTCATTTCCTTTTTTGTTCCTTTGCTTTAGCTACTTGCTATGTATTTGAAAAACCACTTATAGGAATTATTTAAAGTCTTACATAAAATAATTTTTTCCAGATCATATTTTCATTTGTTTCTACCAGGTACCTGGGACACTATCATTCTGGGATCACTTTAAGCTCAAAGTTTAGGATTCCCCAGATCCACTCAGATGATGCAAACCTGGATTACCAGTCCATACAACGGCTGGCTTATTTCCAGTTTACCTTTACTCTGAAGGTTGCATTCTGCTCGGGGATTCCATCTTAAAGTGTATGTGGAGGGGTGGGGGTAGGGATGGTTTTTTATAGTCCTCACTTTGCATAGTTGCTAAACTTGAACTTCTGTCCCTATTACCCCAAAATTCCTAAAAGTAAAAGTGACTTTCACTGCTAGACTTACCTATGTGAGTCCTTGCTGTTTCCTAGATTTTGGCCTAGAAATTCCTCACTAGCTAACAAGTTCTTTGATGCTTTTAAGAACTTGTATCATCCCACTTTTTTAATGTCTTCAATAGGAGACACAGTCTGAATTACCTAATTTCAGCATCTGTTATTAAATTCTTTTTGTTACATAAAAAAGTTGTTCTGCATCATTTTCTCCATTGTATAGGCTGGCCCTGGGTAAAATGTTGATATTCTATAGGTCCTATAGAGATAAAAAGTGCCTGATTCTACTTTTTTTAAGGTAAAGTGACTAAGTCAGGTATAGTATTTTTTGCTTTCTAAGGAAGACCTTTAAGCACGTGAAACTCTGAAAATTCCAAAGAGCACTAAGACTAAAATTTCTACTTACTCCACTCTGACACTCTTTAGAGATGACAGATAGCTGTTGGAAAGAAATGCTTTATAGCTCATTAGGGATTTTCATAGATTTTGGATTCCCTGCCATTTAATTGGCTTAGGATATCCATTTCCAGTGTTTGAACTTAGAGCCTCTGAGTAGAGTTTGGGAGTAGGGGTGGGCCTAGCTTTATTGTGAGGAGTCTATGAAATTATAGACCTGCCAACTATTGTCTATGGACTGAAGACATAACATCACAACTACTGTCATATGGAGTACACCAAAATTTCTATATGAAAACAACATCTAGAAAACTCTGCTACTACAGTTTTAGGAGGAAATTCCTAGGGGATTATGTTGACATGAAATTTATTTCCAGAATGTTAGAGATTCTTTGTTTACACAGTGTCCAATATGTTTTACTGTTCCATGTAAAAGTCCTTTTATCATTTTATGCTACTGTTTATCAAAATTATAAACCATCTCTTCCTGAGAACTTTTTCTGGTAGACAGTGGTATGCCCAGTGAACTGAGGTACCCTAACTGAGCCAAGAATTCTCATTGTATTTTGTGTTTTCTTTTTCCCTCGGTGGTGGTTAGAATTCAGACGCTACTCTCCTCATCAGTCCACAGTCCGATCCCCAGAGAAGATGACTAGAGAAGGGTACCGACTGTCTTTTTTGGACAATAAGTCTTCAGGTTCTTCTCCAGAAAAGGACTTGATACTAAAACCTGATACTTATCAGCTTACCCATGATGTCTCATTGGGTAAACGTCTGGATGTGGGTGATTCTAGCCAGATCCATCCCTATCAGTTACCTTCAGATGTTGGTCTAGAAAATTATGATAGTCATTATTCTCAAAATCTATGCCTGCACGGAAGTCTTGGTAAAAGGCCTCAGAGAAGCAAGAATTACAGAGAATATAGCATAAAGCCTTCAAATGACACGAAGGCCACCACATCCCATTCCTGTGGAGACTTACTGACTTCTCTGTCAAATCCTGACTCCAGCACTGGAAGGCTTTTGAAGCTTAGTTCAGGTAATAGCTTCTTGTCAGTTTATAGGCCTTTTTCTAGTCATGAAGATAGAGGTATAACTGGAAATTTTGGAATTAACATTTCTTAAATTGCATTAGTGATTCTTAAATTTTATTTTGGGGCATCAGTAGCCAATGAAACCTCCACAAATCTTCAGGACATGAGTTTAACATGATAGATATATTGAAGAAAATTTGTGGAAATGTGAGCTTCATAACTATATGCTGTTGTAGCTAACTAGCATGCCAGGACATATTTCTAGTACCATCTAGTCTTCTCTGATCACAGTCACTTCTATTCTGAGTTATTTTTTCCAAAAAAGCTAGTTTCTATGTAAATGATAGAGACTATGCTTCAGTTATTTATTAATTTATTCAACAGAATTTATTGGATACCTACTATCTGCCAGATGCTGCTCTGCAGATAAAGTAACAAACAAAACTAAAGTTCCATTTATCTTTTACACAATAAAAAATTCCCAATTTTCATCCATTCTAAAGGGGTAAGACAGGGGATCTCTGGGTGGCTCAGCAGTTTAGCGCCTGCCTTGGGCCCAGGGCGTGATCCTGGGGTCCCGGGATCGAGTCCCATATCGGGCTCCCTGCATGGAGCCTGCTTCTCCCTCTGCCTATGTCTCTGCTTCTCTCTCTCTCTCTCTCTCTCTCTCTCTCTCTCTCTCTGTCTCTCATGAATAAATAAATAAAATCTTTAAAAAAATAAAGGGGTAAGACATGATAAACAAGTTAGCATATAAATATGTGTCAAGTTATGATAAGTACTGTGAAGAAAAATAATGTAAGGGTATAGAGAATAATGAGGAAGTGATGTTTTAGAATGATCAGGGAAAGCTTCTCTGATGATATATAGTATTTGGCAGTGCATTAGCAAGTAGCTTTAAGAGATGCATGGTTAATAAAAGACATATTGAGGTAAGTTCAAGAAAGAATTGAGAAGAAGCAATAGAGTCATAGACTATATACAATCTTTCAAGGAGGTTTGCAGTGAAGGGAAGTAGAGAAAGAGAACTGTAGATGGAGAGGTGATGGGATCAAGGAAATTGTGATGGAAATGATCCAGTAGAGGCATCTAGCGCCAATGATGTAGGAGAGAAAAGGGACAATCACAAGTAAAAAAAAAAATCCTTGGGTAATCAAGAGGTTAGAATCCAGTCCACCAGTGGAGAAGTTGGCCTTAGAAGCACAGATAGTTCATCTTTTATTAAAAAAGGAAGGCAGAGGGATCCCTGGGTGGCGCAGTGGTTTAGTGCCTGTCTTTGGCCCAGGGCGCGATCCTGGAGACCCAGGATCGAATCCCACATCGGGCTCCCGGTGCATGGAGCCTGCTTCTCCCTCTGCCTGTGTCTCTGCCTCTCTCTCTTACTGTGTGCCTATCATAAATAAATAAAATTTAAAAAAAAAAAAAAGGAAGGCAGAGAATTTATAAATACAAATACAGGTGAGTTGGTAGATTTGGTGGCAAGATCATGTAGATGTTTTATTTGATTGCATCTGTTTTTCTTAGAAAAATAGAGTGGTCAGCACCTGAGAATGAGAAGGAGCAGGTGTTGGAAGTTTGAAGAGAAGAGAGATGTCAAATGGTCATCTCAGAGAACAAAACAGTAAATCGACTAGTGTATTAGTTATAACTGGGCAATACAGGGCCCAATTAAGAGAGTGGCCATGAGTTTAAAGACAGAAAAGATGCATGTTCTCCAGCCACTTCCTACTACTCTCATGCAGGCTTGGAGTCCGTAGACAGTTGGATTTAGACAGTTATGATTTTGTCAGGTGGAGTGGGGGAAGGGAAAGGATCCAGAGAATTGAGGGTGTATAGTAAGAAGAGGTTGTTATGACTAGGTGGGGTAAGGTTGGTAGTGAGACATGAGAGAGTTGAAAGGCAGGGTCATCTCCCAGCCTGTTTCCTTCACAGATCTGTATGCCACAACCCATTTCAACAGTGACCCTGCTCTACTGGTCAATGCAGAGCAACAATTATCTACCAGTGTCAGTGATTTGACTCCAGCACATGGTTCTTTCCCAAACAACCCTGCCCTGGGAGACTCTCTACGGACACTGCTGTTGCCTACTGGGACCTCAGAACATAGAGAGAGTTTGACCAAGAGATCATTAAGTCCATCGAGGAGAGGATTCAAACGGAAGGACAATATACTTGCTGCCCTGAATCCAAAGATTGGTTTCAGAGATACTACAGGGAGCGAGGCAAGTACTGGTTTGTTTGTGCTTGTGCAAAAAAACACATCAGATCCAAGACCACAGTGGGGTTTTGTTGGGGATGGCAGTGATTCTGACCAAGGGTACTACAAATTCAAAGGGATTTTTAGAGGCCAGTGGTTAATATGGCCAGGCCAAAGCCTGTGACTCTTCTGCCCTTGGGAAAGACTTTCCCTTTCTGCTGCATTTTCTCATTTCTGTCACATTGAGAACATTCCCTAATCTACTTCCAGAGCATAAATATTGTGGGGACATATGTTGATAATAAGAAGTGGCAGACAAAGTTTACCACAGCAGGAAATGCAGAAGTTGCCAGGGGCTGTGGATTGGCTGAAGAGTGAACTCTGTAGCACTGATGTTTATAATCTTAAAATTATTCAGTTTTTTTTTTTAAATTCAGTCAGTCATTAATGAACATATATATATAAATGAATAAAAAAATTGTGAATTTTAATGGACAGGTCTACCTATACATCTTTCTATATAAGATTCTTTATAAATAAAAAGTAACTTTAGTATTGGGTCCAACAAGGAAGCCCGGGTGGCTTAGTGGTTTAGCGCCACCTTCACCCCAGGGCGTGATCCTGGAGACCCGGGATTGAGTCCCACATCGGGCTCCCTGCATGGAGCCTGCTTCTCTCTCTGCTTGTGTCTCTGCCATTCTCTCTCCCTCCCTCTCTCTCTCCCCCCCTCCCTCTCTCCCTCCCCCCATCTGTCTCTCATGAATAAATAAATAAAATTAATTTTTAAAAATAAAATAAAATAAAATGTTATAGGGGCACTTGGGTGGCTCAGTCAGTTAAGCGTCTACCTATAGGTCAGGTCATGATCCTGGGGTCCTGGGATTGAGTTCCATGTCTGGCTCCTGCTCAGTGGGGAGTCTGCTTCTCCCTCTCCCTCTGACCCTGCCCTCTGCCCATGTTCTCTGTCTCTCAAATAAGTAAATAAAATCTTTAAAAAGTTCTATAACACTTATATTTAATATTGTAATTGAATACATATTTATAAGTATATATTATACATAATATATAAATATATAAATAAATGTATACAAATATAATATATATTAGCATATTAAATATAAGCTTATGAGTTAAAATTTTTTAAATACTCACTCAGGCCCCCCTGAGTGGCAAAGTCAGTTAAGCATCTGCTTCTTGATTTTGTCTTAGGTCATGGGATCAAGCCCTATATCAAGTTCCATGCTCAGTGCAGTCTACTTGAGATTCTCTCTTTTTCTCCCTCTGCCCCTCCCCTCATGCTCTCTCTCTCTCTCTCTCTCTCTCTAAAATAAATAAATCTTTTAAAATAAAATGAAATAAGATAAAATACTCCCCATTTTTGGGAGGCTAGCTGGCTCAGTTGGTAGAGCCCTGTTGATCTTAGGGTCATGAATGAGTTTTGAGTATCATGTTCATTGTAAAGATGACTTAAATAAACTTTATTTTTTTAAATAAACTTTAAAAATTAAAAAAAAAATACTCCCCATTTTATGATCTATAATATTTTTTTAAGATTTTATTTTTATTTATTTATTCATGAGAGACACAGAGAGGAAGAGAGGCAGAGACACAGGCTGAGGGAGAAACAGGCTCCATGCAGGGAGCGTGACGTGGAACTCCCTCCCAGGTCTCCAGGATCAGGCCCTGGGCTGAAGGCAGCGCTAAACTGCTGAGGCACTCAGGTTGCCCAGTAATATGTTTTTAAAATGTTCTGCAAGTTTAATCTTTTTATACTATATAACTTAATGTTTTTTTTAATCTCTACAAAAAATTAGTATACTATTATATTTGAAATTATCTTTGAATATACTACTACATTTGCTTAGACATAATATTCAAATCGAAACTGAATGATGAAGCCGCCTTTTTTTTTTTTTTAATGTTAACACTTTAAATGTCCAGAGTCTTACCATATTGTGTTAGAATGACAAATGGTTGGTGTTTGGTTTTTTTTTTTTTTTTTTTCTTGAGCCTCTCTCTAGTGACCTGGGCAGTTTGCATGGTTTGCCAGGAAATCACAGTCCCCCGATTTCTGCCAGAACCTCCCATGTGGCCACTGTCCTCAGACAGCTCTTGGAGCTTGTGGATAAGCACTGGAATGGCTCTGGCTCTCTCCTCCTTAACAAGAAGTTTCTCGGTAAGTGAATGCATTCTCTGCTCCTGGAGAAGGGCTCAGACCTTGCTTCCAGTCTGTGTTCCTATAAAAGCCACTCAGCCCCTTTAACTTGTAGGGAAAAAATTGTTCCCGTGATCACTTAACAAAATCTTTCAGTGGCACAGTAACTGACAAATCTGCATTTTTCTCATAATCTTCTTCCCTGTTTTATCAACATCCTTCCCTCCCATACCAATTGTTTTGTCTCTTTAATGACTTTTTTTGGTAGTCTTTAAGTAATACGTAGAGTGATGAGGTATGTAAAATAGAGCATGGTGGTGGTAATGATTACAGAAGGATTTTATGACCCTTGGGACAGTGCCAATAATAAATACAATAAAAATTGGGTTTGATCATCAGAATTCTAATATGCCTATTGAAATGTTATAATTTGAAAAATTTGAATGAATGAATAAAATATTTGGACTCTTCTTAGGGCTTCTTTTTTAGGAATTTGGAGGAAAGAATGTTCTGTAAATGTTGCCCCCACAGTATTATTTGTTTAATGGAAAAAAAGTTCAAGGAGATATTGGTGGTGGTAAATGTTTAGGAAAAAGGAAAAACTAGAAACTTTAACATTGCTTGGGCTTAATTTTGTTTAATTTGAATTTCTAAAGGGATACATAGGAGAAAAAGTCTTAGCATAGTTACTTTCCTTCCCACATTGACTCTTGTCTCTCATTTTTTAGGAAATTATCCTCAGGAGCCACTCATCAGTGACTAGAGAATAGCACAGGGCTATTGAGGGACTACTCATGAAGGTCTACAGTCATTTCTCCATAGAGGGGATGGGATAGAATTTCTTATCCATTATGAAATACCTCTTACAGCCACTTAGTAAATTTTTGTAAAAAAGGGGGTATTAGATAACTGTATTTGTCCTACAGAGCTGGTAGTTTTTGACTAGGAATTCTGTGCTTTAGCTTTTAAGATTGGCTCGTGTGCCCTACCTGAATTTTTGGCAGGTCCTGCCCGAGATTTGCTTCTGACTTTGGTAGTCCCTGCTCCTTCCCAGCAGTGGTGTCACTCACATCCTGAAGACATGTCAAAGACCTTCCGGAGAAGAGAGATGGAATTGAAGGAGGCTGGGCATGTGGTCCCCAATGACATGGTATGCCTCTCTCATCTTCCTTTCCTAAACTTTCTTTATTAGAAAAGGATAGAGCAGCAAAACTAGAACAGCTTTGTGCCATAAAGATCATCATCACCATGAACCTAGATGTTTGGGAACCAAAATACAAAGAAGTCAGGGAAACTAGGAACACAAAACTTGCCAGCATAAGGACAACTTGGAGGTTCTGCAAGGATGACACCCTAATATTTCCCGTATTCCAAAAATTCTAAAGAAAGACTTGGAGAAAGAAAAAAATGACCTTAGAATGAAAATACTTAGGTTCATATTTTGGAAGGTTATGGTTTAATTCTAATGAGAGGAGGTCAATGTCTCTGGGATTGGCTTTCCTCCCTTCTGATGGAACAGAGAGCCCTGAACCAGAGGCCATTCCTAGAGCATTAGGGTGCTGAGTTTAGAAAAGGAAGAAGGGACTCCCATCCTTAGGCTTTTTCCCTCTTTTCTTAACCTAAGAGGATTTTCACACACCAACTTGAGCTTCTAGAAACTTTGGATAGGTGATTCAGAATTGCGTACTACCTGTCAAAAGAAGTACTTGTTCTTCAAGAGTAGTGGATAACTCACAGGAAAGATTGCATCTCCATGTGATGTTTGTTTGCTGCACTTGTGCTATGTTTACCAATGAATTAAAATTCTAATGAGAAAGTTAGATGCTGACCTCCACTCGTTTTATCACTAAACAGAGGAAAGTGTCTTTCACAGACACTAAAAGCACTCCACTCAAATTCTTAATATACCTGTATTTTGTTTTCTCATTTCATCTAAAGGAAAGCTTGAAGCAAAAACTGGTCAGAGTACTAGAAGAAAACCTCATTTTGTCAGAAAAAATCCAACAGTTGGAGGAAGGTGCTGCCACCTTGGTGGTGAGTGGGCACCAGTCACACACTTATGGTGAGTTCAGGAAAGCAACATGTGGGATGTCCCAAAACAACTGTTTATAGATGACCCATTTAATAAGCTTCATTATCTAGAGGTCACATGGCTTCCTATATAGAAATAATCATCTTGCCTCAGAGAGTTGTAATATAAATGTCTTGAGTTACTGTTTGAAGCTCTTTGTCAGTGTAAAGCAGGTACAGATGTTATTATTGTCATTATTTTTGAGACTGACACTTTCTGATTATTGCAGAAGATCTTGTTCTGTGGGCACCAGCTGGCTCAGTCAGTAAAGGTGTGCCTCTTGAGCTTGGGGTTGTGAGTTTGAGCCCCACGTTTGGTGTAAAGATTACTTAAAATTTAAAAAAGATCATATTGTTTATAGATAGTTGGGAAAATATAAGGAAAATATAATCCCATTATCCTGTAATACTGCCATTATTATTTCTGGTATATTTTATTTCACCATATCCCAATACATATATTTTTAACTTAAAATTTGAGAGGGACGCCTGGCTGGCTCACTCTGTGGAGCATGCTACCCTTGATCTCAGGATTGTGACTCCCAGCCCCATGTTAGGTTTAGAGATTACTTAAAAATAAAATCTTTTAGCAGTGCCTGGATGGCTTAGTCGGTTAAGCGTCTGATTCTTTTTTTTTTTGGCTCAGGTCATAGTCTTTGGGTTATGGGATCCAGCTTTGCATCAGGCTCTGCCCTCCGTGTAGAGTCTGCTTGTCCCTCTCCCTCTGCTTCTCTCCCCGTTTTTCTCTCCTCTCAAATAAATAAAATCTTTTAAAAAATAAAATTTATGACTTGATGTTTTAAAAATAAATAACATATAACAAAATGCATACATTTTAAATTAGATGCATTTTGACAAATATATACACTCTTTTAATTCCATCTCAGTTAAAATACTGAACATTTCTCAGATCCTTGTGCAGTGAGTTTCCCCTACTTTCTACCCTAGGCAATCAGCAATCTGATTTTAATACCCTAATATTATTAATTTAATGGTAAAGGCATTTCCTATAATATCATATGAATAATTTTTAAAAATTTACAAATATTCAGAAAATTTGAAATGAAATGCTTGAGTGAAGACCCTAAGTAGAAATGCTTCTCTGAAATTGTCTCTTCCCTTTGAATGGAGCTGAGAGTCTTAATATTCATTATCATGAATAATACACCTGTTTATGCACATAAATTTTAGATTATTTTCCTAGGAGACATTCCTAGATGTAGAATTTAGTGGCTCAAAAGATGTGGACATTTTTGAGGTTTTTATTGCATATTGTCAAAATACTCCCAAGCAAGGTTTTTTTATTTTTTATTTATTTTTATTTTTTTTAATTCATGGAGACACAGAGAGAGAGAGAGGCAGAGGCAGAGACATAGGCAGACGGAGAAGCAGGCTCCATGCAGGGAGCCCGATGTGGGACTCAATCCCGGGTCTCCAGGATCACACCCTGGGCTGCAGGCGGCGCTAAACCGCTGTGCCACCAGGGCTGCCCAGGTTTTTAAAATTTATACTCACATCAGCAGTGAGTATATTTGAGTTTTTTTTTTTTTTAAGATTCTTATTTATTTATTCATGAGAGACACAGAGAGAGGCAGAGACACACACAGAGGGAGAAGCAGGCTCCCCACAGGGAGCCCGATGTGGGACTCAATCCGGGAACTCTGGGATCATGACCTGAGCTGAAGGCAGACGCCCAACCGCTAAGCCACCCAGACATCCCAGCAGTGAGTAAATTTGAATGCCCTTTTCACTCCATCCTTGTCTACACTGGTTTTTGGTATTTTTACATTTTTTTTTCTATTGTGATGTGAAAAATAGTATCCCATTGACATTTTGATTTGTACTACTTTATTATTAACATAGTTTAGGCCAGTATTTTAGATAATATCTATCCTGAACTTTAAACATTTAGCTCAGCATTGCTAAGCAAACATCATGAGCATTTGGATTTATATGAGGAATTTGATTTAGAAGTCAGCACTGAATTTCCAGAATTGGAACTCCTCACTATCTGATTCTCACAAGCCTGAATAATCAAGGCATCTCCACTTACCTACTCTGAAAATAGATGTTTGTTTGCTACATGTCAACTTTCAGTCAGCCATTAGGTACAGTACTGTATTTTGGCTTAGTGCTGATACAGCTGTTTCAGCTCTGTTTTCCATATTCTATAACCTTGCTACTCAAAGAGTGATCCATAGATCAGAAATGATAGCATCACCTGGGAGCTTGTTAGACATGTAGAATATTGGGCTTCCCTCAAACCTACTGAATCAATCTGTTTTTAACAAAATCCCCAGGTGATTTATAAGCATATTAAAGTTTAAGAAGTACTGTTCTAGAAGACTGACTGACTTAGGACCAGAGTTCCTGTGCTTTTACCTACTTCATTATTGCAGTCATTGGTAATATATTTGGGGAGCTAGACACTATGAGCGTCTTGACTACAAATTCAGTTTCTGCAAGCACTCACTGAGTTATTACTATGTGCCTGACGCAGTTCTAGATGTTTTCACTGATTCTATAAAGAGTGAAGGACAGCCATTCACAAAGTAAAATGGAGAATACAGAGAGACCTAATATAAGTTGATTATGCTAAATGAAGATTATATCCTCATAACCATGGTGGGGCAGGGTTATTAGCTCTAGTGAAACTCAGAAAAATAAACTAATGTGAAATATTAAATGGTTGAATTTTCATTCAGATCTCTCTGTTGCTAAGCCCCATATTTGCTGTCTCTAAGGGAAGGACTGGTGAATACAGTGTGGAGGTGGGGGCAGGGGGGTGCCCAATTCTTTAAGATGGCCACCTGACTATTTAAACTGTGCTCAGAGATAGTGACTTGGAATCCTGTTCACACCTGGCTACTGTACCCTCTGTAGACGATCTTCTGCGCAAAAACCAACAGCTGAACATGCAAGTGGCTTGCCTGAATCAGGAGCTTGCCCAGCTGAAAAAGCTGGAGGAGACAGTGGCCCTTCTCCATGAAAGTCAGAGGTAGGAGAGAGTCCATCTAGCTGGATTCTGGAGCAGATATTTACTTTCTTTTATATGCTTTGTCTTATTTGATAATATCTATATATTTTTCACATTCATTTTGTGTATAAACCTCATGTATCTGGGTGTATCCATGTGTAAACCTTCTGTGTTCCAGGACACATGAGGGACTAAATGTCTTTGCTGGCATTGGTGGATTGCAACACCTCAATAAGTAGTTTCTCACTGGATCCAACAGGACCCTTGTTTGAGTCAGCTAGCTTTACTTGATCACTACATGCCCCTAAAATCATCTCTCTGGCTCTTCTGGAAAATGCCTGCCTCCTAATGATCTCAGAAGACACATTAAGCACTTAGGGGGAATGATAGAAAGTCCAATGTATTTGTTCTTTTCAGAGGAGTTTAACAGCATCAGCCTCTTCAAAGAACATAATTCATCCCTCAGGATGCCAGCTAGACAAATCAGAAGGGGCCCCAAGAATATTGTATTGGTACATTTACAGAAGCTCTTGACATTTTGATTTGCAAAACACCTTCACTGTGGCTTTCAGTGAAGTTTAAAGAACTCCATCCCCAAACCTTGATCCCTAAACTTTACTTCCTGAATAGCTAGTGAATTAGGATAGCTCCATATTCAGAGAATTGGACTCAGATCCATTGTAGACTTTTCGTTATAATTATTTCAAACACAAAAGCAGAGGAAGTGGTATAAAGTCATCCTCCTCAAAATGGGTTATCAGAATCACCTGAAAAACTTACTGAAATGCAGATTGCTGGGCCCCCACTCCCCAGAGTTCCGACTCGGGCCTGATGGGGACAGAGAATTTACCCTTCTAATAAGTTTCCAGGTGATGCTGTTGTTGCTGATTTGGAGACCACATTTTAAGAACATTAGGGTATATCTCTTTAAGTGATATACAAATTGCTGTATTTTAAAGTAACTTGAAATAATTCTTTGTGTTGTCAAACCATGTGTTTTGTTTTGTTTTGTTTTGGCTAGCCTCTGATAGCTTTTAATATTATATGGTAATACAGAGTCCAAGAATACAGTCCTGACTAGCACCATCAGTTAATTGCAGAGGCAGGATAAATTAGATGAAGTAGAGGTTAAGATTTGGGGATAGAAATTGGAGGCTTGGTCAGATGCCAATCTTCCAGTACTTCTACTTACCTCATCATGAAAGTGCTTTGGAAAGAATAGAACAATCATATAAAATGTGAACTATGTTACTGCTACAGTCAGTCTGGAACATTATCAAACAGAAATGTAATGAAGAAAGAAACTGTCAGCCTGCTTTTAAAATAACCCACTCATAAATCGGTCAGTTCTTTCTATTTAAAGATGTTACTTCATTTAACATTTGTCTTTAGTAAACATTTCAGGTCTGAATAGCATCTGCTTTGCTTTTATGATTTCGTGACTATCTTTTTTTGCCTGTGCCTCAGATCCCTGGTGGTAACTAATGAGTATTTGCTGCAGCAGCTGAATAAAGAGCAAAAAGGTTATTCTGGGAAAGCACTCTTGCCTCCTGAGAAGAGTCATCATTCGGGGAGATCATCACCCTTTGGGAAAAGCACACTGACTTCCTCCTCACCAGTAGCACATGACACGGGTCAGTATCTAATACAGAGTGTCTCAGACTCTGTTCCAGAGGCTAGTTTATGGAGCTAGTACTGAGCACCTTCTCTGCAGCTTCCCTCTTGGCCCCAGGGGCTCTCAGTGTCATTGCCACTAGTATGGTGGTATTCACCTATAAGATTAAGAAAAAAATCTTAATCTGATTACATTGTATTGGTCCTTTTTATTTCTCTTTTTATCTCCTCCTGTCTAGTCATTCTTTCTTCCTGCTCACAGAAATAATGCATGTAATTCTAGGCATATCACATAGAAACATTTGGCTGAAAATGTTGAAGAGAAAAAAATCAGACATTTTTCTGATTTTTGAAACTTGAAACTATGCAGTAGAAGGTTTAAAAAGAACATCAGTGGACAGATGTGTTTTGTGTTAGAAAAATTTAGAGACCTTATACTGATTGGCTCATCAAACATGTTTTGAGTTTCCTTCCACCATAGTAAAAAGGTGACACTGTCTGGTGTCAGCTTAGGAGCAGCCCAACTATTGAGTTGAAGAGAAAAGCAAAACTCATGTGATAGAGTTCAAAGATTGATAGTGGTACCTAACAAGTTTAAATACAAGCCCAAAGATGCCCTGGAGAGAATGACAGGGAGAAAGAGAGGCAAAGAAAGGAGTTTCCACTCTGGGGAATTGGAGAAGGCGCCAATGAGGACTTTTTAGTGGAAGTTTCCAGAATTAAAATGGTAACAGAGGGGGTGTGTGAAGTCTCCCAGGCCAAGAATGCAGAGTAGAAGAGTCTGGAGCCCTTAGAGGGTCATGGGGTCATAATGGTAGAAGAATATACAACCAGAGGACCTATCCTAGCCTGCGAGGTGTGGTGTCAGGAAAAATCTGCTAAAGAAATTATCTTTTTTTTTTATTTTAATTTTTATTTATGTTAAGGAATCTCTGTACCCAATGTGGGGCTCAAGCTCTTGACCCCAAGATCAAGAATCACATGCCTTTCCAACTGAGAAAGCCAGGCACCCCTAAAGAAAGGACTTTTCAACTGAGACCTGAAGAATGAATAGGAGGTCACCAGGCAAAGCATAGGGCCAAGGGCAGAGGCAATGGGAAGGAACATGGTCCATTCAGGGAACTGAGGAGCGAGGAGATGATAGGAGCTAGGTCACACCATTCCTTGAAGATTTTAGATTGAGAGGGCAAAGGAGTGATATTTGTGTTTGAGAAGCTTTCTCTGTAAGAGGAATGGGTTGAGGACCATGTGGAGTTAGGGGAGAACCAAAGAGGAGGAAGAAATATGGGAAAAGACTAGTGTGATCCAGACCAGAGATGAAACTTCCGAATGTTAGCTTTGAGCTCATTTTACACATGAGTACCCTGTATTTCAGAATTAAGGCATAATTTTTATTTGAATCCTGACTGGTTGAGCATTTAAAAAATCAATGGGAAAGGTCATGAAAATGGCTCTAAGTATGTTTCTGCTTTAGAGTAGCCCAGGCAGCTAATGTTGCCGGAGAGCATGTAGGGGGCGAAGGACTGTCAATCTAACTCCATGTTGTGCTTCTCTTCATCTCCAGGGTCTTGTCGGTCTTGTCAGAGAAAGAGACAGGTGGAAAGATTACACACTTATTTGCTCCCCTGACCCAGGTACTCTGCAGGGAAGGAGAGCTATAGCCAAAATAATGAGACAAGAAGATCACAACCAAGATCACACATTTCTAAGTTATAAATAAAATCCACAGACCTCTGAATTTTATGTGGGTTCCCAAAAGAAGCATGTACAGAGGAGCCCTAAGTTTCTTTGAGCTGCATGGCTCTGTAGGAGCTCAAGTGAGCTCTGTGAAAATAGTAGGAACAGCCCCCCTCCTGACTTTTCTAGGCCTGCCTTGGCCCCATTAAGAGGCCTTCAAAGAGTGTAAGCTTTGCACAGGTAGGGTAGCCTTAGCCAGTAGCCTCGTAGCCCTAAGTTGTCATATTTCAAGGTCCTAGCAGAGTACACAGGCCAACTTAGGGGGCAAACCATTGAGGGAAAAATAATGAACTTCTTTCTCCAACCCCAGCCCTTCCCCCCTTGCCCTATGAACATCTAATAATGCTAGACCCAGAACTACTTAGGGTACCTCTAAGGAAAAGCAGACTTAGTCACCTTCCATCCTATTTTCTATTGTCACTGAAAGTGGCTGGCCCTGTCCCAGGCCAGGCACCTCTCTAGGGCTGTTCTCCCCTTCTGGGGAAGTCAGCTGTGTTTCTTAATTCCCCTTCATGGCCCTTGGTCCAGAGGGCAGGGGCAGGGATTGGTGGTGTCAAAGAAAGGGCCAAAGAGTTGTTGCCCTGTGGGGCTAAGCAGGCTCAACATAGAATGGGGAAGGCTCTGGTGGCAAGTAGAAAGTAAGTGGAGAGAGATTCCTCAACCCTATGCCTGGCACTGTTGGGAGAAAAAAGGAAACAGAATTGGGATGGAAACTGGATTCTCAGGAAGTTCTGTGTCCAAAAGAAAGAGCAGGGGCAATCTGACAGGTGTAGTCTTCCTGCCAGTTTAATATATAGTTTTTTTTGTTTGTTTTGGGTTTTTTTTTTTTTTTTTTAAGATTTTATTTATTCATGAGAGGCAGAGAAAGAGAGGCAGAGACACAGGCAGAGGAGAAGCAGGCCCCATGCAGGGAGCCCGACGTGTGGGACTCGATCCTGGGTCCCCAGGATCACACCCCGGGGTTGAAGGTGGCGCTAAACCACTGAGCCACCTGGGCTACCCCTATATAGAGAGTTTTAATAGCTCCATCCCACAAAACCTAACCTTTCTTCCTTGCCTACCTGGCTTTGCTAGCAAGGGTACTGATTTGCCAATTTTATCCAGGTCAGAAAAAAAGGTATTTGTGTGTATCTGTTAAGCCTTTTCTATCACCCTGGGGAGTTGCCCTGTCCTGGATAGGCCAAAGTCCCATCCAGCCTGCTTGTTAGGAAGGAAGGAGATTTGGCCCCAAAGCCTTGGACTTGGGAATAGCTATGGCCTAACACCTAGAGCCTCAGAGAAGAAAAAAGGTTGATCTGGAAACTTCCAGGAGTCCTCAGGGACCAGAGATTTCCCCTACCTCCTCTCAACCTGGGATGTTGAACATGTAAGGGGTATCAGTGAAAAGAAGCCCCTTCACTGTTGGACACCCTGGTCACACCAAAGGCTGGGTGCTATGCTCTATCAGTGGCCATCCAGCCCCATTTTTGGCCTTGGGGGAAGAGGCATGGTTCTTGGCTCTGTTCTGCAGAAGCCCCCTCACTCTGGGCCTCAGTTTTCTCAGCTATAAAATCAGAGAGTTGGACTATCTAGTCTCTGAGTTTCTTCTTGGTCTCGCATTTTTCTGATCTTCTGAGCTGGACCCCACAATGACTAACCTTGGTAGCCCCATCAAGATGGGGACCTGTCACCAGGCACTGATCTGAGGCCTGGCACTGGGCCCTACCCAACACTTGGCCCAGGCCTAGTCTGCTGTCTCATTCCTTTCCTGGAGGGGCCAACACTGAGCTCTAATAGCAGGATGGCAAGCTGTGATGTTAGGACTATGGGTCAGGACTGAGGAGAAAGATTAGATTTCCCTAAGGAGCATCCTCAGGCATTCTGGCTCTGCGCTAATGGAAGGGGCCTGCCTGGTGTGTGTCTCTTTCTGGGCAGGGTTACCAGTGGAAAGATCGGCAGAGTGTGACATGCAAGTAAGCGGTAACACAGAGGTCAGCAGGGTATGAATGTCATTACCCCCATTATGACCAGGCGATATTGATACAAAAGGTGTCTTTATTGAGGTCAGGGTAAGAATTAGGCACTTGGCCGGAGCAGCAGCTTAAATATGAGGCAAGCATATTAGCCATGGGGTTAGCCATGCCCAGGGCTAGGTTGGGGCAGTGAGGCTATAGGCACAGACTCTCCTCAGACATCCAGAAGTCAGGGAGGAAAAGAGGAAGGGAAAGGGGATGCAGAGCAGTCTGGGTCAGAGGCCTGGTGGGCTAGCCCTGTGGGGCTGGGCAGGAAGCTCTGGGTGGCAGGTCCAGCAGGGAGGGGACAGGGTTCTCTTGCTCCACATGCCCTTTAGGCCCAGGCCTGAGCCTCTTCTGGGTGTAGCCACACTGGGGGGCCTTCCTGGCCTCACTTCTTCACCTTGGCATCATAGGTGCCTGCATTCTTGTAGGCACTCACATAGCCGCTGTCATCCAGGATGTCCTGACGTCCAGCGATGCCCTTGCCCTTGCCACTCTCATCAAAGCGCTCCTTGTGGGAGCCAGTGTACTTGCTGGTGTCGGTCAGCCGTTCCACAGCACCTCCTGTCTTTGCTTTCTGTTAGGATAGAGTTGTTCCCCCAGAGACACCTGGTTAGGGAGCCCAGCCCTCCACCCCCAGCAGTGATTCTCTGTATCCCCCTCAGTGGCCACCCAAGACCAGCCAGGGTACTTACAGTGACGCCCACATTCGCTGGCTCCTTGCCTGCCACCAGCTGGCAGACAGCATCGAAGGCTTCCTCCTTACTCTTCCCTTTGAATCGCTTCATTGCCAGCTCTTCTAGGGCCTTCTTGAACTCCTCATAGTTGATCACTCGAGCCGATTTTCCCCTGCCAGGTATGTGAACACCATGAGTTTTCCCCCTTCTCCATGTCTTCCCTGGTTCCAGCCCCCCAGTTCCCCACCTTCTGGGAACATCAGAAGCAAGGACTGCTTGGGGCTCACTTGACTTTGGAGAAGACGATGTCGACATCCGTCCCTGTCACGGCCTTTCCGTCAGCCACCTTGCAGTCTTTGCACAGCTTGGCCCAGTTCTTGCCATTCATTTCTTGCCCACTGGCCTTGGGGTCACCATGGATGGCAAATTTGCGGAAGCTTTCCTCCAGCCCAGCCACATCTGTGCTCGTTGCCATACCACCCTGTAGGAGGGACCCACCTCAGTCACTTCCCAGCCAGTCTGCCCCTTCCCTCCCCAAGGCACAGAACATCACTTCCTCTACCTCAAAACCTACCAAAGTCTGAGTTACGGGCACTTAGGCCATAAACCCTGTTGGAGATGGAGCTGCCTGGGGAGAGGGGCCAGCACTCATTGTGTCCCTGGGTCCCAGAGCCCTGAGAGGAAAGGTGGTATCACTTAATGCCAGCCCTGGCTTACAGTGGAGTTCAGAAGATGAAATCATAATGCCCACACCAAGCTAGGAACAGAGTGGCACTGTCCAGAAAGACTCTGAGGGCAGCAGCTGGGACCATGGCTTTGTCTGGCCCTGGCACAAGGCCTGCTTGGGTGGAAGTGAGGGTGGCAGAGCTGGCCCCCCTCCCTGGGAGTTCTATGCCAGGCTAGGTCAGGCCAGGCCAGGCTGTTGGTTGGGCAGGTATTTGGTGAGGACAGGGTCTCTACTGGGGTGGTGAGGACCTAGCAAGACCCAGCCCAGGCTGAGAAAGGAGCCAAAGCATGAGCAGGGGTGCATGCCTTAAGCAGGGGTACAGCTGGCCCAGCCAGGACCTTGTTACTATTTGCTGTTAAACAAAAACATGAGGGGAGCAGGAGTTTGGGGCTGGCCTGGCCACAGTTTGTGAAGCCTGGAGACAGTTGCTAAGGGAGGGTAGTGCCGCTTGGAGAATGTTGCTAAGGGCAGGAGGGTGTCAGGGTGGCTCAGGGAGAAGCTCCCAGTGCTGCTGGGCTGGGCTGGACTAGGAACTGGGCTCACGGGTGCGGCACACCAGCACTCCCAGTGCCTGGGGCACAGCCGTGGCCTCCTGGCCCCTTGCCATCCACTGGAGCTGTAACCTCCCAGTCTGTAGAGTTTCAGGGGAGCCGGTGTGATTTAGGGACTAGCATGGGTAGGGGTTGTGGAGTTATGAGCCCCTGGAGGCATGCTGGCAACTGGAACTACAGCATTGGTCCTGTAATCCTCACACCTACACCCTACTTTGAGGCACACACTTCCCCAGCATCTATACCTTCAGTCTCCCATGGAAGCCTCTGGCCACACCCTGAGCACTCACACCAGTCCACACTCCCACAGCTGAATGCACTCAGCACTGGCTCTCCACATTCTCCGCCTTATTCCCCTGACCACACCCTTAACCAGCCCTGGGACTGAGGGCCTGGACCATTACCTCAGCACCCCCCCACACACATATACTAACAGCCCTGTACAGAAACCCACCAATAATACCCTCAGCCCTGCACTGAAGTGTGTCTCCTACACCGCCCCCCGCCCCCAGTCCCTCTGCAGTCCTCTGACCAAAGCTATAGCCCTGCACTGAGGCCTCCTTGACCACACCTTCAGCTTTCCACCGCAGCTGCCTCTATCCACACACCCCAGCCCTGGGATTAGGAGCCCCCCTTCCGCATGCCCACTGCCCTTACTGAGCCCCTGTTATAACCAGAGCTTCACAACTCCCCTTCCCTCCCTACACCTGTAGCCTCTGATCACATCCTCACACCCACCCTTGTTCACATTCCCACAGCCTTGTGGCCTTATGCTCAACCCTGCCCTGAAGCCCGTCAGGTGTCCACGTCCAGGGACCTGCACTTCCAGAACCCGCACGTTGAGACTCCCTGAGCACACCCTGCATCTCCACAGCAGCAGCCTGACCACACCCTCCATCATGTCCTCAGCAAACCTCTACCTCTGCCTTTTATCCTAAGGCCTCCAGTGACCACAGCCCCTACCGAACTACACCCCCTTATATTTACCACCAGCCTTAACACTAAAAACCCTTTCCCAGTGGCCATCCGTCCCTAAGTTGCAATTTCTGGGCCTGGGTTCCCCTACAGACCCTACATGTAGTGGCTCCGTCGCCCCATAATCCCAGTCAGCACAGCATTCCCCTTCCCTCTCTCTACCCTGAGACCTCCCACCAGGGATATGGAGACTCAGCCCACGGGTAAAGTCTGGGGGAGCTTGCGGGTTACGGATGCTTGTCCCAGGTGACTGGTGGGATCCGGGATCCGGTGCTCACTCCTGTATGCGGGAAGGATTCTTGGTACTGATCAGGTGGAGGCGGGTCGCAGGCTGTAGTCCCAGGAGTCTGCAGGCCAAGGATGGGGAGCAGCCACGCCCAGGGACTGGGGCCACCCGCTGGCTCCCACTGGGACAGCTGGAGTCATCAATCAGGGCAAGGAGGTGGGGGAGGAACGCCTGGGGCCCAGGGCAGGGCCGCTCAGCTGGCTCGGTACCATTTGGGGTTGGAACCCCTTCCAGGGCGCTCCCACCCCACCCCCTTGCTTATTGTGCAGGATACGGATTAGGGTGATCGGCGCCCGGGTCTCTTACCTGCTTCTACTTGGTGGCTGTTCCTTTAGTGCGTGTTCGATGGACAGAAGGACGCAAGAACGGACCTAGGAACGCGGGAGACCGGGCGGCTCCACAGCTCTGCTCCCTGCCGGCTCCGGGGCGGGACTGCAGCCCGGGCGGTTCCACCGTATTATCCCTTGTTTCTCGGTCTCCATAGAGACGGGGAGTCCCACCCCCGGGGCTGTCTCGGTGGGAGAATGACCAAGGTCACGCCGGCCCCACCCACTAGGCCCCGCCCCCTCCGCACTCCGTGGGGGCGGAGCTGCTGCTATAGCCTTTTCCCGCAGCTCTCAGGGCAGCTCTGCGGCCTCCACGCTGGGGGAGACCGGCCCTCTGCAGCTCTGGACGTCCTCAGATGACCCCCTAACGGGAAGACACCCTCAACCGGGGCTTCGCCCAAAGTTCAAAACAGGCCCCCACCTCCACAGGGGAGATGAAGCTTCCCAGAGCAGCAACCTAAGACTGGGACCTGGAGCGGGCTGCGGGGAGGGGCGGCAGGGCGGGAGCGGAATGAGAAGGTCCCTTCCCCAGACCACAGCTCTCCAATTAACGTGTGGCATCCCCGGCCACAACTCGGAGCGCTGGCAACAAGAGGGAACAATGAGCGAATCACGAGCCCAGCCCCCAAATCCTGGGGCACCAACTGCCATCCCAGCTGCAGGAAAAAAAGCTCCAGGACCCCTGGCACCCGCGTCCCGTTCCGCTCCGTGTTGGCCTCGGGGTCTCTGCTCCCGCTGCTGCCTCCAGATCCCAAAGCCTGCTTTCTCTCAGGTATAAAGCCTATCTTCAAGAAAAACCACCACCTCCAGGCAGCACTCCAAAGCCTTTTCACAACCAAGTGCCCTGTACCTGAGCGCCTTCAGCCCATGAGGACCTGTCCATATGGTAATCTGGGTGGCGACTCAAAGTACGAGCACCGCCCCCCAACTGACAACGGTCCATTAAGAAAGTATGCACTTAATCCACAAAAGCATAAAAAAGACTTTATTGGAGCATCATGGCCGGTGGGGCGGGTATTGCTGAGTTGCAGAGGAAGGGGACCCATCCCGCCGACCGTAGGGGCCCCTAAAGTGCACTCGGTGCAGCGACGGTGGGGGTGTTGCATAGAGAACGGGGCTGGCCGCTCCTCCCTGGCCCTCCTGCCTCCACCCCGCTAAGCCAGGCCCGCCTCCAGGCCTCCCCGCACCCGGGGCTCCCCGCTGCTCGGGCTCACGAACACGGCAGGCGCACGCAGCTGCAGGGCCAGCCCCGGCTCCCGGCCCCTACCCACCGGGGCGGCCAGAGCGGCGCTGCCCAGGCGCGTCTGCGCCACTGGAATCTCGTCCATGGACTCGGCTGACGCCGAGTGGTAGGCGCCTGCGGGCCCAGCATCGTGCACTGGGCTGGAGCCCGTGGAATCCGACAGCGAGCTGGAGCGGGGGCCCGGAGCCCCCGGCCCTGCGGGGACGGAGGAAAATGTGAAACTGGGGGCTGTGACACTCTCGGGGCCCTACCTGTCTTTCCCTCAGAGCTCAGGATCTGGTTTGGAGGGGACGCTCACCCGGCAGCCTGGGCAACGGTGATTCTGGTTCCAAGGTCCCAGAGGTTGGCACCTTATACACTCGCCGCTTCCTCTTTTTCTGCAGAGAGAGGGGGGAGCCTGAGTACCCCTTCCCTAGACTCCACATCGCTCAAAGAAGCAGAGGACTGAGGCAGGGTAGGGGCTTCTTTCCCATCCCCTTCTTCCTGGGCAAGGAGCCCAGCACAGTCCCCCTTACCTGGGGTCGGATCCGGGGGGGCAGAGCACGCATCTCTGGGGAGGAGGGAGGTGGGGGTTCCCCTTGGCCTCGGGTAGCAAAGAACTGGGAAAGACTGAGGGGGGAGTGAAAGGGTAATCACTGGATGCTCATTGTTTCCTCAAATCCCACCCCAGTAGAGGTCCTGAATACGCCTCCCTTCCTAGCACGTAGAAAGGGGCACTGATTTGTTCAAGGGCAGACCAAGCTGGACCCAGACCTGTATTTTAGCCTACCCCCTTCTCCCACCTGGGATGTCCCTGCCATGCCAATGAGAGATGTTCAGGTGGCACATGCCCAGGTTGCACTCACTTGGCATTCACTGTGGCAGGCCTGGCCTGGCCAGGGGGTTCTGGGCGCACATGGCTGAAGGTCCGCATGTAGAACTCCATCTCCTGGGGAAGGTGGGGATCAGGGAGGCTGGGGGGCCAGGTATGGATCCAAGGCCTTCTAGGGCCTGAGCCCACCCCATCCTGTATACAACACCCCATCCTGTGCACAACATCTACTGCTTACTGGCGTCTGGGGGAAGTCTGGCTGCAAAGGTCTATGGCTGTCCTCTAAGCTTCCCAGCTGTGCTGGGAAGACCCCTCTATAGGCCAAGGTTTAAAATACCCATTTCTGGACCTTACCCCATCCCCACCATCTTCCTTACTTCATCTAGTCAAACTCCTCCTCCAGGAAGCCCCCAGCCTCATAGGTCCAAGGCCCCCAGCCTGCTCTGGCCAAGGTGGGGGGTGGGGAAGAGGCTCTCAGAGCAATCCTTTCCTGCTCCTCTCCACTCCCAAGGCCCCAGGCTCTGAACTGATTTTTTTCTCTGGTTGGGAGACCGGCCAAGCCTTTCATATGCTGGGGTGTGCACCTGAGGCTGCGTGCATGACTGGACGGGAGCTGAGCCCTTAGGGTACCAGCCACAATCTCAGTTACCAGGGAGGGGAGTGATGAGGGCTGGTGGGATGATGGGAGGTCTCCCCACCTCAAAAGAGGAGGTAGTAAGAAGGGGGGGGGGTGTAGACAGCACCACAGCCCCATCTGGGGTCAGGTTTATGGGCAAGTTCTGTGTCTCCTCTAGTCACTGATCCCCACAGTGACACTGGGAGTGGCACACCCAACCCCTGAAAGTGAAGGAACCTGAGTCCAGGAGGTCACAGAAGTGGCCTGGGCTGCCATCCAGCACACAGGACGCCCATGAGGACTGCAGATGAGACAAAAGCTAGTAAAAAGCCAACCCGGGTATGGAGGGTACAGGGCAGAGCCAGGACAATGATACCCCGCCCCCACGGGGGGGGGGGGAGGGCACCGGACAGCTGTCGCCTGCTCAGCAGTCGTTTCCATGGAGACCCAGGCGTCCTGACTAATGCAGAGATGACACTGTAACAGCAAGCCGTCTCTAAAACAAGCCTATGTTTGGGGGCAACGGCTCCAGAATGGGGCCCCTCCCGCATTCCTGCTCAGGGTGGGGGTGGGGAGGCTGCCTTCAGGGCCCTGGCAAATCTGGGGGACAGAGCCCAGTCAGCCCCAGGCTGGCTGCACAGATGCAGAAATTGAAGCTCAGGGTAAGCCTCATGCCCAACCAAAGCCCAGGCTAGCCCTTTGGGAAGTGGTGTGAGGGTGACGGCCTCAGCAGAGGAAATTTGGAAAAGAAGCAGTCAGAGGCCAGTCATGAGAGCTGGGACCTCAAGGTAATCTGCCCCCTACATCTTTCCTCTTCCCCAGTGTGGACTCAGCACCCCTCCAGGGCCCAGCAGGAGGAGGCGAAGCCTACCCTGGTACCCGAAGGAGGGTGGGTGGAGGGGGAGAGGAGCAGCAGTAGAGGAAGCCCGAGGGACCACGATGAGACAGCGGCCAGGCCCCTGCCAGCTGGAGAAGTTTGAAGGTATCCCAGGGGGTTCCCCGCTCAAACCCCCTTCCTCTCATCACAGCTGTCCCTCCGATCCACTCAGAGAGACCTTCAAAATGTGCACATTCCTGAACAGTAAAGGGCACCTCTGGGCCGCAGCACTCCCCTCGAGCACCGAGGCAAGCACATCCCTCCTCCCCCTGGGGAGGCCTCCCTCAGATCACATACAGGTGACATGAAATGGCCTAGCTGCTTCCGCTGCCACAGCTGACTCGGAAGCGCAGGCAGGCAGTGCCTACAGGACAGGGGCCTAGAGCCCTCTAGCCTAAGCATCGAAGGGCCAGCCCTGCCTCAACGGCACGGACCATGAAGCCCGGGAAAGTTTCCTGCCCACGCCTCCGTGAAGCGAGGATGGAGATGCCCACTCCCAGGATGGCTGCCACACCACTTACATGGGTTCAGGGCCAGGCTCCAATTTGTGTACACGGTAGCATGGCGGGGGGCGGAGGCTGCCATCACAAGTCACCACTCCCCCAGGCCTCCCAGGCCTGGCAGCCAGGCCCACCCCTAGCGGGGAGAACAGGAGAAGCGGGGTCCCAAGCCTTCTCTCAACCCGCCCACCAGCCTGTGTTTGTGTCCAGTTGCCATGAGGACGTGGGATCCAGATCTCAGCCTTCCCAGCAAGGCCTGCCTGGGCCCCCTGCCTTCCCAGTCCCTGGGGGCTCCAAGAACTGGACCACCCCCAACCCCCAGCTGCTGACCTCAGGCAGCCACGGGGCGTGGGAATGGGGATAGGCTGGTCAGGCCTGGAGGGTTCCTGCTTCAGAGTGTAAAGACCTTAACTTTTCCGAGATCCAGTTTGTTTAACCCTTCTTGACCTCAATAGGCTCATCTGCAACATGGGCACAGTTACATTACCTGCCTCATAGGCTCTTCTAAGGATTATGATATACAGGATATGATAATAGGTATAAGGGTTCAGGGTCACAAATGGAGACAACAGATGGCTATATCCTCATGACCCATTTGCTGATCCATCCTTCTCTTCTGCAGCCCCAACCTGCCCACTCTCAGGCTCCCACATTCCATGCCCTCCAGCACATGCTTGGAGCCTGGAAAGGCATGTACATGGGGTCAGGGAAACACAGGGCTCCCTCTGGCTGCGCCCACACTTGAGCAAGCCAATTTGTGCTTAGTATAGGCTTGGCCTTGTTCCTATAGCCTTGGGCATCCTCTACTCCAGCTGCAGTTCCCAGCCTGCTTCCCTTTGCCCTGTCTCATCACTGATGCCTGCTACACAGCCCACCACCACTCCCACATCCAGGCCCCATCTCCCACCCCCTTAGCCCTCTGGGCCACTTCTATACCTGAATGGGCCGCATCTTGGGAGGACATGACTCGAGCTCCCTGTGGGCCCCCTTTGCCTCCTGTGGCAGGCGATGCTGCACGATGTACTCATAGGTGGTGAGCTTGTGCCACACTGAGGGGGTGAGGAGAGGGCTCAATGCAGTGGAAAGGGGATCCTAGAGTTCAGAAAGTAAGGGAGGGTGCCCAGCCCCAGGCTGAAACCACTGTCCCCAAATACACTAATCCATGAAGCGAGACCAGGCCACCATCAAAGACGGTACTGAGAAGGAGCACGGCTTCAGAGTTCTACAGCACAACTGGCACCTCCCTGAGGCCTAGGGACCCTGTCCCTTGCAAGGCAGGTGTAGGTGTATGTGAGTGTGTCGGGGGGGGGGGGGGGGGGGGGGGAGGGGACTTACTGAGATAAATGTGGAAGCAGAACAGGTGGCCCAGTAGGGCTGTGGAAAGCAGGCCCAGAAGGATAAGCAGGGCAGCCAGAGCCAGGATGGCAGGAGCCTGGGTCTCCACAGGGGCAGCGGGCAGGAACACGAACCACACATCTGTGTGATTCTTCAGGACTGCAAGGCAAAGCAGACTCCTCATCTGGGACTGTGACCAGAACAGGCCCAGGGTCGGCGGGCAGACGTGGGCCTGGAGCTGGAACTAACCTTCAAAGTGATGATTGGTGCGCAGCCGCATGGGGTTGACAAAGAACTCCACAAAGACATAAGTGGCCACCAGCACGAGAAGCAGGACACCCAGCAAGGCAGATGCCACACTGTGTAGAAAGAGCCTGGGCCCAGCCGGCACCCAGGTGCTCCAGCTGGGTAAGGGCCCAGAACTCAGAGGGGCCCAAGGGAGGGATGGGGACCCAGGTCTCTGACCCCACAGCCCCAGCTCCTCATGCTTGGCTTGAGCCTCACCCAATGGCTTAAGGCAAAGATTAATTTGAGTGGCTGCCCCAGCAGGAGAGAGGCCCCAAACCTGCCCGGGCAGCAGCCATCAGGAGCATCACGCTCAGACCAGCACCCGCGAATGCACGGCAACAGGTCCCCCAAGCGCCCTAACCCCAGCCCCGCCCCCTATGCGGGCTCAGGGTCCCTGGCTCACACTCAGACCCGTGCAAATGCAGGCAAAGGTGCGGCCCGTGTCCCGCTCTCACCGGTAGTTCCTCTCGCCCACGCAGTTGTTGAGCCACTTGCAGTGGTGGTCAAACCCGCACACGCACTTGTTGCAGGCGCTGCAGTGCTTGGAGCGCGCGCTCCTGCGGGAAGGGGTGGAAGGGCCGCACGCGGTTGGCTGCTCTCCTCGCACTTCGCCGCGGGCCGCCGGCAGCCAAGCGGGCGGCGGCGGAGGGGCCAGGACCCCCACCCGCCTCCAGCCCGTAGGGGCCGGCCCTTCAGGCCCGCGGGCCGTGTGGCGAAGGGGAACGCGAACGCCCTCTGGCGGCACCGCGAAGCAGAGCACCCACAGGAGGCCTCGCGTCTGAAGGGCCGCGACCCAGCGGCGGGAGGGGCGGGGCGGCTTGCACTTCGCCCCTTTGGGATTGCACTCCGGCCTCCCGGCGGTAGGAAATGCAAACAGGGCTTCCTTTCCAGGCAAGGACCCTGCGCGAGCCAGGAGACGACGCAGGTGTGGTACCAGGGAGCAGAAGAGAACGAGGCTGCTGGGTACAGGGCCTGCATTGCTTTTTCTGACCTCTCCATTTTTTTGAGTCCCTGTTTCCTTGCCAGTCTGTAGGAATTTTACTGGCATTCTTCCAGAAAACCTGTCTGTCTGGGCTAGCCCAAAGGGAGCCAAAGGAAGAGGAGCAAGGTGACATCTGGGTGAGCAGTTCACTGCAGGGGGCCAGATGATGGAGGCTCCATTAGGAATGCAAGCCCAAAGAGGTGTGGAAGAGTGAGCTGCACGCCCTCCCCAGGACAGAACGGAGCGGGCAGCCACTGCCACACATCCACTAAAGAGCAACCAGTGAAGCAAAGGATCATCTGACACCAAACTCCTTGGTGCCTTAACGTCATTGGCTCTTTCTCCATCCTGTGGACACCCCCACCTCAAGAGGCTGCTAGATCTCAAGATTAGAAATGTGGAACTAGCCTTAGACCATACCCCCAATCCCTGATGCCCTGCCTGCGGCTGGAAGTTCCAGGAGGGTAGGAAGGGGCCCTGGGAGACAATCCAGAACAATCCAGAACAACCCAGGAGGTATGGGCTCTGCACAGTCTGACTGCCCTTCCCACTAGCAGGGTAATCTGGAGGAAGTCACTTGGCCTCTGCAGGCCTCAGACTCCTTATGGGAACTGAGGATAACAGTATGGGCTCGGGGGCCAGACAGGCTGGGCTGTGAATCCGGCCCTGCTCCCCGACAGCCATGTGAGCTCGGGCAGGCCTCTGAGCTTTCTGCAGCGTCGGGCTCTTCCTCTTCTGGGAGGTGACAAAGATGCTGCCCACCCTGCAGGCTTGTTCATAAGGCTTGTTCACTTAGCACGTAATAAATACTCAAGCATTAATTCCCCTCCCTGCCCCTACCTGGGAATGCCTGTGAGAGACGGGGGTGGGGCGTGGGGGTGACGGGGTTACTGGCAGTCATTACAAAAGCCCGTGGTGGTGCCAAATGTTTCCTACTTTATTTTTTTTTTAAGGCTTTACTTACTTATTCATGAAAGACAGAGAGAGAGAGGCAGAGACACAGGCAGAGGGAGAAGCAGGCTCCATGCAGGGAGCCTGACGTGGGACTCGATCCCGGGACCCCAGGATCACACCCTGGGCAGAAGGCAGGTGCTAAACCGCTGAACCACCCAGGGATCCTCTGTTTCCTACTTTAATGGTTAGAAATGCCAGTCCTCATCTTCTGTCTCCAGTCTCCCAATTCTCCAATTCTCTGTTACTCCCATCAAGATTCTTGACTATGTAAAGCATGAGGGTTCTGAGGCACCAGGACAACTCTAAAGCCCTGGGCCTGTGCCTCTCGGCCTTGAGTGCCCACTGGCAGTTTCCTGGGGTACTCCCCACCCCCACACACCCTCAGCCCACACTCACACATCTACGTCGCACAAGTTGCAGTGCAGGTCTTCAATGACATGTGCATGTTGGCTGCGGTTGAAGATGGGCAGGGGCCCTGCATAGCTCTTGTCCCGCACGTTGGCATCTGCTGGATCGATGGAGACAGCGGTCAGGTGAACCACGAGGTGGCCGGCAAAGATGGCGCCCATGCACTGGCCCAGCAGGTTAAAGACTCAACTCTGCACTCTGCCGGCTGGAAGCCCCCCTCCCCACCCCTCTGGAGCCAGACAACAGCTGGCTCCCTCCATGGGACTCCCCTATGCAGAGACTCTCTGTCTGTGCTACCTCCTGTCTCCAGCCCCACGAGAGCTTCCTGGTCAGACCTCCTCAGCATACCCACGCCCCAGATGGAGGGAGGAGCCGTCTGGGAGCGGGCTCACAGGCCACTGCCTACCACCGCTCGGGGCCCAACCGCAGGGTTCTGGGCCTCGCTGCTCCAGACCAGCCGGCACAGGTGCTGGCTGCTGACCTCAGAATCTGATGTAGTTTCAGATTCTAAATGGTGAAGTGAGACTGAAGGAGATTATCCTCTAAGGCTGAGGGACCCAAAGTAGAAGTTCCAAATTTGTTTCTCTTGCCTTCACAGGAAGTCAGCTCTGAGAGGGAAGCAGCCATGCTTTCTCAGCAGCTGGGCCAGATGGAGAATGGAGAACCACTGTGGACAGGGGCTCATACACTCACTACCTCCTTGACTGGAGTCCAGCTACTTGGAGCCCTAGGGCTAAGGGTTCTCAGGTGACTGGAATATTCAGGGCCTGGCCAGGGGCAGCATGGCTAACTCTTGCAGCTGAAACAGATTTTCTAGGGCCTGTCTGCTCAATGAGTAGACCAAGTGCTGGGGACGAGTATGTGGACAACTTGCTGCCAAGTCTAAATTTGTAAAAATTCACCAATAGATTCTACACAGGCAGCCATCCACCTGCCCGCCATCCATCCATCCATCCATCCATCCATCCATCCATCCATCCATCCTTCCTTCCTTCTGCTAACCAGGCAGACATCATCCCTCCATCAGTCATGCTCCATCCATCAGCTACCCAACCTCCTTTTTCCTTTCTTTTTTTTTTAATTTATTTTATTTTATTTATGATAGTCACAGAGAGAGAAAGAGAAGCAGAGACACAGGCAGAGGGAGAAGCAGGCTCCATGCACCGGGAGCCCGACGTGGGATTCGATCCCGGGTCTCCAGGATCGCGCCCTGGGCCAAAGGCAGGCGCCAAACCGCTGTGCCACCCAGGGATCCCTCCTTTTTCCTTCTTTTTCCTCCTCCCAGCAGCCACATTTTCACATGTCTGCATGAGTAAGGCTGTGCCCTAAGGTGCGTACCACAGAGGAACTTGAGGCCTACAGTCCATCGCAACCTCTGTCCTTACGGCCCTGGCTACAGGTCAGGCCTTCGAAGACTTCTTTCCTGGGTTATTCCGTAGTCTCCTCACTGTTCCTTGTGTCCGTGTGCTCTTAAGCCTGCCATTCACTTGGTCCCAAAGTGAGCTTTGAATAGCTTAAACCTAAAGAGTTGCCTGCTTCAATTTTCTAAAGTGGCTCTCAGTGGCTCTCAAACTAAAGTTTACTATTCAGTTCAGTGCCAAGGCCCCTTTTGTTCCAATCCTGTCAAACCTGCCTGGTATCTCCAACCACTATTCCTCACCATTCCAGCCTCTCTCCAGACGCACACTGAATATGGGCAAACACTTAGCTTTCTGCCTGCTCCAACTCTTCTTCCTGCCCCCCACCCCCCTGGTTCATTCATTCAACTGTTCACTGAGATGTTTTCTACATCAGGCCCTGAAGCGATGGCAGGAGAAATACTTGGTTACCAGCCCTAAGGAACCTCCAGTCCGGTGGGAGATATGCATATTAATCAAATAATGGGTTGATTACAGTGAAGGAAGTTCATGGGATTAACTGAGTTTGCTTTTGAGATTTTATTTATTTACTTGAGAGGGAGAATAGGCTAGGGGAGGGGCAGAGGGAGAGGGAGAAGCAGACTCCCTGCTGAGTGGGAAGCCCTATGTGTGGCTCCATCCCAGGACCCCAGGATCATGTTCTGAGCCGAAGGCAGATGCTTAACCAACTGAGCCACCCAGGCGCCCTGGAACTAAGTGAGTTAGTAACTGGGTAACCTCATCTAGTCTGATGGTATCCAGAAAGCTGCCGTGAGAAGTATCATCTCAGCTGAGACTTGGAGAGGAACAGATAATAGGCACCTGGTAGGTACCACAGACAAGAGGTGCTTGGCTGGGTACTGGGAGCAAATAGCGTCACAGCCAGAGGGGTGGCTGATGTGTGGTTCCAGCTCAGCTTATTGCCACCATGAAGGAACGGGGGGCACATGTCACCAAATTCTGGCTTTTCAAAAGGAGCCAGAAATCTGGATTTTTATGTGGGATCTCATTTTTTAAATGTTAAGAAATAAAAAAAAAATTTAAAACACATGCCAGAAAAAAAATAACAAAAAATAAAAAAAATAAAATAAAACACATGCCAGGGGCACCTGGGTGGCTCAGTCAGTTAAGCATCTGCCTTCCGCTTAGGTCATGATCTCAGGGTCCTGGGATCAAACTCTGCGATCAGCAGGGAGTCCAACTGTCCCTCTCCCCCTCTCACAACTCTCTCTCTCAAATAAATAAATAAAGTATTTTAAAAAGTAAAAAATAGGGACACCTGGGTGGCTCAGCGGTTGAGTGCCTGCCTTCGGCCCAGGGTGTGATCAGGGATCCGGGATCGAGTCCCACATCGGGCTCCCTGTGTAGAGCCTGCTTCTCCCTCCTCCTGTGTCTCTGCCTCTCTCTCTATCATAAAAAAAAAAATAATAATAATAATAATAATAAAATAAAATAAAATAAAATAAAATAAAATAAAATAATAAAATAAAATAAAATAAAATAAAATAAAATAAAATAAAAGTAGGGCAGCCTGGTGGCTCAGCGGTTTAGCACTGCCTTCAGCCCAGGGCGTGATCCTGGGGTCCCAGGATCGAGTCCCGTGTGGGGCTCCCTGCGTACAGCCTGTTTCTCCTTCTGCCTGTCTCTGCCTCTCTCTCTCTCTGTATTTTCATAAATAAATATTTTTTTCAAAGTAAAAAATAAAACACACTTTCCAAGGGAACACTTATGTTTGTCCATTTTGTGTGTTAATCGTTCTCCAATTGAAAAAGAAAATCTCACCTAGAGAAAAGGAAAGAAAAAGAAAATCTGAGGGGTGCCTGGCTGGCTCAGTTGGTGAGGCATGCAACTCTTGATCTTGGGGTCATGAATTCAAGCCACACACAGGCAATAGGGCCTACCTTAAAGAAAAAAAGAAAAGAAAATCTGTAGGCCCAACAAGCCTGTGGGCCACCAATTCTGGACTCCTGGTGTCACTACAGAACATCAGAAGGAAGAACATAAGAGGCAGGGAAGATGAGCAGAACCCTGAACATGGAGAGCCCTGAGGATCCTGAATGTCGTTCCTTGAGGTGGGAAAAAGCCATTACGGGACATTAAGCTGGGGAGCAACTTGATCAGATTCGGATTGTGCAAGGGCCTTCTGACTGCAGGGACACAGACAGATGGACACAGATGGACTGGCCCAAGTGAGAGTGTGTGTGGGAAGACCTGTCTGGAAACGAAAGTCATCTCGGTCAGAGGGGCAGATGACAGCGGGGAGAAATGGGGGCAAGTCTGATAGCTATTTAGGAGGTAACATGGACAGTACCTGCCGACTGACGGGATACAGGTGATGAAGGGGCAGAGCCAAGGGCACCAGAGAGGCGGCCACAGAGGATGGGCACACAGCAGGTGTGCATCTGGGCCTGTAGTGATGTTGGTCCAGACAGCCTTGCTCCTACACCCATATGTTATAAGGCTCCCACCCTCACACCTACCATGTGACAACCTCCAATCTACAAGGCTTTCCTCCAGCTGGAGGCTAAGCACCCAGGACCAGGGCCCAGTCTTACTCCCCTTAGCAACACTAGGGCCCAGGCCGGTTCCAGGCCCAAGGTGGGTATGTGGTATACACCATTAGCCTACCTCGTGCCTCAAGGGCCCTGAGGAAGCCTGCAGAAGGAAAGTGGCTTTGACGGAAGGAAGGAGAAGCATCCAGGCTTAGAAATGGGAGTGCCAATCTGTGTGGCTCTGTGAGCCTCCACACTGCCCAAAGCAATGAACGTGGAGAAGACAAAAGCCCTAAACTGTCCCACTGTCTCAGAGTCATCTTGCCTGAGCAGCCCTTCTGGCCTCAGTGGGTATCAGCTTTGTGACCCCAGGAACTCACTTAATCTAAGCCCCAATTTCCTCATTAGTAAAGTGGGGTGAGCACCTTCCTTACAGATTATTATGAGGCTCGAATGCCATAGTCCACGTACAGGGGATGGTACAGTACCCAGTACGTATATGTGCTCAATAAATGCTAGTTACTCTGGTTTACCTATTATTTGTACTAAGCGTACTCATTCCAGCCATGTGGTTATTAATCTGGCTTCCTAGGTACGCTGGTGGCAGAAACGCAGGTAATCCTGAGTGAAGGGTGTGCCCATTCCAGATCATGGGAGGAATGTTTCATGAAGCATTCTACTTAAGAGCACTGACTAAGGCCTGTTAGTCACCTCAGAGACAGTCCAGTTTTCCACTGACAGAGCTGATGACTAGCCCTGGGCCCTAGTGAACCAGGAAGCCCCCCAGTGCCAACGCTGGTATCTGAGAACAACCTTCTCCACGCACCTGTCCTTGTCATTCATCAGCCGAGGGCTCTGCGGTTTCTGAGACAGCATGCTCACACTTCTAGCTCCCAAGTTCTGGGGCTCACACACACACCCTTGCATGCTACTTGTCCTCTGAGAAGCAGGCAGGGCTCTTCCTGTCAGACAGAGGAGGCCGAGAACCAGAGAGCTAGCGGAAGCTGCTCAGTCCCGTACGGCCCCGAGAGGGCTGAGCTGTGACCAAGCTCTGCTGCTGATGCTATGCCCAAAGCTTTCAAGTTCATCCCTGCTAACCTCCTTTAGCTCACTCCTCCCCGCAAGAAGCCCAAGAAATCATTTTCATGAAGCCCACCTACCGGGGCACACTCTCCTGGGCACCCTGTGGACAGGGGCACATGGCCACCTGCTGCACCCCAATCTCTCAGCCTTGTCGCCATGTCCTCTGTCCCTGGAGGTCGTGGCCAAGGCTGAGGTAGTCACACCACTAGGCTAAAGCAAGTTTGTGTTTGTCACTGTTCCCAGGAGCCTCCAGGGCATCTTTGTCCCTCCTCTTGTCAACTCAACCTTACCCTAAGGGTCTGATTTACAAAACCAATGAGTTCCTAAACAGTCCCGGGTACAATATAATTATCTGACTGTATATAAAACCACACTTTAAATATACCGGGAAACTTACTATGTAAAAGAATCCTACCGTGACTCTTTTAGAAAAGTGAAAATTTCTTTTGTAAATGGAATAATTACTCTGATTTATCCCTTGTTGAGCTCTGGACATAATTAGCTTTAAGGCTCTCTTCTGTGATCACTCTTACAGTACCCTCAGTTGATGAGGTTCCTGGCTGGGTGGGCTTTAAATGCTTCAAGGTACGTTAGGCCCATCAGGCAGTGGGGTCAGATAGGGGTTGGAAGCCAGGCAGGCAGGCAGCTGATCCTCCCGGGCAGAGAAAGGGCCCACCCGCACTCTCTGAGGCTCTGGAGCACGGCTTCAGGCTCCTGCCACATCCCCGTCCACTGCCCCAATCCTTCCATGTACTAGTCCCACACTTTCCCAAGGATACAGCATAGCCAGCAGGCACCCAGTGATGAGGCAGGAGGGGAACAAGGACCCCAAAGCCAATCACGGCAAAGAAGAGGTACAGCAGCCAAGCCACAATCTGGAGTGGGTGAGGGGGCCAGCTCCACCCATTCCGGCGGGACCGCTGGCCCTGCAGCTCCGGGGAAGGCCTGCTGGCCTGCGCGGGTGCCGTCCACACACTCTTCTCAGGTGCTGTCTTGTTGGAGGGCTTGTTGCAGATGTTCATCTCCAGAGGAAGAAAAAGTATAGAGCATTAGCCTGAGGAAGCCCAGGCTGGAGCCCAAAACCTCATGCCTACAGCCAGGTTTCAGCAGGGGGGCACAGGCTGGGATGTGAAGCCATCTCCTGGCTACTCTGCAGGAGAACCAGCGCCCTAGCATGATGAAGATAGTCCATAGGGGAGGGTGCTAGTGGAGCGCTTCTCCCTAAGCCCCAGGGCAAGCTCTAGCCCCAGTCCTTGCTTGCCAGGACAAGGTAGGGGGGTCCAGGGTTTATTCAGGACACAGTGTGGCTGCCTGTTACTCAAAGTGTTCTGTCCCCACAGCCATCAAAGTTAAACCCAATAAGACATGTTCTCATCTGGTAACAGTATCAGGCTGGGCCCAGAGCAAGGAGAACACATGCTGATTCTGTTAGTCACCTCTTTCCTGAGGCCCAAATGCAAGTGTCAGAGAGGGTCCCATACTCTTTGCTAGGGGAAACGGGGAGGAGGGACACTCAGAGGGGGTCTGGCCTCTGCCCCTGGGCCAGGACAATCTCTTTAGGACAGGGGCCAGTGGGGAATCCTAAACCATCTCCCCCATGCCTCAGAAGGGCTGCCTGACACATCTTGGCTGGGGAGGAACCAGCATGCAACAGAGAAGGGAGGATCCCTCCTCGCTTTCCTCCGGCAGCAGAAACGACCATGTTTCTCTAGGTAAATTGGGGCCTGGTGCTCTGAGAACAGGAAGGTAGGCCGATGCCCTCTGACTCACCTGAGAGCTCAGGGAAGGCCAGGCCTCCTCCAGAGCCAGACCACCAGGTGGCAGTACTCCTCCAGTCCCCACCCCACAATCCTTCACTCTAAGACCTGGTCTGGTGGCCAAAATTACAAGCAAGGCAGGGTGTGCTGTCATTACAGGAGGAAGAGCGCCACGCCCAGTATCTTCTGGGCCTCAGGTGGGACTAGAGCCTGGGCAGGCAGTGCCACAACTGGGGAGACAGGCCAACTCAGAACTCTTGGTGGGAAGGCCAGGAGCAGGGGACAAAACCCTGGCACCTGGACTCTCCTTTCAGGAGCCCATGGGCCAGGGTGTCCTACTATGCCAGAAAGTACAGCAGACCCCCCTCAGCACATCTGCCAAGAACATCTTCCTCACTTCTCGGCCCAACATGTAACTTTTTTCTTTTAAAGATTTTTTTTTTTTAATTTTTTTTAAAATGTATTTATGATAGTCACACACAGAGAGAGAGAGAGAGAGAGAGAGAGAGAAGCAGAGACACAGGCAGAGGGAGAAGCAGGCTCCATGAACCGGGAGCCCGACGTGGGATTCGATCCCGGGTCTCCAGGATCGCGCCCTGGGCCAAAGGCAGGTGCCAAACCGCTGCGCCACCCAGGGATCCCTAAAGATTTATTTTTATTTATTTATGATAGACAGAGAGAGAGAGAGAGAGAGAGAGGCGGAGACACAGGCAGAGGGAGAAGCAGGCTCCACGCCGGGAACCCGATGCGGGACTCGATCCCGGGACTCCAGGATCGTGCCCTGGGCCAAAGGCAGGCGTGAAACCGCTGAGCCACCCAGGGATCCCCCCAACATGTAACTTGACCTTCAGAGCCCACACTAAGTATCCAAGAAGATGCTTGATGCCCCAAGCAGAGTCAGGGGGCCCTCGTGCTTAGTCTTTACTGGGCAGGTCACTGTGCTACTTGGAACACTGTGTCATCCTCATGCCTCCCCCGTTATGCAAGTTTCTCCTAAGGGGAGCAACTATACTGTGATTCATTCACCCCTGTACCCCACATCTCCTCCCCCAAGCACCCTCAACATACCTTGTACCTAGTAGGTGCTCAGTAATGTTTGCAGACTTGAAAACATCTGAAATAAAGGGAAATGTGGGTACAGTAAATGGTGTGGAATCTTGGTCCACCCAAAGCCATCTGGCCCACTCCGCCCTGCCTTCAATCTGCACAGCCACCACGCAGACACACCTCCTGTCCCAGCACCCCGGCCACTGGCTATTACCCTGATTGCCGGACATTCGCACTTAGCCACTGCGCTTCATCCCACCTGAGGCTCAGAGCCTCCTAGAAGTCAAGTCTAGCATATTCACCTCCAAGTACCCTCATCTCAAACCTAAATGGAGTGACCTTAGTTTTCTCTCAAGGGCTCAACTGGAATCCCTTGGTCATTTGCTTTGTCTTCAATAAGAAACAGCGAAAGAAAGAGCCCCAGCTTTGGGAGAAACAGATTTAGGTTCAAGTCCTGGCTCTGCACTTACTAGCTGAGTAGCTTAAGTTTCTTCATCTGAAAAGTGGGGCTGGGGTGGCTACCCAGGGCTGTGCATAGATCAGTGACCCTGTAAGTAAGGCCCTGACACAGAAATGCTCCCTAATGATATATACTGCAATTACCCTTAAAATAGCCCTCTGGCTTGTCCTCATCACTCCAAAAGGACGCTGGTGCATCTGATACTCTATGAGGTCAATTTTCAAAGTGATGGGGTTGGTTGAAGCTGCTTTTTTAAACCAGTGGTCCCAAGGATCATGTTGCCACGAGCGATGGACCACTGGATTGTTATTCTAACCTCTCACCTTTGATCAAAGGGACAAAGGTGAATTAAAAAAAAAAAAAAATGATCCCACTTCATTTTCAATGTCCCCAGCAGTAGTAAATCTGTCTTTGATTTTTGGAAACAGTCAAAGGTTGTCAGGTGAAGGCCTGTGAACAGCTGAGCTGCATGATTCTGCTCTGGGCCAAATCTTCCTGGCTGGCGCATCAATTCTCCAGTGACACCATCGCCAGGGTAACTACTTTAAAGAGAACTCATGAACTGGGATCCCTAAGTTCTAGCTTTCCTTTTGCCATCTTCACACCTGTGCAGCCCTACGCCTTGAGGAAGTTTCTAAAGAAACAGACACATGGCTGACACGTCCCTGCTGCCCAGGGTGAGTTGGCAGTGGCCATAGGCACCCCAGAGCTGCTGCCTCCCTGATTACCTAAAGCAGGAGGAATCACCATCCGAGGCCTTGGGGGCAGATCTAACTCCAAACCAGGGGACCCTTGGCCCAGGGAGGTGCTGCTCATATGAGACTATGGGCAATGGGATGGTGTTATTGGGCCTAAATCGCTTGCGGCAGTGGCAGCACTCCAGACACTCAACCTGGCATGCCACCTGCCCCAAAAACCTGGGCCAGCCAGCTCTTAACTGATGACATTTTCCCTTGTGGGGTTGTTGGCTACAAATTCTTTTGGCCCAAAAAAACTTTGATTAAAAGGACCAAGAGGTAGGAGAGAATCCAAGATGGGGCCTCAAGCCGGGATGGGACTAAGCACTGTCACCAGATCCAGGAACTTCTCTGGCTGTCCCTCCCCTCTCAGCACTTCTCTAGGAGAAAGTTGCATGGCTCTGCTCCCGGACAACTTGGCCAGCCTGTGCACTCACACATTGGCCCAGCCAGCGCTTTGGGGGCCCAGGCCGAGGGTGCTAAATATGTAAACACAGACAAGATCAGGCTCCTGCTTTCTGGGGGTCGAGACAGACACAAGAGCAGTGAGTGAATGGGTGACATTCAGTGTGACAGAACACAGGGTGCATGGGTAGGGGGGCAGGGGGAGTTCCAGAGAGGGAGTTGAGCCCTGACAACTGCAGGGTCAGATCCCATGGGGCCTAGAGGCCAGGCAAGGAAGCCTGGGTACTTCTGAAGAGCCACCAGGAGTCACAGGAAGTTTAGAGCAGGGGAAAGACATAAAGGTCATGGGTGTTTTAGAAAGCTTTCTAGTGGGGAAGGGGGCAGGAGCAAGAGGGGAAAGGCGACACCACAACAGGGTGGGCCGGGGAGAGGGCAGCCACCCAGCGGCCTTGTGCTTTGGGAGGAACTGGTCAGAAGAGGGAGGTCAAGCCCACAAGGCCCCCAGACCACTCCCATGCCCCCAGCTGCATCTCTGCTGAGCTGAGAGGTATATGAGCCATGGTAAAAGATTCTTCGTGTACCTTCTGCTGTCACAGAACAAACCACAGAGTTAAACCGGTGGAGATGGAGAAAAGACAAGGTCGAGGAGGCCCCATGGAGTGTTACAGCTGAAAGTGGCCACCACCTTTGTAAGCCAAGGACCCACCTAGCTCCTCAGGTGGGCGGGAGGGTACAGGCCCCTTCCTTGTCCCAGTAAGGTGATGGTCACTGCCAGAATGACAATGGTCTCTTCCTGTTAACACTCACTTGCTAAAGCCTAAAATAGCATTTCCGGAAGTTGGGCCACCTTAATTTATATGCCCAATTTAAATGAGGAAACTCTTAACATTTCAAATTCTCATTATGAACTGTAGAGTAGTTATATGACTGATCTACTTCCCTCTTGCTCACCTCTGCTCTCACCAAAATATATATATATATATATATTTAGGAATGTTGTTCTGAGATTCATGAATGGCACTGGCAAACTGAGGTGAAAAGTAGGCGCCCTGGAGAGGCTGTGGCCATCCCTGCATTCCTGCAAAGTGAGGATTTCAGAAAATAATCAACTTAATTACTGGGACGCCTGGGTTGCTCAGTGGTTGAACATCTGCCTTCGGCTCAGGGCATAATCCTGGGATCCAGGATCGAGTCCCACATCGGGTTCCTGGCAGGAAGCCTGCTTCTCCCTCTGTCTGTCTCTGCCTCTCCACCTGCACCCCGCTCCATGAATAAATAAAATCTAAAAAAAAAAAAAAAATTACTAAAGAGGGTTTGCAGGGGGAGGCCACTGAACTGGGGGGGGGGGGCGGTCGAGTGATAGGGTCAGAAGAGAAGAGACAGGGCTGTTGAGAGGTATTGAGGGCCTGAGGACCTCCACCAGAGAGAGGCCAGTTGGAGCTAGGCCTGGAGACAGAGCCTGGTTCTGGTTCCTGCCTTGCCACTCACAGATTGGGCAACCCGGAGGCAAATTTCAGAGCCACCTCTTTGAGTGCCTCCTTTACTAGGCTTTCAAAAAAGTTAACTGGCCAGCTCAGTCAATAGAGTATGTAACTCTCGATCTAGGGTTTGTGAGTTCAAGCCCCATGTTGGGAATAGAGCTCACTTAAAAAAAAAAAAAAAAAAAAAAGTTAGCTGGAAGGCATTTTGGCATTGTCTACCAAACTTTAGAACGCATATACCCTTGGGCCCAGTCATTCCATTTCTAGGTACATATCTTATACACATGGTCACAAAGATTCACTGCAGTCTTGTTTGTAATAATAAAGGACCAAAAAATGTAAACCAACTATGGCACATCCACACAATGAAATGCTATACAACATCAAAACAATGAGGGATGAAATGACTTTTGATATACAGTGAAGTGGAAAAGCAAGATGTGGGATGGTTGTAGAGGGTGCTACGGGGGGGGGGGGGAGCAAAGGGGGATGGAGAGACATTTCAGTTTCTATTTGCACAGATTATCTCTGGAAAGAAATGCAAGAAGGCAAACACAAGGGTGTCCTCTGGGAAGGAGAATTAGTGGCTGGAGTAAGAGAGATTCGCTTTGACTGTGTACCGCTTGAATTTTTTTTATTTATTTTTTTTATTTTTTATTTTTTTTACTATATGCATGTAATGCGTTGGGGAAAAAAATGTCAAATAAATAATTGTCACTTCACGCCCTCCTGGCCCCACTGGGCTGCCAAGTGGACCAAACGTGCTTATGGGCTCCAGAGCCCTGTACCACGCCTGACAAACAAGGAAATCCCACCTAACGACCATGCAAAAAGAGCGCTTAGTTTATTAGTTTAGTTCAATGCTTTCTCACTCTCAAAAGCAATTCTGAATCATTCATCTGCAGAGCTGTAAGGAAGAACCACAGAGGTCCCTACGAGCTGTTAGGGGTCTTGTCAAAGCTGGAACTGGACCCAGGTGGCAAAATAGAGGAGTTGGTGGGCAGGAACTTGCCCCAGTCCTCAGCCAAAGTCCAGCTCAGCTTCCTGTGACACCAGAACTCAGAGGGAAGGTACACACGATAGGATGGTTTGCTCAAAGCACTTTCCTTTTTGCTAAGAAAGACTAGAGGGTTTACGGTTGCCACATGAATGATTTTCTGTGGATATTTCTAAACAACTTTTCAGGTTTTTTTCCCTTAATCTGCTTTTAAAATAATTTTCACTAAGATTTAACAGATGCCCAATTTATTTATTTATTTATTTTCAGATGCCCAATTTAAACCTAAAGGGGAGCTGGAGAAAAATGCTGCGTGGTGCACACTGCTTTACGATGCAAAAAGTCATTTATAAAAAGTTTTGGGACAAATACTTTATTAACATTCCCCAAGGGTGCCAGAGAACTCTCTGGCCTTAGAATTCTGGGAAGTGGCTCTTGTCTTACTAAGAGATGCACATCAAAACAATGCCCAGAAAATAAACTGAGACTTCAAGCTGTTCTCACAGTCCTCTCCAACCATTGGTCTCAGATGCGGCTGGGCTCCTCACATGAACAACATGCAGAAGTCTGATGCTAGAGCAAGAAAAGCCTGGAACCTCAATCACTCCTGAGTTGACAGGGTCCCAAAACATTTCCTGTGCTATTCTTCTCCTGAAGCAGGCAGTGCAAACTGTTCAGGATTCAAATATAGCCAGGGAAAGGGGACAAGAAGGAGGAAGCAAAGTGGATGGACAACAAGGCCAATGAGTGGAGCCAAGGGTTGTTGATTTTAACCAGGAAATCAATTCACAAGATTGCAGGAGCAAGCCCTGAGGAACACCCACCAAGAAACAGTCGTTAAGAACAACGTTGTGACAAAACAAAGAAAAACAAAAGGAAACCAAAAACTGGCTAATTAAACACCAACGCTGCTTTCACTGCAGCTCATGGTGATTATCTGTTTACGAACCCATCTCCCACAATGAACAACCAGTTCCACAAAAGCAGAGACCACCCCTCATCTATCTCTAATTCTCCTTCAATAAGAGAAATTAAGCCACTTCTTACCATCTCTGCCACCATCCCCCTATTCCAAGCCTGCATCATTGCTCCTCTACGGCGATTCAGTGCTAATGGCCATCACTAGTATTCAGAGGGGACTTCTTCTGTGCCAGGCACTGCTTTGACTGCTCTAACACATAAACCCTCAACTACCCTCTGAGGTAGGTCCTAGCACTTCAAACTGCTCTGGTAGACCTCCTCAGTCAGTGGCCTCCATGCACCGGTCTCTCACTTTCTCTCCCATGAACAACAGGCAGGACAACATCCCCCTTTCACGGATGAAGACACTGAGGTTCAGAGAGGCTAATTTCTTCTGGGAGACACAGCTAGGCGGGCAGAACGAGGACCGGCCCCCGCCTGACTTGCTGGCCTCTTATCATAAGGACGCGGTCCACAGAGGCCGGAGGAAGGTGAGCTTTTCAAGACCTCAAACTCATCAAAACTTTTCAACGGTTTCCTCCTGCTGCTGGGATAAAGTTGAAACCTCCATTATGCCCCTGGATGCTCCCCTCCCCCTTTCTGTTCCTTAACTGTACTTCGCTGCCTCCGGACTTTGCCGCATTTACTTTTCCCTCTTCCAGAGACACCCTTCCCCTACTTACAGTGCTGGCTCCTTTCCAACCTTCAGGTCGTAGCTTCAAAGTCACGTTTTACAGCAGACCCTGCCTGACCGCCACCCCCGCCCCCTCCATTACATCACCGGAGCGCTTATCTGCACCTAAAATCACTTTGGTCTTCTCGCTGGCGCCTGCCCCCCTCCCCCTCTTAATAACCCGTGAGCGCTGGAGCTCGCGCCGTTTCTCGGAGGCCTCCGCGGCCCCGCGCCCGACACAGTGGGCGCTCGGCGCAGCTACGTGAACCTGACGAAGGCGAGCAGCCCCGCGCTCGGCCCGGTCCCTGGAGGCCAGGCCGCGGGCCCCGGGCCGAGGTGAGCGCAGAGCACGGCCGGGCGGCGCGGCCACGAGCCCGTGGCTCGGGCCAGGCTTCCAGGGGCGCACCGCGGCGGGGCTCCTCACCTGCGCGTCGCGGGGGCCGAGCTACGCCGGCCCTGCCAAGGTCACTCACCTGGCCGTGCCCCTCCAGGGCAGCGCTCAGACCCTCGCAGCGGAGACGGCGCCCGGGGCCAGGCGGCGGCGCAGCGCGGAGCGGGGCCCCATGCCGGGCCGCGCGGCGCAGGCCGGGCCGCCGAGTCCCCGGGGTCGCGCGGGAGCGGGCCGCCGGTACCGCCCGCCAGGCCGAGGCGCGCCGAACTCTCCGGGCGCTGGGCCCGTTGCCCCGGCAACGGCGCGGGCTACGGCGCCCCACAGCGGCCAAACCGCGCCGCGTCCCTTCGCGCCGGCGCCGAGGCGGGGGCGGGGCTCGCCGGTGCCCCCCGAGGCCCCGGCCCGCGGGTTTCCCGTTCGCTTCCAACTTTTGTCCTGGGAAACGTGCTTTCCCCCGCCCTTTCGAATTGCGAACTTGTCCCAAACGCGTCCCCCTTCAGTTTCTCCCCCGAGACCACCACCGGCGGGAGCCCCCCCAGGCAGCCTGCACGGGCCGTTCCGTGGGGGATGCTCTCGAGACGCCTGCCCCTCAGCGAGTTGCCAGGCTAAGAGAAAGACACAGACAAATACCCAAATGCATATGCAGGTTCCCCACAATATAAAGTGTGAAGTAGAAGAGCAAAAGATATAGCACAGAATGTCTTCTTTTTACATTTCCTTCAAACCAAGTATAAATCCTACTGGGAGCCCCCATCCTCCAGCCTGGTAGGAAATTCACTCTTGGTCTCCACTGGGCTCCTCCTAACCAGGTTATTCCAAGGACTCAGGATGTCTGAGAAACACCCTCTAGTCACAGTGCCTCTCTGACACTGAGGCCACAGTCATTGTCCCAACAGGACTTTCAGATTTGGGCTCTGAGGGGATTGCCAGGGACAGAGGTGCCTGGGTGGCCCAGTTGGTTAAGCGGCCAACTCTTGATTTGAGCTCAGGTCATGATCTCAGGGCCCTGGGATCCAAGCCCACGTTGGGATCTGTGCTAAGCACAGAGTCTGCTTGAGATTCTCTCTCTCTAAAAAAATAAATCAATCTTTTAAAAAAGTAGATTGCCAGTGACAGGTGCCTGCTTCTTGGGTCCCAGGGCCCAGAGACTCTCTTCCCTTTCCCTGCCTTAGGGATACCTCCCTGCTGGGCCTGGCTTCCCTGAAAGCCAAGAGTCACTGGAAATGGACTCTCCCATGAGCTCAGGCCTTCTCAAAAAACAGGAAGAAACTTTGTCTATCCATATCTCCAAGGCCCTAAAACGGTGAGCAGCTGGCTGGTTCCCTGCTCAGAATGGGCTGGACAGAAAGCATCTTTATGCCTAAAATGTTTGAGTCACACGCATACAATAAAAGCAACATAACAACTTCTGCTCTGTCAAAAGCCAGTTGTGAGTCCTTGTGCAAGTGATTTAATCTCTCTACCATATAAATTCTTACTTCCAAGACCGATAAACTCAAATTCTGTGGAATAAATATCACTGCTACTCCGGCCTCAGAAATACAAGATGGCTTCTCTTGTTAGGGTGTCAAGATGACTCTTATCTGGAATTAGAGAACTTTAGGGCCCAACAGAGATGGTGACCCAGAGATCAATGTAGAGGATGATCCCATATTTGCCCACAGGGAGGGGAGGGAATCTGAGACTCACGGCCATCTTGGCCCTGGGTCTACCTGCCTACCCGGCACCTCTCCTGGCTGTCTCTTGGGTATCTAGATGCACCACATCCGTAAAGGCCCTCCCTGTCTTTGTCACAAACCTGTCCCTCCCCTCAGACCCTGGTACCCCAAAAGGTGTCAGTATCTACCCAGTTTCCTCCTGGTCCTTGCCCATCTAACCTGATAGTGCCCAAGACCAGGCAGTCCTCCCTCTGAAACCTGTACAGTGTTCCCTCTTCCCACTCTACTCCAGTCTAGACCACCAGCATCTTCCTTGCTGATTCTGCCCCAGCCCCGTCTAACATACGCCTGCCTACTCCTAGCCCATTCTTCTCCCAGATTCCAGGTTTACCATTCTTTCTCTTTATTAACTTTTTTGTAATGATTTTATTTTTAATCTCTACACCCAATAGGGGGCTTGAATTTACAACCCCGAGATGAAGAGCCGTACACTCTACTGACTCTTTCTCTTTATTTGTTAAAGTGGGTTGTAGTCTGAGTCATGGATTCCCAAAGATGTCCACATCCTAATCTCTGAAACCTAGGATTATGTCATTTTAAGAGGCAAAAGGGACTGTGATTAAATTAAGGATCTTGAAATGGAGATTATCTTGGATTATCCAGGTGGGCTCACTGTAGTCACAGGGCCCTTCTAAGAGGGAGGCCTGAGGGTCAGATTGGGAGCCTGTGATGTGATGATGAAGGCAGAGGTCAAAGAGATATGACGACACTGCGCGCTATTTAGGCTTTGAAGGTAGAGGAAGAAGCCAGAGCCGAGGAACGCAGGTGGCCTCCAGAAGTTGGGAAAGGCAAGGAAACAGATTCTTCCCGAGAGCCACTAGAAGGAACCAGCCTGCTGACCCTTGACTTTAGCCCAGTGAGACCCATTTCAAACTTCTGACCTCCAGAATGCTGAGGTAAAAAAAATATATATATATGTTATTTTTAAATATGTGTTGTGGCAATAGGTTATTGCAGCAATAGAAAACTAATATAGTGGGTTTCAAACACAGTTAAACACACACAAGTATATAAATGAATTAGAGCTGGTCTCATTTGAAACAAAAATCCAAGTGGCAGCTCAGATTCCCTCAATGTCTGAGTGATTCCAAGCCAGGCTGTCTGAGAAAAGGACTCCCTCTGGCGAAATTTGCTTTTCATTTATTTTATTTATTTACTTACTTACTTGCTTATTTTTATTAAGCTCTATGCCCAGCGCAGGGCTCAAACTCATGGCCCGGAGATTGAGATTCCATGGTTTACCGACTGAGCCAGACATGTGCCCCTGGCTAACTGCTTTTTAAAAGCACAGGCCCTTAGGGATGCCTAGGTGGCTTAATGGTTGAACGTCTGCCTTTGGCTCAGGTTGTGATGCTGGGGTCCTGGGATTGAGTCCCACACTGGGGCTCCCTGCAGGGAACCTGCTCCTCCCTCTGCCTATGCCTCTCTCTCTCTCTCTCTCTCTCTCTCTCTCTTTCTCTCTCTCTCATGAATAAATAAAATATTAAAAAAAAAAAAAAAGCACAGGCCATTTGATCATCTTCTTCCTGAGTCTGCCTAGATAGTATGGACCCCAGTCTAGAACTTGACACCACTCAGGGAGTCACCTACTCAAGAAGGCAACATGTTGCATGCTTCCAGGCCAGACAGATGGCAGCGAAATCTTCTCAGTATTCAAATACCATCTTCTCAGTCTTCTGTGCAAGATACTTCCAGGGCTCCCTTTGGCATATAGGATGGATTGAAACACTAAAACATAGCTACCAAAGGCCTGCTCAACGAGTTCCTATCCACCTCAGCACCCTGTCCTTTGTGGGGATTATGCAGCTCCTGGAACCGGCAGCATTTGCTGCCACCCCTGAACCTCTTCCCACAGGGTTCCCTTTACTTGGAGTATTGCTTTACCTCCTCCTGCCCCCTTTGGCCAATTTGTATGGAAACCTGAGGCACATTTTTCTGAGGCAGAAGTCAGCCCCTGAGGTAGGACTTGCTCCTGCCCACAGCGGCTGCCCCTCACCCACATAGTAGGTCCGCCTGGGGTGAAAGAGCCCAGGCCAGGGGGAGAAAAGACCCAATTGTGGTTTTCAGGGCTTACACACGTGTGTGTAAAGATTCCAAGCTGGCTTTCATGACTCCTAGAACCAGAAAGAAGAGACCTCTGGGGCAGGCAAAAGCAGCTTGCCACGCCCTGCGCCAAACCAGCTCGTCCTTAAATAGAGCCATTGTATGCCTAGGCTCCTGGAGACTTGTCACTTGTTCCTGGGCAGCTCAGTAGTTACCAATTTCTTTTTTTTTTTTTTTTAAGATTTTATTTATTTATTCATGAGAGAGAAAGAGAGAGAGGCAGAGACACAGGCAGAGGGAGAAGCAGCCTCCATGCAGGGAGCCCGACGTGGGACTCGATCCTAGGACTCTGGGATCACCCCCTGAGCCGAAGGCAGACACTCAACCGCTGAGCCACCCAGGTGTCCCAAGTAAATAGTTTCAATCACAGCTCTGCCATCACCAGTTGGGCAAAGTCCTCAACTTCTGTGAATCTCAGCTGGCTCTTTTGTGACATGAGGTAACAACAGCTCCTGCATGAGGGTGTTGAGGACTGAAACTGTGCTCATACTTCTAACGAACAGAGTGTTCAGCTGGTAGTAGACATTGACACGTATCATCTAGACCTTGCTTGTCTTTCCAGCAGGAAGATAATGCTCTCCATTTTATCAGCTAATGAAATTAAATGTTAATTGTCAAATTAGCCCCCAGGGGTGGGGATGTGTTCAGCCACAGCTCTTGCTCTCTGGGTCCACTTTCTCTGGGTCACAGTACCCTTTCCAATGAACCCTGGATGAATCGGCCCATCCACTTGTCTTGTCCCCATGGCCACCAGCATTTCTTGCCCTGGTAAGCTTAGTAGTCTCCTGATTGGTCTTTCTGCTTCCGCTGTGGGCTCACTGTCCCCATCAATCCATTCTCCTCACATCTTCTGGCTGTCAAAAAAAAAAAAAAAAAAAAAAAAAAGCCAAACAGATTATTTTACTTCCTACTTACAATGATCATGACTCTCCCAGGGAGCAATATTTCAATATACCATGAAATCAGAATCAAAATCTCCTCCTCAAAAAAAAAAAAAAAAAAAAAAAAAATCTCCTCACAGTGGCCTCCAAGACCTCCTGCGCCCCCTGGCTCCAGGTGACCTCTGCAGCCTCATGGCCTCCGTTTCCTGAACGACCAGGCTCACTGTCCTACTAGGGCCTTTTGCACCCATGCTGTTGCTACCTGGAACATCGGTTGCTCTGGGAAAGCTTTCTCTGACCCTCAGAATAGAAGAGGCTGTTACTCCCATAGCACCATGGGACTCTCGTTTCTGCTGACTGTTTCTCCTTGATTGTATAGTGATCTGATTAGGGGCTGTCCCTCCAGCCAGCCAGAGAGACCACAAGGGGAGGGTTGATGTTTATCTAGCTCCTTAGCACAGAGCCTGGAACACAGTGAGTTCTCCACAGATGTTTGCTGAAGAAAGAAAGGGAGAAAGGAAGGGAGGGAGGGAGGGAAGAAGAATGGAAGGAATAAATGAAAAGATAGTGCTTTTTTTTTTTTAAGATCTTATTTATCTGACAGAGAACAGGAGCACAAGCGGGTGGGGGGGACAGGGAGCAGCAGAGGGAGAGAGAGAAGGAGAAGCAGGCTCCCTGCTGAGTAGGGACCTTCTGACTCCTTGGGGCTCCATTCCAGGACATCTGGGATCATGACCTGAGCCCAAGGCAGACGCTTCACCAACTGAGCCACCCAGGCACCCCGAAAAGATAGTACTTCTCATAGGAATTCTTTTGTGAAGGCTTTTGTAAAGTAGATGATAGTTGTTGAATTATTTTTGGTATAAAAATTGACTTTCCTATACTATTGTCCCTTTAACATAGTAAATCTATTTTTTCCATTGCCTTGTAAAGCTTTTTTTTTATTTGCTACACTCAGGACATTTTCCTCCCATTAATTTTTCCTTGTTAAGTGGTTTTTATGACTACTTTGTGCTTTAAGAAAGAAGTACTGCATGGTATTTAGAGTATTCTCTTAGCTTCCTCGGTGAGAAGGTTCTGGCAGCTTTCCCACTGTTGACTATAACCAGTGCAGCTTGGAACACGATGTCACCCCTCCAGAACTCTCTCGGACCTAGATAAAACTTATTCTGTGTCTCTAGTTGGAGACAAGGTGTTTGGAAACAGCGCCTTATGCAACAGAGCTGCTCCAGGGCCGTCCCTTGGAGGCAAATGTAATAAAAATCATGGTGTGTGAAAAATGTGCCCACAGAGTCCGAGGAACTAAAGATTTTAAAGCTTTTCTGCCAGTAATTCAGTTTTTATTTTATGTTTCTTGGAAAACTGAAGGCTTGTATCTACCACATGTGTTACCTAAGACACAAGGGAGGGTGGGGGGGGTATTTGGGGGGGTATTTTGTGCTGGTGAGAATGTCTATGGCAGCCTGGTCAAAGCGGTCCTCTTTGTAAATGACCTCCCCTTTCCGGCCCTGCTCCCCCGGGAGGGGTATTTCCATCCCACATGAGATCTCTCTTTGCTTGCTCATTTCCATGAGGAATGGTGCATGCATACAAAGCTGCTGGCTGTTGTGACTTTATTTCAGAAATGTGCAGGCCTGAGACACCTGAATTTTTCCTCGAATACTTGAAAGCAAATTATGTGCCGGAACCTCTCAGGCCTGTTCCCAGCGGAATTTCCTTTGAGTGTTCATATCTCGAAACCTTATGTAACCTGACACAATTATCTGAAAAGGCTTGCAATCCAAAAGAATAGTGTTCTGAGCTAGGAATGAAGGTTGGAGCTGGGAAAGAAGTGTTCTCCCCTGCCCGGGGACTGGGTCATACCTCACTATGACAATACCCAATTCACATTCCAAAGAAAAATGCTAACCCCCTGACACTGTGACCAGTGGGTGCATTTTCTTCTTCATCTCTCTGAACAAGGAATCGCTTAATGAGGTGCTCCAGGGACATTACAAAAGGCCTAGACCTGGCTGGTTAAAAATATTTCGATAACCACCTTGAGCAACTAGTCCTCTCAAGATGGAAATGGGAATGGCCTGAGCTCCTTTTCAGGGGTTATAACCCACTCCACTGACTCAGAAATCAATCCATCCGAAGAGTTAGGGTCTCATACCAGCAGTTACCACTACAAATGGGATATAGGTGGGGGTCTGGAATCCAAATTTCACTAAGTGATTCATCTGGGTAATTCTGACTCAAGCCCAGCCCAAGACTCCACCCACCAGCCCAACCCCCAACTCCAAGGGAGAAGGGGAGAATGAGGACACAAACTCTAAGTGCAGGCCTAAAATTGGGGCTCCATGAGGAGATGACCCCGCATTCCAGAAAGCCCTTGACCCAAGAAGCTTCTTTTGCCTCTTTATTTCACTTTCAGAAATCCCAATCCTGCTCACCATTTGCATACCAGCGGTGAGGGACCTCCTAGGAGAACAGGCACCACTCATAGGTGGTTGGCTTTTCAAGGAATTTGCTGGAGAAAATTGTAGGCAAAGGCTGTGAACAAAACCCCCTTCCATCTGGTTTCAGTTTATTTAAAAAACAACGCACACAGGCCTCCCCACCAGCAATCAGAAAACAGCCACAGCTTCCCCAGGGGGGTATTAGCCACCAGGGGTGGGGCTGAATTATATATATGCAAATAAATTAAACCAGCTAGCCAACAGCAACTAATTTTTGTATCTTTTGCAGTTGTTCTGCCAAAAAAAAAAAAAAAAGGGCCTAAATCAGGGGTGATGGAAGTGGTGAAGAAGCAAGTTTTGGATTAGTTTTAACAACTTCCCTTAATTCTACCATTGGGAGACATGTTTTTTGTTTTTTAAGATTTTATTTATTTCTTCATGAGAGACACACAGAGGCAGAGACACAGGCAGAGGGAGAAGCAGGCTCCCTGCAGGAAGCCCTATGTGGAACTCAATCTCAGGACCCCCGGATCGGGCCCTGAGCCCAAGGCAGATGCTCAACCACTGAGCTGCCCAGACATCTGCGGAGACATGTTTCTAATCTGGAAGCAGATAAAAAAAAAGGTTGATAGTTTTCACCTGGGTATTGCCAACCCCCTAGACTGAAGGCCAGGGGGCAGTGTGACCAGATGGTTGGGAGCATAGCACCTGGATGGCTGTGTGATCTATAGCATGTCATAACCTCTCTGGATTTGTTTTCTTTTCTTTTTAAATATTTTATTTATTTATTATTGGGGAGAGAGAGAGAGAGAGCAGGGGGAGGAGCAGAGGGAGGGGGACAAGCAGACTCTGAGCTGAGCACAGAGACCCACGTGGGGCTCTATCTCAGGACCCTGAGATCATGACCTGAGCCAAAACCAGGAATATGTGGCTTAACCCACTGAACCCCTAGGAGCCTCTGGGTTTGTTTTCTTGTGTACGGGAAGGGGTAATGATAGTACCTGCTTCACAGGGACAATATGAAGATAATAAATAAAATAAGGGACAAGCAAACTGAACACAAGGACTGGCATACAACAAACACAGTAAATGTGACAGAGGGTTATGAATAACTCAAAGGCACACTGCACGATCCAAGACAACCGGTTTCACCTGGAGTCAGCCAAGTTCTGCTGGCAAGTGTTCTCAACTGGGGCTGGCCTTTCCCCTGGGGCTGGTCCAGAAAACGCTTCGGAGCACATTCTCTTAGTGTTTCTCAGACTCAAGGGCCCTAATCCCCAAATATCAGCCTTCAATCCTGGAGACAAAAGAAAAGTTCTGAGGAGGGTGCAAGGCAGCTTGAAAATGGAAGTGATGCCCCTGGTTTCCCCTGTCTCACCATCCCTCCTCCCTGGTACCTAATGGCCTAATCTCCAGATGCACAGCCTTGACAGGGTACCTCTGAAAAAAGAAGGATTTCACTTCATGCCCAGGGCATGCAAAGGTGAGTCAGCAATCTCCTGGGCTCCTATGCCACATGGGCGATGTGCTGGAGGCCTGGGCATCCAGGTGCTTCTGGGCTCGGCCCTTGCTCGTCTACGAGCATCTTGGGCTCGGTTTGCCCAAAACCTCTGCTTCTATCCCTTGTCTAGATGCAGCAACAGGACTCCCAGCTTCCACTCTTACCCCGTTCCTAAATCCATTTCCTGGCAATTGGGAAGGTATCTCATTTGCTCAAGACCATTCCCAGCTCTCCTTTGCCCCCAGAATGAAGTTTAAGAGGCCACATATGCCCAATGTGGTCCTACATTAACACAGTTGTCAAGATCCCAGACTCTAGGCTCAAGTATGCCTGAGTCTGAATCAAGGGGCTGCTCTAAGATTCAAACTCAAGGACCTGAGTTTAAGAACTTGAACAATTTTCTTAGCTTCTGGAAGTCAACTTCCATGAACGTGAAAGAATAATGATGATGCCTACTAACAGAGCTATTGTGAGGTCTCTGTCCCCAGCCCCAAGAACAGAGCAGAAGTTGGGAGACCAGTACACAGAATGAACACCGAGGACAAGATGGGAAGGGAGTGGCTGCCAGAACTAGGGAAGATCATGAGAGCAGCTTTGGATATGCTGAGTGTGAAGATCCTTACAGGTGCTCAGGAAAGGGATCCAAGGACAGCTGGACAAATGGGCCTGGAGACATGAGGGAAGACTTGGCCAGAAGGGAGCTTGAGAGTCACCAGCATGTGAGTAGGAAGATGAACTCCTGATGGGGGAAGACCTGAGCATGAGGCCTCCACAGCCAGAGGTCTATCCACAAGGAAGAGTAGCTCGAAGAGACCGAGGAGGAGAGCCAGAGAGATGAGAACACTCAACAGCAGTGGCTTCATAGCTACCCAGAGGATGAAGGGCTGTAGCAGTGAGGAGCGGCCAGTAGGGCAGAGGCATCGAGGAAACCAAGTTAGCTGAAAGCAAAGATGTGTCTCTGGTATTTGGAGACTGGTCTGTCATTCTTTGGTCTCCTGTTCACCTTTGGCAAGGTCAAGAGCCCTGCAGAGCTAGAGGGGGGTGGATGGGGAGACTGGAGATGGTGATTATAGACAATTTTAAAGAAATGTGGCTGAGAAGGGGGAAGCACAGCGAGTGGTATCAGATTGAGGTGAAAGAAGTGCTCCTCTGGCTGCCAGTGGGAGAGGCCAGTTGTTGTTATGACACCCAGGCACCTGGCACAGGGCCTGGCACGTGGTAGAAACTCAATAAGAGTTTGCTACCTTTGGGGGATCCCTGGGTGGCTCAGCGGTTTGGTGCCTGCCTTCGGCCCAGAGCGTGATGCTGGAGTCCTGGGATCGAGTCCCGCGTGGGGCTCCCTGCATGAAGCCTGCATCTCCCTCTGCCTCTCTGTGTCTCCCATAAATAAAATCTTAAAAAACAAAAAACAAAAAAACCCAAAAAAGTTTGCTATCTTTGAGAATGGGGAGGAATGGGGTCTGGAACCTAGGTGGAGGGTACTGGCCATCGGCAGGAAGACTGGCTCCTCTGCCACTGTGCTGGGAGGGACGGGTGGTGGGGTGCCAGGAGGAAGCAGAGTTCAAGGCAGGGCTTCCTTGGGACTTGGCTGCCTCTGAGCTGCACCATCCAGGGAGGCAGGGGGGACAAGAGAGTCCTGGCTTTAAGAACCCCAGTGTGGCCAGGGGACAGAGGGTGAACTTTTGGGTGAACACCTGCTTCTGTCCCTACCCCCACCCTCAAATCCAGCAGTTACCTTCACTCTATCCCCTTCAGAGCCGCGCCCTTCCAGAAAGGCCAGCAGATGGTGCCAGTGAGCTGCCAGACTCAGCTGGAGCAGACCGGAGCCAGCCTGCCATCACCCCTTCCACCAACCCGTGACCCTCTAGAGCCTGGGGCAAGCTTCGGGTTTAGCTCACCAGGTTTCTGACCAAGGGGGGAGGAGAGGCCAGGGGTAGCTAGCAGGGGTGGGGGAGGGAGGGAGTGTGTCAGACTAAGGACTAGGGGAGACAGTGGGTTTAGGGCTTAGGGGTGGGATGGCTAGGGGGCTCTGATCCTTCTGGTTGCCCTTCATTCCTTTGCCCCTGCCAGGCCCTGCCTTATCTGCTGGGCCTCCTGCCCTCTGCCCCCCTTCATTTCTCTTCCCTGGAGGCCCCTGCCAGCCCAGACTCCTGGTTCTGGCAGAGGCTGGTTCTCTGCCCCTGGGCAGGCACAAGCTGGCACCAAGCCTCAGACAGGGTTGGGCCAGCCCCTCCCAGCTGTGACTGCCTGAACCACCTTCTTTCTACTTCCAGAACCTCTCCACCTGATGAGGAGTAAGGGTTCAGCTGCTGAGGAGGCCACAGGGGGTTGCAGCATAAATCCTAGGAAGGGGTCCTGGCCTCCTCGCCTTGGGAGTAGGATGAATTGGGATGGTGTGGGTGGGCACATATAAAAATGTGGCAGAGGATCCCTGCGTGGCTCAGCGGTTTAGCGCCTGCCTTTGGCCCAGGGTGTGATCCTGGAGTCCCGGGATCAAGTCCCATGTCGGGCTCCCTGCATGGAGCCTGCTTCTCCTTCTGCCTGTGTCTCTGCCTCTCTCTCTCTCTCTCTCTCTCTCTCTCTCTTTCTCTCTCTCTCTCTCTCTATGTCTATCATGAATAAATAAATAAAATCTTTTAAAAAATAAATAAATAAAAATAAAAATAAAAATGTGGCAGATCATCCAGTCCCACAAGACCCATATCACATAGGACTAGTGGTTCTGTGCAAGGTGGCAGAGCATCCCAGAAGATGAGCTGGATGTGCTCTGTAGCCATCCTGTGCTCTGTAGCCAAAGGCAATTCCCTATACCCCCTCAGCAAGTCTTTCTCCCCATGTGGCCTTCCCAGTAAGTCAGGATCCTTCATGATTCCTTCGCAGGACGGTGTAGGATTCTGCTTCTCAGTCTCTGCTCTCAACTCCTACATCCACTTCCCCTAGTTTCGATGCCAGTTCAGGCAAGTGCTAGTACCACTACCTGTGTGGACTTGACCTTGAAGACTGCCTAGGACCCCCACCTCTTCCTCTACACACACCCCAGCTCCAAAAGGAAGCTGAAGCAGAAGAAACCATAGCCAGACTTCCAGTGGGGTGACAGAGCTGATGGGGAGGGTCCCACAAACCCAGAGTCTACAGCTCAGGTCAGGAAGCCAGGCCAAGGTTGCCGTGTCTTCTTGTGAGCCTGGACCATACATAGATGCAGGGCAACAGGAGTCAGCAGGATTTAGAAAGGGAATGTTCTCTAAGTTTCCAAAGGATGACCCAGACTGAAGGAGAGTCTCCAGGAGCACACATAACACAGGGGTCACATGCACACACGGGGTCATGGTACAGGACACAGACACAAGTGCATGCAAATACCGGCACAAGCGGACACATAAGGTCATGTACCCAAGGCAGGCACACATATCCTCCCCAGGCAAGTCCTGACTCCCACGGCCAGGGCGAGCCTGCCATCTATGCTTTTAAGAGGAGGAATACATAAAGCCACAGAAATGGCTCTGGACAGGAGATGGGCCCTCCACCCAGAGCCTCCCCTCTTAAGTGGCTCCCAGCCCCCTTCCTGAGACTCCTCTGGCCCACCAGGGAGCCATGCCTGGGTGGCAGAGAAGGCTTTGGAGGAGGCATTGCCTCCAAGCCCTGGCACAGAGCCTGAGTACCTAAGATAGAGAATGGGCACGGGCTGGGAGGGGTCCACAACCTTCCAGGACCTAGTTCGGGCACAGATGAAGCAGTGGGCAAGGTCCAGAGGCTCACAGGAAGCAGGGACTCCTTCTGCCATGGGCTGTACCTACTGCCCTCAGAATAGGGCCTGGCAGCCAGGTGCTGGCACGAACTCCTAGTGCCTGGCACAGCCCTAGCATGGATGCCAAACGCAGGGTGCCAGACACGGGGGTGGGCAGGATGGGGGGCTGCTGGGCCACACACAAACACAGATCTTCATATATACAGGCAGGGAAATGCACCCACACTCACATCACTTATTTTATACCCTGTGGAATCATGGGAGTAGGGCAGGGATCCCGGAGTCCCAGAGGCCGCCCCCACTGACTCTCCAGGTGTCCCCACTGGCCTGGCTCTAGGATTATCAGTTGGAGGGTGGGCTGGAGGTAATGGGAGGCCTAGACTTTTTCTGTTAGCCCCCGCCCCCGCCACACACACACATGCACACACCTGCACTCCCACACACATACCCTTGTGTGGCAGGAGGAGGTGGGGCTGGTGCATCCCCAGGACGGGGCCCTGGAGGGAAGGAGGAAGGCGGGCCAAGAGACTCCCAAGAGCCGGGGCAGTACCCCCCCCCCCCGCCCCCCTGGCCCCAACACAAGCCGGTTTTGTGGCCGGAGCAGCTTAGGTGTGAGCGCGCGTCAGGGCGTGTGTGCGCGAGGGCCCTGCGGCCGCGCACGGCGTGGGAGTGCGGCGCGTGTGCCCGCTGCGGCTTCAGGCGGGCGGGAGGCCCAGGGGCGCTGTCCCGGGGGGCGGGGGGGGCGGGGAGCTGATGGAGGCTGTGCGTGTCCTCAGGTGTCCGGAGCGAGTGCGAGCTGGGGGCGTTCACCTGGGGGCGGAGGCCGGGGGGGGCAGGCGTGAACAGATGCAGGGCACGAGGGCCACACCACCCGGCCCTGTCCCCCGCACGGTCCGCGGCAAGGCGGCTCCTCCTCGAGCAGCAACTTTGAGACTTTGTTCCGGCTTCTTAGAAAGCAGATCTGGCCGTGGGGGCGGGGCGGAGGGGGGGCACCTGCCCGAAGGAGGGTGCGGGGTGAGAAGTGGAGGGAAGCCCCGCCCCCGCCCCGCCCCCGCCCCGCCCGCTCCCCCGCCCCCGGGGCTCTTTATAAGCTCGGCCCGAGGGCGAACGGAGAAAGCGAGTGTCCCTCCCGCCCTCGGCCGGTGTGTGCAGCGCCCCGCGCCCCGCGCCCCGCGCCCCGGCCCCTCGCCCCGCTCCCCGCTCCCCGCTCCCCAGCCCGGCCCCCGCCCCGCCCCGGCCCGGCCCGGCCCGGCCCGGCCCCGCCGCCATGGAGCGCTGGCCTTGGCCGTCGGGCGGCGCCTGGCTGCTCGTGGCGGCCCGCGCGCTGCTGCAGCTGCTGCGCGCGGACCTGCGTCTGGGCCGCCCGCTGCTGGCGGCGCTGGCGCTGCTGGCCGCGCTCGACTGGCTGTGCCAGCGCCTGCTGCCCCCGCCCGCCGCGCTCGCCGCGCTGGCCGCCGCCGGCTGGATGGCGCTGTCCCGCCTGGCGCGCCCGCCGCGCCTGCCCGTGGCCACTCGCGCGGTGCTCATCACCGGTGAGTGCGCGGAGCGCGGGGACTCCAGGCTCGAGGGCGGGACCAGACCGGAGGGTTCCCCGTGAGCCGCCGACGCCAGGCGGGACCCCCGGCGCAGGAGTGCGAGTGTCGCCCTCCCTTGGGTGCCGGGAGCGAGCCAAGTAGGAAGCGCACGGCACCTCCCAAGTCCGGGCTCACTACCTGCCGCCGGGGAGTGGCGGAGGGAGAACGAGGCTGGGAGCGGGCAGGTGCGCAGGGACGACGGCTGGCTGAGAAAGACGAGCCTCCGGAGTTCGGGGTTCATGGCGTGCCCCTTCCCAGGAGAGCAGTCTTTGGACGGGGGCGTGCTCTGAGGGACTCAGACGATGGTCACCCCTTGAAGGCGGCCTAACAAGCCCACGTGGGACGCTCCATCCCCTCTTTCCTGGGGCCACCGGAAGGCGCGTAGATGGGGAGTTGGGGCATTGACCCACCCCCCAAGTTGGCTGGGATCCTTGGACGCCAGAAAAGGTTGAGGTCACCATGACCGACAGCTGGGCATTCAGCTGCCTCTCAGAGCACGCCACCCACCCCCAAACTGCTGAGGTAGCCGTCCAGAGTCTGCAACCAGCACCCCACCCCACATTCCTCTCCTCCTGGTCTTCAGTGCCCAGGAAGGAGGTCCTGGAGAGCTGTACTCAGGTGCCTCTGGCCGCCTGGCGGAGTTCCCTTTGTCTGGAGCAGGGAATAAATCTGTCACCAGAAGGAGGGGAGGGGAGGGGGGGCCTGAGGCCCAGGCGGAAGTGGGGAGGGGGAGAAAGGCCAGGGGGCACCGGCTGTGCTGTGGGGGGAGGGGCAGTCTAGTTCTCCCCCACCCCGCCTGGCCTTGGACAGGTTCTCAGAGCTCTGCCTGGTGTTTGGGCCCTGGGCTGGGGGCTGCCTCCAGACTGGCTGCTCAGAGGCTGGGTCCAGTAGGGGGCTCCGTAGGATCGGATGGACCTGAGGGAACTTCCCACAGGCCATCCAGGAGCCGGGCCTCAGAGGATGAGTGAAGATAGGTGAAGTGTGGATGTAGAACAAAGGCTTGAGACAGAAGTGAGTGTGGCCTGGGTAGGGACAATCAGTAACCAGCCTGGCTGCTGGGACATGGTGGGACATGAGGTTGTTTCCTCAGAAGAGGCTTTGAATGCCAGGCAAGAAGCCAGACTGCTGAGATGAGGTGGGAATAAGGGTGGCCTGAGGGCTCTGGGGCTTCAGCAAGAGGGTGGAGCTAGAGCAGGGTTCAGGCCTGATGCATGGGACCTGAATTCAGTACAGTGTGAAGTTTTGGGGGATTGAGGAAGGAAAGATACAGACACCCCCCCTCCCCCGCCCCGGGATGAAGCAGCAACTAGGCTGTGAGCTCTGCTCCCAGGGACTGGACAGCCCCCCTCCTGCCTTCTAATTTGTGAGCTGCCTCCACAGGGCTCAGGGTATCTGCTGGTACTAGTGACCCAGTGGGCAGTCGGTCCTGATAGCTCCCCACAGGCCTTCAAGCTGCTGCTCTTACTGCTCCTTGCCTTGAGCCTGAGAAGGAGGGAAGAGGTGGGATGCCATCTGAGGTCTGGGCTCCTCCATCTCTGGCTGTAAAGCCCTGTGATGGGAGAGGGGAAGAGTGCTGCCCAGCCCACTTCAACTTCTCTGTGGTTTCCTCTTTCACCACCTGATTGCAAGACAAAGAGGTAACCAGGCCCTGACTCACCTGCCAGGAACAGTGTCGAGCCTGCCAGAGCTTCCACTCGCCCTTCCTGAGAATGCCCCTGAAAACCACTACCTGAGCTCCGGCCTGGGGTCAGAATTTGGGCTGAGTGCCTTGTGTGCACCTCTATGTATGATGGTGGCAGGGGGTCTCATGAGAGGCAACCCCTGTGTGAATATGCCAGCAGGCTGGAGGTATGTACAGGTGTCTGTGTGTGTCAGGTGAACAAGAGGGTATGCGAGGCATGGGTGACTGTTCGGACTGCACAGCTGAGGCTCTGGAAGGCCTCTGTTTTCCTTGTGAAGGGCCCGTCTGCTCTGGGAGGGAGCTTAGGCGAGTGGACACACATGTGCTCACTCGCCTCCCCAGTCAGACTTCCCCTGGAAGGACCGGTCAGCCCAGGGTTGTCTGCAGAACCCCAGCCACATAAAGCCCAGCTCACAGCCCCCTGCCCAGCTTTGTTCTCTGCCTCAGCAGAGGGCGGGGCTGAGGTGGGGAAGGCTTCCCAAGCGTCCAAAATTGGGAAAGCAGGGCTACTGTGAAACTTCTGTTTAGCAGGAGCACCAGGGAGGAAGGCTCTGGAAAGCCTCCTCCTTCATGGCCCTCTCCCTCCCCTTGTTGGCTGCCTAGGGAGCCAAGATCAGAATTTGAGGAACAATTGAGGAAGGGGGTTGCTGCTTATCAGACCCCCACTTAGACTTTGCCTGGTGGTTCCTCTCTCTACATACCAAAGACAGGAAATTAGGTCTCCAAAGTGGTAACTGACCTCAGGTCACACTTGCTGGGTGTGGGAAAGGATTCAAATGCAGGTCTGTTCTCTTCTCCATCCATCATCTCGTCTGTCCTAGGAGCAAGTGGTCAGGGCTCAGAGAATGCCCTACTGTTGCCACTGGTTGGAATTCCCAGAGCTGGGGTCAAGGGTGAGATGGGGATGGGCCTCTAGTTTTGCCTAGAGCTTAGAACAATAGTAGGGATGTTGACATGGAAGGGAAGTGGGGCTCAGCTTGTGGTGATGGGAGTAGAGGGCTTGGGCTTCATCCTGAGGACTGGCAGGGGGGGCCTTGGAAAGGTTTTCAGCCGCAGAGTGATACTGTCATTTTTGGAAAGATCCCTCTGGCTGCTTAGGTAGAGAATGCGTTCAAGGGGGCAAGATGGGATAGGACCAAGGAGGGGGCTGCTTCATAGTCCAGGTAAGAGGAAGAAGCCTGGGCAAGGGCAGCGAGAAAGGGAGGGAGGTGGTGCAGTAACACTGCACACGCAAGCTAAGCCCTGATAGCAGAGCAAGGACACCAGGGCTGAGACTGGGCCTCACACTGACCTCCAGGAGAGTCCTGGCCTTACTCTTTGCTGGCTAAGAGTCTTTGGGAAGCAGCTTCTCATTGCTAGGTCTCAGTGTCCTCTGTAAAGTGGGAAATGTAAGCCCCATTTGAGGTAGCTGTGAGGAGTCAGGGAGTTGACAGCCGTGAGAGAGCTGGTGCCCAGGTGCTCAGCCAGAGGGGCAAAGCCTGCAGAGGCAGACCTGGGAGAGGAGGGAGGCCTGCTGGCTGCTGGAAGATTGGATATCTAGGGGCCTGGATCCTGTGCGGACCCTGGGGATCCTTAGAGTTGACTCAGGCTGGACTGGGCCACAGTGGTAGTTCACTGGCTGCCCTGCCCTGGCCAGGCTGTGACTCTGGTTTTGGCAAGGAGACGGCCAAGAAGCTAGATGCCATGGGCTTCACGGTGCTGGCCACCGTGTTGGAGTTGGATGGCCCTGGTGCCCTAGAGCTGCGTGCCTGCTGTTCCCCTCGCCTAAGGCTGCTGCAGATGGACCTGACCAAGCCAGCAGACATCAGCCGAGCACTAGAGTTCACAAAGGCCCACACCAGCAGCACAGGTCAGTGGCCAGAGCTCCTCCAGGAGAGGGCGTGGCTGGTGGGAATGAATGGGCAGGGATTAGAGGTTTGCTGCTGGCCTGATCCAGCACTTCCTCCTCTCTTTCACCCACCTTCTCCATGCCCTCAGGCTTGTGGGGCCTGGTCAACAATGCAGGCCACAACGATGTAGTGGCCGATGTGGAGCTGTCCCCTGTGGCCACATTCCGCAGCTGCATGGAGGTGAATTTCTTCGGCGCGCTTGAGCTGACCAAGGGTCTCTTGCCACTGCTGCGCCGCTCTAGGGGTCGTATAGTGACTGTGGGCAGCCCAGCAGGTGAGTGCCCCTCCCCTCTGGAGTAGAAAAGGTGCTGCTGCAGAGCCTCGGGGAGGGATGCTAGAGCCTCTGGCCCAGGCTGAGCAGCCTCACTTCCAATCCATCCCCAGGAGACATGCCATACCCATGCTTGGCAGCCTATGGGACCTCCAAAGCGGCCATGGCGCTGCTCATGGACACATTCAGCTGTGAACTTCTGCCCTGGGGGGTCAAGGTCAGCGTCATCCAGCCTGGCTGCTTTAAGACAGGTGGGGGTCGGGCCTGGGATGGGGTGTGTGGTTGTGGTCTTGCCTGGGGTGGGATCTGGTCTGATGAATGGCCATGGCTCTGGCTGGAGGCAGGGAGTGGTTTGGGGGTAGATTTACCGGAGTCTGGATTTGGCTTCCCTAACTGACCTCACCCTGACCTTGCCACTCCTTCCCCAGAGTCCGTGCGGAATGTGGGACATTGGGAGCAGCGCAAGCAGCTGCTGCTGGCCAGCCTGCCCCGAGAGTTGCTCCAGGCCTACGGCGAAGACTACATTGAGCACTTACACGGGCAGTTCCTGCATTCACTGCGCCTCGCCCTGCCAGACCTCAGCCCAGTCGTAGATGCCATCACTGACGCGCTGCTGGCAGCTCAGCCGCGCCGTCGCTATTACCCAGGCCGTGGCCTGGGGCTCATGTACTTCATCCACTACTACCTGCCCGAGGGCCTGCGGCGCCGCTTCCTGCAGACCTTCTTCATCAATCACTGTCTGCCAAGAGCGCTGCGGCCTGGCCAGCCTGGCTCTACCCCAGCCCAGGAGGCAGCCCAGGACCCAGATCCAAACGAAGGCCCTTCCCCCATGGCAGCCCAATGAGCAGTGCCCACAGGTGGCCTAGCTGCACAGGAGGTCCCTTGAGCCCTTGGCCCTCCCCTGGGCATTGTGACCCTCCCCCCGCCAAGTCTGCCCTAGAGCCTGGCCTCAAGGACCCCAGCCCTACCCACTCGGTCAGTGCCCCAGGCCAGACCTCCAATAAACCTCCAGGCCTCTCAACTGCTTCATGAGCCCACACAGACCCTCCTGGGCACAAGGTTCCACCCCTGTAGCTTGGAGAACCCAGCTGGATGGGGAGTTCTGTGCAAGACTTAGCTGTAGCCTTTGACAGGATCCCGCAGACAGTGTCTCTGCAAACTAAGGAGTTACTGGGTGGGGTGGAGACCCCCCCTCAGGATTTTTTTGAGGCACCAGTGCCTCAGTGCTGCAATTCAAGGGTGAATCCTGTTTCTTGACTGGCTCAAGAATTCGGGCTCTGACCACCCACCCAAGCCCCCTAGCCACAGGGAGGCTGCATACCCCACTTGCCCGACTGCCACCTTTTAAATAAAGACAAATTTTTATTTCTCCTAGAATGCAGAGATGCTGTTTTGGGAGGGGGTGACTGCCTGGGTGATAGGCTGTGGCTGGGTGACAGATTAGGGACTGCCTGGGGAAGCCCCGGTGGTCAGCACAGGCTGAGACTCTGGGTGCAGGCTCTGTGGTTCACACCTAGTCCCCTTCATTTATTCACAGATTAGGGCTTCCTCCTAGTGAAATGGGGGTGGTGCCCCTGGCCAAGGGCATAGAGGGGCTCAATGAGGCAAACAGGGAGGCCTGGGGCCCTCCAGGGCCAGGACCCAGCTCCACGGCCCTGTCTGGGCCTCCAGTGACTTCCCTCATCCTGCAGAACCTGGCTGCACAGGGAGAGGGCCAGCGAAGGAGCTGGAAAGTTCGGGGTGGGGGGAGGGTTACCCAAGGGAAGTTGGACATCTGGGAGAGGTACTAGGGCACAAAGGAGACAGCAGACAGCTAGGCTTTGAGAGGGCAATTTATTGTCTTAGAGGGCACAGCTGAGGGATGGGGTTGTAGAGCTATTTCCCCTATGCCTCCAGGACACACACTCTCCTTCCCCTGGGCCACAGCTCTGGGGGCCACCCACAGACGGAAGAGGAGGCTCACGCTGCCCCAGGGGTTCTCAGGGAAGGACATAAAATGACCACATGCTTCTTAGACATGTCAGTGGCTGTAAACAGAGGGCTGAGGGGGCCTCCTTTTGGGGGAGAGGGGGTTGGTCCATCCTTGGTAGGGGGAGCAGGTGCCCAGCCCCTTTTCAGGCCCAAGAGCCATCTGAGAGAGGGTCAGGGAAACCAGTAGTCACTGGAACAATGTGCTACCCCCCGGGGCAGGCATGTGAACCATGGGCTTTGTCACAGCACACGCAGACACACACTTGTGGGGAGCCTTGGGCCAGAGCGCTAGAAGATGGGGATGTAGTTGTCGATCTTGGCGCGGTGACGCTGGGCAATGCACTCGGCGATCCATACAATGTTGCGACACTCTTGCTCCTTGAGCTTCACGAAGGCGTAGAAGATACCAAAGTGGAACTGGTTCAGGAAGGCCAGCTTGTTCAGTTTCACCTACAGACAGGCAGCATGGTGTGCAGGTGGCCGCGATGGCAGTCAGGCCTGGGCCACCAACCCTCCCCTACGATCGGCAGGTGAGCAATCCCTCACCTCATGCTCGAAGAATCGGTCCTCCAGGGTCTTGTCTCCAGGATTGCTGCCTGCACCCTCGAAAAGCAGCTTATATTCCTGGCCCGGGGGAGAGATGGAAAGCATGAGCATGAGGGTGCTGTTGGGTGAGGGGTGGGGATGCAGATGCCAGTATGCCTGCCCATTATCCTGTAGCCAGGGCACTCACCGGGTAGTAGTCGGCCACGTTCTTCACCTGCTCATAGTCATCGGCCCGAGCCAGCTGGGCCAGGCCTTCTGGATAGAGCCTTCCGCAGTGCGGAAAGAGCTTGGCACGGTCCTCCTTGGACAGCTCTGTGTCGAACGAGTTGATGGTGATGATGAAGGCTCGTCGGTCAGCTTCAAACTGTGGGGCCGGCACACAGGCAAGGTGGAGGGAGGCAGGAGGGAGGTGGAGGGGGGAAGGAGGCAGGTGCCAGTCAGCTGGCAGGGCTTTCCCCAGGTCGGGGCTACCAGGGACCGGCAGGTGTGAGGGTGGGCAGGCACTCACCTCCAGGATGGGGCACATGGCATCGGCCGTGGTCCCGCCCAGTAGGGTGCAGAACTTGTAGAAAGACTCCAGGTAGGCCTGTGCAGAGCATGGGGCTTGCTCAACCCAGGCAGGGAATTGGGGGATTTGCCAGGCCTCTTCTGCCCTCCCCAGTCCCTTGCATGGTAAGTCCAAGCATCACACCCATGGATTGGCCAGGGCAGCTCCCATGTCAGGGCCTCAGAAACATACACAAATTCCAACTGTTAATCGGTTGGCCTGCTGCCTCTCTGCACCAGGAGTGACAGAGCAATTTCTGGCTGACTGCTTCATGGTGTAGTACCCCCTCCACACCTCTCCACCATCATCCCACAGGACGCCAGGCTTAGACAGGGGCCCTGTCTGCCCCCAGCTGCCCTGCCTGCCCTTCCCCCAAACCTCCCCTCCTCAGCCTCAGAAAACCATGTGTTGATGGGCTTAGTGAAGGAAGGTTACTCCTGAGGGTTCACGGAGGTAGCCTGGACTGGGTGCCCGGGCTCCTCTTGGTAGCCCACCTCACAGAACACCCTCAGGTAGGTCCCAGGCATTGTGAAGCACAAAGCAAAATGTCAGCCCAGCTCCTGCTGAGCGACGGTTATTGTCTACACAGACCGAGCCCTGCAGTGCAACGGCTGGACACATGGACTGTGATGAGAATGAGCACTTCCTGTCCAGGCAAACTGGATCTCCTGGGCATGAGGAAAAGAGAGTTCAGCCCAGGCCCTAGTTCCCTCCCAGCACTCACTCATAAAACCAATCAGGGACATGTCAGGAGAGGGGGCATGGTCTTGCAGCCCCCCAGAGAGCTCCCTTCACTCAGATCCTCCTGGGTCCCTTCTGGTGGCATGGTCACAGGGACTCTGGCTCCACAGGCTAGAGATTATTCTGAAGGGTTGAGAGTGAGAGCTGGGAAGCCTGGAAAGCTTTCAGTACTGAGGTCTGCCCTCCAAGGTTCAGAGACTTTTCCATCCACCGCCAGCTGATCTGGGCCACAGGCTCTGCTGCTCCAAGGCAGTGAAATGAGTCCACAAGCAAAGGCAAAACAGCACTGGGCAGGCTGGGCTCGGGAGGAGGCCTGTGGGGACCACCAGGGCCACAGGAAACAGACATCTAGGACAGGGCAGGGAGCAAGAAGCTTGGAAGGAGAGAGTGGACTCCAGCACAGGAATCAGAGGGCTTGGATCAGAAACCTCTGCCAATCTTGCCATGGCTTAGTGGTAATCAGTCCCTCGATGACTGTCCCCAGCCACTTTCCTCCCCATGGCCAGCCAAGCTGGTTGTGCCCAAATCTCCAGGCCTCCCCCTGAGGGACCTTCCCTGCAGTTCCAATCTGTGGGGAAGTCCCCAGCCTTCACCGAGCTGTACCAGTCCCTAGAGAGGCTGACCCCAGGGTCGGGGGAGATGGTGGGACAGGCCCAGATTCTTCTGGAAGCTGGGCAGCTGAAGAAACTGGCAAGACCCCACAGGGACAGGTACCAAGGTTACCTCCCCCACCCTGTCCCCTGCAGCCTGCCAGTCCGTGGCTGCTGCGCAGCTGCCTACAGTTCCCACCTGCCAGGCCGTTGAGGGTCCGTCTAATCTCCCATCTGTGGCCACTGGGCTGGGACACTGCCTGACGAGCAGGCGGTCCTGGCACGATGCCCTCAGCCTTGGATCAGTGTTTATGAGCCAGTGCCTGAGCAGCCCTCACCAGTGACTCCAGCTAGAACCAGTCAGGCCTGGTGAGGGTGTGGGTGAGGCTGGGGGGACAGCCGCACCCCTCACCCGGTCTCAGGGCAGGGATCCCGGCAGCGGGCCATCTGGGCGGGCAGGAGCACTCAGATGGTGTGTGCACACACAGCCTCGGCTGACGGCCTGGCCTGCCTCCCTGTTAGCGGGGCAGATGAGAGCACGTGCTTTCCAAACACGCTGAGCCAGGTGTGATCCCAGTGCTTCTAGAGTCTAGCAAGTGGCTTCAGGCAACCTACCATGCTTCTCTGAGTCCTGTTTCCTCATGTCACCAGTGTGGATACCGATGCCCAGCTAGCTCCTAGGGCGGTCTTGACAATTAAAGAAGTTGGCCGCCTGCCTACCTTGCTCTCACCTCTCTGCTCTGTCCTCCGCCCTGTAGCCAGAGGGGGCTTTCTCTGCTGCAAACTTTGGCTGGCTGGCCCTGTCCACCGGATACAGTTCGAACTCGGTCCTGGCACGCTAGGCCCTGGGTGACTTGATCCTGTGCCTGCCTCTTTTTCCAGACCTGTGTCCTACTGTCCATCTGAAACCCGCACTTCCACAGCAAACTGCTTGCCACCTGGCCCATGTCCCATGCTTGCTTCTGCCTTTGCTGCTCCCTTGCCTACACGCCTGCAATCTACAAGCGGGCTCCTCATCTACCCACAGAGCTGCCCTTACACCCTAGCCCAGACTCCCAGAGAGAGACTGGAGGGCCTCAGCTCAGGCTGTGGCCAAGTGTTGGCCTCTTAGCTCCAACCCAGGCAGGAGAAGACCTTCACCGTAAAGATCCGACAGACAGGTGTTCTCAGGGTTAGGTCAGCAGAGCCCTCAGCCTGGGCTAGCCTCAGCCCCCACTTTGGAGCCTGCCCACTGCTAATCCATGTTCCTGGCTGCAACCCATCAGGGGTCTTGGCACCACTGCTCAGGGCTTCACTACGGCCAGAACCCAGACTGTCCCAAATGTCCTTCACTGGTCCCTGGCCAGCCCCCTGCCTTGGCTCTCAGCCCTGCTCTTAGCCTCCTTGGGCCAGGACAGTATGGACCCATGAATCCCAAACTCACTCTATCTCCAGGGGTCACCAACCTGTGCCATAGCCTGGAGGGAAGCAGAAGGTGTGTGGGGGATGAGGATGCTGGGACATGACACTGGTTCTAGGCCTGGGAACCCGAGAAGGACTTGGTGACCTGGCTACACCTGGCTGGGTACCCTCCTCCACCATAACCGAGCACACCATTGCCTCTGCTCAAATGCCTGTCCTGGCTGGCAACAGTCCAGGTGGGGTAACCCTGAAAGCTATGGCCTGGGTGGTGGCCCGTGACCCTCCTGGATGCAGGGGAGCAGCCATCTAGGAGCCAGCTCTGACAGGCCGAGCCGTGGGGCACCAGCCACTCCTGCTGATCTTATCAGGACCTGCTGCAGGCGCCACAAGGTGGAGAACCTGTTCCATGCAGCTTGCGCCCAGCTCGGGAGCCAGCAATAAGTGGATAAGCCCCCAGGATAGGAGCCTGGTGCACCACGTCCTGTCCCGGCACCCCACCTAACACACCAACCCACCACCCCGTGCCCCCCCCGCCCCCCCCCCCCCCACAGGCCCGGCCCTGCCCCTGGCGAGGGCACTACCTTGTAGAGTGTGTTGCGAATGATCTCGATGTTCATCTCATCAAGGTCCTGCTCTGAAATGCAGTCCTGGAAAAAGGCCGCTGGGGAAGAAAGACGTGGGGGTGAGGGTGGGAGACTGGATTCAGCCTAGGCAAGAGTCCAGCTGCTGTCTGGCCACCCTGCAGGCCACAGAGGGCTCCTGCCACAAGGCCCAACCGGCAAGGGGGGTGGGGGCCTCCCAACCCAGCCTGGGCGATTGCCTTGGAAGTGGCAGAAGCAATACTAGGGGCCATGTGCACTGACCTGAGCTTCTCCTGCATCCTTGCTCCTAAAACTGATTTATAAAGGAGGCGGCCAGCCATAACATGATCTAATCGCCTCTGGGGCAGACCCAACCTCAGTCCATGCCAAAGACAGACTTGCATAAGAGGCCATGACATCCTTCTTCCTTGAGGGGCAGCTGTGGATCTGGGGCCTGATGCCCACAGATCTGCAACGCCCAGAAGGGCCTGGGGCCCATGTTTGGAAAACTAGCCTCCTCCTCAAGACCAGGAACAAGCTGGGTGGGCATGGACCAATGACCCAGAGGGCCACTGCTGGGCTAAAAGTGGTGGCCAGAGCAGGATAGAGCCCCCTCCCCTGACAGGGGCCCTCAGACTCACTAGTCTGTCTCTTCTTTAAAGATGGAGAAACTGAGAAGCCACAAAGAGCCCAGAACTTGCTCAGAGCTACTGGAGGAGTATACAGCAGATATGCCCAGCAGGTAGGGCTCAGGCCATTCAGTATAGGAACAAGGGCAGCTTAGAACCCAGTGGTCTAACCCTGGAGGCTTCCTGGAGGTGGTGCCCTAGGGACTAGGACTGTGGCTATGAGGGCACTAGCTGGTGACAGCCTTAGTGCCTTCTCTCTAGCCTCCAAGACAGGCAGGAGCCAGCACTGCCTAGGTGGGGCCCTGCAGGAAGCTCCCAGTTCCCCTTCCTTTCTTGGCCTCTGACACGAACCCTGCATCCTGCCGGACACTGCCTGACCTGGCCCCTGGGACCTGCTCTGTGGAGGCGAGTGAAGCTGAAGCTATTTGCTTCCCTCTTCTGCCTCACAGGCAGCCAGCCACTCTGGCCCAGCTTGGGGCCACGATCATTCAAGCTCCCAAGACTCTGAGGGACCCCGGCCTCTCCCCTCTGCATGAGCTCAGCCATCCTCTGCATTCTGAGAAATTGGCCAGTTTCACAAAGCTACATGCTCCGAGTCAGGCCCTGGGGGTGGCCTGCCTGGCCCAGTAAAAGCAACAGAAAAGGAGCAGAAGGCAGGGTGAGAGAATGAGCGGGAGGTCAAGGACAAGATAAAGGTAAGCAGCAGGTGGCAGGCCTCCCTTTCTGGCTCAGCATCACCCCCACCCCCCACCCTCCACCCAGGGTTCCGCAAACCCACCCGGAGGCGCTGCCCACCTCTTCCTCCCTCCGCCCCAGTGGCTCACCCAGGGGCGTGTCCACCAGAATGGCATTGTAGAGCTCGGCAGGTGTCTGCGCGATGTTCACAGCTTCCATCTGCTCAAAGCTGCCTAGTGGGTGGCACTTGGGCACAAGCTCGGCGATAGAGCGCTGGTGCAGCGTGCCCGTGATGAGCAGGATGACATTGTCGATCATGTAGCTGTAACTGTGGGAGGCACACGGCAGCAAGGAAGCCCGTCAGGGAGGGGGGATTGGCAAGTCCTAGTCCAGCACTGTGCCCCCACTGCCCCCACTCTGCACAGGCCACCGGCCCCTCAACAGTGATGCCACCTCGAGGGTGCTGCAGGCCAGCACCGCTGGCTCACCTCCCTGCCCCGGTGCACCCCTACTCCAGAGCCAGGAGTCGGGGACACAAGGCCCCTCCCTTGGGGTGTGGCATAGATTCACGCCCTCGAGTATCCTGGAACAGGTAACTGCCCCACAGTGTGAACAGTTCCAGCAGGGCGCAAGGAGGGAGATGGAAGGCCAGCTTGGGGGATGAAAGAACTGGGAGATGAAAGTGTGTTCCAGGAAGAGGGAACAGTGTGTGCAAAGGCCTGAAGGCATTCACTGAGTGTCTGCCGCATTCGAGGAACTGAGCACAGCTCGGGGCTGGCAGAGGGAGGGAACCAGGGCAGAGCTGCCAGCAGGCTGGGGCCTGGGACTCCACGCCAGGCCGAGGGGCCTGGCTGCACTCGGAGCACTGGGGATACAGGAGCAGGCCGCAAGCAAGGAGAGCCACGGTCCCGTTAGGGTCAGTCTGGCTGCTGGGTGAGGAAGGCTGGGGTTGGGGGATGACAAGGTGAGGAAAGGTTGAGGAACAGGGTGGGGAGAAACCAGAGGTGGGAAGGCCAGAGAGGAGCCAGTGGGAGGCCCCCGGAGCCAGGCCCCAGGTCAGGCAGAGATGGAACAGGTGGATTGCTGGCCTGTGCAGCCCCACTCCAAAGGCAGAGCACTGCCTCCTCCCCAGGGCCGGAGGCCTAGGCCAGGTGTCCACCCAGGAGACCTGGAGGCCACCAGGGGCCCAGAGGCGGGGCTCTGGTCTTCCCTGGCTGGGGCGCCCCTGGCTCCCGGCTGGATAGCGTCTGGGCAGCAGGGGGGGCTGTGGAGCTAGGGAGGGTGGGGCTGCCCATCCAACTGGGCAAGGGGCAAGCTCTGCCCGGACTTTTGCGACGATGCCACAAAGGAGCTGAGGCAGCCATGGAGTCACCTGCGTGGGGATGGGGTAAAGACGGGGAAGGCCCCAGGCACAGTCAGGTGGCAGTAACCACAACATTCCTGCGGCCTGTCACCAGGATGATCGCAGGGTACTAGGGGATGGAGGAGGCCTGGGGGCTTGGGGAGAGGGGCACCACTGAAGGGTCAGGTTCTAAATGGGCACTGAGTACAGGCCTTGCCCTAGCTTGTGGGTGGCCCCAGGCAGGCCCTGGTCCTGAGAAAGTACTTTGCGCCCCAAAGGCTGAAGCTGTCCACAGAAGACCCCTGGTGGGCAGTGGACCTAAATACCAAGAGAAGGAAAGGAAAGGGGTGGCCCAGCCTCAACCCAGAGGACCAGCCATGGGGCGAGCTCCCACAAGGCCCTCCAGGAAGGCGGCAGGAGGAAGAAGCCACAGCTCCTGTCCTGGCCTGACCCCCCATCCCCCTGCTCCCTGCACCCTCCCCCAGCTCCCACCCAGCCCAGCGCCCTGCTGTGACCTCTGCTCTCCTGGGCTTGGGGCCAGGCAGCTGCCCTCTCTCCGCCCCCAAACTGGCTGGGTCAGCGACAGGATGTGCACTGAGAAGAGACAGCCCCCCCCCCCCCCCGCCCGCCGCCGCCCGCCCCCTCTCAAACTGAGCTTCAGGCAGGGCCCATTCGTAGCTGCAAGCCAAGGAGCCCAAATGGCCAGCCTTCTGCCCCTGACCTGACAGAGCTGGCAAAGCAGAGGAACCTCAGAGAACACTCGCTAGAGCTCTGTGCCTTGGCTTCCAGCCCAAGCCTGCATCCCCTCCACCCTGAACAACATCCCTCGTTCCCAGTGCCTCCAGAATCTCATGTACCACAGTAACAGGACTACACGTCACCTCCCGCAGCCCTCTACCTGCACCCCATCCAGCCCCACTCCAGTCGTCCTGTTCCCGGAGACAGCCACAAAGACCCCTGCCCCCTGCCCTGAGGATGCTCTTCTACGTTCTCACAACCCTTTGGACAGGGACAGGGAGGAGAACATACCTCTCAGGCCGATATTATTCTATTGATCCCACAACCACCAGCATTATCAGCCCCATTGTCCCAAGATGTGAGAGACAGCATAGGCACTCAGCCCTGTTACACCATTGGGTAGATGAGCTCTGTGTCCCCATTTCCAGGGTCCCCACGCCCTGGCACCACACTCCCCATCAAGCCTTGTCCTCTCAGAGGATCCCCACAAACCAATTTCCTTTCTGTAAAACTCCCCACTCCTTGTGTCCACAACTCAGGGTATCTGTTTATGCTGGGGATGGGCTGGGGTCAGGGTGCAAGGGAGGCGCTGGGACTCCTCAGAGTCCTGGCCTGGACTCAGAGAAGAGCCCTGTGGGAACTCTACTGTCTGGTTTTGCTGTTACCCCTTCAATGATGTGGAACAGGCCAGCTATGATTCACTTTTCAGCCCGGACAGCAGTTGTGGGGGCCAGTGGTAGCACCCGCTAGCTACCCCCAGCCTCTTCTGCTAGAACTCAGCTTAATGCTGAGCCAATTAAGGGCCACTTATGATGACATATCCCCAGCCCCTTCCAGGGCCCCATTCTAACCCTGGCTAGGCCAGCCTTGGATAATCCTGTGCCAGGCCCGGCTCTTCCCTCTCCCTGAGTCAACTACAAGGTTGCTGCAGAAGCAGCCCCTGTTTTTCTCCCCTGCCCAATGAGAGCCAGAATCGTCTTTCCTGGGAGAAAGGAGGCAGCGCAGGCCTGGCAGAGATGATGCTGGCTAGGCTGTTTGCTTCTCCCCCAAGGCCAAGGCCTTCAGCAGGCAGGGAAATCCTCCTCCTCCTCGCCTGGCTTCAGCAGCTGTCTCCCTGCCCCCAGAAAGCCACTCCACCAGTCCTCCCCTCATTTGGCCTCAATAGGAGAGAATGAGGTTCCAGCTGGTCAGCATCTCCCTTCAGAGGAAGACAGCTGGGGAGTGGACAGGCGGCTGCCCGCCAGGCCAAAGAGGCCCTCGTGGGGTGGGAGTAGGGAGTCTGTATTCCTCTGCCCAGAGGCCCTCCCTCACCCTGAGCCTTCAAGACTCAGCTTGGGCCCACAGAAGTCTCAGGCTGGGGTTTAGGAAGCCCCTTCTTCCAAGAAGTCTTCAGAGCCCCTAGCCAAGCCCTGTCCCTCTGCTGTGCCCTTTGGCGCCACCTGCTGGAAAAGCATGGCTTGCTTCCATGTTCTCATCTTGGCCCTGGGGGCTGGCCTGGCCCTGGTGAGGAGGCCATGAGGACTGTCCATCCGACAGCCCCCAGCAGAGGCTGCTCATAAACAGTATTTGTGCTCAATCCTATCAGAGTCCTGCAGAGCTCTGCTCAGGGCAGAAAGTGAACAGAGATATCAAGCGATGGTCTACCTGGCAAGCCTCAGTTTCCCCTCTGCAATCAGGATAACTGAAGTGCAGCCCACAGCAAAGCTAGTGAGACCCTGACCTTATCATTAAAATCCTGCTGCTACCCAGAGGCCCAGCTAGGTCTTCCCACTTGACCTAAGCCTTCTGGGCCTTGGAAGAGCTCCTGTGTGTGTTCTCCCACGGTCTCCAGAAAAGAGTATCACTGCTGGCTGTCCCTCCAGGCAGGAGCCAGGTCTAATCCAGGACCCAGAAACCATGGCAGGTCTAGAGCTGTAGCCTGTACAGACCCTCCTGGGACCCAAAAGTGGTCATAGAAAGGGGGGGTTAGAGAGCCAGGATAGGGAGGCCTGGGTAACCTGATGCCTCTGTGGCCCGTAGTGCAAAAAGTTCTGGGGAGAATGGCAGCTATGCTAAAAGGCCCGCTGAGCACTTGAGACCACTGTCCTGGGACAGAGCCTCCTTCCAGCTTCCCACTCCAGGCTGCTGGCACTGAGATCTCTGGTACCTAGGAAAGATTGGACTTCATGTCTCCCAGATGGTGCAGCTTACCATGCCCAGGCTCTGCCAACGGGTAACTGGCTGCTGCTCACTGGGGATGGCACCCTCCAGGGAGGCTACTCACCTAAAGACAAAGGCCCCTGGGGCCCACATGAGACTCCCCAGAGACCAGACTCACATCCTATAAGCAAGTCTCCCAGCTTCCCGTTCAGGGCCTACTATCTTGTGGGAAGCCATCATGGAATGGCTTAGATCAAGATCCCCCTCCAATGCCAAGAAACAGAGGCTCCATCTCAAATCACAGAGCAGTTAATGGCGAGGCTTGGAAGGAACCCTTGGTACAGTGACATATTACATTTACTGCCATGAAAATGAGCTAAATCAAGACTACGTGATTGATGACAGCCTACTTCATGGATTCTTGCTCACTCGAGGCCTGTCTGCTTCCACACCAGGCAGCTGCCTCTGATCTCACCACCCACTTTCCTGAGCAGCCTCCCTAACCCCATCTGATCCAGGAGTCCTCTTAATGCTGGGAAGCCTCCTGTGACCCTGGATCCATTTGTAGCAGCTGCCCACAGGCTTTCCAGGAGCCGTCTACACCACCACTGGCACCCATCCCATTACATTCAGATGTTCCCCCTCTGTCCTGGCACTGGTCTGAGCCCAGAGCTGATACTGGTCATGTATGTTGGCTGAAGGCTGGCTAGGATCAGTAAAACCACTGGACACTGTCTTTACCCACAGGAGGGCAGAAAAGGCCTTGGCCACCTTCTGTTCACACACCTTCAGGGACAAGGAACCCATCACCTCCGGGGGAATCCTGTTCCAGCCATCCGAGGGACAGCTCTGAAGGCAACCAAGAGACTCTGAGGGATGGAACTAAGTGGACCTCTGGGGGTAGTCCTAACCTCCACCCTGGCTGTGGGCAGCGATGGCAATGTTCCTTCAAATATTCACACTCAGGATGGGGGCACTTAGTGGACACCTCCCGTACCTGGGCTCACCACACTCTCCTCTCTGCTTACATCCCTAGGATTTGAGGCTCCATGCTCCAGCTGCTCAGGACATGTCTGGTTCCCTCAGTCCAGAAGCTCTCCTCCTCTAATTCTTCCTTTAAACACCATTCCTCTCAGCCACACAGCCACCTCCTCAAAGAAGCCAGGTGTGCCCTGGACAGGCCCTGGCCCATCTTTCTGCAATGCTGTGGGATGACCCAAGAAGGAAGAGTAGTAGTGGAGGAGGTGGAGGAGGCAGGGAGGCAGTAGTTAAATGACAAAGATGCTGTGAGAGGGAGGAGACTCCTGGAAGGTGAGAGGGCCATGGATCCTGATGAGGCCTGGAGACCTTGTCACAAAGGTCAGTGGTAGCTTCAGTCAGGGCCTTGTGGTAGAGTGATGCAAGGACTGGGAGCAGACTGGAGACTCAAAGGATGGGCAGGGGTGGGGGTAAGAGTGAGAGAACAGACAGTGGGCATAAAGAGCTTAGGGCCCAGGAGATGGGTTGTTCACGGTGTGAGAGATTTGCGCTTGTCCAGATGCTGATGGGAAGAAACTGGAAGGGAAGGTGGTTGCACAGACAGGTGAGTATACGAGTGGCCACTCAGGGTCCAGGGAGTGGGGTGGGAAGACTTAGCACCTTGGCAGAAAGACCCAAGAGAAGATGGAGCCTCTGCCATCGGATCAGGGCTGGGGACACAGATGGGGTGATGGGAGGGGACTGGTTTCTACTGTCTTCGTGGAGGAGGAAGGTGGGCCATCTGTCCAGAGAAAAGGCTGGGGGCCGGGAGAGGGGTGGTGCTTAAGATGGTAAGGTGGTCTCCCAAGCTTGGTGGGGGGCTGCAGGGTGCTGGGTAGGGAGGGCAAGTGGTCGAAGGGGCAAATACAAGCAGAGGCCAGCTGTGCAGCGGAGCAGCACGTCCCACGGCAGGGATCACCGCCCAAGGCCGGCTTCCCCAGCTTTGCTCCAGGCTGTGGAAGTGGGGGAGGGCGCCTCCAGGCTGAAGGCTGCTGGGATTCCTCCAGGGCTGGGGGGCTGCCAGCCAGGGCGGGACTACAAGACGGGCGGCCAAGAGAGCTGCGGATGCTGGCAGAGGAGTGCTCAAATGATGGACCAGGGAACCTCAGCTGGGGAGGGAGGAAAAAGAAGACAGAAGGGGCAGCCGGGGAGGAAGCAAGTCCCAGTGTCCTGCTGAGTCCGGAACCCGCGTCCCACAAGGGACTGAGAGTGGGCTGGAGGGTCTGATGACTGTGGGTAGAGAGGGGGTGCCTGACTCAGCGATTCTGGGGTGGACCGGTTCCAGGAGTGACATGGCCTTGGGTAGCCATTGGAGGGGGCGGCTGCACTGGAGAGCAAAGGAGCGGGTCACTGGAGATGACGAGGTCATGGAACGAGCCGCCACAGGCTCAGACAGGCTGACACGTGGCTGCTGAGCTCTTCTCGAGTGAGGGCAGGAGTGAGGAGATAGGAAGACTTAAGCCACAATCACCCATGAATGGAAGGGGCGGGGAAGTGACAGCCTGCCACAGGATAGTGCTTGGCTGCTTTAAGCACGCTTGGTGCTTGCAGCCAACCTCCAGCAAAGAGCTGGCGGCTGTGCGGCCTCAGTCACGCTCAGAGCCTCTCCAGTTTCATGGCCTGGCAGGCTGAGACCAAGCCTCTAAGGGTACCGAGAAAGGCCAGGAGCTAGCTGCACAGGCAGGTGGCCAAGCGGGCAGTGGGATGGATGACAACTGCCCTCTGACCACTGGCATGGGTCAGGCCTCCTCTGGCCAGCCTAGCTGGCAAGGCCAGAACATTCAGGAAGCTGAAAGAGCCTTGTGCAAACAAGGTGAAGGCTGGGCTCTGGCAATAAATTCACTGCTTCCTGGTATGTCCCCAGCTCTGGCCTTGGGGCAAGGGATATGCAGGCCCAGGCCAGGAGTTGACTGACACATGGGACGCCTCGGCATTACCCCCAACTCAGCAGCACAAGACATGCCCCATCTCTGGCCTCCCGCTCCAGTAGGACTATGTTGTCTGTACCTTGACCGGAGCCAGGAAGGTGTAATTATAGGCCCGGCCAGGATACCAAGGAGGCCCCCAGAAAGGAGGCCTGTGGCCAGGAAAGAGACTGCTTCCCTGAGCCCTTCAGAGGTCCCAGCCTATGGCCTCTACCCAAGGATGGAGCCCTTCTGGCTGCAGCCCTTACTTGAGCAAGTGGATCTTGAGTAAGTGGCTGCTCCTTGCTAGGGGTAGGCATCAGGACAGGCAGGAAGCACCTAGCCAGGCAGGTGTGCCGGGTCCCAAGGAGGAGGGTGGGAGCACCAAAATCAGGGAATGGTAAAAGCTCGACAGTACCCAGTATACCTGGAAGTGCTTTCCCACAACACACTCTCACACTCCACTAGCACGGAGCACGCTCATTGAAGCTAGCCACCAATCACACCTCTGGGGCCATCTCTTTGTTTCCCAGGCTCTGGCTCATGGCTCCTGGGCTATGCTGACAGAGGGAGCCTCTCCATCTGTTTCCACAGGCATACCTGGCAAGCACAGGCTGCCTCATCAAAGTGGCCTCCCCTAGCCTGCGGGTCCTAGGGAACTTTCCTCTGCTCAACTTCTCCAGGATCTTAGTGGAGACAGGGCTACACCCAAGGGTTAGACAGTGGGGAAGCCAAGCATCATAAACACAGGGACCTGGGGAGTTGGGAAAGGCATTCAGGTGTGGAGCCTTCCCCCTTCTCCCTAAGGCCCAAGGCTGTGGACAGAGAAGATGGAGAACAGGCCTCAGCTCAGAAGGGCTGGATAGTCTGAATGGTCCATTCCAAGAACCTGGCTCTGCAGAGCTCTGCCCATCCCCTTACCCCTGACCCCAGGATGGAAAATGGAGACCTAGCAAGGAGTCAGTGTAGATGCTGCAGGGTGAGTGAGGAAAAGTGCTCCCATCATCCCTGGTCTCCCCACCCCAATCTCTGTAATGCTAGAGGTGCAAAGAAAGAGGTTTCATCCAACACTACAGTGTGGGACACTCTTGCCTGCCCACTAGATTCCCAGGCAGCAGTGAGGTGGCAGGTGGTGGCCTGGAGATTCAGGGTTGTCGAATGACCAGCCTAGCTCCACAGTCCAGGAAGGAAGGCTCTGCAGGCAGCCGGCCAGCCGGCCAGCCGAGGCAGGTGCAGCTCTCCTGCCCAGTGGGAGGGGAAGGGACCGTAGGCACTTACGTAATGAAGTCCAGGAAGCTGGCGAGTGGCTCATAGGCATGGTTCCTCATGTGGCGGAACTCCACCACCATCTTCTCCTTAAGCCGGTCATCAATAACTGACACCGTCAACGGCGATGCCTCATTGGCCAGGAAGTTGCCGTAGTCTGTACTCTGCAGGTGCAGCTTCAGGTCTGAAACCCAAAGCAGGGGGATGGGGGCAGGGGTGAGGGCTGGCCATGCTGAGCCTCCCCAGGACCCCAAGACCCTGTCCATCCTGGCCCCCGGACTCTGGGCCCTAGTCTCTCCCCTGTGCTTGAGGCCTGTTGCTACCCTGACCTCCTGTCCCCGCCTTCACCTCCCTGTTGGCTCAGGGCCCAATCTGGGGCGGTCAGGCCAAGGCTCCAGAGATGTTCCAGACCCCTGGGTCATGAGCCAGGACACTGGGCCCCAAGGAATAAGCACAAGTAGAACAACTGTTCCTCCAAATGAGAAGAAGGCCTGGGAAACCCCAACCCAAGGTGCTATTTACAACCCATAGCCTTTGAGGCCCTTCTATGTGGTGGGCTCTAGGATGGCCCTAACCCAGAGCGCAGTAAGACCCGGGCCCTGCCCCCCAGAGCCTCGGGGCTAGAAGAGCAGATCCACACTTCGGCAGAAACAATCCATATAAAATAAAGGAGATGTCACAAAATAAAGGAGTGGAGTGGCCAATGAAATGGGACTGAGGATGAGAGAACATGCTGGGCTGGGCCACAGCAAAGGGCACGGACAGGAACATACAAAGGCAACAGCCAACAAGATGGCCTGAGTGACAAGTGGCCTGGAGAGCAAATGAGTGGCATGAGGGGGAGATCATCTCGAGGCTAGGAGGAAAGACCAGCCCTGCTATAGGAGTGGCTAGAGGCTGATAGGCCAATCCTCTGGGCTCTTCTGAGCCATTAGGGACAGGGCAAGGGAAAAGGGACAAGAGGATGAGCAGAAGGGTCTTAGGTGGGAAAGACAGGTGAGACCCAGTGGGATCAGGGCAACAAGCTGGCTTTTACCCTTGTCTCCCATCCCTGGTCTATTCCCCACCCAGCAGCCAGTGATCTTAAGACACAAGGCAGAGCACGTCACACATATGCACGTCCTCACCTCAGGGTCTTCCCTGTCCCTCTGCCTAGAAAGTAATGATATCCTCCGACAGCCCCTCTTCAAAGACCTCTCCTGCAGTCCCCCCACTCTATCCCTCATTTGTGCCACTCTTCTTTGTAACACTTATTCCAACTGTCACAGGACACATGAGCTCCATGATAGCACGGATCTGGGGTCACTGCGGCATGCTGGAGTCTAGAACAGAGTATGTTCTGGCGTGTTTTCATGCTCGGTAAGTACCTGGAGAATGGGCCAAAGTCTGGGGAGAATGTCGGTGAGGACAGCAGGTGAGTTTCCTCCTGGATTTTGAAACAGGAGACATCGTAGCAGTGATGGGGTACCAAGGACAGTGGCTGAGAAGGTACCTGTATGTGTGTGTGTGTGAGTGTGAGTGTGTGTGCGTGTGAAGGCCCAAGAGCCAAAGTTCGCTTCTGCTGTAAGGGACATGTTTTCTGTCCCCTGGGAAGGCTGCCCAGGGGAAGACAGAAAAGGGTTGCACTTGTGAACATTTCCACAAGCCCCCCTGATCAAGCCTCCCTATGTCTCTGGTCTCCTGGGCTGCTTCAAAGTAAGGGACAGCGTGGCTGATTCCCTGTAAAGCCCCCACTCCTGCACACCATCAAGAGAACATTCCCAGCCTGGAGTCAGGTATGCTAAAGGAGAGACAAGAGAGCAGATGAGAGGGGGAGGTGAGAGGGAGGGAGGAGTGTGCATGTCCCTGGGTGAAATGCCTTCTACCTGCAGTGCTAGGTGGCATCCGGGTGCCAAGCAGCACTCATGTCCTCTGTGGCTCCTGGGTCCTCACAGAGTGGACTTTCACCTTGTGAGGCCTGCAGGAGGCCTTCACCATCTGCTGCTCTTGCCATCACTCCCACCTACTTCTCTCCAGAGCCACCCAAACATGGGACAGAACTGAGTGTAATGTAGGGAAGGGAGAAGTCACCAGCCCCCTGCTCTGCCTCACGGATCTTGCTACCTTTTGCCCAGCAGGTGTGCACACTCCTACGTCCTTGCCCCAGGCCATCTTCCCCATCTCTACCTGGTCTGGCCAAGGCCCACCTATGCTTAGAATAAGGCATGGGTGAAAGAAGGTGTTTTTCTCAGTGGTACTTGAGTTGTTGCAATGTTTAAGTACCCATTTGGTTGTCAAAGAAAAATTCTTAATAATAATTGATGGTTATAGCTGATGGTTGCTATAATTGTATGTCACCTTGCATTCCTACCTCTAGAAGTAGGTTTTATGTGCCAGATTTTAACATCCTTGACCCTGGAAGAGTACACAACTCTTGTGAAAAGAAACGTGGTTTCACTTGCAAATAACTGATCCGTTTTGAAAGATCTTAATGTTTTCGAAGTCGTTTTTGTGGGTGTGAAACAGAGTGACTATGAATTGATCCCTCTTAATATAGTATTGAAATTAATTTCACTTAATTTATCAAGTCATATTCATGCCCTGATTTTATATATTTCTATCTATCAAACATTGTGATACCTAAAAAACAAACGGGGCAGGGGGTTCTGGCCCGGGCACAGCAGGTACTCCAATCCCCACTAGGGGAAGCTGCAGAGCGGACAGCAGCTGGAAGCCAGGGCTGGAATGTGGTGTTCTGGGTCAGACCGTCTAGCGCAGCAGCTGCCAGACCAAACCTGTTCATTGATCCACCCGGCCACTGCAGCCAGCAGAGAGCCCATCTCAGGCGATAAGACTCCTTCCTCTCCAGCTCACAGCTGGGCCTCGAGGCCAGGCCAGATGTACAGGGCAAAACCCAGTCCCCTTAGCAGGGCACCTCATCCCAGTGACCCCACTATTCTCTGAGACAGCAAGTCCAGTCGAGCTTCCTGCCTCCCACCCTCCAAAGCATCCTTGCACATGCTGCCGGAGACTTCCCTAAATGCTATCACCCTAGCCTCAGCTCTCCGGCAGCGTGTCCAGCCTCTGCCTTTCTAAACAGGGCTTCTCTTTGCTGGGAAAGTGTACTCAACAACTTCCCCACTGCCAGGTACCCTCTCTTCTCTCCAGCTCCCACTGACTCCCCATCCAACACACTGGTCAAGCAAGAGTCAGCACCCCAACACCAGGGGAAACCCAGACCCACCCTAACTGGAAGCAGAGGGGTTCCTGCTGTGTACTCAGCCCCTTGCCAGGAGCATGACCATTTCACAGATTTAGAAAAGACCAATGAGAGGGAACATGAAACCTATCCAGAGTCCCAGTCAGGCACAGAGGGGTCAGGACATGGATCAAGCCTGGTGGATTCTGATGTCCCCAATTCTGGCCCCCTTTCCTCCTGGACCCTTTATTTTACATCATTGACCACATTCTCCCATGGCCCTTGGCCCAGGATGGACCTTTTGGATATGGACCCAGCTGCCTGGACAGACGTTAGTCCCAGAAGAGCTGGCAGGTGGCAGAGGAGAGCAGCCAGGGCAGGCCCCTCCATGACCTCGGAGGCTGTCTAGACACTCGCTGCCCACTTGACATCATGCCTCAGCAAGCCCCTCTGGTGTCACCTGTGGCAACGTCTATTGCTAGAGAAGCTAGGCACACGTGCATGTGAACGAAAGGGGCAAAGCGGAGGGGTGGGCTCTTCCCTGCCTGCCCCCACGTGGGGCTCAGCACAGGCCCAACAGCAACCCCCCCGTGCCTTGGCCGCTGCGTTCTGCTGACGCTGCATCTGGGGAAGCCGCGGCTCCCAGCACCACTGGAACACAGACGGCCGGGTGGTTTCTGCTGGCTTTTGTCAGATCAGAGCAAACTCTGAGACTCTACCGAGAATACTGCCCAAGGCCTAAGGAGTCTTCCTTACCAGGAAACTCATTTTTAAAAGCCCCCAGGGATGATGTCAAAGGGCCGTTCCAGACCACTTTCCCTGGCCAAACCCTGCATCTCCCTGTGACCCAAGCAGAGGGGACAGCCTGTCAGCCAAGAAGGCGACTTGGAGGCAGGCAGGCTAGCCGATCCCTCTGCTTGGACCACACAGGGCTTCTGAACCAGCTCTGACCCTGTTCAAGCAACCTGGCGCCCAGGACCAGTTATGGGCAGCCCCAAGCCCTTGAGATGGTCCCCAGGGCTGGGATGAGGCCCGTTAGAACCGCCCCCAACCACCCCATCACCACCAGCAGCTTCCTGCTCTCTCTGAGGGATGCGGAGAAGAGGGTGTGACTAGGGGTAGGATCTAAACACAGGAGGAGAGGCCTGGAACTTGTTGAGAGCTTCGTGGGAGACCCGGCCACCCAGTCCTGGCCCAGCCCTTGAGGGCAGCCAAGGACGCCGGGGGCTCTGGGAAGGCAAGGGCTAGTTCTGCTTTGCACCGTGAGCTCAGCAGCCTGACGGCCTCGGTGACAGCCCCTGAGAGCCCTAGACGTGCCTGGGCTGAGGCATGAGCAGTGTTCTGGTTAGCACACACTCAGGGGACTGCTCTGGTCTACCCACAAGCCCAGCTGTCTACCCCAAATCCTCCCATCCATGGCCCAGCACCAGGAATGTCTGGCCAGCTTGGGAGCTCTCACAGCAAAAGACTTCCTCAGAGGCTGATTTCTCATGTCCAAGAAGATGCTGCTGCTATCAGGAAGTTCTCTCTGCAGTCTGACCTAAAGCCCTCCTCAAAGGAAGCTCACCCACTCAGTTTCCCAGTGACTCCAGCCTCCCCTGCGGGCTCTGGGCTTGCTCCTCAGTCCCCCTCAGCATATACCTCCTCTGCTTCCCAAGGGTCGCCTGTCCCAATGTCACAGTGATTCTTCCCACAGCTCCCATCTCCTGGTGCCACACAGGCCTCCTCGCCACCCTGGTGCCCTTTTGCTGGACTCCTGCCCCAGGTTTGGGCTCCCTGCTCCCAAGTCCACTCTCACAGCGTCACTAGAGCAGTCATCCAACTCCAGCATGTAGTTGTCACCTTTACCCAGGGGCCTCCATGGCCCAGAGCTAGAGTCCCGCCTCCTCCCCACAGTCTGTGAGGCCCCTTGTCCTCCCCCCTAGCACCACGACAGACTCAGCCCTCAGCTCTCTGCTCTACTCATCCCATGCTCTCACTAGGGCAACCTGTCCAGGATCTCTGCTCCAGGAAGTGCTTCAGAGAAGTCTACAGGATGCCCTAGGGAAAAAGCTCCTGAAGCGCAGAAAACAGCTAGAGAGGCCTTTGCCCTCCCTCTGCCACAGGGCACCACTGTCCACCTTGAGGTTGCCCAGTCAAAGATCGTTGCCCTGGCTGCAGCAGGGTCCGCTGAGTGCCCTGAAGGCCTGTGGGTGGGCTGCAGCCCCAGCTGCCCTGCCCGGCTGTTTCCCCCATCCCCCACCCCCACCCCTGGCTCACAGGGAACACCAGAATCAAGCTGGCTCCATAGCTTCACCCCGCCTACCTCTCAGACCATGTCTTCAAGGCCAAGACCCTCAACAGCAAGGCCCTGGCCCCAGCTGGCACCTCCGCTTACCACCCAGTCCCCGATTAGCAAGGGGGCACAGGGACGCCTGGCTTGACCAGCACTCCTTTCTCTGTGTGGGGCAAAGTGTGGGCTTGGCAGCCAGTCCCAGCCAGGCCTTGAGAGGTGGCAGCTGGGCAGCCCTAAACCCCATCCACTTCCTGAAACCCTTCCCAGATCCTGCCAGCCCTGAAAGTGATCTTTCAGCCCCTCCAGGACTCCCAGGGGCAGGCAGCACGTGGCTTCTTCAGCCCCCAACCCTCTGGAGCCCCTCCCCAAGGGCCCCAGGGAGACAGGAAGGGAGGGGCTTGGCCCATGCCAGGGAGTTGGTCCCACACTGCCCCCGGGGCCCAGCAGGCATAGAGGCAGCTCCTGGCACAGTACACTAGGCGGGGCGGCCCCCTGCTCTAGACTCACCCATGGCCTCATGGCCCACGGAGGGGCCCTGCTGGCCAGCTGGCCACGGCACAGTGTGAGAGGACAGTGTGTTCCCAGACTTCACTTCTGCTTTTCCAGAGGTCACTCAACGATGCTCTCCTGGGGAGCTCAGGGGTTTTCAGGAATTGCAGCCCACTGAGTAAAACCAGATGTGCAAATATGCTCCCTAGAGCCCATCATGCCCACCCTGCCACTCCCTTCAAGGAGGGCAGGGCCTCAGAGCTTGTTCTACACTCCCCTGAGCCCAGGTGAGGGGTCTACTTTGAAGATACTGAACTGGATTCTACTCCCAGTGTTTGTTCTGCCCCCAGAGGCTCTCTAAAGCTGCAACTTCCAGGGGCTCAAATGTCTGGAAACTCAGACATTTGGACAGATATGGACAGATGGCCAGGCTGGTGGCCCACTGGAGCCACAGCCCCGCCTCAGTAAATGTGCCGTGCCTGAGTCTCCTCCCCAGGCTCTGGGGGTGGCTGAGACCTCTTCTTCATATCAGCTCCAAAGCAGATGTGTGCACTCGCTGGCTGGCTCTGCAGGGTCAGAGCACCACATCTGGAACTCCCAGTATGGGAGCATGAAAACCATTAACCCTGGGTTTACCTGGGACCTGTAGCATAGACTGAGCATCCTTTTCACCCCAAACCTCCACCAGGGCCCATCACAGGCCCCCTGCAAACCTCACATAATACCAACCAACTAACCCTGAGTTCCAGCTCGTCCTATCAAATGCCAGCTCTTCCTCCACTCCCTCGGGTGCCGCCTGCCTTCCCTATCCAGAACCTCCTCACTGCCCACCCCTCCAACTGAGATACCCGTGGTCTCTTGCCCTGACCAGTGCACATCTATCTATCTGATCCCCATCAGCTGGTGTACACTGCAGCCCCTGCCTCCTACCCCCCTCTGCAGCCCAGTTTTGCTAGATCACTGGTTTCAAGCACTGCTCCTCAGGTGGCTGAATGGGACAGGGGAGTGAGAACCTGGGCTTTGGAGTCATAGTGACCTAAGTTCAAATGCTGTCTTATTGTTTGGCTCTGAGCAGCTTGTGGATCCCTCTGGATCCAGGCTCCTGGCTGGTCACCTAGTGAAAGGCTGTGTGGTGCCAGCCTTGCAGGGCACTTGCAACAGACACTGAGCAGAGGCAGTGTTAGAACTGAGAATAGTACACCACAGTCCATCTCTCTGGGGAGAGTGGATCCCACCCAAAGCTTCTTAACCAAGACCCTCAGCCCCAGTCAGGTGGTACATGTTCTCAACTCCAGCCTATTGCTCAACCTGTCCCCCTCCATACCCTGAAGAACACCCCTGCCCTTCTTTCCCATAGTCTGTCTCGACCTTTCCCCTCTGGCATGTCTTCCTCCTCACTGTAAAGGCCATGGGGGGCCTTGTGCAGCATGAGACCCACTCTGCTGTCTCCTAGGGAGGGAGGAACAGAGATGACTCAAAATCTGGGACTCCTGACCCCAAGCCCACATCCCACTTCACCTACCAGCAAGATAATATAGAGCTCGGGGCAGCCCTGTGGACGTGGACAGAGGCTAGGACCCACGTCTGCACCATGTAGCTGCTGTCCTGGGGGCCTTGGGAGCAGGCAGGAGGTGGTGCGGCCAAGGGCAGCTCCTGCTCCATGGGAAGCCCCCAGGCTGGCGGGCCAGCAGTCTTGGGAAGAACCTGGAGTCCACTGCTGGCATGGCCACATGCAAGTTACTGGGTTTCAGTTGGCGTGAGGCAGAGCCCCTGCAGGGAAAGGACAGAGAGTTCTCCTTCCTTGGTCCCTGAACCAGTATTTTGTTTTGTGTTGGGAGGCCTTTTGGTGAGGTGAGGCAGTCACAGAGGGTGATGGGACTGATCCACAGAGGTGGTGCAGCTGACATGCAGGGGTCCACGGCACTCCTTGCCAGCCTGTCAGACATGGGGATTAAATGGGAGTGTCACTCCCCACATCCAGGAGGCAGCAGGATGTCCAACCCAGGTTTACTACCCTTCTCTCTGCTCCGAGACAGGTGGCAGGTGGTGGAAGAACTAACTACATTTAATTACCCTCATGCTCTTCGGAACACCTCGTCCCTGTGGCTGGAGAATGAAAGCATCCCTCATATCCCATGAGGAAGTCAACCTATCTGACAGTCGGAAGGGTGCCAGGCAGGCGACAGTCCCATGTGCCAAAGGGAGGGGCAGAACTGGTTACTGCTGCACCCAGGGCAAGTTCCAAGAAACTCTGCTCTGACTGAGTGGAGATCCACCTGGCTATCCCCTCACCAGAACATCCCCACCCAGGCCCTAAGGCTCCTCGGGACTGGCACGTCCCAGGAGACGTGGGGCTTGGAAGGCAGCTTCCCTGTGTTCCCCTGCCACAGCCCAGCCTGAGAACCAAGCTGCCCTGCCTCGCCATGGGAGGCAGGGGCCACGCCTCAGCGGAGGCCCTGCACTTTGACCTTGAGCCAGCTCTTTCTTTTTCAGGCTTGTCACCATAGGTACAGAACCTGCAGGTGGGAGTGGATCTGGGGCTGCAAGGAAGAGCTTTGCATTTTACCAAAGATGTTCAGTTTGCTTGGATATGAGTGAGAGAAGTAAAGTGGTCTGGTATGGCCAGGTGCCAGGCAGCCCAAGCTGCGGCAGGGAGCTTGCTCAGAAGCTGGCCCATGGTTGTGTCTGATTCCTGGGCCCATGGGCCTGCACCCGCTGAAGGAACCTGTCAGCCCTTGATGCTGGGCTTCTGTTCTACATACAGAGGAGGGCACTGAGGAAGGCTTAGAACCCTGATGGATGGGGGAAGGGCAGTTTTCCTAAAAACTGCCCCCGGCAGCACTGTTTAGTGACATAAAGCCAGGTCAGGCTGGATCTTGGCTGGAGCATCCTGCCAGCTCCACCAGGCCTAGAGCCAAAGCTGTGGAAATATTCATTTTGCTTAGACTTAGGCCCTATGGATGGGCTCACTGGATCAATTCTCATTTGGGGCTTGGAGCCATGCTGCTCTTAGCACAAAGCCTCATTCTCTGTAGCTTATAGAAACTGGATTGAACAACCCAGGCCAGAAGCAAAGTTGACCCATTTCATACCCATGACCAGGAGAGCCAAGAGGCTCGGGCCAGGTAAGAAGTGGCAGGAGCTGTAAGCATCCAGCCTGATCCCTTATAGTACCCTCAGATCCTTTTACCCAACCTGCTCAAGGGCCTGGCAGAACATGTACAGGGTACACAGTAACATGCCAGACAGAACGATCAGCGCTGTGGACTTGGGCCAGCCCCTGGGATAGGCGGTCACCTGCTCAGGGAGCCTCACAGCAGAGGCTAGGTCCAAATGATAGAAGCCAATGGAAGAATGGGGTGACAGTGAGACAGGGAGCCTGCTCCAGGCCTGATGGATAACATCCTAGGATCCTTAGCTTAAAGGGCTAAATGGGTGAGGAGGATGGATGAGCTATAACCCATGCTCTGGCAGCCTTACGGCTTTGTGTGTTAGGTCATGTGTTGCAGCTCATCCATATTCCTGGACTCCCAGGCCTTTAATGTCTAAGCTAGATACCGTGTGGCAAGGCCTGGGGGAATGGTGAGGGGCCTCACCCCTCAAAGCAGGGTCTCTTTCACCTGACCATGACTTCCTGAATTCGGGGCCAGGCACACAGTAGCATAGTTCAGCCATCCTTCAGTAAACATACGCTGGAGAAAAAGGAAACAACCAAAGACTGTGGAGAGATTGGACCAGAGAAGCCAACACTGGTATCAGGAGATTGTAAGCAAGCCCTTGGCCCTCAGCTAGACCCAATTTCCCAGCTAAAATAAGAGGGTTGGATAAGGTTACCTCCAGGGGGCTGGCCAGCTCTGACATTCTCCACCCTGGTCAGGCCTAATCACACTGACTCTCCACAGATCAGCCCCTAAGGGCCACTCAAGGGCTCAGCGTGAGTCTAGAGGCCTGGGTCCCCATTGGATAGCCCTGGAAGAACTGACAGCAGGTGCAGGGAGAGGCCCGGGCTTGTGGAGCCTCTGAGCAGCCACAAGAGCAAGGAAAGGCAGGAAAAGCTGAGTTGTTAACAGTGAGGACACCAAGATAGCTTCTCAGAGGGGAAAGCCCCATCCGCTAGCCAAATGCAAAGCCTCAGCTGAGGTTAAGGCCTGAAAAAATCGCTCCCTGAGTAGCCAAGGAGACACAAGGTCTGGGCAAGTGCCCAGGGCTAGGCCAAAGTTGGCCAGGAAAGCAGTGCCCAGCACTCAGTCGGGGCTGTTCCTCCACACATCCCTTTCCCCTGCCACAAGTCTGCCTGCCACTCTTCAGGACCACTCAAGTTCACATGGGGGCAGTCCCACTCCAGGCCCTCAAGCTAGAGTGCTGGATGCAGACACACAGAGCACGTGTTAGGCTATAGAACAGCAGCCAAACCTACTAAGCGGCCCTTCAGAGCCTTGATTTTCCTGCCTCTGAAAAAAGGAGGAAGGCCAGCGCAGAACAGATTTTAAAAAATCAGCCAAGTATGTGTTAGATGAGGCAGCAGCCAGGGAGGTCAATGGAAATGTCCTCCAAACTGGGGTGCAGAGTAGAAGAGTTGTCAGTCACCTAATAGTAAGCCCTTTCCAGTGTGACTGTATGTACCTACAGTACCTACAGAGTTTAGGGTGCCTGGTTTGGACCTTTCCCAGAGTCACTCTACTCACATGCACCTCTATGTGCCACATGCACACCTATGTGTCCCCTAAAGTGCTGAATGACATTGGGAAAAAGGAGTCTGTCCTGAGGATAAATCTTCCCTTTCCTGGAGGGATCAGGGCTGCAGGGGAAGAGTGGAGGCCACGTAGGGAAGAGTGATGCTTCTGGGAGCCTATGAAATATGGCCCTGATCCTAGGCAGCTTCAAAGTCCTGCTTGGAGCCTGTAAGACCCCTGGTTCATAGCTACTACTTGCTGCAGCTGCTGCTGATTCAGAGCTACCAGCATGACCTAGGTCGGGGGAAATGAGGACAGCTTGATGGTGATGGTTAAGGCTGGAGCAGTGTGCACTGAGCACCAAGGTGGAAAGCCTCAGAGAATTTCCCCTGGCCTCCTCCTTCCCAACCCAGGAAGCTGGGGCACAGGGAGGTGAGGACAGGAAGAGATGGACAGACAGGAGACACTGAGCCATGAGTCCTACTTAATCTGAGAAGGCCAACTAGGACTTGGGTGAGGGAAGCAGGGCCCAGGACAGAGTCCCAAGGGACAGTGGCCACAGGCAGATGATGTGCAGAGGAGAGGAGAGGCAGCCTGGCTGACTCAGGAGTCCAGCCACACACCCCTCCCCTGTTCTCTAGCAGCTGAGTGGTCATGGCACACCCCCTTGTGGCCACAGGGAGGATGGCTTTGTAAACAGCAAAGGGGATCCACTCGTCCTCTCAACACAGCTCTCCAATCTAGTATCTGCCTCAGACTTCTGGTCCCTATCTCCCCCCAGCTAGTGATCCCTGGGAGAGGAGGCTGCAGGCACCTACAAAGCCACACAGGAATGTGTCATAAAGAACATGGAAGAGGCCTGAGGTAGATATAAGCCTGGGAAAGCCAGAATGGAGACAAGGTGGGCTTAAGTCTGGTCATGAGGCACTGGTCTGTCTTGCATCATTGAAGACAGAACCTTTTGAGGAGCAAAACTGGAGAGACTGCAGAGGAAGCTTGGGCATCCTCAGTCCCCTACACTCCTGCTTCCCAGCTCAAGTCTCAAAATCCCTTAATCCAGCTTTCCACTCCACCCCCACGCCGCCTCTACTGCCTAATGCCATATCTAAAAAAAGCAGGCACTGGCGTGCCTGGCTGGCTCAATTGGTAGAGCATACAACTCTTGATCTTGAGGTTGTGAGTTTGAGTCCCATGCTGGGTATAGTGGTTACTTGAAATATTTAGGGGTAGGTGCCTGATGACTGGGTGATTCAGTTGCTTAAGCATCTGCCTTCAGCTCAGGTCATGATTCTGGGGTCCTGGAACTGAGCCCCAAATGGGCTTCCTGCTCAGTGAGAAGCCTGCTTCTCCCTGTCCCTCTGCCCCCTCCTGCTTGTGCTCTCATGCACATGCACACACACCCTCTCTCCCCCTAACAAATAAAATCTTTATTCAAAAAATTTATTTATTTATTTATTTATTTATTTATTTATTTAATTTATTTATTTATGAGAGACACAGAAAGAGAAAGAGAGGCAGAGACACAGGCAGAGGGAGAAGCAGGCCTCCTGCAAGGAGCCTGATGCAGGACTCAATCCCGGACCTGGGGGTTATGCCCTGAGCCAAAGGCAGATGCTCAACCACTGAGCCACCCAGGTGTCCCAAATCTTTATTTTTTTTATTATTATTTTTAAAGATTTTATTTATTTATTTATTCTTGAGAGATAGAAGGAGAGACAGAGCCAGAGACACAGGCAGAGACAGAGACAGAGACACAGGCAGAGGGAGAAGCAGGCTCCATGCACCGGGAGCCCGACCTGGGATTCGATCCCAGGTCTCCAGGATCGCGCCCTGGGCCAAAGGCAGGCGCCAAACCGCTGCGCCACCCAGGGATCCCCCAAATCTTTATTTTTTTTTAAGATTTTATTTATTTAAGAAAAAGAGGGACAGCCCGAGCTCAAGCAAAGGGCGGGGGGATGGGGAGGAGAACAGGGAGAAGCAGGCTCCCTGATGTGCAGGGAGCCCTACTCAGGACTCAATCCCAAGTCCCTGGGGTCATGACCCAAGCTGAAGGCAGGCGCTTAACCAACTCAGCCACCCAGGCGCCCCTAAATAAAATCTTTTAAAAAGTCTTTAGGGGCGCCTGGTGGCTCAGTCAGTTAAACATCTGACTCTTGACCTCAGAGTCATGAATTCAAGCCCCATGTTGGCCTCCACACTAGGTGCGGAGCCTACTTTAAAAAATACAATTTTAAAAAATTTCAAAAAGCAGTGCTTTACCCAGAAACAGAACAGTCCATGAGATGGCACATCCCCTCCAGGATCGGGGCCTTTGCACTCCTCCCCTGTACACCAAAGCCTAACAGTCCGCCAGCACCCATACTGAGGCATCACTCATCTAATCATAGAAATATCTGTCGAGGATGCATTCTGGCTAGGTACCGTGCTCACAGTCTGCACGAGATTTCATTTTACAGGCAGGCAAATAAGCTTCAGAGTGTTAAATCACATGCTCCGCATCACATAGCTGGCCGGAAAGGAAGCCGTGGCGTGCCTGATGCCCCGCTTCCCACAGAACTCAAGAAAGTTCCTGGTGACCCAGGGAGACCCTGAGGAGCCTGATGCTAAGCAGGCACAGATGATTAATAGGAGAGACCACTACTTCATGCCCTCACACCTGTTCATTTTTGATGTAGACCCTCTGGTGAGCTGCCGTGTGTCTGAACGCTGAGTCCAAAGTACAAGAGCAGCTATGAGTTAGAAAAAGGGCCCCGGATGCTGTAGCAGGCACCCTGACTAAAGGAGGGTGGGCAAGTGCGCAGTCTGGGGCGGGGGGCAGGAACCAAAGTATCATAAGCAAACTTGGGCCCTCGGGGACAGTGGTTCCTGCCATCTGAAGTCTAACAGCCCTGGGGTGGGAGAAGCTCTGCTACGCTCCGTGTGCGCCACTAAGAAAGCAGGAAAGTGAGACTAATACATTAGAAGGGTGGTGTGCAAAATATTTAAACTAAGATGTTGAGGCCTTTCCTTCGCTACCATCCAGAAACCCTGGCCACCCAGAAAGCCTATCTTCAAGGGTCCTGGATGGCTCATATTTGCCTATGCTGAGGCCACCCCAAAAGGCCCTACCTAGGCTTGGGTACAAACCTTAGCTCCACCTCAGAAACCAGGCCCAAGAAATCACAGAATAAATCCAAGGAAAAGTGTGTTATCACTCAGCAGAGCAAGTTCTGACATGACCTCTGAGGCAGGGTTTGTGAAATAGCGGCTATCAGGTCCTGTGCTAAAGTATATGCCGGCGCAAGATGTAATCAAGAAAGGAAAAGCAAGAAGGAGGAGGGGGTTGGTGAAGAAGGAAAGAGAAAAATGGCCAGGTGAGAGGTGAGCAGGTGAGCTGTACCTGGACAGGAGCCCTGGTTCTGGCCGGGTCACTAGCCAGAGGTGCCCAGCCCTGGCTGGGCCCTCAAGTACCCCCTGGGCTCTGAATCTTCAGGTGTAAAGAGAAGGGGCTTGATGGGGGTTCCCTGAGACTCAGACCAGCCCCACCAGGCTGTGAACCAAATCTGGAAGTCAAATGCAGACTGGTGTCACCAGCAGAGGTCTCATCCTAGATGGCTGTTGGGTGTGAGTAGCTTCTCTTCATATATCTAAACATGTTCTAATTTCCCTTATTTTAGATATTTTTATCAGATGTCTTAAATTATAAAATATTTGTTCACTGCAAATAAAAAGAGTACATAAAATAAAAATACACATATTCCCCTCCCAGCCTCTTCAATCCCTCTCTCTAGAGGCTGCCACCCTAGACCACATGGTATCTATACTTCCAGACACTTTTCCATGTGCATATAGTATTCTACTAAAATGGGAATACGTTAACAGTATATTTTTAAATCAGTCCTTACAAAATTTCAGGCTTTGAGCACTTGCATAGTATTCCAATGTAAAGACAGACCATGGTTTATTTAACCATACCCCTGTAGATTAATATCCCACTGGTTCTAATGGGCTGAAATTAGGAACAAGGCTGACGTGAGTATTTCTAAACATGCCATCTTGGGCTAATCTAGAGGGACACAATCCTGTAAGTGGGGCTGCGGGGACACAGAGTACATACATGTGCAATGTTTAACAAGGTGGTGAAAACCTGTCCCCCAAAAGGTCCACACTGAGTCACCCTTCTACCAACTTTACTTTTTGGAATCGAAAAAAAATGCGCTTAGTCAAAAACAAAAACAAAACCAATGTCACGTCCAGTCGTGCAGGAGAACGCACAGCAGGGATCAGCAGGGGAATCCCTGGCTGTTGCACTCTCTGTGCCACTTGCCAAATTAGGCTCCATGCCAGGTGTCCTCATCAGACCATGCTTGTGTCCACTTGGCCTGTCCTTAGGGCTGCTCTCCAGCCTCCTGGCAGGACTCACAGGCAGGACTGGACCGCTAAGGGAGACTTGCCCTGGCTGCAAGCCAACAGATGGCCAAGCATGGGCTGAAATACTGCCAGCCAGCCAGCATTCTGATGACCTCCAGACTGGTATCTTCAGTGCTGTTTCCACTGAGTTCTAGACCCACACGGCCACCTCCCTCAGACACTCCGACTCAGCACATCCGAGACAGAACACCTCCTCTCCCGCCACCCCATTCACACCCCAAACTGTCTCTTCTTCTTCTGGTCCCCATCTCAGAAGCACTTCCAGTACGTACCTAGTCTAGTCATTTATGAAGTCAGAGGCCTGACTTCTAACCCCTTTCATCCCTAGGGATGAAATGAAAACTGAATGAAAACCAGCCCAATCTTGTGGATCTCATCCCCCTAAGCTGAGGCCTGGCCCAGTCCTCCAACTCCCCTTATGCCACTCCTTGCCCAGGTTCAGCCCCTGTTTTCTCACCTGAAGAGCTGGAATAGTGGCCTGTCTCCAGCCTAGCTCTGCCTAAATCCATCCTCCAGAGCCTCAGACCAAGTTTCTAACTGCATCATCCTCCCACTCCCACTCCCTTCACAACTCCCCCTGCCTTCATCTACTAAAGGACTAAGTCCAATTGGCTCATGGCAGCAAGACCTCTCTCCTGCCTCTCTCAAGCCTCCACCCCCACTCTGGGGCCTCCTCCTCTTGGACAGCAGCAGCAAGCTGGAGAGGAACAAACAAAGTATCAGGTAGCCAAAGTCATCACCAAAGATCCATGCCAGCTCATCCATCCCTGGGTATTGGGGGTCTCTTCACTCAGCAATGTCACTGCCCAGGGCAGTCGGGACACATAGATCCTCAAACACTGAGGGAAAAACTTCAGGTGTGTGTGGGGCCAGGCTCTCACAGCTCAGAATCAAGGTACTTGTTCCCCTCGATCCATGGTGCAAACTCTCCCAGGTTACCACCTTCTGCACAGTCTTCTCCCAATGCCCCTGAGCTCCTCTCTTGCGCTTGTGGCCAGTGGATTGTCAGGACTGTGTTACCTCTTCCTTGTCAGAATACATCCAACTCTGAGGAATTTTGCACAGAGCCAACTCATCTTCCTGTCCAAGCCATGGCCCTCTAACGTCACCAACTCAATACAGTCTCCTTTGACCAAAAAAATGCAATACAGGAAATATTTCCAGGCACGACTATAGACAGAAACCTTTACACACTTCCCATACATTGGCCTCAACCTAACCTCCTCCTCCTTCTTTCTTTTTTTTATCATAACATTCATCTCTCCTGAGCTGTGTCCTAGGCACTCAAAGTCTTTCATGAACCAGCCTGATGATGCATTTATCAATACTCAACCCCTGCACATCTCTGACACATGTTCTATTCTCTCTTCCCAGGTTCTAAAGCACCTCTGATACTCTCTGAAGTTTCATGTTTCCGAGACTGCTAACGTCATTCCTTCTTCCCACCTCCTTGGCCTGGTTGACTTTTTTTAGTAACAGCTTTACTGAGATATAATTCATATGCCATACAACTTTCCACTTAAAATGTACAAGTCAGCAGGTCTTGATGCATTCACAGAACTGTATAGCATTACCGCCATCAATTTTAGAACCCCAAAAAGAAACCCTGCACCCTTTTATCCACCTGCTCCCATCCCCCTAAAATTTACCTTGTGCCTACTAAACATTCGATGCTCTCTGCCCCTTAGTCAGGCACACTTGCTTCCAGGCAAGACCTGTGTAACATGTTTTTGTGACCCATTCAAGCCCAGCATGGCACCTATCTCTTAGGAGTGGTAGGAGAGATTGACCTTGGTGGGAGCAGCTGGATTCCCTGACCATTCACTCGGTACCGGGCCCTGTGCTTACACTTCACACATATCTTGAAGAGATACTATTAACATTTCTTACTGTACAGTTGAGGACAAAGACTTGCCCAAGGTCACAAAGGCAGTAAGTGGCTGAGTTGGGATTAGTTCCCCCAGTGAGCTCTGTTCTATCTATATGTTATCTTATCTCTGCCCATACACTCCATTTTCTGGCCCCACTGCTCTCATTTTCTGGCTCCACTCTCCTCTCTTCTTATTAAGGTCACCACAACCTCTGAATGGCAAAACGAAGTGAAAAGCTGTCTGACTTTATTTTACTCTCTTGGCCACATTTGGCGTGCATCACCCTTCTTTTTCAGGTTCTCTGCTAGGGCTGCCCACCTCTCAGGGGATGCCTTTCACCTTTTTGGCAGGACCCCTTGCTTAACTGGAGCCTCTCCTGGGGCAAGGTCTCATCTTGGGTTTCTACTTTTCTTACTCTATGCTGTCTCTTGGATGCAGCAGCCACACTTTATGCTGATTCCCAAAGCTGTCCTTCAAGCTCAGACTCACTCCTGAGCACCAAAAAATCACCTCTACATTGTCACTCAGATGGCTCACAGATCCCTCAATCCCATCTTCTCACTCTTTCTCCAACCTTCTCTTCTGTATTCCACTATCATTTCATTCTGTCACCTACACAGTTGCCTACACCAGAGATAAGAATTGTGAGCTTTGACTCTTCCTGCCTCCTTAGCTCTTTATCCAACCCCTCAAGTCCTATTGATTCCTCTTCCTAAGATTCCCCTACGATGATCCTTGCCAATGTCCAAGGCAAGCTGCCATCATCTTTGACCTGGATTACTTATAAAACCCTGCAAGTAGTTCTTCCCACCTGTGGCACGGCCCCCACCTCCAATCCCCCTTCCACACTGCAGGTACACTCTAAAGTATGAGTCCAGTAGTTTTACTCACCCATCCCCTACTTAGGACAAAGCACTTCTTCTATGGCCTTTGCAATCCCTCAAAAGCTGATTCTCTAACTCTCCAGCCACACTTCTTGCCACATCACAGTTAGTGTTGAATGACTTGCCACTCCTGGAAGACACCATCTATATCTGCAGTTTCATGTGATGGTGACTGGTCAATCCCAGCCTGGAGTCTTGCTTTCTTCCTTTCTTCTTCTTGTGAAAAAATGTTGAAATGCAAAAGATGTTGTAATGAAAAGACAACAAGCAACTCAGAACAGAGATGGATAAAGTGTTTTGGAAGACAGCCAGCATACCATACGTGTGAGCCCTCAATCATAGTCCCTGAGCATCTAATTCACCGGCTCTCCCCCTCCTGAATGTTAATTATACCCTTTATAACAGGAAGGAGGTGTCCTGACTGGCCCAATTGTCAGGCAGAGCCTCCATTCCAAATTAAGAAACTGGCATCTGCTACCCATCAGCTGAAATATGGCTGCATTATTCAGCTAGCCATAGGCTTCTCTCTATTTTCTATGTTTCTAAGAAAAAGCTAATCCATAGAAAAACCCTGGAAACAATGACCAATCTAGTAGCAAAGAGAACCCCTTAGATTCATTATGATCTCTAAATACCATTTTCCCATTTAAAAAAAAAAAACAGATCTCCTAAGAGAAAGGGGGACTCTAGGTCTGAGTCAGGAAATGTATAAGGTAAGATTAGAACATATTGACATTTCCAAAGTAAGGAAAGCTCTCAAAGGCTACAGAATTGTGTCAAAAAGACTCAATAGCCCATTGAATGAGCTCCCACTGGCCAAAGGATAATTTTGAGCATCAATAAAAATACTGAAAATATCAAAATCCTATGTACATTATGATACTATACCAAGAAAAAGAACAAACTTTATTAGGTATCTTGGAAGGATGTTGGAGAACCAACTCATTATTTTGAAAACTGATAAATAGGAGGGAGGATAAAACTGATAAACATAGGAAATAATCAAGTATTTACCCTACCTCACTGACACAGACTGTGTTTAAGGGTAACAAAGTAGTTGATGAGTGGAAGTTTCCTAGTATAGAAGTATTCAAGCTAGTAATCAAAGAAGGAAACATAGAATATCACTGTTTTTGCAACACCTAATGAAATAATGGTTCTAGGCAATAAATATCAATGATTCTTTATATCGCAAAAAGAGAAACTACTAGATGCTATGTGCCTCCCAATGGAAGTACAAAATCACTTATTATTCTTTTTTCCAAAAAAAAAAAAAAGTTGAACTAGAATCTAATCAAGCTTCTTTTTCTAACTACCAATTTACAGGAAAAACAAGGAAGGAACATGTCCCACTATATAGCAAGGATGTAATCAGCAAAATTGAGATGGAGGGAAAACCCATAAATCAAATGACCAGTTTCTTCAATAAGTAAAAGGAAAAAATAAGAGAGATAGAGAACCTACATATTAAAAGACCAGCCAAAACGTATGGATCACATTTGGATCCTAATTGAAATAAATCATATTTTAAAAATTTGAGATAACTAGAAATCTGAACACTGAATGGATAATTGATGACATTAATAAATTATTGTTGTTTCTTTTAAAGGTGAAATGACAGTATCACAGTGATTTTTCAAATAATTAGTCATGACCTTTTTCGAAGATATTGAAACATTTACAGCTGAAATGGCGTATTGTCTGGGATTTACCTCAAAATAATTTAGGAGTTGAGGGGTAAGTGGAGCTATTATTGAAACAAGATTAATAATTGTTGTAATGATAAGAATTAATAATTGTTGCAGTTAGATGATTATTACTTATGGGATCGTCATACTACTTCTTTTAATTTGTATATGTTTGACAGTATCAATAATAGTTTTAAAGATAGTTTTATTTTATTTTTTTTTAAGATTTTATTTATTTATTCATGAGAGACACAGAGAGAGAGAGAGGCAGAGACACAGGTAGAAGGAGAAGCAGGCTCCATGCAAGGAGCCCAACGTGCGACTTGATCCCAAGTCCCCAGGATCACACCCTGGGCTGCAGGCAGCGCTAAACCGCTGCGCCACCAGGGCTGCCCTAAAGATAGTTTTAAAGAGGAAAGAGGGGGATCCCTGGGTGGCGCAGCGGTTTGGCGCCTGCCTTTGGCCCAGGGCGCGATCCTGGAGACCCGGGATCGAATCCCACGTCGGGCTCCCGGTGCATGGAGCCTGCTTCTCCCTCTGCCTGTGTCTCTGGCTCTGTCTCTGCCTGTGTCTCTGGCTCTATCTCTCAAGAATAAATAAATAAATAAAAATCTTTAAAAAAAAATAAAGAGGAAAGAGGAAGGGAAAAAAATATGGAAGGCAGAGCTGGAGCCTCACTCACACCTGAATTCCCTTGGCCAGTCAAACAAATTAATAGCAATGCTCTTAGGCTGAACCCAGGGTCAAAGCTAAGAACTACGGTAATGCCTGAAATACCTGCTTGGCTCACTTATAAAGCCCAGGGGCTGGCACACAGTAGGCCTTTAGGAAGTGTTTCCTGAATGAGCAAACATCTGAACATCGAAGTAGCACTACAGGGATGCCTGGGTGGCTCAGCATTTGGGTATCTGCCTTTGGCTCAGGGCATGATCCCAGGATCTGGGATTGAGTTCCGCATCAGGCTCCTTGCACGGAGCCTGCTTCTCCCTCTGCCTGTGTCTCTGCCTCTCTCTCTCTTTCGCTCTGTCTTTAATGAATAAATAAAATCTTAAAAAAAAAAAAAGAAGTAGCACTACATATGTTCCTAATGCCTGAAATACATCCAACAACCCCAAATCTGGCAGGCCTTTGTGGAAAGTGGTGCTCCATAGCATCACTATCTGCCCCCATATTATGTGCTAAGGAGCCAGGGATTTCTTTCCCTGGGCTCTGCCTGTTTTTTTAAAAATAAGGGTATGGGTTCCCAGAAGATTTGTATTCCCGTCCCAGGGTTCCTTTTGGTCCCCCTGACTGGACCAGCTATTTCTGCCTTCATGTGCTGGTCTCTCTGCCTGAAATGCTCTCCCGGCCCCAGCTCTCTGCATGGCTGGCTCCTCCTCACTGTTCACATCTCAGCTCAAATATCCTTTCCTCAGCAGGACCTTAACCCACCACACTCTCTAAATAAAGTTCCCCTGTGATTCTCTGTCACTTCTCTGTCACTTTCACTGGTATCATCCTTAATATGAAATTACATATTTAGTCTACTTTATAAAATAACAGTAATGAAGCACCTGGCTGGCTCAGTCAAAAGAGTATGTGACTCTTGATCTTGGGGTTCAAAACCCACATGGGGTGTAGAGATTACTTAAATAAATAAAACTCAAAGGGGCACCTGGGTGGCTCAGCAGTTGAACATCTGCCTTTGGTTCAGGTCATGATCTCAGGGTCCTGGGATCGAGTTCTGTATCAGGATCCCTGGAGGGAGCCTGCTTCTCTCTCTGCCCATCTCTCTGTCTCTCTCTGTCTCTCATGAATAGATAAATAAAATCTAAAAATAAAATAAAATAAACTTAAAAAAATAAAATAACAGCAGCTAACACCGACTCAATACTTGCCATGTGCCAAATTCATGCAAAGTGCTTTCATGAATTATCCTGTTTAAATTTCATAACCAGCCCATGAAGTAGGTGCCATTATTATTACCATTTTAAAAACAATAAAACTCTGAGATTACATGAGGACAAAGAGGTTACATGGCCACAGAGCCATGAAGTAGCAAGCCTACGTTCGTAACTTCTATGCTACACTTATCTCTTAATGTCTTCCCCCTGCCCACACTGACCTCCACTGCCAGACTATGAGGGTCAAGAGAACATACTCAACAAAACATCTCAGCCCCTATCATGGCACCTGGCATAAAATAGGTGCTTCATAAGTATACGCTGAATGAATGAAAACATTCAGAGTAACACTGCACGATTTCTCTTTATCTCTAGCTTACCTGGTCTTCCCCACAATTTCCAGCACAAGACTCAGCCCCCAGAAGGTACTCCACATATATATCCAGAAACACACAGTGTTAAAAAGTGCTTCTGTGATGTGGCACTTGGGTAGCTCAGTTGGTTAAACAGCTGCCGTCAGCTGAGGTCATGGTCCCAGGATCCTGGGATTGAGCCCTGAATCGGACTCCCCGCTCAGCAGGCAGTCTGCTTCTATCCTCTCCCACTCCCTCTGCTGTGTTCTCTCTCAAAAAATAAAATATTTTTTAAAATAAAAATAAATAAAAAGTGCTTTTGTGACCACCTAGCTCTGTCCCCTCAGTTAATCAAAGGGTAGGACCTCTCCAGGTTTTTTCTCCTACCTCTGAGTATAGACAATCAAACAAGATGGAAAATAGAGACAACTTCTGAGCTTCAGAGGTCTCAAAAGACTGTGTTTAGCAGAAAAGGTCAGTGGCAGATGCCCTGCTGGGGTGGAATTCAGGGAGAAAGGTCCAGGGCGTGGTGGAGGGTATGCATTTGCCCTTCCTTGCAGAACAACACACACTGCCTAATGCCCTGGGCCTTCTGGGAACTATCCAACACCTGAAACATGTTCTTTGGAAATCTTGTCACTTCAGGACATGTCTACAGATCTTACTAGGCACCAAAGGCTTTCTTTTTTTTTAATTTATGATAGTCACAGAGAGAGAGAGAGAGAGAGGCAGAGACACAGGTAGAGGGAGAAGCAGGCTCCATGCACCGGGAGCCCGACGTGGGATTCAATCCCCGGTCTCCAGGATCGTGCCCTGGGCCAAAGGCAGGCGCTAAACTGCTGCGCCACCCAGGGATCCCCACCAAAGGCTTTCTTGATCTCCCCTCCCCTCTCTCCTTTCCTCTGGAGATAGAGAGGCAAAAACACCCAACAACAGAGGCCTCTGGTATCACTTGCAGAAGCAGAAGGACTTTCTATAGAAGATAATGGGGTTTCTGGTCATCCTTCTGCTTCTGGTTATCCCCAGACCCTTCAAGTCTTAAGCATCTCCAGCAAATAGGATCCCAAGAATCCCAAACTCTATGCCAAGAAAATTCTAGGAAGGGATGCCTGGGTGGCTTAGCAGTTGAGCGTCTGCCTTTGGTTCAGGGCGTGATCCCGGGATCTGAGATCAAGTCCCACATCGGGGTCCTTGCAGGGAGCCTGCTTCTCCCTCTGCCTATGTCTCTGCCTCCCTCTGTGTGTCTCTCATGAATAAATAAATAAAATATTTTTTTAAAAGAAACCTCTAGGAAAATAGCACAGACAACCACAGGAGCTGTAATTGGGTAGAGGGAACAACATTCTAGCCTAGAATGATCACAAGGGGGTTCTAAGATGGGGTACTACTAGGGCTGGGCCTTGAAGGGTGGGAATCACTAGGCTTCATGGGGATAAGAAGGATACAGAGGCAATGGCAGATGCAATGTAGTGAAAGCAAGAGCTAACACTTACCTAGAACATACTCTGTGTTTGTTGCTAGACTAAGTGTTTATACATAAAAGCTGGCTGACATCCTACAACCTTGTGAAATAAGTGATAATATACTAGATGAAGAATCCAAGGCCAGAGGTGTTAAATAACTTGTCCAGGGTAATCCAGGAATTGGCAGGGCCAGGATTAAAACTCAGATTTGTCCAACCCCAGGATCCACCACACTATGTGTACCAAGAGTTGAGGAGGATGGCTTGGGTAAGGGAAAGGAGCACATGTCGAAGAGCTAGGGAATCCTTGAATGTGACCCTAAAGGTCTAAAAGGGGTACCACAAGGCAGGCCATGTGCTGAGCAGCATTGCAGGGTAGATATTTATGGAAGATAATAGTGGAGAGGCTGCTGGGAAGATGGGAGCCTAGTGCCCCCAGAAGCTCTACAGGAGGAGGAAGGACAGACAGCACCATGAGTGAGGAAAACCTAGAAGAGAAACAACTTTACCAAATGCCAGTTGGTCATAAATGGTATTCAGCTTCAGATTTAAGCAAAGAAAGATCTCCAGTCCCAGTCAGTCCACAAAACTCATAATAAATGCCAACTGTGTGCCAGGCCCTGCCCCAGGCAGCCTCCCTTTCAGTGAGGAAAATGGGGTTGCTGGCAGGCTCCTATAAAGCAGCACCATAAAGTGCTCTCCTCTCCTTCCCATCTCCACTCTCACAAGGCAGACAAACAGCTTTTATCCTATGTTTATGTTAAAATCAGTGCCCAAAATTATTGCATTTTAACTTCAGTAAGTTTTAAATTTCTTAAGTATTTATTTTCACTTTACTGGTCTAGTTTGCAAGATAAACAATAACTGATTTTTAAAAATTGAATCCTCTTTTAACCTCAGTAAGTTTTTGATGAGAAAATTTCCTTCAGAGAGCAAATCATCTCCCCCCTCCAACTACCAACCATGGAGCCAGCAGTACTTTTGCTCTTGAGGGTCAGAAATGGGAACTTACATCCCAGCCACAATGCCCTTCACTATCAACAGGGGAAGTGGGGACTCGGGGACATCTCTAATTCAGTATATCTGATGCAGCTGTGCCTAAAGGGGTCAATCCCAGTTTGGAGCTGAAGAAAGGGGAACTTAGCTTCTCATCATTCTTGAGCTTTTTTTTTTTTTTTTTTTTTTTTAATCCTGTTGCAACAGGCAACCTTCTCGCTGAGGAGGTGGGATTTATTAGCCAAATACAAGTGTAGGAACTTCCAAACTTGGAGGGCCACCTCTCGCTCTCCGAATCACTGCCTTCGGGAGACTCCTCAGCCAGTGGGTCAGCGATGGGAGGAAACTCTCACTAGGTTGGCTCAGCAATTCTCCAGGAAGGCTCACCCCGCAAGGCAAGGCTAAGACAGTGATCCCAAATGCCTTGGTGCATATTAGGCGGAAAGGGGGGGGGGCGCTTAGATTCCCTAAGAGTTGCCACTGGGCCACTCTTTGGCTACGTCAGGGTAAAGAGGTTTGTATGGGCACCTCTTGCACCAACGATCAACCACTCTCGAGACACCCTCTTTATAAACTACACGGCAGGCATACGGGCGGGAAGAGGCGGCCCAGCAGAGGCTAACCACCGCGGTTCTTAAAGCCTTGGTTGCCTCTGGGCCCGTGCCGAGTCGCAAGCGCAGGGAGATTCCCTTCCGGGGCGCCCGCCATCGGCCCCTGGATTCCCAGCGAGTCCTCTCAGGCCCTTCAGGAACCCCCGCCTCCGACTTCCCCGCCCAGATCGCGGAACCCTCAGGCCCGGGCCAGCGTCCTTGCCGGCCTTTCAAGGCCCAGCCGCCCGGCCCCGCGGCTCACCCTCGAGTGTCTCGCACTGCACCAGGTTGAGGTAGTCCGCCTGGCTGAGCACCCCGGCCTTCAGGCCGCGCACCAGTCCCTCCAAGTAGCCATTGTCCACGTTGAAGTAAAGCTCCGGGAAGAACGACATGGCTGCGGCGGGGGCGGCGAGACCGGAGAACCCCGATCGGCCGGCGGACAGCTCGCTTCCAAGATCAGCTGACTCGGCGCCAGCAGCGGGCTGTCAAGCGGGTCAGGTGACGCGCGAGCGCCTCACGTGACCACGAGAGGGCGGGGCCCTGCGGGGCGCCAGGCTTCCGGGTGGTTTCGCGTGAAAGCACTGCGCAGGCGTGGGCCCTCTGGCGCCTGCGCGACTGGGGTAGGCGAGTCTCTCACTAACGGGCTTGAGCAATGTGGCGTGTCTGAGGCCGGCCGCGTGGTGGCGCACGTGGCCGCGGCGATTCCATTGGGCCCTCTGGCTCCCCCCCAGTCCCCCGGTCTGGTGCACCTGGCACCGAGGGGCAGGCCCAGTAATGATGCGAATAAGCGGTGCTTATGCTTGGAAATATTCCAGACTGTTGCGGCAGTCTTCTCCCGAAGGGAACTACAGTTCGGGGGGCAGGTTTCGCTGAGGTCACAGGTCCCCTTAGCTGCAAGCAGGCCCGGAGCCTAATGTGCCGGCCCGCCAGGAGTCACAGCCCCTACGTGCCCTGCGCGCTGCAGCCGCGTCCCTTGTACAAGATTCTGGAGGGCTGGAGCCTGGCCCTTCTGCCTCCCCAACGGCGCCTGGCACTGTGAGAGCGCATGTAAGTGATTCAGATGACGGGGTAGCCTAGACCCTGGGGTAGGTGTGTGTGTGTGATGTCTTGGCTCGGCGGCAGCCCGCATCCGTGCGGTGACCTCCATGACCTCCCACCTCCGACAGCCGCTTTCGGAATAACGCCACAGCCTTGGGGTTGGTCCCAGCCTTTATTCGCTACCCCGTGTACAGCCCCGACCCCGACGCTGGCCCACTAGGTACGGCTGCAGGGGTTCGTGGCAGTACCCAGCTTGCGGCAGTAGCAGAAGGCGTTGAAGAAACGGCAGTAGCACGTGGCACATGGGTCGCAACACGGTACCTGGTGTCCCAGACAGGATTCATGCAGCCTTACGCAGCGACGCGGGGAGCGTGGCTCGCGACCCTCTGGATCTAGTACCTACAGAAGTGGGGGAGCAGGATTGCAGGCATAGGCCCCTGAAGGCAGGTCCAGGGATGCCACCTGGCTCGATCCAGGCAGAATGGCAGTGGAGTGTGGAGTAGTCTGCAGTATCACCCGGGGTGAGGAGGTCATGAGGTGGAGAGAGGGGGCGATGCCTGATGCCCCTTCCCGAGGCCTGTGGCCTCCCCCCTTTTCCTGAGCAGTTACCTCTGCCAAGGCCTCTGCCTCCTGCAGCAGAGCTTCTTCAGACTGTTCCGCAGTTGCCCTTTTCAGGGAGGACTGCAGGCCCAGGCCTGGAACAGATGATGTGAGAGCAGAACCTCCCCTCCCCCTCCCCGGCCCCTGCCCCTCCACAAAGCACCCACCTCCAAGACCTGGGATTGGGAAGGGGGAAGGAGGGCGCATACCAAAGCAGGATACTTTGTGGCCAGAGAGTATCAAGGCTCAAGTTAGTTCCACCCCTGCCCATACTGACCTGGGAGCTCTGGGAACAGGGCCTGGTCAGGTCTTCTGATGCTTTCCAGGGGGACCAAGCCAATCTGGGCCCCCTGCATGGGCGGCAGTGCCAGAAGCAGGGCACAGCTCAGCAGCACTGCCGGCAGCATGACCTGGCCAGCAGTAAGACCCACCACTCAGTCCCTTCTCATCCTTAATGCACCCTCTAGGTGCCCTACCCCAGACAGAGACCTCCCCGAGGTCAGGAGTCTTTGTCCAATCTGAGGACTTACCTCTGCTTGCTGGATCCTTGCCTGGAGAGTTTCTGGCCACTCCGCACCCTCAGCTTATATGGCAGGGTCTAATGAACGCCCCACACGTGACTGCTGCCTGCAGCCAGGGCATAAGGGGCCCTCCCCAGAGTGTGGGGGCACAGCTCAGGCCTCTTTCCCTACAACCTGGGCTTTTGGATGCTCTATAAGAGGTGTGCCCATCTTCAATTTTGAGTGAGGTCTCCAGGTGCCAATCAAAGTTTGGGAACAAGATAGGGTGCTGAGAACCCCCAAATTTCTGCAGGACAGGAACTTGGATAGGGGTGGGGAGGTTGGATAGGCTGGAGCCATTAGCTATAACAAGGCAGACAGCCCTGAGACCTTAATTTAATTTATGGTCCCGGAGAAGCTTACTCAGACCCTGTGTGGCATGTTGTTTCCTTTGCTTCCAGGAACTTTGGTCAAGGGCATTGAAGAGGGTGATGGGCCAGTGGCCAGAGTTGGGTGCAGACCTAGACCCTTGGGGGTTTTTTTGAGGGAAAAAGGAGGGGAGAAGTCCACTTAGCCAAAACCAAGCCCTCTTGCCTCCATCCCTGGTCCTTCCCCCCTCCCCTTCGTCCCTCCAGGCTTCTCCAAAACCCCCACCCTGCTCCTCCCAAACCCTTTTCCGCCTAGGGTTCCTGGAAGCCAGGGAGGCAGAACGGACTGTTCCCTGGGTGGGCGAGCAGCTTCAAAGTAAAAAGCTTTCAGGCTGCCTGTCTCATTAGTGCTAATGGCTGTTCCCTTCCGCCCTGTGTTGTCAGGCCTGTGCCTACGCCTGGTCTCATCAGCACGAGGCCAGGGTGAAGACTTCCCTTTTGTGAAGATGCGAGGACACACAGGTGTCCGCTTGCCCCTGCCTTCCCTCTGGAGGGACTCTTTAACACACACTTGCCCATCTGGGAAAGGAGTACAAGCTGAATTATCTTCGAGGCCTCAGTGTACAAACTGAGCTGGCCTGTGGCAGTAGGAGGATAAAGAAGTTGTTGGGGTTTGCAGTCTTGGTTCACACAAGCCATTCTGCCCAGGATGAGCCCTGATTAAGTCCCCCCAGCAGCTGATGGAAACCATATGTTGTCATCTTGACAGCCTTTGGCCTTCAACACCAACATTCAGTCTGGGGGTTCAGTTGCACAGGGGGAGGCCACTCTGCAGATGACGGGGCTGTGCCAGCTTCTTTCACAGATGGGCACTGATGTCTCTACTGGTATCAGGCTAGCCCTGGGCTCACTTGTGGTTGGCACAGGGTAAACAGTCCTAGGAGCTCTGAGGGTCACATACTACTGCCCAGGAGGAGGAGGCTGGGGAGTGAGGGAAAGCCTCTCTGAGGAGATGGTCCCTGGATAATCCAGCAAAGGGCCATCCCCATTTCTTCCCTTGACAATGCTACTGGCTACTTTGATGACTCTCACGAAATAGATCTGGTGTCAAGGCCTTCCTGACAATTGATATTGACCTTTCTTTCTCAGAGGCTAGATCTGGGCCCAGTCATCTACCCCAGGGCTTTCTCTTCTCAGAGCAGTGCAGGGTGAAGGCATCAGGTGCTAGATAAGCTCCCATCTTTGTGGGGCCACTCGGGGCTCAGGAAGGGCAATACATCAAATGTACCTGAGGCAGTTTCCCCAAATTCTTGTCCCTTGGCCCCATCCTTAGAGATTCTGGCTGAAAAGCTGGAGGTGGAGAGCAGGGACTGCATGTGGATTTTGGAAAGGTGCCCCAGGTGAGTTGAGGTGGGGGCTGTGAGCGCTTGGCTGGGCCTGATCAGTCTCCAAGCTAAGAACAGTTTATTATGTTCTAGAGGAAGGATGCTCATCCCTCTCAGGCACTCAGTGTCTTTGTTCATCTACAGAGCAGTGACTGTCTTCCTGTGTGCAGGTGAAGACATGGGCAGTGATGGACAAGGGCTGAAGCACCCCCAGGGGCAGCCCAAGTCCCTCGTCAGGTCCAGTGGGGGAGACAGTCAAGAAAAACAACCATCAAAACATAGTAGGATGATGAGAGAAACAAACTTTGGATATTTGATGACATTAAGAAATAATTGTTAATTTTTTAAGTTGTGATGATATTGTGGTTTCAATAGCATTTTTAAAAGTAGCTTTATCTTTTAGAGAAATATAATGAAGTATTTACTGATAAAAATGATATGAAATAATTATTCCTCCAGTAGGAGGAAGAGCAGGACATGGTATAGATGAAGCAAATTTTCATGAGTTGGTAATTTGTTGAAATTGAAAAATGTTGAGTACCTGGGCTTTGTTATCCCATTACTGCTACCCTTGCGTATGTTTTTTTTTTTTTTTAAGATTTTATTTATTTATGAGAGGCAGAGACACAGGCAGAGGAAGAAGCAGGCTCCATGCAGGGAGCCCGACGTGGGACTCGATCCCAGGTCTCCAGGATCAGATGCTGGGCTGCCCATACCCTTGTGTATGTTTGAAAATCTTCATAATAGGGATGCCTGGGGGATCCCTGGGTGGCGCAGCGGTTTGGCGCCTGCCTTTGGCCCAGGGCGCGATCCTGGAGACTCGGGATCGAATCCCACATCAGGCTCCCGGTGCGTGGAGCCTGCTTCTCCCTCTGCCTATGTCTCTGCCTCTCTCTCTCTCTCACTGTGTGCCTATCATAAATAAATAAAATTAAATTAAAAAAAAAATAGGGATGCCTGGGTGGTTCAGCGGTTGGGTGCCTGCCTTCGGCCCAGGGCATGATCCTGGAGTCCCGGGATCAAATCCCACATCTGGCTCCCTGGGTGGAACCTGCTTCTCCCTCTGCCTATGTCTCTGCCTCTCTCTGTGTGTCTGTCTCTCATGAATAAGTAAATAAAATCCTTTAAAAGAAAAGAAAATCTTCATAATAAAAACATAAAGCAAAGAGAAGGGCAGTCCCGGTGGCCCAGCGGTGTAGCGCCACCTTCGGCCCGGGGTGTGATCCTGGAGACCCGGGATTGAGTCCCACATCGGGCTCCCTGCATGGAGTCTGCTTCTCCCTCTGCCTCTCTCTCTCTCTCTCGTGAATAAATAAATAAAATATTTTTAAAATAAATAAATAAAATCTTTAAATATATGTATATACATATATAATTTAAAAAGCCAAAGAGAATTATTTAAAAGAGAATTATTTAAAGAGAATTATTTAAAAATTATTTAAATAATTATTTAAATTATTTAAAAGTGGGATAGGGACATCTGGGTGGCTTAGCGGTTGAGCATCTGCCATTGGCTCAGGGTGTGATCCCGGAGTCCTGGGATCAAGTCCCTTGTCAGGCTCCCTGCATGGAGTCTGCTTCTCCCTCTGCCTATGTCTCTGCCTCTCTGTGTGTCTCTCATGAATAAATAAATAAAATATATTTTTTAAATGCAGTGGGACAAATGCTTTGATAGAAGAATGCCCCAGGAACAAATAGGACCAATACAAGCACCAACCCCAACTGAGGGAGGGGCAGGAAGTTAGCTCAGAAGGCTTTCTGGAAGAGGAAACTTTTACTCATTCATGAAACTTGAGTAAGAGTCAAGGGAGGAGCTAGACAAAGGACAATGTTAAGTTTCCTGGACCCATAACAGGAACATAGTTTACCAACCTGCCTGGTTCTACAGCTTAACACTGATACAGGCTCTGCTCCAAGCCTGGTTCCTGCCTGACGAGCCCCAGCCTGGTAAGCAGTCAATAGAGTCTTTTCTCTCCCCGCTCCCCTGGGGTCAGAGAGTCGGCTACTCCCAGAGTCGATTCAGTCAGTGAGTCAATCGGCAAACATCTATAGCCACCTCCACATTGTATCACTGTCGTGAGTGTGCATAGGCTCAGACCATAATCACAAGAGCCCAGCAGCTCTCCTGCCACCCGGCTGCAGTCCAGAAGAAGAAATCAACATTTGTTTATATCCTTTCTCACCCTCATCATCCTTCTGCCCACCAGCGCTGTGTCACCTATCCCCCTCCCACCACCACTTAATTGGCCCAAAACATTGTTGGGTTTCTTGTCATAGCTCTGTGTATCTATGTGCATATCGGTACCTCTGTCTAAAGTGAAATTTCCATTGACTAACCAAATTTTGTTTTTGCAAATAACCAATCTTTGGCTTGATTTATCAAATTTTGTTACAATTAAATTTCTGCCTTTCTACTATTTTCTATTTCCCTTGGGTTTGTTGATCCTTACATTTATCTTTCCTCCTGACGAACACAGCCGCCTACATCTAGTAGTCTATAAAAGCCCCCTCGGAAGCCCGTTTCATCTGCTAATGAGCATAAATACTGTGGGGATGATTTTATTGGTCAGGAACTGCCCTGATGTTCCCATGATCACGCTTATTGACAAAAAAGACCTTTAGAAATGTTCTGGGTGGAGGATTTGAGAAACCTGGGGCGAGGCAGAGCCTACCTGGCTGGAGAGAGACCCAAACATAGGGACCCTGACTTCAGGGAGAAGAGTTGAATGTGGTGGCTATGTGCTGGAGACCAAGTATGAGGACAAGGAGGGGGGCCTGACCCCTACCTCTCTTATTCCTCCTCAAGGGAGTTCACATCTCTAAGGGCACTGTTCCTACTTTGTCCAGCAGGAGGCAGCAGAGCACCCACTGGCTCTCCTACTCCAACTTTGTTCTGAAAACCAGCCCCCCACCCAGTGCACTGCCCTTGCCCCTGTGGCTCATCTGCAGGACTTCCAAAAGGCAGAGGTTTCCTGGAGAGGTGTGATCCCCTCAATTATCCAGGGAGGGGAATTCGGATGGTAGGGGTTATTTCGGGGTGGTGTCTTGAGACGTCAGCTGAGAGGATCTCACTGTGATCAGGTGCTCCTAGAAGAGAGAGTCATGTTTGCTGCATGAATGCCGAATTCCAGCACTTGCCATTCTCCCAACCATACAAGAACTATTTATTGAGTGCATGCTGCATGAAAGGCATTTTGCCCAAGCTAGACTTGGAGGCCATGGTGACCTGAAACTCCTGATCCTGAGATCAGACAGGCTTCATGGGCTTTCCTGTTGTCAGCGAAAGTGTAGGCTGGAGCCAAGCCAAAAGAGAAGGGAACAAGGTGCAGAGACAGCTGGTGGACAGACTACAAGGAAGCTCAGGCCCAGAGATACCCCATACCTTCAGGCCTCGGTCTAACTCCCTGTCCCCCTCCCCTATAGTCCTTTCAGTGCTGGAAGTAGGCCCTTTATTAGGAGTACCCACAACAGTAGAGCTGTGGCTGGAGTGTTTAGATGAAATGTCACAAAGGCCCAGGGATGCCAAAGACAAAAAGGCCCAGCCAGCCTGGTTCATAGAATGTGGCTTGCAGTCTGGATGCTTGAGCCCTCCTGGTATGGCAAAGGGCATCTTAAATTCCAACCCCAGCCCCTGCTGAAGACATCTACAATCCAGTGTCCCCTCCCAGATGCCTGGAGAGGTAGCCAGTCCTTCTCCCACCTGCCAGCAGTGTGAAATATTCTGTTTCTGAGGGTGTTGCAGTACCTCCCCTTCTGTCTCAGGGTGATTCCTCACTGTCAACATGTCCAAACAGGCAGACATCAGTCTCCACACTCACAGGAAGCCAGCACAAAGTGGTGAGGGGCTTGTTCCATTCCAGGTGAAGAGAGGACCCCTACATTTAACGGGATCTCTGGATAAGTGCAATTTGAGTCCCCAGCAACCCTTCACAGAAGCATGGCACTGTTGGGTGGGTGGGGGGGTGTGCCCAGGATGTCCCCTTCATTGTTTCTGACCTATCCCCATGGAAGGAAGCAACCCAACTCCCTGAGGATGTTCAGTGGCTCAGCTAAAGCCCCAAGAACAAAGGTGTTTTCACAACAGGAACCATTGGGTTACCTAGGAATTATTCTTTTTTAAGATATTTATTTATTTATTTATTTATTTATTTATTTATTTATTTATTTTAAAGATTTTATTTATTTATTCATGAGAGACACGGAGAGAGAGAGGCAGAGACATAGGCAGAGAAAGAAGCAGGCTCCATGCAGGGAGCCCAACGTGGGACTTGATTCTGGGACTCTGGGATCACGCCCTGGGAAGAAGGCAGACATTCAACCAGTGAGCCACCCAGATGTCCCAAGATTTTATTTATTTACTCATGAGAGACAGAGAGACATAGACAGAGGGAGAAGCAGGCTCCTTGCAGGGAGCCTGATGCGGGACTCGATCCCTGGACCCAGGATCACACCCTGAGCCAAAGGCAGACACTCAACTGCTGAGCCACCCAGGTGTCCGCCCAGAAACTATTCTTTCTTAGTTCGTTCCTTATTTCTTTTTCTTTCTTTCTTTTTTTCTTTCTTTTCTTTTCTTTTCTTTTTTCTTTACTCTTTTCTTTTCTTTACTCTTTTCTTTTTTCTTTACTCTTTTCTTTTCTTTTCTTCTTTTTCTTTCTTTTCTTCTCCACGCCAAGCATGGAGCCCAATGTGGGCTTGAACTTACAACCCTGGGCAGCCCCGGTGGCGCAGTGGTTTAGCGCCACTTGCAGCCTGGCGTGTGATCCCAGAGACCCGGGATCAAGTCCCACATTGGGCTCCCTGCATGGAGCCTGCTACTCCCTCTGCCTGTGTCTCTGCCTCTGTGTGTGTGTCTCAAATTAATTAATTAATTAATTAAATATTTTTTTAAAAAATGAACTCACATCCCTGATATCAAGACCTGAGCTGAGATCAAGAGTCAGATCCCTAACCGACTGAGCCACCCAGGCACCCAGGAATTACTGTTTCTGCTAAAACCCCAGGAGTGCTCCATCTTGCTCATCCTTGCCACTTGGGTTCTGTGCAGGTAAGATCAGAGACTGCAGAACTCTGGACATGGCCGTGGAGATGCTCCTAAGGCACTGGGCACAGAACTGCACTGGTTCCTGACTTGACAGGCTCAGGGTGAGCCCAGGGCCAGCTGAAGAAAGCAGGAAAAGCTGCAGCAGCTCCCAGGGGTCTCTGGACCCCTTCCTTTCTGCTGTTACCCCTTCCCATCCCTTTTGCCTCCAGCTGCAAAGAAGGCCTGGGAGATAGAGGTATAGGACCTGGGAGGAGGTTGAGTCCTGAGAGGAGTGTTCATCTGGGGACCTTGGTTGGAAAGAAGAACCTCCTAGCTTAAACCTCTGGAGCACAGCTCTCACACAACACCAAGGCCCAGCCCAGCATAGGAGGAAGAACTCTCAGGGTACCCCTCTGCCAGTAGCCCCGTTGGCCACTTCCCAATTTTCCCCCTGTAGGCCCTGTGTAAACTATCTCCACTAAGCCCTAGGTAGGGGTCCTCCTCTCCAAGTCTGGCCAAAGCCAGACTTTGTGTCAGGATCTGGCATAGAACACGTTTTCCTCCCTACCTCATCCCTTTACCTACTATCAGTTTACAGTGTCCCACGGCAAGACTCCTATCCCATACATTTAATTCTTAGCAGAACATTGAAATGAACCATTCCCATTTTAACAGATCAGGAAACTGGCCTACAGCTTAAGTGACTTAGTTTTGATCACTCACCTAAGAAGGGGTTGGCCTGCTTTCCTTTCTTCTTGCATGGCTCAGGGGATATGTTAGAGCTGGAGAAGGATGGGGTGTGTGTGCATACTCACACACACACATGGTGGGGCAGGAGACTTATTAGACATGCTACCCCACAGTGTCTCCCCACACACCTTGGCGGTGGAAACTGTTCACCCACCTACAGGGCTCCCAGGAGCTGCATAGACAAAAGCAAGCAGCCACTACACCTCCATTCAACTCAGCCCCCATGAGGCTGTGGGCTCAGTACCATGCCAAAACTGTGCTGAGTGTTGTTATGCTCTTGGACACATTTCTAAATAATCATGAATCAAAGAAGTCACAAGAGAAAACTAGAAAATGTTTCAAATGGAACGATAACGAAATACTATCAAATATATCAAAACTAATAGGCTGCAACTAAGGCAATGCATGTTGCATGTCCCTGTGTTAGAAAAGAAGAATGGTTGAAAATGAATTATGCAAACTTACATAAGTGGTGGAATGGTGTTGGAGCAAGTAAGTATCTGTTTTACCTGTACTTTGAAGCCTTCACAAAAATTAATTTGAAATGGAGCATCAGGGCAGCCCGGGTGGCTGAGTGGGTTAGCGCCGCCTGTAGCCCAGGGCGTGATCCTGGAGACCTGGGATCAAGTCCCACATCGGGCTCCCTACGTGGAGCCTGCTTCTCCCTCTGCCTGTGTCTCTGCCTCTCTCTCTCTCTCTCTCTCTCTCTCTCTCTCTCTCTCTCTGTCTTTCATGAATAAATAAATTTTAAAAAATAAAAAAAAGAAATGGAGCATCAGCATAACTGTGAAGGTAAAACAGTGAAACTTTAGAGAAAACATAGACTATTTTTTTAACCTTGGACTAGGCAAAGATTTCTTAAACAAGACACAAAGGAAGCTCCTGGCTGGCTCAGTCGGTGAAGCATACAATTCTTGATTTGGAGGTCATGAGTTTGAACCCCACATTGGATGTGGAGCCTACTCCAGAAAAAAACAAAAACAAAAACAAAACAAAAAACAAAAAACCCAAGACTCAGAAAGCTCTAAGCATCAAAGGTTGATAAATTAGACTCCATTAAAATTAAGAACTTCTGGTCATTAATTAAAGATATTCAAGAAAATGAAGAGGGGATCCCTGGGTGGCGCAGCGGTTTAGCGCCTGCCTTTGGCCCAGGGCGTGATCCTGGAGACCCGGGATCGAATCCCATGTCGGGCTCCCGGTGCATGGAGCCTGCTTCTCCCTCTGCCTGTGTCTCTGCCTCTCTCTCTCTCTCTCTGTGTGTGTGACTATCATAAAATAAAAAAATAAATAAATAAATAAAAATGAAGAGATAGGGACACCTGGGTGGCTCAGTGGTTAAGCATCTGCCTTTGGCTCAGGGCATGATCTGGGGTCCTGGGATCGAGTCCCACATCGGGTTCCGTATGGAACCTGCTTTTCCCTCTGCCTCTCTCCCTCAATCTCTCTCTCTCTCTCTCTCTCTCTCTCTCATTCTCTGTGTCTCAGGAATAAATAAAATCTTTTTTTTTTTTTAAGAAAATGAGAAGATAAGTTACACACTGGAAAAAGAACATTGTGCTACATATATTTAAAAAGAGGGGGACGCCTGGGTAGCCCATTTGGGTAAGCATCTGCCTTCAGCTCAGGTTGTGATCCCAGGGTCCTGGGATCAAGCCCCAAATCGGGTTCCCTGCTCAGTGGGGAGCCTGCTTCTCCCTTCCCGTCTACCTGCTGCTCCCCCTGCTGTACTCTCTCTCTCACTCTGGCAAATAAATAAATATTAAAAAAACAAAAAAGGACTCCTGCAGAATATGTAAAGAATTCCATAGTCATTATGGAAAAAGATCTAAAACAGACTCTTCACAAAAGACGATTTCCAAATGGTCAATAAGCATGTGGAAGGGTGCTCAATATCACTCAATATGGAGTTTAATTCATAGAGAAATGTGAATTAAAACAGCAAGGGGCACCTGGTTGGCTCAGTTGGTAGAACATCTGACTCTTTTTTTTTTAAGATTTTGTTTATTTATTCATAGACACACAGAGAGAGAGAGGCGCAGAGACACAGGCAGAGAGAGAGGGAGAATCAGGCTCCATGCAGGGAGCCCAACGCGGGACTCGATCCCAGGTCTCCAGGATCACACCCCAGGCTGCAGGCAGCACCAAACCACTGCGCCACCAGGGCTGCCTGAACATCTGACTCTTGATGTGAGTTCTAGTCCCACATTGGGTGTAGAAATTACTTTAAAATAAATAAATAAAAATAAATTAAGAGGCAGCTGGGTGACTCAGTGGTTAAGTGTCTGACTCTTGATTTCAGCTAAGGTCAGGATCTCAGGGTCTTGAGATCAAGCCCCACATCAAGCTCCACATTCAGCATGGAGTCTGCTTGACATTCTGTCTCTCCCTCTCCCTCTGCTCATGTGTGCCCTCTCTAAATAAGTATGTAAATAAATAAATAAAATTCAAAAATAAAGAAACTTTAAAAATAAAACCATAGTGAGATACTATTGTACACTAATTACATTGGCTAAAATTAAAAAGATTGACAAAACCAAGTGTTGGTGAGGATACGAAATAACTAGAACTGGAAAGAGGTAAGTTGGAAAACCATATATTCACTGTAACTCCTAACCTGACATATGATCCAGCAAGTTCACTCTTCAGTACAAATCCAGGAGAACTGTGATTTCTACCAAAGTGCATGTCTAGAATGTTCTTGGCAACTTTATTCATAATAGCTAAAACCTGGAATCAATCCAAATATCCAACAGCAGGAAAATGAATAAAAAATAGTATATTCATAGAGTGGGAGACTACACAGCAATAAAAACAGAATGAACTGCTGTCCACAACAGGGATAAATCTCCCAGACACAATGTTGGATAAAAGTCGCCAGCCATAGAGGAGTGAATGTGGTGTGATTCCATTTATATGGTGTCCCAAACTAGGTAAAAACGTAACAAATGGAGGGGTACCTGGGCAGCTCAGTCAGCTGAACCTCTGACTCTTGGTCAAGATCTCAGGATTGTGAGATGGAGCCCCATGTGGGGCTCCTTGCTCAGCGGGGAGTCTGCTTGAGATTGTCTCCCTCTGGCCTTCCACGACTACACGCACACATGCTCTCTCTCTCTTTCAAATAAATCTTAAAAACAACAACAAAACTATAGCAAATAGTGACAGAACTCTGAATAGTGGTTAATTCTGGGAACAATACTGACCAAAGGAGAGGAATAAAAATGATGTCTGCAGTGCTGGAAATGTTTTCTATCTTGATAGAATAAATAAATTAATTAAATTAATAGATCGAATTATTTTTTTTTATTTTTTATTTATGATAGTCACACACAGAGAGAGAGAGAGGCAGAGACACAGGCAGAGGGAGAAGCAGGCTCCATACACCCGGAGCCCGATGTGGGATTCGATCCCGGGTCTCCAGGATCACGCCCTGGGCCAAAGGCAGGCGCCAAACCACTGCGCCACCCAGGGATCCCAATAGATTGAATTAATAAATAAATTTAAATGGTCACTTCCCCAGCTTGCTCTCCTTATGTGTTATTTTTTGTAAGATTTTGTTTATTCATTCATGAGAGACATAGAAAGAGAGAGAGGCAGTGACACAGGCAGAGGGAGAAGCAGGCTCCATGCAGGGAGCCCAACGCAGGACTCAATCTCGGAACCCTGGGACCATGCCCCGAGCCAAAGGCAGATGCTCAACTGCTGAGCCAGCCAGGCGTCCCTCCTTATATGTTCTTGTCTTGTCTCTTGTGACACTTGTTTTCTTCCTGTCTCCTGAAGTTATCTTCAAGACATTGACTTCTGGGATTTGCAGAGCTTCACAGTATTGTACTTCCTCTTTTCTGTCTGTAGATTGTTTTTCTCCACCGGAAAAGGCAGCAATTTCCTAAAATTATGAATGTGAAGAAAAGCATTTGTTGTTGTTTATGATACAGAATAAAAATGTAAAAGGGGAAAAAGACAGTACCAATGAGATATCAGTTGTAATGAACAGAAAGCTTGATTCATATTGTCTTATATTACAAAAATAATATATTGGCTCATATAACTGAAAAACCTGAAGGCTGGTTTCAGATGAGGTACTAGGCCTTTTGGTTGTATAAGAACTTGGTGTGATAGACCCAGCTGGTTGCCTTTCTAATACCTATTCCCCTTTCCTCTCCAAAGAGGCCCAGTTTTGTTTGGGGTAGTGCCTGGTTAAACAGACTAACTTCCTCAGATTCCTTGAGTTCGTGGTGTCCCTGGGACACAGTGTGACCCAGGTGACTTATGTAGACTTCTGGGAAAGCTTTGCTTCCCTGGCACAAGTGCCTCCCTTTTCTTATTTTCCTTTCAATTTCCTGCCCAGAAGGTGAATGTGATGCTTAGAGGTATAGCAGCCGACTCATGACCATGAGGCAACAATTTTGAGAATGGACTGAGCTGCCAAGGATGGTAGGCAAGAAAAGCAGACTGTGCCCTCCTGGCAGGGTAAACCAGTTGCACCAACCCTGGTCTGCCCACCTCCTGGTACTGTATTGCATGAGACAAACATGAAACAAATATTTGTTTAAGCTACTCTGGTTTTCTCTTCCTTGCATCTAAACACGTTCCCGACTGACATCTTCAGTTTCTTTATAACTCTTTTTTTAAATATTTTATTTATTTAGGGGGATCCCTGGGTGGCTCAGCGGTTTAGTGCCTGCCTTCAGCCCAGGGCGTGATCCTGGAGTCCTGGGATCGAGTCCCACGTCGGGCTCCTTGCATGGAGCCTGCTTCTCTCTCTGCCTATGTCTCTGCCTCTTTCTCTCTGTGTCTCTCATGAAATATTTATTTATTCACACAGGCAGAGGAAGAAGCAGGCTCCCTGTGGGAAGCCCGATGCGGAACTCGATCTTGGGACTCCAGGATCATGCCCTGAGCTGAAGGCAGATGCTCAACCACTGAGCCACCCAGATGTCCCTATAACTCTTTTTTTTTTTTTAAGAGAGATTTTATTTGTCATTTGAGAGATGGGGAGAAGCATACTCCCTGCTGAGCAGGGAGCCCAACATGGGGCTTGATCCCAGGACCTTGAGATCATGACCTGAGTTGAAGGCAGATGCTTAACCGACTGAGCGACCCAGATGCCCTAATAACTCTTGTCCATGTTTTTTTGTGGTCAATGCTTTATTCTAAGTCTGTTTCCCTTGTGGACCCAAATGGGCTCTTCGGAGTCTCTGAGGCCTCTTGCTTCCTCACTCACAGCCTACTGGGGAAAGTCACTTTGTCCCACAAATCCCTGGTCCTGGTTCTGGAAATCCCACTGGCATCTGAGGCTGAAGGCTGTGGCTGGAGTACTCAGGGAGTTTCTCAGATCTGGGTGAGGCCTGATGGTCCTCTTTGGACTTTAGCTGAACCCTTTCAGCCTTCAGCTTGTGATTCTCACAGAAGTTGTGACCTCCGGTGGCCTGGCCCCTGGAGTGGCCCTGGGGGTGGAGTGGGTCAAATGAGCCAGCACCTTCTGCCAAAGTCAGCGTCAAAAATCTACCCGTGGGAACCAGGTTTGGCTTTTGGTTTGGGCAGGTGTTGACTTTGGGCAAATTCCCAGCCTAGAAAAAAATGACTTTTGGTGTGGAATCTTGTTCTTCTTCAGCACGGCCTTGAAAGTCATGTACTCTGGTGTTTTGTTGGTAGGATAGCAGCTGGGTGGTATTCAAGAAGTTGAGAGAGGTTTAAACTGCAGAGGCATCTGAGTATCGTCACAGTCTTGTCTGAGGTCACAGGGCTTGTAAGTGATGGAGCCGAGAGGAGTCTGACATTCCAATAACCCCCCAGCCACAATACTAAGACACAATGACACTTGAGGTCAATATTGTTTTTAAACACAGACTCACTTTAATCACATTACAGGCGCACAGGAATGTTCTTCAATTCTGCAATGAAATATGCCTTTTCCCATTACCTGGAAGCACACAACTCTAGACCTCTCTTTTATTGTCATCTTTTTTCAAAGACACAAGTAAAGAAAAAAACAGCATGGGCAAGGTGAAGGAGCAAGACTAAAAGCCACACTTGGACTTGGGATTAGGTAAGTGTGGTGTGCATGCTTAGTCTGAAAGGGGAAGTCGATGACGCCAGGCAGAGGTGTAAGCCCGATGTCAGAGCTTCAGATTTTCCAAGAAAAGCCAGAAAGCTGAATTTTTTAAAAAAGATGTTACTTTTGGGACATCTGGGTGGCTCAGCGGTTGAGGGTCTGCCTTTAGCCTAGGGCGTGATCCCAGAGTCCTGGGATCCCTGTATGGAGCCTGCTTCTCTCTCTGCCTTTGTCTCTGCCTCTCTCTCTCTGTGAATAAAAAAATAAGCGATCTTTAAAAAAAATAAAAGATGTTACTTTTAGGTATTCTCTGCATCCAACCTGGAGCTTGAACTTGCAACCCTGAGATCAAGAGTTGCACACTCCACCAACTCAGCCAGGCACGTGCCCCCAGAAAACTGAAATTTTTTAAAGATTCTTTTTTTTTTTTTTTTTTAATTTGACAGAGCAAGATAGCACAAGCAGGAGGAGCAGCAGAGGGAGAGGGAGAAAGCAGACTCCCCTGCTGAGCAGGGAGCCCATGTGGGGCTCAATTCCAGGACCCCTGGGGTCATAACCTGAGCTGAAAGCAGATGGTTGACCACCTGAGCCATTCAGGCACCCCAAAACTGAATTTTTTTGTAATATGCTGTTTTTACTGTTGGCTCAAAAAACTGTATATGGGTTGCCATGTTTCCACTGCCAGTGTAATGGAATAGAACTTCTGGGGATTCCTGGGTGGCTCAGCGGTTTAGCGCCTGCCTTTGGCCCAGGTTGTGATCCTGGAGACCCGGGATGGAGTCCCACATCAGGCTCCCTGCATGGAGCCTGCTTCTCCCTCTGCCTCTCTCTCTCTTTCTTTCTCTCTTTCTCTGTCTCATGAATAAATAAAATATTTTTTAAAAAGGAATAGAACTTCTGCCCTTGTGGTGGTTCTAGCCTGAAGTGCTTTGAGAACAGGAGTAATTTCCTTCTTCCTGCAGTCCTGGTAGGTTTCTGGAGAAGGTTGTGTTTAGGGAGGGTTCCTAAAGGTGGGAGGAGCTTCCCAAAATGAGGAGGATTGGAGTGACTTCTATACAGCTTTTGCATAGTTGTTCACCATAAGAATGCTAACAGGCCTGCAGTTCCCAGCCTTACAAGCCTTTGACCCCCATCCTGGCCCACACACTTCTACCATCAGGTTTCTTCTTTCCGGGAACTAAGGAACTGCTGAAGGAGTCCCAGGTGTCCTTCCAAGTCCTCCCAGCCACCCTGGGCTGGGCCTACTCCCTGAGGTTAGCAGAGGAAACCCCCAGCTCTTGGGGCCTTCCCCTTGACCCTTGAAGGTGGGACAGCAAAGAGAAGGGAGGAGGGCCTGAGGACTCCCCGGGAGTGAGAGAATCCTCCTCAGGCTATCTCTACTTTTCAGAAAGGGTAAGCCAGCCAGAGTGGCTGCCTGGGTGCCACACTTGAGTGGATGGAAGTGGAAGACAGCACCTTCTGTCTTCTCCAACTGCATTACCATCCTATTTCAACACCACAAATAGCACAGCAACCTCAAATTATAGACCTCCTTATGTGACGCAATAATCATCAATGTCGTGTTCTTGCCAAAAATATTAAATATGAATCTGATAATTCCAGAATATTATGCTATAAAACCAGCCTGAACTCTTATGAAAAATAAACAAGAAGACTGAGTGTGGGGTAGAAAATATTCTTTTGTATTAATAGAGACCAAAAAGACCTAACAGCAAAAGGCAATGTGTGTGAACCTTGGCTCCTGAACTAAAATAGATACGCTAAATATGCATCCTTTAGGGGTGCCTGGGTGGCTTAGTTGGTTAAGTGTCTGACTCTTGCTTTCAGCTTTGGTCATGATCTCGGGGTTATGGGATCGAGCCCCAAGTCCGGCTCTTTGCTCAGACTGACTCTGCTTATCTCTCTCCCTCTATCTCTAAAGTGAATTTTTAAAAAGACATTCTTAAGACCAGTGGGGTCGACAGCACTCAATTACTTTTGCTTTGCTCAGATGTGCTAATAGCGGTGTAATTATGTAGAACGGTAACACTTGGGGCCAGATGATTCTCCTGAGAGTTCAGCAGCACTTCTGGTCCCTGCCCACTAGGTGTCAGGAGCACTGCACCCTGTCAGTTGCAACAAGCAGAAATGTCTGCAAAAATGTTTTAGAATTAGATAGTATTAAGAGTCGCATCATATCATGAATATACGAAAGCACACTGGACTATACTTTTGAAAATGGTTAAAATGGTGAATTTTGTGTGATGTGAGCTTTTTTCTCAGTAAGGAATATAATTTAAAAGTGTCTCCAGGGGATCCCTGAGTGGCTCATCGGTTTGGCGCCTGCCTTTGGCCCGGGGTGTGATCCTGGAGACCTGGGATCGAGTCCCACATTGGGCTCCTCGCATGGAGCCTGCTTCTCCCTCTGCCTGTGTCTCTGCCTCTCTTTCTCTCTGTGTCTCTCATGAATAAATAAATAAATAAAATCTTTTAAAAAAATAAAATAAAAGTGTCTCCAGTTGACATTGTCAAATATCCCCTGAGGGACAAAATCACCCCCTGGCCAGAGAACCATTGGTGTGGAGGGATGGGGAGGAAGATGCAGGCTGAAGGATTTAGGAGGAACATGTCTTGTTTGTACCTTGCTTTCAAAGAGCAGATGTGGCAAAATGTTAACCATTGGTGAAACGAGGTGACAGGTGTGTGGGTTGTTCATTTTGCTATTGTGTCAACTTTCTATAAATTTAAAATTGTTCAAAGCCAAAAGAAAATACGGTTTCACAATTTCTGTTTACAACATCCCAAGGGACCCATAATAGGTGCCAATTATGCAGCCTCGTTTCAGATGGATTGTTAAGTGCCTACATGAGTTGAGTTACTCAGTCCTCATTCCTTCAAGGGAGGATTCTTTCCATATTTCTCATCCCCCCTCCTCCCTCTCTGTCTCTTTCTCTCTCTCTTTGTCTCCGGCCCTATCACACCCCCAGGCTGCCTTGAACATACTGGCCCTGTGGCTCCTGCTGACCTGTGGAGAGAGGTCCATCCTATGGACCATCATCTACCTGGACTGGGTACAGATGATGGGTTCTGTCAACTTCTTTGTAGTGAGTATTCTCCCCTCTGGTGACTTTTAAAAATTATCACAAAATTTTCTAGCACTGGTCCCATTAAGAGAAAGGGTCTCTGTCCTCTCTCCTTAAATATGAACTGCAGCTTGCTTAAGCAATAGAATAGAGTGTGAAATGATATTATATCAGTTTCCAGACCCTGGCCTTAAAAGTCTAGAATCTGCTATTTCTTGTGTCATTTGAGATACTTGTTCTTGGAACCCAGCCACCATGCTATAAGGAAGTCCAAGCCACCCTGTGGAGAGGCATATGTGGAGAGAAGCAGCATACAGCAGCAACTTGAAAGCCATGTGAGTGAGTCATCTTGGAAGTGAATCTTCTAGCCCCAGCTGACGCCACATGGGGCAGAGGTGAGCTGTTCCTGCTGAGCTCTGCCTATTTTGCAGATTTTTTTAGCAAATTACATGATGGCTTCTCTCTTAAGTCACTAATTTTGGGGGTGGTTTGTTTGCAGTGATAGGTAACTGATGCATCCCCTGCCTCCCCACCCCACCCTAAACTGGGAGCCACAGGCCTGGAAGGCAAGAAATAGACCAGCTCCTGGGGCAGTCCCGGTGGCGCAGCGGTTTAGCGCCGCCTGCAGCCTGGGGTTTGATCCTGGGGACCCTGGATCTAGTCCCACGTCAGGCTCCCTGCATGGGACCTGCTTCTCCCTCTGCCTGTGCCTCTGCCTCTCCCTCTCTCTCTCTCTCTCTCTCTCTCTCTCTCTCTCTCTGTCTCTATGAATAAATAAATAAAATCCTTAAAAAAAAAAAAGAAATAGCTGAGACCTAGGTCAGCACTTATTCCTTCACCAAATATTTATTGAGTGCTAGACACTGTTGCAGGGGCTGAGGAGTTCGCAGTGAATGAGATAGACCCTGAGAAAGACAAGTGGAGAGAACTGTCTTCCTGGAGGAGGTTATTTCTAAGCTGAGCCTTTCTAAGGAAAATAAGCCACACACAGAAGCAGAGAAAGGGCACATGAAACGCTATGTGCTAGGGACACCTGGATGGCTCAGTGACTGAACGTCTGCCCTTGGCTCTGGGTGTGATCCCGGTCTGGAATCGAGTCCCGCATCGTGCTCCCTGCAGGGAGCCTGCTTCTCCCTCTGCCTATGTTTCTCCCTCTCTCTGTGTATCTCATGAATAAATAAATAGAATCAGAAAGAAAGAAAGAAAGAAAGAAAGAAAGAAAGAAAGAAAGAAAGAAAGACTATGTGCTAGTTCTGGGTGAGGCTGCCAGATTTGACAAATAAAAAATAAAAATTTAGACCCCGGGATGCCTGGGTGGCTCAGTGGTTGGGCATCTGCCTTTAGCTCAGGGTGTGATCCCGGATCCTGGGATCTAGTCCCACATCGGGCTCCCTGCTCCACCTGTGTCTCTGCCTCCCTCTCTGTGTCTCTCATGAATAAATAAATAAAATCTTAAAAAAAAAAATTTAACCCTCAGTTAAACTTGAACTTTAGATAAATAATGAATATCTTTCTTTGTATATACATATGCCCCATGCAGTTTGGGGACATACTTAAAGAGTTATCCATACATATCTGAAATTCAGGTTAACTGGGAATCCTTCATTTTATCTGGAACCCTAGTTATAGGGCAGAAAAGAGAGAAAAACTCATGATTTCAGGAGACAGTTCAGAAAGCTGGATGGCACAGTGGCAAACAGGGCATGACCTCAGAAGTAAATAAAGGTCCTAAAAGGCCAGCTTGCCAGGTCCATTTTGAATTTCATCCTGAATCAATGGGGAGCCATGAGAGGGTTTAGAGCCGAGAGTGACACGGGCAGAGTTGTGTGTTGGAACGGTATTCAGGACTACCATATGGAGGCGATGGGAGAGCCTGTAGGCAGTGAGATCAGGAGAAGGAATCCTCTGCCCTGCTAGGTTCACACTCTGCACCGCGCTCACGCAAAGCCATGAGAATGTTGAACTGATCCACGCTACACTTTTCTTCTCTATGTTTTAAGCTATAAGCTTCCCCTTAACTACTGCTTCCGTATATCGCACAAGCTTTGATATATTTAGTTTTATCATTCCACTCAAGATGTTTTCTAATTTCCCTTCAAATATCTCTTTGACCTTTGAATTCTTTAGATGTGTGTTGTGTAATTTCCAAATATCAGATTTTTCTGTATATCTCTCATTGTTATTTATTTTAATTTCCTTCCATGGTGGTCAGAGAACATGTTTGTATGTTCTTTACGTTTTATTAATATTGTTTGATGGGTGAACATATGGTCTGCCTTGGTGAAGGTGCCATGTCTACCGGAAAAGAATATGGGGTGCCACGACTGTGGAGTTTAGTTTCTGTAAATGTCAGCTACGGGCAGGATAGTTGACAAGGTTCTTCTTGCATTTTCTTCTATCCATTTTCTCATTATCCAGTCCAGCTATTTAATCCACCAGTCAGAGTGGGGTGTAAAAATCTTCAGCGATTATTATAGATTAGTCAAGTTTTTCCCTTTCTTGCCAGTTTTTTCTTCAGCTATTTGGAGGCTCTGTTGCTAGATATATACACATACGTGATTATTATTATGACTTCTTTTATCCATATAGATTTTCCTCCTTAGCTTGGTTAACAGCCATTCTCTTGAAGTTTACTTTTCTGTTATTAACACAGCCTCTGCAACTTTCCAGCAGTCACTGGTAGCTTGCTATATCTTTATCCAGCCATTTGCTTTCTTATTTATCCCAGATCAAGCCTGGCCGGGCCCAAATAGTACAAGTAATCTACATTAACAGGTGGCTCGAGCACCAATGTCACCTAATGCAGTTGCACTCATGGCTCTCACTCAGCTCCCACCCATACATTGTGTGGGCTACCCAGCAAATGGCTAATGAAGAGGCAGAAAGCCCAGGCTTGGTTTAAGAATGCTTTGTCTTGGTCAGCCCCGGTGGCTCAGTGGTTTAGCACCACCTTCGGCCCAGGGTGTGATCCTGGAGACCCCGGGATCAAGTCCCACATCGGGCTCCCTGCATGGGGCCTGCTTCTCCCTCTGCCTCTTTCTCTCTCTCTCTCTCTCTCTCTGTGTCACATGAATAAATAAATAAAATCTTAAAAAAAAAAAGAATGCTTTGTCTTGGTGTGAAAGAGACAAACTAAAAATGAATTGCTCTTGCACTATAGCCCCAGCTGTGGGGGGAAGTCTTCCCAATGGACAAAAGTTTGAGCAATGCACCTAGTCATTCGGACAGGGCGCTCTGCTTCATGGCCTGAGAGCTGTGTCATCACACAGAGCTTTCTGCTCAAAAGGGTCCCACATTGTGCTGATGCTGTCTTGAAATTCATCATAATTTTGAACAAGCTGTTCTGCATTTTTAATTTACACTGAATCCCACAAAATAGGTCCTGGGTAAAAGGTTCCAAGACCAGTACAAAATAGAGGATCCACAGAAGATAAGCCCATCTTGACTGGGATTGCTGTGCTACCTGTGTGTGTCGTGTGTGTGTGTGTGTGTGTGTGTGCGTGCACACACACGCACGCACACATGCACACACGTGTGCTTGTGTATGTGTGTATGGCACATAGCAAGTATTCAAAAATGATAGCTGTTGCTACTGTGTGTTGATGATGATGATGATGGTGGCAGTGATGATAAGTTATTGGACTCCTCCAGAATTGTTTTTTAAACTTCATTTAAGTCTGATTAATGCACTACTTACAAGCCATCCTTTTGCTTTGTTTCAAGGACTCCTTTGCAAAGCGTTTTTTTATTTAAGCAGTGCCTTTGCCAACCCTCAGGGACTTAACACAGATACACACCTACCCTCTCAAACACACACTGACATTGCACACCTACATCCAGATGTTACCCCATTCATCCAGTTGCATCAACAGTCCCTAAAATCCCACCCCCCGACCCAGCTGCCCCTGATTTTCTCAAAGTTGACATGGACACACGCACACATGCTCACACCCTCAGGTCATCTGACTGCGTGGGTGACATCTGCACAATTCCCCTCCCGTTCAGTGTGAAAACCTCCTGCCAGGGACAGCTGATGTGAAGGCTGCTTTTGTGCAGGCGGTAGACTCTATAATTTGCATTTGAAAATTTTAAAAATTATTGCAAATTAGAAAGTATGTGCATGTGTGACTTCTGGTGGCTAGGAAGGATAAGAAGGCTTGGCATCTTGAAAGCGCATTTGCTGTATTCCTGTAGTTTTCTAGATTTCCAAGGAGAGCCAGAGGTTGTCCTTATGTGGAAGCTTAGCAAGGAAGCAGAGGTGATATTATGTTCTCGGGCAGTCTAGGGGTTGGGGATGTTGGAAGCTCTGCAGGCACCCTGGGGTGAGCCCCTGGGGTGCAGGGCCCTGATTTAATAAAGGCTGCCAGTGTCGGGGGGCGGGGGGTGGGGAACAGCAATTCTACTGCTTCACATGGTACAACAAATCTGGCCTTTTAGATAAGAAGAGCCAGGACTGAGGGGAGGTGAGGTGAAAGACGATATCACCAGCTCCTCTCATGTTTCCTGCAAGAAATCCCTGCAGAGAAGAAACTCCTGGCTCAGTGAGTCACTGGTTTTATAAGCCAAGAGAGGTGGAAAGCAGATTCCAGGAAATATGCAAGAGGAATCTTGGGGAAAGTTTTCAGCTTTAGTGTGAAACTGTCAAGCCTCTCTACTTTTGTAGGAACTAGAGGGGAAAAAGAAGAGCGAGAATGACTAGAAAAACAGCAAAGCGAGAGCCTGTACCTCGGGGCAATTTGGAATAACCGGAGAGATGGCACTAACTCGGCAAATTTTCCAGGCAGCTTCAGAGAAAGAGAAAATACCCTCGTGTTCCCAGGCCTTCCATCTTTCGTAATGTAACAGATATTTACACAGCATCCGTCCAGGTCCTGTGATGGGCACTGGGCACGAGTAGTGAATGAGGCACCAGTCCCTGGCCCACAGAGCTTCTAGCCACGGAGCAAGGAATTGCACGCACTTAGGCCACGTGACAAGGGAAGAAGCTTCAGGGGCATGAGGCCGCTGTGGGGATCGTACAAGGCTTCTTGATGCCTTGGGTAGGATCATCCAGACACAAGAAAGGACAGGCTTAATTGTAGCTGGCAGCCTAGAATAGAGAGAGCAGGGCTGTTTGGAAGAAGTGGAGGGAGAACAGTTTGGGGAACAGAGCCACAAGAAAATATTGGATGGATCTTTTCTCTTTTTCTATTTTGGGTAATTTGCTTACCTACAAAATTGGGGTGTATGTGTGCATCTCCTAAATGCCAGGCCACCTATTTGGCACTTTCTGTTTATTTACAGAGAAATTCAGTTCACCAGTGTTTACTGAGCTCCCTGAGCAAATAGCTGGGCCCAGGGCTGCAGTAGGCACAAGGCACAGCAAAGGCAAAGGCCCAAAGGTCGGACACCCTCCCTACCCCCGCCAAACATCTCAGGGAAAAGTCTGTCCCTTGGGTCTGGAGTAAGGTAAAGGAAGCTGAGGTCCAAAGGCAGATGGAGTTGATCTTCAGACTTCGTCGAATGGGGAGCAGGCTGAGTTCTAGAGAGATCCATGCCCCGAGAAGCTGAGGCTGGGTGGGGGAGGTCCCACCTCAGCACATTCTCTTCTGTGTGACGTTGGAGATAATTAACCCCAGGACCCTAACAGCTGCCACCACCTCCCTTCAGGAATTCGGGCCCTCCCTGCATGACATCTAGGCCACACTCCCGCTGCACAGCTCTGGGGGAGAAAGGAATCTCATTACAGCCTTTTAGCAGATGCACTGGCCTGAAGTCACCTGCACCCCAGTCCCCTTGCTGGGACAATCTCTGCCAGCACCCTGGGCTCCCCAGGGCCGAGCCTGATGAGTACCTTACCCCTGAGCCATAAACCTGCCAGTTCTCTGCCTGTCCAGCTCCTATGGGCTCTCCAGGATCCTGACACAGCTCACAATGGCATCTGGGGGAACAGGGGAGCCCCAGAGGGGAAGGTAAGAGCCTTGGGTCCCATCCCAGCCTGGCAGCTGGTTCACTGTGGTGCACTTGTTAACTTTTGAGATCTAGGACCTCTGAGTCTGAGAATCAGGTGGAGTGACTGGACCAGGGTCCAGCCTTGGTGTGTGGAACCTATACAAGAGCAACTGTCCCTTTCAGAAGGGGAGGCAGATGAAAGGCTGCAGTGGGAGCAGCATGGGCATTGTAAGCATGACCAGGAGGTTCCTGAACTAGCCCGGAGTCCAGGGAAGGCATTCCAAGGGAAGTGATGTCCAAGGTGAGGCTTCATGGGTAGGCAGGTGAAGGAAAGAGGAAAAAGATCCACAGGACAGCCTATGAAGGCATGGGAAGCATTCAGGATGTATTCAGGGTCCCTGGAACTAGGAACTCATGGGTGGGGGGGAACTGGCCAGAGATGAAGGACAAGTGAGGAAGTGACAAGGGACAGGGTCCACTCTGCAAAGGCCATCAGCTGCCCTGTGGAGAATGGACCAGGCTGAGTGAAACCAAGGACACTAAAGGGACCAGAAGGGACCAGAAAGGAGGTGCAGGTGGTGCCCTGGCTAAAGGTGGGGTGGGGAGGTGGGGAGGACAGGACAAGTGCTGGCTTTTGGGGTGTTAGGGAAAAGGCTATGCAGACTAACATGAGAACCCGAGAGGGGGAGCAGTTTGGAGGAGATAACATGGGATTGACAGGAGTTTGGGGAGCCCAAAGATCATCTTAATGGGTAAATGGAAGGAGAGATGGGGGCAGGGGCCGAAACTCAAGATATCACTGTGGGGGTGGGAAGAAGACCCTGGAAGTTGTCAGGATGGCCTGGAGAAAAATACTAAGGATGAGAGAAGGGAGCCCAATACCCCAAAAAGCCCACCGAATGACATGAAGAGAAACAGCCAGAGAAGCAGCTAGAATTTCAAGAAGAGCAATCGCAGAAGCCAGAGAGAGTTTTAGAAGAGAGGGAGGATGTTGTATATTCAACACACCTGGAACAGGTCAAAGGCAGAGAGGACTGGGAAGTGGAGGGTCAGGGAGTGGAGAAGCTTCGGAGTGTGGAGGATGTCTTAATGGTGGTGCTGAGGCTCCAGTGACAGTGATCTGCCACCAGGTCTGAGTGTCTGAGTGTGAGGAGAGCTGCTACACCCTCCAGGGGCTATCCATTCACAAAAACAGGACTTGGGGCGATGGGTGCCCCTGGAGCCGGGCAGTATTTTGTAGAACGTCTGATTGCAGTGTGGATACTTCCCAGACGGTGGCGCCAAAGACCAGAGCTGCACTTCTTAGGAGAGGCTGGGGCTAGGTGGGGGTCAGTTCCTGGATCCTGCGCCCTAAGATCATCTTGGGAGGGGGGGAGGGTGTGTGTGTGACCACATACAGGGTGACTGGGACCCTCCTGACTACAGTGCCCTCCAAATCTGTCCGCACAGCTCTCCTAGTGGTAGGAACTCAGAAATAAGCTAGATGTTGCTCCCCGCAGCCTTTGGCAAGGGGCCTGGCCTGAAAGGGTCCCAGGGGAGCAGCTCATCCCATGATCTGGGAGAGGCGTGGACATCCCTCCCACTTGTCCCTTGGGAGAAAATTGTCAGGAAGGAAGGAAGGACGCCTGGCCCAGCCTGTGGGACAGTCACCCCACCCCAGCACGCCACTATTCACAGGCTCCCCTGGAGGCCAAAACTGGGGACAATAGCAAAAGCCCCACCCTGCCTGGGGCAGAGTCCCCAGGGGAGTCACCTGTGGAGCCTGGCAACCTTGGACCAGAAACATGCCTATTAGGTGCCGGGGCTGGCCTGGTAATGCCTCAAGAAGTGGTGGCCATGTTGTGTTTGAAAATAATAATGTATTCACTGCAAACCATTCTTTATAGAAGTAAAGACAAAAGAAAAAATAAAACCAGGTGAAATTACAATGCCTGGAGGTGATAACCACAGCTGGCACCAGGGCTACATCCTGACAGCTCTTGTGGCCGGTGGATGCAGGTTTGCCCTGAAGAGACTCCCACTGCAGGAAAACAGGCAGCTGTGCTGGTGCATTCCTCACTTCACTGTATTTATTGTGTTGAGCACCTTTCCCTGCTGAGAGATATGAAACTCTCACTCCCTACCCTACCCTGACCTAACCCTGCCACCTCTCAGACCTCCGCTCCCTCTGCTGCAGCCCACATGACTCACATACAACAAAGCAAGCCCATTGCTGCCTCCAAACCATTGCCCTGCTGTTCCCTCTGGAAGGGCCTGGAATACCCCTACTCTGGGTCATTTCCTCCTCCTCCTTTTTTTTTTTTTTTAAAGATTTTATGTATTTATCCATGAGAGACACACAGAGAGAGGCAGAGACATAGGCAGAGGAAGAAGTAGGCTCCCTGCGGGGAACCTGATGCAGAACTTGATCCCAGGACCCTGGGACCATGCCCTGAGCCAAAAGCAGACACTCAACCACTGAGCCACCCAGGCATCCCTGGGTCATTTGCTTCCTGTCATTTCCCTCTTGTCCTTCAGTTCTTGACTCAGAGAGGCATTACCTCTGAGGCTAAAAGGCTACTAAAGTAGCCTCTCAGCCCCATCACTTGACATCACATCACCCTGGTTGTTTTCTCCAGTTCCCCCCGCTCTCTGAAGTCACCGTACTTAGGTGCTAACATAAGGATGATCTGTTTTGGCCAGAGTGTAAACTCCTTGAGAGCAGAGACCTTGCCTGTCTGGTCTGCCACTGTGCCACCAGCATCCAGAATGATGCCAGGCACATAATAGGTGTTCGATCCATGCCTGACTTCCATTTTCAGTAGCCACAGAGTATCTCCAGGCATATGTGCACCTGCTCTGTCGCCTGCTGATGTTCACGTGGACTGTGCCATCCCTTATCCCTAATAGCAAGCCAGTAATCAATATCCCCAGGCACTGCTCTTTTCTTGCCTGTGCAACTCTTTCTTCAGGATGAATTTCTTGAAGTGGAACTGAAAAAGGAGTTTGCCCTTGACATCCTGAAACATACTGCAAAAACTACTCTTAGGGATCCCTGGGTGGCGCAGCGGTTTAGCGCCTGTCTTTGGCCCAGGGCGCGATCCTGGAGACCCAGGATCGAATCCCACATCGGGCTCCTGGTGCATGGAGCCTGCTTCTCCCTCTGCCTGTGTCGCTGCCCCTCTCTCTCTGTGTGACTATCATAAATAAATAAAATTAAAAAACAAAACAAAAAAAAAAAAACTACTCTTAAACCCTCCAAACAATTCCCACTCTTGAGAGTGTCCACTCACATATCATCCCTCACTTCCAATTTCAGAAGCATAAAAAGAAATAGTGTCTCTTGTTTATATTTGCATTGTATTGATTATTAATGAGTGGAGCGCATCTTCAAATTGCAGTTTTAATGGGTGAATAGATGGATTCAGTTACAGCATCAGAAAAGAGAAGTGGGGGACACCTGGGTGCCTCAGCGGTTAAGCGTCTGCCTTCGGCCCAGGGCATGATCCTGGAGTCCTTGGATCGAGTCCCACATCAGGCTCCCTGCTTGGAGCCTGCTTCTCCCTTTGCCTATGTCTCTGCCTCTCTCTGTGTGTGTCTCTCGTGAATAAATAAAATCTTTAAAAAAAAAAAAAGAAAGAAAGAAAGAAAAAGAGAAGCGGCCTCACGAACAACGAACAATGAGGTGACAGTTGTCAAGCTAGGACCCTTGTCCTTTGACACACAGTGGGCAGTAGAGTCCAGCCTGGGGCTGGAGGGGAGTGGAGGTTGGTGGCAGGTACAGATCTAACCAAAAGCCCCGACATCCTCCCTCTTGAGCCTTCATCTGCCCCCACCATTCAGGGACTCTCTCACACACACACTGGTGACACAGAGGTACAGAGACTCAGGGAGGTACCCGCCCTGATTGACAGTGAGTCCCCATGAGTGGGGACTAGGGGACTCACCGTTCCCCTCCCCCAACACGTCTGGTCCCTCAGGGGCTGAGCATGCAGCGGACTCTGCGTGGTGAATTTCTGGCCGATGAATGACTACTGCGCACTGTCCAAGGCATGTGGCCACAGGCACAGTAGGGGGCGGGCTTCTACTCTGTTGGGCAGTGAGGTTGCATGTCAGCTGTAGCTTTGGAGGCTGTGGAGTGGGGTGAGGGAAGCTTCCGTTTTTCTGGATTTGGGGACTTGAACGGCATTACTTGCAAAAGTGGAACTAGCTACACCATATGCGAGGACTTGGGGTTCGCTGTGGGGACTTTTCTCAGGCCAGAGACCGTCCTTTCTAACTCATGGTGCTCATGGTTAGAAATGGCGATGGTTTGGTGTCCTGCTCCGGCTCTCAGCCGGTGCAAAGCCGAGCATGTGCTCGGGGAACCATGGCTGACTCAGGGTCGAACTCATTCGGCTCAGTGAGCTAAGTTGGAGCTCAGACTCTGCCCCTTCCTAACCACAGGAGCATGGAAAGGCCCTGACTTCCCGGAGACTCAGGCGGCTCCTCTGTAAAATGTATTTCAGCGGTGTCCTTCCTCACCTGCCTCACTGTTGTTGAGAAGTCTGAAAGGCCTCCAACACCCCATAGTCCTCAGCTACTCTCCCTCCTTCAAGGGCACCTAGGCAAGGGGAGAGGACAAGCTGAAGGTTCATGTGTCCCATTTTCTCACTGCAGCTCCATCCATGCCTGGTCCTGGTGATCACAAGGATGAGGAGCCAAGCCTGCTCACAGACAAGGACGATAGGAAGTAGTGCATGCTCAGAAGGGTTGAGTGGGAAGCCAGAGGACACAGGTTTCTTGGAGGAGGTGACGGTTGAATCCTTTTCCAACCCAAGTAGAAGGGAAGCTGAAAGAAGAAGCAGAGGCCAGACCCTGGGAGCCACAGGTAGAATGGCATAGTGGAACCAGAGCAACAAAGGCTGGTGGGATGCATGGGAGATGAGATGTGAGGTCACTGTAGGCCAGACCTTCTGAGTCGGTCTTAGAGGCTTGACTATAGAGTCTGAACTTATCCTCAGGGCAATGGGGAGCCAGTATGACCTGATTCATGGTTTATTTTATTTTTTTAATTTATTTTTATTTATTTATGATAGACATAGAGAGAGAGAGAGAGAGAGAGAGAGAGAGAGAGAGAGAGGCAGAGATACAGGCAGAGGAGAGGGAGAAGCAGGCTCCATGCCGGGAGCCCAACGCGGGACTCGATCCCGGGACTCCAGGATCGTGCCCTGGGCCAAAGGCAGGCGCGAAACCACTGAGCCACCCAGGGATCCCCTGATTTATAGTTTAGAAGATCAACCTAGCTGTTGAGAACAACTGTAGGAGATGAAAGTGGAGGCAGGGAAGCCATAAAAAATGGTGGGCCAAAAAAAAAAAAAAAAAAAAATGGTGGGCCAAGCCTAGGTACCAACTGTGACCATGCAGAGACATGACCACACACAGAACAGAGTGGTTATGAAGTGAGGGAATCATCCATTAGAAATGGAAATTTTCGGGGCACTTGGCTGGCTCAGTCAATAGAGCATGTGACTCTTGATCTTGAGGTCGTGAATTTGAGCACCACCTTGGGGGTAGAGTTTACTTAAGAAAAAAAAAAAGTAGAAGTTTTCTGGAAGTGGAATTATAGAATTCCAGAATAAGAAAGAATTCCCCAGATTGTGCTCTGGTGAGGCCCTATAATCAGTGCTGCCTCATCAAAGCTCCAAGTAATGGCACAGGAGCCAGCCAGAGGCATCCTCCACCCCAGGAGCCAGCAAGGTGCCCAGCCCTAAGTACTCAGTGGGTGTTTGTAGAATTAATTAATATACAGTACTTGCAGTGAGAGGTGCAGTACACGGAGGGAATGAATTTGAAACATGTTTGGAGGTGGATCAATAGGACTAGAAGGCTAAATGAAGGTGGGGGTAGGAGAGGGAATGTCATGCTTCATGCATTTACTCATTCATTCACTGGCTCATCTAAGTAAGTAAATAAGTATACATATATATGTAAAATATATGTACATATATAATTTTTTAAAGATTTTATTTATTTATTCATGAGAGAGAGAGAGGCAGAGACCCAGGCAGAAGGAGAAGCAGGCTCCCCTCAGGGAGCCCGATGTGGGACTTGATCCCTGAACTCCAGCATCACTCCCTGAGCCAAAAGCAGAGTTCAACCGCTGAGCCATTCAGGCGTCTATATATATATATATATATATATATATATATATATATATATATATATTTTTTTTTTTTTTTAAGTAGGCTTCACACCCAGTGTGGAGTCCAACACCAGGCTTGAACTCACAATCCTGAGATCAAAACCTAAGCTGAGATCATGAGTTGGACGATTAACTGACTGACCCACTCAGGCACCCCATCATCTGATAAACATTTCTCAGACTCGTATCATGACCCAAAGACAGTGGTGATGAGGACTTCCATGGTCCCTGCCCCCACAGAACTTAGAGACCCACAGTGAGGCAAGTTTAGGCACATGAGCACACATGGGCACAAATGCTGCCTGGTAGTGATGGGTGACATGAAGGTAGTCACCGGACATGGAGGGAGAGAATCACAAGGAGAGGCTGTCAGAGAAGGTGGTCAGAGGATGCCTTGCAGAGGAGATGACTTCAGAGTGGGTAAGGACCAATGTGCCAGTTTTGAGAGCTCCAGGGAGGCCAAACCTCTGGCTCAGGTGGGAATCTGAGTGGAGGTCAGTGCTTTGCGGAGATGAGAGGAAGGAAGAAGAGTCCCTCAGGGCCAGTCATGAGATCTAGTGGGTCATTCAGAGGCTGTAGAATAGAAGAGGGTGCTGAGCACAGAGGACAGCTTGGGATGCTCAGCAGTGGTTGGATGGAAGCCCTGGGACTGGATGATATTATAGGGTGGGGAAAGAAAGAGAACCCTGTCCCTGGAAGCAATCCCCAGGTTCAAGGTCTATAGAGAAAGGTGTGCTTCAAAGGAAGGCAAAGACGAGGGACTGGGAAGTGGGAGACCTGGGAGAGAGAGTGATGTGTGTCTCTTGGAAGAAGCGCTGATGATGGAGAGGATGCCTCTGCCTCCCGCCCCCCCCCCAACTTCTGGGTTGTGTAGACCAACCCTGGGAGGTGCAGGTATTCAGGAACCTCTTAAAGTCCCTCAGCCTACTCCTGGGTATGTCTGTGCTACCTCTAAAGGTGAAGGGCTGGAGAGTGAAACCTGAAGGGTGGGGGCGCGGAGCTCTCGGCTTCACCTTAACCCACTCGAGGCAGTATTCCAGTCCCTTTATTGGGAAGGACTGGGCGCTGGCCCACTTGGCCAACATGTACCCCAAGCCCCCGTGCTCTGCAAACAAGGCCTGAGGCTCCCCAGAAGCCAATAACCCACGAGGGGTGAATGCACGGGCAGGTGTCCAATGGCGACGCTCCAGGCCCCACGGTTCCCCTCCCAGAAACTGACCCTGATCCTTTCCTCCAACCAACTCAGCCCAGCAGTGGCCGCTCCAGGACCTGTTCCAGGCGGTCACAGATTGGAGGGCCTCAAAGATCTCTGGAGACACAGACTGTGAGAAGGGGGTAGGCGAGCGGGGCTCTCCCGGCGGCGCACCCGGCTTGGGGTCAGCGCGGGGAGGAGCGGGACCGGCTTTGCCAGCGGCGGTTCCCGCGGATCCAGCGCTGAGAACTCCCGCCGCCGTCGCGCCCTCCGGGCCCCGCCTCCCCGCAGGCCGCTGGACCCCGCGGGCCACTGGCGGCCCCGTTACCCGAGGGGGCGGAGCGAGCCGCCGACGCCTCCCGGGTGCTGGGCGGCGGGAGCGCAGTGGGTGGGGCGCGGCGCGCCGGGGAGGAGAGGGCTGGCCGGCGGCGGGGCGGGCGGCGGGCGGCGGGGCGGGCGCCGGCAGCGGCGACAGCGGCAGCGGCGGCGGCGGCGCGACCAGGCCGGGGCCGGACGAGCGCACGGAGAGGGCGAGGCCCGCGCAGCCCAGCGCAGCCCAGCGCAGCCATGTGAGTGTCACCGCCGTTTCCGGGGCCCGCGGGCGCGGCCGGGGCGGGGCGGGGTGCGGCGGTGCGGGGGCCTCCGCAGCGGTCCCGGGTCTGCCGCCCCGGCCGCGGCCCTGCCCCGCCGCGCCCCATCCCCGGGAGCCGGGCCGCGCGCCGCGAGTCCCCCCCCCCCCGCCCCGGGCGCCGAGGACGCCCGCAAAAGCCGCCGCCTCTGGGCCTTCTACCCTCGGGAGGCCAGGCCGGAGCGGCCCTTGCCCGGGGCTCTGGGGTGGGCCGGGCCTGGGCGCTGGCGGGGGCGCCCTCCCGGAGCCCCGGTCCTCGGCGCGGGGAGGCTGGGCTGGGAATGGGGAGGGGGCGACGAGGGGTGCAGGCCAGCCTCAGAGATGAGCTAATCTTCCGGGCCCCACCGGCCGGCCTAAGCGGCTTTGGGGCCCGGCCGGAGGTGGCCATTCGTGGCCTGGCTGGGCTCTTCCCCCGGACGGCTGAAGCTGGAGATGATCGCCCCAGCCTGGCGGGGGAGCAGACCCTGTCCCTGGGAATAGGAGGCTGCTGCGGGTCCCTGCAAGCAGCCAGGCTCGAGCACCCTGCAGAACTGTTTCGGGGAAGGAGCTGCTGACCGAGGCCAGGGATCTAAGCCTGCCCTCGGCACCCTCTGTCGTCCTCCCCCTGTGGAGGCCTGAGTCCAGCCTCCAGAACTGACCCTTCCCAGCGGGTCGTACTGGATTGATTCCAGATCGGTCCAGACTGGCTAGCGGAGCGCTACCGTGTGCAGTCTAATATGGCAAATATAACAATAAAGGTGCGCGGCCACCATGTGTGGGACCTGACCCCTGGGCCTGCCGCATGCACGCCCGCACAGCCTTCTGAGGATTATGGCAATCCGGCAGATGCAGAAACAGGCCCAGGGATGTGAAGTAACATTCTCAAGGTCACACATCTGGCCTAGGGAGGTGGGAACTAGAACCAGCCCTGAATTTTTGCCATTGCGCTACCACTTTTGTGGCATGGGGGGTAGAGGTGGGGAAGAATTAGCATGAGGTACAAAACACTCCAGCGGGACAAGGAGGCCTGGCTTGGCCTCCACTCTACCCACCCTCCCCATCCTGGGTTCTGTGGGGCACCAGTCAGAGACCGAGGCCTGGATTTGGTGAGGGTGAGGGTGAGGGTGAGGTGAGCACGCAGGGAGCCAGGCTGAGTGCGCGCCGGGTGAGGCAGGTGAGGAGGGCGCAGCTCAGCCAACCCTGGCCCCTCGCTGCTGCTGGGGACTCCGGGCCCTGCCAGGCCCGGCCCAAGGGAGGCCACCAGCCTTCCAGGGCGCCGCCGGCCCGGGAATGTGACCAGCTGACCAGGGAGGGGGCCGGCAGGAAGTGAAGCCACCCGGCCGCCTCCGCCTGGTTCCGGGGTGGGGGGTCCCAGGCTGTGCGCGCGCGCGTGCGCGCCCCCTCCCCCCCCAGGCAGCTGCGGCATGACGTCAGCAGCCGGGGTTGGGGGGAGTCGCCATGGAGACCGGGACGGGTTGGGCAGGGACCCCATTCTTCCAGCAGGCGCCCCTCGCCGGGGTTATTTTTAGCGTCTGTTTACCTCGGTCTGGGGCAGCCCCGCTCTGGGCGGGGCTGAACCGGGGACTCCTGGCTGGGCTGCTGGCCCGGGCTGGCACACCGCTGAGCTGGGCAGTGCAGGTGCTGGGACCTCCCGGCCCACGCAAGCGCACCACTTTTGGCGTAGAGGGTATTGAGGGCGGAGGAATCTGGGGCCGTGCAGGCGGCCAGGGTTCCATTCCCTTCTGCCTGGAGCTGGCTGTGCTGCAAGCGCCATAACCTTTGGGACCTGGGATCTTTCCCACCTCCAGAACAGACTTCAGGGCTGGCATTAGTCCAGAGTCCCCTGGCTCCTATCATTCAGCCCTCACCAAATAAGGTGGGCCTTCGCTCAAAGCGGTTCGGCTCTTTCTTTCCCCTGCAGCAGGGAAGATCCTGCTTCTCCACACCCTGAAATGGTCACTCGGGTGGATATTCTGATGGTCATTTGGCAAGAGTGCAGATCGGCAGTTACATATCCTGGTCCCTGTGGGACTAGGGTGTTGGTGATAGCAAAGCTCTAGTCAGAGAAAGAAAAGTGTTAGGACAAGTAGCCTACTCTGAATCTAGCCTATCCACTCAATTCCAGAATCCCAGGGGTCCCCACCTTGCCCTATGCCCAGGGAGCAGAACCCTGCTTGCTGATATAATCATAAAGTGGGGAAGAGACAAGGAAAATTGTATGCAAGGTAGGGGAGTTGGGGTGGGCACAGACTTGAAATCTACACTTTCAACAACCCAGGATCTGCTCTTTCTATGTCCGGGAAGCCCAGTTCACTCAGCTCCCAACTCATACTCAGCCCCCTCCCTCACCTCCCTGGTGTGGGGCCCAGAGGGCGCAGCAGTGAACCCCACAAACAGGCCCCTGCTCCCAGAGTTCACAGTTGGGAGACAGATGCTAAAGGAGAACTGACAACTGACCTATGTGGTCTTAGGGACCAGAGGAAGGAAGCTATGAGGCGCCTGAATGGGTAAACCAACCCAGGACAGGCTTTCTGGAGGAAGAAGTCATAGGGTAAGACTTGAAAAAAGAGGGGAAGTTGTTCAGGCTGAGAGTATGGGAGAAGGGTACAGGAGTGGTGGAGGCTGCTGCTCAAAGGCTGAGGAGCCTTGCAGGCATTGAGAGAGGGTCATAGAAGTTGGACTAGAAAGACCATAAGAGGAGCAGGGGACTGAGTAAAGGACTGGTTGAAGGTACATAAGGGAAGGCATAGAGGCCGAAGGGTGTTAAGGGGTCATGTCAGAGAATCTAGACTCTATCCCTCAGGTTGGGGGTTACCCATGGATGTTTCATAAGCGTCAACTAGAGGAATGTTAAAGACTTAGAGTCCTGGGGTCCGAGTATCTGGATTTGAATCCTGGCCCTACCACTTACCAGCTGGGTAATCTTGGGCAGATTAATGATTATTAATAATAGCAATTAATATTTATTGTGTGCTTAAAGTGTGGTAGTGTGTCCACCCCAACTTCCCTACCCAGGGACAATTTTCCCTTCCCCAAACACACCCTAGAGAGAGAAGTAGCTCATTTCAGACTCCCAACAGCCCTGGGAGGCAGTTGTTACTGTTAATTTAACAGAGGGGTATCTAAAGCCCAGAAAGGTTAAGAAATGTCATGCCAGAGGTCACACAGCCAGTTAGCCTCAGGTTTCTCATCTGCGAGTTGAGGCTGATAGGTTTTACCCTATAGGCTTGTTACCAGAATTAAACGAAATGGTGTTTGTTAATTAAGCACAGTGCCTGACCTATAGAAAGAATTTGACAAAGCACTGTTTTTGGCATTGTCAGATGACTGTTATTGAATAAACAATGCGGGGGGTACCTGGTGGCTCAGTTAGTAGAGCACACAGCTCTTGATCTCAGGGTCTTGAGTTCAAGCCCCACGTTGGGCACAGAGCTTACTTAAAAAAAAAAAAAAAAAAAGAATGGATTGTTACGGGTTACGTTTGAGACAGGGAGCCCACTGAGAAGCTGCAGTAGGGGTTTAGGTGAGAGTTGGTAACAGCTTGGACCTGAATTCTGTGGGGGTGGAGGTGAGGGGGTAGATTCCAGAGATGGCAGGAGTGGGTGGCTGAGTAGATGTGGGGGTAGTGGAGACAGAGGCATCCAGGATGATTCCTAGTTTCTGTCTTGAACAACTGGGTAAAGAGGCGGTGGGGCTGGCACAGAGAGGTTGACTGGGGAGATTCAGGTTTGAGAAGGAAATTGGTGAATTCGGCTTGGGGATGTCAAGCTCAGCTCTTTCTAATAGCTCACTCTGCATTGTCACTCAGCTTCCGGGGAGGCAACAAGCAGGCAGTTGGATATAGAGGCCTGGTGCTCAGAAGAGCGGTTTGGGCAAGGAAGAGATAAGGAAGCTGGCAACATTTAGATGGCATTGAGGTGTGGGAGATGTACCCAACCCAAGAGTGAGGAGGATGAGGCTCATTCCGGATGATGAGAAAGACAGATTTGTGGGAAAATAAGACATACATCCAGAGAGAGAGGTAGAAGACCAGCAACATGTTGCTGCCTGTTGAAATTCAAGGGAAGGAAGGGCTCAAAGAAGAGGAAGAGAGCTGCAAAGTGAAAAGCTTTACTGAGATCAAGCACGAGATAAGGACTCAACCTTGGGCACTAGATTCAGCACCAGGGAGGTCACTGACCAGTCAGGGGAGTGGTGGGTGGGAAGAGAACTGGGCGGTCATGGAGAGGAAATTGAAGTAGACATCTTTTCAAGAAATCTGACTCTGAAAAGGCCAAATGGAGGCGATGGTGGGGTCCCTGGAGGAGACATGGGGTCCACAGAGGGGTCATTTCATTTTGGAGTTATTAAAGTCAACTTTATATTAAAATACACCTACAGAGAGGGTGCATGTCTTAAGTGTACAGCTCAACCTATTTTCACAAGGGAACACACTCATATAGGATCAGGAAATAGACCCCAGGTTAGGAAATATAGAATGTTTTCAGCACCCCGGAAACCCCCTTGTGCCCCCTTTCAGGTAACTAGTATTCTGACTTCTATAACCATAGATGAGTTTTGCATGTTTTTGAACTATATATCAAGAGAACAATATACATGTTCTCTCTTGTGGTGTTGCTTCTTCTTTATGTCTGTAGGATTCATCCATATTGTGTGCAGTTTTTACATTGTTTATTCTTTTTGCTGTATATGGTTCTTTTATCTACTGATGGGGTAGTTGGGTGGTTTCCAGGGTTGTTTTCATTTTTTATGTGGGAGTGATTTGAGCTTGTTTGAAGCTTGTGGAGAAAGTCTGAAACACTCATCGTCTGTGAGAAGGAAGAAAGATGAGGAGGGCCACACATGAGGATTTCCCAGGTGGGAAATGAGAGCCTGGATGAGGTTCAGAGAATCGCTCTGTGGTTCCAGCTCAGCTGCCGAGTGAGGACCTCTGGCAGGTCCTGCCAGTATGTGCAGGCACAGAGAGGGCAGGGAGCTGGGTTGCCTAGCACTGGTTTCTGCTAGGAACGAGAGAAGCACAAAGTGCTAGGCATATTAGTAGCAGGTGAGTGATGGAGTGGTGGCTGTGGATCTAGGGTGAGGAGAAGGAGGTGCAGGGAAGAGAACGTGGAAGGCAGCTGGCAGAGAGAAAGGAAGCAGAGGCCAATTGAGAGCTCTGTGCAGGATTGTGTTTGTGAAATTCTGGGCTGTATCTCCAGTGACTGGCACATGCTTGGCACAGAGTTGCTTCTCAGTGAATAGTTGAATAAATGAGTGGAGGGCTCAAGAGGTCTCAGGTAGAAGACAGGGAAGGTGGGGGTACTAGGGAAAGGTTGGAGTCAGTGTGGTTGCAATTTAGGAAGGGGGCATTCCAGAGCCACGGATGTTCCGTGGAGGGTGGCTAATGGGAGCAGAAAGGTCAGTGTTGGGCAAGCAATACACAGGAATACATAGTTGCTAGTATAGGGTGCACAGCACCTGGTCTTCGAAGAGAGAGAGGAGGATAGCACTTCTCAAACTGGGCCTTTGGGCATCTTGCATCTGAATCTCTAGGCTTGTTGGCAGTGCTGACCCCTGGGCCCACCCACCCTCTTGGGGAGGAAGTAAGCAGAACTGAGCATACAGGAGCAGGAGTATTTATGGGATGGGGGAGCACCCAGTCCTTCCAATGCCTGCTAGACCCTGAGGATGGTAGCCTCTATGCAGGCTGGAGTGGATGAGGGAAATTGAAGGAAAAGATACTGGGGGCAGGAAAGGGCTAACACGGGCAGAACTCAGCCATGTGAGCTGGTGGCCAGAAGGATGGGGCTTCATCCCAGGATGCAGCTTCTACTAGAAAGGAGATGCTAGCTAGGAAGTGGGACCTGATCCTCTTCCCTAGGGCCTGGGGTACTGCGGCGTGTGCCTGGACTGAGCACCCCCTCTGTGGATGGGGGCTTTGTGACTCTACCCAGTTCCTTCTCTGCTTCTTTCTTGGGGTAGCAACACATAATATGAGCTTTGTGCCGTCCCCCACTTTTAGCCCATCTCTCTTCTCAGCCTCCCAGACCCCTCCCGCTCAGTGCCTGACACTGCCCTCCATTGGCATAGCCCCTCCACTCCACACCACAGCCCTTTTTCTACTCCCTCGGGCCCACTTTCCAGTCTTCACATACTCAGAACCCCACCTCCCAGCCCTCTGTGCGCTCAGCCCTCTCAGCAGTCCTCTGCAGCCACTCGATGAGCTCTTTATCCTCACTGCATCCCATCCAGCCTCCACTCAGACTCCTCATCTGTTTATCCCTCCTTATTCACCGCCGCGCTCAACTCCCCAACTCCGAACCCCACTCGAGAGGACCCACTCCAGTCTCCTCCCCAAGGGAACCCCCAGGGACCCTCCCGGAGGCCGGCCAGTCCGAGGCCGCGGGGCCCCCCCTGGTCCAGCCGGTCCCGCCCCATCCCGGCTGGCTGAGTCAGGCGGCAGGAACTGGGCGGGGGGCGGCGCCGGGAGGAGCCGGAGCCGGAGCCGCAGTCGCTGGGAGCGAGCGCGGAGCCCAGCTCGGTCAGCGCCTAGTGGCCCTGGGCCTGCAGGGACGCGGGCGGGAGGGCAGGCGGGGGGTGGGGAGCCGTCCCGGACCCACCATGAGTGCCAAGAAGAGAGGTAGGACCCGGCCTGGGGCGCGAAAGCTCCGCGGCTGGCCCCGGGGGGTGTGGGCCGGACTCGGGGGGCCGGGGGGCCGGGGGCACGTGCTTCGCCGGAGCGGGGCGGGGGTCTGCGGAGGATCCCTTCCCGCTAAGGGCGCGGGCGCAGGCGTCCATCTGTGACTCAGTTTCCAGGTCGGAGCCACAGGAAAGTGGAGGAGGCAGGGCTCTTCTTGGCACTGCCCCCCACTGGGAATCCCCCGGCTGCTGGGCGCTGGGGGGGCTCTGGCGCCGGGCGCCTGCGAGCCGGTGGGGGCCGGAGGGGAGCAGTCTCCGCGGGCGGGCGGGGCGCGAGAGCCGACCCCGCGCCTGCCGGGCCTGCCGGGCCTGCCGGGCCGCTCCGCTGCGCTCCCGGCGTGCGCCCCGCCCGGGACCTCCTGCGGCCTCGCGGGGTGGGGGCGCGGGAGCGCCGGGTCACCGCGGCGGGCGGTGGGGGGCGAGTCCGGGGGCCGGGCTGGGGAGCCCGCCCCGCCCCCGGGTAAACAGCCGCTTCCGCACATTCTTCGCGCGCCCCGCCCCTTTCCTGCCCCTTCCCAGCCGGGGGAGGGTCCCCGCGCGACCCCCCTTCCTGCTCCGCGACAGGCGGAGCCTGCACCCCTGCAGGAAGCGGGGGCCGGGCCGAGGCCACGCTGAGTCCGAGGCCGAGTCGCCCGGCCGCCCTGTCATTAGCGCTGGGGCCGGCGGGGCTGTCGGACTCCCGGCGGCAGGCGGTGTCCGGCCGGACTGGCACAGAGGCCCGGCCTCCGGAGGGGGCTTCAAAGCCTGACTGGCGCTGGACACCCGCCCTCGCCACCCCCAGGGAGCCCCGCGCGGACTCATTCCATGATGTCCCTGTCGGTGCGGCCGCAGCGCCGCCTGCTCAGCGCCCGGGTCAGTAGGAGCCAGTCCTTCGCAGGCGTCCTCGGCAGCCAGGAGCGGGGGCCCAGGTACGCAGCAGAGGGGTGCGAATGGGGTCAAGAGAGTGTGACGGGGTTGGTGCTGGGTGTGCAGTGAGGGCTTGGGGACTCCTTCTGGTACCCCTCTGAGTATAGCCTCTTCTTCAGGAGCTTCCCGGCCTTCAGCCCCCCGGGGCCCCCACGGAAGCCCCCAGCGCTCTCCCGAGTATCCAGGATGTTTTCCGTGGCGCACCCAGCCCCTAAGGTCCCGCAGCCTGAGCGGCTGGACCTGGTGTACACTGCGCTCAAGCAGGGCCTGACGTAAGGAACTCCTCCCAGTGCCTTATCCCAGGATCTCTCCCTGAGCCCTCATCCCCTTTCTGCTAGTGGGAACCTTCCCCAGCCTCATAATCTTCTTCCTGCTGCCTCTACCCTGGGTAGCTGGAGGCTGCAAAGGTGAGCTAATTCTTGTAGTCGCCCCTTTCCCCAGGGCCTATTTGGAAGTGCACCAGCAGGAGCAGGAGAAACTCCAGGGACAGATTAGGGAGTCCAAGAGGAATTCTCGCCTGGTGAGTAAAGGATTGGCAAGGATGCCCTGGACTACTGCTCTTTGCCCTGGTGGCATGAGGGACAACCGGGTAGCAGGAGCTGTCTGTGACATCTAGGCTGTTTTCTAGGGTGACTTAGCCCAGTTGTGACTAGAAAACAGGATATCAGGAAAGGCTGGGGCTGGGCAGGTTTCTAGACCCACCTCCCCCAGCTGTGTACACTTTCTGCCTAGGACCTAGTATCTGCCCGTGGGAGCTTTCAGTGGGGTGGGTCAGACTCCCACAGGCATGCACAGCTGAAGACTATAGTGTAGAGTACTGATAGAAAGTCTTGGTTCTTCCCTGGAGCAGGTCAGGGCTTCCCAGAGGATGAAACACCTCTGCTAGGTCTTAAAGAATAGGAGTTCTCTGGTAGAGGGAACCTCTTCCTAGGGGTTGTGGAAAAGGGAGTGGGCCAGGGGAGTGGTACGGGAAGGGTCTTGAGGACCCCTATGTCACTAGGATCCACCAAAGGCCAGGCATGTGGGAAGGTGGGTCAGTCCATGCTTTGAGTGGAATGTTTGTAGACTATGATATGAGGGGGAGGAAGGCCATGTAGGAGAGGAGTTACATGGGTCTGGGGAGACAAATGCCCCTGCTGGAATACTTCCTGTGCCTCCTAAGTGCCTCTTCTCATCCTCCCCTGCAGGGCTTCCTGTATGACTTGGACAAGGTAAGTGTTGGAAAGGGTTAGCTCATGGGGAGGGTGAAGGGCTCTGGTTCTCTGGCCCCTCCTGACATACCTCTCCCTCAGCAAGTCAAGTCCATTGAACGCTTCCTGCGACGTTTGGAGTTCCATGCCAGCAAGGTATATGTGCAGCATGCATGTGTGCACACAACTGAGGCGGTAGATTGGTATCATAGGGAGATGGGGGGAGCTAAGCCCTGGGTGAGCAAACCCAGCAGTGAGTCTCAATTCTTCCACTACCACCCCACTCATCTGCCCAGATTGACGAGCTATATGAGGCATACTGTGTCCAGCGACGTCTCCGGGATGGTGCCTACAATATGGTCCGTGCCTATAGCACTGGGTCTCCAGGGAGCCGTGAGGCCCGGGACAGCCTGGCTGAAGCTACTCGAGGGCATCGCGAGTACACAGAGGTGAGAGATGAGTGTCCATGAGGCAAAGGCACAGGGTATAGCAGAGGTGGTGACAGGGCACTGTTCTTGACCCCCTCTTGTCCCTGTTCCCCCACCCCCACCCCCCAGAGCATGTGTCTGCTGGAGAGTGAGCTAGAGGCACAGCTGGGCGAGTTCCATCTCCGAATGAAAGGTACTCAGTGATGTGGACAGACTGGTGGTGGGGAGAGGGAATTGTGTACCTGAGACCCCTCGACATGGCTCATCTCCTTCTCCTCCTCCACTCCCAGGGCTGGCTGGCTTTGCCAGGCTGTGTGTGGGCGATCAGTATGAGGTATGAGAATGTGCAGGGAAGGGCTGGGATGGGAGGGTCACAGCACCAAGGGCTACCTCATCCTGGCTGTTCACCTAGATCTGCATGAAATATGGGCGTCAGCGCTGGAAACTACGGGGCCGAATTGAGGGTAGCGGAAAGCAGGTGTGGGACAGTGAGGAAACCGTCTTTCTTCCTCTGCTCACAGAATTCCTGTCCATCAAGGTGATGTATCTGCCCAGGCCCACAGGACAACATGATCCTGTGACTCCTTAACCCTGTGAACCCCTCATGACCCTAAGATCATTACCCCTGTAATTCCCACCTGTCTTCATGGCTCTGTGACCCCGTGACCTTCATGACTGTGATTTCCTAATAATCTAATCATGTGAATATTGGGCCCCTTGGATGCCCATGAGGCTGTGACCCCATGACCTCAGTGACCCTACAAATTCAGACCTCTGCGATTCCCATCCTCCCAGGTTGCTTCAATCCTCCATGGGCCCATCACTCAGAAAATTCTAGTCCCTGCAACCTTCTCATGACCCCATGATCCTGTGACTATTATATAATCCCTATGCATATTCAGATGTCTGATTTCCCACAACCTCATGACCTCCACACCCTTGTGACCTCATGATGCATTCTTGGCTATAGGTGACAGAACTGAAGGGTCTGGCCAACCACGTGGTTGTAGGCAGTGTCTCCTGTGAGACCAAGGACCTGTTTGCTGCCCTGCCCCAAGTTGTGGCTGTGGACATCAATGACCTCGGCACCATTAAGCTCAGCTTGGAAGTCACATGGAGGTTGGTGTTGCTGAGCAGCTTGGGGATAGGTCCAGAGGCTCATGGCACCTGCTAACAGCCTCTTCCCTCCTCAGCCCCTTCGACAAGGATGACCAGCCCTCAACCGCTTCCACTGTCAACAAGGCCTCCACAGTTACCAAGCGCTTCTCCACCTATAGCCAGAGCCCACCAGACACGCCCTCACTTCGGGAACAAGCCTTTTATGTGAGTCACAGGCCAGGCTTAGGCCCCACCATCCCCCAGGGGCTTCCTGGGGTGGTCCTGAAATGCTCTTTTCTCTCTCCCAGAATATGCTGAAGCGGCAGGAGGAGCTGGAGAATGGGACAGCGTGGTCCCTGTCATCCGAATCTTCAGATGACTCATCCAGCCCCCAGCTCTCAGGCACTGCCCGCCACTCTTCAGCCCCAAGACCTCTGGTGCAGCAGCCTGAACCTCTGCCCATTCAAGTCGCCTTCCGAAGGCCTGAGACCCCCACCTCTAGGTCCATGGATGAAGAGGGAGCCATGGCCCCAGCCCTGGCCAATGGGCATGCCCCCTACAGCCGGACTCTGAGCCACATCAGTGAGGCCAGTGTGGACGCTGCCTTGACTGAGGCTTCAGTGGAGGCTCTGGGTCTAGAAAATCTAGCTCAGGGACCTAGCCAGCTTGCAGACCCAGATCCCACCCATGGGGAGCAATCTGGTCCTGTCCCTCCTGCTGGGGACCCTTCCCATTCTGCCACAAGCCCCACCCTCAGTACAACAGGCCCTGCCCACACATCTACAGACCCTGTGCCATCAGCACATCTAGACTTGGTTCACAAGATCACAGACTCTAGCACTGCTGACCTGCCAGACCCCACCCATACCACTACAGGCTCTACCTATAATGCCATTAGCCCTAGCCACAGTGCTCCAAGCCCCATTCACACTACCACAGGTTCCACCCACAAGCCACTGGTCTCTCCACTCACCACTACAGGCTCTACCCCCAGTGCCACAACCCCAGTGCAGACCACTACAAGACCCACTGACAAAGTGATACTTTCCACTCTCACTGCTGTAGGTCCTACCCCCAATACTACAGGCCCCGTCCAGACCACCACAAGCCCCGTCCACACTACCATAAGCCCTACCCATACTACTGCAAGCCTCACCCAGACCACGATAAGCCTCACCCATACTACTGCAAGCCCTACCTATGCCACTACAAGCCCCACCCATACTACCATAAGCCCCACCCACACCACTGCAAGCCCCACCCATGCCACTACAAGCCCTACTCACAAAGCCAGGATGTCAACTCACACCACTACAAGTCCTACCCCCAAAGCTAAAGGCCCAGTCCAGAACACCGGGAGCCCCACCCATCCTGTCACAAGCCCCACCCTTATAACTGTAAGCTCTTCCACTTCTTTAGACTATGCCATGCTTCCCAGCCCCTCTACAAACACGGACTCTACTCTCCCAGGCACCCACACCTTGTCCTACGGCTACCCATCTTCCACTCCTTGCACTCAGGCAGACTCCATAGCCCCCAGCACTTCCTACCCAAGTCCCGCCTGTTCCAGTTGGGAACCGCTCACGAGTCCTTCCCCAGACCCACCAGAGCCCATCCTTCGAAGCCCAAGTCCCCCTCCCTCACCTCTAGCCCCTATGCCTCAGCATTTAGACCTTAGCCCGGATGTAGCCCCCCGGGCCCCAGTTCCAGGGGCTGCTGGAAGGGCTGGGGATAGGAGGCTGGAAGAGGCACTGGGGGCCCTAATGGCTGCCCTGGATGACTATCGTGGCCAGTTCCCCGAGCTGCAGGGCCTGGAGCAGGAGGTTACCCGGCTGGAGAGTCTGCTCATGGTGAGGAGGGCCGGGTAGGCTGCAGCAGCACCGGGAGGGCAGCCAGGCAGTGGGAGGTAGCACTGACTCCCTTCACAACCCCAGCAGAGACAAGGCCTGACTCGCAGCCGGGCCTCCAGCCTTAGCATCACTGTGGAACATGCCCTGGAGAGCTTCAGCTTCCTCAACGAGGATGAAGATGAAGACATTGATGGTCCTGGAGACAGGTGAGGGTGGCCAGGTGAGGGGGAAGAGGTAAGATGAGTGCCAGGTGAAGGAGAAAGGCCAGAAAGGCGAACAGGTGAGGTGGGGTCAGGTAGAGCACACAAGGAGAGCAGCAAGACTGGAGGTGGGCAGAAGGGGATGTACTTGTCAGCGTGTGCATCGTATTCACTCCATCCCCCCACGTCCGTGTAGTCCTCATGTATCCTTGATGCCTGTTTCTAACCCCATCTGTGTCCCCAGTGCTTCTCACCTCCCTCCTGGTCCCTGCAATGCCTGCCTCTCCTGCTGGTCCCCGTCAGCTGGTGATCCTGCAGCTCCTCCTCTTTCCCCTGGCCTCACTTTGGATTTTCCCTATGAACAGGCCCCTTCAGTGCCTTCCCATACACCCTGGGTCCCCCAGCATCAATCCCCTCTGTCTCAACCCAGGCTTGCCCGGAGAACCCAGCCCCTTGGCTCTCTGTCCCAGAGCGGCCTTTGCCAAATCCCGGTTGAGGGTTGTACCCAGCCCCTCCTTCCTCTGCTGCTGCCCAGGCTAGGGCCCTGTGCCCTGCACCCTTTGGGCCATAATCCCTTGCAGTCCACGTTGCATAGACCATCCCGCCTGCAACCCTACTCCCACCCACCCCAGCCCCAGTGGTCTTGGCCATTGTAGCTGGAGGTGGTAAAAGGCAGACGGACCCTGGAGATCCTCGCTACCACCTGCTGGTCCTAGTCCCCTCCTCCTTTTGGAAGTCTTCCATGAATTTACCCATTGTCTGCTGTCTGTACATCGTCTGTTCTTCCATTCTGGGATGGGGGGGACCTTAAATAAAAATATACTGGTGACCACATGGTGATGCTTGCTCCTGGGGTGGTTGACCCCATTTTTCTCTCAGGCCCCCAAACAGCCTGGAGCCTGGGGCTGAGGACAGCCTCGACTTAGCCAGTGCCCGCCCCCTCAGCACGGAGTGTCCAGCTCTGGACGCTGCCTTGGTCCAGCATCTGTACCACTGCAGCCGCCTCCTGCTGGTGAGGCTAGTGGTATTTCCCACACCCTCCTTTTGTAGCCCCTTATCCCAGGGAGCCCTGCACTTCAATCCCGGCCCTCCATACCTCCTCTGATTTCCACTCCCCACTGCCCCAGGGCCCTAGCATTTGGTTCTTGCTGAGTGGAACACTTCCCATACTCTGGCTATCCCCGCCTTGCCATGCATGCATGCCAGGACTTGTAGTCCCTGGGTTCCACCCTCCCCAGTCTTTCTCCTGAGGTCTTAGCTCTTTGGCCACCCCTATTCTCCAGAAACTGGGCACATTTGGGCCCCTGCGCTGCCAGGAGGCATGGGCCCTGGAGCGGCTGCTGAGGGAGGCCAGAGTGCTGGAGGCTGTATGCGAGCTTAGCAGGCGATGGGAAATCCCTGCCACCTCTGCCCAGGAAGGTAAAGGCCCTGTCTGCATGGAAGCTCCTCCCTTACCTAGCCCCATCTACAGGCCTGTGTGCCCATCCACCTGCTCTGTTGCTGATGGTTGTCTGCCCTTCCTCATAGTGGTGCAGTTCTCAGCCTCTCGGCCCGGCTTCCTGACCTTTTGGGACCAGTGCACAGAGGGACTCAGCCCCTTCATCTGCCCTGTGGAGAGAGTGCTTCTCACCTTCTGCAATCAATATGGTGCCCGTCTTTCCTTGCGCCAGCCAGGCCTAGCTGAGGCTGGTGAGTGGGCTGCCTACCTGCCCCCTCTGCCCTCCTTCCTCAGATCCCCAGTGATGAGACCTCAGGAGAAGCCAGGTCAGCCCACCCAGACGGGCTGAGCTGAGCACTAGGAGGAACTAGTAAAGGCTATCTCCTTTGCACAGAAGGACCCAGAGGTGTAGGGTTTGCAAAGAGGGACCCTGGACCTGAGCCTGAGGCGGGAGCATTCTTCCCTGTAAGCGTCTGGGTCCATCCAAACCCTGAGGCCCACAGCACTACCTCCCACAGTGTGTGTCAAGTTCCTGGAGGATGCTCTGGGGCAGAAGCTGCCCAGGAGGCCCCAGCCAGGCCATGGAGAGCAGTTCACCGTCTTCCAGTTCTGGAGTTACATTGAAGCCTTGGATAGCCCCTCTATGGAGGCCTTTGTGACCGAAACCGCCGAGGAGGGTGAGGCAGAGGCCCTGGTCACAAAGTGGCCTGACTCTGTGGGTGGTCTGAAGGTGTGGAGGTGTGGATGAGTGTAAAAAGACCGCACCCCACAAGGCTCCACCTTGTTCCCACCCTCCCTTTCTTCTTTCAGTGTTACTGGTGCGGAATTTGAACTCAGATGACCAAGCTGTTGTGCTAAAGGCCCTGAGGTTGGCACCAGAGGGGCGGCTGCGAAGGGATGGGCTTCGGGCCCTCAGCTCCCTGCTGGTCCATGGCAACAATAAGGTCATGGCTGCTGTCAGCACCCAGCTCCGGAGCCTGTCACTGGGCCCTGTCTTTCGGGAAAGGGTGAGAGTCAGGCAGGTCTTCCTTGAGGCAAAGGCTGGGGCCCCAGGCTCCCAGTATCTGGCTAAGTCTGCCCTCCCCGACTTACCCAGGCCCTGTTGTGCTTCCTGGACCAACTGGAGGATGAGGACATACAGACAAGAGTGGCTGGCTGCCTGGCCCTGGGCTGCATCAAGGTAACCCCTACCAACCCATTCCCCCCCATATCCCTGCCAGCCCATCCCCTGCTTCACACACCTGCTGCCTGTCCCCCCCCCTTCACACCCCTAGAGGCTCCCTCAGCCCTGGGCCCTGGGCCTTTCCCACCTGCTCCACTGGGCCCACCTCAATCTTCTCTCCCCTGGTAGGCTCCTGAGGGCATTGAGCCCCTGGTGTATCTGTGCCAAACAGACACAGAAGCCGTGAGGGAAGCTGCTCGGCAGAGCCTGCAACAGTGTGGTGAGGCTAGGGGATGGGAGATATTGGTCAAGTAGAGTTCTGGAACATTTTGGCTGGTGGGAGTTGGAGTGAGTTGGTGTCAGGATGGGATGCAAGGGCCCAGATAGGGCTAGGATCACTCCTGATCCCATCCTTACTTATTACAGGGGAAGAGGGACAGTCTGCCCATCGACGGCTGGAGGAATCACTGGACGCCCTGCCCCGCATCTTTGGGCCTGGCAGCATGGCTAGCACCGCTTTCTAAATTTCCTACCCACTGGCTTCCATGCCTCTTCCCCTCACTTTCAGGGCTTACCAGGCACTGGCAGAGAGGGTGAGGGCTGGCTCCAGACACCTCTCCCCCACAGATTCCCACCAATTAAAATCTAATATATTCTTCTGTTGCCCTTGGGTTGGTAGAGTCAGTGCCTGCAGTCAAGTGCCTCCCAGCCTCGGCTCAGCACACTTGCCACAAATCAGTGTCCCACCATATCCCTTGGTTTTATATTTTATTTACAGAGTTTTACAGAAAATAAAAAAGCAACATGCCTTTCCTAATGGCCTGGCCTGGTGCACTCCTGACCCTCTGCTCCAGCATCCTCTGGCTATGGCCCTTCCTGACACTCGTGCTAGCGTATCTGCACTCCCAAATGTGACAATGGCATCTGCTTTAGCCCTGGAAATTCAGGCAAAAGAGAACCCAGAGGCTGGAGCTGGGGTTGGAAAAGAGAGCAGAGGAAGAGGGTGGTGGTAGGAGGCCCAGTCTGGGTCCAGGCTGGAGCCAAACCAGAGTTGTCCTAGAGAAAGCCCAGAGGTGCCAGTCCCAGGAATCCCTAGCAGCTAGCTCCAGGGTCCTGGAGGCAGAGGAAGCTGGCAGGAGAAAGCGTGGTGGGACCTGGAGCTTCTGGCCAGAAGGGGGCAGCAGAACCCCGTCAGGGAATGCCAGGCTCCTGGATCTTCGCCCAGCCTGGGCAGCTTCCTACCAAGGTGGCTGAGCTAAGCACAGGGAGCTCCTTGAGGGCTGGATAGGAAGGAGGAACAGATCCTTGCAGAGGGGAAGAGCTGAGGCCTGGGAGGCAGGAAACACGGATGGCTGCCCCCGTGACCCTAAACAGCAAGCTTTTTCTCTCTCCAAGCTGCCTCTCCTCTCTGTAATAACAAACCCAACTGAACCCTGAGCTCCCCACCCCCAGCAGCAGGCCAACCACTGCTTCAGGAAGCAGGGCTCCAGGGAGAGGTCTCACCTCTTCCCAGAGGTGCCTGGCACGTGAGTGTGTTAACCCCAGAAGGTTAAGAATTCTGTTTTGGTGGGAGGGGGGTGGAGGCGGGGATGGGATTTCAGGATGGCAGGCCTGTTCCAAAGAGGTCCCGAGGGAGGCCCACACCCAAGGCTGGACAAACAGGCTGTCTACCCTTCCCCTCATGCTCTGGAGCTTTCTTTATCCAGGGGCAAGGAAAACAGGGCCTTTACCACTCCCTGAGCCCACTCTGGTATCTCAGTGTCAGCGCAGTAGTGGGACACCGGGGAAAGTGTGTGTGCCTGGACTCAAGAGGAGCCAATGAGGTGCCAACAACCCCCACACACCCTGGGGAGAGAGAAGGGGGTGACCCAGATCCCCAGGGAGTCCTGCTCCCCAGTGTTTCAGAGCTGGGTATGAGGAGGTTTGGCTGGGTCTTTAACCACCTGCTGGGGAAGCCAAGCTGAGCAGAAAAACGGCCAGCAGGAAGGAGCACAGGAAACACCTGTGTGTGGATGCAGGTGGCTCATTCCAGAAGAGTCGGGGGGCTGGGATGGGGGTGGGGGCAGGCAGACAGCCCTCAGCACATTGGCACAGCTATGTGCTCTTTCTGTAACTCTGAAGGGTGGCATGGAGGGGATGGTGGGTGGTGTGCAGCTCAGCTTTTTGGTGGTGGGCTAGGGTGGCAGGAGGTGGAGAAAGCGAACAAGTGATGGGGAGACCAAGGCAGCACCCAAAGTTGGCTACAGCTTGGGCCTGCCCCCAAGGGCCCCTGCAGGAATGTTGCAGTCCCAGAATTACCCCAAGGAGCCCCTCAGGCCTGAGGCCCCACAAGAGGCCCACTGGCAGGCAGGACTGTCCACTTGGATTCAAAGCATAGCCTGTGTGATGGGGAAAGAGGAAGTGAACACTGACCAGGTCCTGGTGCAGACAGGGGTGACTGGGCTATCACAAGCTCACAGCTCAATCCACAGAAGACAGGGGCTGGGCAAGAAGTAGAGGATGGAAAAATAACCCAGCCAGGGGTCAAGTGGGGCTGTCAAAAATCTGAATGGCCTGCTTTCCAGTGCTGAGAAGGGATAGGGTCCCTAACTCTCTGTCCTGTATAAGGAGCACCGTAAGACCACAGCCTAGTATTCAGCTCTAGCTGAGGGTGGGTGTGAGGGTCAAGAGGCAGAATTAGGATACCGTGAGCAAAGCTGGGTACAGGTGAAGTACTGTCAAGGCCAAGGCAAAAAGAGCCTCAGGCCTTTGCCTCATCAAGCCTACCTAGCTCAGAGCAATGTGGATTAACCCCAGAACAGCCACTCAAACCCTCTCCGTCAATGACTTGAGGTCGGGCTGAATGGTCTCCAACCCCTAGGCCCATGTCTGTGAGATAGTGGAGGGCAGGGAGAGCCTATCCTCCCTCTTGTACCTTCCTCTCTGCCAACAAACACAGCCTCACAAGTGCTTTCCACAGGGCACTCACCCCACCTCCTACCCTGCTGTCACACAGGTTCAGGGAGCCACTCATTCCTGCTGCCCCATGTGATGGGTGTGGGGGGCTGATGACACCATCAGAAGTCGAAGGTACCAGGGTAGGGAAAGCCTATGCCCAGGTGTCCTGCCGAGCCTGTGCCAGCCTCTGAGGGAACAGACGAAGTGTGATACACTGAGGAGTGCCCCGTCCATCAAGCCCATCAAGGCTATAGCCATGCCTCAGCCATCATTGTTGGGGTTCCACCCGGACAAAACATAAATGCACATTGCAAAAAAGGGACCAGGCTGAGGTAGTCCAGGGTATAGTTTACTGGTGGTCACTGGGTCCTCCTGTTTTTCTTCTTTCCTCTTCTAATCTTACCTTTTCTCCTGTCTTCCACTCTTCTTCCTTATGTTTTCAAAGCTGTAGAGAACCAAAAAAAAAAAAAAAAAAAAAAAAAAAAACCAAGAAAGAAGAAGAGGCATGTTTGTGAAGGCAAAGAAGCAGATGGGTTGGCACGTGGGAAGAGGACTGCCTCTTTTGTCTCACCCACAGTGTGGGGGTGCCTTCCTTGTGTGTTTCTGTGCATGGTGTGTGGGTACAATTTGCTGAACCCTAGGCATATGACATGGTCCCTCCTCCCCCAACCCGCAGCCCCAGACAGCCCTGGAGTATCCTATTTAGGCCATCCGCCTTCTTTGGCTGGGCTGCCGGACCCGGATCTTCTGGGCCTGGGTAATATGGAAGAGTGAGTTTGGTAAGGACTTCAGGGCCTATATAAACAGCTATGGAAGAGCAGTCTACCATTTATAAAATAAGCCTGTCATTGGCTTGCAAGAGAGTGGCCTCTTTTTTCAGAAGGTTGCAATGTGGTGATAGCCACATTTGAGTTGGGAGTTTGAGGTCAGTGGTCAAGTCTCACTTGTCTTAGATACACCCATCGCAGATGGTCTCCCAATAAATGCTGACTTAGGAACACCTGGGTAGCTCAGTCAAGCGTCTGCCTTTTTTGGCTCAGGTCATAATCCCAGGGGCCTGGGATTGAGCCTCCATCTCCCTCCTCAGTGGAGAGTCTGCCCCGTATGCCCTTCCCCTGCTTGTGTGCACGCACTCTCTGTCTCAAGTAAATAAAATCTTTTAAAAAATGCTTAGAGCCACTGAATAAGTAGCTGAATTGCTATCGCTAGTAAGTACGTTGCTAGCCATATCTTCTGAATCTCCTTAAAATTTTCTCTGCCACCTTCTCAAGCATCCTCTTACAAGCATCACGCCACAGGATGCCATTGTAGGCCCTGCTCCCTCTTGAAACACATTCCCTGAACTACCTCATCAATTTCTCTGGCTGCCATCTATAGGCTAAGGCTGTATGGCAATGATTCACATAGATATGGGAGTGAGGAGATCCTGGAGGATCCTGGAGACCCGGGATCGAATCCCACGTCGGGCTCCGGGTGCTTGGAGCCTGCTTCTCCCTCTGCCTGTGTCTCTGCCTCTCTCTCTCTCTGTGACTATCATAAATAAATAAAAAATTTTTTAAAAAAGAATTTATTTATTTGGGGGGTGGAGCAGGAGGAGGAGGAGGAGGAAGAGACAGAAGCATACTCCCTGCTGAGCAGGGAACCCCCCCCCAACGTAGAGCTCCATCCTGGGACCCCAGGATCATGACCTGAGCCAAAGCCAGAGGCTTAACCAACTGAGCCACCTAGGCGCCCCAGCATCCAACTCTTGATTTCAGCTCAGGTCATGATCTCAGAGTCATGAGATCAAGGCAGTGTTGGGCTCTGCACTCAGTAGGGAGTTTGGTTCTCTCCCTCTCCCTCTTTCTGCTCAAGCTCTCTCAAATAAATAAATCTTAAAAAAAAAAAAAAAAGTACTGTGTTTAATGGAGAAAGGCTAGACACCCAAAATACTCCCATGTGCCCTACAAAGCACAGTATTTTAGAATTTAGTATTTTAGAATGTACTTTTACACTGGGATCCCAATTAAGGGATAAAATGGAATCCTGAGCATGGGACAATATAGGGAGGGAATGCTGAGGCCAGACTGCTAGAGCAGGCAAGTAAGTTAAATCCACAGGGGCCAGAGGAAGCCGTTAGAAATGAGGCTGAAGGGGGGCGTCTGGCTGGCTCAGTCGGTGGAGCGTGCAACTCGATATCAGGTTTGTGAGTTCAAGCCCCACATTGGATGTAGAGATTACTTAAAAATAAAATTAAAAAAAAATCAGGCTGAAGAGGTAAGCAAGGGCTTGCCATAGGGCCTTATGGAGTGGCTGGGGGGTTTGGAATTTACCCCCAGGGCACTGGGGACCCATCTGTGGGCTTGAAGCAGAGGGATTTTGTGATTACATCTGGTCTTTGGAAAAGTCACTCTAGCAGTTGTGTGGAGAGAGGAGGCAGGAAGGAGTGAGGTGTCTGAAGGTATAGTTAGGAGAAATGATATTGGCCTGGGTCTGATGGAGGCAGAGGGGATAGAAAGGCTAGTGAAGAGATGTTCCAAAGGCAGAGTAGAAAAATGGTTTGGTGACAATATGGTGTGGGAGGTGAGAGAGTGAAGCCCAAATTTCTGGCCTGGTGATGGCTGGATGGTGGTATCATTCACTAAAAAGGGACAGCCGTTACGACAGAAGCACGTTGGGAGGAGAGTAACAAGGCCGGTAAGGTGACCTGGGAGCCTTCCAAAAGGAAGTAACCAGAAAGAAGCTGGAAATATAGATCTGGGGCAAGAAAACATGGGCATGAGCAGGAGGCAGAAACTTGAGAGTCATCCTTGCTGTACTATTAAGTCTTTTTATTTTTTAAAGATTTTTAATTTATTTATTCATGAGAGACAGAGAGAGAGAGAGAGACAGAGACAGAGAGAGAGACAGGCAGAAACACAGGCAGAGGAAGGAGCAGGCTCCATGCAGGGAGCCCGACGTGGGACTCCATCCCGGGTCTCCAGGATCACGCCCAGGGCTAAAGGCAAGTGCCAAACCGCTGAGCCACCCAGGCTGCCCATCCACCCAGACTGCCCTACTGTTAAGTTTTATAAGATTACTGTGATTCCGGTGATTAACCTGTTCCCCCCACACCTTCAGTCATACCTTATACTTGCCTCTCCATCCTTGACTTTTAGCTACCAATGCTCATAAAGTTTAGTCTGGCCTCTACAGGCTGACTAAATATAAAGCACTTGAGGGCTAGGGGCAGCATCTATATCCAGTATTACTCAGCATGGCATTGATCTGTATCTCAAGCAGTCACTAAGAACATACTTCTAGATTAAAAATTCATCACTCCAAACACTTCTGCTTCCAAATACCTGAAATTTCCATCATTAGAGCCCTTCCTTTGAGTTAAGGAGTAGTGTCCAACTTGTTTTAGGGGTAGAAACCATTTCTTCCTCTAAACAAATCTCATAACATTTAGGGATGTGGGAGAGCATAGAAGGAGCAGGGAGGTCCAGAGCCTGCCTGATAGACCTCCCTTCCCCTACTCTTGCCTTTCCAAAGCAAACTCTGAGCTAAAGCATCATCTCCAGAGGATCCCTGTAAATTTGGAAATGTTATCCGACAGTGAGGACCACTGAGCAGCTGGTGAAAGAACTGGAAGAGGGGGTGGGCTGGAAGATCTGAGCACTCATTCTGTTCTTTCCAACAAGTTACTAGACAAGTCACATCATTTCTTGAATTTAGGACAAAACTGTCTGGCTTTTCTTTCTTTCTTTTTTAAAGATTGTAGTTATTTATCGACAAGAGAGAGAGGCAGAGACATAGGGAGAGGGAGAAGCAGGCTCCATGCAGGGAGCCCGATGTAGGACTTGATCCAGGATGCTGGGATCATGCCCTGAGCCAAAGGCAGGTGCTTAACTGCCGAGCCACCCAGGCGTCCCAGTGTCTGGCTTTTCAAACAGAGCTGTGAACATCAATTGAAAGGGCAGACATGGAGATGTTTTGCAAAATGAAAGATGTACAGAGGAGATGGATTATTAAAAGGTGACCAATAGGGGGATCCCTGGGTGGCTCAGTGGTTTAGCGCCTGCCTTCAGCCCAGGGTGTGATCCTGGAGTCCTGGAATCAAGTCCTGCGTCGGGCTCCTTGCATGGAGCCTGCTTCTCCCTCTGCCTGTGTCTCTGCCTCTCTCTGTGTCTCTCTTGAATAAATAAATAAAATCTTAAAAAAAAAAGAGGTGATCAATGCATGCCTGAAAAATGCAGGTTAGAGCACAGAAAAGAAAAGAGCACATCCCCCAAATGTGGGATGTAGGTCTAGGTAAAGTCCTTTAAACTCTAGAAAGCAGTAATTGGAGGTAAGAGGTGAAAAAATAAACGTGGCTTTTTACAGGGGTCTGAAGAAAGACATCAGTAAGGGATAAAATTCTTGTGATCTAGGTAGGAGATGATATGAAAGGCTAGATCTTTAAAATGTTAGGAGAAAGTAGTTGCCCTCGACACTGAAAACTTTCCAAATGTGTTACAAGGTTTAGAGAAAGAAAAGAAAAGAAAAAAAGAAAAGAAAAGAAAAGAAAAGAAAAGGAGAAAAGAAAAGAAAAAAAGAAAGAAGAAAGAAAGAAGGAAAGAAAGAAAGAAAGAAAGAAAGAAAGAAAGAAAGAAAGAAAGAAAGAAAGAAAGAGAGAAAAGGTTGTGTCACTACTCTGTACCCTATTCCAATGGTGTAGAATGATTTGCTGACTCTCAACATTCTTGTGGCCTTTTATGCTCTTTTCACCTTACATGCTTTTTGCCTTGCTTGTTAATGCCTTCTGATCCCTTATCACCTAGCTGAGATGACATACTTCTAGAGTGACTTACTCCTTTATGAATCCATTTATTCCCACTATAACCACTATTGCAATCATTGTTTTTTGTTTTGTTTTGTTTTGTTTTGTTTTTTTTTTAAACCAGTCTGATCAGTTAAACTTTGAGTTCAAGGACAGGAAACATTTTTTTTTAAGATTTTATTAATTCATTCATGAGAATACACAGAGAGGAGAGAAAGAGGCAGAGACACAGGCAGAAGGAGAAGCAGGCTCCATGCAGGGAGCCTGACGTGGGACTTGATCCCGGGTCTCCAGGATCACGCCCTGGGCTGAAGGTGGCACTAAACCGCTGAGCCACCCAGGCTGCCCAGGAAACATTTTTTTTTAAAGATTTTTTTATTTATTCATTTATGAAAAACACATAGAGAGGCAGAGACATAGCAGAGGGAGAAGCAGGCTCCATGCAGGAAGCCCGATGTGGGACTCAATCCCAAGACTCCAGGATCATGCCCTGAACCAAAGACAGATGCTCAACTGCTGAGCCACCCAGGCATCCTGACAGGAAACATTGTGGGTTACTTTTATATCCCCAGTGCCTAGAACAGCAGGTACTCAATATAAATGTTTGCTAAATTGAATTATATCTCACATAACAGATACAGACACAACAGGGGTATTCAGGTGTAACTTAAGGTCTTACCCCCAAAGTGGGCAAGGAGTTTCCTGCCCATTATTACTTAGAAAATCAACACCTCTCCTCCATCATTGATTCTCTTGTTTGACACGCTAACAACAACAACAACAACAACAACACACAAATGATCGCAATAATTGCAGACTTTACATGGGGCAACAGTGGGAACCAAGAAAGAAGGAAATAGAACTGTCTCCTGAGAATTATAGCACAAAGTACACCCTTCCCAGAAAGAATGGTTCCCAGGCCAAGAAAAGCCTACTCAATAACTCATTCTGTTAATGAATCTAGAAAGACTATGTACACCAGAAGGAGGATTTGGGAGTGAAGGTAGGTAACAAGAAGCATAAAAATAAAATAATAATAGTTTACCTTTTTTTGGTACAATTAGTAGTGTCTAGAATTCTGCCAAGAGCTTTACTTGCATTTCCTTGTTTAATCCTTGCCACTGTGTGAAGTACAATTATCATCGTATCTTACAGAGAAGAAATCTGCAGTTGTTATAATTCAAGATCACACAACTAATAAGGAGCCAAGATAAGATTCAAATGCTGGACAATCTGACTCTAGCATCCAGAGAGGGTGATATTAAATGTTTGTTATATAATTTACATCTCTTAATCTAATTACCTGCTCACCAAGCTTCTTTCTAGTAATTTGGCTTCCCAGGAGGCTCTCCTACAGGGAAAGAACATGCCTTTTGCCAGCATAAGGATACTGGTCCACCTGCCAGTTAGTAAAGCAGCACTCTGCTTACCCATCCAGCTCCTGTGAACTGGACAAGTGCCTAAGGAAGGAATACACTCTTCTGATAGGTATATTTTTGATCCTGCTTGTGAGGCTGATGACCAGATTCTGGAACGTGGTGACTTCACTAATGCCATGTGGTAAGCTGACAGTGTCAGCCGATGATGCCCTGAACTCCTATGGACTACAAATCTAAGAGAGTCCACAGGAAGAATTCTTCCTTAGATCACAAAGTAGTTTTAAATAACCACAGTTCTCATTGGTGAGGTAGTCTGGAGTAGTACTACAGGGAACAAATCTGTCCTTTTTTTTTTCCCCTTATTTTTATCATCCTAACAGTTTCACAGACTCGTCATACTGCTTTCCCCTCTCAGCTTGTTTCTGTCCAGCCTAAAACATCCTATCCTTTTTGTTTGGCCCTCCATTTCTTGGTCTTTGGAGTCAATTCCATGAAGTAGGACATATCACTGTTTCCTACAAGGAAAAGAAAACATTTATGTTCCTTTAGTGATCCTAAGCATTTTCTCAGCCCTTGTCAGAATAGCACCTGGGAGCTTTGTCTTCAGAAAGCAGACTCCAAGGCCATTTGGACCCTACTCCAAGTTTCTCATTCATGCCTCAGAAATCATATAATTGACATAGGTTTTTTTAGATTTTATTTTTTAAAAATATTTTTAAAAGATTTTATTTGAGAGAGAGAGAAAGTACATGAGAGAGCAAGGGAGAACACAAGTCAGAGGGAGGAGGAGGAGGCTCCCTGTTGGGCCTCAATCCCAGGACAATGGGATCATGACCTGAGCCAAGGCAGGTGCTTACCTGACTGAGCCACCCAGGCGCCCAAGATTTTATTTTTTTTTTAAGATTTTATTTATTTATTCATGAGAGACACACAGAGAGAGGCAGAGACATAGGCAGAGAGAGAAGCAGGCCCCATGCAGGGATCCTGATGTGGGACTCGATCTCGGGACTCCAGGATCATGCCCTGGGCCAAAGGCAGATGCTCAACCACTGAGCCACCCAGACATCCCAAGATTTTATTTTTTAAAAAGATTTATTTATGAGAGAGAGAGTGTGTGTGCACACACATAGGGGAAGGGGCAGAGTGAGAATCTTTAAGCTACCTCCTGGCTGAGTGCTGAACATACAGCCCCACACTGTGCTTAATCTCAGGACCCATGAGGTCACCACCTAAGTAGAAACCAAGAGTCAGATGCCCAACCAGCTGAGCCATCCAAGTACCCCTAAAGGTTTTGTTTTCAAGTAATCTCTACACCCAATGTGGGGCTCCAATTTACAACTCTGAGATCAAGGGTTGCACACTCTACTGAGCGCGCCAGCCAGATGTTCCTGATACAGTTGTTATAAATATAGTTGTCTCAGTTGGTTCAGGCTGCTATAACAAAATACCAGTGACTCGGTGGCTTATAAACAACAAATTTATTGCTTACAGTTCTGGAGGCTGGGTACTCCAAGATTAAGGTACCAGCATGGTTGCATTCTGATGAAGGCTCTCTTTGTGGTTCATAGCCATTGCCTTCTGGCTGTGTCCTTAACATGGTGGAAGGAATTAGGGATCTCTATGATCTTACATTTTACAAGGCATTTATCCCATTTATGATGGTTCCACCACCTCCTAAAGGCTCCACCTACTAATACCATCACATTGAGCATTAGGATTTCAGTACGATTTTTGAGAGGGACACAAATATTCAAACCATAGCAGCTGCAAATATCACTTAATATAGCTAGACTTTTTTTCCTTTTAAATACACTGACTTACATTTGCCCATATTAAAGCATTAGAAGATATTCCTTTTTTTAAAGATTTTATTTATTTATTCATGAGAGACACAGAGAGGGAGAAGCAGGCTGCAGGCAGGGAGCCTGACGTGAGACTCGATCCCGGGACTCCAGGATCATGCCCTGAGCTGAAGGCAGGCACTTAACCGCTGAGCCACCCAGGTGTCCCAAGAGATATTCTTATTGCTTACTCTTAAAGATAAGCAAGATGGTTTGAGGTTTGAGGTTTTTTTTTTTTAAAAAAGATTTTATTTATTTATTTGAGAGAGAGAGAGAGAGAGAGAGAGTACAAGTAGTGGGGTCTGGCAGACAGAGTGGGAGAAGCAGGCTCCCTGCTGAGCAGGGAATCAGCTGCTTGATTGCAGGACCCTGAGGACCCTGAGATCATGACCTGAAAATGCTTAACTGACAGAGCCACTCAGGTGCCTGGTTTGAGGTAAAGTCTTACAGAAAGTTTATTAATCAGATTATTAAAGGTGCCAGAAGGAAAAAGAAACTAAGAATTTAAGTGCAAGTCAGCCTTATTATTTCTAGTACATAGTTCCCAGGTACACCAAGAGGTGTCTGGGGTGGAAGGGTGAAGAAAATGCAAGATGCAAATATTCCAGAGGTACCTGATGATTTCCCTCAAAGTTTGCCTTTTCTTTATTTTTGAGTCCTCAGGTATACATATGAGACAAATAGGATCATTTGGTTTCTAGAAAAAGTGGTCGCATGTAAATTTTTAACTATTCACACATTTCTAGAATACTGGCTAAGTGACTAATAAGGCAAGTACTTGAAATTAGGAACCAGAAAACTTGGGTCCTGGTGTTGAGAAACCAGATTATCACTTTTCTGCATGTTTGTACTCAAGCACCTGAATGTTCCTGGAAAAAGACACATACTGGGCCAATTGGTTTCACTTTAAATTCATGATCACAATTTTTTTTTTTTTTTTAAGATTTGGTTTATTTATCCATGAGACACAGAGAGAGAGGCAGAGACATAGGCAGAGGGAGAAGCAGGCTCCTCATGGGGAGCCCAACGTGGGACTCGATCCAGGGATTCCAGGATCACACCCTGAGCTGAAGGCAGATGCTCAACTGCTGAGCCACCCAGGCGTCTCCATGATCACATATTTCAAAGGGGTACCCAATGCTACCAACAGTCCTACTAAGAAAGTTGTAAGCTTGCTCCCCCTTTCACCAGCATTTCCATTCATCTTCACCTTTGTTATCCTAATTATCAGGGCCTGCCGGGGTCACTCAGTGGTTTGGCGCCGCCTTCAGCCCAGGGCCTGAACCTGGAGACCCAGGATCCAGTCTGTCAGGCTCTCTGCATGGAGCCTGCTTCTCCCTCTGTCTAAGTCTCTGTCTCTGCCTCTCTCTCTCTCTCTCTGTTTCTCATGAATAAATAAATAAAATCTTTAAAAAAATGTTATCCTAATTATCACAGTAGAAGCATGCTATTCCTATCCAAGATCAACGCTCCCGGTTTTCTTATATCCTTTCATGGATTTTACTCCTGTATAGGTCAGGCAAGACTTCTCTCCCCTGTATCACTCCCAATGGCACATAAACATGCTCCAGAACCCAACGTTTTATTTATTTATTTTTTTAAAAAAGATTTTATTAATTTATTGCGAGAGACACAGAGAGAGAGACACACACACAGAGGCAGAGATATAGGCAGAGGGAGAAGCAGGCTCCCTGCAGGGAGCCTGATGTGGGTGGGACTTTATCCCAGAACCCCAGGACCCTATTTATTTATTTACATTTATTTATTTATTTATTTATTTCCCCCCTTTTTTTTTTTTAAGATTTTATTTATTTATGCATGAGAGACACAGAGAGAGGCAGAGACACAGGCAGAGGGAGAAGCAGGCTCCATGCTGGGAGCCCGATGTGGGACCCGATCCCAGGTCTCCAGGATCACGCCCTAGGCAGAAGGCAGGTGCTAAACCACTGGGCCACCCAGGGATCCCCTATTTCCCTATGTTTTAAAGCATCTCCTCACTTGATCCCATATCTTTCCACAGTTCTCCCTAAATTTCTTTGCTCTCCTCATGGCAAAACTTCTCATGTTGCCTATGTGTGCTGTCTCTATTTCCTTACTTTTCCAATCATTCTCAACCCATTCTAGTGAGGTCCACATCTCTTGATTTACCAACACGAATCAAGCCAAATTCACCAATGATATTCTCCATTGAATACCAATGTGACCAATCCAACAGCGTATCTCTGACCCGAGTTGACCTCTCAGCAGCCTAGACACAATTGACCCCTCCCACCTCCTGGAAACCTTCTCTGCCCTGGGATTCCAAATTCAACATTCTTGTGGATTTTAAAAATCTTTTATCTATTCATGAAAGACACACAAAGAGAGGCACAGACATAGGCAGAGGGAGAAGCAGGCTCCCTATGGGAAGCCCAATTTGGGACTTGATCCCAGGACCTTGGGATCAGACCTGAGCCAAAGGCAGATGCTCAACCATTGAGCCACCCAGGAGCCCATTCCTGTGGATTTCTTTCTGCCTTCCTGACTGCCTCCTTTCAGATTCCTTCTCCATTATCCTATTTCTAAATGCTGGAGTGTCTAGAATCTGGCCTTGAACTTCTCTTTACTCTTTCCTCCAAATGACAGCTCACACATCTGGTCTAATCAGCTCATGCAGTTTAAAAACATGACTTAGTTGCTAACACCTGAACACCCAAAATTTTTAATTACAAAAATCTAGATTTCGGATTCCCCTTTTCAACAAAACCCCCAGAAAATCTGTCAATATTGGGCTGGCATTCTCATAATGGAACAAGGAGCTGAATGGAGAAGGGGTCTCCTTGATGCTAGGTCTGTTTGTTATTCGTGACATCTAAGGTATAGTTCAGAACACAATACTGAGTCAGATTGCCAAGGTACCAAAGGCTCTCCTCCCTGGGTCGTCAGAACATCTTCCAGTCTGCGGTCGGTGAGCTTCATCGCAGGTTGGGTGGAATCCGCAGGTGTATCCTGGGGAGGGGGAGGGATGACCGCACTGTGAGCGGCTGAAGGGCGCCGCCCACTGAGAACTCAGCTCTCCAGTAAAGACAAGAAAGGTACTTTTAAAATACAGTATTGTATCGAGCCGAATAGTAAAGTTCTTTTGGCAAAAGATTGCTATGGTCGTGTAAAAGCATCAAGTCTGGTCTTCCGTCGGCCTCTCTTGCTCAAGCAGCCTGGTGACACCAAGGGGAAGCCCATGCCCTCTTCCCTTGCACCCGGCTTTACGAGGCGGAAAGATCCCTTAAATTTCAGCCTCTGGGCAAGGCCAGCCCTCGCTCGCAGGAGCTGGGAGTGCACGGGGACCAGTCCCGCCTTACGCGGTGGCGGGCTGTGGTGGGGCGCCGGGAAGGAGGGTCCGGCCCAGCTAGGGCGGAGACTTGGGCGGGGCCCGGCCCAAGAACCGCCTCAACCCCACCGGCTCGCCCCGCGCGCGCTTCCTCCAAACACTCTCCCTCCCACCCCAACCCCCCCTTTACGCGTTCAGGGAGGGAGACTGCGGCTAGGGAACCAGGTCAGACGAGCCAGGGATCCTGCACCGCCCAGAGGCAGCGGCCTCCGCCCAGGAAGCCCCACCCAGCCGGAGCCCGGACGTCGCGGCGCCCGCAGAGCCCACGCGCGACCGGGCGAGGGCGCGGGAGGGCGCGTGCGGCGTGACGCGACTCGCGGCGCGCCCCGTGACGCCATCGCGCCCGCTTTTGAAAGTTGGCGCCCGGGGCCGCCTCCCATGCTGCCCTGCGCCAACCCCTCCCCTCACCTTTCCTCCCCCGCCCTCCACTCGTCGCCCGGCCTGCCCCCCCACCCGTCCCTTCCCTTATCAGCACCCGCGGCCCCGGCAGCGCCGACGCAGGCGCACTGCACCGCGCCGCCGCCATTTTGTGTCCGAGCCTGTGGAGCGATTAAACCGTGCGCGGAGCTGCTTCTTTGGCGGCAGCGGCGGTGGCGGTAGCCGGTGCGGGTGCGCGGAGCTGGCCGGGGACGCCGGGTGGCCGGAGCGGTGGAGCGGCGGCGGAGCGGGCGCTGCAGGGGGTGTGGCGCGGAGGTAAGGGGGCCCGGGGTGGAGGAGGTTTCGCGGGCCGCCTCTAGGTGTCACGATGGGGCCGCTCCGGTCGGCGCTGGCTGCAGCCCGGCGCCAGCGCCGCCGCCGGGGGGTGTTTGTCTCCCTCTACCGTCCCTGCTGCGGCGCGGCCGCCGCCATTGCCCGTCGCCGCCGCGGCCCGGCCGCCCCCCCCCCGCGCCAACACCCGCCCGCTAGGCCTCCCTCCTGGCGGCGCGCTAGGCCTCCGGCGGCAGCGGCGGCAACAGAGGCCCGCGCGCCGGCGACTCCATTTTCCTTCCTTTGTCTCTGCCCTCGAGGCCGGCTCTTGGCCCGGCTGATTGCCCGGCCGTGGCCCGCCCTCTGCCCTCCGCCCCTCCCGCGGCGGGTGGCCTCAGCCGAAAGGCGATCCCTGCGTCCCGACTCCCGCGCCTTGCTCCGGGGTCCCGACCCACTGCCGCCGCGCGCGCGGTCCGGTTTCGGTGTAGTATGGGTGTCGGGCCTTGGCCGACGCCTCTCGGGCTGCCCCTCCTCCAGCCTGCCCGGTCCCCGGAACCTACCCGGCCGCTCTGCGAGCGTACCGCTGCCTCCCGGCTGCTCGGCGGTCGCTCCCGGTCCGCGCGCCGCCGCCGCTGGTCTCCGTCTCCGCCGAGTGGCGCAGGCGGCGCTGCTGCGGCTGCGAGCAGAGGGACCCCAGAGCTGCCGAGAGCTCCCTCTGCAAGGCTGGCTGAGCTGCTCGCGCCTCGACGCTGCCTGAGCGGGCGGGGGGACGCGCGCTCGCCGCCCCCGCCGGGCCGGGCTGCGCCCCCAAACTCGCGCACCGGCTCCTCGCTGGACCTGACCGGTGCGGCCCCCCATGGTGGGCGGAAGAGACTCGAGTTCCGCACCAACTAGTTTTTCTACAGTCGCGGTCGGGACACCACTCGTAGCGATAGCCTGACTTTGTGCGTTAAGAGATCTCAAAGGGATCAAAATTTAATTTCATTCTGAGGTCAAGTGACGTGACAAATTCCTGAATTCGGGATTATGGGCTGGCTCAGTTGGTTCAGGCGATCCTGGAGTTTCCCTCCCGCGTTAAAATGTCCTGACGCTAACTTAGTACAGTATTTAGTACCTGATGCTTTAGAGCTAGGCGAAGGCAATTCTGCCCCCGAATTGTGCAACCCGATCTAAAGCGCCAGTAGGGCAGAATGAATTTATTCTTGACTCCACTGGTAATTTGCCCATACGCTGAAATATGAGGGTTGATGTTGTAATTGAATCCTGGGTCACTAGCTGCAGTTGGTTTATAAATATCTACGCCTAATGTAACTACTCTTTAGTAGCTGACTTCCTGTAGCCCAGAGTTGAGCATTAAGTAAACATTCGCATACGTACGTAGTCTTCATGCTTTGAGTTTAAATCAACTAGGAAAGTTAAAAATCTACGTCCCCTATAGGCGGCAAAAGAAGTTAAAACGGGGCATGTATATTAAATTTATTGTCCTTAACTGTTTTCTTGAATCGTTAAAAAGCTTCCTGTTGAATTGCCATAGTTTTCTCTTTTTATTTTCCTCAGATACTCTAGTACTTTAATATAGTATCGTGCAGCCGTTGCTGCATCAACTGGGGGTGCTTTGGAGAGAGGAAGATCTTGATTAACTTCTTTTTTTTATGATAAGCTATGTTAAGCTTATGAGGAAATTAAAACAGGCTGGTGCTAAAGCAAAGTTGTTGCATCTGCTGTGTGTAATCTCAATCTGTAGGATTTTGCAGGAATATGCCTCTATAGGAGAGTCTTTCAGCATCCCTTTTTTGAACCTTACAAAAAATGTTCCTTCTCTCTCTCCTCTACAGTAAAACTAAAATTGCACTAACAAATGCAGTAGTGTTGATTGTCAGGTTTTGGAATAGAACCATGCTTAATTGTCGTAAGTCCATTTGTGTAATTCTTTGCATTCTTGAGATTTTTTTAAATTTTACTTCTAAAATTGTGGATGGCAGGTAGTCTGTTTTACTTATAAAAATAAGCTCCGTATGGGTTAAAAATTAAAATCCAGAAGTTCTGTAATTGATTCAGGAGTAATTATTTTCCCTGGTTATTTTTGTGTTCCACAGGCTATGTTTTGTTTCTTTATTCAGTTCTGCCCTATACAAGTCATCAGCTTCTTGGTCTTCCATATCATTTATGCTTTTTTAATGGTATAGACTTCGTCCACAGAGTTGCTATACTTTGAGGTTTTCTGTATGCTAGGATTCATACTTTATTTTTATTGGAAGATGAAATCTACAGAGAATAAATTGAGGATATGAGGTTACCCAAAGGAACTTATTACTTAAGTCAGTAACAGAGGAAGATTACAACAGGAATGTTTGCCCACTTAGGAAAATACTGATTATTTAATAGGAATTGTAAAAGTCATCCTTAGGGGGTCTATTTAACCAAAGTAAGAAAATTTAGAAGTTGTAAAAGTCATTCTTAAGATACATTCCAATTGCAAGCGCTTTTGGATTTTGCTTTAAACGACACACAAGGTGAGGGACATCTTTGGGTGGCTTAGGGAGTTCTTTGGAAGTTCAGAGGCCACTTGTGGCTGACTAGAGCTTTAAGGAAGAGTCCTGGGCAGAGCCTTGCACAATGGTGCCTTCTGACAAAAAGTCACCTCTAGAGACTTTTTTTTTTTTTTTTGCTTTAGGGATGCTGCTGGAATCCGCTTCACTCCCCTTCATCTACTTTATAGCTTCCATTTCATTTTTTTAAACCAGAAGTTTAATTGATTATCTATCTACCCTATTTACCTATCTTGGTCCCAGATGACTTCAAGCTCTTTTGCTAGAAATTAGGTCCCTCTTCAAACAACTAAAATTTGTCATAATTTAATACTTTGAGAAAGAGCATACAGGTTTGGAAAGAACAGTAATGGCAAGTAATGTATAGCCTTGAAGACCCTGATTCACAATTGCATGTGTAGATTTGGCATGCCATATTATTTTTTTCTAAACATCCCTAAATTTTAGTCACTATCTTCAAATCTTCCTGGCAGTATCTCTGTGTGTTTTCTTAGTGATAAGTATTTGAGTTCAAAGATGGGACGTTGTATATAGACTGCTGTTACGTACACCAAGAATAGCAACTTTCCCATTCTTGATCGTTGTTTTTACTCATAATGTTGAGGTATATAAAATCTCATCCTCTTTTGAGACATGCTAGTAACAATATATGGACTCCAATACAAAAGTGTTTCTTGGACTAGGTATTACTAGTCAGTTCAGGTTGTAAATTGCCTCTCAGCAGAGAAGATTTTTCTTTAGCTTCATCTAATAAAGTATTAGCGTGGTTTTATGAGCTTTAATTAATTATGAGATGGATTCTCTTGTAGTACCTTATTATGTCAAATTCTTTGAAAACTCTTAATTCAAATTTAGCACTTTCATTTCACTTGGGAGTTTTTCTTTCCCCCTTTGGAAGTAAGTTCCACTCTACTGTTGCCTGAAGCTTGAGCTTAACAGTTCATTTATTTGTAATTTAGGGAGAAAATGTTATCTAACAAAGTATTTCATTGCTGTGCTTCTAGGAATTTCAAGTCAATGAAAGCTCTCTCCATGGTTATTAAACTGAAAAATACAGTCTTATGTAAACTAACTTAATCAGTAAAGCTACTACTTGCTGAAGATAAAGAAGTATGTGCTAAAGGACTATTATTATATCTATAAGAATTAATTTTGGGGGACACCTGGGTGGCTCAGCAGTTGAGCTTCTGCCTTCGGCTCAGGGTGTGATCCCAGGATCCGGGATCGAGTCCCGGATCCGGCTCCTTGCAGGGAGCCTGCTTCTCCCTCTGCCTGTGTTGTGATTCTGCCTCTCTGTCTCTCAGGAATAAATAAATAAAGTCTTTTTAAAAAATTAATTTTTGTTAGTTTGAATATATATACATGTGCCATTATTTGCTTGCAAGATCATAATGGTTTTTTCTTTTTAAGATTTTTTTTTTTTTAAGATTGTATTTATTCATGAGAGACAGGGAGAGAGGCAGACACAGGCAGAGGGAGAAGTAGGCTCCCTGTGGCGAACTCGATGCAGGACTCCCATCCTAAGACCTCGGGAATCATACCCTGAGCCTAAGGCAGATGCTCAACCACTAAGTCACCCAGGTGTTCCTAAGACTTTTTTTTTTTTTTTTTTTTTTTTTTAATTTCTCTCTGTGCCCAACTTGGGGCTCCAACCTACAACCCTGAGATCAAGAGTCACATGCTTGGGATGCCTGAGTGGTTCAGCAGTTGAGGTTGAGTGTCTGCCTTTGGCTCAGACGTGATCCTGGAGTCCTAAGATTGAGTCCCACATTAGGCTTCTGGCATGGAGCCTGCTTCTCCCTCTGCCTGTGTCTCTGCGTCTCTTATGAATAAAATATATATATATATATATATATATATATATATATATATATTTATTTATTTAAAGATTTTATTTATTCACTAGAGACAGAGATGGGGGTTGGGGGGCAGAGACATAGGCAGAGGAAGAAGCAGGCTCCATGCAAGGAGCCTGATGTGGGACTTGATCTTGGGACTCCAGGATCACCCCCCTGGGCCAAAGGCAGGTGCTAAACCTCTGAGCCACCCAGGGATCCTCAAATAAATAAAATCTTAAAAAAAAAAAAAAAGTCACATGCTCTACAAAGTGAGCCAGCCAGGACCCCACAGGGGTACGGTTTTGATAATTACAGATCTTTAGTCATTTATATATTAAGCAAATGTCGAAAAAAATAAGTGTTTTTTTATTGGCTTGATAGAATTTATGGAATGCTTCATTTAGTAATGTGATGTATTAAAACATATTGTTTATTTTATTTTATTTTTTTAAAGATTTTATTTATTTATTCATAGAGACACAGCTAGAGAGAGAGAGGCAAAGACACAGGCAGAGGGAGAAGCAGGCTCCATGCGAGGAGCCCGACGTGGGACTCGATCACGCCCTGGGCTGCAGGCGGTGCTAAACCGCTGTGCCACCAGGGCTGCCCTTGTTTGTTTTTTTTTTAATATATTGTTTCTTAACCAATTTTTTCCATTTTCATCTTGCCCTCATTTTGCTTTTCATATTATGTATGCATTTATGTATATTTAGTGTTCATAAAATTATTTGTATTTCTGTTTTAGAATGATTGCAGATCTGGAGCCAAAGAACAAGATGCACTAGTGGACAGATTGCTAACCAGGGGCTTGAGAGTTCTGTTTTCCCTCCTCAAACTGACTTTGCAGTCACGGAGAGGTAAATGCTCTTTCCATTTCTTGAAAATGGGAGTAGTAAATCCTTTCTAGGGTGGAAGGATTTGCTATTTTGTTCTTAGGTATAGGAGATCCAGGACGGTGGGTAATTGAGGGCATATACGTTTTATAGTCTGAGTCCTTCGTTTGGAAGTCCACTGCCATATATTAGCTGGGTGACACTGAGCAAGTTACTTAACCTTTCTATTCCTGTGGTCCCCATTTGTGAGAGAACAGCACAACAATTACAGAGGCTGTTCTCCAAGTCAATGAGAATATTTGTAAGCATTAAGTACCATTCTGAGTGTGTACATAGAATGACCTCCAGGAAATGGGTTTTTTTCTCCAGAAACCTTTGAAATGTGTATTCTGACTATTGGCAAATGAAGTCCACAGTCTGTGGTGATTTGAAATTTTGTTGGAACCATATTCTTGGGGAAATGGATCTGAGATAAAAGTTGTCTTCGTCAATAAGAGTTAGCCTAGCTGCTGACCCGTTTTTGCATCATTATCAATAATTTTTAAAAAACATTTTAAAGAGTCACTTAAAATTTACTGTAGCCTATGATTTGTTATAAAATATATTGGACATCATAGGGAACTTGAAATAGACCTTATAAATGTTGAAATCTACTAGGATTTGGAATCTCATCAACAACCAATGTAGGGTTCTGGGTAGGAAAATTACCTCTTAGGCTGAGAGAAAGCACATGAAAATGTGAAAATTTTTTAAAATATGAAAATGGCTTAATTTTACTTGTGTAATGGCAAAAGGGAAAGGTGGGAATTACAAATGCTGGCATTAGATAAGCTTATGTGAAGGAATCATCTAAATGACAACTACTAAGATTTTTCTTACAAGCTGTGCCTGGAGCAAATAGAGAGGAAGAAGGAAACAGGAGTGAAAGCTCTACTATTCTTCACATCTCTATTTTCCATGGGCAGCTTGGTACATTGATAGATGGGAATGGCAAGGTCTGTGTGCTAGTGTTCTGTCACTCCAGAAATAATCTGTACCCTGCAGGTTTTTTTTAGGAGTGTTGACACAGTATATATTAATGAGCTGCTGAAAAGAAAAACAATACTAATTTGAAAAGCTGTTGGGGAAAACTAGCCGTAAGAGTTTGGGGAATGGGGTTGTAGGAACATGTTGGTCACTTTTAAGTGTTATGGCTATTTAATTGTTTAGATCCCTGTTTCTCAAACTGGGATATGAATACCCTTAGGGTACAAAGTGGTATGATTCCGGGGTACTTGAAGCCACAAGATAAACATGATCCATCTTCTTGGAGCTTCAATTGTGCTCATTGAGGGGGCGGTGAGTTAAGTAATTTGACTGGTAAGTAATTTTTAAATTTTTACATTAAAACAAATACGTATTTTTAGGATCAGAATGGGAACCACGTATGACTGTCTAAGATAACACAGGTTTTCAACAAAGTGAGTCATGAATGCCTGGGAATAAGAATTGCTCTTTGTATAGGTACTATAGTGAAAGCATTCAAGAAGCAATACTTTTGAGATATAGAACAGCTCTATCTTTCAGCTCTTTACTTTGTTCCCTGTAGTATCCTACTGGTATATAGTTGTTAAATTGTATTAAATGGTGCTTGTTAGCTTGGATGCATGTTCCTGCACATGCCCAACATGCACAAGAGCTCTGTACATATTGGTAGGCAGTTCTAGATGGCTGGACCAAGTCAGAAATACTGTCATTAAGACCATTCCAATGACCTAAGAATTAGAATTATTTTTTTCTTTTAAAGATTTTATTTATTTTATTCATGAGAGACCAAGATCACACCCTGAGCCAAAGGCAGACCAACCACTGAGCCACCCAAGCATCCCAAGAATTAGAATTTTTAAAGCAATGAGCAAAATCAGGTCTAAAATTGTAAATTCTGTAAAACAGAATTTTGAAAACAAGTATCACATTAACTTCATCATAATTAACAATTTATACTGATTTTGTTACCCACCCATTCAAGTTGTTAAGTAGTCAAAGTTATAATAAAGTGGCTAAGTCTTAAATTGTAGACCTTGTGACTCCTAAGATGGTTACTCAGAAAAATCTAAACTGTTCTGTGTGTTTTAAATTTACGAAGTGTTATTTTTTTTAAATTTACTAAGTGTTATTAGTGTATTGCTCTTAATATAAGTGGCACATAAGAATTATATTTCCTATTATTGATAGTATCTGTTCTTTGAATATAAGTTTTATATTTGAACCTAGTTTGTTCTAGATATGAGCATGACTTTCTCTGAAATGTATTTGAATTGAATCAACCCGGATGTTTAGATGTGCTCTAAATATTTATAGTATTTATTGAACACTTATAAGGTGTTCATTATATTTTTTGAACACTTGCCTTTCTATTTTGTGTCTATTAATTGGTTGCATTAGATACTAGGGATTCGAAGATGAATAAGAAAAAGATGGTTTTCCTCAAGGTCTTGAGTATGGGGCAAGAGATCAGTAAATAAGTGTTGCTTGTGCTCTCATAAAAGTGTGGGATTCAGGGAGAATAGTTACAGGGGTTGGTGAGAGATGTTGCGAAAGGCTTTCTGGAGGAGAAACCCTGATGTAGGTGTATGAGGAAATTCAAAAGCATACAATTGGATTTTAATCCTACTAGGGCACCAAGGTTTAGTCAGTGTTTTTTAATAGCTACATAGCTTTGGGCAAGTCTATTAGGGGTTACTTCCTTGTGCCTTTTCTCATTGGTAAAATGACATATTTACCTTGTTACAGGCTTATGGCAGTTAAATGAAGTATGGTTAAGGGGGAATATGTATATATATTTATATATTTGTGTATATGTATATAAACATGTATTTATGTCTGTAACTACAATGTGCTGTGTAGAAGTAAAATTATGATCTTTAGAATAGTTGGTCATTGTATATATTTTGCATTAAGCTACAGTGGTGACAATTAGACTGTACAGAAGTTAGGTGAATGAAGTAATATGGATGAGAAAATTCTATTAATCAAAACCTGTTGATCAGAGGATCCCTGGGTGGCTCAGCGGTTTAGCGCCTGCCTTCGGCCCAGGGCATGATCCTAGAGTCCCGGGATCGAGTCCCACATCAGGCTCCCTGCATGAAGCCTGCTTCTCCCTCTACCTGTGTCTCTCCCTCTCTCTCTCTCTCTCTGAATGAATAAATAAAATCTTAAAAAAAAAATAAATGAAGTATTAAAAAAAAAACAAACCTGTTGATCAGTAGAGAAATGGATAAGGAAACAGAGCCACACTGTTTTGGGAGCAATGTTTGACAACCACAAAAAGAAACTGATTGGGAATACTATTAACTAGCAAAATGCTTAAGAAATTTATTTTTTTAAATACAGTAGAAAAAAAATTGTTATGGAATAAAAGCAAAGAAAAAAAACAAAACCTGGCACATATCAGAAACCTAGTGAGTAATTGAATGAATGCCTAGGAAAAAGACTAAACAGACATCAAAAAACTGGTCAAAATATAATAAACTAACAGTGCAAGGGTGGTTGGATCTAGGGTAACTTCTGTTTTTTTTTTTCTTTTTTTAAAAAAGATTATTTATTCATTCATTCATTCATTCATTCATTCATTCATGAGAGATACAGAGGGAGAGAGAGAGAGAGGCAGAGACCCAGGCAGAGGGAGAAGCAGGCCCCATCCCATGCAGGGAGCCTGACTGCAAGACTCCATCCCAGGACTCCAGGATCACGCCCTGGGCCAAAGGCAGGTGCCAAACCGCTGAACCACCCAGGGATTCCTTTTCCTGGTTTTCTATAGTTGTATAATATCTTGTAGTGCAAATAGATTCTCTTTCTTCTTCTTCTTCTTTTTTTTTTTTTTTTTAAAGATTTTATTTGTTTATTCGTGAGAGACCCAGAGAGAAGAGAGAGGCAGAGGGAGAAGCTTGCTCCTCACAGGGAGCTCAATGTGGGACTCCATTCCAGAACATTGGGATTATGCCTTGGGTAGAAGGAAGACACTCAACCGCTGAGCCACCCAGGCGTCCCTTTTCCTTTTTCTTTTTAAAGATTTTATTTATTCTTTTTTTTTTTTAATTTTTATTTATTTATGATAGTTACAGAGAGAGAGAGAGAGAGAGGCAGAGACACAGGCAGAGGGAGAAGCAGGCTCCATGCACCGGGAGCCCGATGTGGGATTCGATCCCGGGCCTCCAGGATCGCGCCCTGGGCCAAAGGCAGGCGCCAAACCGCTGCACCACCCAGGGATCCCTCTTTTTTGTTTTTTTAAGAGATTTTTTTTTAAGATTTTATTTATTTATGGAGACCGGGGGCGTGGGGGGCACAGACATAGGGAGAAACAGGCTCCATGCAGAGAGCCCAGCATGGTACTCGATCCCGGGTCTTCAGTATCACACCCTAGGCTCAAAAGCAGCGCTAAACTGCCGAGCCACCCGGGCTGCCCATAAAGATTTTACTTATTTATTCATGAGAGAGACAGAGAGAGAGGCAGAGACACAGGCAGAGGGAGAAACAGGCTCCATACAGGAAGCCGGATGTAGGACTTGATCCCAGGTCTCCAGGATCACACCCTGGGCTGAAGGTGGCGCTAAACTGCTGAGCCACCTGGGCTGCCCTTTTTTGTTTTGTTTAGTTTTTGTTTTTAAATAAAGTAGCATTAAAAAAAGAAAAAAAGAAAATAAATAAAGTAGCATTGCCAAAATTTGGGAATGACCATATTCAACGGTGGGGAAGTGATTAAATTATGAATATCTTTTTAAAAATTAAGAATATCCGTAAAATAAAATGTCATGCAACCATTGTGTTATGTATAGTAGTATATTGAAAGGGAGAGATTTGAGACATACTACATAAAGTAGATTATCAAGTAGTATGCACAAATATGTGTATGTATATAGGGAGGGGACCATGGATATAAACCAGAAAGTTTGTTTATACAAACCTATAGATTTATGTTTTTGGTTTATCTGGGTTTTCTCCTATACATGTATTATATAATTTTTATTTTTTAAGATTTTGTTTATTCATGAGAGACACAGGCAGAGGGAGAAGCAGGCTCCATGCAAGGAGCCCGATGTGGGACTTGATCCCAGGTCTCCAGGGTCATGCCCTGAGCTGAAGGCAGCGCTAAACCGCTGAGCCACCCGGGGTGCCCTGTATTATATAATTTTTAAAGGGAAAAGGAATCCAGTATAGTAAGAATTAGTACTAAAGTGTTCTGATAAATATAATGAAATAATAAGTTTTTGTCTTGTTTACGCTGGCAATAAAGTCTAGACTTCTTGAGTGGATTTGAAGCCTTGCCAGAACATTGTTGCAGAAGTGCAAGCATGAGGAGGAGGCAGGAGGCAGGAGGGAGAGTGCTAGTAGCCACCTATCTGCCCAAGTATTAGAAGGAATTGAGGTTACAGAGGTAATTCTTAGAACTTTCCTTACTTAGATTTGGTCTTAAACCTTTTTTGTGTCACCTGAGTAATGTTTAGTTTCTTTCTTTGGAAAGTCTAATATTTATAGAACTAAAATCCAAAGAACTCTTTTTTTTTCTTTTTTAAGATTTTATTTATTCATTAGAGACACGGGGTGGGGGAGGAGAGAGAGAGAGACGGAGAGACACAGACACAGGCAGAGGGAGAAGCAGGCTCCATGCAGGGAGCCCGATGTGGGACTCGATTCCAGGTCTCCAGGAACACGCTGTGGGCCAAACCTCTGAGCCATCCAGGCTGCCCTTTTATTTTGTTTCTACAGAGATAAACACTATTAACAGTTTGATGTGTTCCCTTTTGAGTTTTTCCCCTGCACTTTTGTAAATGGGCATGTACACTATAGTACAATTTTATGTTTTGTTTTTTGTTTTTCCTAGAGAAGGTGGGGGGAGAGGGAGAGAGAATCTCAAGCAGGCTCCATACCCAGTGCAGAGCCCAATGCAGGGCTCAATCTCATGACCCTAAGATCATGACCTAAGTCAAAATCAAGAATTGGTTGCTTAACTGACTGAGCCACCCAGGCACCCCCATATAATAGTATTAAAGACAGAATGTAATTGTGCTATACAAGTATTTTGTAACTACCACATTAAATAAAAACACATGGGGGTGAATGTTTCAAATAGTACAAAATGTGCAGTGAAAAGTAGTAACCTTTTTCTACCCCTGATCCCTCAGTTTTCTTCCTCGGAGGTAATAAATATTACAGCTTTTCATATATCCTTCTGGAGAAAATCATATGCATGCATAAGCATGTGTGTGTGTATCCTTTTAAAAAAAAAAAACAGATGGTATCATACAATGCACATAGTCCTGGGCATTTAAGTTGTTTTCAGTTTTGCTGTTAGACAAAGAAGTTGTAGTAGATATCCTTGCATACACCTCTTTGTGCACTTGTACTAGTGTATTTATAGATGACTTCATATAAATTTAATTGCTTGAATATTCCTAGAAGAGGGAATAGCATATACAAAGGCCCAGAGGCAAGAGGAGAGAGCCCAGAATGTTCTGGCTACTGAAAGCAGTTTAGTATGATTAGAGCAGAGTGTGTGAGGCTGGATGCAGATCTGCTGATAGGGCCTTAAAGGACCTTGTAGTCTAGGTTTAAGAGTTTATTAGACTTCAGCTTATAAGTTTTCACATGGGAGGTTTCAGAATTGAAATCTCCTTCCTGATAATAAATTACCATTTTAGAAATCTGTGTCCATTGTGTGAAAAATGGATGGTAAGGAAGCAAAGAGAGAAAGCAAGGAAACTAGTTTGACCAAGGCCGTTGCATCGGTCCAGGCAAGATGTCATACCTGCCTGACTTAAGATAGGGAATCTCGCTAGAAATGCTATTTGTATAGTTTTATTTGTTTCATTTTGTTAAACTAAGTTGGAATTCTAGCCTGCATTCTCTTTTGTAAGCTTCCTTCATGTTATATGTTATGAACATTTTCCCCCATTAGATACTCTATGTTATTTCAAATTACTAAGAATGTACTTCTTTATTGCTGGTTAAGTTTTCTAACCTGTTCCTTTGGGGATAAGTCTCTTGGTTTTGGCCCTAGCATTTTGCCTCTAATACTTCATCTCTCCTCTTCCCCACTGTTTGAATTATTTCTAATATAAAAGTAGATGGACTTTGAGTAAGAGCCAAGTTAATTGTACATTTGAGTGCACAGATTTTGAGGTGTCTAATAACTATTCATAGTTATTTTTTTCTTTTTAAGGATTTTATTTATGTATTCTTAAGAGACAGACATAGATAGGCAGAGGGAGAAGCAGGATCCCCTCAGGAAGCCTGATGTGGACTGGATCCCTGAACCCCAGGATCACGCCCTGAGCTGAAAGCACAGCTTAACCACTGAGCCATCTAGGTGTCCCCAGAGTCCTTTTATTTTGATTTTATTCTTGACTGTTCTCAGTAGTAGATATTTGCTGATTTAATGACTTTCAGATACGTCTGCATCTTAGCTAATGGCTAAGTAGATTATCCTATCAAGTATATAGTTATGGGGATCCCTGGGTGGCGCAGCGGTTTGGCGCCTGCCTTTGGCCCAGGGCGCGATCCTGGAGACCCGGGATCGAATCCCACGTCGGGCTCCCGGTGCATGGAGCCTGTTTCTCCCTCTGCCTATGTCTCTGCCTCTCTCTCTCTCTCTCTGTGTGACTATCATAAATAAATGAAAAATTAAAAAAATATATATATTTTTTAAAAAAAGTATATAGTTATGGCTTTAAGCATTTTTCACACTAAAATTAAATCCTCTGTTTCTTATTTTGAAGGAGGGTAGATGCCTCCCCAACAAGAAGGGTGGCAAATAAGAGTCCTAAAATGTTGTAGATTGATGTGGGGTTTTTTTTTTTTAAGATTTTATGTATGTATTCATGAGAGAGAGAGAAAGAGAGAGGCAGAGACACAGGCAGAGAGAGAAGCAGGCTTCATGCAGGGAGCCCAATGTGGGATTCGATCCTGGGTCCCTGGGATCACTCCCTGGGTTGAAGGCGGCACTAAACCGCTGAGCCACCAAGGCTGCCCTGATGAGGGTTTTTTTTTTCTTTTTAAGATTTTATTTATTTATTCAAGACAGAGAGAGAGGCAGAGACACAGGTAGAGGGAGAAGCAGGCTCCATGCAGGGAGACCAATGTGGGATTCGATCCCAGGTTTCCAGGATCGCGCCCTGGGCCAAAGGCAGGCGCCAAACCGCTGCGCCACCCAGGGATCCCCTTGATGAGGGTTTTTAAGAGCAAATGTCTTGATGTTCTATGTGTAGGGAGAGTGTGCAGGGTTATACAGTGATTATACCTTGACTTTGAGCAGCCTTTCTAGTTTAAAACATAACCTAATGGAGTGAGGAAACAGCCAATCTGGTAGATTGTACCTAATGTTTATGGTGTTTCTGCCTGACACAGAGATTTCTTATTAGATTTCCTGGGCTTCCAAGGTGCCTGGGTAGCTCAGTTGGTTGTGTCTAACTCTTCATTTCAGCTCAGGTCATGATCTCAGGGTCCTGAGATCAAGCCTTGCCTGGAGCTATGTGCTGAGGTGGAACCTGCCTGAGATTCTTTCCCTTTCCCTCTGCCCCTACCCCCCTCTAAAATTTCCTGGACTTCAGATGTAAATGACAGTTGGTAGAGTGATGTGCATTAGCCATCTTCATCTAAATAGATTGTAGAGACCTCTTCCTGATTCTTTGTTACAGACAAGTAGACTGTGAAGCTAGGGAACTATCTTTTGTTCCATCCTTTTGTACAACTTTGCTGTATGCACTTGTTAAAATTTCCGGTCTAACTTTTTTAGCTGGGATATGGAGTACTTGTTCCTTTACCTGCAAGGATGAATCTAACTTCATAACCTAACCTAAAAAAAGAAGTATAGGATGTTAAGCCCAGATTAAAGTTGAAGTAATCTGGAAATCTCTTCCTTTTACAGAAAATAAACCTAAGAGAGTGATTTGCCTGAGGTCATAGATGTAGGGCAAGTGCTTCTGCCTTTTTTGTTCTTCCCTGTTTGGGTCTGCGTAGTCTAGGTTTCACAGAATGTCCTGCTGCATTTGGTTTGGAGCTAATTATGTGCTATATATTCAGCTTTTTTATCTCTTTTGTCAGAAATATAAATCCATGTATTTCTATAGAAGAAAAGTGTGAAGACTATATACACTGTTCCTGCTCCTGCACACTGGCACACATTAGGTTTTTAGTATCAGAATTTTTTTTAACATAGTCACCAACTTTAAAGGTTGTCTGTGTATGCAATGCATTGTTAGACTCTGGCTGTCACTAATATTAAAGCTTGGTATCTAGTACCAGCTGTGTTCAGAATTTGAGCTTAAATTCAACAATTTACCTCAAAGAGGTAAATACCTCTTTCATTATAATTCAGGGCTTTTTCAAAATCTTTCAGTAGTTTCTCTGTGATAAGAACAGACCATCATTGATTGGAAACCAGTGTTGCTTAGCACCTATTTTTAGTATTGTCCAGTTGGACCATTGAAAGTTGTAAATTATTTCAGCGTGCTACTTCTTATTTTTTTTATAAACTCTGGTATAACAGAAAGCTGGCAGAGAATGGTCATTATCATATATCATAAAGCAGGTACAAGGTATTTTACATTCACACAAGTATGTATGTACCCATTCTGTAATAACAGGGGATAATACCCTAATTGCTTGTGATACTTCTTGTGTCTCTGAATTATTTGTATCTTTAACTTTCTGCTCCTACTTAAAATTTTTTGTTATGAATATATGTTGAGATTATAAAATAATAGTGACATGGTTACCTCTTTGTAATAAATTGTATTTTACATTTTTTTTTTCTTTCTGGCATCTTGCTAGACAAGGTCTTTTGCTCCTCCTCTCATCGTGTCTTTTGGGTATTTATAAGTATATAATTTTTCCCCCAGTTTCTTAGTTAAGCTATTGCCTATATCTCCTTTCCTATATTTGTTTCCATATTTTTATTTTTTTTATTTTTATTTTTTTTTAATTTTTTTATTTATTTATGATAGGAACACAGTGAGAGAGAGAGGCAGAGACACAGGCAGAGGGAGAAGCAGGCTCCATGCACCGGGAGCCTGACGTGGGATTCGATCCCGGATCTCCAGGATCGCGCCCTGGGCCAAAGGCAGGCGCCAAACCGCTGCGCCACCCAGGGATCCCTGTTTCCATATTTTTAAAGAGTAACCAAATTGACAAATTATTTGTTTTCATAATCTAATGTAGTTTAAGGTAACATTCTGTTTCTTCCATTAAGCTTCTGTATGTCTGTGTTCCTATACATGTATAGCTTTTATCTGTTTTTAGATTTCTTTTGTTCTATTGAATAGTACTTAAGCAATTATCTGTACTTCATTCTACTATACTATTTATTCACTAAGAATATCGTACTCTTTATTTTTTTATAGATTTATGTATTTATTTACTTATTTGAGAGCAAACGTGTACAAGCAATGTGTGAGGGAGAAGCAGGCTGCCCACTGAGCAGGGAGCCCAGTGTGGGCCTTAATTCCAGGACCCCGGGATCCAGGCGCCTTTCTTACTCTGTTAAAAATATACTATTATTTGATTTTTGTTCAGAGAACTCCTATTGCCATTTATTATTATGCCTTTAGTACGAGTATGCATTGTTGAATTTAAGCTGTTGACTTCTGATTTAACATTGATCTTATAGGAGACCCCATTTACCAAATAAAAATGGTCTTGGTAACGCCAAGTACCCTTCATGAGCAAGTACTGGTTTATAGAGACACTCAAGCATTGGCTACAGGATCACTGAGAGACATTACAAAACCAGGAGTTCACTCGTGTCACATATGTCCACTTCTCTTTACTTTTTTTCCTTGTGTCATGTGTTGAGCTTGTTGATATCATGTAGAGAGATATTTTGTTGATGGCCCATGGTAGAGGTAAAACTTAATAAGACTTCCTTCTTGGGTAGTACATTCCATTATTGCATATGTGGAAATCATACTAGTTTTGAGATAAACTTTGTAGATTTTTCTCTAAACGAAACAATTATTCTTTTTTTTTTTTTTTTTAAAGATTTTATTTATTCATGAGATAGAGAGGCAGAGACACAGGCAGAGGGAGAAGCAGGCTCCATGCAGGGAGCCCGATGTGGGACTCCATTCTAGGACTCCAAGATCAGGCCCTGGACTGAAGGCAGGCGCTAAACTGCCGAGCCATCCAGGCATCCCTACCTGGGAACCTTTTAAAATATCTCTTCTACCCTAGACCTACTGAATCAGAATCTCTGGGATCTATGTATTTTAAAGCTCACCAGGTGATCCTGATACCATCCAGGTTTGGGAACTGCTCACATAGAATCTGCCTCAAAATCCGTAGAATGTGGCTCTTAGATGTTCTATAAATTCTATATTGTGTGTGTTTGTAATTTATTCCTTTTTATGACATATTTATTCAAGGTGACAGACTTGCCATAGATCCCCAGCCTAGCTCATTCCCAGTAATGAAAGACTAAAGGACTACTCTAAAGATAGTGTAACTCTGAGCTGCTTTCAGGGTTATGGGCTTGGAGCAGAGCAAAGGGATCTGCTAGTTCTGATATCATCACCCTGGGGAGCACAAGAAGAAGTGAGGCATTAAGTTGCTGTATTCCAGCAAATGTGTCACTCAGGTTATGGAAAGCAGAGAGGGGCACCGTGTGCTTGGGAAGCAGCTTTTACTCAGTGTTGAGGCACCAGCATGTTGACTCCCAGATATACTTTGTCTTCTGTTTCATGTGTAAATTGTTCAATAAGTGAGATAAACAGGCTGCCCTTAGTGAGAAACCAGATCATGAGCATGACCTCCAAAGTCAGGTCACACTAATAAATCTGAAATGACTTAGTACAGTTTCACTTAAGTTGAATTTTTTTGCACAGAATTTGTCTAATTCCATACATATCCTCCTTTAGCATGTTCCTCTCTACTGTACTTTGCCTGTCAGGGTCCATCTCCTCTTTTAAGATCCAGATGTAGCATTTCCTCTCCTTGAAGCCCTCTTTTACCCACCTATGCCATCATTTGTGCCAAGGTGGTGGGAAGTATGTTAATCCCAGCTATAGCACTCAATCACACTACCATAGACCCTTAAACAATATGGGGTTAGGGGTGCCAATGCCCTCCACCCCCCACCCCAGCCTCTCCTGAGTATTACTTTTAACTCCCAAAAAATGTAACTAACAGCCTGCTGTTGACCAAAAGCCTCACTAATAACCTAAACAATTGATTAATACTTATTTTGGAAAAAAAAATACTTATTTTGTATGTTACATGTATTATATACTGTGTTCTTATAATCATGGGAACTTGAGATTACTATTTTTGCCAAGAGTGTATAGATAGTCTTCTAATGTGCTCCAGAAAATAAGTTAGGGGTTTTTTGTTTTGTTTTGTTTTGTTTTTTAGCAATCACTTATCCCTTGTAAAGAACAGTATATTAAAAAGTTGTGATATTTTTATTTATAAAATAGACTACGAGAAATTATCCTTTTTTACTATCTTATTCTCAGTATCTATCTATCATTTTTAGTACATTTGTATTTTACAATAACTGATCTCCCCAGAGGACTAAACTCTGTATTGCTGAGTGTAAAAGGTTATTTTGGTTGATTTCCTTTGGAAAATATCTGACATATTGGCTGTACAGCAGTATAATCTAGGTGATAAATGACTAAATTTTACTGTCTTCAAAATTAGAATAGTCAGTCTTTTGGGGGGGGGGGCGGGGGAGAATAGTCAGTCTTTATTTAAATTTTTTTTTTTTCGGGCAGCCCAGGTGGCTCTGGTTTAGCACTGCCTTCAGCCCAGGGTGTGATCCTGGAGACCCAGGATTGAGTCCCACATGAGGCTCCCTGCATGGAGTCTGCTTCTCCCTCTGCCTGTGTTTGTTTGTGTGTGTGTGTGTGTGTGTGTGTGTGTGTGTGTGTCTCTCTCTGTTTCTCATGAATAAATAAATAAAATCTTTAAAAAAAAAAAACTTTTTTTTTCATCCAAAACATATTTATTGAGCACCTACAGTGCATGATTCAGGGCATTTTGTTTTATTTATTTATTTACTTACTTACTTACTTACTTACTTACTTACTTACTTTATTTATTTATTTATTTATTTATTTATTTATTTATTTATTTATTTATTTTAAGTAAGCTCCAATTACAACATGGGGCTTGAACTCACGACCCCAAGATCAAGAGTCACATGCTCTACTGGCTGAGCTAGCTAGGTGCCTCTAGCCTTTATTTTTATTGGTAGGATTTTTAAGATCTAACCCATAATTGTATTGTTAGGACTTTTTATTTTTCTTTAAGAAATCACACAAGAAATGACACAAACAGCAATAAAGGAAATCATACAGCTAAGCTTCGATGAAGCATACAGTATTTTGTTTTTCCATATTCCCTGCTCTTGTTATGGACAGGAACCATTTATATGTGTTTCACATGATAGTAATGTCGATATTGAGTGTCTGATATTGTCTACTATTTTTGTAACAGTGTTTTGTATTTATTGCTGTAGAGGATACGGAATTAAAAGGCATAATAATTCCTCTCAACAAGCTAATAGACTATGTGAGGGAAAAACAAACTTAGAACAGTGTACTACAGTGAAAACCAGACAAACATAAAGTCAGTTTATACTTGAGAAGATGTGATTTAGGGGGTCACTTGAGTTTGGAGGGGACAAAACAATAGGCACTTGTTTAGAAGATGCCCATAAGGTGAGGTTAGGTGGGTGGAAAGGATGAGGACAAACTCTTCAGAGTTTTGAGAGTGCAGCTAAAGAATTCGGAGCTGATGGGTGCCTGGATGGCTCAGTCAGTAGAACATGCAACTCTTTTTTCTTTTTTTTTTTTTTTTAATTTTATTTATTTATTCATGAGAGAGACACACAGAGAGAGAGGCAAAGACATGGGGACGGGGCAAAGACGGAGAAGCAGGCTCCATGCAGGGAGCCCGATGTGGGACTCGATCCTGGGACTCCAGGATCACGCCGTGAGTCAAAGGCAGAGACGCTCAACCGCTGAGCCACCCACGTGTCCCGGAATATGCAACTCTTGATGTCAGTTTGAGCCTCACTCACATTGGGCATGAAAATTACTTTAGAAAAAGAAATAGAATTTGGAGTTGATTTGGTAAGCTTCAACCACCATGAGTTTTTGTATCTCATTTCAGAAGGAAAGTTTCATCAGGCATCAATATGCTGGACAGACTAGTAAAGAGAGACCAGCCTGGAATGCTGTTGTGTTCCTTTTTGGCTCTTCTTTTTCTCTTTCTTTCCTAGAATTGGTCGGTCACCAAGTTGTGTCCATTGGTTCATGCCTTCATCCTGCAGAAATAGAGTAGTTTTTCAGAGAAGATTTTAGTGGGGAACATTTATGTAAGGTTTATTCTAGGGCACCTGGGTGTCTCAATTAAGTGTCTGCCTTCAGCTTGGCTCATGGTCCCCAGGTCCTGGGATCAAGCCCCACATCACGCTCCCTCCTTGACGGAGAGTGTGCTGCTCCCTCTCCCTCTCCTCCCTACTCATGCATGTGCGCGCACACACACACACACTCTGTCTCTCTCAAATAAATAAACTCTTTTAAAAACAAAGAAGAATTTAGGAAACTGAAAAGTTAAAAACTTGTTTGGCTAACATGTATTCATTATCCTCAGGGTGAAGGATCCAGAGGAGCACAGTATAATGATAGGAGCACAGTAGCTAGGCTGTGTGTGCGCATTGTTCTGTTGAATCTTTATGATAGCTTATGAAGTGGATACCATTATTGTTCCTATTCTGTACAGAAGGATACTGAGAGGGGATCCCTGGGTGGCTCAGCGGTTTGACACCTGCCTTCGGCCCAGGGCGTGGTCCTGGAGTCCCGGGATCGAGTCCCACATCGGGCATCCTGTGTGGAGCCTGCTTCTCCCTCTGCCTGTGTCTCTCATGAATAAATAAATAAAATCTCAAAAAAAAAAAAAAAAAAAAGGATACTGAGGCACAGAAGGGGGTAGCATATCTCATTCCATGTCACACTGCTAGTTAGGTAGAGGAACCAGAATTGGGATTCAGGTTTCCGGCTGGAGGGCCGAAGCTCTTGATGACTATTCCATTCTGCTTCTCTTGCCCCTCCCTTCCTTTTTTTTTTTTAATATGGAATGAGCATTTTCCTCATATTACGCATTATATTGATATGTGATTTTCAATGTATATTTCACTTTGTGGGTGTATCATTTTCCAAGTTTTGACTATTCACCTATGGTTGTACTTCTTAAGTTGTTTAGAATTATTCACTTTGATTAATGATACCCTTATAATCAGAGGCACCTGACTGGTTCAGTCAGATGAGCATGTAACTTTTCATCTCTTGGGGTCATGAGTTCAAGCCTCACATTGGGTGTAGACATTACTTAAATAAATAAAATAATATCCTTATAATCTTGATGTTCATCTCTGAGTATTTCTAGGCATAAAGTGAATTTGAGTTACTGGATTATAATTTGAATATTTTTAAAATTCTTGATTTATATTATCAGCTAACTTGCTGATTTCATGGCATCATGACCAATATGACGGATTATCCTTTAAAACAGCCATGGCAGGCATAGAGATAACATGTTGTCATGATATTTTAATTTGCTTTATTTTTTGTTGTTTGATTTAGTGTTAAAGAGGTTCTTTTTTTCTTTTTAACTCATCTTCCATTTGTATTTCTTTGAGTCATTTGTTTGTGTCCTTTGCCCAGCTTTTTCTTTTGGTGTTCATCTTTTTTTTTCCCTTTAAGATTTTATTAATTTATTTATGAGAGACAGAGAGAGGCAGAGACATAGGCAGAGGGAGAAGCAGGCTCCCGGGGATCCCTGGGTGGCACAGCGGTTTAGCACTTGCCTTTGGCCCAGGGCGCGATCCTGGAGACCCGGATCGAATCCCACGTTGGGCTCCCTGCATGGAGCCTGCTTCTCACTCTGCCTGTGTCTCTGCCTCTCTCTCTCTGTGTGACTATCATGAATAAATAAAATCTTCAAAAAAAAAAAAAGAAGAAGAAGAAGCAGGCTCCCTGTGGGGATCCTGATGTGAGACTCAGTTGAATCACAACTTAAGCCAAAGGCAGATGCTCAACCACTGAGCCACCCAGGTGCTGAGATGTTTATCTTTTTCTTACAAATTTTACAGGCATATGATAAAGATGTTAATTCTTTGTCACATACGTTATAAATAATACTTCTTTCTTGTTAACTGTTTTCTTTTTAATTTTGTTTGGTGTTTTTGTCATAAGAATTTTTTCTTAAGGTCACAATTTCACTAATTCAAGTTTCTCCTATTATTTCTGTGTCTTAGCACAAAGACTTCCTCATTCTGAGGCTATTCACTTTTTTTTTTCCAAGATGGGGTTTTCTTTTTTTAATTGTTGCTGTGTTTTGTTTTTAATGTCTCCTTATCTTTTTCTTTTTTTTAAACATTTTATTTATATATTCATTAGAGACACAGAGGCAGAAACACAGGCAGAGGGAGAAGCAGGCTCCTTACAGGGAGCCTGATGCAGGAATTGATCCCAAACACTGGGTTCACACCCTGAGCCAAAGGCAGATGCTCAACTGCTGAGCCCCCAGGCATCCCCACATCTCCTTATCTCTTAGACGACAGAACGTATTCCAGTGGATTAAAAATATAATTCAAAAATATACATAACTCCGTATTTTCCAAATAGTTTAATAGCTTTTTGGCACCGTTATGGAATAATCCTCTGCTCCCCACTAATTTTTTTTTCCCACTAATTTTTTAAATGACAAGCTTTTTATATTCTATGGGTTGTTTCTGAATTGTCTCTTCTGTTTAAATTGGCTGTTTGTGATAGTGACAGTGTACACTATATTAATTACTGTGGCTTTATAATATATTAATATTTGGAAATAGAAAGTTGCCTTCAGTTTTTGGAAATTTCATTGCTATCATTATCTTGCTTGTTTTTCGGACATTTTAAAAATACTGTATGTAAAGGAGAAAGAATGAACAGCTTTATGATGTTTGGCCTTTTTGATCATGGATATAGATAGTGTCCCTGTTTAGTGAGGTCTTTTATGTTTCTTGGGAGAGTTTTATAACCTTCAAATATGTCTGCAAAATTTTAATTGTGGTTATTTTTATTTTGATACATTTCTTAATAATGGTAACTCCCTTCATTTCTGTATTTTTTGTATTTTCTATGTATTAAATATGTATGTATATACAGTTTTAAGTTGATAACCCATCTTACTCCACAAAGAATTTGAGGAAATACACAGAATATATAATTAAGAAATGAAAAAGTCAGGACGCCTGGGTGGCTCACTGGTTTGGTGCCTGCCTTCGGTTCAGGATGTGATCCTGGAGTCCTGGGATCGATCCCGCATCAGGCTCCCTGCATGGAGCCTGCTTCTCCCTCTGTCTATGTCTCTGCCTCTCTCTATTTCTCTGTGTCTCTCATGCATAAATAAATAAAATCTTTTTTTTTTTTTTTTAAATAAAGAAATGAAAAGGCTTCTGGGTGGTTTAGTTGGTGCTCAGTTGGTTCTTGATTTTGGCTCGGTCCTGAGATTGAGCCCTGCATCAGGCTCCATGCTGGGCAGGGATCCTGCTTGGGGCTCTATCTCCTCCTGCCCACCCCCCGCCAAAAAAAAGAAGATATAAAATCAAAACCCTAGAAAATACAAATTAGAACAGAAAATTATTATTACATAGTTTGGGAGGAAACAAATTGATCAAGGTATGGCCAACTAAAAAGAAATGGTAACTCACGATCCTGTTACATGGGTCTCAACAATGAAAAAAAAATTTCTTAGTTTGGAAGAAAAGCTTTTTCAAGCATGCAACTCAAAAATTTCTCCCACGTATCCTTTAGTGTAAGCCAAGGGCATAATGCCAAAACAAAACTTGGTGAAAGCAGTTCTGTAGGGGATAAGACCATGTGACCCAAATATACCCAGCTTTTTTTTTTTTCTGATGGTCTGGCATAATTCTGGGATAAAGCCTAGAATAGAATGGTGAATTCCACACAGAGGTCAAGTCAAATCAGGACAGAAAAGTCTCCTTTGGATTTGCCAGTTAAGGGCCATTGCTCACCTTAAGCAATTCAATAGAGAATTGGGGAACAGAAACCATACTGGTGAACCAAGGCATGGAAGAGAAATAAAGGAGTTGAGATAGCTAGTGTGAGGTTGACCATGAAGGGAATAAAGAAATGGTAGATGCTAAATTATTGAGTGGGTTAAAGGAAGATTTAAGATGCAAAAGATTTGAGCAACATAGAGCTGGCAAAGAAGAGACTGAGGCAAGAGGGAGAGTGCCGATTTAGTAGGCTCCCAAGTATGCGGGCCAGGCTGGTGGCTAGGAACATGGCCAGGCAGCAGGGGCCCCTGTTAACAGGCTAGGCTTCTGCATCCTCCCACTCAACCGTAGTCAGCAAGGGCTGATAAGTAAGTGCTCAAGTGCCAGTTTTCCTCTCTGCCGGCCCCAACCTTTCTAGGTGCCAGGATCACTGTGCCAGTCTAAGGAAACCTTCTCTTGCTTATCCTAGAAGTTGATCAAATGATTTTTCAAAAAAATGTCCTTGGGGCATCTGGCTGGCCCAGTCAGTAAAGCATGCAAATCTTGATCTTGGGGTCATGAATTCAAGCCCCATATTGGGGGTAGAGTTTACTAAGTAAATAAGTTAACACTAAAAATTACTTTAAAAAAATATTTATTTATTCATTTGACAGAGAGAACAAGCAGGGGGAGTGGCAGGCAGAAGGAGAGGAAGAAGCAGGCTGCCCACAGAGCAGGGAGCCTGATGCAGGACTTGATCCCAGGATTGAGACGAAGGCAAACACTTAACCGACTGAGCCACCCAGGTGCCTGTGGGTTTTTTTGTTTGTTTGTTTGTTTGTTTTTGTTTTTAAGATTTTATTTATGAGAGCACAAGTTGGGAATGAGGGATAAGGGAGTAACACAGGGACAGGGGAAAGAGAGAAGCAGGCTCCGCACAGAGCCGGGAGCCCAACACAGGGCTTGATCCCAGGACCCCAAGATCATGACTTGAGTTAAAGGAAGACACCTAACCGATTGAGCTACCCAGGCACTGGGGAAAATTAGGAGCACCTGGGTGGCTCATTCAGAAAATTAGGGGCGCCTAGGTGGCTTAGTAGGTTAAGTGTCTTCCTTCAGCTCAAGTCATGATCCTGGGGTCTTGGGATCAAGCCCTGAGTTAGGCTCCCTGCTCTGTGGGGAGCCTGCTTCTCCCTCTCCCTCTGCCAGTCCCCTTGCTTGTGCTTGCTCTCTCTCTTCTTTGTTAAGTGAATGGATAAAATCTTAAATAAAATAAATTAATGAAAACAAATGTTTCTAAGCTTCACTTTGTCACCAGGATGACAGAGAATATAGAAAGGATCTGTTCTTCAGAGGACTACCTACTTTCTAGGTGCCTTCGTTTGGTTAGTGGTGGATTAGAGACTACAGTTCAGTAGTTCCTCCTCCAGTGCCACTGAGTTGAAGGTGGTAGCCAAACGTCCACATGGGGAGATCCCTTGTAGGCAGTGAAACTAGGGAATTGCAGAAATGGATCTGAAAGATCTCTGGAGACAGCTGAATTTAAAAAAGGCTAGCGGTTGGAGTGGCTACAGAGCAAGGAACAGGACCTTGATGTATTCAGAGGAGCAGGTGGAATAGCTCTCAGAGACGAAGGAAGAGACCTGGGAAAGACATAGCCAAGAGAGAAAAGAGGCTAGTGAAGAAGGAATACGAGTTTCATACCGTCAGCTGCCAGAGAAACTGAGATTGAGGGTGAGGAGAAGTTGGCTGCTATGGTTCTTGCTACATGGGCTTGTGGACCAAGCAGAGGGACCACAGAAGGCTCAAGGAGGAGTGAAGTCCTTTTAATAACATTGGGTTCTGAAGATAGGAGAACAAGGCCATATACAAGTGTGTGCAAACTATACGTATGATGTCATCTCATCTATATAAAAACACTTATCCATAGGGGAAAAACAACTGAATAAATAGCAAAGGGCTAGATGATTAGGTATTGTGAATTTTTAAGATTTTATTTTTTAAGTAATCTCTGTACCCAACATGGGGCTTGAACCCACAACCCCAAGATCAAGAATCCCACACTCCACTGACTGAGCCAGCAGGTACCCCATGAATAACTTCAAAAAAAATCTTTAATGTGTTTCATTTTTCAGATTTCTCTAAATGAACTAATATACTTTGATAATCTAAAAATATATATATATGTTCTGAAAGTAAATGTAAGCCTTCTTATTATCATTGGTCCACAGAAAGCTTTGAAAAATCTAGAAAGCATGGATGACTGAAGCAAGGAGAGAGGTAGAGCATGAGAGGGGGGAAATCTTTTTTTTTTTTAATTCAATTTAACATATAGTGTATTATTAGTTTCAGAGGTAATTTAGTGATTCATCTCTTGCTTATAACATGGAGTGCTCACTACATCAACTGCCTTCCTCAGTGCCTATCACCTGGTTACCCCAGTGCCCATCCCCCCATCCACCTCCCCTCCAGCAACCCTCAGTTTGTTTCCTAGAGTTGAGTCTCTTTGTGTGTTCTGTATGTGTTGTGTGGCTAAGAGAAACTGAGTGGAAACAGTGGAGTCTGTAAAGGAAGAGAAGACATGGATCAGAAGTGCTAAAGGGATGTTATAGGTAGTAGAGCAGTACCTGGTGGGAAGAGAGACCTGGGCCGGCCTATTAGGTTAGTTACCAATTCAGGGGAGAGATTCCCTTCTCCTGTAGAATGTTAGGTAAAGGGATCCACTACTTGAGGTGATGCTTTGGGCTTCCTAAGCCCTGTGTGGGAGAGGCCGTGCCTTGCTACTTTGTATCTGATTGTTCTCTGTCAAAACTGAAGCTACTGCTTTTGAGTTCCTGAGTAGAGGCTGATGTTCAGGAACCTTACATGTGTTTTTTTCACAGGGAGGGAATACTCTGTCGGCTCAGTTCCCTGGCAACACAATTGGTTTCGATTTGTACTCCTTGTACTTTTTCTTTTTCTACCTGGATTTTAATTCCAGTGATTTCTTTTAGGTTAGACCTGGTTATTTATAAGCAAGTTACTTATATTTAAAAGTTTTTGGGGATCCCTGGGTGGCGCAGCGGTTTGGCGCCTGCCTTTGGCCCAGGGCGCAATCCTGGAGACCTGGGATCGAATCCCACATCAGGCTCCCGGTGCATGGAGCCTGCTTCTCCCTCTGCCTGTGTCTCTGCCTCTCAATCTCTCTCTCTCTCTCTCTGTGACTATCATAAATAAATGAACATTTAAAAAATAAATAAATAAAAGTTTTTGAATTCAAGGCCAAGAGGAGATGGATTTTTCTGTGTTCTTCAAATTGTTGTATGCCTCACAACTCAGTAGAGCTCAGAGATTGTTTTTCCTCCATCAGTTTTATAGTTGAGGATATCAAAATAGCAATTGTCTGGAATGGTCAGCATTAGCAATTTATGGCTTATAAGTTTTATGTTCTTTGTGCTTTGGTATTTTTCCCAAGAATGTCACCAAGGTAGATGGGCTTTTTTCTCTGTTCCTTAACTGCAACATGTGGAATTACCCATCCTTGTTGGGGTACTAATTTTGGGACTTTCCCGAACTGAAAAAACTTTTTTTTTTTTTAATCTGTGAAGAGCAATGGTATAAAGTAGTACCTCTCAAACTTTAGCATATAAAACCACTTGGAGATCTATTAAATTGCAGATTCTGATCCTGTGGATCAAGAGGAGAACCTGAAGGGGTGCCTGGCTGGCTTGCTTAGAAGAGTATGTAACTCTTGATCTCAGGGTTGTAAGTTCAAGCCCTATATTGGGTGTAGAGATTACTTAAATAAAAAAAAAACTTTAAAAACCCCACAAATATAATTGTTTAAGAAACAAAGAGTAGAGCCTGAAATTCTGTGCTTCTAACAAGTTGCAGGTTATGCCATTGCTGCTGGTCCTTAGACCATGCTTTGAGAAACAAAGATATAACACAGTGCTGTCCAACAGGGTAGCTCCTAGCCCCATGTGACTATTGAGAATTTACAGTGTGACTAGTTCACACCAGTTGAGTATAGTTCTCAGAACCTACCTACTTTTACCTAGAACCATTGTAGCTGTTCTGTCCCTTAAGTTAGATAGTAACTCTTTAGGGATGCCTGGCTGGCTCAGTCAGAAGAGCATGGTGACCCTTGATCTCGGGGTTATGAGTTCAATCCCCACATTGGGTATAGAAATTACTTAAGTAAATAAGCTTTGGTTTATTAAAATAGACAGTAACTCCTTGAATGCAGAACCAGCTCTTTGTAGTCTTTGTACTACCTTGTGGGTGGTCCTGACTACCAGCATGGGTATAGTGTTAAGGTACCCAAACAGAGAATTGGAGAAATGTTTCTCTAATAGAAGTAACAAAAGCTTTGTGTAAGACTAGGGCAAGAATACAAAACACTTTAATTTTGAATTAACCTTGTATATACTAAAAAAAATAAATAAAATAAAATAAAATAAAACCCTTGTATATACTTAAGTCAAATTTTTTTTGTGAATTACATGATTGTTCAGACCCATTTTACTGTTAGGTATCTGGGTACTTTGGTATTCACAAGGCTTAAGAGCCAGAAACTGAATTGGCTCATTTTTCTTTTCCTGTTTTTTAAAATATGTTCAATTAGTTGAGTACCTACCAACCTGAGTGTAGTGCTGAGGAACAAAAACAATTGTTAAGACATGGTCCCTGTTCTCAAGGAATTGGTGGTTTCACAGAGGAGAAATAAATGAATGTCAAGTTGATGGTATGACACAGGAGGTAGTGTTGTGTGGTAGTCACTATCAGGACCATTGGAGTCTGGATCCAAGGTCTGATTCTGATTCCAAAAAAAATAGAGTGAGGAAACACTATGATGGGGTATTTTTCTAAGGTAGAATTTAGTGAAAAATAGCAAGGCTCTCTGTCAGTGTTTTTATTAATAGTTACAGGAAATGTAAAGGATTTAAACTAATTTTGTTAATAGTTCTTTAATATCATCAAATATCCAGAGTTGAAAAAAAAATCCAGAGTTGAATCTAATTGTCTCATGTCCTATATTTTTACATTGTTTGTTGGTTTGAATTAGGATCCAAAGAGATCCATATGTTGTGATTGATTGCTATATTTCTTTAAAGATTGTATTTGTTTAAGAGAGAACGTGCACACACACGTGTGTGTGTGTGTGTGTGTGTGAGAGAGAGAGAGAGAGAAAGAGAGCAGGGGGAGGGGCAGAGGGGGAAGAGAGCCACAAGCAGACTCCCTGCTGAGCGCAGAGGCCTACAGGCCTGGCTTGATCACAGAACCCTGAGATCTTGACCTGAGCTAAAATCAAGAGCTGGAGGTTCAACTGACTGAGACACACCTAGGTGCCCCATTATTGTATTTCTTATATCTCTTTTTGTTTATCAGGGTTTCTCAACCTCAGCATTATTGACATTTGGGGGCCAATAATTCTTTGTTGTGGAGGACTGAACCTATGCATATCAGAATATTTAGTAATATATTTGGCCTCTACCCACTAGAGATGCTACTAGCATATCTACCCCAGTAGTGACAACCAGAAATGTCACAGGCCTTGCCAAATGCCCCCAGAGGCAAAGTTACCCCAGGTTGAGAACCACTGATATGTAAATTCTCCCTCTATCCTTCCCATTTTGTGCCTTGGTGATTTATTTGCAGAAGAAACTGGGTAGTTAATCCTGCATAGTTTCCTTCAGTTGGGATTAACCCTGATTTCATCCCTGTAGTGTAATTTAACATACTCTGTCACCAATTTCCTGATAATTGGTGGTTGGAGCTAGAGACTTGATTAGTTTCAGATTTTTTGTTTTTTATAATAAGACTGCTTCATAGGGGGTAGTTTGTTCTTCCATCAGGAGGCACATAATATCTGTTGTGTCTTTTTGTAATTTAACAACCATTGATTTCCTAATTAATTTGTCAGGGATCGGTTTTTGTTTTAAAATGTATTTTCATTTAGACAAGCTTTATTTTAAATAACAATCTGTGGAATAAATGAATGAATAGATTAATAACAAGCTGTGTTCTCCCTTATAAAGGAAGGGGAAATGGAAGGTGAGGCGGTTGAAGCCATTGTGGAAGAGTCTGAAACTTTCATTAAAGGAAAGGAAAGAAAGACTTATCAGAGACGCCGGGAAGGGGGCCAGGAAGAGGATACTTGCCACCTACCCCAGAACCAGACTGATGGGGGTGAGGTGGTCCAGGATGTCAATAGCAGTGTACAGATGGTAATGATGGAACAACTGGATCCTACCCTTCTTCAAATGAAGACTGAAGTAATGGAGGGTACAGTCGCTCCAGAAGCAGAGGCTGCTGTGGACGATACCCAGATCATAACCTTGCAGGTTGTAAATATGGAAGAACAGCCTATAAACATAGGAGAGCTTCAGCTTGTCCAAGTACCTGTTCCTGTGACTGTACCTGTTGCTACCACTTCAGTTGAAGAACTTCAGGGGGCTTATGAGAATGAAGTATCTAAAGAGGGCCTTGCAGAAAGCGAACCCATGATATGTCACACCTTACCTTTGCCTGAAGGGTTTCAAGTGGTGAAAGTAGGTGCCAATGGAGAGGTGGAGACGCTAGAGCAAGGGGAACTTCCACCTCAAGAAGATCCTAGTTGGCAAAAAGACCCAGATTATCAGCCACCAGCCAAAAAAACAAAGAAAACCAAAAAGAGCAAACTGCGTTACACAGAGGAAGGCAAAGATGTGGATGTGTCTGTCTATGATTTTGAGGAAGAGCAGCAGGAGGGCCTGCTGTCAGAGGTTAATGCAGAGAAAGTAGTTGGTAACATGAAGCCTCCAAAACCAACAAAAATTAAAAAGAAAGGTAAAATGAATTTATCCATTTTACTCTCATAAAATCATTTTGAGATAAAGCAAATAAATAACATAGGGTATATGCAAATTATTTTATAGTAAGTGTTTTTTGTTTTGTTTTTTTAAGATCATGAGCTGGGTACCAGTCGTTTTAACCAGTCTAAAAGAAGTTTTTCCAGATTGAGTATTTTTTAAGTCCTGAAGACAAAAAAGTAAATCTTTTAGTGGCATTAAATAATAATGATTTAACATGACTTAGATTGAATATAGTTAAAAAGGCTAATGAAGTTTATTTGTAGAAATTTAACATTCAGATTAAACTTGCAACAAGTAAGTGTTTTGTTTTGCATATAGGTGTAAAGAAGACATTCCAGTGTGAGCTTTGCAGTTATACGTGTCCACGGCGTTCAAATTTGGATCGTCACATGAAAAGTCACACTGATGAGAGACCACACAAGTGCCATCTCTGTGGCAGGGCATTCAGAACAGTCACCCTCTTGAGGAATCACCTTAACACACACACAGGTGCTGGATATGAATGTTGGGGGCTATAACATGGTAAAGGTTAAAACTTCGGTTTTAAGTATTATCTAAGCTGGTTCCCGTGGGAAGTTAAAGAATGATTTTTGTTCTTCTGCTGTAATCCTGATTTATAATAAGCAGATGAATTTATAGATAAATGTAAAGGAATTTTTGTGGAAAATAATCAAACTGTTTAAGGATGGTGATGCAGAAAAAGATTATCTGTGGTAGCTAACCTGTCATATTTCCTGAAGGACATCACCATTGTGTTGCTAAGGTTTTTGGGGTTTTTTTGGTTTTTTTTTTTTTTTTTTTTTTTTGCTAAGGTTTTTAACATCAGTGACAAAAAAATGACCCCCCAAATTCCCAGGCACTGTAAGGATGAACATTAGAAAAAGCAGTGCAGTTCTCCCTTTGTTAAAAACTATGGTTTCTGGCTGTTTCACCTCAACTGAGGTAATTCATAATCTCAGAATGGACAGTTTAAGGCATTATTCTAGCAATTCAGACACTCATTTGTGTTCCATACACACTTTAATATTTTGTATTAGTGTCATGCTGGCTGTGGTTAGGTCCCAGGAGTCACTAAAGTGGAGGTACTATGCACTGGAGTTCTCTTTAGGCTCCTTTCTGGTCTCTTTGCTCTTTTATATTGGCATTTGCCTGTGAGTGCTAATAGAAAGTTCTCTCACACAGTTCTTCATGATGAGTAGCTTTCCTGTATCCACATGTGCTGGTAGACTGCTGAGCATGATCGAGTTTGGCCTATAAGTGATATACTATGCATTAGTATATTCTTGGCTAATATGATCTGGTCACTTTTCATTATTTCCCTGCTTTCTACTCAGACACTTGGTAATATATTTTATTCAGTAATTTGAAGACAGACACTGTGCAAGGGCATATGACTAGATAAAAACATTTGGCCGCATAATAGGACTTCCTAAAATGGCAGTGCTTGATGTGGGCACTGTGTGTCATGGTCTAGTCCTCAACTTTGAAAATATGAGTGTAATATGTCTGGTTGCTCCGAACTGATTCAGCAGGACAAATTCATACTAATCAAACCCTCAAGGGTCAGATTCAATCAGAAAATCAGTTAATGGTGAGGACTATACCTTTTTATTTTTCTGGATGCAGTTGTATTGCACTGTAGGCAACACCCTTGCCTATATGAAGAAGATGTAGCAAGTGAAGGGTGACTTGGTAAGCATGGACCCTGAGCAGAGGGACATAAGCTCATGTGGTGCAACCCAATGAAAATCTCTATTGCACAACAGTGTCTGTTTCTTTCCTAATTGCCATACTTATATGTCTACCAGTAGCAGGCCTCTTTCTGTCCCCTACATAGTACTAGGTAAACATTAGAAATTCTTAGTTTCCAGTTTAGTTTATCCTAACAGAAGTGGATCCTTGGTTTCCTTCTCATTAATTGTTTTACTTATCTGTCTGTGCTGCCAGACAATATTTTTCATAGACAAAAACTCTTTCCTCCACTCCTGTATGCCCGGTGGTACTAAAGAAGCAAACTGAGCAAATGAACTTACCTTGCAATTTCAATTACTGTCATACTTTAATCACACTTTGCTCTGAGGGTCTTCTCAATCTCAGAATCATTTCTGCAGATGGCTAGTCCCATTCATTACATTGTGACTCTTTGTAATTCCATTCACAAAGGTAGCCTACCTTTGATTTTGGTGTTTGGGGCTACCTTGTTGTCACCCCTTACCCAAAGTGCACAATTATAGATGGTCCCTAGTTTTTGAGTAATGGGCTATGAAAACATCACTGTGCTCTGCTGTCAGCTTATCTCCTTATTGTCATTATTACCTGAGGACATTTTCAGTTGCTGTATTTAGAATATAAAGTGACTAGAGAAGATCCACTAATGTAATCAGTCAGTTATGTTGGGAGGCTACTATGTGAAGACGTACTAAAAACAGTAAGATTTCTTCAGTAAAAGGAAAAAAAATTATATATTATTAGCTTGTAAAAATTTATTTTTTATTTTTTTTTTTAAATATTTATTTATTTATTCATGACAGACAGAGAGAGAGAGAGAGGCAGAGACACAGGCAGAGGGAGAAGCAGGCTCCCGATGTGGGACTCGATCCCAGGACTCCAGGATCAGGCCCCCGGCTGAAGGTGGTGCCAAACGCTGGGCCATCAGGGCTGCCCTGTAAAAATGTTTATTTTATGATTTGACATTCAGATCACAGAATATTAGACATGGATGTTTGAAAGTGATCTGTTGGGGCTCCTGGGTGGCTTGGTTGGTTGAACGTCTGCCTTCAGCTCAGGTCATGATCCTGGGGGCTTGGAATAGAGCCCCTCATCAGGCTCCTTGCTCGGACAGGAGCCTGCTTCTCCCTTTCCCTCTGCTCCTCCCTCCCACTGCTTGTGCTCTCTCAAATAAGTAAATAAAATCTTTAAAAAAAAAAAAAAGGTGATCTGTTTAGGCACGCCTGGCTGACTGAACTGGGTAGAGCATGTGACTCATGATCTTGGGGTTATGAGTTCAAACCCCATGGGTGTAAAGATTACTTTTCTTTAAAAAGAAGTGATCTGTTGGGGCACCCGGTGGCTCAGTTCGTTAGTAAGCATCTGACTCTTTGTTTTTGCTGAGGTCGTGATCTCAGAGTGGGATTAAGCCCCACATCACGCTCTGCACTTAGGGGAGTCTGCTTGTCCCTCTTCCTTTGCTCCTCCCCTACTTGCACTCTCCTGCCTCATCCTCAAATAAATAAATAAATATCTTTTTGGAAAAAAAATTATGTATAAGTCCTATAAAAGGCAGTACTACTTTGTAAAGCCTTTGATAAGTTTCTTAAAATTATCAAAATAAATTTATATAGAAAACAAGCTATTGTATTTGGTTTTGGGGGGTTTTCTGGTTTGAGTTTTCTTTAAAAAATTGTCAGAATAAGGACAGCCCAATGACCCTATATGTACAGTCATAATTTTTTTTATTGGAGTTTGCCAACATAGAGCATAACACCCATTGCTCATCCCACCAAGTGTCCCCTTCAGTGCTCATCTCCAATGTACAGTCATAATATAGTAAGAGTTGATGTGCAAAAGAATCTTGGGTCAAATAACTATTAATTATGTGACTTGTACTTGACAAAACACTAAGGCTTAAGAGATGACTTTTTTTTCTTTTTAGATTTATTTATTTGAGAGAAAGCATGTATAGGTCAGTAGTGGGGGAGGGGCAGAGGGAGAACATCTCAAACAGACTCCTCACTAAGCATGGAACCCAGTGCCAGGGGTCCATTTCACGACCGTGAGATCACGATTGGAGCTGAAATCCAGAGTCAGCCGTTCAGCCTTCTGAGCCACCCAGGTAGCCCAAGGTGTTCTATATTTTTTTATCAAGAGTTGAAACAGACTGGTGTTTCTCTTAACTTTGATTCATAGTGATCAGAATTCATAAACTAGGGATAAAAAGGATTTTATATTCTGGCTAGCACATGAAATCACAAGTATAGGTATTATGGTCCATGAGAGGGAAGTCTTTCACTATCACCACAAGGGTCTCTGGCCAATTGATTATAGAGTTTTTTTGTTATTTATTTATTGATTCGTTCATTCATTCATTCATTCATTCATTCATGAGAGAGAGAGAGAGAGGCAGAGACACAGGCCGAGGGAGAAGCAGGTGCCATGCAGGGAGCCCGAAGTGGGACTTGATCCTGGGACTCCAGGATCACACATGGGCCAAAGGCAGGCGCTAAACCACTAAGCCACCCAGGTGTCCCAGAAAGTGGGGGGATTTTGTATTCAAAATTAGTACTCAGATGGGTAATTAAGAGAAATTAAATCTTTAGCACGTGTTTTCAGTGTTCCAGGGTCAGTATTAGAAAGTTAGCCAGGGGGATCCCTGGGTGGCGCAGCGGTTTAGCGCCTGCCTTTGGCCCAGGGCGCGGTGCATGGAGCCTGCTTCTCCCTCTGCCTGTCTCTCTCTCTCTCTCTCTCTCTGTGTGTGTGACTATCATAAATAAAAAAAAATTTAAAAAAAAAGAAAGTTAGCCAGGCCCCTCCTATAGCTTTTAGAGTTACTCTCAGGCTAGTGGTTGAGATGACCAGGGTTCAATGTCATGCTGCAGTTCTTGTCAAATGTTGAACTGTCATTAACTGTGCCCTTGATCTTCTTTTCTTGTTATAACACCTTTCTCTAGGTACTCGTCCTCACAAGTGCCCAGATTGTGACATGGCCTTTGTGACTAGTGGAGAATTGGTGCGGCATCGTCGTTATAAACACACCCATGAGAAGCCATTTAAGTGTTCCATGTGCGATTACGCCAGCGTAGAAGTGAGTGTTCGGCTCCTAGTTGGTCCCTTTCTTAAGACTGTGATTCCAGGATAAGGATAAAAACTACCCAAACTGACTTCAGATGAGATAGAAAGTCTTACAGGATTATTAACATACCCGCTCCCCTTCCCAGCTACAAAAAATAATAAAACTGTAATGAGTGTGAAAGATTTACCCTTTTTTTTTTAAAAAGATTTATTTATTTATTTATGATAGGCATAGAGAGAAAGAGAGGCAGAGATTCAGGAGGAGGGAGAAGCAGGCTCCATGCCGGGAGCCTGACATGGGACTCCATCCTGGGACTCCAGGATCGCGCCCTGGGCCAAAGGCAGGGGCCAAACCGCTGAGCCACGCAGGGATCCCCCAGATTTACCCATTTTTTAAAAAGCACTAGTTCCACATATTTATTACAGGTAAGTTCTTTGAAACATCAAAGAGATAACTATACCCAGGGCATTTAAAAATGGGAAACATGAGGGAAAATTTTTTTAAATTTAAATAAATAAATAAAAATGGAAAATATGAGGACACCTGGGTGGTTCAATCGGTTAGGTGCCCAACTGTTGATATCACCTCAGGTTTTGGTCTCGTGGTTGTGAATTTAGGCCCTGCGTTGGACTGCACACTGGATGTGGAGCCTACTTTAAAAAAAAAAAGGAAAATGTTATCTCCTTTACTATTTGAGGCTATACTGTGAACAAAACTGGATAAGAATGCTGCCAAAAAGAAAAGTATATATTATTCTCACAGAAAACAAAAACTACTAAATCAAATTATTTGCCAAAATTAGGAATACATTTTTTTTTTTTAATTTTAGTAATACATTTTAAAAATAAATGATTACTGGGACACCTAGGTGGCTCAGTGGTTTGGCATCTGCCTTCGGCTCGGGGCATGATCCCAGGATCCAGGATCAAGTCCCATATCGAGCTCCTTGCAGGAAGCTTGCTTCTCCCTCTGCCCCTCTCTCTCTCTGTATGTGTCTCTCATGAATAAATAAATAAAATCTTTAAAAAAAAAAACGATTACTAAATAAACTATATCTAAAAGCAAGGAGAATTGAACATTAGGAAATTACTGGTGTGAGACGCCTGGGTGGCTCAGTGGTTGAGCGTCAGCCTTTGGCTTAGGGCGTGGTCCCAGAGTTCTGGGATCGGGTCCCTGAGCCCTGGGATCGAGTCCCACATCAGGCTCCCTGCGAGGAGCCTGCTTTTCCCTCTGCCTATGTCTCTGCCTCTTTCTCAATGTCTCATGAATAAGTAAATAAATCTTAAAAAAAAAAAAAAAAAAGGAAATTACTAGTGCGTGCTACATTGAGTGGAACTATAAAATCCAATATTCATTACTATTTAAAGTCCTAGCAAATTAGCAGTAGAAGAAAATGGCTTTACTATAAGGAGTATATACCAGAAACCTGTAGTCAGTCCATCCCAGTTAACTGAAACATTGGGAGTATTCTCATTAAAATTTGGAACAAGACCACCCGCCTATCTGCCTCAGTTGGAAGAGCATCCAACTCTTGATCTCGGAGTTGTGAGCTCCCAAGCTTCATGTTGGGTGTAGAAATTAAAGTAAATAATAAAAATTTGGAACGAGATATCTGTTCTTTTTTTTTTTTTTTTTTTATTTATGATAGTCACAGAGAGAGAGAGAGAGGCAGAGACACAGGCAGAGGGAGAAGCAGGCTCCATGCACCGGGAGCCCGATGTGGGATTCGATCCCGGGTCTCCAGGATCGCGCCCTGGGCCAAAGGCAGGCGCCAAACCGCTGCGCCACCCAGGGATCCCTCTTTTTTTTTTTTTTTAAGATATTTATTTATTTATTCATTCATTCATTTAAGACAGAGAGAGACACTCAGGCAGAGGGAGAATCAGGCTCCATGCAGGAAGACCGATGTGGGACTTGATCCCGGGACCCCAGGATCATGCCCTGAGCCAAAAGCAGATGCTCAACCGCTGAGCTACCCAGGCGTCCTGATACCTGTTCTTATTACTGTTTCAGCATCAACATTGTATTGGAAATCTCAGCTAAATAAATATGAATTATAAGTGATAAAACAAAACTTAGTTATTATAGCCATACTTGCTTACACAAAAAAATCCAAGAATATCATCTGAAAAACTTAGAGCAATAAGAGTCCATTTGAGTGACCACAGACAAGAAAAATACACAGCCCAGTAACTTACCTTAATATGCTTGATAGCAGAAAATAGGTTCACATTCTAATAGAAATAAAATTATTTAGGGGTAAGCTGAACAACACAAAAACATCTGATACTGGGGCACCTGGGTGGCTCAGTGGTTGAGTGTCTGCCTTTGGCTCAGGTTGTGGTCCCTGGGTCCTGGGATCGAGTTCCACTTTGGGCTTCCTTTGGGGAGCCTGCTTCTCCCTCTGTGTCTCTGCCTCTCTCTGTGTGTCTCTCATGAATAAATAAAATCTTTTTAAAAAGTTTAAAAACATCTGATACATATCTGGAAGGAAATTGATCTGTAAATAAGCATAAACTACTATGGAAAATTTCAAACCTATACAAAAGCAGAAAACAGGGCAGCCTCGTTGGCTCAGCAGTTTAGTGCTACCTTCAGCCCCTAGGGCATGATCCTAGGTCTCCGGGATTGAGTCCCACGTCGGGGTCCCCGCATGGAGCCTGCTTCTCCCTCTGCCTGTGTCTCTGCCTCTATCTCTCTGTCTCTCATGAATAAATAAATAAAATCTTTAAAATAAAAATAAAACAGCTGATTTAAAATGTTTAAAAAAGAAAACCTACAGATATAGAATAAGATAATATACTTCTATAAATCTATCACTCAGCTTCAATAGTTACTAATAACCAATCTTGAGTCCTATGCCCTATCCATTTACTTAGCTTCTTTGGATTATAAGGATTAGAAAGCAAAGATAATAAATAATGAGGAAGAAATACTGTTATTTTAGACTTCGTATTCTAAACTTCAGTGCCCCAAAACTAAGCTTTTGTGCCTGACCCACAGCATTCACATTACAGGCAGTGTTAACGGAAGTAAGAAGTCTGATTACTTAAAAAAAAAAAAAAAAAAAAAAGAAGTCTGATTACTTTCATATTTCAGGTCAGCAAATTAAAACGTCACATCCGTTCTCATACTGGAGAACGTCCGTTCCAGTGCAGCTTGTGCAGTTACGCCAGCAGGGACACATACAAGCTGAAAAGGCACATGAGAACCCATTCAGGTAGGATGTCTTCCCTCCGTGTACTAATGAGCTGCTTTTCAGTGGATCCCATGGGACCTTGTGAACCACCTCACACCCGTATTGCTAACTTGAATGGAAGCTGGCATAAAAAGTAGTAGAATTGACAGATGCTTTTCTGGTATACCTTCTGAATTCATTGTTCTGAATATACATTGAAGAATGAAAGGTTTCAGGATTGGAAGTCTGGGTAGATTACCTAACCCAGCTCTTTGAGTTTCCCCCATACTGTCTTTCCCTTTAAAAAAAAAAAAAAAGGCAGGGGTACCTGGCAGGTTCAGTTGGTAGAGTGTGCAACTCTGGATCTTCAGGTCATGAGTTCAAGCCCCATCATGTTGGATGTAAAGATAACTTAAAAAAGAAAAACTTGTTGGTCCTCTTGTCACCCAAAGGCATGCCTTGTAGGACCAGCTCGCTCTCTCATATGAGTGACTCTGGTGGAGCTAGCAGAGCAGAGCTGGGAAGCCACAGTTTAGGACTTGATTGCCATCTTGTGAGAACAGTTGCGAGCCATGCAACAGGCCTGAGATTTGGTCTAGCTGGTAACACTTGAGGATTTTCTGTAGCTTAGCTTTTCTGCCACCTGACTACACCTGAATTACCACTTGAATTACCCTCCAATTAAATGACAGTACTCATTTCATCTAATTTGTTCATTCTATATTTCCTTTTAAGGGGAAAAACCTTATGAATGTTATATTTGTCATGCTCGGTTTACCCAAAGTGGTACCATGAAGATGCACATTTTACAGAAGCACACAGAAAATGTGGCCAAATTTCACTGTCCCCACTGTGACACTGTCATAGCCCGAAAAAGTGATTTGGGTAAGTAAAATAACTAGTGGCAAATGAAAAAATATTTTTGAGGATTTGTGAAAATAGGAAGATCATAAATAACTTCCTTTTCTGAATTGTATATGTGAATGGCCTGCAACTTAACAACAGCCATCATTTAACAACTGTTTTTGTCTTCTTTTTTCTCTAACTGCAATCAGACCACAAGATTCCTTCCTAAATATATCTCATTTATAAATTAATGGGAGCTGTAATGAGAGGAAATGTTAAACCTTTAGTAGCCCTTACCGGTAACGTTCAAATCTCCAAATAGGGAAGTGACATACGTAGTATGATTCAAATTAGGGTCTGTCCATTTCAGTTTTTCTCAGAACACTTGTACTTTCTTTAAGTAATTAGACTGTTTTATTGATTGAATGATAACTATATTTCTGTGCATAATTAAACTACAGCTTATACAGAAGCTGAATTTATCAGTAGAAATTGTAGTTGGGGGACACCTGGGTGGCCCAGCGGTTTAGTGCCTGCCTTCGGCCCAGGGTGTGATCCTGGAGTTCCGGGATTGAGTCCCACATTGGGCTCCCTGCATGGAGCCTGCTTCTCCCTCTGCCTGTGTCTCTGCCTTTCTCTCTCTGAATAAATAAATAAAATCTTTCAGAAAAGAGAAATTGGGGGATCCCTGGGTGGCGCAGCGGTTTAGCGCCTGCCTTTGGCCCAGGGCGCCGATCCTGGAGACCCAGGATCGAATCCCACGTCGGGCTCCCGGTGCATGGAGCCTGCTTCTCCCTCTGCCTATGTCTTTGCCTCTCTCTCTGTGACTATCATAAATTAAAAAAAAAAAAAAAAAAGAAAAAAAGAAATTGTAGTCAGGTCATACATACTTAAAGGTATGGTCACCTGGATGTCTGCCTTTATTTTTCCTGTTTAAAAGAGATAAAAATATTGCCCTAGTCTTCTTTTCTTTCTTTCTTTCTTTCTTTCTTTCTTTCTTTCTTTCTTTCTTTCTTTCTTTCTTTCTTTTTCTTTCTTTCTTTTTTTGCCCCAGTCTTTAACCAAAATGCATTGCTCCTTGAATATTATTATTATAAACATTTTTATGTTTAGCTAAATTGCTGTACTTTACACATGTCTTTTATTATTTTGTTTTACTTTCTTAACTCATTTGATGTTCATGGCAACCATATAAAGTCACCAATGCGTATTATTTTAGCTTTATAGGCGATAAACTTGAGTCACCTGACAGATGGTTTTGTTTTGTTTTTTAAGATTCTGTTCATGAAAGACAGAGGCAGAGACATAGGCAAAGGGAGAAATAGGCTCCCCATGGGGAGCCTGATGCGGGACTTGATCCCAGGATCGCGACCTGAGAAAGGCAGACCACTGTGCTACCCAGGTGCCCCCCGACAGATGTCTTGACCAGAGCTACACAACATAGCTTATAATGTCAAAGCTGGGCTTGAGTCCTCTCAAGAGCCTCGAGCCATTTCTTACACTGAAGAACATAAAAGTATCTGGGTCATAACAGGAGCATACTGAGCTACAGCATAAACATGGCCTATATTTCCTGTAGCATTGGTTTTACTCAAAATATTTTGAGTGAACTTATGCAATTTAGGTGATGTCTTAAAACATTTTTATATTAATATAACCATATTGAGCAAAATGCAGGCTAGCATGCATTTTTTTGTAAGGTATAAGTGTTTTTATTTCTCTTTAACATCTAATACACGTTTAAGGTGAAACCATGAGTTGGAAGCAGAGGACTTTGGGCTCCACATAAAACCCATGGGTCACTTGTTCATCCTACTGTGCTGTTAAGAGGACTTTGTTACAAGGATTTAAGAGGGGGATGCCTGAGTGGCTCAGTAGTTAAGCATCTGCCTTTGGCTCAGGTCGTGATCCCAGGATCCTGGAATCAAGTCCTGCATCAGGCTCTCCACAGCCTGCTTCTCCCTCTCTCTGCCTGTCTCTGCATCTCTCTCTTTGTCTCTCATGAATAAATACATAAAAATCTTAAAAATAAACAAGATTTAAGAGTCAGTGTCCTCTGATAATTGAATGAGTTTTACTATTATTATGGTACAGAAACTAAATTAATATCTCATGGCAGGGTCGCCTGAATGGCTCAGTGGTTGAGTGGCTGTCTTTGGCTTAGGTCATGATCCTAGGGGCCTGGGATTGAGTCCCGCATCAGGCTCCCTGTGGGGACTATGCCTCTGCCTCTCTCTCTTATTCTCTCTTTCTCTGTCTCTCATGAATAAATAAATCTTTTAAAAATAATAATAATAGTAATATCTCATGGCAGTGTGTCTGGATTAGGCCACTGTCTGGATTATCCAAATTTTAAAAATTATTCACTTTTATTATGCAAATATCTTGGATTATGCAAATAACTACTTGCATGATACCCCTTAGGTCCTACATAATAAGGAACATTACCGGGATCCCTGGGTGGCGCAGCGGTTTGGCGCCTGCCTTTGGCCCAGGGCGCGATCCTGGAGACCCGGGATCGAATCCCACATCGGGCTCCCGGTGCATGGAGCCTGCTTCTCCCTCTGCCTATGTCTCTGCCTCCCTCTCTCTCTCTCTCTGTGACTATCATAAATAAATAAAGATTTAAAAAAATGTAAAAAAAAAAAAAAAAAAAAAAGGAACATTACCTCCCAAAACCAATCCCAAAGAAGTTTGTGTTCCTTCTTTAAAGCAGGCCTGATTGCACACTAATTATATAATTAAAATTTATCACTTTGTGACACAGGAAAGCATGGACTTTGGACACTGACCTACTAGAGTCAAGATTCACCTCCAGATACTGCTTTTTTCCCCCACCTGATATATAGGAAAAATAATTACCCAATTGTTACAAGTATTTCATAAGCACTTTTAGACTGATAGGCCTATCGCAGGACTAGAAGGGGAAGTTGAAACCTAAAAATTATTTGAAATAATATATGCATGTATGAAAGGCTTTCATATAATGCTGCACATGTGTAGAGAGTAAGAAAGAAAAGCCTTCCTTCATTTCCATTCCCCAGAATTGGTCCTGTTTAAGTCTGTTTTGATATCACTCTGAGTGAAGCAGATCGGTAGCCGCATAAGTTCATGATCCCACATGCAGCTAAGCTTTCATTGTTCTTGGGCAGTCCAGCTATTTGTCTTTGTCAGGTATGTTCCCATTTTTCTCAGTGAATTCAGTCATTCATTCATTCCACAAATGTTTGGGTGCCTGCTATGTGGGAGACACCATGCAATGATTCAAAGTTGGGTGAATCACCTGAACTTTGTTTAAGCCTCTAATCCTTCCTCCCCTTTTCCTTCCACCTCCCTGGTCTCAGTAAGTGACCTCTTTTCCTACTTCATAAAAAAAGTAAAGGCAACAGATTGGAACTCCTAAATTCCTGTTATCAAACCTACAAACCTGTCTGCATTCATCTTCTCTTTGCCCATTTGCTACAAGAAAGTTGACATTACTCTTATTTGTGCCTTGATCCTACTCTCTTGCCTTTGCAGCATTTATATTGTCATGTACTGCCTCCTTAACTCTTTTTGCTTTCTTTCCTAGATCTTTCTCCTCAACTCTAAACATGCTTTTATTTCTCCTGTCTTAAAGAAAAAAAATCTTCCCTGTCTAGGTTTGACTGTTTTTTTCTTTAAGTCTCTAATTTTTCCTGTTAAAACATAATCTGGAAACCTGGAAATATTTTTTTTAAGATTTTTAAAATTATTCATAACAGACACACAGAGAGGTGGAGACACAGGCAGAGGGAGAAGCAGGCTCCCAATAAGGAGCCTGATGTGTGGGACTCGATCATGGGACTCCGGGATCATTCCCTAAGCTGAAAACAGATGGTCAACCCCTGAGCCACCCAGACATCCCAACTTGAAAATTTTTGTACATAGAAACTTTTATTGCTATTTTTAAATTTTAATTAATTTTTTTTTGTTAATACTTAAAATCTTAAAAAAAAAAAAGAACACTTAAAATCTAGCATCTTAGCGAGTTTTTAATGTGTAACACAGTATTATAAACTATGGGAATTAGCGGCGCCTGGCTGGCTCAGTTGGTAGAGCGTGTGACACTTGATCTCAGGTTTGTGAGTTCGAGCCCCATGTTGGGCATAGAGATTACTTAAAAATGAACTTTTTTTTTTTTTTTAAAGATTTTATTTATTCATGAGAGAGACACAGAGAGAGGCAGAGACATAGGCAGAGTTAGAGAAGCAGGCTCTTCACAGGGAGCCTGAAGTGGGACTCGATCCCCAAACCAGGATCACACTCTGAGCCAAAGGCAGATGCTCAACGGCTGAGCCACCTAGGCATCCCCCCACCCTTTTTTTTTTTTTTTTAATTTTTTTTTTTTTAATTTTTTATTTATTTATGATAGTCACAGAGAGAGAGAGAGAGAGGCAGAGACACAGGCGGAGGGAGAAGCAGGCTCCATGCACTGGGAGCCTGATGTGGGATTCGATCCCGGGTCTCCAGGATCGCGCCCTGGGCCAAAGGCAGGCGCCAAACCGCTGCGCCACCCAGGGATCCCCCTTTTTTTTTTTTTTAAAGATTTTAAAAAATAGGGGATGCTTGGGTGGCTCAGCGGCTGAATGCCTGCCTTTAGCTCAAGGCGTGACCCTGGAGTCCCGGAATCAAGTCCCACATTAGGCTTCCTGCATGGAGCCTGCCTCTCCTTCTGCCTATGTCTCTGCCTCTCTCTCTCTGTGTCTCTCATAAATAAATAAAAGATTTTTAAAAAGGATTTTAAAAAATAAACTAGGAGAATTATGGTGTACAGTAGATCTCTAGGACTTTAGCTCGCTTATTATTTTATTATTTTACTTTATTTTATGTTATGTTATGTTACTTGGGTGTTTAGGTTTGACTTTTTATGAGGATTGGCAGGTAAGGAGATAAGAGTTCTATCCTTCACAGTTCTCCTTCCTCAGTTTCTGATTGTCTTCCCATCTAGCTTACACCCCATTCTGTACAGTGACATTTCCTAAGATCACTAAATACCACATTGCTTAATGCGGGAAACATTCCATTTACCATCTTTCTTGATCTCTGTAGAGTGTTCTTTATAGCAAGCTGTGCCATCCTCCTTGAAACACTTTCTTCTCTTGGTTTCCATGGCACTATATCCTGTTGGCTTTCTTCTCTGACTCTTCTTTCTCCGCCTTTTCTTGTTTCTCGTTTTAAACCTTTTTCCTCCCATTGGCCTTACCTCTTAGTTTTCCTAAAGCATGACCCATACTCTTTCTTGATCTTAGTGATTTCATCATCTCCTATGGTCTAATTTAAATCCTAGTAACTATAGTTTGGTTTTTTTTTCTTTGTAACTACAGTTTCTATTCTAAATCTTTCCTTTGAGCTAGGCTTATCTAGCCCTTGCCATCCTTATCCTCACTTTGATATCATTGGCTTTTCATATTTAACATGTTCAAGAGGGTCTAAAACCCACATGTTCCCTTTCCCCAAAAACAGAGGACATTAGTCCTTTTCCACTGTTTGTTGTCTCAGCAAATGGCCCCAACTGCCTACTTGGTTTTGACTTTCAAACCCCAAAACCTGGAGGTTGTCTCTGACACCCACCTTTTTTCTTGATCTGAATTCAGTGAATAAATCCTATTGATGCTACTTTCTGGGTTTCTTATCAGTTCTCCCTGCTTCTTCCAGGCCACCATCTTCTCTCACCTGTCCTGATTCCATATCTTAACCAGTCTTTCCACTTCTATTGTTTTTTTTTTTTTTCATCTTTTTTTTTTTTTAATTGTATTTATTCATGAGAGACGAGAGAGAGACAGAGGCACAGGCAGAGGGAGAAGCAGGCTCCATGAAGGGAGCCCGACGTGGGACTCGATCCCGGGTCTCCAGGATCATGCCCTGGGCTGAAGGCAGTGCTAAACTGCTGAGCCTTTTATTTTTATTTATTTAAATTTTTGCCAACATATAACACCCAGTGCTCATCACTTCACGTGTGCTACTTTTCTGCCCTCTTTTTCACCTTTTAATTCACTTTCAGGACAGCACCCAGAGTAATTATTTTAAGAAGCAGAGAAGAATGAATTATTAACTTGTTTAAATGCTCGTTTGTGGGCAGCCCAGGTGGCTCAAGCGGTTTAGCACTGCCTTCAGCCCAGGGCCTGATACTGGAAATTTGGGATCAAATCCCACATCAGTCTCCCTGCATGAAGCCTGTTTCTCCCTCTGCCTGTGTCTCTGCCTCTCTCTCTCTCTCTCTCTCTCTCTCTCTCTCTGTGTTCTCATGGATAAATAAAATTTTTAATTAATTAATTAATGCTTGTTTGTGTTTTCACAAGTTAAACTGGGCTTTATGTTTTGCTTTCAGGTGTCCACTTGAGAAAGCAGCATTCCTATATTGAGCAAGGCAAGAAATGTCGATACTGCGATGCTGTGTTTCATGAGCGCTATGCCCTCATCCAGCATCAGAAGTCACACAAGAACGAGAAGCGCTTTAAGTGTGACCAGTGTGATTATGCTTGCAGACAGGTAGAGACCTTCATAGTTTGAAAGCAGTTGACTCCCCATCAGTGTTAGATTTTTATCAGAGGGTTTTTAGATTCCTTATACGCTATTTTTAAAGATGGTATTTTCAAACTGATTTATGAGGAATGTCACCAAAGGTCTTACTTCTTGATTTTATCACTTCAGTCTCCAACTGATGTTTTATTCAGTTATAACCTATCTGCCTCTCAGGCAAACTATTGGCTGCTTTCTCAGAACTGGGAAATTAAGTCCAGGGCCTGAGGGAAGGGAAGAATGTGGTACTGGAGCCTGGCGGGTGATCTAGACAAGCAGCCAATAGGAGGGAGCATATCTGTCCTGGGATTTAAGGAAGCAGTTTTGCACCTCAATAGAAAACTTTAATCTCTAGACAGCAGTTTTAAGCCTAAATCCTTCAGAGAGAAAGGCCTGTCAATGTCAACCACATGTATGCAAATGGTGGCTGTTGTAGCAGCCCTATGACAGGCTCTGAGGCCTCTTCACCCACTGTCTTTAAGGAGAGGCACATGATCATGCATAAGCGTACACACACCGGGGAGAAGCCTTATGCCTGCAGCCACTGCGACAAGACCTTCCGCCAGAAACAGCTCCTCGACATGCACTTCAAACGCTATCATGACCCCAACTTTGTCCCTGCGGCCTTTGTCTGTTCTAAGTGTGGAAAAACATTTACACGCCGGGTAAGAGTCAGAACTTCCCTTATCGTGGTTCTTAGTAGCATGTTTTTGATCTTCCACTGCAAAGCAGGCCAGTTGGTTATAAGCACAGAGATGCCTTATCATTTGGAAACGGCCTCTTATACTCACTTGAAGGTTTTCTATATGTGTGTGAACCCTTCTGCTGAAGGGGGACTCAGTATCTGTGAATAGGTCTGTCTTGGATCTTCCCTTGGGCCAATGTTAGGTCTGCACAGGATAGGGAGCTGGTCTCAGTCTCCTGTGTTCCTCCTGCCTGCAGGCTGCTGAGAGGACCCACCCTTCTCTTTGGAGGGCCTCTTTTTTCTCCCTCTCTCCCTCCCTTCCTTCTTTTTCCCCTTCCAGATGGAGACCATTTCCCTTGAATGAGGAAGGCTTGTTCAGGATATGCTTATTAGCACATACTGGAACATTCAGACCTAATATGAATACCCCAAATTTTTATTTTATTAAACTAAAATAAGAGAACTTTTAACTTCTGATACCAGCTTTTTTTGGTAACATAAGTGAAAATTTTGTTTCTTTCGTTAGAATACCATGGCAAGACATGCTGACAATTGCGCTGGTCCAGATGGCGTAGAAGGGGAAAATGGTGGGGAGACAAAGAAGAGTAAACGTGGCAGAAAAAGAAAGATGCGTTCCAAAAAAGAAGACTCCTCTGACAGTGGTGAGTAACTTATTTCTTGATTTAGTTACCCGTGGTAGATTTTGGTGCCCAGTCGCCAGTACATTGATGTATGCATATACTGGGATAGAGAGGTCATTACTCTTACTTCCTTTATATATATCCTCTAGTCTTTCTAATACCAGTTACATATTTACAGCAGCAGCTAGTTTGTTTCTGGGGCAAGTTTTTTTCCTCCTGGTGTTCTATTGCTTGATAGTATCTTCTATTTTATATGTTCACTTACAGCCAAAGCAAAAGTAGTAGCTCAACTCATTTATCTCAGATTAGTGATATTCTAAGGCCGGCAGAGCTTCTTTTCTATGTTCATAACTTTTACATTTAGGAAGCTGGTCTAGATTTGAGCAATGAATTTATGGACATGAAGAAGGTTTCTTAAGCATCTTGACCAACTTCTGGTTTGACTGCCTGTGTCAGCCTAGCCTTGAGATGTGTTGATCAAATTCATGAAGGTCAGCCTTTCTCTTCCTACCTTAATCTCTCCATTTTATAATGTAACACTTTGCCTGTTTTCCTACCATTGATGCTCTCGGGGGTGTTTTTTTACTTCTAGTCATGAAATCCAGGCAGAAGGTATTCTTTGAGGTGCTAGACTCATGAAGAGGGAGGGAGAACAAGAGTGTCAGTAACGGAGGAGTCACATTTGATTGTACACGCTCATTTCATGGTATTAGGCTCTGTAATGTGAATGCTTGGGCTACTGGCCAAGTAGTTGAGAGAGCACATCTGTGACTAAAGATTTAAGCTTTTTATGGTAAAAGATATATGTAAGGGGTTTTGTTTTGGGGAATACACTTCCCCAGAAGTACCGTCAGACTGGCAAGGTTATAGATGGTGCTTTATGTGCTTCTAAAGCTCCTTGTTTCGTCTTTTGCATTGTTAGTAATAATGGGGAGGGATTAAAAATTTTGAAGATTGAACATATATGAAAACTTCAGTCTCTGTTGATTTTGTCTATAACTTGCTCATGAAAGTGCTAAGGTTTTTTGTTTTTGTTTGTTTTTTTTTGTATTTATATCTGTAACAAGGTCTCTTTTAGTTTTTGTGTGTTTTATTTTAATAAAGCCTTTTCTGGTTAGAACTTTACCTTTTTCTGGGAGAATATTCATCTAGTAAAGCATAAGAGTAATTTATTTTTTTGCTGCTTTTTCCAGAAAATCTATTTTAATCATTATCTTCACTGGGTTTTCAGTAAACATGCCTCCTTGAAAATGTCGGTTTACTTAACTTTTTAAAACCACACTATACTCTACTGGGGTGCCTGGGTAGCTCAGTTGGTTGGGCATCTGCCTTTGGCTCAGGTCGTGATCTCAGGGTCCTGGGATAGAACCCTGTGTTGGGCTCCCTGCTCAGTAGGGAGCCTGCTTCTCCCTCTTCCTCTTCCCCTCCTCCCTGCTCACACTCCATCATCATCACCACCGACCCCACCACCACCAAATAAGTAAATAATCATTTAAACACATACACACACACACACACACACACACACACACACACACACACACCATTGTGGGATCCCTTTGGCCAAGAAATTAACGAATGGACTATTGGGAGTTTGGGGGGAAAATCACAGTCCTTAAGTGCTACCAGAGATCCACAGGTAACTTTGAGCTGAGGATCTTTGTAGGTGCTTCTAGTTGCAGAGCCTCCTACTGCCACAGATTTTGGCCCTTAGCCTTCTTGTTGACTTTTGTGGTTCATCTCCCAGTAAGATCAGCTTCACTGCCTAATTATGCGTCGCCAGAATATCTTTCAGCTCTGATGACGTATCTTTACTGATAGTTCCTAATAGATATCTGCAATTGCTTCTTTTGTCTTTTGCATTGCTGGCTTTAGGGCACACTTGGATTCTAGGCCTTATACCTAGTGTCTTTTTTATCACCCCAGAAAGTCTGGGCTTTCCATTCCTCTGCTGACCAAGGCCATACAGTCATATTAGTCTTCTCCCAGATGTTCTGCTTGTTGGCCATCTGCAGAGATTGACCAGCAGAATATACTGCTATTTTCAAGGCTTTTTGCCAGAATGTCTCCAAGCCAATAAGCCTTTGACCCTATTAACCTTCTTTGTGTACCTCCCCCTGACACACACACTTCTGACTGAATTTGTTTGGTTTCCTAGGCACTGGGCCAACTTAGGCAATAGGGGGCTTAAATAGTACAAGAGGGAAGCATCTCGTTCTTTTTTTTTTTTTTCCTCGTTCTTAACACACTGCCACATACCAGTACGTTCCCCACATTTTCACTTAAGATTTGACAAATAAGGCATTTTTTCCTAGAGATGAGGTGTTTATTCCCAGATTTCTAAATATGTCTAGTTCTGAGAAAGAGGGCATAACCTGTGCTTCTCAGAGGAAGGCAGGGAGGATACTTTGTGTGCCATGGCAAGGGTGAGGGGAATAGCAGGATCTCCTCAGCTGCCTCCAGGGCCAGGCAGCAAAACCGCCCTAGACCGAGGCCAGAGGTTGGATTTGGCTGCTGTGGTGTAGCTGTGCCTTAAATCATTTAGTTTGTCACTTTTTCTATACAATGAGGGTAACATCTCTTACTAAATGAAATAATGAAGCCTAAATGGAATAATGGAGAAACTTAAAACTGATGCGTGGTGCAAACAAGAGCTGTGTCTGTATAGTAGAGTGTAAGTTTCAGAGCATGATTACATGCATTGTAGTTCAATCCTTTTGATCCTCAAATCACTAGTAAGTAGATTGGAGGTGCTTTAGAGATGATATCAGGAAACTGAGGTTCACTGTGGTCATTGTCCCAGGTCACACACCTAGTAAGGGATTCAAAGCTGCTTGTCAGTATTCTTTTTTTTTTTTTTTTTTTAATTTATTTTTTTTTTTTTTGTATTTATTTATGATAGTCACACAGAGAGAGAGAGAGAGAGGCAGAGACACAGGCAGAGGGAGAAGCAGGCTCCATGCACTGGGAGCCCGATGTGGGATTCGATCCCGGGTCTCCAGGATTGCGCCCTGGGCCAAAGGCAGGCGCTAAACCGCTGCGCCACGCAGGGATCCCTCTTTTTTTTTTCTTAAGATTTTATTTATTTATTCATGAGAGACACAGGCAGAGGGAGAAGCAGGCTTCATGCAGGGAGCCCAATGTGGGACTCGATCCCGGGTCTCCAGGATCAGGCCCTGGACTGAAGGCAGCGCTAAACTGCTGAGCCACCCAGGCTGCCCTTTTTTTTTTTTTTTTTTTTAAGATTTTTTTTTTTTTAATTTATTTATGATAGTCACAGAGAGAGAGAGAGAGGCAGAGACACAGGCAGAGGGAGAAGCAGGCTTCATGCACTGGGAGCCCGACGTAGGACTCGATCCCGGGCCTCCAGGATCGCGCCCTGGGTCAAAGGCAGGCGCCAAACCGCTGCGCCACCCAGGGATCCCTAAAGATTTTTTTTTAATGTATGTATTCATTCATTCATTCATTCATGAGAGACACAGACAGAGGCAGAGACATAGGCAGAGAGAGAAGCAGGCTCCTTGCAGGGAGCCTGATGTGGGCCTTGATCCTGGGCCGAAGGCAGGCGCTCGCCCACTGAGCCACCCAGGGATCCCTTTGCCAGGTGGGGTTTTTTTTTTTTTCCTTTTTTTTTTTTTTTTAGATTTTATTTATTCATGAGAGACAGAGAGAGAGGCAGAGACACAGGCAGAGGCAGAAGCAGGCTGTATGCAGGGAGCCTGACGTGGGACTCGATCCCGGGACTCCAGGGTCACGCCCTGAGCCAAAGGCAGGTGCCAGACTGCTGAGCCAACCAGGCGTCCCTGTCGGTATTCTTTATACAATAGTCCTGTCTCCTTTTATGTGATGATGGCATCAGGGAGAAAATTAGGGAGTTAAGAATGACCCATTGAGGGGCTCCTGGGTGGCTTAGTGGGTTAAGCATCTGCCTTAAGCTCAGGTCATGATTTCAGGGTCCTGGGATCAAGCCCTATATTGGGCTCCCTGCTGAGTGGGGAGTGTGCCTCTTCCTCTCCCTCCTGCCTCCCTCCAACCCCCACTCATGCTCACTCTCTTGCTTTCTCTCAAATAGATAAAACCTTAAAAAGGGGGGTGGCGTGGAGGGCAGCCCTGGTGGCTCAGCGGTTTAGTGCCTGCCTTCCACCCAGGGCGTGATCCTGGAGACCTGGGATCAAGTCAAGTCCCACATCAGGCTCCCTGCATGGAGCCTGCTTCTCCCTCTGCCTGTGTGTGTGTGTGTGTGTGTGTGTGTGTGTGTGTGTGTGTGTCTCTCTCTCTCTCTCTCTCTATCTCTCATGAATAAATAAAATCTTAACAAAAAAAGAGACAGAAGTCTTTAAAAAAAAAAAAAGAATGACCCATTGAATCTGGCATAGTTAAGAATTAAGTCCAAAAATTTGGCCTTAAAAAAATCCTCAGGGGGCACCTGGGTGACTCAGTCGTTTGAGTGGCTTACTTTGGATTTCCACTCTGGTCATGATCTCAGAGTCCTAGGATTGAGCCCTACATCAGGCTCCCTCCTCAGTGCACAATCTGCTCTATGATTCTGTCTGCCTCTCCCTCTTTTCCTCCCCCCGACCCTCCCGACCCCCCACCTCCATCCCCCAGTCTGTCTGTCTCAAATAAATCTTTAAAAAAAAAAAAAAAGAAAGGCAGCCCAGGTGGCTCAGCAGTTTAGCACCGCCTTCAGCCTGGGATGCGATCCTGGAGACGTGGGATCGAGTCCCACGTCAGGCTCCCTGCATGGAGCCTGCTTCTCCTCTGCCTGTATCTCTGCCCCTCTCTCTGTGTGTCTCTCATGAATAAATAAATAAAATATTTAAGAAAAAAGAAAATATTAAAAAAGAAAAAGAAAACCATCAGTTATAGTCCTAGAAGAACTCTAGGAACTTATGTCACACACACACACACACCTGCCTACTCAGAATCAATCAGGGGCACATCTTCAAGGGTCCTTAGGCTTAGTAACCTGCTTTATCCTTGCATAATAGAAGGAACATATGTTTTCAACTTAAACATTGGCATTGTTATGTATCTGGAGCATGATGGATTTGCCGCTTAATTTGAAATTCAATATTTTAATGTCTAAAGCTAAGAGAAAAGAGTAATATAGGAATAGTAGTCTTCAGGTCAATTTGCATATTATTGTTAGCACAATACCAGTTTATTCTTGTCAAGGCAAATAGCAAAAATTTTCTAGCAAAAGTATTTTTAGATGGACTTCTTTGAAAATAAATAAATAAATAAATGGACTTCTTTGATAAAAATAAATACATAACTAGACTTAACAGAATATGTGGTTTTGTGTGGATGTGTCATATTTTTCTTCTACCATACTTTTCCCTGGCTCCCCACCTGTTATTTCTGATTTCATGAGAAGAAAATGCTGAGCCAGACCTGGATGACAATGAGGACGAGGAAGAACCTGCTGTGGAAATTGAACCCGAGCCAGAGCCTCAGCCTGTGACCCCAGCCCCACCACCTGCCAAGAAGCGGAGAGGACGCCCTCCTGGCAGAACCAACCAGCCCAAACAGAACCAGCGTAAGTTACTTGTCTCAGCTCAGTAGGCTGGAGGCTGGCACCCTCCCCCCAACATGTTGGAGGAGCTGGCCCAGGCCCTTGTTTTGGGGGATAATGGGAACTAAGCCTTGAGAACAAGTTAAGAACACCAGGAACAAACTGTTAGGAACTTACTATTTAGTTTTTACTGGAAACCACGTGAGGAAGACCCAGGGAGCCTATTCTGCTTCAGGGAGAAGTAGTCCAGAGTAGAGGGGTACTCCTGTTCTACAAGATGGGTACTTTTAATGTGGGAGGGTTTTTGCAAAACAATCAAAGTCCTAGCCCTGCTGGCAGAAGTGATATGGTAATGAACGCAAAATAGCCTAATTTTTTTTTTTTTTTAAATAGCCTAATTTTAAAGGAAGAAGGGTAAAGCAATTTCTGTGCTATGATCCATTCTCCTAAGAATTCCAGGCCTGTGGATTCAAGTGCTGGCCTTTTTATTTAATCTAGTTTTTATTGTACTCCTGGAGTCTCATGTCTAGATAGATGTCTGTTGCAGGGGAGCAGGGGGTTGGTTGACTATAGACCCTCGGAGCCATTTCACCTGCACACACCAGAATGAAAATACTGGTGGAGGGCTCTGGGTGTGGGAAGCTTCAGGATCTGAGATGGCTGTTCTTGCTATAGGCGGTTCACCTCTAACAGCCCTGCGCCACACACGGTGAGGTATTCTTAGTCACATGCTCTCGGCGTCTTTTGCCTATCTCATACTAGTGCAAAGCTCAATTTTATGACATTAAGTAAAACTAAGGCCTTTAATATGGAATTTGGGAGGCATGTGAAGATGAATGTCAGCATTTAGTTCTTTGATAGTTTCTACCGTTTGGGGGCTTTATGAATGGCAGTATTTTCGATCATTACGTCGTTTTTTACTTGCTCTGCTGCTAAGGCTTTCCTACACTGCTGACATTCATTTATTGTCGAGTCTGACAGGACCCTTGCAATCTACAGGGGCTTTAATGGAGCATTTGTTTTGTTCATGCTCTTTCTTGCCAGCAACAGCCATCATCCAAGTGGAAGATCAGAATACAGGTGCAATTGAGAACATTATAGTTGAAGTCAAAAAAGAGCCAGATGCAGAGCCCGTAGAGGGGGAGGAAGAGGAGGCTCAACCAGCTGCCACAGACGCCCCCAACGGAGACCTCACGCCCGAGATGATCCTCAGCATGATGGACCGGTGATGGCGGGGCCTTGCTCATCGCCAAGACTGCTCTGGGCTGTGTTTAAACGGCCCGCATCTTAATTTTTCTCCCTTCTTTCTTCTTTTGGCTTTGGGAAAAGCATCATTTTACACCATTTTACCAAACATACTGCGAACTAAAACTTCAAGGATGATGTTAGAAAAATGTGATTTTACTAGAACTTGCTGTTTGATGTTAGCAAATCATGGAATGTTCTGAGTCCCCAAGGGTTTACTATGAAGTGCTGAGGACAGTCTTGATGCCTAACTGGTTTTCTTAGATGGAAACAGAGACATTGAACCCTCTCTCTTGCTATGGTAAACCACTCCAGAATGGCCACCGAGTTTCCCAGAGTTCTAGGTCTTCTTCCCAGGAGAGTTTTTAATTGTAAATGCAGACTGGGAAGGACTTACACTTTTAAACTGATTTTTGCTTCTGCTTCTCCCTGACTCCCTTTGCTCGGAGCCAGCTGCACACCAGTAGTACGGCATGCTGCAGTCGGTGTCTGTCCTGAAGGCTTTGCCTCTTTCTTGGCAAAGTTTCTGGTATGGTCAAGCTTGTAAATAACTTTTTTTACATTTTAATCTTTTCCATTAATTAAGAGGTTGAAAAGAAGTGCAGTGTAAGAAAACCCAGCATTTTAATTACTTGCAAATTAAGTTACCACAGACTCTGTAGTGTGTAAATGTTGACAAGGAATTGGATCACAATCATGTAGCAGAATGGCACCCAGACTGCTGCCCGCTAGTGATGGACACCCACGTGGAAGATCGTGATTTCCAGCCCATGGAGCCAGCATTTGAACCTTGTACAATTAACTTTCAGTTATGATTTCCCATCTACATTTTCTTTGCTCTGTTTGTAGCTGAATTTTGTGTTTTATGACTCCTCTGTTCAAGCAGAAGGGTGATTATGAGTGGGTCACAGCAGCCCTTAAAAGCTGGGCCAGAAAATTTCACTAGGTCAGTAATTTAAACTTTGGATCTGCAAAAAAATAAAAATAATAAACAATAATAATGTGAAACAAAACCAACTAAAAAATGATTCTTGCACATGAACTGTCACATGTTTGAAATGTGTTTTTTAGAGAGCCTCAGTCTTGCTGATTTCAAACACTTTTTTCTTCTGTGTATTGCTTTTAAAAGAGCCATCAGTTAGCTATCAGACTCTAGGTTGATGCATTTTGTACTTAGCTGTACTGTGTGATATTTTTCATTATTTTAGGACGCCAACATGAGACCTGTAATAAAATATGTAATGGGGTTGAAAGCTGGGGAGGAGGATCTACTGCTGTACAGCTAATAAATCATAACGGATTAACAAGTGCTCCAGACACTCCGTCACGTGTGATCTATGCTTAATGGGGGCCCCAGAGGGTCCGCATGGCCTCGGGTGCAGGCCTGGTCGCCTTTCAGAGGCACACTCTGTTCTCAGAGGCCACTTCCTCTCGAGACAGCACTTGGAAGATGATCTTGGCAAATGGTGGGATTATTGAGTGAATCCTGCTGTGGGTTTCTAACTCCCCAAAGGGGTGAGTAGCAAGTGTGGATGAACGACTGCTCGCCCCGTGATCCACCTTAGGAGTGGTCCCTGCGGCGGAAGGGTGACCAGAGGTTAGAGATGCAGGGGCTCTCTGGGAAGTTCTGTCCTCTGAGGCTCAGTTCATTGAAGCCTGAGATCTGTACCTTGAATTCTGCCAAGTGCAGGATGACAGGCGGGGCCCAGTTTGCCTCAGAAAAGCTCCTGTGGGAGGGAGGCCGGTGAGTCCCCGAGCTGCAGGGACAGAGCCCTAGACCGCAGAGCTTGTTCAGAGCCCTGCAGGGGCAGGGGGCAGGTGCAAGGGAGTGGGAATAGGAAGTTGACGTGTTAGTGAAACACCTGCTGCTGCTGCTGCTGCTGCTGCTGCTGGCCATTTCTGGACAGAGAGCTTCGGCAAACCCATTTTAGGTAAAAGCTTCAGCCACTAATTCTAGGGCTTTTTGACCAGAATTCTGAATTGGTGGTTTCCAGTGAGAAGTAACAAAAGATAAGGTATGTGTGACCCCTTGGTGCTTGTCCTGTCCACGTAGTCCCGTCTCCCAGGAAAACAGGTAACGAGGCCTCAAGACTCAGAACCTGGCAGTCCGCTCTTTGGACCGAGTGTTAGTGGCCTGAGGCTGAGCGTGGGGTTCTTTGTCTCACGCATGGGCCAGCCCCTTTGGAGGCCAGAGTACCCCCCCTACCGTGTTTCGGTGGATGTATATAATTTGCTTAATTTTTTTGGTGTTTATAATCTCCAAGGAACAGTAAGTAAGTTCTTTATCTCTTATCTTCAGCATAGCTTTTTGTTGTTAAGATTTTATTTATTCATGAGAGACAGACGGGGGTAGAGACGTAGGCAGAGGGAGAAGCAGTCTCCCCTTAGGGAGCCTGATGTGGGAGTCTGATCCCAGGATCCCGGACTCAACCTGAGCCAAAGGCAGATGCTCAACCACGAAGCCACCCAGGTGACCCCCAGCATAGCTTTTTATCTCTCCTGTAAATTCAAGTTGTTTGAAATAAAAGTAGGTAAGTTTTGGATGGAGAGGGGGCAAGAAAAGTCATTCTGATGAGGTAGAAACTTAAAGGGGATCCCCTATTGCGTAGTCCATGATATACTCCATGTGACTCCATTATGTATAAAACCTTTTATTTGGGACGCCTGGGTGGCTCGGTGGTGGAGTGTCTGCCTTCGGCTCAGGACGTGACCCCGAGGTCCAGGCGTGAGTCCCACATCCGGCTCCCTGCAGGGAACCTGCTTCTCTCTGTCTCTCATGACTAAATAAAATTTTTTTAAAAACACCTTTTAAGATACAGATTTTATATTTATATATAATCAAAGTACAGAAGCCACTTCACACCAGAGAACTTTTGATGGGGTCGTTACCTGCTGTTAAGCCATTATTTCCTTCCACACCTGGGCTGGCGCCACCCTGTCCCTGCTGCCCAGCCCAGCAAGCAGCTGGGCCCTTCGCTTCCTGTGGCCGCGACCTAGTCTTTTAAAACCCTCTGCAGGGGGGAATCCCTGGGTGGCGCAGCGGTTTGGCGCCTGCCTTTGGCCCACGGCGCGATCCTGGAGACCGGGGATCGAATCCCACGTCGGGCTCCCGGTGCATGGAGCCTGCTTCTCCCTCTGCCTGTGTCTCTGCCTCTCTCTCTCTCTATCATGAATAAATCTTAAAATAAAATAAAACCCTCTGCAGGGAGCCTGGTGGCCGCCCCGGGAGGTGCACCCGGGAGGTGCAGCCTGGCGCTGCTGGGGCGGGCGGGGCCTGTGCCTCCCGACGCGCCGTGGGCATTTCCCGCGCGCCCTCTAGGACGCAGACAAGCTGAAGGGCTGAAGGCCTCCGCCTGCGCTGGCTCACGGCTGTTAGGAGCTGAGTCCTGTGTTCTGGTCTCTGACGGCGGTTGTAGTTCTGTCGCCGCCGCCCTGGCCGCCAGCAGTGGAGAGTGTGGCTAGCCTGTACCCCTGCCCTGACTGCCGTGCGACTCTGGTTGGCCCTCCGCGGCCGCGCCCAGCCCAGCGGCTCTCCGCAGACGGGGGCGCGTACCAGCCGTGTGCCGGCCTGGGGTCCCCGCTGCAGTCCTTCCCTCTTCGCGTCCTAATCCTCCTCAGCAGCAACCCCCAGCGAGGTGGGTCTTCTCTTGTTCTGCCGTGGAGCCCTGGGGTGGCCCTGGCCGGCTTGGCAGAGGAGTCCACAGCGCCAGGCCCTGTGCTGGGTGCTCGGGCAGCATTTGCTCCTTACAGCGGCACTGAGGTGAGCTAATAGCTCCACTTACAAAGCAGGAACTGGAAGCCCAAAAAAGTTGACCAACTTATTTAGTGTGGAACACCTGGTGAGAGGTGGGGTGGGAGGTAAGTTCAGGCAGTCCGCCTTCAGGTCTAGCGCTGTTTTCTTAAAGCTTTTATTTGTTTGTTTGTTGTTTATTATTTATTTATTTATTCATTCATTCACTTATTTATTCATGAGGGAGGGTGGGCAGAGACACAGGCAGAGGAGAAGCAGGCTCCGTGCAGGGAGCCCAATGCGGGATTCGATCCAAGACTCCAGGATCACGCCCTGGGCTGAAAGCAGGCGCAAAACAGCTGAGCCACCCAGGGACCCCCTAGGACTAGCGCTCTCTACCTTGGCCTGCGGTGAGTGCCAGAGACCTACTGAGTTCTCACTCTAAGCCTTGTGGGTTCTATGTGGTCTTGGAGTCCTAGGTCTTAACCCAAACTCATCTTTCAAACTGGGTGACAGCAGAGCCGACTGATGCCTCTTTGCAGGAACAGCTTCTCCGACTGAGTCCTCCCATCAGCCCTAGCTAGTCCTCTGCTTTCATACCATAGGCCTTTTGCCTGAGGGGAGGCTTTGCTCAAGCGGCCACTGTTCAGTTTCGCCCAGCACTTCGTCTCAGTCCCCTGCAGAGAGGAGATTCTGCTGAGAGGTGGAATGACCATATGCCTGGAGGAGGTTCCCACTTCTCTCCACCCTGAGGTGGGGAGGGGTAACTAGGTGCGGAGGAAGCCAAGGGACCCTGCTGACCACCTCTCATCTCCTCTCAGGGCTATTTCACCCCCACCTGGCTGAGCTGTAGGCAGGGGCAAACGTCTGTTCCTAATACGTAGAGTTTAATTGGATTGTAGTGGAAGAAAATAATAATTCTCCTGTGAACCCGCATCTTTAACAGGGCAGCATGCTTCTGGTTAGCAGGACCCCACCCCATGACCTGCTGGCCCCTCCCAGCCCTGGAGACACTAGCTTTCCCCTCCTCTAGGGGTTCCCTTCTCCCTAAACCCTCTCCAGCAGAGGTGAGGGCCCGTGGAAGGGAGAGGCCCCCCATGTACCTGGCCTTTGCTCACCCCTCGTTGCCAGCCTTCAACTGCCCTGAACCTGATGAAAGCTGAGGACCCCGCACTGCAGAGCCTCCATCTGGCATTTTTCTTGCCGTTTCAAAAGCTGGCGGATTGCCGGGACGCCAGCTCATTTGACAGAGCATGCGACTCTTGATCTTGAGACCGCGAGTTCGAGTTCCCCTAGGGATTACTTAAATAAAAATTGGTGGATCTCCGACGGGGTCACAGACTCCGGGTTAGGACCAACAGATTAGATCCCTCAGGTACCACCCGGGTGTTAGGAAAGATCCTGGGAGAGATCTGATGCTCCTTGCTGAACAGACGCTCCTCCTGGCGGCCCCCTGTCCGCCTCCACAGCCGGATTTTGGAGGACAAACGCGGGTGGGCTGCAGGGATTCCCCGAGCGGGCAGCGCCCCCTGGTGCCCGCGGCAAGGACTGCGGCGCGGGGTGGAAGTTCGGGGTTAGGACCCACAAGAGGCGCGCGCCACGAGCGCGACCCCCTTCCGCCCTCCGTCCCCTCACCCCTACCCCTACCCCACGGCTGCCCTGCCCGAGGAGCTCCGGCGAGGCAGGGCGGGCGGACAGCTGGGACTCTGCCCCCCCTACCCCCCCCTCCTACGTCTCCCGGCCGCGGAGGCCGAGGCGGGGAGGAGCCGGGCTGGGGGCGGCCTGGCAGGAAGCCGCGCGTACCTTCCGCCGCAGGAGGAGCAGGTGGCTGCAGTGCGGGCCGGGCCCCCAGGCTTCCTGTGTGCGCGCCCGCCCGCAACTGCTTCTCGGAGCTGGTTGGGCCACCCCGCGGCCCCATGGCCCAGACCCCCGACGGCGGCATCTCGTGCGAGCTGAGAGGTAAGCTCACCCGGCGGGGCGGCCGGGGCCCCCCGCGAGCACTTCTCTCTGCTCCTGGGAAGGGCCTGGCGCCCCCACCTCCACTCCGCCCCTTGCTGCTGGCCCACACATGAGCCCAGGCCACAAGCCTGGTACAGATCACGGCCGAGTGACCTCGAGGGGTGACCAAAGTCACTCAGCAGGCTGCCATTTGACAGGCGAGATCACCAGGTTCCTGTGGCCCAAGGAGGCCGAGCTGCTGCTGCAGACCTGGCTACCCGAGCGGGAGGGTGCTGAGCGAGGTCATGTCCTGGTATGGCAGGGGCAGAGCCCGGGAGGGCCGCGGGGCGGGCGAGAGCCTCCTGGCCTGCCCAGGGCTCAGACGCTCCCTCCCGCAGGCGCTGCTACGATGGCGAGCCTACCTGCTCCACACCTGCCTCCCCCTGAGGGTGAGTGGAGGCTGACTGCCGCCCCCACCTCGTCCTGTCCTCCCAGCTTCCTTGGTGAGAGCTGCGTCCCCGACTTGTCTGGGGGCTCCGGCCTTCCAACGGCACTGGGCTCTGAGGCAGGCAGGGCTGGCTCTGAGCTCCGGGCTGCCTGGGGGACTGGGATCCCAGGAGCGGGGGGGCTAGGGCCTCAGTTCCAGCTGATTGGGGCACTCCATAGGTGGACTGCACATTCAGCTACCTGGAGGTCCAGGCCATGGCGCTGCAGGAGACACCCCCTCAGGTGAGACAGCTGGTCCCCCACCCCCATGGCCTGCAGACTGGTTTTTGCCCCTGCTTCCATCTTCGGCCACAGGTGGAGCCCAGTCCAGCAGCCCTCCCTCCCCAGGTGACTTTTGAGCTAGAGTCCCTGCCTGAGCTGGTCCTGGAGTTTCCTGGTGTGGCTGCCCTGGAACAGCTGGCCCAGCACATTGCTGCAGCCATCAAGAAGGTCTTCCCTTGCTCCACCCTTGGGTGAGGCCCAACAACGACAAGGGACCAGCAGGAAAGGAGGGGTGTGCTCTGGATGACATAAGTGGGTTGCCTCCCATCCCAGGGGCTACAAGTCCCCTTCTCCCCCTCCCCAGGAAGCTATTCCGGAGGCCCACATCCCCCTCCATGCTGGCTCGCCTGGAGAGAAGCAGCCCCTCTGAGGACACTGTGCCCAGCAGCCCCTGTGGTAAGGGCCAAGAAAAGGCCACACAGGGCTTCCAGCGTATCCCCATCCTGCAGCCCCAGACCCCTGAATTGAGGGTCTCCCAAACTGAACAGTCACTCAAAGAAAGCATAGCCACCACGCAGCTTGGGTCTGATCTTCCTCTCTCTCTGACCTTTTTTCTCTCTCCTTCTCCTCTTCACTCCTTTACACCCCTGGCACCTCCCCCAGGTGGCTTCTTGGAGACTTACGAGGCCCTGTGTGACTACAATGGCTTCCCTTTCCGAGAGGAGATTCAGTGGGTGAGAGTACGGCCCTCCTCGGGGGCTCTAGAGATATCCCCCATGTGCACTGGGTCCCCTTACCCCTTGTGACCCCATGTGCACTGGGTCCCCTTACCCCTTGTGACCCCAAGCCAGTTGGAGACATCTTCTTCCCATCCAGGATGTGGACACCATCTACCATCGTCAGGGCTGTCGCCACTTCAGTCTATGCGACTTCAGCCATCTAGGCAGTCGGTCTGTGGCCTGCCAGGCCTGGGAAGGGAGGGAGATCCCATGACCCGCATTCCTGGGCCTCAGCCTCTCCATGGAGGGGTATGTGGGCCTAGGATCTGGCTGGAGGGCCCTGAACTCCACCCCTGCCCCTTCCCCCACCCAGAGACCTGGCCTTGAGTGTGGCTGCCCTGTCCTACAACCTATGGTTCCAATGCCTCTCCTGTGTGGACATGAAGCTGGTAAGAGTGTAGCGGCAGGGAGGAGCAAGGGCGTGGGGACCAGTGTGCGACTCACTGAGCCCCCACTCTGGTTCTCAGAGCCTTGAGGTCTCAGAACAGATTCTGCACATGATGAGTCAGTCGTCCCACCTGGAGGAGCTAGTGCTAGAGAACTGTGGCCTGAGAGGGTAAGGGCGGCAGGGCAGGGCTTGGGACAGGAGTCTGGGCGCTTGGGATCCGACGGAGGCTTGTGGCCTGGAGGAGATGGGAATCTCACGCCAGGGGTCTGGTCCCCAGAGACTTTGTCCGGCGACTGGCCCAGGCACTGGCGGGGCACTCAAGCTCTGCCCTCCGGGAACTTAGCCTAAACGGGAACCTGCTGGACGACCGAGGTACGCGGGTTCTAGGGAAGCCCGGTGGGGGGCGGGGGGGGGCTGGTGCTGGAGGAAGCGCCGCAACACGGCTGCCCCCATTCCGCAGGCGTGACTGCTCTCAGCAGACACCTGGAGCATCGCCCAGGAGCCCTAAGGAGGCTCGGCCTGGCGCACACAGGGTTGACCCCGAGAGGTAGGTCGGCCCGGCGGGGCGGGGCGCGGCGGGGCGGGGCGGGCCTGACTGCCGAGCCACTCCGTCCTCCGCCCCCAGGAATGAGGTCTCTGGGCCGCGCACTGGCTGCCAATGTGGCCTTTGACACCGCCCTGACCCACCTGGACCTTTCCGGGAACCCTGGGGCGCTGGGGGCCTCGCAGGACAATGGGGTGAGTGTCTTCGGAGGCAATGGCGGGGCGCTGCAGGCAGGGCTGTCAGGGGCTCCCCGTGAGGCGGTCCTGACCCCCGGCCACCTCCCGTCAGGGCCTCTACGCTTTCCTGAGCCGTCCTAATGTTCTGACGTTCCTGAACCTCGCGGCCACCGACGCCGCCCTGGACACTGTGAGAGGCGGGCCGCGGGGGGCGAGCGGTGGGGCGCGGCCGGGCCGGGGCTGAGGGGGCGCGGCCGCCGTCCGAGTGGCCCACACCCTCCTCCCGCAGCTCTTCGCCGCGCTGGCCCGCGGCTGCTGCCCCAGCCTCCGCCACCTGGACGCCTCGAGGAATGTCTTCTCCCGCACGTAAGGGGGCGGGCCGGGGGGGCCGGGAGCCGCCTCCCCGCGCCCGGAAGCCCACTCCTCCCGCTCGCCCACCCCAGGAAGTCCCGGGCTGCGCCCGCCGCGCTGCAGCGCTTCCTCAGCCGCGCGGGGACGCTTCGGCACCTGGGCCTGGCGGGCTGCAGGCTGCCGCCCGACGCGCTCAGGTCAGTCGCCGTCCCGCCCCGCGCCGCCGCCCCGCCCCGCCGCCCCGCCCCGGGGCGCCCCCCGCCCCCCGCGTCCCGGCCCTTCCTGCGGGGAATCCGCCGCGCCTGGGGCCCCCTCTCCCAGCTCCCGCCACCCCCGGTGACGTCCCCTCCCAGGGCCCTTTTGGAAGGCCTCGCGCTCAACACGCACACGGGCGACCTGCACCTGGACCTCAGCGCCTGTGAGGTGAGCGCCGCACGCGCCCGGGGCTGCGAGGCGGGCGCGGGCCGGCGGGGCCTGAGCCTCCGCACCTGCGGCCCGCTGGTCTGAGGGCCGCCTGTCACCTTCAGCTGCGCTCAGCCGGCGCTCAGGTGATACAGGACCTGGTGTGTGACGCCGGCGCCGTGAGCTCCCTGGATTTGGCCGATAATGGTGAGGCCGCCCCGAAACCCACCCTCCCACTGCCCACCCCGTTCCCACCCCAGCCCCAGCCCCTCAGCCTCTCCTCATGCGTGACCCGAGGCGCCCCTAGGCTTCGGCTCAGACATGGTGACCCTGGTGCTGGCCATCGGGAGGAGTCGGTCCCTGCGACATGTGGCACTTGGAAGGAACTTCAACGTCCGGTGCAAGTGAGCCCCCGTTCCACTCCCTCCCGGGCCTCCCAGACAGCACCCCACCACCCGACCCGGTCCTTCCAAACCACGGCTCCTGCCCCACAGGGAGACCCTGGACGACGTCCTGCACCGAATTGTCCAGCTCATGCAGGATGACGACTGTGTGAGTCTGGGGGCCACGCGGGATCCTCAGGCAACGGGTCCCTGTGGCTCCTGCTCCCTCAGACCCTGCAACCTGCCCTCCTTGCTGATCGCTGATTCCGGACCCAAATGGCTTTTCCTTAACTCCAGCCCTTGCAGTCTCTGTCCGTGGCTGAGTCGCGGCTAAAGCAGGCCTCCAGCGTCCTGCTCCGGGCCCTGGGCACCAATCCCAACCTGACGGCGCTGGACATCAGCGGCAACGCCATGGGTGACACCGGCGCCAAAATGCTGGCCAAGGCACTTCGGGTCAACACCAGGCTCCGGTGGGCGGGGTCGGGGCAGGAGGGCGGGGCGGGGCGGTCGGGCTAAGGGGCAGGGCGGAAGGTGGAGGAGCAGAGGCTGCCGACTGGAGTGCGAGGTGACTGGACCTGGCCCGCGGGTTGGGTGGAGCCTGTGGAGCTCTGCCCTTGACTGAAGCCAGGCCTGGCCCAGGTCTGTGGTCTGGGACCGGAACCACACGTCTGCCCTGGGCCTGCTGGACGTGGCGCAGGCCCTGGAGCAGAACCGCAGCCTAAAGGCCATGCCTCTGCCACTGAACGACGTGGCCCAGGCACATCGCAGCCGCCCGGAACTGACAGCCCGCGCAGTGCATCAGGTGTGGGTCCCTCTCTCCTCCTCCCTCCCCTGTTCTGTGCCCTGGCCCCGCCTCCTACCCCTTCTCAATATCCCTTGTGCCCAGATCCAAGCCTGTCTTTTGAGGAATAACCGTGCGGACCATGCCTCTTCTGACCGCATGCCCCGTCCGCGGCCACCTGGTCTGGTCTCAGACCCCTCAGAGCAGGTTAGTGTCTCCTCTCTCAGCCTTGAGTAGGCACAGAAGATTGGGGATGGGAAGAGCTGTAGCCGCTGGAACCCTCCAATGAGTTTGAGGGTGTGACTTTCTTGGGGCGAGGCTGCCTAAATTATACTCTCCAGGACAAGTAGCTCTCCCAAATAACACCCCTGGATGCCTTTTAGAAGCATTTAAATAGGTTCTTCTGTTTAAGATGGTAGATATTTAAAAATTCTCCCTTAATTCTCCCCCCACCCCCAGCTGATTGTAGCCCCATCTGTGACTTGCCTTTTGCAGGGCTCTCTTCTCTACCGACCTCTGCTGGGGCCAAACCCAGCAACCCTTTTCCCTGGCTTCGTCCCTCTCCACTACCTTGCCTTTGTGCCATGTTCCCACCTATTCATTCCCAAATTCCCCTTCTTTCCCAGGCTTTTGAGCCCAGGCATCTTGACCCAGACATTCTACAGGGGCTTCACATTCTGTACACCTTAAAATGATTTTATCACTTCCCACAAACCCTGCTCTCTACTCTAGAACCCATTCTCAGCCGTGCTCAAACTGACCAAGTGTTTTGGACAGAGGTTTGGGCCAAGTCTCTCCTGGCCATATTAGAACCCCCACGGAGCTCCTTGCTCCTATCTCTGCTAATTCTCCAACACACTGCTCCTCACCCCCACCTCAACTATATTCTTGCTCCTCCCAGTCCTTCTTCCATGTCTCTTCCCATTTCTGCCCACTGCATCCTGTCCTCTATGTGGCTAGTAAGCAGAGTGATCTAAAAACATAGACGTGCCTAACCGTTCCTTGTCATCCTGCTCTGGACACTTAGGAAGTATATATAAAGTCCCTAAAATGAACCAAAGGAGACACTGCTTGCCCTCCTTGAACAGATAGGGTCCGTGAGAGGCTGGCCGGATAGTATTGGCTCCAGGACCTCACTCACCCTGTTGGAGACCCTGGGAAGGAAGCAGAGTCCAGGGGGCTGGAGGGGATCAGGACTTCACTGATTCTTGATGCACACCTCCTCCCCCCTAGGAAGTGAATGAACTGTGTCAGTCAGTGCAGGAGCACATGGAACTCCTGGGCTGTGGGGCTGGGCCTCAGGGTGAAGCTGCTGTGCACCAGGCGGAGGATGCCATCCAAAATGCCAACTTCTCTCTCAGTGTGAGCACTCCTTCCCCAACCACTGCTGCAGGGACCCTTCCCCCTCTTAATCAGGTGTCAACTTGAAACTCCTCTTACTTGGCCTCCAGATCCTCCCAATTCTGTATGAGGCTGGGCGCTCCCCAAGTCACCAGTGGCAGCTGCGGCAGAAGCTAGAGGGCCTCTTAGGACAGGTGGGTGAGGTCTGCCGCAAGGATATTCAGGTAAGATGGTACCCTTGCCCCAACCCCACCTCCGTAAACAGGCTTGACACCTATCTCATAGGTTTGACTGTGTTATCCCTTGTGTCAATGTTCTGTGGGGGCTGGAGCCTCAGGCCACACTCTCCATGCTCTGATCTTTGCCCAGGACTTCACTCAGGCCACACTGGACACAACAAGGAGCCTCTGCCCACAGATGCTACAGGGATCCAGGTGGAGGGAGCAGCTAGAGGGGGTCCTGGTGGGCTCAAGGGGCCTCCCAGAGCTGCTCCCAGAGCACCTACTACAAGATGCCTTCACTAGGCTCAGGTGGGCTGGATGGGCCTGGGCTGGACTGGAATGAACAGGACTGGGCAGAGATAGCTCATTCATCTTTGCTCTCTCTCGCTCTCAGGGATATGCGGCTGTCAGTTACAGGGACCTTGGCAGAGAGCATTGTGGCTCAGGCTCTGGAGGGGCTGAATGCAGCCCGGGATCGGCTGGTGAGGGACAATCGTGCACATGCACCACATGCACGCACAGGCACACGCACCCACATACCCACAGTGACCTGCCACTGCCTTGCAGGGGTTCTGTAATGTCTTCTGGGGTCCTATAGCTCAGAGGTATTTCAGGGTTCCTTTAGGACTGATGGGACTGTGGCTGAGGCCCAACTGCCTGTCTTTGGGGTGCCTGGTATTGCAGGTAGAGAATCTGGCTCGGCAGGCAACAGTGGCAATGCCTCTTGCTATACCAGCGCTGGATGGAGGTGAGACCAGCCCCCTTGGGCCTGGGGAATTGGAAGGTCTTTTCTTCCCTGAGGAGGTGAAGGAAAAGCAAGAGGATGAAGAAGAGCAGAAGGTATGTGGTCTCAGAAGTCTAGATCTTCCCATCTTGTTATGGAGTGTGGAAGGCAGGGAGGCAGCTTCCGTGTGTCCCAGGCTGAGTTTCTGCCCTCCCCACTAGGATGACAGTCCTCCACAAAAATGGCCCGAGTCCAGCCAGTGCCTTCATTTGGTTCCCTCCACTCACAGTAAGTCAGGGTCTGGGGAAAAGGGAATTAACCAGGTCGGGCTGAAAGTTCTTCATTAGTTCTGGGGACCTGGACACGTGGATACATTCAGTCTTGTCCAAGGAATTCCCTGACCCTTGACTGAGCCAGCCCAGGCCCTCTGCAACTTGCAGGCTGGGGTCTGCTGTGGTCGGCGTGGAGCAGGACCTGAGCAGACCAGGACCCGGCCGCGGCCGCGGTCTCCATTCGCCTCCCCCGCCCCTTTCCCCACCCCTAGGATGCGCATGCTTCGAGGCAGCGCAAAGCCGCGCCGCTCGGGGCCGCGCTCAGCACCGCGGACAGCGGCGCGGGGGAGGGGCCGGGGGGGCGGGCGGCGTAGCCGGGCCCCTCCCCGCGCCCTGGGCGGGTCCCCCGCCGCCCTAGCGCCGCTGTCACCACCACCTCCCCTGGCTCGCTGCTCGGTGCTCTTCTGGTGCTCTCCCCTTAGGTGCTGCTGAGGAACCGGAGCCCGAGCTGGCGGCTCCGGGGGAAGATGCGGAGCCGCAGGCGGGGCCTTCTGCGCGTGGCTCTCCGAGCCCCGCCGCCCCCGGGCCCCAGGCCGGCCCACTGCCTCGCATGGACCTGCCACCCTCTGGACAGCCCCTGCGCCATCCGACCCGGGCCCGGCCGCGGCCACGGCGCCAGCACCACCACCGGCCGCCGCCGGGGGGCCCCCAGGTGAGTGCCCTTCCCCCACTCTAGAGCTCTTGGAATTGGGGGTCACGAGTGGCTTGTTCGCTCCTCAGGAGTGATGGCTGCTAGGGAGGTGGGTTGTAGGGGCCCAAGACCACCTAGTCGTGCAGCCGTGTCTTGGCTTCTTCCTGGCCACCCCTTCCCCAGGTTGTTCCCATGCAGGGTCATGAGTGTGTGGATTTCACTGGGGGTACATCTGTTTGGGACTGCACTTTGTGTTGGCCCTTTGCATGGATGGATGTGCGAGGGAGGGTGTCCATCTTATCCTCCCTCTTCCAGGGTTCCTGAAAGATGCTGGGCCCTCAGGCTGAGGGGAAAATCCTGCATCTACTGCAGGTCCAGTGGGTGTTTATATGAGATGTGTACGTGCGCTGGGTATACTGGTGGGGGCAGTGGACACAGGGCAGAAGGCAGAGTCAGCTTGAGGCCCCCCAGAGGGTCTGACGCAGCAGCAGGCGCCGCTGAGCTGCCAGCAGGCCGGGTGGGGTGGGGGTGGAGGGTACTGCAGGGAACTGTTTAGAGCAGAGGGGGTGGCAAATGGGAATGTGTGACCCAGGGGGCCTCTGGGTTCTAGCCTGCTGGTTCAGGGTGTGTAAGAGACTCCATGGGACAAGAACAGGTGTGGGCCAGATTTGTGTGTCCAGGGCCAACTACTGGCGAGGGGATATGAGAAACTAGCATCTCTGCCCACCAGCTGCACAGGAAGGTTTGTCAGTAGCCCCTTAGGGTCACTCCATCTCCCAGTTCCTGGAGTTGCCTAGGCCAGGTTGCTGGACAAGGGGTGGAAAGAATTCATGGTTGTGCTCAGCCCTGACCCTATGGTGTCCCCCAGGTGCCCCCAGCCCTGCCGCAGGAAGGGAATGGGCTCAGTGCCCGCGTGGACGAGGGCGTGGAGGAATTCTTCTCCAAAAGGCTGATCCAGCAGGATCGCCTGTGAGTGAGGGGCAGTTGTAGTGGGTGGGAGGGGGTGGGCTGTTCCATGGGCCTTCCCACTCACTGCTGGCTGTTCCCACAGCTGGGTCCCTGAAGAGGACCCGGCCAACGAGGGGGGTGCCACCCCTGTCCCTCGTACACTGCGAAAGAAGCTGGGTACCCTCTTTGCCTTCAAGAAGCCTCGTTCAACACGGGGGCCACGGCCTGATCTAGAGACCAGCCCTGGGGCAGCTCCCCGCACTCGAAAGACCACACTTGGAGACCTGTTGCGGCCACCAGCCCGTCCTGGCCGCGGTGAGGAGCCTGGTGGGGCTGAGGGGGGCACCAGCAGCCCTGACCCTGCCCGCAGGAGCCGGCCTCGTTATACTCGGGAAAGCAAAGCCTATTCAATGATACTGCTACCTGCTGAAGAGGAGGAGGAAACACTGGGTGCCAGACCTGACAAGGTAGGCCTGGTGACAAGGGGTGAGGGCTCTGCTAGGACTGAGGCAGTGGGCCCTCTCTCCATCTGAGCTTCTCTGTCCTCAGCGACGTCCCCTGGAGCGGGGAGACACAGAGCTGGCCCCATCTTTTGAACAGCGGGTCCAAGTGATGCTGCAGAGGATCGGTGTGAGCAGAAGCAGCGGGAGTGCCGAAGGCAAGAGGAAGCAAGTAAGTTGGGAGGGATGCAAGTGCAAAGTGAGGGGGCAGGGGACATGTGGCTTGTGGCAGTCTGTGGGTGACATATGTGACCAGAAGGAGACTCATGACACACACACTGCTCTATCGGTTCCACCCCCTCTTCCTCAAAATAGTCATTGGCTTCAGCCTTTCTTCCTTCGTGGCTTCTGCCCTGGCCACTGCTGTCTCTTCCTTGGAGCTGGGATGGTCCTTTCTCTGTAGATTAACAAATCCCTGACCTTGTCATTTGCATTTGAAACAAGTCCTCCAGGGACTTCCCCTAAAGATCCTGTCCTGGTTCCTAACCCTGCCCAAGGCCTCAGCCCCCTCACTTCTTTCATCTCACTGTGCTCCATCTGTAGCATCTCAGTGCCTTGTAACCCGTTCCTCTGTTGGGAGCTCCTCCTTGGCTACTTCCAGCCTCTCATCACCACCCATGGGTTGCATCAGCTTCCTCTTCACCCATCCCTGCATCTCCTGGTGGGCATTTAGTGGTAGTTACAAGAATGAAGAAAGAACAAGGCTAGAGTGAGGGTAGGACCGGACTGAGTTTGACTTCCCTGTTTCCTACAGAGCAAGGATGGAGAGATCAAGAAGGCTGGCTCAGATGGTAAGTGGGACCCTGTCCTAGGATGGTACCATTTTGGTGAGGGAGTTGTCCTTAAAGATAGTCTCCAAGGCATTTCTTGTCCTGGGGTTAAAGGGAAAGAGGCCAGGTTTTTCTTCCCCTACCTCCCAAGGGCTGGTGCCTGAACCCCCAGCCCCTCCTTGCAGGTGACATTATGGACAGTTCCACAGAGGCCCCTCCCATCTCCATCAAGTCCCGCACCCACTCCGTGTCTGCTGGTGAGTAAGGGCTGCTATCTGTTGGGGGACATGCAAGGATAGGCCGGAGGGAGATCAAACCATTGATTAGGCTCATACCCTTCTCCCTTCAGACCCCTCGTGCAGACCTGGTCCAGGGGGTCAAGGGCCTGAGTCTACCAGCTGGAAGACACTGGGGCAGCAGCTGAATGCAGAGCTCAGGGGCCGTGGTTGGGGCCAACAGGATGGTCCGGGCCCCCCCTCTCCTTGTCCCAGCCCCAGCCCACGAAGAGCCAGCCCCTCCCCAGACAGCCTGGGCCTCCCAGAGGACCCTTGCTTGGGCCCCAGGAATGAAGGTAAGCAGGTACCCTAGCTCCCACTCCAATACTGGGCTCCCCAGCCGGACAGAGGGGGAGGCAAGGGATGGGGATAGCTGTCCAGACCATCCCCTGATACCCTGGCCTCCTCTAGATGGCCAACTGAGGCCAAGGCCTCTCTCGGCAGGGCGACGAGCAGTGTCTGTGCATGAGGACCAGCTCCAGGCCCCTGTTGGTGAGGGGGGACACCTCCCTGTGTGCTTGAGTGCAGGAGATGGGGGGAGGGTAGACTCCAGGACTCCCTTCATGGCCCTGGTCCTTGGAGGGGGCCACCAGTGATAGGAGATTGCACAGTCAGGGAGCCAGAAGGCATGGAGCAAGGGTCTCACGAACCCTTCCTACTAGCCCTGACTCCACCTCCGGAACAGCAACCTCCACAAGGGGTGGGAGGAGGCAGGGGAAGGGGGGACGCTCTGCAGACAACAGTGTGTGCTCATGCATACACACAGTGGAAGTCCAGGAGGAGGGGTGGGAACAGGCACCCCCCCTTGCCAAGTATTTGTGTCTCTCAGAACGGCCCCTGCGGCTGCAGCGCTCCCCTGTCCTCAAGCGGAGGCCGAAGCTTGAGGCGCCCTCCTCTCCAAGCCTCGGTAAGAGGCAGCTGGGGCCACTGGGGAGGGGAGCAGGACTGCTTGGTCCAGTCTTGACTCCTTCTCTGCCTTTCTCCTTCCCTTGCAGGATCTGGCCTTGGAACCCAACCTCCACCCCCACAGCCTACAGAGCCCTCCAGCCCCGAGCCAACCCCCCCCTCCCCAGCCACAGACCAAAGAGGCGGCGGCCCCAACCCCTGATCCCTCTCCTTTTCCTGCCGCATGAGATTATTTTATTAAAAAACTCAAAGGAGCAGAGTGTGGAACACTGTTTGTCGATCTCCAGCCGCGGATCTGTGTGCATACATCCGCCCACATGCCCACGTGATCCCTCACACCTGGGTTAGCTCAGACTCCGGCTGTGGCTCCATCAGAAAGTGCAAGGCCCAGGCCACGAGCTGGGGAGGAAGCCTGGGAAGAAAACCATGGCTGTATGGCAATGGAGACTGGGACTGGTGACTGAAAGCGGGGGGCAGCCCTTGGCACTCACCTGACAGCTTGGACCTGGGCACACAGGGAGGTGCAGGGTGGCTCGTACTCATACTGGAAGGCAGAACCATCACGATGCCTCTTTGGAGGGTCCTGAAAGTGATGTGGTAGCAAGAGCAGGGCCTAGAAGGACCCCTAATCCAAGGCTACTCCCCACCCCTACTCCCAGCTGCACCCAAAGCCCACCCCATTCTACTATCCACCTATGCTCACCCAAACGGGAGTGGATTCCAGGGCTCCTGTGGCGTTTTTTGTCCTTGGAGAGTGATGCCAGTTCTTGAGGGGCAACCCTAGCTCCTTGAACTCCAGGCTGGGTTTCTGGGCCTTGGTCACAGTGGCCTGATGTGGGCTGGGTACATGGCCAAGGGGTGACAGACTTGGTGTGCAGCTCAGGAGTGGGGAACTGGGTACAGGGTTAGAGTGTGGGGAGCCAGGGGGCAGGGGGCCATAGGCTGAACAGATGGCTGGTACAGCCTGGGAGCTGCCCTTCTGCACTAGGTCTGAAGCTGCCAAGGACAGGGCAGGCAGAAGGCTGATGCTGGCACCGTCTTCCTCTGAGGACACGTGGCTGGGTAAAGCTGGGGTTCCTGGGAAGAAGGGGACCATGAGTACAGCCCTTGCAGCTCAGTGGCCCGTGAGTTTAGGCAGCCTACAGGGACAGTGCTTATCCCCCATCTGGGTGAGCAACCGTTTGCAGTGGCCTGGGTATCCGGCTGAGAGCAGTGAATGCCTGTGGCCTGAGCATCACCTTACCTGAGGAAGTAGGTGAGGAAGGAGAGACGATAGTCAGCGATAGGTCCTGCAAAGCTGGGTCTGGTGAGGGCAGGTCTGGAGCTGAGGGTCAGGGGGAGCTTATTAGCACTGTGGGCATTGGGCCCCTAGGTACTCCCCTCTTCTCTCCAGTCCTCCTTACCCTGGGCACTGGGGCCTGGACCCAGAGAGCTCAGAACTCGCTGGTCATTCTCCGAGATGTGCAGCCAGGAGCTGGGGACAGTGTACACAGCTTCTCCCTGTGGGGCATAAACTCTCAGACTAGCCCTTGCCCAACTCCTCACCCTGACATTTCCCAAGGGAAGCCCCAGACTGACCGTGGCCCTACAGCGGGTGGAGGCCCAGCGGGTGAGGGGGGGCGCTGTGCAAGGGCCTGTCAGCATCAGACAGCTCTCAGCCAGGTGCACCAGCGCCCCCTGATGCTCCTGATCCTCCTGCACCTCATCCAGAAGTTGAGACAGTGAAAGGCCTAAGGGCAGGGACCAGAGGATGGGCCAAAACTTGAAGAGGTGGGAGGGAAGGGTGGGCGGGGAGAAGAGCTTACTAAGGAAGCAAGAGGTGATGACTGGAGAGGTCACTCTGCGGGTGTTAGGGTCATTGGCCAACCCCTGTAAGTACCTGCGCTGGGGGAGATGGACTCTGAAAGGTGCTCCCTATAGAAACAAAAGAGGACAAGCCTGAGGAACAATCCTGAGGCCTGTCTACACAGATTTGACAGAGCCACACTTGGCCGCAGAGCCCAACCCCATACTCACTCCAGGCAGTCAAATAGCTTTTTCTGCACATCCGGGTCCTGGTTGCTGGGGGCAAGAAAGGAGAGTAGCAGGCAAGGTTGTTACTGGAAGGCCTAAGCTCTGCCATCCGAAAGCCCCATTGCAACGGCAGCCAGGCCCGAGTAGGGAGAACAGCCGGTGAGGGGGGCCATCGCTTACCAACCAATCACCCGTTCCAGGGGCTGCTCTGTGGGCAGCAGGCTGAAGCGGTCCACCTGGAGGTAGAACTCCGGCGCCTGAGGGATTGAGTTTCGGGACAGGTTTTGGGGGCTTGTCACGGAGAGCCAGGCTCCTTAACCGGCCCAGGCCAGCCTCTCCACTCACCGCGCCGCCTTCGCCGACTTGGACGCGGACCCCACAGTCCTTCAGCAGCAGCAGCCGGCCTTCTGCCCCTCGGAAGCCGAACTCCTTCTCCTCCCTGCGGCAAGCACGGCCCTCGCGGCCTCAGCCCGCTCGAACACGGCGCCGCCCGCTAGCGGCCCGCCCACCCCCGGCGCAAGCCTCCCTCCCGCTACACTCAGCTGTCCCCGGGCTCCGCGGCGTCTCTCACCAGTCTGAGGCGTTCAGGGCTTCCCGCGTCACTAGGCACCGGACGCTGTGGGTCCCGTCAGACACGAGCAGCGCGGCCGCGACGTCAGATGTGTCAGGGACGCGGGGCGGGCCCGGGGCCTCGGCCTCGGCCTCGGCCTCCTGCAGCACCTGCGGGCGTCCACTGGCGTCAATCCCACGGCCCTCGGGCCCTGCCCTGGTCTCCGAGGCCTGAGAAGAATGCGGGAGGGCTCACCTCGAGCAGCTGCCCCGGCTGCGGACTTGAGAGAGCGTCTGACCCCAGGACCAGCTCTCGAATCCAGGGCCGCAGGACCAAGCTCCCCAAGCCCGCCATTCCCGCAGCCGCCCCGCACCGAGAACCCCCAGCCCGCGATTCCCGCGGACGCCGGGCCCCGCCTCTCGCCGTAGAGGAAGCGCGCTGTGGCGGGGCGGGACCCGAGGGCGAGGCCCCGCCCCCATGCGTGCCCGCGCGTGCGCACGAGCTCGTGTGGTTCGGGAACGTGTGTGCCGACGCTTTTTCGGTACGGTGGGTGCCAACGTGCTTGGTTTACCCCAGTGCCTCCGAGGAACGGCCCGGCGTGTGGGCCGTTCGTCAAGACTCCCGTGCCGCCGGGCAGGATGGGGCCCAGGGCTGGCTGGGATGGGAAGGGAAGGATCTGGAGCTTGAGGCTGCGGCCACGAGTGGTCAAGCGAGTTGGCTCAAAGCCACTTCAACACCGTGGGAACCGAGTCGCTCAGCAAATACTTATGGTTCAGTTTCCTCATCTAAACGTGCAGTCTCGTAAGGCCAGTGGAAATACTAGGACACACACAACACTCGGTAAACGCCACTTCCCTGTCTCCCCTCGGAACGGCGAAGCCCCACCCCCAGACTCGGAGACTTGCGCGCAGGAGCGTAATGACGCAAGAGCACACGAAGACGCCCCCACCCCATCTCCGTTTCCTAGGAAACGTGGACTCCGCGTACCGCTCACTGTCGCTGCCCCCTTGACGTCATGGTCCGGACGGGAGGGCGGGGCGAGTGCTACCGCCAGGGGCGGGGCGACGGGCCGGTCGCCCGGGCTGTGCACCTGCGCCCAGGCGGGCCGCCTGGGGCACCGTCCCCGGCCCGCCGGCCTCACCATGGCCAGGCCGCAGAGGACTCCGGCGCGCAGTCCCGACAACATCGTCGAGGTGAAGAGCAAAGTAAGGGCCCCTCTGGCCCCGGCTCCGGCCTCGGCCCTAGGCGCTTCCAATTCCCCTATCCTCCCCTTTCCTGGCTTCTTAGTCCCCACCACCTTTTTTCTCGCCTCCATCATTCATGTCCCATTCTCCGGCCTTTCCTCTCGCTTTCCTCCATCCATCCTCCTTCCGCTGCCGGCCCCGAGAGCCCCTCTGTGGCCTTGGTACCTGGAGGGCGGGGAGAAGACCTTGGACAGCGTCCCTCGTCTCGTACTGGAGCTGAGGTCTGGGGGCAAGGCTGCAGCCATAGCGACAGCCTTTTCCGACCTCTAACACCCTCGGACCTGTGGTGGGAAAGGGCACGGGCCCCGTCCTGACCCCTCCTCTCACCCACCCCCTGCCTCCAGTTTGATGCTGAGTTCCGACGCTTCGCGCTGCCCCGCGCTTCGGTGAGTGGCTTCCAAGAGTTTTCGCGGTTGCTGCGTGCAGTCCACCAGATCCCGGGCCTGGACGTGCTGCTTGGCTATACAGATGCTCACGGTGACCTACTGCCCCTCACCAACGACGACAGCCTGCACCGGGCCCTGGCCAGCGGGCCCCCACCGCTGCGCCTGCTAGTACAGAAGCGGGGTGAGGAGGATGGGGTACAGTGGGCAGCCTCTGTGGGGTAGGACGGCAGGGCAGGTCTACAAGGGTTAGTGTATGCCCAGGGCGTCCAGGCTTCACCCTCTGCAGTCCCTGCCCTTGGCCTGACCTCCAAGTGGTAGGAAATAGCTACAGTGTCCCCTTCCCCAGGCCCGAGACTGAGGGAAAAGGGCCCACGTGGGAGAGCAGGGTTTCTGATCTCAGCACCCCCCCTCTCCTGCAGCAGAAGCTGACTCCAGTGGCCTGGCCTTTGCCTCCAACTCTCTGCAGCGGCGGAAGAAAGGGCTCCTACTTCGGCCAGTGGCACCCCTGCGCACCCGGCCACCCCTGCTAATCAGCCTGCCCCAAGATTTCCGCCAGGTTTCTTCAGTCATAGATGTGGACCTACTGCCTGAGACCCACCGACGGGTTCGGCTGCACAAGCATGGCTCGGACCGCCCCCTGGGTTTCTACATTCGAGATGGCATGAGTGTCCGTGTAGCTCCCCAGGGCCTGGAACGGGTTCCAGGCATCTTCATCTCCCGCCTGGTACGAGGGGGCCTGGCTGAGAGTACGGGGCTGCTGGCAGTCAGTGATGAGATCCTCGAGGTCAATGGTATTGAGGTGGCTGGGAAGACCTTGGACCAAGTGACGGACATGATGGTCGCCAACAGCCACAATCTCATTGTCACTGTCAAGCCAGCCAATCAGCGCAATAATGTGGTGCGGGGAGCATCTGGGCGTCTGACAGGGCCTTCCTCTGCTGGGCCTGGGCCTACTGAGGCTGAGAGTGACGATGATAGCAATGATCTGGTCATTGAAAACCGCCAGCCTCCATGTTCCAATGGGCTGTCTCAAGGGCCTCCATGCTGGGACCTGCGCCAAGGCCGTCTACTTCCTGGTGCCCGCAGTTCTCTGCCCTCCCTGGATGATCAGGAGCAGGCCAGCTCTGGCTGGGGGAGTAGCATGCGAGGAGATGGTAGTGGCTTTAGCCTCTGATGGGCAAGGATGCAACCCCTTGCCACTCCAGGCTGCTGAGACATGGCAGGGACTTCCTTGGTGGGAGTTCTTAGCTTGCTCACAGGGCCCTCTCAGTCTGGGGAACATTAAAGGTTTTCTACAAATGCAGTCATGGTCTTTCTGTGTCCCAGGCTTAGCGTCCTCCATGGTCTCACAATTTTGCCTTCTGCCCTGGACACAAGGCAGGAGTGATAAGGACAACAGGGAGACCTTCCTGCAGTCAAGCAGCAGGAAGAACACCAGGCTTGGCATTTCTAGGGTAAGAAAAGCTCTTAAGGAGACAAACCTCACTGTGTACAAAAGGTTTAATTTTGACAATGGGGTTAAGAGGCTGGACTGACCCTTCTACAACCAGTGGTTGGGAAGAGTGCTCCGGGGATACTGCCCACCCCACAGCTCCTGTCTTCAGACTCCATTCTACAATGGGGCCTGATCCTGCCCTTTGCAACCGTGCGGCGATCCCTGGTGAGGACCCCCCATAACTGTCCCCATAAAAGGGCTCAGGCGTCCATCTTCACGAAAACCTTGGGGCGAGAAAAGATCTTGATGGCTTCCTCTACCTGTGCCAGTTTCCGGTCCAGCTCAGCACGATGGCCCTGGGCCTTCAGTGAGTCGGCCCCAGCAGGCAGCAGCACTAGCTCACGTAGCAACTGGCTCTGGCCTACAAGGGGGCCCGGAACAGTGAGTGCTGGGCAGGGGTACCTGGTCCCCATTGGGTTCCCCATCCATTCCACCCTTACCCCCTGCCCATGAACTCACTCTGGAGCAGATTGCTCAGTGTCTCTAGCCGCTGGTTCTCCGGCATGCGAGTGTGGCCAGGGGGCATGGCAGGGTCCGGCTGACTATGCTGGCGGGCCTCAGCCTCCCGTCGCCACAGATCTCTGCGTTCCAACAAGCTGCAGATGCACAGGCTCAGAGTTGATGGTCTGAGGGCAGAGGTTGTCTCCCACCCTCCATAGGCCCCCCTCACCCTGGATGTTGGGCAGTGGGACCTACTAATGGGGCACATGGCCCTTCTGCGTGGCGTTGTAGTGCTCTTGGGCTTGCCGTTGCTGCTCTAGCACTTGTGCCAGGACCTGCAGTGAGCGGGAATGCCTCCGGGGGGCCCTCTTGGCAGCGCGGGCATTGTGGCTAATGAAGTCCACACCCAGGCTTGGCCCCTGCAGGACATGGCATGATGGGGCAGACAGCACTGTGATGTGCTCCTGAACCTTTCAAGATCCCTGCCCTACCTCCTGGCCCCACACATCCTCTCACCTTAGCACTGGGGCCTGCTGGGGTTAGTTGAGGACTGGGGACACGAGGAGGTGGGAGCCCAGGGCCACAGCGGGAGTGTGCCCGCAGGAAGTGGGCAGGCTCTGTTCCAGATGCAGGGCTGGGCTCCTGGAGGGCAAGGCACAGCAGAGGAATCAGTCAGGCTAATGTCAGGGTCTTAAGCCAATTGCACAAGGAAGCTTCTGCTCCTGCCGGTGAGGACATTTCTCTATCTCCAGCCCTATGGGCCTCTTCCCCCTTGAAAGGAACACTTCTATCCATGAGCATTTAAGTATGTGGGCCTCTCACATGTTTAAGAAAACAACAAACCACCCCTCATTATACCTCAGTCCTGGCTCTGGCTACCATTCCCTTTTTCTCTCCTTCCTGGACAAGCTTCCTGGCTCTGTCCCCACCAAGGTCACTCACAGCTGGCCTCCAAGCCCTCAAATCCAGAGTCCCTTCCCTCATCTCCCTGTCCTCAGCCTAATCCTCAATAACTCCTGGGTCTCCGTCCTCAGATCCAGACCTGACTCTCCATCTGCTTCCTGGACACACGCCCACCCCCTGGGAGTCCCACAAATGCTTCAGCTTCAACAAATTTACATATGACCTTATTGTCTTTTCTCTCAATCCTGCTCCTTCTTCTGAAGACTGGATAGAGAAATGGTACTACTATCTGCCTAAGAATCCCACCACCATACCCCTCCCCCTGCCCATCTCACTGCCCTTTGAAATAAAGGTTACAAAGTGGATTATGTGATCCTTTAGGATGTGGATCCAGCTGATGTCTTAGCCTCACCTCATGCTCTTCTCCCCTGTGCACAACATCCCACTGCACATGCTACTTCTGGTCTTAGGACTTCTATCTGTGAGGTTCCATCTCAGTAGAATGTTCTCTTCCAGTCTCCCCTTGCCTAATTCCTACTTGCCTCTCAGGAGCACCCAGCCATCACCACTTCTGAGGAAACTCACAGCCTGACTCTGCAGCAGAATCTTCTATTTCCTAGCCCTGGTTACCTTTGTCCCCTGTGATTTTTATCTCTCTCCGTAACTCGGATCTGAGTATAACTGCCTATCAGTCAACAAGATGAACAATGCTTCTGGCTCTCCAAGGCAGGTACCTGCAGCTGGGCCTTGACCCGGGACTCCACTTTATCATATTTGGTCGAGCGCCACAGAGCCTTCAGGGGCCTGGGCTGGCCCTGCTCCCGGCTGTGCTCCTGCTCCCGGAAACGCCTCTGGATCTCCCTGATCCGCTTCAGGTTCTCCTTCTCATGGTCTTTAGGGTCCTTCCCTGGGAAAAAGATGTTGCCAGACTCTACCCTATATACAGTCCAGGAGATCCAACTCCTACTAGTTCACAAACCAGCCCACACACTCCCTCCTACAGAAAGATCTCCCTGACTTCTCCATGATCTCCCTGACCTCTCCCTGACTTTCTCCAAAGGCATTACTTATTCCCTTCCTGACACAGTAATTATCTTCTTCTGTCCCTGATTATTCTCTATATTTTTATTGTGAAGTACATCATTAATCATTTTGTATATCATATCCGTCTCTTCACCTATAGGGCAGGCACGCAGAAGGCAGTCAACAGACAATGTTTCGCTGATGCATGAATTCATTAAGCTGAGTTAGGGTTCTCGGGAACTACGTCATCAAGTCCTCTCCTGTGAGGAAGTAATGCATTTCCCCGTCCTTCTATAGTTGGGGCAAACGACACTCAGAGGGGCAAAGCCTGAGCCCAGATCTGGGAAGGGGAAGCAACGCTTTTGACTTCCTACTCGCTGCGCTACCCCTTCTGCCCGAACTTACTCTTGGGAGAGGCTCCTGGGCCTAGGGAGATGCCCCTGAGCTGCAGCAGCACGCCCCCGACGCCACTCCGGCCACGCTCCAGGATCTCTCTGGCTCCGGGATTCATGCGCGGGCCGCGCGGAGGGGTGGCGTCCAAGTCAAGGTCCGATGTCAGCAGGTCCAGCTTCAGCGCGTTTCCCTCAAGGCGACCTAGGGCTGACAAGCCAGACGGGGCGGAGCGCGGGGCTCAGTGGTGGAGCAGAGCCCAAGCTCGCTCGGGCCTCGCCCCGCCGCGCCGCCCCCCACTCACCCGAGGCCGGCCGCCGGTAGTAGTCAGGGCAGAGCGTAGGGTCTGGAGGGATGGGCCCCGAGATGCGGGACGGGCCCTCGCACATACCGCCTTCGCTGCCCTGCAACGGTGCACCGAGGCCTGCTGGGCGCCGCGGTTCCGGGCCCTGGCCGCGTCCTCAGCCCCGCGCCTCCTCCCGGGTGCGGGCCGGGATCCTGACCCCGGCGGTGCCCTCCGTTCCCGCTGCCCGCCAGCGCTCGCCGCCTCCGCTGCCAGCCCACTTCCCTGCCCGGGTCACGACCCCTTCCCCGCCACACGCGCGGGGAGTTTTGCCGCCGGCTGCTGCAACCCCACGGGCTTGCTGTTGCCAGGTAACAATAGTTTCCGTCCCTGAGGTCAGGGGCCAAGGCCCCCTGGCGCACAGCCTTCTGGGGCTTGTAGTTCCGGCTGAGGGTGGAGAGGAGCCACCGTCCGGCGCCCTTCCCAGCGGGCTGCTGTGGCCGGCGGGTCTCTGGGGCCAGCGCCAGGGCCAGAGGGCCGGCCCCTCGCCTCCTCCCCGCAAGCAACCGTCGAGGAGGCGCTGACTCCTCGCAGCCATGGCCTCAGCAGGGGCCGAGAGGCGGCCCGGGGCCCCGGCGGGCACCGCCGCGGGGCCGGCACAGCTCTCGGAGTCGTCCGGTGGCCACGCTCAGAGCTCTGAGGTGACCATCAGGCTGTGTGGTCTTCAAACACTTGTCCGCGGCACCCTAGGAGGCCAAACTCTGTGCGACGCTCCCCTGAGTGCCAGGACAAGCTCCCCAGACAGGGAGGGCCATGGGCTGGTGCCCTTCATCTGCGTTTGGTGTTTGTCCGGTGTCTGATGACTGATCCCCTGCATCCTTTGCCCGGTGATCAGTTACCTATGTGCCACCTCTAGTGTCCAGTGATGGCAGACCGGTGCCTGGTACCAGCCTATGAGGCCTGCCGGACCCTGGGTGAAGACAAGGGCCCAGCAGGACCAGTCTCAGAGCCGGAGCTCCAGGAGGAACAACTCAGGCTGGAAGAAGAGAGGCTCAAGCTAGAGGTGGAGTCGTTAGAGGAGAGAGGCCCCAGGCCCACGGCCTCCGTTGTAAGGACCAGTCACGGTCCGAAGAGGAAGCCTGTCAAGTGAGGGGGCTTTCGGAGGGAACGAGCTGCTGGGCCGGGCGCGGTGGGGTGGGTGGGCCGGCGCACCAGCAGGGGGCCTAAATCCTGCACTCCTGCACAGTGCCACAGCATCCCGTCACCGCTGTCACTCACTCCCTCTGTTCCCGAAGGACCCTGGCATGGGGGGGTGGGCAGCGAGAGGAGTCTCAAGGCCTTGTCAGGGAACTGAGCTCCCAGGAGCTCTAGTCCTCTGTCCGGCCCAGAGCCTCACTGACCAGGAAGCACACAAGAATCTGGGCGCCAGGTGGTGGACAGACAGGGCTATTCCCTATGGTCAGGACAAAGGAGCCAAAGCTGGAGGCCGGCTCCTTAGCCCCCTGTCCCCCAGCTTTCCAGGGCCCAGCCACCAAGCCCATCCTAGGGTTGAAGTGGAGATGCCACAGGGCCTGCCATTGCCGAAGGAGGAGCCAGAAAGTAGCCAGAGTGAGCCCTTACCATCTGCCAAACAGCACAAAAAAGCCAAGAAGCGCAAGAGTCTGGGGGCTCCAGTGCTCCCAGCAATGACCAGCACAGTGTCTGCACCTTCAGAGACGTTGGGGCTGGAGCGTGAGTGGCAGCTCCTGGGCCTCCCCTTTTCCTCCTGCCTGATGGAACTCTGACATGGCACAGCTTGGTGTTCCAGCTCTTGCCCTGCCCTGGGTCTTTGCAGGAAAGGCCCAGCGCCTGCGGCCCCTGTACCAGTACATCAACTATTGCAATCCCGAGCTGAATCAGGCAGGGGAGGGGGACAGGGAGGCTGAGGCAGAGCTGGAGCCTGAGTTGGAGCTGGCCCTGATCCCCGAGGAAGCAGGTGTGGAGCAACTGCAGGCCTTGCTGCCCGTGGCAGGTGAGCTGGCCTCAGGCCTCACTTTGCCTTGCCCCAGTACATTTGTGTCTTCCACCCATGCTCTGGTTCCCCTGGGAGAGGAGGTTGGAGAGGAGCCCGGTTGTTTGCCCAGCTTGGGGGTCAGCGGCCGCCTCAAGGCTGAGGTGGATAAATCAACCCAGGTGGACATCAACAAGATGCTGAGTGTTTGCGCCGCCCCACTTGTACCTCCACTCTCCCCTCAGTACAAGTGACTTTCCTGCCTCCTTCCCCATTGGTGGCTCCCCATCTCCAAAGCCTGAATCAGAGCAGCAGCCTTAGGCCCTGGGGGACGGAGGTAAATTAGTCCCTCTCCCTACTTGGAACCTTGGACTTGCTGAAAATAAACATTTTTCCTTTTCCGAGACTTTGTGACTTTCCAAATAAGACGGCTGAAGAGAGGCTGGGAAGGTGGGTGCAGGGTCTGAAGCCTGACTGGTCATCTGGATCACCCAAGAACTTGGCTGAACAAAAGTACAGCTTCTTGGGTACTACCCCAGACCTAACCAAATCAGAATCTGCAGGAGTAGGGCCTACTTTTGTGCATTTAAAGGCTCCTCAGGTGAACCTGAAGGTCAGACAGGGTAATGGTGGGGATGCAGAAGGAGGTAGTAAGGAGAAACGTGGGGCAGAGAAAGAAAAGGGACAGTCAGGTCACAGGAACCAGATGCTTGGCTTTGCTCCATTTCCTAGGGAAGTGGCCTGCATTTGGTCTGACCTTGAGGGTCCAACACTTGGGATCTCCCATTGAGGTGTCAGAGTTCATTTGCCTGTCCCAAGAGTGGTGTCTTTAGACTGCTTTCCACTTACAGGAGGCAAGAGCTGGACCAGTTTTTGCCCCCAAAGTGGACCTAACAGAGGCATTGGTGCCTTTTCCCTGGCAGCCAGGGGTGGGGTGGGGTGGTGGATTCGAGTGTTCTCCCTGGAGCCCTGCAGCCAAGCCACTGGATAACTGCTGCGTAAGAGGCAGCCTTTGGCCTTTTTGGAAACCTCATATCCTGCTGCCTCCTGGTCCTTCTGAATGTCCCTCATTTACCTTAGACATAGGGATTTCCAAATTAAATGAATAACTTCTCCTCCCTCCAATCTGCTTTTTTTTTCTTGTGTCTCATCTACATCACTGTGCAAGCCAAAATCCTGGGGGTCACCCCGGGCTCCATCCTATTCTTTGCCGGTTCTTTACTCCTACCAGCTAATCAGGCACCAAGGCTGGTGAATGTACCCTCTAGGCTGAGAGCCTCTAAGATCCCATGGTCAGCACTCCTGCCCTGGGACACTTTTACCTTCAGGTGAGAGCTCATTACTCTCCCTGTTTGTGGCCCTTTGCCCAAGCAATCCACCCAGTGATCCTGCCACACACACACCTGAACCCGATGGTGTTGCTTCCCTTCTAGCAGCTTGCTCCTCTTGCCTCAGCTGCCTTAAAACTTTTAAGTGGTTTCTTATAAGTTCCTGACCAGCCATATCTTTATTATTATTTTTTAATTTTTTAAATTTTTATTTATTTATGATAGTCACACAGAGAGAGAGAGGCAGAGACATAGGCAGAGGGAGAAGCAGGCTCTATGCACCGGGAGCCCGACGTGGGATTCGATCCCGGGTCTCCAGGATCGCGCCTTGGGCCAAAGGCAGGCGCTAAACTGCTGCGCCACCCAGGGATCCTCTTTATTATTTTTAAAAAAGATTTTATTTACTCATGAGAGACAGAGAGAGAGAGAGGCAGAGACACAGGCAGGCTCCATGCAATGGCCCGACATGGGATTCGATCCCAGGTCTCCAGGATCACACCCTGGGCCGAAGGCAGCGCCAAACCGCTGAGCCACCTGGGGTGCCCCATATCTTTCTTTTACTCTCTGCACGTGGGCTTCCCCTGCCTAAAATCCTTTTATTTCTTTACCCCTCCACCTGGCTATTGCACTCTTAACTTGAAGACTTGGGGGGATCTCTGCTTCTAGCACCCAGTATTACCCTGTAGCATTTACATACTACTGCTGTTGTGGGCTATAACTGTTTTGGGGACTAGGCTGTGAATGTTTGTCATTGCATTGCACCCACCTAGCAGAGGGTCCCCATAAAAGGCACAAAGATAAGGAGACCAAGGTGGGGAGCTGAGGAGGTTGCAGAGGACAGGTCAGGATCTGAAAGGCTGAGGCCATCCAAAGTCCAGAACCATGTGTGGGGCCCCTCAAATAATGGCCTGGCAAGATCACTGGGAGATAGGATGGACAGGCCTAGATGCAAGGAGGAAGAAAATGGGCGTCATCCCAGGCTGCTTCCACCTTTAGGGGTCACCTGGATGCTCCCTGGCCTGGTGGCAAGTCCACAGGGCAAGCCATGGGGTCCGGACATTTATTACTTCTGCCCACACTTTTCCTTGGGTAGTGACTGGACCACCCAGAAGATAGATCCCCCACAGGGACTATGCAGACCAAGTCTTGTCTATAGGGATGAGCATGGATTCTCCAGGACTTTTCAGAGGTAAAGGGCTCTTAACTGAGTTTGGGGGCACCTGAGTGACTCAGTCGGTTGAGCATCTGCATTCGGTTCAGGTCATGATCTCAGAGTCCTGGGATTGAGCCCTGCGTTGGGCTCCCTGCTCAGTGGGGAGTCTGCTTGTCCCTCTCCCTCTGCCCCTCACCCCTCCTGTGCTCTCTCTCAAATAAATAGGGACGCCTGGGTGGCTCAGTGGTTGAACATCTGCCTTTGGCTCAGGGCATGATCCCAGGTCCTGGGACTGTGAGTCCCACATCAGGCTCCCTGCACCTGCTTCTCCCTCTGCCTATGTCTCTGCCTCTTTCATGAATAAATCTTTTAAAAAATCAAAATCTTAAAAAAAAAAAAAAATGGTAACCAGTTGGCTGACTCAGTTAATGGCTGGGGAAGCAGAGGCCTTGAGAGAAGTGGCGTTGCATAAGATCACACCCTGGGCGCCAGGGACACACTGTCCTTTCCTGAACCCTGGAGATGTGTGGACCTGAGAACTCTGGTTAAGGCCTGACCCAAGAAGACCGAACATCTGCTTTCTATGTACAGGTCTCCAGAGCTGGGGGTGTGAGCCAGGCCAGTACTGACAAGGAAGCTGTTTCTCTCTTCCAACAGGTGACATAGGAAATAGTAATCACCAAAGGAAGAACCGATCTACATTCACAGGTCTATTTCCTGACAGGTTTGTCCAAGCAGGGTGAGTGAGTCCTCTAGGAAAGTTGGGTGGCCTTCCAAGAAGAGGATATGTCAGGAAAAAGCCTTGCTTATGTGAAAGATGTCAGCCCCATGCAGGAGGACCATTTAGCATGGTAGACGCAGAGGCATGGCCATCAGGAAACCAGGTTGGGCAGTTCTGGGAGTGATGAGAGGGGGTGTAGGCAAGGACATCTTGGCCTGGCATTTTGGAGAGGTCACTTGGGAAGGAGAAGAGCAAAATTAGGGAGTCTGGGGACAGGGAGGTGAGGACACTGCTGGGTTGGACTGATGATTGCGTAAATATGAGGCCTACATTTGGTTGGGGGTTGAGAAATAAGCAATAGGTATTTTGGAAGTTCTTTTCTAGTTGCTCTCACAGAGAGGAAAAGCGAACTGCATTTTCAGTGACTTGGAAAAACTTACTCTGACCCAAGGAGGATCCTGAGATTTAGGGGATCAGGTCCAGGGAGGTGATGTTGTCTTCCTCCAGGAGGGGGCGCTGCAGGACAAGCCTGAATCCACATGCAGGCACAGTCACCCCTAAGGACCAGAACCCTGCAGGCTTCCTTGGCCACAGGCATCTGGGCTATTTCAAGGTGCATCTCCTCCCTGGGACCAACCCAAGACATATATGATGGTGAAGATGTCTGAAGGATGGCCATGGACGTAGACTCTGGGGAGTACCAACAAGGAACCTCAGGGGCCTCACAATAGTAGCTCTGCACCCAGCCCACCGCAACCTGCCCTGGGACTTCTGGGGAACCTGTCTTTGTGAAAAAGGAGGTTGCTGTAGAGCCCTATAAACCTAAGTGCCTCTGTGGGTCAGTAACCTGGATGGCTCTTAATTAGGAGCAAGTGAGTCATATATGATGGACACATGTACTTTCTTAGTAAGGGATCCCATCATCCTAGAAACACAGAGGGACTGACCTAGAGCTGATCTGATCACCCCAGGAGGAAAAGAGCAGCCATTTCCTTCCTTCCTTTTCTTTTTCTTTCTTTTTTTTTTAAAGTAGGCTCCTGGCCCAGCATGGAGCCCAATGTGGGGCTTGAACTCATGATCCTGAGCTCAAGACCTGAGCTGAGGACAAAGTATCCCACACTCAACTGACTGAGCCACCCAGGTGCCCCAAGCAGCCTCTTTCTAAATTCTACCAGCATCGTGCCTTGCAGGCTCTCTGCAGTCCACCTCCTAGCTGAGGCCCAGCGGAGATTCCTGCTGCAGAGAGAAGGCAGTAACGTGGATAGGACGCTGAGTGCAGACGGCAGCACCTGGACGCTCAGTCTCTGAGATCTGCAAGTGCTGGGGAGAGTAGTTCAGGGTCAGGCTCTTGTAGTCAGATGACCCTGACCAGGCTCCTTCGTGGCTCCATCACTTATAAGTTATAGGAGGGAGTAACTTTGCCCCTCCCTGCCTCAGTTTTCTGATCTGAATAATGAGAATAGTAGTACCCCACGGAGCGGTTTGGAAATTGTCTCGGGGGGCTGGGGGGCAGATAACATGCAATAATAAGCACACTCCCCAACACTAGCTATTATTTTATCTCACAAGGACAAGGTTTAAAAACCAGGACAACACACAGGAAAATCAGCCTGGTGATTTCTAGAAAGATGCCAAGAGGAAGAGGGAGACTTCCTCGAGCCTTTCTTTCTCTGGCAAGGAGCCCAGGGCAAGGAAGAGGGAGGGAAGTTGGGAGAAGGGAGGAGTTCGGGCTAGGCCTAATCCCAGCAGGCTGGCGGAGGAAACAAAGGGGCACGGGTGTCCTCTCCCCCCACCAACCTCACCTCTGAGGTGGTTAAAAAGCAGTCCCAGTGTAAAACACTTCTTAAAAGCACGGCTGGTGGCCAGCTGTCTGGGCCAGGCAAATTGGGGCAACATGTGGAACTTTCCTCTAGTTCGTCTCATTCAGGCTCCCTGGGACCGCTCCTCACGTCTCCTGGCCAGAGCTCCCCAGAGCCAAATCCATGGTTTCAAGAACAGATTTCTTCGTGGCCTCCAGCCTAGGGAGGTCCCCAACTCTCCCTATCTCCCGGAGATGGCAGGCAAGACAGGCACCCACGAGGAGGTCTCAAGTCCTGTTCTCTGAGAAAAGAGTTCCTTTTCCTTGGAGGGCTCCTGGGATTCAGCTGGAAGGGAATAAGCCCACTAGACTGAGATGGATGCAGAGCAGGCCAGAGCTGCTGTGGAGCCCCAAGGAAAGAGAAAAATATGAACAATCTACAACAATAAACAAGCCTTTCATTGATAAAGAAATCCAATTTACCAAACAAACAACCACATAACATAGTGTCAGACTTTCTGATTTATTTATTAACATTTATCAGATATTCCAGAACTCTCCCTATCTCCTCACTGCCAAATAATGGGCCTTTTGCCCTAGGTCAACAGCCCCTGAGAGGTTACCTAATGAAGAATTCCTCCTCTCTGCCAGGGAAGGGGCAGCCTAAGGGCTGGAAGGGCCTGGTCATATGGGGAGGAGGGCAGGTGCAGATCCCTGAGGGATGACTCGATGCCCTCACCATTCCTGAGATGCCCTACCCCAGGAAGGGCAGGAGAGCAAGGCTTCTTGTCATTTCTCCTCAGGCCCGAGGAATCAGCCAAGCTGGGTCCTTGCTTCGCTTCCTCACCTAGTTAGGACCATAAATAGGCTAAAGCAGCCTCCAGGTTAAACCCTTGCTGGCTCTGCTCACCAGCACAACTATGCAGAAACCGGGGGACTGTTCCACCCGGGGTATGCTGTGTGGCCCTCAGCTCCATCACCACCCTGCAAGTCTGAGGAGTAACTGAGCATTGGAGGGGGCTTGACCTGGACCCTGCCCAGGTGACTGGTGAAATGAAAGACATGGTCTGTGCTGTGGCCAAGCCCTCCCGTCTCGGCTTCAGGTCCCTCCCCGGCCCCTCTGCCCCATGACAGGGAGCCCACGTGCAGGCTCACAGATTATTCCGTTGGAGTGCCTCACACAGGTTCTGGTTGGTGTCGGGTTCTTCCGTCAGCACCTCCACAGCCTCCCACTCCCCGGATCTGCTCGACCGTTTGATGGCGTCCACCACACTCTGCATGTACAGCCCATCCTCGAAGGAGGCGGCCATGGAGACAGGGGTGTGGTCCCACGTGCGGCGGTCCCCCTGCCCCTGGAAGGACTGGCGCAGGGCCTGCACCATGTAGACCATGCCCTTCAGGTAGAGCAGTGGGACATCCTGGGGCCCCTGCTCGGGCAGCCCCGCACCCACAGCCAACGAGTCCCTCAGAAGCAGCTCCTCTTGTGTGGCAGAGTTCTTCTGCCCGTAGAGGTCAGCTCCTCGGGCAACAAGACGTCCTGCGGAGCCCACTACCATGACCTCGTGCACAAAGGCTCCTGGCATGTTGAAGTTAAGGGTTACTGTGCTGCATACACCCCCACCCATGAGCATCTGGAAGAAGCAGAAGTCATCACTGGTGACGTGCCGAATGCCACGGATGGCCGCATTCTGCCTCACAAAGGTCTTGAGGAGCCCATGCACCTTCTCTGCTCTCCGGCCGGTCAGGTGGGTCAGCAGGTCCACAATGTAGGTGCCCATGGTATGTAGACCCCCGCCGCCCATCAGTTCGTCACAGATCCAGCCGTAGTTGGGGCTGAGCAGGCTGCCTGAGTAGATGCGGGCGTCACAGATCATCACTGCGCCCACGTAGTGCTCCGCGATCAGCTGCTTCATGCGCACGAAGGCAGGCAGGAAGCGCAGCACGTTCCCCACCAGGCTCATCAGCTGTGGATAGTAGCGGGAGGCTGTCACCATCCGGAAGGCATCTACTGAGGTTGCTGCCTTCTCACAAACCACATTCTTCCCGATACCTGAGAACAAAACACACCGGAAGATCTCAAAGTTCTAAGAGATTCACACGGGGGGAGAATCTTTCCTTGAGGGTAGATGAACTCTCAAAAGCCTATTATCAGATGGTGGCCTCGGATAAGAGCAAAGGCAATGGTTTGGATAAAGATGGTGCCCCGTGACTGGGACTGGAGAACAAATTATAGGTTGGAGAAAGACGAGTAAATTCTTAAGGAAAAATGAAAGGAGTAGAAGCAGAAGGCGCAAACTAGGAATGGGAAGTAAACAGAGGAGGTATGATAGGTAATTTTATGTGCTAAGCTGGCTAGGCTGTGGTGTCCATCAAATATGTCTGGACACTGCTGGAAAGGTATTTTTCAGGTGTGATTAGCATTTAAACAAGTAGATTTTGGGAAGCTTGAGTGGCTCTGTGGTTGAGTGTCTGCCTTTGGCTCAGGGCATCTCCTGGTCCTAGGATTGAGTCCCACATCGGGCTCCCTGCAAGAAGCCTGCTTCTCCCTCTGCCAGTGTCTCTGTGTCTTGAATGAATAAATAAATAACATCTTTAAAAAAAAAAAAAAAAGATTTGGAGTATGTCAGGTCACCTTCCATAATCTGGGTGGGCCCCATCCTAATCGGTTAAAGGCCTTAGGAAAAAAGACTGAGGTTCTGTGGAGAGGAAGGAATTCTGCTTCCAGATGCAAGTCTGCAATATCAACTTTTTTTTTTTTTTTTTAAGATTTATTTATTCATGAGAGACACAGAGAGAGGCAGAAACACAGGCAGAGGGAGAAGCAGGCTCCCTGCGGGAAGCCCCATGTGGGACTCAATCCCAGGACCCCAGGGATTACACCCTGAGAAGGCAGGTGCTCAACCACTGAGCCACCCAGGCATCCCTACAACATCAACTCTTGCTGGAATTTCCATCCTGTTGTCTTGCCCTACAGACTTCAGATTTGTCAGCTTCTATAATCACACGAGCTGATTCCTTAAAATAAGCTTCTCCCTCTCTCTAGATACCTTCATTAGTTCTGTTTCTCCAGAGAAGACTGCTTGATATATGTGGGCTGGAGAGACAAACAGGCCTATGTACTTTCTTACATTTATTAGATCACCAGCAAAAGTATCTATTCTGTATTCTAGGGGATGGGCTTTGTACTCTCAGTTGTAACTGCAGAAAGGGCTATAAGATTTCCTAAAGATTACTCTCTGGTCCAACAAGTTAGTGTAGTCAAAAGGTTAGAAAACGTTTAGCTCTAGTAGGAGGGGATAGGGAATAAAATATCCCTTTTGCCCTCATGACTGTTCTGAGTATACTTAGCTGGGATGTACTGAGAGAGCAAAACAAGGCTAGAAAAAGCCATGAAAATAGAGAACTAGAAGACTGAGCAGCTTCCATATTAGGAAGCAGAAAGGATCGATACTCCATGTTTTAAGATGAAAGTTCATGAGGGTATGAGTAGTCACAAGACACCAACACTTAAGATACTCCTGTGAACTTGGGGTGGTTCAAATTGAAGTCCTATGTTATACCGCTACAGATGTAGGGTGGAGGTGTAAAACAAAGGGAGATGTCTTGTACTCAGGTCTGGCAGGAGGGGGCCCTGCAAGGAGTAGCCCCTGATTGTTATCATGATCTGCTCTTGGACAGTCTCCAATGCTTCCTTACACATGTGGGATTTTAGGATTAGGGACTGGAGAATCACAATACTGGGTGACAATTTTGCCACTTGGCTGCAGAACATTAATTGCTGACCAGACGAATAGAGGAAATTAGATTCTCAAATACAAACACTCCATCTGAGGGCTGCAGCTCTGGCCAACCCAGAAACTACCTGCTGTGAACGATTCATTGCAGGGATTGTGGTGGACACCGCAGCATGGGGCTGAGAGGAGGTGGGGGGGGGGGGGGGGTGAGGAAGAACCTCTGTGGCTGCTGGGAATTTGGTGATGATAAAACCAGGATAAGGAATCTCTGTTTCATGCCAAGAGACGTCAGGGAAGGGGGAAAGACCTCCCTTCTTGAGCCCAAAGAATAGAAATGCTTTTGAACTTAGGCCCCAGTGGCATTATCTGTTTAGGAGCTAAAGGCCATCTTGAGTTAAATAGGCTCCCACAGGCCAACTGCACATGATCTCTAACTTGAGAAAACCTGGGTTGCCCTGAAAGACATATTTATTTAAGTTATCTAGCACTCCTGCCAGGAAGCCAAAGGAGAGATTAGAGAAGCCTGGAACTGCTTTTTGTTTTAGGAGTGGGGAAAAAAGCATGGATGCTAAGTGCTTATCAGCTCAGATTTTTTGGAGTGTCAACAAATTTCAAGCTGCAACCCTTTCTTTCTTCTTTCTCTCTCTCTCTCTCTCTTTCTTAAAGATTTTATTTATTCATGAGAGACACACACACAGAGAGAGAGAGAGAGAGAGAGGCAGGCAGAGACATAGGCAGAGGGAGAAGCAGGCTCCATGCAGGGAGCCTGATGTGGGACTTGATCCAGGGTCTCCAGGATCACGCCCTGGGCGGAAGGCAGGTGCCAAACTGCTGAGCCACCCAGGGATTCCCCAAGCTGCAACCCTTTCTTAAACTCCTATTCCCCAGACTTCCCAGGAGTAAAGTGACTTTGAGCACCAGAGGCCCAGAGAAGGTGCCCCAGGAGACCTCTTTGTTCCCTATTAACAGACCGCAGGTTCAGAGCTCTAAGACTATGGCACCCCCGTTAGCCCATCCAAGGCATGGGATTAGAGAAAAGAGATTTCAAGAAGCAGGTGGAGGAGCTTGGGAAGAGTACCACTTTTATGTTTTACAAAATCCAGGAAGTCTACTTTCTTTGGGGAGGAGGTATAAAAAAGGTTCTGCTATTAGAAAAGTAAGTCTGAAAGCCACAAGACTGAATCATTTTTTTTTTTTAAGATTTATTTATTTATTCATGAGAGACACAGAGAGAGAGAGAGAGGCAGAGACACAGGCAGAGGGAGAAGCAGGCTCCATGCAGGAAGCCTGATGCAGGACTCGATCCCAGGACCTCCGAATCCTGTCCTGAGACAAACACAGATGTTCAACTGCTGAGCCACCCAGGCGTCCCATGACTGAATCATTCTTGCCTACTCTCTCTGTTACTGGTCCTACTGTTAGCACCTAGGTCATACCACCAGACTGGGCTTGCATGAGTAGAATTTGTGTGCCAGGCCCTGTGCTAAGCACTGGGAATACAACATTGGCTTTGGTCTTTACTTTCAGAGAACTTATAGTTTAGTGGGAGAGATAGCCATTAATCAAATTATCATATAAATACATGTAGAACTGCACTTGTGGTAAATGCAATAAAGATGACATAAACAGTAAAATGAGAACATATACCAGGAACCTGACCTTAGGGTCAGAGAAATCCCCAGGGACCAGTGTTCCAGAGATTAAATTATTTGGGTTAGATTTTTTTTTTTTGAGGAATAACCTCTTGTTATCTTATAAGCCCTTAGGAAAGAGTTGGGAAATTCAGTGTTTTTCTAATGAAGCACAGGAACTGCCAAGAACTGGGCACAGAAACCTACCTGTTAGTGACAGATTTAAGAAAACTTTTAACTGTAGCAAAAATGTGGGGATGTTTTGCACACTAAAACACATCTTTTCTGAACCACTTCTAAACTGAGAAATAAAACTTGTTAGGGTCCCTCTCTCTCCTGTAAGGAACCCATAGGCAAGCTTTAAGGATGACATTGGAGCAAAAGAAGATGGAAAAAAAAAAAAAAAAAGTCAAACAAAGGTAGAAAATAAGATGCCACAGAAAGAGCTGTGAAATGAAATGGTCACCCCTGGAGGCGAAGTTCAATCATTTATTTTAGGAAATCACCAATAAGAGTGAAGGCAAGAAACAATCTTTATGGCCTCACAAGTGAAGTAACATCTAAAGATGTAACAAGCCAAGGAAAATATAATTTTTCCTACAGCACTGAGACTTAGTGAGATGCAACCTTAATGTTCCTGGGCCTCGGCTTCTTTAACTGAAAAGGAAGATGTTGGATTAGACCAGTGGTTCCCTATTGTGTGTCAGGACAACCCAGAAGTCTTCTTCAAACACAAATGCACCTGGGTGGCTCAGTCGGTTAAGCATCTGCCTTCAGCTTGGGTCACGATCTCAGGGTCCTGGCATAGAGCCCCATGTCTGGCTCTCTGCTCAGCGCGGAGTCTACTTCTCCCTCTCCCTCTGTGCTCTCTCCGTCTCAACATAAAAATAAAATCTTTTTTAAAAAATAAAAAATTTAAAAAATAATTTGTTTTAAGATTTATTTATTTGAGAGAAAAAGCATGCACATGTGCGGGGTCAAGGGTGGGGGGTGGGAGAGAGCGCAGAAGGCAGAGGGAGACAGAGAATCTGGGGCAGATTCCCTGCTATGTGCAGAGCCTGATGCAGGGCTTGATCTCAAGACCACCAGATCATGACCTGAGCCGAAACCAAGAGTTGGACACACAACCAACTGAGTCACCTAGGTGTACTACTCCCTGACAAAACGAAGCATCTAGCCTATATCCTTTTTTTTTTTTTTTTTTTTTTTATGATAGTCACAGAGAGAGAGAGAGAGAGGCAGAGACACAGGCAGAGGGAGAAGCAGGCTCCATGCACCGGGAGCCCGATGTGGGATTCGATCCCGGGTCTCCAGGATCGCGCCCTGGGCCAAAGGCAGGCGCCAAACCGCTGCGCCACCCAGGGATCCCATAGCCTATATCCTTAATGAAAAACAAGAGACACAGACCCAATAACAGGGAGACAAAAAAAAAAACAAAACCTTATTTTTTTAAAATAAAGATTTTATCTATTTATTCATGAGACACACAGAGAGAGAGAGAGAGAGACAGACAGACAGACAGACAGAACAGGCAGAGGGAGAAGCAGGCTCCATGCAGGGAGCCTGATGTGGGACTCAATCCCGGGTCTCCAGGATCAGGCCCTGGGCTGAAGGTGGCGCTAAACCACTGAACTACCTGGGCACCCCCTTAAAAAAAAATTCTTAAAAAATAAAATGAATTTAACTTAAATCTGCTCTTTTGCTTCAAACAACAGAAAATCCCCTGTGTTATGATGCCAATGTCTTTCTTGGTCAGCACTTAAAGGCAGTCATAAATCATGCTAGAAAGGCCAAAGGGAGCCTTGAGATGCCTATTTAACAGGAACTCAGAGAGTTTAAAAGGGATAGAAAAAAGATGTGGGGTCTGATGTCTAAGCACCTGGCTGGGTCAGTGGGTGGAGCGTGCCATTCTTGATCTCTGGGTTGAGAGCCCCACACTGGGTGTAAAGATGTACATAAATAAATAAATAAATAAACAAACAAAACCTAAAAAAAGAAAGAAAAGAAAAGAAAAGAAGAGAAGAGAAGAGAAGAGAAGAGAAGAGAAGAGAAAAGAAAGAAAAGAAAGGAAAGGAAAGGAAAGGAAAGGAAAGGAAAGGAAAAGAAAAGAAAAGAAAAGAAAAGAAAAGAAAAGAAAAGAAGTAGGGCCTGATGTAAAATTCAGTATGGTGTTCTGCCTACAGCAATTCCTACACTCACACCCAGTACTTTGAGAAAACTGGAGGAGTTCTCATGGCCTTTTTTTTTTTTTTTTTTTACATGTGCTTAAGTCAAGTGAGAATTCTCAAATAAAAAAAAAAAAAAAAAAAAAGAGGGGTGCCTGCGTGGTGCAGTCAGTTAAGCATCTGACTCTTGATTTCAGCTCTGGTCATGCTCTCATGGGTCATGAGACTGAGCCCTGTGTAGGGCTCAGTCTGAGATTCTTTTTCTCCCTTTGCTCCTTTCCCTACCCATGTGCTCTGTCTCAAATAAATGAATACATCTTAAAAAAAAAAGAAAAAAAAATGAAAGCACACAGAGAGTGAATTTCACGGTCACAATATGCTCAGTAACTCTTTTGGGGTTTGAGTGAGCAATACCTGAAGAAAGGTCCAGCTGACATGAGCTCTCCCAAACCCACCAATCTGGCCCTGGGATCATGTGCCTACAATAGACCAAGGACTCTCACTCATACCCTGTACCTCCTGACAACAGAGATGCTGAGAGAAGACAGATGACCCTGTTTCACAAAGGGCTGGGACATAAGATCCCAGAAGTCTCTGGTCATCCCTGTCCTTCCTGTTTACATGAAAATCAAGTCTAGCGCTTTCCTGTACCAGGAACCAGAAAACAGCAGGGTTTTGGCCAAAGAACCCTGGAGTTTCCTCTTTTTTTTCATACACAGTTTGGTGATGGTTTCTATGGGAACCCTAAAATCTAAGACAGAGAGCCTCTAGAACTCTGGATATACCTGGCCTCACCAGCCTGCATTCATGCTACAGGGATGGCAAAAAATCAAATGACCACTGTAGCGTGATCCCCTTGCACTAGTCCTCTCTGTTAAACTTAGGCCAATTCTAAACTAAATCTGAAAGCCATTACCTGCCCTCCTAAGAATCTAGTGACTAGTGAATAACTCCGGCGTCACACACTCTTAAGAGACTGCTCTCTGAAGGAGACAAACCATCTCTAATTTTTGGCTAAAATGTACATGCCCCCAAATCAATAACCAGACAGACTCATGTTCTTGATCACTCCAATGAACATTTATCTTTACCAACGCGCTGGGTCAGTGAGACATCCTTTTCTCCTCAGAAAAAGGGAGACAGGCAGAGCCTAGGACTCACCACCACAGTAGTGGCCAGGAGGAGTGGTCAAGCCTGCCATACCAGTTCCTGGGCATGAATGCATCAGAACGCATCAGAGAAATATTTTGTGACTGTCACCTTACATAAATCAACTTCTGTCAATTAATTATATGCTACCTGAATTGTTACCTAAGTCTTTTCTCATTTACTTTGTAATGTGTGTGATCTTTAGTCTCAATTAAACTGTGAAATCTGAAGGCAGGGAGGGCTCTGGTCCAACATTGCTTTAAATAATGTACAGAGTGACGTCAGGACAGTGCCTGGCACAGAGGAGGCATTAAAAACAAACAAATAGGGCAGCCCCGGTGGCACAGCGGTTTAGCGCCACCTGCAGCCCGGGTGTGATCCTGGAGACCTGGGATTGAGTCCCACGTCGGGTTCCCTGCATGGAGTCTGCTTCTCCCTCTGCCTGTGTCTCTGCCTCTCTCTCTGTGTCTCAATAAATAAATAAAATCTTTTTCTTTTTAAAAGATTTATTTATGATAGACATGGGGGGAGGGCAGAGACACAGGAGGAGGGAGAAGCAGGCTCCATGCCAGGAGCCCGACGCGGAACTCGATCCCAGGACTCCAGGATCGCACCCTGGGCCAAAGGCAGGCACCAAACCGCTGAGCCACCCAGGGATCCCCAATAAATAAAATCTTAAAAAAAAAAAAACACAACAAATAGGGGATCCTGTCATGGAGTCTGCTTCTCCCTCTGCCTGTGTCTCTGACTCTCTCTCTCCATCATGAATAAATAAATAAATCTTAAAAAAAACAAACTGCTAGATGAATATTTACTGGCTTGTTTTCTTATTAGATTCTGATTAATATAAGAAAAAGAGAAAACGTCACCTCCATTTGACAGGGCAGAGAAGCCCAACAAGAACTGCAGAACAGCTCAGTAAGCCCTGTCTACTGCTTCCCAAGGGGGCAGAGATGCAAGCAGGCAGTCCTGTGGACCCTGTCAGAGAAGCCCAGCATTGTCAGAGAGCCTTCCTGCCTTGTGGCACACAAGATTGCAAAATTTGGCAGGAAGGGTGTGTACTCAATGTAGCAAAAGACTGACAAAACATGGGAAATGGTAGCCTTGCTACACACCCTCGTCTTCCCTCTGAGGTGCTACGTGCCACGGAAATGGAAGAACAAACACATCAGTCACAATCAATTTCCTACTGCCCAAGTCTCTGAACTCTGACTTCAAACAGGCCAACTTTACATTGCATGAAATGTCTATGTGCTGCCAAATCGAGCACCACATTGCATGACCTGATGATCTCTAGCCCCTAGGATAGGCCAGCTCTTAAGGGTTTGCTTAATTTTTGCTCAGGGAGTTACTTATGGGGGTGAGGAAGGCCGGATCGTTTCTTCCCATAGCTGTACACCCCGCCCTCCCGCCCCCCACGTGCCCTCTCCAGCACAGAGGAGAGCAGTGACACGCAAGGCCCACCCAGGGGGAGACACCCTGCCCCTGCTCTGACTGTCCATACCTAAAGCCTTCACAGATATTTGCCGGGTGAGTGGAGGGGGGATATTGATGCACACGAGGTCCACGTCTTGATGTAGCAAGACATCGTCGGTCCGGCTGGTGTAGAAGGTGATGTTCATCTCCTCGGCAAGCTGTTTTGCCTCCTCCTCAGTCTTTCCCCACAGGGCCTCCACGGTGAACCCTTCTGCCCTCAGTAGCGGAACCAAGACCCGGGCAGAGCTGCCGGTCCCAAATACACCCACTCCTGGGAGCATCTTCATGCCGGCTTCTCTGTTCACCAGCTCATCTCCTCACAAGAGCCTCCAACATGAATACGATTTTCCCACAGTACTGGTCAAACATGGCTCCTGGAACAGCAAGCATCATATTGGCTGTTAGTGGATGGCACACTCAGCTGAGGCTACCCTTCTAGACTTATCTGGAAGCAGTAAGTTCTCTGCCACAAAGCACAAATGAAATACTGCTCTAAAATGAAAACCCGCAAAAGCTTTTCTCACAGAGACTCAAGGACATTAGCAATATCCACCTACTGGAAGGTGGAAGAATGAAAAACGAGGAAAGCTGAGTTCAAATCCCTGTTTTGTTACTTAATGTTTGTGTGACTCACCGAACTGACAACAACAATAACAGCGAGTTTAAAATGTTATATTCTGTATAAAGATATTCACTCCAGCATAGGCTGTGATAAGTGAAAAACTGGGAAACAATCTAGATGTCTAATAACAGTAATGAGTAAGATAAAGAGCACTGTAAAGCCACTGAAAACCACAGGGGGTAGAATGCCCTTGATGACCTGCAAGACATCACCATCTATTCATCGAAAAGGAGAAAGACGAAACAAGAGGCGAAGTATGATATTTACGTCTTTAAAGCACAAAAGAAGTATATATGAATGAAAAATATGGAAGAGTATCTATAATATTATCTGTAAACATATTCCACACATGACATTAGAAGGACCAGAATACACCTGAATTTCTTAACAATTACTCAGGTTGATGGGATTATGGATGATTTTTGTTTATCAAACTTTTTTTTTTTTTTTTAAAGATTTTATTTGGGATCCCTGGGTGGCGCAGCGGTTTGGCGCCTGCCTTTGGCCCAGGGCGCAATCCTGGAGACCCAGCATCGAATCCCACATCGGGCTCCCGGTGCATGGAGCCTGCTTCTCCCTCTGCCTGTGTCTCTGCCTCTCTCTCTCTCTCTCTGTGACTATCATAAATAAATAAAATAAAATAAAATAAAATAAAATAAAATAAAGATTTTATTTATTTATTCATGAGAGACACACAGAGAGAGAGGCAGAGACACAGGCCCAGGGAGAAGCAGGCTCCATGCCGGAAGCCCAACATGGGACTCGATCCCGCGACTCTAGGATCACACCCTGGGCCGAAGGCAGGCGCCAAACCGCTGAGCCACCCAGGGATCCCCTGTTTTTCAAACTTTCACCAAATTTTCTACAATGAATATATCTAATTGTAGAGTTTTTACTTCTGATCACAAAGGTTATTAAATGAAATAAAAGGGTGCCTGGTTGGCTCAGGTCATGATCTCCGGGTCCTGGGATTGAGGCCCGGGTCAGGTTCCCTGTTCAGCGAAGATTCTGCTTCTCCCTCTTCTTCTGCCCCCGTCCTCCAGCTTGTACTCCCTCTTTCTAATAAACAAATACAATCTTAAAAAATAAAATAAAGAACACTAAACAAAAGTTGTCTTGGAAACCAGGATAAGATTTAAGGTGTGCTCAAGGTATCTGGTTTCCCATCTTCTAATTCAGTAGTCCTCACTCTCAATGTGTTATGTGTTGGCAATTCCAGACCCCCTGCATAAGACTATAGGGATGAGGCTGTGTTCACTATCATTTTATTTTTATTTTTTTTTTATTTTATTTTATTTAATTTTTTTTAAATTTATGATAGTCACAGACAGAGAGAGAGAGGCAGAGACACAGGCAGAGGGAGAAGCAGGCTCCATGCACCGGGAGCCTGATGTGGGATTCGATCCCGGGTCTCCAGGATCGCGCCCTGGGCCAAAGGCAGGCGCCAAACCGTTGCGCCACCCAGGGATCCCTCATTTTCTTTTTAAAGTTAAATTCATTTTTGTGTGTGTGGTAAAATACACATAAAGTTTACCATCTTAACCATTTTTATGTGTACAGGTTCAGTGATATGAAGTACACTCATATTGTGCAACCATTACCACCATCTACCTCCAAAATTCTTTCCATCTTGCAAAACTAAAACTCTCTGCCCATTAAACACTAACTTTTCTTGTCAACCCCTCACCAGCCCCTGGGAACCACCATTCTATTTTCTCATTGTTTTTAAAATATATACACATAGATTTTAAGTAATCTCTACACTCAACCTGGGGTTGAACTCATGACTCCAAGATCACGAGTCACACACGCCCTACTGACAGAGCCAGCCAGGCTTGCTGTTGCTATGAATCTGACTATGCCAGGTACCTTGCAGAAGGGGAATCATACAGTATTCGTCTTTTTGTGATTGGCTTATTTCACTAGCATAATGTCCTCAAGGTTCATCTATGTGGTAACATGTGTCAGAATTTCCTCCCCTTTTAAGGTAAAAAAATATTCCATTCCATGTATATACCATATACCAAAATATGGTGTATACATTCATCTGTACACACTCAGGTTGCTTCCATGTTTTAGCTACTGTAAATAATACTATGAATATGGGTATTCAAATATCTCTTCGAGACCCTGCCACCCCACCCCTCTTTTAAGACTCTGCTTTCAGGATGCCTGGTGGCTCACCGGTTGAGAGTCTGCCTTTGGCTATGGGTGTGATCCCGGAGTTCCAGGATCAAGTCCCACACTGGGCTCCTTGCGTAGAGCCTGCTTCTCCCTCTGTTTGTGTCACTGTCTCTCTCTGTGTCTCTCATGAATAGATAAATACAAGCTTAAAAAAAAAATACTGCTTTCAATTCTTTTAGGTTCATATCTGGAAGTAAAATTGCTAGATCCTATGGTAGATTTTTGGTTTTTTGAAGAACCACCATATTGTTTCCCGCTGGGTCTGTACCATTTTAAGTAATAATTTTATAAATACTTCATAGTCCCTTAGTTTTCTAATTATTCTCCTTTTTTTAAAAAATAAAAAAAAAAAGATTTTATTTATTCATGAGAGAGGCCGGCAGAGGGAAAAGCAGGGTACCTGCGGAGAGCCCAATGCAAGACTTGATCCCAGGACCCTGGGATCACGACCTGAACCAAAGGCAGATGCTCAACCACTGAGCCACCCAGGAGTCCCTGTTAAATTTATTTCTAAGTATTTGTTTGATACTATTGTAAATGGAATTGTTCTTTTTTTTTTTCTTAAAAAGATTTATTCATTTATTTTAGAAAGAGAGAGAGAGTGTTTCATACAGGAGGAGGGGCAGAGGGAAAGGTAGAGAGGCAGAGAGCAGCAGACTCCCCAGTGAGCAGGGAGGCCAACCCAGGGCTTAATCCCACAACTCTGAGATCATGACCTAAGCTGAAATCAAGAATTGGATGCTCAACCGACTGAGCCACCTGGGTGCCCCTGAAATTGTTTTCTTAATTTCATTTTCAGATCAAGCATCTCTTTTGTTTCTAGTATAGATACTCTGTATGTAGTATATAACCTACGTGTCTTTCTTACTGGTTGGTTTGCCGGTATAGACCAGTACATCCTGTGCTGCTTGGCACTATCTGAAGGATACCTGTGCCTTTGTGAACCACTGAAATAAGCATGACTTGAGCTGCCTCTAACTCGAGACCCTTGTCAGCTTTCTGCCCTCCTATCTCTATTTTCTGGAACATTGGATCTTGGCTTGCCCCCTACAATCCACCATTAGGTTTTATCTTAATCATCATTCTTTCTAATAATAATGAATAATGTCTGTGGACTCTCAGCTATCTCTTTTTCCTCTTTGCTGATAATTCTGCCTTTACTGACTTCCTTTCTAGTTAGAAAGAGGTCAGTCGCATAGTATCTTCTATAATTATCAGGTCCTGGACTTCTCCACTTCAGCTATTTTGGTCACCTTCTGCATTTGCAGTTTTGTTTTTGTTTTGGCTACTTACAAATCATTGATATTCCAGGAGCTTGAGAGTCTCAAATTCGTAGCACTAGACAAGTAAGCTTCTGCATAAGTTTTGTGGATTATTAATTACCAAAAGCTATAAGGGCCAGAGTGACACACAGCAACTATAATAAGCAAAGATGTCCATGTTCTAAATTCATGCTCAGGGCACTCTTCTTCCTCTCTCTCACCTCATTTCTTCATGCTCTAGTTATATTTGGGTATATGTTTGCATTGGTGGCTTAAAACAACAGAATGGATTAGAAGACATTTCAATAATCTGTTTTACTAACAGTGACTTAAAGGGCAGCTTCAACAACACTCATAAAGGGGCATCAGCTGGGCTCTGAGGAAGCCAGATGGCATGAAGCTAGGCAGGCTTGATCACTAGGTTTTTCCTGTTCAAGCAGGCAGAGCTGGTTTCCCTTATTTCAGTGACTACCCTTTCTAACCCCCCAAATTTCCTTACTCCCTGAAAGATATATATATATATACATCTTTCACATCCTCCAAAGATCTCCACAAAGTCAGTCCTGCCTAGTTCACATGCACTCCAAACGCCAGAAACTGGTCAGGAATAAAGGGTGGAAATTGCCCTGACAGGATTGGCTATATACACTTTTTTTTTTTTTTTTTTTATGATAGGCACACAGTGAGAGAGAGAGAGAGGCAGAGACACAGGCAGAGGGAGAAGCAGGCTCCATGCACCGGGAGCTCGACGTGGGATTCGATCCCGGGTCTCCAGGATCGCGCCCCGGGCCAAAGGCAGGCGCCAAACCGCTGCGCCACCCAGGGATCCCGCTATATACACTTTTAAAGCTATGGGGAAGATAGCAGAGGTTAGAGGCATAGAGTCTGCAGCCACTTCGCCTAGCTCAAGTCCTGGTTCTACCACTTACCAGCTAGGTAACCTCAGGTAAGTTTTTTAATCATTCTGTGCTTCTGTTTCCTCATCTATAAAATGGGGATAGTTGTATCTACCTCACAGAAGAGTTAAGGATTAAATGAGTTAGTATCTGTAAGGCATTTATAACAGGGCCTAGCCCATAGTAAGTCACTGCATACAGCCTTTTATTTATTTATTTATTTTAAAGATTTCATTGATTTATCCATGAGAGACACAGAGAGAAGCAGAGACACAAGCACAGGCAGAGGGAGAAGCAGGTTCCATGCAGGGAGCCCGATGCGGGACTCGATCCCCGGTCTCCAGGATCACACCCCGGGCTGAAGGTGGCACTAAACTGCTGAGCCACCCGGGCTGCCCGCATACAGCCTTTTAGAAAAGATTTCTCTGACTTAGAGGTCTCCTCTTCAGAAGCAGTGTAGGAGGGGCACCTGGGTGGCTCAGTCAGTTAAGTGTCTGCCTTTGCCTTAGGTCATGATCCCAGGGTCCTGGGACTGAGCCCTGCATCAGGTTCCCTACTCAGCAGAGATTCTTCTCCCTCTTCTGTCCCTGTTCCCAGCTTGTACTCTCCCTAGCTAGTAAGTAAAATCTTGAAAAAAAAAAATGTGTAGGAATATGAAGATAATAATCTGAGCTAAAATGCACTGAAGTGCAATAGGCTAAACAATGTTTAGTGCAACATAAGTATATGTAAGTCCACACAATCCCATTCTGCAGATGAAGATACACCAGCTCAGAGAGACTGGGTAAGTTTTTTAGGGTTCTGTAGCTGGCTGTATATGACAGAGCTGCCATAATCAGTTGTGAAACCCTGGAGAGGTTACTTAGCTTCCCTGAGCCTCTTTAAAAACAGAGGTTTTGTACGTGTGTAACAACTCTTCTTTCACTCTTCTGGCTAAGCATGAGCCAGGAAAAGTTCATTCTGTTGTCTGGCTTGGCAAGTGCCTGCCTCAGATCCACCACTCAAACCAATGCTGATCATACATCACACCTTTATTGAGGGCCTATTAGGAAGACTGTGCAGACAAAAGGATGAAAATAAAAAAAAACCAGCCCAAATTTTGGGGGCAACAAGTCAGAAAGGTGTGAAGGAGTCAGAGCTAGTGGCACCAAGTGCTAGTCTAAAGACTTTGGACTTTTATAGGTGGGTATGATTATATGCTTGGTGTGGCCCACCTTCCCCACCTGATCCCCTCTCTGCCCTGCTCTCTAAGGAGTCAGAAGGCCAATTTCTAAGGCTCTAAGGTTCCCATTGGGTTCAGCCAATGGGAAGCACCAGGAGGGGATCAGAGAGCAAGAGAGAGATAAATGGATGGATGAATTTATTTATTCTCTGCCTTTTCTCTACCAGCACATGGTTCTGGTATCCCCACCCTTTTCCGATTGTGCCTGAGATGGTAACACGGACTACCAGCTATAGCCAGTCCCTGGGTGTTCCATCATCCCTTGGAGATTTGCTTCCCTTTTTAAAAAAATATATTTTTATTTATTTATTCATGAGACACACACAGAGAGGCAGAGACATAGGCAGAGGGAGAAGTAGGCTCCTCGAAGGGAGCCCGATGCGGGACTCGATCCCTGGACTGGGATCATGCTCTGAGCTGAAAGCAGACACTCAACCAACCGAGCCACCCAGGCGTCCCAAGGTTTGTTTCCTTTACTGCTCACACCATAAATAATGAGCGTGCTAGCTGTTTTCTGCTCAGACCCTAATATAATAAGCAATGAGAACCATTAAAATGTTTTTATTTTAGGAGACTCTAGATGAAGAACCAGTTAGGATATCAAGTAAGAGATAAGGATGGAGAGAACGAAATGGAGCAGACAACTATCGACAGAATTTGGGATAATGAGAGAGGGAAGAGCCAAAAACAACACTGAACTATTATTATAGACCAAAATCCTTCATAAACACAGGCACAAAATTCTCAACGAAGTATTAGCAAGCTAAGGGATGCCTGGGTAGCTCAGATGGTTAAGCATTTGCCTTTGACTCAGGTCATGATCTCCAGGGTCCTGGGATGGAGACCCACATTGGGCTCCCAGCTCAGCAGGGAGTCTAATTCTCCCTCTCCCTTTGTCCTCCCCTCTGCTTGTGCTCCCTTCTCTCTAATGAATTAAAAAAAAATCTTAAAAAAATTTTTTTTAGCAAGCTGAATCCAACAATGTGTTAAAAGGACAGCACATCATGGCTAAGAAAATTTAATCCCAGGAATGTAAGGCTCACTCAACATTCTAAAATCAATTACTATAATCCACCATATTAATAGTCATTACTGGGGATCCCTGGGTGGCGCAGCGGTTTGGCGCCTGCCTTTGGCCCAGGGCGCGATCCTGGAGACCCGGGATTGAATCCCACGTCGGGCTCCCAGTTCATGGAGCCTGCTTCTCCCTCTGCCTGTGTCTCTGCCTCTCTCTCTCTCTCTGTGACTATCATAAATAAATTAAAAAAAAAAATTTTAAAAAAAGTCATTACTTATTAGGCCACATTAATTATAAATGCAAATTAAAACTTTCTTACTATAACTACACACCTATTAAAATGTCCAAAATTCAGAAAACCTGGTATCAAATACTGGCCAAGGCTATAATGTAATTGTTCACTGTAGGTGAAAATGAAAAATAGTACAGCCACTTTGGAAAAGAGTTTGTTATTTTATAAAGTTAAATATACACTTACCATATAACCTTACAGCCCCACTTTTTGGTATTTACCAAGAGAAACGAGAACTAACAAAACAAAAACTAAACAACAAAAAAGAGAAATTAAAACTACTGTTCATGGGCAGACCAAGGGAGGCTCTAGGCTTCCTCCAGCGTGCCCCGGGAGCTCAATAAATCCTCCAATCAGTGTTAAAAAAACAAAAAAAAAAACTACTGTTCACACAAAAACCTGTATGTGAATGTCTATTTTATAATGTCTAATATTGGTTTTATTTATAACTGCCAAAACTTGGAACCAACACCAATGTCCTTCAACTGGTGGTGAATGGAGAAACAGATGATCAATGCAATGGAATATCCCTCAGTAATGCAAAAGAGAAAACTACTGATGCATTCAACTGACAAAATGAATCTCAAGTGCCTTATGCTAAAGGTGCCAGACTCAAAAGGCTCCATACTGGGACGCCTGGGTGGCTCAGTGGTTGAGCACCTGCCTTCGGCCTAGGACATGATCCTGGAGTCCCGGGATCTAGTCCCAAATCGGGCTCCCTGCAGGGAGCCTGCTCCTCTCTCTGCCTCTCTTGGTGTCTTTCATGAATAAATAAAATCTAAAAGAAAAAAAAAAAGCTCCATACTGTGCAATTCCATTTATGTGACATAATGGAAGAGGAAAACAACAGGGACAGAAAATATTGATTGCCAAGGGATGGACTGGGTGTATTGATCAACTGCAATGGACTACAGGGAATTTTGGTGGGTGGGTGGTAAAGCAACTGTTCCATATCTTGACTATGGTGTTAGTTACATGACTGTGTGCATTTGTCAAAACCCACAAAACTGTACACCAAGAGTAAATTTATTGATATGTAAGTTATATTTCAATAAATGTGACCCCCTAACAATGATACTGAAGTTCTAAGCATAAAATGACAAGTTGTAGTGTCATTAAGAGAAAAAGGGAACCCAAAAGACCAGGCTTTTGAGACTTGTGCAGAAGCTGGGATTTGGGGGATCCCTGGGTGGCTCAGCGGTTTGGCGCCTGCCTTTGGCCCAGGGCACGATCCTGGAGTCCCGGGATGGAGTCCCACGTCGGGCTCCTGGCATGGAGCCTGCTTCTCCCTCCTCCTGTGTCTCTGCCTCTCCCTCTCTCTCTCTATGTCTATCATAAGTAAATAAATAAATATTAAAAAAAAAAAGAAGCTGGGATTTGTGGATTCTGCTCTTTCCAGAATGGTGGAATATTATCTTATCTTCTCTTCTGTATGCCTAGTTCAGGGAGCCACAGCTTCTTCAAAACCATAAGAGACCTATTCCCCACCATTGGAGGGGAAGGGGGACAAATCCAGTCTGACCCCCATTTTTCTAAGTTGTAGAACACAGTCACATCCATTCCTTTATCTATGGCTACTTTTGTAATAAATACAACAGCAGAGTAGGTGACACAGAGACGATATGGCCCACAAAATAAAAAATACTTACCATCTAGCTCTTTACTGAAAAGATTTGCTGATCCCTGCCCTATCCCATGGGCAATGAAGCTAGGAGCTCCAAGTGACAGAATATAGTCATGAAGGTAGCCAGGATTGATAAAAAGAACACCCTACCTGTGTGTGTAAGGAGTCACAGATTCTGGGAATTCTGATGTTAGTGCATAATGTCAGAGAGATCGTTTATTCCTCAGGCAGCTTGAGTAGAAGTCAGACCCTGGGCAGAAGGCGCCTGTGAATCCTTCCCTATCAGATGCAACACCCAGAACTAAAACCTGTATTTCTCAGCCTCTCCTGCAAAAAAAAGATATATCTTAAAAAGATAAATATATTAAGAAGGTACAGTTTGGTAGAGCTTCTAGGAATGTTCTTTAAAGGAAGTACTCAAAAAACTAAAATAAAAAAAAAATAAAGGAGGTACTCTGGGGTACCTGGGTGGGTCAGTGGTTGAGCGTCTGCCTTCGGCTCAGGGCATGATCCTGGGATCCATGATCGAGTCCCATATCGGGCTCCTTGTGGGGAGCCTGCTTCTCCTGCCTAGGTCTCTCTCTTTTTTTTTTTTTATTTTATGATAGTCACAGAGAGAGAGAGAGGCAGAGACACAGGCAGAGGGAGAAGCAGGCTCTATGCACCGGGAGCCCGATGTGGGATTCGATCCCGGGTCTCCAGGATCGTGCCCTGGGCCAAAGGCAGGCGCCAAACCGCTGCGCCACCCAGGGATCCCTCTGCCTGTCTTTTATGAACAAATACATAAATAAATCTTAGAAAAAAAAAAAAAAAGAACATGAAGTGTTCCAATCCATGGAAAAAAAAACAAAAGGAGGTAATCTTCATTGACAGGCACCTTTTCCCCTCTTTCTCCCTTCTTTCTGCCTGAAATGCAGATTCTATGGGTGGAGCTGACATAGTCAAATGACCACCAGGAGGCAACTTGAGGATGGAACAGAAATTCCTGCACACACTGGCACTGGGATGGTGAATCACTCTCAAGGAACTCCATTTCATGGACTAGACAGGCATGTAAACACATTTGTTATTCAGTATGACAGGTAGAGCAAAGAAATCTGTGTGTGGCATAGAGAACAGTCATCATTAACAGGGGCCACTGCTGGTGTGCAAGCAGGAAAAGCTTCCTGGAAGAGATGATGTAACAGATCCAAGTTGGTCAGAAAGACAAGAGGTCATGGGGCCTCTCCCAACACATCCAATGACAGGACCTTCCCTTTATTGGTGGCTTGCTTCTGTTCCGGGGCCATTTCAGTCAGAAAATTCTTCTGTGGATGGACCTGAAGTCCTCAGTGTTCTACACTGGGGAACTATCTGTGGTGATGATGATGAGGACTTTTTTTTTTTTTTTAAGATCTTATATATTTATTCATGAGAGACACAGAGAGAGACAGAGAGAGGCAGAAACACAGGCAGAGGGAGAAGCAGGCTCCATGCAGGGAGCCCGATGTGGGACTCGATCCTGAGACTTGATCCTGGGACTCCAGGATCACGCCCTGGGCCAAAGGCAAGCGCTAAACAGCTGAGCCACCCAGGGATCCTGTCTGTGATGTTTCTAATGAACCTGTCATGTTTCCTCTAAACTTCCTAGGTGGTGGTAGGTCATTTGCAAGATGGCCACAATAACTCCCTTTTTTGTTTTCATGCCATCAGGTAGTGAAATCACTTCCCACAATGACTTTGGACTTAATCATGTCACTTGCCCTGGCCAATGGCACATTAGCAAAATGACATAAGACGTTTGAAAACTACTTGTGCATGAAGGCTTGCTCTCTCACTGCTCTTGGGTTCTCCTGGGCCATTGCCATGTGAACAAGCCTAGGTCACCCTGTTGGATCACAAGAGACATGTGACCAAAGTCATCCTCATCCTGCCCCATCTGATACAAAGCCATCTGCCAGTTATGAGTGAGACTACCTCTGGCCATCTAGTTCTGAGCCGACCCAGATCAGAACCACCACCCAGATCTCCCAAAGAATTAGGACAAAATCAAAACAATACATTGTAAACTTTTAACTCACACTATGTCATATGTCAATTATATTTTAATAAACCTGGAGGATAAAAGAGTGACTCATGGGAAATATTTGTTTGAAACTACTGAGTTGTGATGTTTGTTAATTGTTGGTTATATAGCAAAAGCTTTCTGATACACTCCTTTACACACAAAAATCCCCTACTTCCCTTGGGCCTTCCTCATATATGCTCTATCAGAAGAGTAGCACTGGGCCAAGACTGCTCTGGTTTGCCCACTCTCTGGTTTATCATCAACACCCTGAAAGAGAGCCCCCAGAACTAACTGTCATATCCTGAGCATACTCTGTCTTGGCCTTCTTTCTCTGATTACTATACTCCTATTATGCAGCTTACATTCATTACAGAATTTAGACAGCCATGCCATCCTGACACACAGTAAGATTGTTCTCATGTCCCAATAAATATTCTGCACTTGTATCATCAAGTTTTCAAAATGTTTAATTGTGGTAAAATGCATATTAACATAAAATTTACCATTTTTAAACTTATAGTTCAGTGGCATTAATAACATTCATATTGTCACACAACTATCATCTACCATCCATCCATCCACAGAAACATTAGATTCATTAGACAACACCACCCTAACCCCAACATCACCCTACCCCCCCCAACACTCAGCAACCACCATTTTACTTTCTGTTTCTGAGTTGACTCTCTAGGTGGACTACCTCAAATAAGTAGAATCCTATAATACTTGTACTTTTGTGATTGGTTTATTTTCTTTAGTATCAGGTCCTTAAGGTTCATGCGTGATGTAGCATGTATCTAAGTTTCCTTCCTTATTAAGGCTGAATAGTATTCCATTGTACATATACACATTTTACTTATCCATTCATCTGTCCATCAATACTTGGGTTGCTTCCACATTTTAGCTATTGTGAATGATGCTATGATCATGGGTGTACAAATCAGTTTTTTTTTTTTAAGATTTTATTTATTCATGAGAGAGAAAGAGAGAGAGATTCAGAGACACAGACAGAGGGAGAAGTAGGCTCCATGCAGGGAGCCCGACATGGGGCTTGATCCCGGGTCTCCAAGATCCCGCCCTTGGCTGAAGGCAGCGTTAAACTGCTGAGCCACCGGGGCTGCCCCCAAATCAGGTTTTTTTTAAAAAAATATTTTATTTATTTATTTGAGAGAGAGAGAACAAGGAAGGAGGAGAGGCAGAGGGAGAAAAGTGACTTCCCGCTGAGCAAGGAGACTGACCCAGGGGTCGATCCTAGGACCCTGGAATCATGACCTGAGCCGAACGCAGATGCTTAACTCACTGAACTACCCCAGGTGCCCCCAAACTAGTTTATCTGAACCAAACTTTAAAAGTTTCCTCTAAAAAATTAAAATAAAATAAAATAAAATATTTCCTCTAATAAATGTCATTTAACTTAGGCATTTGTCAATTGAGATATTTTTGAATATTTATTCACTATTTGCGCCAGCTTTGTATCAGTTGCAAATATGATCAGCAGGCTATGTCCTTCAAGCCAAAACAGCTATCTTTAAATTAAATATTATATTGTTACCAAATGCACACACAGGAAATCTGAATTGACCAAAATCTCAAGGTCAGAAACCAATTGCATGCAGTTTAGGCATCCAGCACAATTGGCCCTTGATAAATGTCTGTTAGATGATGTGTCCTTTATAAATCCATATACCTTTCAGAGTTCAATGGTTGCCTTTCCCTGTGTTCAGAGGTCATTTGTTTAATACAATGTTCTAATATTTTTCTGAGGAATCATCTCTGAAAACTGGGAAAAATGCTGCACCTCGTCCATCTTCTGGTATCTCCCTCTGCTTTATAATGACTCAAAAATTTGTTGACAGTATATGGGGCTATATATAGCATGGTCACCTGCTAATATTCTCAGACTGTAAGGAGGTAATTCAAATGGATCAGGAGAACAAAGCTGTTCTGAGAACTGGGTATCCTCCCTTCCCTGAGCCTGCTTTTTCCAGCTACGTCTCCCCCCTCAACTCCAGCTAAGTCTTTAATAAAAGGAGAAATATAGAAAAATAAAAAATAAAAAAAAAAGAAAAATAAAAAATAAAAAATAAAATTAAAAAATAAAAGGAGAAATGTAAGAGAGGAATTCAGTAGTTAATGTTTTGTCTGTCAGAGTATTCTCTATTTATCCTCACTACCTCTCAGTATATCTTTAAGAAGAATTCTTTTGATTAACTGCAGGTTTTTTTCAATCATTATTACTTGTCCTGAGATTGTGTCTCCCTGATCCTATTAGAAGCATCCAGCTCTTCAGAAGCATGCAGATGGATAGTGTGGGTGGTTCTAGCCAAGCTATTTAAAATGTACCTATAATAGTTTGCCCTGTAACTATTCTTTTTTAAATTACAAATCATGCTTTCTATTTTTCAGTGCCAGGCTTCAAAAAGAACCATTAGGGATTTCTACAGATAAAGTTACTGCCTTGTAATACTATCTTTAATAAATTTTTTAAAAAAGATTTATTTATTCATGAGAGACATAAGAGAGAGAGGCAGAGACACAGGCAGAGGGAGAAGCAGGCTCCACACAGGGAGCCTGATGTGGGACTCGATCCCAGGACCCTGGGATGATGCCCTGAGCCGAAGGCAGACACCCAACCACTGAGCCACTCGGGTGTCCCTCAACCTAATTTTAAAACAGATTGTGACATTAGCTTAGAGAATTATAGTCTATATTTCAGGTGCTTATGTATACAATGACACATATAATTCATGCAAATTGATTCATTAATAAATACTTATTTTATTTTATTTTATTTTATTTATTTATTTTTTATAAATACTTATTTTAATTATCTACTATTGGCCATGCCTGGCAAAGCATGTTGGTGAGCAGAGCAGATAGTTTCTGCCTGCAGAGTTTACAGTTGAGCAGGAGAGATAAGACAAATCATTACATAAATATGTCATTATAATTTGAGATAAGCAGTATAAAAGCAAAGAACAGGGTACTCTGAGAGCATTCAAAAGGGTATGAATTAACTTTATTTAAGGAAACATTGGGCTCCTGGGTGGCTTAAGGGTCTGACTTTTTTTTTTTTTTTTTTTTAAATTTTTTTTTTTATTTATTTATGATAGTCACACAGAGAGAGAGAGAGAGAGAGGCAGAGATACAGGCAGAGGGAGAAGCAGGCTCCATGCACCGGGAGCCTGACATGGGATTCGATCCCGGGTCTCCAGGATCGCGCCCTGGGCCAAAGGCAGGCGCCAAACCGCTGCGCCACCCAGGGATCCCAAGGGTCTGACTTTTGATTTTAGTTCAGGGTCTCCAGGATCACACCCTAGGCTTGAAAGCAGAACTAAACCGCTGAGCCACCAGGGCTGCCCCAAATAAAATCTTTAAAAAAAAAAGAAAGGGGGGGCAGCCTGGGAGGCTCAGCGGTTTAGCGCCGGCTTCAGCCCAGGGAGTGATCCTGGGGTACCGGGATCAGTCCCAAGTCGGGCTCCTGGCATGGAGCCTGCTTCTCTCTCTGCCTGTGTCTCTGCCCCTCTTTCTCTCTCTCTGTATCTTTCATGAATAAATAAATAAAATCATTTATTTATTTATTTGTTTGTTTGTTTGAGACACAGAAACACAGGCAGAGAGAGAACCAGGCTCCATGCCGGGAGCCTGATGTGGGACTGGATCCCGGGACTCGATTGTGCCCTGGGCCAAAGGCAGGCGCCAAACCTCTGAGCCACCCAGGGATCCCCTAAATAAAATCCTAAAAAAAAAAAAAAAAAGGAAAAAATAAAATGAGTTTCATCTCAGATTAAAATGTTCAGAATTTCAAACTGTCAAATGTGCAAATAGCTTAATGCTATGCATTCAAGGCATCGTGGCCAACAATCCTATAGTACTGGCCATTAATACTTCAGCTACCTGATATTTGTCAAATACAATTAAAATGTTGCAAAATCCAAGAGCCAATTTTCATCCTCATCCCACTTTGAGGCTGGTAGCAGCAGGATGATATAGCATGTTCGACTCTTTGAAACATTCTTAACTTCCAGAACACAAATTTCTCCTGCTGCTCTCCTATCTCTTTTGACTACTTCTCAATCCTCTCTGCTAGTTTTTCCTGATAATGACTTTGGTAACCATGATTATCCTATTCAGTCTCATGGCTTAAATATATGTATTATCTATTTTCTGAGGCCTTGCAAAGTTTTAAGCCAGGTCCTCTTTCTTAAGCTTCAGACTAGTATAAACAACTGCCTATCTGATATTTCAACTTGGATTTTTATTTCATTTCATTTTATTTTAGTATGGTCCATACCCATTGTGGAACCCAATGCATGGCTTGGACTCATGATACTGAGATCAAGACCTGAGCTGAGATCAAGAGCCAGATACTTAACCAACTGAGCCACCCAGGCGCCCTAGATGTTTATATTAACAGGCATCCCAGACTTAATATGTCGAGACTTAAGCTCCTGGAATTATCCACTCCCGCCCCAACTTGTTCTTCCACAATGGATTCCACTCCCGCCCCAACTTGCTCTTCCACAATGGCTTCATCTCAGAAACTGGTAACACAAATCTTCTAACAGCTCAAGTCAAAATCTTGGGAATAATCATTGATTCTTATTTTCTCACACTTCAAATCTGATCCATTAATAAATCTTGCTGGATCTCTACCTTCAAAATATATCCTGAATCCAAGCATTTCTCACAACTCCTATAGTTCCCACCTCAGTTCAAGTCATAAGCACCTCTGTTATCTACATTATTAAAATAGCTAAGTTAGAGGATCCCTGGGTGGCTCAGCAGTTTGGCACCTGCCTTCAGCCCGGGGCGTGATCCTGGAGTCTTGAGATCAAGTCCCACATCAGGCTCCCTGCATGGAGGCTGTTTCTCCCTCTGCCTGTGTCTCTGCCTCTCTCTCTGTGTGTGTCTCATGAATAAATTAATTAAATCTTTAAGAAAAAAATAAAATAGCTAAGTTGGCACTCTACCCTAACCCCTCTACCTCATACTGCACCCCAATCTATTCTCAACACAGCACTGAGAATAGTAAATCAATTAAAATGTAAGTCAGAACAAGTAATTTCTCTACCTGAGCCCTCCAGAGGCTTCCCATCTCTTTTGGAATAAAAGCCAAAGTTCTTCCACCGACCTACAAGGTCCTTCCTACAAAGTCTGTCCTCATTCCTTTCCTCCTTTTATCTTTTTCAGCTATGTCCTATTTCTCTTTCCCTTGGTCATTCTGCTCCAGCCACAGTGGTTAGTACTGACTATATTGCAAATATGTGAGGTATGCTCCTGTCTCAGGACCTTTGCACTTGCAGTTCCCTTTTCTGTATACATATCCACTTGGCTTACTTTCTCCCTCAGTTCTTTCAGGCCCATACTCAAATGTTATTTGATATTGTATCAGAAACAAGTTATTCCCTCAATATATGTCTCCCCCAACCACCCCTGCTAGAACATATGCTTAAGACAGGGAATTTTTTTTTTTTTGTCTCTTTTATTCATTATTGTATTCCCAGTACTTAGAACAAAGCCTGATATATAGTGGGTGCTCAATAAATATTGCTGAAAGGATTAAAGATTTCAGATCTTGTTAATAAACCAAGATGTATATACTGAACTCAGAAGAACTTTATAATTCAGTAGAGTCTTGCCATACGTTCACCAATATAATAGAGATTACTTACATCACTAATCTAAGTAGTTTGAGGCAAAATCTGATTTACTGGTTTAGAAAAGAAAACAAGCATCATATGACAACAGAATACCTCTGTCTACCACTTGGGATCAGGAAAATGAGCTGCTGCTCTGAGTCTTTAACTACAACTTGACCACTAAGGAGGTGTCCTCACCTAGAATTTACTCTCCCACTAACATCCCTCCTCCACATGACTCATACTTACTAGTTAGCTCAATCCCCTGTGGTCAAGTTTCCTCCCTCTAACAGAGAAGCACAATGTATGTAAAGGGCCTTGTAGGACCACAATGACCCAGCACTTAGGGATTTTGCTCCAATATCAACAGACAATTGTGAGGGGAAGACAAGTAAGAGTGGACTCAAACAGGTGACAGTGATTCAGTCATAAGGAGCCTGGTTACAGTGAAGCATTCCTGCCCCCACAGCCAGCCATCACTACATTTCACTAACCGGATTAAGTGCCCCTGAAATGGATCAACTGTTCTGGTTCCCTAACAGATACCTAATGTTTCTCCTGGTCTTGACCATTTCCTTCCCTAGACTGTAAAAGCCCCTAGGATAAAGCCCAAATTCCTTGATAATGTTCACAAAACATCTCCCACAGTGAGGTGGACCCTTTCCCAGATCTCTACCCTACTACTTTCCCCTTATACTGCATTTAACATGCTAGCAGCTATCATATCTAGCTCCTTCAGTCTTGCTCTGAGGTTCTGGTCCAAGCTGTTTACTCTGCTTGGAACAATCTTTTCTTACTTCTTCAGGCTAACTCCTTCTGAGATTTGGCAGTTCTCCATTTAAATATCACTAATTCTTTTCCCTTTTTTTTTATTTTTAAGATTTTATTTATTTATTTCAGACGGTGGGGGCGGGGGAGAGAGTACACGCACAAGTAGGGGGAATGGAAGAAGGAGAAGCAGACTCTTGGCTGAGCAGGGAGTCCAATGAGGGACTTGATCCCAGGACCCCAGGATCATGACCTGAGCTGAAGGCAGACACTTAGCTGACTGAGCCATCCAAGTGCCCTAAACATCACTTCTTTAGAAGTCATGCCTAGCCTGGGTTAAGTGAGTCAGCTCAGTTCACAGTAGCTTTGGATTTGGTTTTCAAAGTGCCCATCACTCTTTCATTGGATCATCTATTTAGTGTCCATCATCCTGTCTACCTCACACCGTGGACCTGTCAACTGTCACAGAACACAGTGCCTGACACAGAGTAGCTGCTGAGTACTACCTGAAGAATGAACATATGAATGAGTAGTGTGAGAATGAATAAATCAGGAAGTCAGGTTAAAGCCTGTATTGATGGTGCACTAACTAGAAGGCAACAGCTTTTCCTGCCTAATTCCTTCTTTGCCTTTCTGATTTTAAACATTTTTAAAATTATTTAAAATATCAAATAGTATTATGTTTATATATTATTTAAAATATATTTAAAGTATTAAAAATTTTTAAGAGTATAAGCTACTTTTTTAAAAAAGATTTTTATTTATTTATTAATGAGAGACACAGAGAGTCATAGGCAGAGGGAGAAACAGGCTTCCTCTGGGGAGCCCGATGCGGGACTCGATCCCAGGATCCCGGGATCACGACCTGAGCCAAAGGCAGACGCTTAACCACTGAGCCATCCAGGCGCCCCTAAGCTACTTTTTTTTATAAGTAAGCTCTATGCCCAATGTGGGGCTTGAACTTATAACCCCAAGATCAAGAGTCACATGCTCTACTGACTGAGCCAGCCAAGCACCCCAAGTATAACCTCTGAATGGTGCCCCAGAACTGAGACAGTGGAACATTATTACCAAAGTAGAAGGGCATGGAGGCTTAACAACCAGTCGCAAAGGGATCTATGAGAGTCTAATGTCTAATTCTTGAGCATGATAAAGGAGACAAAACCATGAAGGACAATTTTAATTGTTCTGCAAAACTGAGGACAAGCTGGGGAAATAAGCAGGAATGCCTTCTATGTGGCCTTCAACATCAGTCATGTACCAAGAATTAATTAGGAAGATGTGTCTAACACATCTTCCCCGCCCTCCTTTTTGGCACCCTTTGACAGCTGGAATTGAGCCAGTGTGGCAGATAGGCGGTCAATGTCTGAATAGAAGAGCCAAACCCAAAGAGGGAAGACAACCACACCCCATTATCAGAACCTGGGCATGAGAGGAAAGCGAACTGGGGCTGGGGGGCGGGGGCCGGGGCTGGGATGGTGGTAGTATCAGCCTGAGTTAGAAACGGCATGCCCCTGCCCAGGTGGCTCAGCGGTTTAGCACCGCCTTCAGCCCAGGGCATGATCCTGGAGACCCTGGTCGAGTCCCAAGTCGGGTTCCCTGCACGGAGCCTGCTTCTCCCTCTGCCTGTGTCTCTGCCTCTCTCTGCGCCTCTCATGAATAAATAAATTAGAAAAAAAAAGAAAGAAAGAAAGAAACTTATATTCCCTGCAGCATGTACTTAAGAGTCTGATATGGTAGCATGAATGCTTTCAGCAGGACTGCTTTCAGATAGATGTCCAAGTGTTTCTTTACCTGCATTTATGTTACCATTGAAAAATGAAAGCCAAACTAAAGAGTTTGAGTTTTATAAATTAGTTATGATAAATGTTTCAGTCCCTGGGTTTCAAAGATCCAGAGGCTCTCTGGAGAAGATTTTGTTTTCGTAGGATTTGTTTATTTTAACAGTGCCTACACTGACTCAGTGACATGGTCACAGATTCCTGCCTTTTCATTGAGAACAAAAACAAACAGGACAAAGGAAAGAAATGCAATTCCCTCAGCTCCACAAGCTGACATGGTGGTAAACTGTCAGGCAGCTACCACAGGATGAGAGCATACCCAGCGCTGGCCAAAGATGCCAATTCCCTGTCTCCCTGCCCCAGTCCACACAGTGTCCCAGGAGGGCACTCATGAAAGACCTAATGACCTGTCCACTGAGGCATAACTACCCAAAGTACAAGGTGAGCTAATTGGGTCATAAAGGAAAAATTTAACACCCACAGAGGTATCTAGATTGCTATTAGGTTTAAAAGTTAGCTTCAGCTGATGATTACAGTAGGAAAAAGTACTTATTTACCCACTACATCAATTCTTTATTGCTTTTGAAAATCTAGCAATAACAAGATTATTTTTTCCTAAGAATGCTTTAGCAGTGAGTTCCAGATTGATATCACTCTGAAAACTCCATCCTCAGCCCTACTCTCTAGCAGAGCAACGTTAGTTAACCCTTCAATTTCACTATAACCTTCATGCATATTTTTTAAAGATTTTTATTTATTTATTCGAAAGAGAGAGCACAAGCAGGGGCTGGGGAGAGGCAGAGGGAGCGGGAGAAGCAGACTCCCTGCTGAGCAGGGAGCTCAATGTGGGACTCCATCCCAGGGCCCTGAGATCATGACCTGAGCAGAAGGCAGACACTTAACTGAGCCACTGAGGCGCCACCATGCAAACATTCTTTTTTTCTTTTTTTAAGATTTTATTTTTTATTCATGAGAGACACAGAGAGAGGCAGAGAAATAGGCAGAGGGAGAAACAGGCTCCCTGCGGGGAGCCTGATACGGGACTTGATCCCAGGATTCTGGGATCATGCCCCTGAGCCAAAGGCAGCCACTCAACCGCTGACCCACCCAGGCATCCGCTATGTAAACATTCTTAACTTCCAATTTCCAGCCTCAACAACTTGTTCCAGCTCTAGCTCTACTAAATGTCTGTGTCTACTAGAAATCCCCACCTGAGTGACCTACCAGTTGCTCCCATCCCAAATTCGTCTTTCCTCTCAAACATGGACCGCCTCCTGTGCACTCTACCCCTTTCAATGGCACACAATCCAGTCACCAGAGTCCTCTTCTCATTTATTCCACAATATTTATAAGTGCCACAATGAGCCAGGCATTGTGCCAGGAGCTGGGGCACAGAGCAGTGATCCAGACAGGCTAGGTCCCTGGAGCTTAGTTTCCATTTCCTCCTACACCCACAGCTGAATACCAAGGAGTGATTTGACACAGGAACACAATGAGTGTTCAGGGATCTTTTACTGTGGCAGTCACGTGAACAAAGACTCTGCCTTTACTTTAAAATTACTGAGGTAAATATAAAGCACATCTGGCCACAATGCATGTGAGATGCCAACCCTTAGAAGAGTATTGCATACTTTGGTTTTGGTCTAGGGCCCAAGAAGATGGCAAGTTTTTAATAATAATAAATGTTTTTCAACGTGCACACCTAATTTAACTGAGGTTTTCTGTTTTCCACCTTCTACATGGATAAAAGTACTCTTCTCCTGGAAAAACTGGTATTTCTATGGCAGTAAGAGACACTAGATCCTTTCCTTCTGGATTTCAGGTATAGGACATTCTTTTTTTTTTTTTTAAGATTCTATTTTTTAAGTAATCTCTATACCCAACATGGGGCTCAAACTCACAATCTGGAGATCAAGAGTTGCATGCTTCACCAAAGGAGCCAGCCAGGCACCCGTTGGACACAGAACATTCGTGGGGCACTGAGGAGCACAGCAACTCCGATCAGCATTTTCTACTGTTATATGGCCTGTGGTCACCAAAAAGGTTGTTGTCTTTTTAAGATTTTATTTATTTATTCATGAGAGACACACGGAGAGAGGCAGAGACACAGGCAGAGGGAGAAGCAGACTCCTCACAGGGAGCCCGATGCGGGACTCAATCTCGGGACCAGGATCATGCCCTGAGCCAAAGACAAACACTCAACCACTGAGGCGTCCCAAGCATCTCCTTAGTATGCAGAAAACTGTTTCCCAGCTAGACTATGATCACACTCAGCTGTGGTTTCATTTAACGATCTTCTAGCTGTTAAATGTGAAATCTAAAATAATCTAATCTAAGGACAGTCTGCTACACCATACTTTCTTCTTTTACTTTTTTTGGGGAGGGGTGGCTAATGTGTAATGAAGGAGGCTGGTTATAAAACATGGAATGTGTATAGGATATGCATTTCTGAAAAAAGCCATTCATTTTATATTTTAGGATTTTCTGACTATTGTTTAAATGATACACTACGTCTTGTCTTACTACTGAGACTCTAAGCTTTCAGGACCAAAATAGGGCTTTTACATGGTATTAAGGAGATAACAGACCCCCCCCCCCCCAATCTCACACTTCCAGGTATTTTAGTAACATTCCCATACCACTTTGGAAATTACTTAAAGTCATTTAAATGGTTTTTGAATAACAATCTTAGTATATCAGGGCTATTAAGCGCTAAAAGAAAGAGAAACAACGGATCATTTTTCAAAACCACCATGACCAGAAGCAAGCCCAGGCCTGGAGGAACCAAAACAACCATTTAAGCACAATGATTTCTAAAAAAATTTTTTTTTAATTTTTAATTTATTTATTTATGATAGTCACAGAGAGAGAGAGAGAGAGGCAGAGACACAGGCGGAGGGAGAAGCAGGCTCCATGCACCGGGAGCCTGATGTGGGATTCGATCCCGGGTCTCCAGGATCACGCCCTGGGCCAAAGGCAGGCGCCAAACCGCTGTGCCACCCAGGGATCCCTAAGCACAATGATTTAATTTTGAAAATAACATCAGATAAGAAATACTATGTTCAATCATTTTCTCCAATGCTTCAAAATACAAGTCACTGGCACAGGAATATCAATGCAAAAGGCTGAAAAGTAACAGGAAATATGACTGATGTCTCCACCACTCCCCTTCTCCCTGACAATCAGAGGATGCCTAACAAGACAAACACATTCTACCTCACAGGCTGCCAGAGCCCCTCCCAGAGCCGACCCCACCCCCCCCTGCAGAGACGCTAACCATTTCCCAGCAGGAACCACCATCAGGCTGCAGAAAACATTAGCCACATGGAAACACCCTCTAAAAGCTTTGGAATACTGTGTTACAAAAGTGCCCATCAAAACACACCAAAGAGACCCTGAGGGTCAAGACTATCTGTCATCGAGCACAAACAATCTCCCTAAAACAAATAAAAACAACAGTCTTAGGGACACCTGGCTGGCTCAGATGGGAGAGCATGCAACTTAATCTTAGGGTTTTAAGTTTGAGCCCCATACTGGGTGTAGAGATTACTTAAAAATAAAAATCTTTAAAAAAAAATAACGGTCTTAGAAAGCTGTATATGATGTGTACAGTGTACCCTTCAATTATACACATGTAAATTCATTATCTAGGTAACCACATTACTGTCTGGTTCTGACACCTGGAATAGGAAACAACAGTACCCTCTGTCAGCCTTTTCCCACAGCACTTTTTTTTTTTTTAAGATCTTATTTATTCATAAGAGACACAGAGAGAGGCGACACAGGCAGAGGGAGAAGCAGGCTCCATTCAGGGTACCCGATGTGGGACTTGATCCCAGGACTCCAGGATCATGACCTGAGCAGATGCTTAACCACTGAGCCACCCAGGTGTCCTTCCCACAGCACTTTAATGCAGTCATTGAGTGATAAGGGGTGAAGGCCTACAGAGAGAAAGTTAAGTTCCAAATCATCCTTTACACCAACAAGAAACTCTTAGGAGGGTTTATATTTTAAAATATATACTCATTATAGGGGTGCCTGGGTGGCTCAGTTGGTTGAGTGTCCTACTCTTGGTTTTGGCTGAAGTCATGATCTCAGTGTCCTGAGATCAAGCCCTGTATGCGGCTCCACGCTCAGTGGGGAATCTGCTTGAGATTCTCTCTGCCCCTCTCCCCCCCTTCTAATCAATCAATCAATATCCTTCAAATATATATGCTCATTATAGAAAACTGTTTTTCTCATGTTCTTTTTAGAAAGTTTTTACATTTAATATATGTGATCAAACTGTATATCATACCCATTTTGACATAAGCATTTTTCATGTTAATCAGTTTTTAAGGGTTATGTATTTCATGGACTACATGAACCAGTTTTTCATTTCCCTAGTGTTAGACAAGTGTCCTACTTTCAATTAATTTTGTTATAAATTATACATGTTAAGAAATTAAGTTACATGATTTGCCTAACATTATCACTCATTCTTCTTTAAGATTTTATTTTTAAGTAACCTCTACACCCACCGTGGGGCTTGAATTCACAACCCCAAGTTCAAGAGTCTCATGCTCTACTGAATGAGCCAACTGGGCAAGCCAGCATTCTAAGTAAAATAGAACTGTGAAAGTTATTAATAATGGTTTTGAGGTTGTAAAGTGATATGGTAAATCTCAAAGCCAGTAGAAGTATTTCCGGTTCTATTTTGGGGTTATCTGTTCTCATGAGAAACTGAGAGCTGACAGTTTGAGAGTTATCAGTTATCCCTGGCCAGAAAGGAGGACTGTATCCGATAGCCAGTTCCCATTCCTCAGAGCCTTCGTTCTGGATCGTTCATGTTTGAGGACTGATAGAAATCCTTACAGAATCGCAGTGAAAGGTGACGGGGTGGGGGTGGGGGATAAGGGAGATCTATCCTTCCAGCAAATTCCGTGTATCCTGGCTCTGAAGAGTGTGGCATTGTGTCACTGGCCACTCAAAACCGCCAGTATCTAGACAAAGGCAACTCTTCTACTTAAAGAAGGATCTAAAGAACAAGTGCTTAAGGATAGAGTTTGAGTATATTTAAGTAATGCAGGAATAATCATCTCCTCCTTCTTAACGTTTAATCTCTATTTTCTAGGTGTTTATTTCCATCACTGTGAGATTGAAATATTTAACTCCATTTCTCATTTCTTTAGTGTCGACTTAAAGAGGGAGCTCATTCCTGACCTAATGACTAATTCATAGTGTTAGTGGAGAAGTCTTAACAGCTTTCAGTTTTTCTTAATATTTCTTCTCATTCTAACTTTCATGAGTTCAAGCCTATTTCACGTATCTTTCAATTCCTACTTTTTAAAACATCTGACATTTAAAATTTTCAAGAAATTTGGATATTTGGACTCTCTCAGAATATAACACTGCTACTTTTTAAGAAAAATGATGTTATTATATTGTACATGAATTCTCAAAAATAGCAAAATCTACAATTTTTTCCTAGACACTGTCCAATTCCAACAATGAATTTATCCTGAAATTGGACCTCCTAAAATAAACAGTGTGAGCAACTTGTCAGAAATCAGAAAGGCTCTTCTCCTACTTCTAAGTTAGTGGTCTCTGACTGATTCTTATGATGTTTTCTGAACAACAATGTTTATGTTACAACTTATGTAAGGTGTCACTGCATCTCTAGTTCCTTTCTCCTACCCTGTAACTAGAAAATCAGTTCAGTGAAAGTAGATCCTGTTAGCATTACTGGTTTATCTGGTATGTTGGGCTGTTAAATACTGTTGATTACTTTATTACAGCTTAGATTTGATAACTGCCCTCAGCTGCCCCAGAAAACGGGGTGGATATTAAATAATTATTTGACAAAAGCTTCATTGCTATAGCAACGATGAAACACTTTGAGAGACTTTAAGTCCCTCTTTCTCTTTTGAAAACAAGTGTCTTTTTTATTATAGGAGCTCAAAAACTGCACACTAATCAATGGGGCAAACTCACCACACTTATGCGGTGCAGTATCTTCTTTCAACTGCTCATTCACAAAAGTATTGTCACTTACATTCAAAGCAGCCTCCCACGCCACGTCCAGCTCTGTAATCAGTAATTGCTCCCTCCCAACTTACCTTGATTTTGGCCTACTAGTCTTGTCTCTATCTGGGCCAGTACTAAAGCAATGAGGGCTTCTACAAAGAATACTCTTTTCATAAAGCTTTTCTGACAGGATTTGATTAACAATGCCAATTTCCCCCACAGATTACAAACCCTTCTTTTTTTTTTTAACCCTTCTGATACAAACCTCATTATCTCTCTAGAGGGATTTACACACAAAATTTTTTTTTAAAAGATTTTATCTGTTTATTCATGAGAGACACAGAGAGAGAGACAGGGAGAGAGAGAGGCGGAGAGAGAAGCAGGCTCCATGTAGGGAGCCTGACATGGGACTCGATCCCAGGACCCCAGATCATACCCTGGGCTGAAGGTGGCATTAAACCGCTGAGCCACCCGGGCTGCCCCTACACAAAATACTTTCATAGATGAAAGAAAAATCAATAAAATGCACAGCCACAACATTATACAGATATGGTCTGGCATTGGTTTATGAACGTAAGACAAAATTTTGCTTCTTTTCTTTTTTCTTTTTTAAATTTATGATAGACAGAGAGAGAGAGAGGCAGAGACACAAGAGGAGGGAGAAGCAGGCTCCATGCCAGGAGCCCGACGCGGGACTCGATCCCAGGACTCCAGGATCGTGCCCTGGGCCAAAGGCAGGTGCTAAACCACTGAGCCACCCAGGGATTCCCCAAAATTTTGTTTCTTAAACTAATCTGACCTCTATTAACATCACCATACTCTAAATGTATGTTATCACTCTGAGGGTCAAAGAAAATCTGCTGCAAAATCAAATATACACTGAAAATTAGTTTTAACAAGCTAGTAAGAAATTGATTCTATTGATTACAATAGAGACCATCTTTTAAAAAAATCACACACTTCTTTTTTCCACATTACAAATCTTTATGTCTTTTTTTGTGGGGGTGGGAGGTGGCATGGCTAATCCTACTATAGTGGATTCTAGTACTACTATAAAAATCATGTATCTGAATTTTTCCAGCAAATCAAAATAACCGATCAGACCCGGACCAATCATTCATTCCACAGGAAACGTAGGTCAACCAGGTGGTAAGAGAAAGCCCGACAACAGAATTTTTATCCATAAAATGGGGAGCCCACTAACAGAACTGTCTGCCTAAAAATTTCACCTTAGTCCAGTCTCGAAATTCCTAGTCCAAAACCAGAACTTTTTTCACATTTTCCGCAAAATGGATGGCCTTAATTGAAACTCGTTTGTGCCCTGGTGTATGGAGCTTTTCAGGAGAAAAGAAGTTTCCTTATGAAGACACTTAAAGACAATCTAGCTTCCCCAGCACTTAAAGACAACCATCTTCTCCATATCTCAATAGTTATGTCTTAAGTGTCTTTTCTGATTTAAATAGCTGTTCCCCTCAAGTGAAGAAGGGTCTTACACCAACGGCTCTTCCTTCGGAGACCTTTGTGCTCCACAGCTTACAATGGTCTTCTGGGCGGTGCCCCAACTCCGTTCTGGATACTCAAAAGGGCACCCACTTTCTTCTACAAGATGGTTTATAACCTTTCCTGCTGTCCAGCCAACGCAGCTTTAAACTTTGCTATTCTTGTCCGGTTCTTCAGATTCGGCTGCAGTTCGGGAGGTAAACTCTTCACACAACCATTCGCAGCTCCTGATCTCCCCGCCCCCATTTCCTTCCTCCCCATTCAAGTGATAACGTCTTGATGGGAACACCTTACCTCACCTTTTGTCTCCGCTAGTCCTTCTTCTTCCTTCCTGAGCTTCAAAGCTAGGCCAGGGCCACGGAGACGTGGCCGGTGGGCATTCGGTGACTGGCAGAGCCACCCGCGCTTTCTGGAGTGTCCCTTCTCCCATCTGCCACCTGAACATTCTTTCCTTAAATCAAGATTTACCCCCGAAAAGTCCCATCTCCCCTCTGAAAGACGATGGGCCAGCGCCCTTTGTCTGACGCTTCCAAACCTCACATCCTTGTCCACAAAGCTTCATCCTCACACAGGTAGGGTCTGCTCGGCGCAGGACAGGGAAGCCTAGGTTTCCGCGTCCCGTAAAAGGATGGGCTATGGCCGAGGTCCTTCCAGGAGCCAAAATTCTACAATTATACGAGCAAATCTGTAGGTCCTATTTCCGAGGCTGGGAGGGCCGACTCCGGGGCGACCCCCGAACTCGACCATCGCCCTGGCAGTTAGAACGGCCCCCTCCAACCCAGGGTCTGGGCAGCCCCGCCTCCGACCTCGGGCGCCGGGCCGCGGAGGAGGCCCGGTCGACGCCCGCCGGCTGCCGCGCCAAGCCCCCTCCCAGCTCAGCCGCCGCCGCCGCCGCCGGCCCCCTCTCACCTGGCATGCTGGCATCGCCCGCCCCGCGCTACACTGGAGACCATGGGTCCGGGGGCTCCCAGCCCACCCGCCCGCCAAGAGGTAGGCTGGCGGGGCCGCGCGGGCCGCGGACTCCAACGCGCAGGCACCGGGAACGCGCCGCCTGGTTTCTAAGGAACCGGGAGCTCTGGAAAGGGAGGGGCGGGGCGGCTGGAGGTCTGCGCATGCTCCCTGACGGGGGTGGCCCTGCGCCGGGAGGGGCCGTGATCCGGGGCTGCGCATGCTCGCACTTTGGGGGCGGAGATTAAATAGATGAGCGGGGGGTTTGGTCCTTCATTTCCGGCGGTGGAGGCGACTGGGCAGGCGAGCCGCAGCGTCTGCTGCTTTCGGGTCCTCCATTGGGGCATCGGTAGTGAGGAGGTTCTGGGAGCTGTGGTGGGCCTTGGCCTGGAATTAAGGAGCGGCTAGTTTTGGGACACCTGGGTGGCTCAGTGGTTGGGCGTCTGCCTTTTGCTCAGTTCGTGATCTCGGGGTCCTGGGATCGAGCCCCGTCCGCATCGGGGTCCCCGCAGGGAGCCTGCTTCTCCCTCTGCCTGTGTCTCTGCCTCTCTCTCTCTGTCTGTCATGAATAAATGAATCTTTAAAAAAAAATAGATTTGGTGTTGGACACAACTCCCTGTTGTTGCAGAATGGTAGTTCTCTTGGAATCACTGACTTCTTAGCCTCCTGACTCCAACAACAATGACTCTCTTTTCTGTTCTCTGGTGCCTGTCTGGGCTTCTCTTCCTCCGCATGTTCTTTGGTCGTTTCAAAGATGTTAAGTGCTCCTACTGTGACCTCAGTCTTCCAGATCTGTTACTGGAGTCTCTGTTCCCCCAAGTAAATACCATTTTGTAGTAATACCACTCTAGTTTACCATTACTCTGGTAAGCATTCGTGTAAAACAGGCTATGTTGGAAATGTAGGATTAGGGGTTATTTCAGCATGGGGAGCCCCCCCCCCGCTTTTCTGACTTCCGGTGAGAATCTGGGCCCCCACTTAGCTGGTATTATAAGGGTGTCCCAGACATCGTTCCAGATCAACCTATGATGATAGGACATGTCAGTGGAGCTGAGGCAGTTGTTCTTGTGAGAACTGACCAGCAGGGCTACCCCTGCTTTAGGAGACTGGACTTCCTGCCACTGCTGCCACCTTCTGAGCATGGAAGGCTCCCAGTGATGAGAAATTGTAACTTCGAACCTCCCTCTTCTGATGGGGTTTTAGCCCCTTAATCTTTCCTCCTGGATTCTCAACAGCCATGCAGAATCGAAGTGTGCTTTGTTTGGTGTTTCTTACTGTCTCATGATTCACTCTAGAACAGTTTTTCAATAGTGGCACTTTTGACATTATGAGCCTGATAACTCTTCTTTTATAGGGGGCTATGCACTGTAGGATGTGTATAGCATCCCTGGCCTCTGCCCAGTAGATGCCAGTAGCACTCCAACCCAAGCTGTGACTATCAACAATATCTATAGTCTGGGGGTTGGGGTAACTGGGTGACGGGCACTGAGTGGGGCACTTGATGGGATGAGCACTGGGTGTTACACCATACGATGGCAAATCGAACTTCAATAAAAAATAAATTAAATATCTACAGTCACTGCCGGATGTTCGGGGCGGGGGCAGAATCACTCCCTGTAGAAACCACTAATCTAGAGAAAAATTAATCTACTCTGGATTTATGGAACCAGGACTTTTGTGCTTAATCTAACATTCCATTCTTCCCTCGTTTTCCCTAAGAGAGTTCTGTCAAGTAACAGTCCTGTAAAATAACCGAGTGAAGGACATATGTACTATATCTATGTTAAGCTTGCCCTATATGTGCTTTAATCCTCTGCCTCCCTGGGGTGGGATTAATCACGTTAATGTGGGGAAACTGAAGCTTAGGTTAATTTTCTAGTTACCCAGTTAGTAAACAGCTGATCTAAGATTTTGAGCATGAGTACTTTCTCCTCAGACTGACAGGAAGCTAACCTCTAACCTCAATGACCCTCAGAAGCACTCTGTCCAGTGTTTGGGATGAGTGTATTTGGACTCTTTTATTTTAAAAGTCTTATTTTATATTAAAATCTTATTTTGAGGGGTGCCTGAGTGGCTCAGTTGGTGCCTCCAGTCATGATCCCAAGGTCCTGGGATAAAGCCCCTCATCCTTTGCTCAGTGGGGAGTCTCATTCTCCCCCTTTGCCCCATTTTTCTCTCTGATAAATAAATAAATAAAAATATTTAAAAATCTTATTTTGAGGACAGGAGGACCTGCGGTCCCTTTTTAAAGGTGAATTTGCTATTTTTCTTTGTCTCAGATGAAAGCTGTTTGGGGTGGGGAGTGGAGAGAACTGAAGCCTAACTGCCTATCCTCTTGGGGTCTCACAAACACCTGAAGTCTTAAGGGTCCCTGAGGGCTATCAGGGCCTGGAAGCTTGAGAGGTGGGCCGAGAAAAGGCCAAACCCTCAGGACAGAGTGAGCCACACAAGAGGTGCCAACCCCAGTAAGACTCAAAACAGAGACCAGACAATCGTGACTACTCATGGATGTGTATTTTAATAAAAATAATTCTGTCAAAATACAACAGGAGTTTTTTTCATCTCTCAAGTACAATTTAATAGGATGTTTTGTGTTAGAATTCTCTCTAAACCCTCCCACGCCCACAAGTTTCATGCTAATGCCAAATATCAACTTGCGAGGACAAAGGCAGAACCAGTGTGCACAATGTGGAGGACATCTGTTTCAGCTGTAGTTACTAATGGAGGAAAACCCTATGCAAAGAGGCGGCACCTGAGGCATTCAGAGTCCATGAACAGGCCACAGGTCTGGTGCACGGGACTGGCGGTCAAGTAGGGCTCTGCTGCCTGGCTGCCACACGGCGTGCATACCTGAGTTGTGAGCAACCAAAGAAACTTTCAGCTCTGACAGTTCTCTGCCTCATCTTCTTTGTGCTTGCTTAAGGGGTAGGAAGGCGCTGGGTGGCTGGGCAGTCCCCCCTTCTCCATCTCTTGGTGTCCCTGTCCTGGTGGCCTACCCCCAGCCACAGATTTGTGTGGGTGAGGATCAGAGGTTCTGGCTGTCTTTGCGTGGTCTGCCAGTGTCCGCTCTGGAAGGAGTGACCATTTGGTGGCACAAAGGGGAAAGATAAATAGGGAAGGCTGCTCCCCCAGGGCTGGACAACCCAATGGAGCCAGGTCTTCTTCCTGACCCCACAGGTCAAGTCCAGCCCTTCACTGGGGTTCCTCCCAGGTGCCTTCCCCACTGTTGGCTCCCGGAAGCAGGCTGGTAGGACTGGGTGTGCATAAGGGGCTCCTCTGGCTGGCAGGCAGCCCTGGACTATCCGTGAGATAGTGGACTCAAGCAGCTTGGTTTTGGTCCTCTCCACGGCTTGTGGGGCAAAGGCTTATGTCCCAAAGGCAAGCTGTCCAACTGGGACAGAGAGCCCCTCTGGAGAGGAACAGAGTAAACAACTTGGACTCAGCTGAAACAGTGAGATAAGGCACAGAAAATGGGGAGGTGGCCATGGGTACTGAGCACGAGTCAGGAGGACACCCAATCCCAAGCACACACAGCTGCCCTGGGCCCTCTGGGGCCCTCTCTCAGCCGCTCCACAACTTAAGCCCATGCACCCATCCCCATCCCTGACACACCCTGAAGGTACCAGCTGCTCAGACACTGCTGGGGCCTTCCCAGCCTAAGCCCTCACCCGCCATTTAGCTTCAGGACTAAACAATGTTGCACAAGCCAGAGGGATGAGGTTAGTCCCAGCTCTGCCACATAATTTGCTGTGTGACTTTGGTTAAGTCATTTAATCTCCTGGGCCTGTCTCATTATTTGTAAAAGGAGAGGACTGGTGAAGTAGATGTTTTCTGAACCCCATTCTAGCTGCAAAAGCCTCTAGTTTTAATTTCCCATCCTGCTCAGCTCTAACCATTTTAACAGCTTGATGTTTCTGGGTTTGGGAGCTAGACATCCCCAGCCTTGCACAGGATGAGGTTCTTTATAGACAACACCTCCTCAACAGGCCACGGTCTGTGGGGTGCCAGGTGAGGCCCTGGTGGGGACCAAGAAAAGTAGCAGCCTGTAGGATCAGGTCCCAAGGCAGAACCCTGGGAGAGCAGAGGGCCAGGGCCCTAACCCTATCACCAGGAGTTGGTCCAACTCAATCACTTTTCCTGTCCAGTTGTGGGCATGTCAGGCAATGAGTATCTCAAGCCATATCACCATCCCTGTGTCCGCTGCCAGAGAACAGGAATCTACTCAGCCCTTGCTGAGGCAGGGACTGGAAGTTCAATTTCTGGCCTTCACCCTTTGCAAGAGCTGCCTGTGTGCTCTCTCTCACTGTGAGGCAGATAGGGAAATCCCAGCCCCTCTTGGTGCTCCTCTGGGTAGGCCTCCTCCCTTCTTCCTCCTGGGTAGTCAGTCCTCTCAATGGATGGCCTGCCCAAGTCCTAGCAGCCATCTCAGCCCTTCCTTTCCTGATTCCCTGATGGCAGTACCAGGACTGTTTTTGCCTCACCAGCTGTGAGGATCCATCTGAAACAGCTGGGGGGACATTTGTAGAGCCCATGAGGTCCCTTCCTCTGGCCAGCAAATACTCCTAATAGTCTTTTCTGAGAGTGGTTGGGGCCAAGCTGCAGGGAGCTGCCTGGCACAGCTGCAGCAAAGCCTGGCCTAGTAGGTCAAGAGTTCCATCCACTCCAGCAACTGGTGGCCCAAGAATCTGCCTCCACAAAGTCCTAGCTTCTCAACAGAAAGCACTGATTCCATCAGAGCTGTGCAGAGACGGTGAAGATCCAGGCAGAAAGAAGGCAGCCCCTGTACTCAAGGGCCTCTGTCCTGGAATGGAGACATCCTCCCCGCAGCCTGACACACAGCAGCTCTTGGGTCAAAGGCAGGTAGTTTCCAGGCAATCAATTTAGAGTAAATGAATTATTTGGCCATCTTAACAAGGGAAAATAGGATGTTGAAAGGGGGAGAAAGGGAGGGGCAAGGCAGGCAGTGAGAGGCAGGGAAGAATGGTAGATAGCGTGCTGGCCAAGGACCCTCTACTCTCTTGCTTCGCCGTGTAACCCTAGGCCAACTCATCCCTTCTCTGAAGCCTCAGCCCTGTAGTTCTCTGCTCACCCCAGCTCTCAGGAGCCTAGGGACCCATACCTCTCAGATGCTGCAAACCAACTTAGCCTGACCTGTCCACTAAGTGGCCCCCAATGCCTATTGGGCTTCCCTAGGCTGCAGCTGGGCCTATGGCTCAACACAGGGGAAGCCTGAAATAAACTTATCACTTGGCTGAGGTGACAGAGATGATTCTTTTCTATGAGTTGGACTCAAAAACATGGTGTCTGGACAGCCTCACCCAAGAGGTGCTGGACCACTAACACTACGATAAATACTGTGTCTTTTTTTTAATATATATATTTATATATATATAATCTCATTTTTTTACTTATGAAAATAATAAGCTATCACCAACTTGGATAGGCTTCATCACTAAATTAGCAGAAACCAGCTCAGCACAAGCTCTCCAGAGATAAATACTGGTGGCTCAGTCAGGAGGAAAAAAAAAAGATTAAAAAAACCCAACCCCTCCTCAAAAACAAGACCCCCCTTTCAAAGTAGAAGGCGCTACATGAGAGTAACCAGCCAATACTGTGTCAGAGGCCGCTGCACGTGAAGGGGAGAGAGAAACTGAGGGTTGGGGTGGGGGGAAGAAGGAAAAGGAAGAAGGAAGGAAGGAGGGAGGGAGGGCAGGCAGGCAGGAAAAAAAGAAGGAAGGAAAGAAGGAAGGAAGGGAGGGAAGGATGAAAGGACAGGAAAGGGAGTGGGGGAGGCCAGGCAGGAGGAATGGACTCTGCCCATGGCTTCCAGGTCCCTGCGCCAAATGCCTATGGAGGGCAGGGCTGCTCCAGCCCTGGGGCTGAGGGAGGGCCAGGTGGGGCCAGCCGGCATGGTCTGCTAGTGCAAGTAGTCGTCGACTCTGGCAAAGGAACAAGATCCCAGGCCTGCTCGGGCCATGAGCCGTAGACATTCAGATGCCTGACCCAGGGCGAGCATCAGAGGGGGCTGCTTTGGCAGGTTCTGAGACTCTGTGGAGGAGAGACAAGGCCTGGTCACTGCTTTGCCCAGGAGTTGGGCTCAGGGCAAAGTTCCCTTGGGAGCAGAAAGTAGGGGCAGTGGACAGAATCTCTTAAAACACAGTGTTCATGTGTCTCTGTGTATGTCCCAGCCACCAGCTCATGGCCCCGTAGCCATGCCAGGAACCTGAGGACCTAAGCTCTCTTCAGAGCCATGGGCTGGCCAGGCCCACAGTCATAAGCCCGGGTCTATCATGATGTAGTCAGCCAAGTCAGTTGGGCAGAAGAAGGTCAGGATTTAGGTTCAGCCATGGAAACCCAAGTCCTCTGGGCTACCAGAGATTGCCAGGGCAGAGCTCACTGACCTGATTTGAACAAACATCAGCAATTCCTGGGGAGAGAGTGGAGGGGCCACCTAGGGCACTCATGGACCAGCTTCTGTTTTTGTTAGATCCACTTACCTAAAATGGCGCTGTTAAGGGCAGCACACACAGGCTCCCTCTGGATGGGATCAAGCTGCTGGCCAACTGGGCAGCTCCAAGGGTCTGAGTATGCCAGCAGGCTAAAGGCATCCTAAGGGACAGGGCATTCTTGAGAGGACTGTGGTACATACCACACACATAAACACCTCCATGGCTCCGGAGGGCATACAGGGCCCATACAGGCCCCATTGAGGGCACCACAAACCCTGAGCATAGGGTCAGAAAGGATTGTGCCCTCCCCAGGACCTAGAGAGGGTTGTGTCTATACTGGATGTCCTGTTTCCCATTGTGGACTTGACTAGAGCCCACTCTGTCCTGTTGCTGCTGCCCCCAAGGCCCTCCCAGGGTTGACCTGCCCCCACCCCCATACCAAATGGGGGTCTGCTTTGTGTGAGCACCTGGCTTGTTCTATACCTGCAGCATCTCCGTGTGGGCCAAATTCTTGCCGTACTCCCGGCCCAGCTGCTCACTCAGTGCCTGCAACTCGCGACCGAACAGGATAATCCTTTCTGTGGCAGCCTGGTTGCCCCCACAGAGTTGCCGCCGAGGATGCCCATCATCTGCACCCAGAGCCCAGCAGAGAATAAATCATGAGGAGTAAGGAGAGGAGACTGGCGTGGGGACCCCAAAAAGGAGATGGCAGTAAGGATCTTGGTGGCACTGCCAGAGGCAAGTTAGGTGGACCATCCATAGCTGAGGTGCTTTCTGTCCACCTAGCATGTGACTGGGAGTCTGGACTCAGCTTCTCTCCTTCCCACTCTGTACAGTGCTCATAAGAACGTCCACTCTCACCAACTCCCTCTAGCCTCAGACGCAGGGGCCCTGCTCTCAGCAGTAGGCCAGGGACCTTCCCGCTTCAAACACCTGTTCCTGATTGACTAAGGCAGCAGTGGACCAGGTCCGTTTAAAGCTTCTCAGGCTGACAAAGCCTGTCCATGCCAATCCCCTCCCAGGGGGCAAAGGCATCTGGACCAAGCTATTACCACCCATGTAACACCACGCTGGGCCATGGTTCTTACCCATGCTGGACTCATCTGTTTGTAGGTCCTCATGTTTGTAGGAACCATTGACAATGCGTGTAGACACACTCTCCAGCACACCATTGGGGTAATGCTCTGCTTCCATCTCCATCTCACTGTCACTGTGGAGAAAGGTTGAGGTGGGAGTTGGCCACAGGCATGTGGTTAGGCGCAGCCTAGCTAGGCCTCCATTCAGGCTTTAGCCATAGGTAGGGAAAATCAAGGGAGCCTAGGAGCATGAAAGGCTTCTTAGGCTCCAACACTTGGTGCCTACTCTGGTATCAGCTATCCCCAGAAGCCTGTCACCTGATTTTCACACTTGTCTCAATGCTGCCTCTGTGGCTTTCCTCTCCCTGGCCTTTGTCTGAGTTGGCACACCCCTTCTACCCATTCCTCCCCCATCCCCAGTGACCAGGGACCCCTGAGAAGTATCTCTAGGCACCAAACTCAGGTCAAGCACTGAGATATGCCTGGGGGCTGCTGAAAGCCACCTGTAGTCTACAGCCTAAAACTTTACTCTGCTGCCCCATCTGTCTGACCTCAAGCCATACCCAGTAAAAGCTTCTTCAGTGTAGATCCTAGGGGTTCTGCTAGGCCTGGTCTCCTGCGAGGAGACATCCTCACCCTGGTGTTATCTCAGTCTGGCAGTGTCTCTTGAGAAAGTCAGGGCTGAGGAAAGTGGTAGCTAGACCACAGGTAGTGCCAGAAGCTGGAGTCAGTGCCTGGCCTGGCAAGTCAGTAGCAGCTACTCCAGGCACAGACCAGGGATGGAGGTGGGGGATTTAGAGCAGGGGGTGTGGCACTCAAAACAGGCTACAGTGAGCCCAGCTGGCACAGAGGAAGCAGAGCAGGACAGGCACCTGGTCTCCTGGTTACTGGTGCTGCTGCGGGGCTGGGACTTGGTGGAATCTGTTGAGTTGGACTCGGAGTAATTGACAGATGATGGGGATGAGGAGGATGAGGAAGACGAGGAGGAGGAAGAGGAGCTGGGTGCAGGGTATTTACTGTGGTTCTGTTTGCTCTTCGAGGATGCGATGCCATTGCTGCAGCTGGGACTGTCTGCTCCTGGAAACCAGGGGACGGTCAGAAGAGGTGGGGCAGTTTGCCATAATGGGGCCCCAGGAGTAACCACAGTGGTTCCATTTCCCTTCCCCCACATCCAACATTGGGCCCTGAGCCAAGCCCAGGGAAGGGCGTGTAGGTGGCCTTCCTTCTCCACACCAGTGCTTCCCCGAGCCCTCTGGAGAGTGGCTGACCTGTGTTGTGCATGTGGGAACTACTAGGGCCGTGTCGGGGGCTGAGGCTGGGGGAGCCAGGGTAGCTGTCCTGGGACTTGGGACTTCGGGAGCTCAAGCTGCGGACCTCACTGTCAGTCCCATTCACCATCTCCACAAATTGTCGGCACCTGCAGAGGGAGCAGAGCGGCAATGCTCTGGGCTTGGTCTGGGCCATATGTTCCCACCACCAGCTGAGAGGGGCTGGGCTAGGAGGGAACTGGTGGTGCTCAAAACTTACTTGAGCATGAAGAGCAGGTTAGGGTTATGTTCCAGCAGTCCTGGATAGAAGTGCTGTGTGGTCTCAATGGCCTCACCCACACGGCCCTCCAGCACCAGCTTCTGGATCTCTGCAGAGAACAAGAGTATGGCAGTGAGTGAAGGGCTGCAGACCTTCTTCACAGCCACATGCCTGCACACTACCAGCCCCAAGCATGGTCTAGCTAACAGTCAGGTGGGCTGGCTCAGAATGGCATGCCTCGTTGAGATGTTCACAGAAGAGGTTGAAGAAAGAACCTGGCCTCCCAGTCCCACAACAGACCCTGGTTTCTGCCAAGTGTCAGGGAGTCCTCAAAGAATGACAGAGGGAAACAGAGGCAGGACTCAGTGCAGAGGCAGGAGAGCAAATGTGGAGGCCTGCTCCTATGGAGGTCAGACAGCCAGGGCCCCGGGCATGGGGAGGGGCTCTGGGGGCATGATCTGGAGCTGGGCACCCAGGCTGCTTGGTATCCCTAGGTGCTCCTCTTCAGACAGACTTCTCTCCTTTCAGGCCTCACAATGGGGTGGCAATGGGAGCACAATGGTTTCTAGGCCAGGCCCCAAGTCTTGGCAATCTTCAGAGGCTGCAGCATGCTCCCTGCTGGGAGAGGAGGTCACCCTCCTCACACTGGCATCTCTGATGTCGACACCTCTCAGGCCATCAGCATCTTGCTCTTGCTCTGAGGCCTGGTGTATCTTGCTGGGAGCGACTTCTGGGTCTGAGGTTCTCATTTGTAGATCCCAAGTCTGGGATCCCTTTCCATCTGGCTGGCTGGGCGGAGCTTCTCTGGGAGACACGGACACATGCACATACACAGAGACGACAGGTTCAGAGACACAAGCAGGCACACACAGACACACACATCCACACACACCTGCTCTCCTTCACTCTCCTCTTCTCTTCCTATCTCCTCTCTGGGCTCTGTTTCCTCTTACCCAGCACCCTCTTTCCACAAAAGAGCCCCAAACACATTACAGGCCAGTATAGTTTCCTTTGGCTCCTTCCTTTGGTGGTCTGTAAAACGCAGGACCAGAGGTGGAAGCAGAGAGAGGTGCTACCCCAGCAGCCACTGAGAACCAGCCTTCACCCTGTCTGACTACGTCAATCCTTTCTCTGGCCAGGAACAGACAGAACGACTAAAGCTGAGTAAAGGGGAAAGGCAGGACATTGGTTTGCTAAGATGCAAACACATTCTTCCAGAAGACTAGGAGCAGGAGGCTGTTAGAATCCAGGATTTGGGGGAAGGAAAACAGGCACAGAGGAGTGGGAGTCAGCCATGCTGGGCCCCAGCCTGGGCCGGGCCATCAGAGTGTGCAGCAGGGAGGCCGCACTGAGGCGCTCATCCCATGCTGCCGGGCTATCTGCCTGGGCAGCGCTGTCTTGAAGGAGGGGCAGAACAGAGCCTGGGGCTGTACTGGCGCTGTGGACTGGTGGTCAGGGCCAGAGCCGAATGGACTCCTGACAGGTTACCCGAGGCTGGCACAAGCCAGAGAGCAGAGTTAGGGACAGGTGAGGGAAGGAGGGAGAGGGGAGAGGAGAATCAACCTTACTTTGTCTGTTCTTTATGGATGCTTGTTCTTCCTGAATCGGGGTTTCAGTCATTCGGGCAAAAGCCGTGGCTGTGGCACAATACCCATGATGCACCAGGTAAGATGAGACCATGCTAGAAGAAAGGAAATGCTCAAGGTGACACTCTAGAACTGCATTTCTCACTGATCACCTGATAGGACCAGCTACCTCCCTGTTTGGGCTTCCTGAAACACATCTTGGAGGTGCAACCTCCATAGAATGAGAATAAAGAGGCTGCAACAAAATAAAAACATCCCCCGGTGCTCATGCAAGTCAGGCTGCGGAGGGGCTAGGCCCCACAGCTGTTCTCATAGCTTGGAGGAGGGGCTGCAGTTTCTCTGGAATATGCTGCCAACAAGTGGGCAAGTACGGTAACAAAAACAGTCGCAGAGGCACATACCGTCTCCTTACAGCAGCGGCTGCCTCCTGTGAACTGTGGCCAAGCCCAGAGATGGCCAAGAGTCTCTCTGAGGCTTCCTGGAGTGGCAGCCAGCCAAGCAGTTTAGGAGCTGCCCAGACAGAAGTGATGTGTGCCGTGTGAGTGCCTTCTATAGATAGAGGGGCTCCTCTGCAGACCGTCCCACATGCCCAGCATTAAGCATTCCAGCTCAGCAGGTGAACCCGGCCTTCAGGAGTGCTGGCTCTAGAGGGTGATAGGGAGCTAACCCGTGACCCAAGCTACTCTACCATACACCACAAGTCAGGGGCCCAAGAAGCCAAGATACAGGCAACATCAGGGCCAAGAGGAGCACAATCTTCGGGGAATGACCTGGACAAGTGCAACACTCAGTAGCCATTTGATCCCACTCGCAGCTGGCTGAGCGGTGGCACACGTGTGTATATGTGCATACACACCCATGTAGAGCGGAAGGGGGAGCCCTCACATCTGATGTGCACAGAAGTGAATCCCTTGGTATAAACATGTGTCCAGTGTCATTACTGTAATTGTCAAACACAAATGTGAAAGGCACAGAAGTTCAGCTGTGTCCCCTCAGGTTTTAAGGAATAAATGAGATGATACGTAGGGAGTGCCTAGCATAGAGTAAAAAGTCAATGAACTAAACCTCTGATTATGAAATTATGTATTTATCTTACACTTCAGATAATTATAATAACTATGTTATTATAAACACAAGGGCAAACATTTTTGACAAAACATGGTTCAGATGAGTCCACATGCACATCAGGTGCCACTAATATGTACAGTCCAGTGACTCAGTAATTCTACTTGAAAGGACACCAAGAAAATAATCTTAAGTGTGAAAAGCTCTTTACTTAAAAAGGGTTGCCTATACAAGCAAAAGAGAGGAAATAACCTCAACCTCCCACCAAGGGAAGCTGGCCAAGGAGCTTGTGGTAAATTTGTCTCCAAGATAATCCAGCCATTAACAATGTTGATAAAATGAAGTTGCATGAAATCACAGGATACAAGTTATTTGTCAGTCTTGGCAAATACTACATATGAACACACACCAGCACACATATAAACACATATAAGCACACTGTAAGCTGAGAGTATCATTCCCTCCTCAACACAGCTACGGCAGCTCCACCTCTCCCATTGCCTGTCCCAGCAAGCCTGCTTAGGGACTGGCACCGTACTGACTACTGACTTCCCTCCAAGGAAGAGCTTTTCAGTAGCTCTGAGAGCTGAAAACAAAACAGTGCTGCTCTTCCTGAGAAGGGTTCTGGCCACCTAACCTCTGCCTCAGCCCTCCCCCATGGCCTGCCTCTGTATCAATCCTTTAAGAAAGGAAGACTGCATGAAGAACCCAGTGTGCAATCCCACCCCACCCCACCCCACCCCACCCCACCCCACCCAAGAAGACTGTGCTACCTGTGTGCCTTTGCAGGGCAATAATCAGGGCTAGTGGAAGCCCAGCCATTCTCGTCCACCCTCGGAAGTCAAGCTAACAAGCTCACCCACCTCCTAGCTCAGTGGGTACTGGTTATTGCCTCACTCAGGCCTGCAGCTGGCATGTAGAAGAGAGACCCAAACCTTGCCTCCCTTCAGATTCTTATCAAGACTGGCTTCCCGGACAGTTTGGAAACTAATCATCCAAGAGCCAGACAGGCTGGCCTCATGAAGATTCTCTTCTGGCCACTGCTGCCATGAATGCGTGGGACTTAGATGGTTGATGACCCTGAGAGATGACCTGAGGCCAGAGTCACAGCATGATGGATATTCCCTATTGTGTAAAAAAGAGTCCAAAGATGATGAGACCATGGGGCATCCTAGTACATCCTCTGCAAAATGACCTGGGAAGGAAAACAGCTCTGCTGGTGATACTACATTACATGCAGAGCCTTCCAATCTAGTTGAGGGAGGCAAAGGCTTAATTAGGAATAGAACTAGAAAAAAAAAAAAAAAGGAATAGAACTAGAGCACTGAGCAGAAGCTGTCTGTTCAGTAAGAGGAAAGCAGGAGAGCAGCAGGCAGAGTCACCCTGGGAGTGCTTTCCAGAGGGAACGGCTACCCACTGGAGTTCATAAGGGCAGCCTGAAGAGGTACAGGGGCCTATAGCAGAGTGAGGCCCCTGGGATGGGCCAGCGCTGGGTAAGGGCGGGAGTGGGGCACTCACTTCTGCAGCACCGCCTGCCACTCGCCAAGCCGGGCACTGATGGGGAAGCAGTGCACAGTGCCTTGGACCTTGGCACGCCACTCCCGCATGTAGTCCTCAATGTCAAACAGGAAGGGCTGCTGCCCAAAGTTGGCGTCCACAATCTCCCCAGGTGTCTGCAGGCCTACGGTGGGGTAGAGGTTGGCCTGAGGAGGAGAATGAAATGTCAGTTGGGCCCTGAGGGCAATGGGGCAGCAGGGCATCGCCTTACCTCTGGTGCAGAGAGGGAAGGCGCTGGCTCCTGCAGGCCACTACTCCAGCTTTTGAAAGACTTGCAAGGCTGAAGGAGGTGGGACTAAGCCACATACTGCCCACCTCCCTACCAGAGACACCATTCCCCAGAGCTTAAGGACAAAAAGCAAAAGAAAAGCAAGCCAAGCTCAAAGTGGAGTCTCCTGCCCTGCAACAGAGGCTATGGTGTCCCCAAAGCCCAAGGTTCCCCTTTGGGGCTCAGCCAGGGCACACAAAGGTAGGCCAGGCTCCACGACCCTGCAGGCGTGCCCATGAAGATCTGCTACACAGGTGGCTAATGGCTCCATGACCCTGCAGGCATGCCCATGAAGATCTGCTACACAGGTGGCTAATGGCTCCTTTCAGAATGATCTACAATCAAGGATCCCTTTGCCACCAAAAAAGGACTATATGACAGGGCAGGAAGGGATGGGGTGACAGGAAAGGAAAGTGGGGAGGAGGAGAACATGGCAAAAGGGGTAGGTGGTTTGGAACCCCCAGATGCTAGCAAAGGGTAAAGAGAAGCCACTGCCCTTCCTGTCAGAGGCACACTAAAAGGAGGATCTTCTGGCTAGTGAGGTTTGGGCATGTCCCTCCATGGGCGGTGGGGCTCCCTGGTTTCCATGCATTGCCTGCCATGGCCAACTTAACCAGATCATTCCCTCCCTCAATGCTTCCTGTGGCTCTGCGCTGCTACTGAGCAGTGTCTCGCCAGCTGCCTCCTCAAGGTCACTGGGCCCCCAGTCCTCTCTTCCACCTTCCAACCTCAGGTCATGTGTCATTTCTGAGTATCACATGCCTTTACTGCACACTGGGTTCAGCCTGCCATAAGCTCTGAATCCTAAGACCTCTTGCTTCCTTCCTTTCCCCTCCCAACCTCTGTGCCACAGGCAAAGCTCATCCCCTCCAGCAAAACTTCCTGGACCATCACTGCCCTCGGTGATGCTCCCCACCTTGGAGCAGCCATGCACTTCTTAGCACCTGGCAACTGCCCACATTCGTGTCTGCTTATTTTATGTCACATCTCCACAACTAAACAATTCCCTAGCCAGGGTCAGAATTCTCCTGTCTTTCTATTTGCCTAGGACTGCAGCCCTTCTCTGGGGTCAGATCAGAAGGATTCTGATCTACAGGTAAGAATTTGTAATAGGAGCTTGGATGCTGCAAGGTTGGGCTCCAGAGGGCCACACAGATGGCAAGGGCATTTCCTAGGGCATCACAGGGGTGCTCAGGATCCCAAGACAACCACCAGAGTCAGCAAACTTTTCCTCTTTCTAGAACCCAGCCAGGGCACAGAGAGCCAGGCCAGGCTCCCAGCAGTCTGGGTGGAGGCCTTGCATGTGACAAGGTTTGTGATGACTCATAATAATGAAGGACTGAGGCACAGAAGATGGGGATGAGCCCTGAACTAAGCCAACAGGAAACCTCACCCTTTTCTAAGAAGAGAAAACCCCACAAAGCTCACCTCTCTGGCTTGAGCATACCCTGTGTGGTAGCAGGGCTAGTCCCTAGGGTAGTGGCCTTCCTTAGGGATCTCTGATGAGTAGTCACTGGGACTGGGCTCCCTAGCAGTTTAGATCGATTCTTTATACACCTCTGTCCACTGGCTGTAAGCCGCACAGAATTGGCCCAGACCAGATGAGCCATGGAGTTATTACCCTCATCTCCACCCATATCATCCCCCCACCCCAGCTGCCTTTGGAAATGCCACAAATCACTGTCACCTGCTAAGAATCATGGAGGAAGACCAGGCCTTGCTGCTGGAGAGAGAAGAAGGCCAGGAGGTACCCCTACTGGTACTCTCAAGCTGACAGCACAGCATACATCCCTGTTTGGGGAAAGGGCCAGACTCCACACCCTGCACTTGCAGGTTCCACCATGCTCCATCCCAGTCAGCCCCCAAGAGCCCAAAGGGAAGAGACCCAATAACAGTACTTACCGGGAGGTCTGTGAAGGCTATACCTGCAGAGGGAAAGAAAAGAAATCAGGCCACTTATCTCTTATACCTCTGTGGGACCACAGAGGATCTATCACAATGGGTGGGGGGGGGGCTGTCTCCTTTGGTAGAGGTCAAGCATGAGCTAGGGCCTGGTAGGTTTAGATCCTGGACTTTCCTTTGCTGGGTGGCCTGGCTGGAAGTAAAGTCAAATACTTGAATACCTGTCCACAGTTCTTCTACTCTCTCAGGGAAAATCTGCTAGGAAGGACTAAAACCAAATAATTTACCCTGAGGCCTCTTCAGGCCTGATCCTTTTTTCAATCCAACATGTATTTATGGATACTCACTGTAAATGCTAAGTCCTTTTCCATCCATCACCTCATCTGATCTGCATACCAGTTTTGGGGAGCATACTTTCTTATCCCCACTTTACAAATGAGGAAAGTAAGCCTCAGAGGTGAACTGATTTGCCAACAGTCATAAAACTAGCAGAAGTGGTAGGCCTGGACTCTTTCCTAGTCTGATGCTCCAACATTATCTCTAAGCTGACAGAGAAGTGGAGACAAGGAGGGTAGCAGATGCCCATCTTCAGCCCATTCCCATCCAGAGTCTCCAGAGGTTTCAGGTTGTCAAATCCTAGGTCAACACTGGCCTGTATGCTCTCTGACCCTTCTGCCAAGAGAAGGGGCTGCTTCCAGGTTCCTCAGACTTGAGTTGGAAGTGAGAGTGGAGGAAAGTAGTACCCAAAATATATGAGCAGGATAGGCATCCCAGAATATCCGCCAGAGCACTCATGTTCTATAGATTGAGAATGGCTCATGGCCAAGTCCTTCCAAGGACTCACAGCCCTCTCATTTTTAGAAAATTTCTTGTATCTTCTAGAAGCTCCTGAACTTTTGGCCTGAGAAGTTTCCAAGCCACTCCTTAGGGGTTCCAGCTGCTCCCTTAACTCCTACCCAGAAGAGAAATTGAAACCCAGCAAGACAGAACAAATGAGGGTTGACAGTAGGTCTCCCAGTGAAGCTGGGGCCAGAATCCTGTCAGGCAGCCGGCATGTACCACATGCCTGCTCTGTGCTGGGCGCTGGGCTCAGGGTCTGCCAAGGAACCACTTAATCCTCAGAACAATTTTGGAAGGTGTATACCGTCTTGAATACCAGTTTACAGATTAAAAAACCACAGTGCAGAGAAACTGTTCACATTCCTTGCCAGGCTATTTTGCTCTGTAGTGAGGGAAGCTCACAAATCCCAGGATCTGCCTGCATGGAGCCACTCCTCAGCCCCACGTGCAGAGGCAGTCTCAGAGCTGCCAGATTTGAAGCTGGAAGCCCCTCTGCATCCAAGACCTCAATGCCCACCCCGCAGGTCTGCACAGGAGCTGCCCCAGTGGATCTCAGTACGGTAGCAGGCTGCTGCTGCTCTACTCCCAGCTCATGGAGAAGACCCACGGGCCTTGGGAAGAGGAGGTCAGACTCCATCAGCTATCAGTAGCATAACCTTGGCAATTTACCCAATCTCTGCAAGCCCGTCTGAGAAAGGGGGTAGCACTAAACCTGACACTTCAAGAAAGAAAGGAGAAACAGAGCTACTTGATGAAAACTGCTTCAAAACCTGTGAGGTATTGGTACAAGCTGGCTGCACTTGTGCTACAGGGTGAGCCAATTGCCACACTTCTGGGCAGGGGATAATGTACCCTGGCTTGCCCAGGTCTACCTCACAATGGCACTCAGGAAGGACAAGGCCTTGAGGTGCTTCCAGGAGGATGAGGAAAGAGGCTACTCCACCCCCTATTGCACTGGACAAGGGCAACACTGCTTCCCCACCCCCACCCCCCAGCCCTGCAGGTCTCTGGGAGCCTCTGCAAAGCCAATGTAGTGATGAGATGTGGGAAAAAGGTCAGGCAAAGAGCCAGGATGCAAACAGAACATTCAAACTTGCAGATAAGAAGTGCTCTGAGCCAAGAGACATAGGTCAGGGGTCAATGAGGCCGAAGGTATAACACCTATAATAGCACAGAGTGTATAAAAATGACTCTGCAAGGGCATCTGGGTGGCTCAGTTGGTTAAGCGTCTGCCTTCGGCTCAGGTCGTGATCCTGGGGTCCTGGGATTGAGCCTCGCATCAGGCTCCCTGCTCTGTGGGGAGTCTGCTTCTCCCTCTGCCTCTGTGTCTCTCACAAATAAGTAAATAAAATCTTAAAACAACAACAACAACAACAACAAAACAAAACAAACAAAAAAACCCCCCCCAAAAAACAGGCAGCCTTGGTGGCTCAGCAGTTTAGCGCCTGCCTTCAGCCCAGGGCATGATCCCGGAGTCCTGGAATCGAGTACCTCATCAGGCTCCCTGCATGGAGCCTGCTTCTCTCTCTGCCTGTGTCTCTGCCTCTCTCTCTCTCTTTGTGTCTCTATGAATAAATAAATAAAATCTTAAAAAATAAAAATAAAAATAAAAAAATCTCTGAAAGTGCATGGACCACTCACAGGTGAGACATCATTTTCCTGTCTCCATTCATTTGTTCATCCATCCTTCCATTAAGTATCTGCTGAGACCTCACAGGAGCCAGGCCCCCAAAGTGCTGCTGGCTCCAGGAGTCATTAATTACACAGACCACTGACACAAGGGCAAGTGCTGTGACAGAGGAACAATGGAACAATGCAAAAGAGTGGGGAGGTCGGGGCAGGGAACATCATTCTGCTTCTATAAAGGGGAGAGGGTGAGGGTTCTGAGGGTAGAGAGCTGTGACTGATCTCAGGTGAGATTCTGAAGCACATTATAGATAAGCTGGCTTGTGGAAAGGAAACAAGGCCATTAGAAGATTCATCAAGTGGTCTATCACTCCAAGTTCACTGCCTTTCCATTAAATTTTGTGATCTAGAAAATGCAGGGGGCAGGCCATATACATTTTTTAGTAAAGTCTCAGTAATATCCTTGCGGACAGGACAGAAAAACACAAGTTTCAAACTAACATTATGAAGTGATTCTCAAATAGCTATACCCTGAAGGACTCAGATCTCAGCCTCTTCCAATATTTTTTTTATCAAGACCTTGATGAAAACATATATCAACATGCTTATCAAATTTTAGGTTAATACAGTGCTGACAAGGCTATCCAATATTTGAGAAAAAACAACCAAGATCCTAGAAGATCCTGACAGGCTGGAAAAATAAGCGATATCCACCTAAACAAGTGAGGTCTTGCATGAGGTCTATACAAAACATGGAATACAGGGATAAGAATTTAAAAATAGAAGGGTTTGGGCTGACATTAAGGTTGCTGAGAGCTCCCTATGGACCTAGGGACCTGACTGACAGAGCTCAGAGGCTAGGCAGAGGGTATAGATGAGGGATATGAAGGTACAGAGAGGACAGCAGCTTCATCCCATGGCAGGTGTTGTGCTCCAGGCAAAGTGTGGATAGCCTGGAGGAATGTGACAGGGGCAGGCGTCCAGAGCAGAGGGGAAGGACTGAGCCTGGGACAAGAGTAAAGAGTGAGAACCCACAGCAGAGGCCCCTGGGACTCTGACAGCAGAAAAAGAGCCAGGAAACAGTTGGAGACAAAAAGCAGAGTGGCAAGTAAGAAGCCATCTAGAGAACTTGCCCTAGCTGCCAGCTCACCAGCTGGATGCCAGCAACTACAGCTAAGCGGCTACAGATTTCAGAGGAGGATTTCTCCAGATGTGCACCTGGATCACCTCAGCAGTGTTTATGCCATGCTCTTCGCTATCCACTGTGGGCTGTGGCATCAGACTGTCCTAATGAGGAATGCTGACTCTTGGCCACTCAGCCTCAACCACCAGCAAACCTGATTCCCACTCACGTACCCTAATTTGGCCCAGACTCATCTCATGGAGAACCCACATAGAAGTCATCACAGTGGGGAATGACAGTCACCTTTTTACTGCCCCTCAAGCTAGAGGATGCAGTCCTCCTAGAAGTTACGTTCTAAGGAAAATGTCCAATTCCCTTTTCTGGCAAGGCCTGTGGCCAGTCTAGCTGGTATCTCTGCCCAATCAGAGACCTCTGCAAACTCAAGCAGGCAGGCCCAGCAGTCAGACATTACCTCAGGGCCACTTTGGCCAAGGGCTCCTCTCACTCAAGGGCCAAATACCAATCAGCCTATAAGAGCAAGGCATCACAATGACCAACATCTCTCCATCTCCCAGGCTCTTATCCTAAATCTTTCCACATGTACAGGGTTGCCCTTCCAAGAGATCCTCCAGGGCCCCCATCACTCCACTAACTGCTGCTCCTCCTGGGTTCCTGACCCTGGTTGATAGCACCACTATCCAGCCACTTTCCCATCCTCCCTTCTTTCTAGTGCACCCCATCTGTCACTAATCCTGCTGGGCCACCCTAGACTTTGTCAGGCTTGCTCCACTTTGTCAGGCTTGCTCCCCATGCCCTGCATCAATCATCATGGCCTTGCCTCAGGCTACCTGCTTCCTCCCCAGGCCCTCACTCCAGTCAGTCGCTTCTTTGCGGTTACATCAAAGGACCTTTTTAAATAGAACTCTGTCCAGGTTTGCTATCTTTTAACCAGCAAAAGGGCCAGAAAAGACCTGGCCCCATCTGACTCCAGCCTGTCTGCTTACCTCCTATACTAGAACGCACCTATTGCTCCACAGCAACAGCATCTTGCATGTTGGAAGGGCCAATCAAAGTCAGAGCCCAGAACATGCACATGCAACTACTACCACTGTCAGGTATGTACGCAGGCCCCTCAAACTTCTCACCAATGCCAAACCCTGCTCCAAGAGGTTTCACACAGGCCAGAAGCATGACCATGACCTTGCTGTTTTTTCAGCACTGACCCCAGGCTTCATAAATGCTGCTAAATGGATGGATTAACAAAGGATGCACCTCTGCTACCTTTTCTTCACTTTGCAGTGTTCCAATGCCTGGAAATGACTGGAGTTCCCCAGAGCTCAGCAGAGGATCACTGAAACTGTTTTGGCTTTAAAGCCTGCCTTTGGGCCTCTCACGAATCAAAGTGGTTCCACAGGGCAGACCCTCTAAGGTCTCCAAGCACCCACCAAGGCTGTGGCCATTCTTGGTGTAGAAGCAGGTGCTGTTGATGAGGTTGACACAGCAGCCAATCACGTCTCCTGTGGTGAATGTGGGACCATAGGGCTGGCCAGTCCCGGAGGAGCAGAATGAGTGCCCATCATCGCCGTGGTAACCATAGGAATGTTTATCCCAACCTGTGGGGGAAGAGAACACCAACAGCTGAGTGGAGGTACTTGAGACAGCAGCAGACGCTGGCCTGGGTCTGAGCCCCTCTCCCCAGCCTGCTACCACCTCAGTCAGTATTCCTGGCCTCTCCGAGGCAGCTGTGGAAGGTCTGGCTATGCCAAAGGAGCAGTGAGTCCAGTAGGTCACCACACCTAAGTAGCTGAAGCAGTCAAGGGGTGCAAGCTGTGGTTAACAAGAACCCAAACCATGAGTGACCTGGAAGGGACTTACCAGAAGGCCATGTGTGTGACAAGGAAGCGGTCAGGAAAAGCGTCATGAAGAAGAGGGGCTTAAACTGACCTTTGAGAGGGTTTTTAACGTGTTCTTTTTTTTTTTTTTTTTTTTTTTTTTTAATCTACGATAGTCACACACAGAGAGAGAGAGAAGAGGCAGAGAGAGAAGCAGGCTCCATGCACCGGGAGCCCGACGTGGGATTCGATCCCGGGTCTCCAGGATCGCGCCCTGGGCCAAAGGCAGGCGCCAAACCGCTGCGCCACCCAGGGATCCCCTTAACGTGTTTTTTTAATTGAGGTATAATTTACTGGGCAGCCCTGGTGGCTCAGCGGTTTAGTGCCGCCTTCAGCCCAGGGCCTGATCCTGGTGACCCGGGATCGATCCCATGTCGGGCTCCCTGCGTGGATCCTGCTTCTCCCTCTGCCTGTGTCTCTGCCTCTCTCTGTCTCTCTCTCTCTTTCTCTGTGTGTCTCTCATGAATAGATAAATAAAATCTTAAAAAAAAATAATTTACATGTAATAAGATTCTCCTGTTTTAATTGATAGTTCAACAAGTTATCACCATGTTCAACATACAGAACATCTCCATTGTTCAAAACAGTTCCCTCATGCCTCCCCATGGTCTGGCCCACTCCACCCATCTCTAGTCCTTGGCAACACTGATCTGATTTGTTCCTAAGGTTTCGCCTTTTCCAGGATGTCATATAAATGAAATTACAGAATACAGAGGGTCTTGTATCTGGCGCCTCTCACTTAGCACAATGCATTTGAGATTCATCCACATTGTTTAGGTGTACCAATATTTTGTTTCTTTTTATTGCTGAAGTAGTACTCCATTATATGGATATGCCACAGTTTATTCATTCACTAGTTGGTGACATTTGAGTTGTTTCAATTTTTGGCTATTGTGAATAAAGCCAATAAATATTTGCATACACTCCTTTGCATGAACTTATGTTTTCATTTCTTTTGGGTAAATACTTACAGGTGTTATTGCTGGCTCATAAGATATGTTTAACTTGATAACAAACTGTCCAACTGTTTTCCAAAGTGGCTGTACTCTTTGCATTCTCACAGCAATGTATAAGGTCTACTTTCTCACCAACACTTGGTATTATCAGTTGTTTGGGGTTTTTTCTTTTTCTTTTAGCCATTTTAGTAGGTATGTAGTATCTATAATGTCATTGTGGCTTTAATTCGCATTTCCCCAATGACCAAGGATCTTTGAGCATCTTTTCATATACTGAACCATCAATTTATTAGAAAATCATTAAATTGGGCAGCCCGGGTGGCTCAGCGTTTTAGCACCGCCTTTGGCCCAGGGTGTGATCCTGGAGACCTGGGATCGAGTCCCACATCAGGCTCCCTGCATGGAGCCTGCTTCTCCTTCTCCCTGTGTCTCTGCCTCTCTCTCTCTCTCTCTGTCTCTCATGAATAAATGAATAAAATCTTAAAAAAAAAAAAAAGAAAATCATTAAATTGTCTATTCAAATCTTTAACCAAATTTTTTTTTTAATTTTTATTTATTTATGATAGTCACACACAGAGAGAGAGAGAGAGAGGCAGAGACACAGGCAGAGGGAGAAGCAGGCTCCATGCACCGGCCGGGAGCCCGACGTGGGATTCGATCCCGGATCTCCAGGATCGTGCCCTGGGCCAAAGGCAGGCGCTAAACCACTGCGCCACCCAGGGATCCCTTTAACCAAATTTTTAAAAAGAATTTATGAGAGAGAGAGAGAGAGAGAGAGCGCACACGCACATGCATGAACAGGGGGAGGGGCAGACGAGAGGGAGAAACAGACTCTTCATTGAGCAGGGAGCCCAATGCAGGGCTCAATCCCAGGACCCTGGGATCACAACCTGAACCAAAGACAGACACTTAACCAACTGAGCCAGCCAGGTGCTCCTTTAACCAGTTTTTAAAATTGGGTTGTATATCTTATTAAGCTGTAAGGATTCTACATATAGTTTGAATACAAATGCTTTTATGTGTTTTTATAAATATTTTCTCCCAAGTTGTGGTATGTCTTTTCATTTTCTTAAGAGTATTTTTCAACTAGCAATAATCACGCCTCGGATAAACCTCATTGGCTGTGATACTGCCACTGCGCAAAGCTGTTAATGGTATTTTTCAAAGGCCTGCTGGAATTTTGATTGGAATTGGGTTAAAAAAAAAAAAAAGGAATTGGGTTGAATGTATAGATCAATTTGGAGAGGATAGCCAGCTTAATAATACTGATTATTCCAATCTCTGAACATGGCATATCTCTCCTTTTATTTAGGCCTTTAATTTCTCTCAACAATGTTTTAACAAGCTTATCTCTAAGTACTTTTCATGCTATTTCTAAGTGTTATTTTAAAAATTTAATTTCCAGGACACCTGGGTGGCTGGTTGAGCATCTGCCTTCGGTGCAGGGGATGATCCTGGGATCTGGGACTGATTCCCGCACTAGGCTCCCTGCATGGAGCCTGCTTCTCCCTCTGCCCATATCTCTGCCTATCTCTCTCTCTCTCTCTCTCTCTCTCTGGGTCTCTTATGAATAGATATTTTTTAAAAATTTAATTTCCCATTGTTTCTTGCTATCAAATCAAATATAATTGATTTTGTGGCAGGGGACTAGGATCAAGGTTTCTTTTGGAGTGACAAAATGTTCTAAGATTAAGATGATAGTTGCACAACTCTGTGAACATACTAAAAAACCACTGATTTGGGGATCCCTGGGTGGCTCAGCAGTTTAGCACCTGCCTTTGGCCCAGGGCGTGATCCTGGAGTCCCAGGATGGAGTCCTACATCAAGCTCCCAGGATGGAGCCTGCTTCTCCCTCCTCCTGTGTCTCTGCCTTTCTCTCTCTCTCTCTCTCTCTATCGTAAATAAATAAATAAATAAATAAATAAATAAATAAATCTATAAATAAATAAATCTATCTTTTTAAAAAACCCCACTGATTTATATACTTTAGATGAGTGGTTTTTGGGGATCCCTGGGTGGCTCAGCGGTTTGACGCCTGCCTTTGGCCCAGGGCGCGATCCTGGAAACCCGGGATCGAATCCCACGTCAGGCTCCCGGTGCATGGAGCCTGCTTCTCCCTCTGCCTGTGTCTCTGCCTCTCTCTCTCTCTCTGTATGACTACCATAAATAAATAATAATAATAAAAAAAAAGATGAGTGGTTTTTATGGCATGTAAATCTTATCTCAATAAAGGTATTAAACACATATACATATATATATATTTGACTTTTTACATATTCACCTGGTATCCTGCAACCTTGTTAAAACTCAACAATTAGTTCTCATAGTTTTTATGAAGATTCTTTGGGATTTTTCAATACACTATCTGAGAATAAAGACAGTTGTATTCTTTCTATCTATTCTGTATATCTTTTATTTATCTCTTTTTCCCGGCTTACTGCACTAACTAGGACCTCCAATACAATGCTGAATTGAAACAGAACAAAAATGAGACCTCTGAAGCACATCAGTTTCGTACGGGAAAAGAGTGATAAAGGTCATTCTGGGAAGGTAAAGGCATGAGCACAAGTGGTACCAGAGGGTGTGAGCTGCAGAGGGGCCTGACTGCCTACTTGGCTAAGGAGCAGGAGTAGAGCCCATAGGGCCACGGCAAGCCAGGACTTGCTAGCAAGCAGGTCTACTCCTCAAAGCAGCCCCTCCAAATAGCTCTCCCAGCCTCTGCTGCCTCCTTGGGGTCTGTGCCACACGCCCATGTGAACATGCTTAAATACGCTCCTCCCTTCCCAAGTGGCATAGGTAGAAGCTCTCCCTCTGGGAGGGAAGCTCTCTCCAGAGGGGCAGAGTGCTTGAGGATCTGAATAGCTGAGAAAGGAAAGCAGAGCTCAATTTTCAGTGTGTGTATGTATGTGTGTGAGGAGGTGGGGGGGAAAGGAAGGAGCATGTGGGCAGTAAACAGAGGTATGGGGGTGAGAACAGAGGAGAAGACCAGTGGTTGGCAAGGGAGAGAGAGGGAATGACTGGAGAGGTGAAGTGACCAGATCCTGGAGCCCAAACTCTGCCCTGCATTTGGATTGCTGGGCTCTAGGGCAAGTTGCCTCTCATAATCACATTATTCATCCCAAGACTTGTGTCCCCTGAGCTTTCATGTCTTTTCAGCCAGGAGCCCAGGGTTAAACAAAGCTTCCCCAGAGCCCATAGTGAGGAACAGGCCAAAGCTGAATGGCCTCTCACTACTGAGTACAGGACCCAGAGAACTGCTGCTCCCCTCCCAATACCTGCAGAACCTATCTTGAGAACTGCCCAAGGCTGGCTTTAGAAGGCCCAAGGCCTGAAGCCAGGCTCTGTCCCCACCTTTCCTATTCTCGAGACACTGGGACTGCCTGGATTGGGAGACAAGGTGCTACTCCAGGTATCAACCCAACTTCTAACCTCCCCAAGCCCAGGAATGGGCGGAACCTTTCTACTGCTGTGAGTACACAGGTCATTTGACCTCAGGGAAGTACTCTTCTGGGGCACAGTGATGCTCATTCCTGCCCTGCTGATGAGGCTACCACAGGCAATGCCTCTTCTCTGGCCTCCACACAGGAAGCCCTATGGCTCCTGGCAGCAGTAGCTGCAGTAGCAGCTGCTCCTCTGGTCTACAGAAGGCCACAAACAAAGGGGGTCTAGCTAAACAGTAGAGAGGACCAAAGTGACTGACAATCATCCCTCCAGGTCTGGCTCAGACTGTGCTTGGTGGCCCGAGGCCTGCCCACCATCTTCTCCTGCCTCAGGTTCCACATTAATATGCCACACTGGTCACTGCTGTTCTCCCCTCACCCCACTCCTGGATCCTTCAGATGGAGCATGGGCACTTCCCACACACGGCACAGTAACTAATCACACTATCTGTGGCAACCTGTGAGGATAAGAGCACCACAATAACCCTTTGTATGTGGCAGGACAGGTGCTGCTGCTTCCACCTCATCAAGAGACTGGGGGCCTTGCTCAGCTCAGCAGCCCACAAAGCTGAGGAATGTGAGCTGGGATTTGCACCCAAATCTTCAAATTCCAAACCCCACATCTTTCCTGTCATGGGTCCTGTCTCATTTGGGGTGGTGATCACTTGGGCAGTAAAACCATCCCCAAGTCCCTGATCCATCACCTGAAGAGAGGTGTTAGATGCACTGGTTTTAGGCAGCTGTGGATGTCAGTTCTTGGACTTGAGTGAGTCAGGGGGCCTCCAGGCCAGAAATGGGGGAAAGCCCAGACCTCAGCCCTAGAGGAAGACATAGGGACTGTTACCTCCTGCCTGAAGGCTGCAGATGCCTGTCTCCTCTCCAGAGTGCCCCCAACTTCCCACCTCACCAGGCAGCCAAGGCCAGCTGACCAGAACACACACTTCCACCCAGTGCCCACTGGAAAAGGCTTCCTAAGCAGGAAGCTACATTTCTCATATCAAAGAACATATACATGATCCAGACAAAAAGACAGGAACACATAACTTTAGGCCACAGGCCTAAGCTCTCAGCATGGAATCCCCTAGGACAGTGGGTTCTGCTAGGCTGTTATTAACCCAAATTTCTGCTCCAAAGGCCTGGGGTGCCAGGAACAGAGGTGTGGCTCTCCTCAATGGCGCTTGAGCTTTCCCTAAAGCCAAGCCTACCACTCACCACCTCCTAAATGCATCATGATCCTAACGCTTGCCCCTTGAAGGATTCCATAACATTATTTGGAACACTGCCCCCCAGCATATTGCTCACATTCCTGATCAATCCTGACCCCTATCGAACCTTTCAAGTCATCAGGCACTGGTGACTGTCCCCGTCTGTCTTCCCTGGCCAAGACAGGAGCTCCTTGAGGCAGGGGCCATACAGTCTCAAAACCAGTTCCTTCAGTGCCCAGCATGTCAGGAGTCTGAGAGGTGATACAAACATGTATGCACACGTGTCTGAGTGTTCGTGTGCAGGTGACCTGTCCTAGCCTGTTTTTCTTTCACACAAGGATGACCCTGTAGGATAGATTTTATTTTATTTTAATTTTTATTTATTTATGTATTATAGTCACAGAGAGAGAGAGAGGCAGAGACACAGGCGGAGGGAGAAGCAGGCTCCACGCACCGGAAGCCCGACGTGGGATTCGATCCAGGGTCTCCAGGATCACGCCCTGGGCCAAAGGCAGGCGCCAAACCGCTGCGCCACCCAGGGATCCCTAGGATAGATTTTATATGCAGATTTTACTGTCTAGAAGGTAGAAGACTTTCTAAAACTAGAAGATTTTCTTTGTTTTAGCTTTCTCAGATTGAAGCAGTAGGTACTCTAGAAATCCTAATAATAATGTGGCCATTTGGGAAAGCGTGGATGGCTCAATCAGCTGAGTATCTGACTCTTGGGTTTCTGGTTTTGGCTTCGGTCATGATCTCAAGGTCATAAGATCAAGCCCCGAGTTGGCCTCAGCACTCAGTGGGGAGTCTGTTTGGGATTTTCTCTCCCTCTGCCCCTCTCCTCCACTCACACTCTCTCTCTAAAGTAAATAAATAAATCTTTTTTTTTAGGATACATTACAATTTTAAATAAATCTTTTTTAAAAAAATATAGCCATTTGATTTCTTAAAAGTAGTGAAATTACCCAGAAAAAAAGCATTTCCTTAGTGGTTAAGCCAATGACTCAAGGGTATTTGAGAGATATTTTTGTCTCCACATATCGGAGTTCATTAACTATCACCAAAACAACAGATGCTTACATTTCCAAAGACCTAAAATAGAAATTAAATATTTTGAATGGTTTTCTTCAAAAATAAACTATGTAATTATTTAGACAAAACTACCATAGAGTTGTAAGTATAGATTTTAAATTTTAAAAAACTGAAGAGCAAAAAAATAAAGAAAATAAAAAACTGAAGAGCTCCATTAAAAGAAAAAGATACTTATTTAGAATCAATTCAAGGGGATCCCTGGGTGGCGCAGCGGTTTGGCGCCTGCCTTTGGCCCAGGGCGCGATCCTGGAGACCTGGGATCGAATCCCACATCGGGCTCCCGGTGCATGGAGCCTGCTTCTCCCTCTGCCTGTGTCTCTGACTCTCTCTCTCTCTGTGACTATCATAAATAAATAAATAGAAAAAAAAAAAAATTTAGAATCAATTCAAGATTCACCATCACTCAGGTTGTCTGTAAAATAGTTAAGTTTTCCTGTTTTTGTTTTCAATTCCCAAATGATTTTTCAATTATACAGATTGACCCAAAGGAAGAAAATTCGTAGTCCCTGTGGTACACCGAATAAGGCTTTCCAGACATGTCCATGTCCTAATCCCAGAACCTGTGAATATGTGATTGTATATGGTAAAAAAGATTTTTCCAGAAGTGTTTAAGTTAAGGCTCTTGAAATGGGAGACTGGATTATCCTGGATAATCTAGATGGGGTGGCAATGCAATCACAAGGGTCCTTGAAGGAAGGAGGCAAGTGGGTCTACTCAGAAAAGGTGATTTTTTAAAAAAATATTTATTTATTTATTCATGAGAGACACACACACAGAGAGAGAGGCAGAGACACAGGCAGAGGGAGAAGCAAGCTCCCCGCAGGGGCCCGATGCGGGACTTGATCCCGGATCCCCAGATCACGACCTGAGCCAAAGGGAGCCACCCAAGCACTGAGCCACCCAGGTGTCCCAGAAAAGGTGATCTGAAAGCAGAGATTGTTAGATGCTGCAATGTTGGCTTTGAAGACAGATGGGGACACAAGTTAAGAAACATAGGTGGGATGGGACACCTGGGTGGCTCAGCGGTTGAGCGTCTGCCTTTGGCTCAGGGCATGATCCCAGGGTCCTGGGATCGAGTCCCGCATCGGGCTTCCTGCATGGAGCCTGCTTCTCCCTCTGCCTGTGTCTCTGCCCCCCCCCCCTCTCTCTCTCTCTGTGTGTGTCTCTCATGAATAAATAAAATCTTAAAAAAAAAAAAAAAAAGAAAGAAAGAAAGAAAGAAAGAAACATAGGTGAGTTTCCTTGCAAAAAAAGCAAGGAAACAGATTCTACCCCTGCTAGAGCCTCTAAAAACAATGTCACCCTGTTGACATCTTGATTTTAAGCCTTCTGTCCTCCAGAACTGCAAAATGATTATTTTTTTTAAAGATTTTTTAAATTTATTTTTATGTATTTTTGAGGGAGAGAGAGAGAGAGAGCATGCGCAAGAGCAAGCAAAGGGGGAAGGGAGAGAGGGAGAGAGAGAATCTCCAGACTCCCTGTAGACGGCAGAGCCCAAAGCAGGGCTGGATCCCATGATCCTGAGATCATGACCAGAATGGAAATCAAGAGTCAGATGCCTAACTGACTAAGGCACCCAGGCGCCCCTAAAGATTTTATTTTATTAAGGTTTTGAGAGAGAAAGAGAGAGAGAGCGTGCACCCATGAATGGAGGGGGACAGAGGGAGAGGGAGAAACAGACTCCCCACTGAGAAGAGCCTGAAGCTGGGACCTGGGATCATGATCTGAGCCAAAGGCAGATGGTTAACCAACTGAGCCACCCAGGCGCCCTCCCTCTAGATATTTTTTTTTTTTTTCAGTAATCTCTACACCCACCGTGGGGCTTGAACTCACAACCCCAAGATCAAGAGTTGCATGCTCTACTGACTGAGCCAGCCAGGGGCCCCTAAAATGATTATTTTAAGCCACTACTATTGTTACAGCAGAAAGAGGAAACTAATGGTCTCTCAAAGCTATTGATGAAGCTACTGAGCTTCTGGAATGATCAGTGTAAAAAATCAACACCTCAGCTCTTTATCTCTTGCTCTTCAGAGTGCTATGAAGTTAAAAGGTTTTGCAAGAAAAATGTAGAGTTTTAATGTATCTTCAATTGAAGCTGTCATTTTATAACCAATGTTTTTTCCAAACACAATTAAGAGCCCGGGTGTGTATAGAAGGAGCCTATGTATGTGTATGAAAGCTAGCTTGCGGTGAAAAATGGAATGTCAAACACTTCATTTAGTAGCTGCAGCTTGATACAGGGCCACTGTGCTACCTTCCCATTCTCTAGGAAGAACAAGGAACCAATCCACTTGCCACCAATTAGTTAACAAAGGCCCGCCTAACTCCAAGGAACTAACAAATTGGAGGTGGTGGGCAGTGTGAAAGCAGCAAAGAAGACATAATCTATAAGTAAACCAACAACCAAACAAGAAAACACCTAGTAGATAAAATGTGCTCTGAAGGAAACAAAGCCAGGTGATGGGGCTAGAAATGGGAGCACGGATGCGGACTGACCAGGATAGAGGAGTCAAGTTAGTCCTCACCAAGGCATGACCCCTAAGCAGAGGTGTGCTTGACGAGAGAATCAGAAAAAAAACTTTGGAGATAAAAGGAATGAGTTCACTGTGACTGAGAAACAGGAAAAGATGGACAGTGGGGCTGGAGCCAAGAGAGACTTACAAAGACTTGGAACAGAGTCAACAAGACTCACTGGACATGCGTGCTGCTGGTTTGAGAGCAAATAAGGATGCCCCTCAGGTTTCTGTCCTGGACAAATGGGTGGACGGTGGTACCACCTACTAAGAGAAGGAGCAGGCCTTTTAGACACATTAAGTTTGGGCATGTGGGTGGCTCTACACAGCTGGTGAACGACCATGGCTCATCCCAGAGGCTCAAGGCTGTGATGGGGACACTCACTAAACAACCAGTGGTGCCGACAGAAAATTTAAAATGAACTCACTGGAGGAATTTCCTGCTGTGCTGTCCTGATACAATGGCTTTCTGTTTTTCCTTTGGGAGAAAAATTCAGGCCAGTAAAGGACTAGAAAGGTCAGAACACACATAGAAAAAGGCACCAGAAGCCCAAAATAGATGAGGAGATGGTAAAAGGCACAAGGTTACTCGAAAGGGCTTAAGTTGCCCCGTCCTCCATGAATCTCTCCTCCCCAGGCCTTGAGAGGCTGTACAGCAGAGAGGAGAAGGTACTAACTAGCACAGCCAGCAGTTCTTGAGGAATCAGACAGGAGAAAAATTTTAAGGCCAAAACCTAATTGCAGTTGCACATTCTGAAGAGAGTCCATTGTTGTCCACGCTAGGGTCCTATAGAGGGCTGTGTGGCCTCTGTCAGGAAGACACTGTAGCCCTGTAGGACAGGGCAGAAGGCTGAAGGGTTTATGCAGTCTGGTCCTGGATAAAGCTTTGTTCTTCCAAGATGGCAGGCCCTGGGCAGCCACTTGCTTCCTTGGACCTTGGTTCCCTTCTCTCTACCAAGTGAGGGGGGAGCAATTGGACAGTATTATCAAAGGGCCCCAAGGTCTACTTATAAGAAACACTGAGTCTCCAAACAATCAGCAGGTACAACAAGCCCCATCTGAAGGTTGATGAAACTGAGACACTGAGAGGGCTAAATGAAGGCTTATGGTCTTGCGGATGACACTCTCAGAAGCTCAGTTCTCCTTTCCTCTCAGGTGAGCACCAAGAATGTACCCACAAAGATGAAGCCACTATCTCCTCCTTCTTGAGGTGGCCCCCAATCCAAACTCAGGAAAAAGGAAGATGCTGTGAAAGTAGAACACTTGAGTTCCTCAAAAACTGTGCTCCATTAGAAAAATCTTCAGGTAATCTCTACAAGGTTTCTGGACTGCAAGCTGGGCTGACCTGACCAATACTACTCCCTACTGTTATCTAGCTGCATTCCATCAACTTTGAGAAGGGACTGGCCACAAACCCTCTGGGCACCCCTCCCCCAAGGCTGCAAGAACAAACAGTAAGGTGGGTAAACAAGGAGTGCTAGGATTTGTCTGCGAGCTCCCGCCCCCTTTGTTAATATATATATTTTTATTTATTAGAGAGAGAGAGAGAGAGAGAAGCAGGCTCCATACTGGGAGCCCGACATGGGACTCAATCCTGATCCCATCCCGGGTCTCCAGGATCACACCCTGGGCTAAAGGCGGTGCTAAACTGCTAAACCACCAGGGCTGCCCTTCAAGCTCCCCTTCTTTAGGGGATAGCACTCACCTAAGTCCTCCCCTACACCAACCCTGTCTCCAGTGGGGACTGCTAATCCTAGTAACTCCTCCTCCTTGACCCAAACTCATTTAGAGACCTTAGAATTTTTCTACAGGGATGTTGGGAAGAGAGTGGGTCTCTCAAAGCTCTGTGCTGCCACTGTTTCAATCTCGTGTTGAAGGCCAGTTTGACAGACTAAAGCTAATAAGCACAAAGCAGGTGCAAGAGACAGAGAAAGAAAAATCCCAGACAGCATTTGAGTCCATGACATCTTACTCCTGTTTACCCTACCTGAGTTCTGGCTGACCAAACTGGTGAGACATGGGTTTCTCTCCCCTGAAGCAACCAAAGCTCTCTGGCTAAAGGGGCCACTTCTAAGCATCTTTTTGTCCACTTTGCATTATGCCTGGCCCACAGTAGGTGCTCAAGAAATTTTGTTAAAGTAAAAAGGAAAACGTGTCCAAGGGCTGGCAGGAAGCCTGAAGTATAAGATGGTTACTGGTCAGAGCACATTGTGACTGACATACTGCTGGTGGACAATTCTGGGCTTGACTATGAGGAGTTTTGTTGTTATCATTTTTCTTTTTAAGAAAAGGAAGGCAATTAAAGCTGTCAGCCTGCACCTTGCTCCCTTATACAGATTAATGTGAAGCCACCTCTGGGTCCTAGAAGGCCTACAGATAGGCTGTGGACCTGGCTCTGCACCTGGGTAAGGCATTTGCCTTCTCTGAGTCTGTTTCCTCTTCTGTGAAACAAGGCAGCTGATGCAAATACCTCTACTGGCTCTGGAAGAATCCATGGTTTTGAGCCCCCCTCTCCCATTAAGAAGGTCCAGTAGCTATGGTCACTCCCATACCTCTGCCTGGGTAAGCCTCCCCTCTAGCCCCACCACTCTCTGCTTCAGGAGAGAACTCCAAGCAGAACCCCTGAAGCCAAAGTCGGCACTTTTTAAGTTGGTAGCAGGAGCAACCACCCTCTCTGGATGTGCCTGGTGTGGGGCTGGAGTGATATGGCCAGGAATGAGAATTGTCACCCTTACCACAGGACTGAAGCCAGCTGTCTGAGAGGACAGTGGGATGTGAGGACCAGAAAGAGACAATGGGGCACAGCTGCCTGGGTCAGGCCCTATAGGAAGTCAGGTCTAGGTGGCTCTGAGTCAGAGGATGGCTGGGACTGCCATGAGCACACCATTCTGACATAAATGCCACCCAACTAACCATTCTTTTCTCTCCAAAGAGAATAAGCTTTGTCACTCCTAGAGAGAACAAATGGGTAGCAAGCCTGGCACCCACACAGAAAAGCCTGCCACATCAGACACCTATCAGAGGCCAGTGATGCAAGGGGAAGCCAAGCCTTTTTAGGGCCAAGAGGCCCTAGGTGCCCACTTCAGATGCTTTGGCACCACCCACTTCCCCTTCCATTATCATTCAGAGGGGAAGTCTCCCCCAGAGAAGTGTGGGAGTGGCTGAGGAAAGGAAATGGTTCATCATCTTGGCACTCCCAGACACCATCCCTGGTTACAGTGTCCAGAAGGAAGGAAACTCCCATGGGGGTGCCAGAGACTCCAGCATGATTGCTCCAGGAGCCCACTACATGCAACTTCCATCTGCCAGGACATGTTGGGGGCCTCAGTCCCAGGGAACTAGGAATGGAGAGGCCTCCCACTGCCAAGTAGAAAGATTTCTGCGTCATCAGCAAATTAGCACAAAACCTGGAAAGGAGTCTGGTGCTGTGCCTACCCATTAGGTTCTAGTCCTGGAGCATGACTGACCAGCATACAGAGTCCAGCCTCAGAAAGCTTGCCTAATCCTTGGTCTTGCTATCAAGCCAGCCATCTCTTCTCAATAAATGAGTCCTAGTCACCTTTGGGCTTTGGGACTAGACAGCCCTGGGTTTGAATCCCGGTTTTCTCACTTGGCCCTCAGAGTTCTCGACTGAATTCTTTCAGGGTTGGTGAGAGAATTAAACGAAACGAAAACGGCTATGGAACAGCAATCCTCAGGAGGCACTCACCCTTGAGTTTACCTTCCCTCTCCATTCCTAACACCAGCTTCATGGTCAATCCTGGGCACTTCAGACTTCTTACTTCTTTTTTCCCTGAGAGAGCAAGCAGGGGTGGAGCTGGTCACTACCACCCATCTCTCCTAACTAACAGCCCACCAATGGCAGCCCCAGGCCTGCACCACTCTTGCTTGTCCCCAGTTTCCTGAGAGGTCACCTGGCCTTCAGAGCACTTGACAGGGCTCAGCAGCCATGCCCAGTGGCTCTCAAAATGGCACGTTAAGACTGGCTATGGATTGAAAATGCTGGGCTAGCTTGGCCAGGGTGCTTGTTGAGCCTGAGGTTGCTGTGAAGAGAACACATGTGTCTTGGGAGACCTCCTGGCAGGGCTGCTTCTCAAGGATGGTCATTCTCTCAGAACCATCCATCCTTGGAAATCCATCAGACAAATATTTTTCGCAAACCTCAAATATCATTAAAAATCTGACAGGCCCCACTGCCTAGAGCAGCTCAACCATGAATAATGGGAAAGCAAGAGAGATCTTTTCACTCAGCAGATGCAGCAAGGTGGCATCAAAGAAGGCCCATCATAGTACTCAGAAGGCTGCTACCCCAAACTCTCAGAATCTTGGGACCAAGGAACAGGATCTACACATCCCTAAAGCTATGCCTCTGGCAGCTCCAGGCCAGTGGGGTCAGAGGTGCCCCGGGGGTCTGCTCTGCAGGTAGTTGGTGACACAAGAGGCTCATACTAGTGCTGCCTGCCCCTGGATATGGGATCCAGGCTCTACACTGAGATAGAGGCAGGTGTCAGCTTGAAACCATGATCAAGGCGAGGGCCTGTATATCCAGCACCTGCATAAAACGGGTCTTCCAATAGTCATACTCCTTCCCTACTCCAAAAGAAATAGGCCAGAGGAGGCGCAGGGAAGCCAGGATGAGTCTAGCAGGTCTGGCTAGGATATGACTCAAGTAGCACCTGCTATATCTGACAGAGCTATCCACCTATACTTCAGGCTCCCATAGGACAGGCAGGATCTGTCATCCACGCTGAATCAGGCTAAGGAAAGCACTGTCCCACAAACCTGTGGGGCAATCTCAGTTCCTAGGCCTTGGTATCTCTCCTCTAGAGTTGGGTCTTTTCCTTTTTTTTTTTTTTTTTAAAGATTTTTTATTTATTTATCCATGAGAGACACACACAGAGAGAGAGAGAGGCAGAGAGACACAGGCAGAGGGAGAAGCAGGCTCCATGCAGGGAGCCCGATATGGGAATCAATCCCGGGTCTCCAAGATCATGCTGCAGGCTGAAGGTGGCGCTAAACCACTGAGCCACCCCAGCTGCCCCACTGGGTCTTTTCCTTGTCTCCACTGAGCTCCTTTTGAACCTCTGGGAAAAGTCAGTGTAGGAGACTGTAACTTTGCACACATTGCCAGATCCTGAGAGACAGTCATATGCAAAACCCTTCCCAAATGGAGACCCAGGCATGGTGATGCAGTACTTCCAGAACCCCTAGAAGACAGACTCTTGATCAGCACTAAAGAAGCAAGGATTTGACCAATAACTAGTTCCCAGTCAGCTCCACTCTGTGGTGGCCCTGACCTCCAACCATACCAGAGGACACTGGAGAATCTCTGTTTTCAGAGCCTGGCAAATTCAGGTTTCAGAATTGGCCCCTCTACTGTTGATGAACCCTCTTACCTCAAAGGACTTAACTTGTCCTGCAAAATAGTCTTAAATCCATAATTTTTACCTCTGCTACAGAGGTAGGAGATGGTTTTTAGAAGAAGAAAATAGGATAGTGTAGACAAGAAATCTCCAGGACTAGGAATAATAATTTCCATGCCTGGCTGAGTTGTCACACTTCAAAAGGCTGCCAAGCAGCCCTGATATGTTATGGAAATACAGGTCTTCCTGTGGGTGAGGGAAGAGGCCCAGAGAAAAGGACCATGACTTGGCTCACTATGGGGCCAAGGGCGCTGCTGGCCCAGGGAGGAGTAGCAGGGAAGCAAAGGCCCTCTTACATGAAACAAGCTCCACAGCAGGGACTACGGCAGGACCTATGGCACTGGCACCATTAACTACCATGGAAACAACCAGGGATTTTGAACAGCTACCTGACCCTAGGGCCCCAAATGCCAAACCACGCTCCTTTCTGGACTCCCCAGTGGAACCTGGCTATCTACCCCTCCACTCCCATCCCGGTAATTTCCCAAGGGTATCTCAGAGAAAGAACAGAATGAACAAGGCAGTGAGGGGCTGGACAGCACTAGGCACAGAAACCCCAACCTATTCTTCTCACAGCTCTGGTCCTGGGCAGCTGCTCCAGGGGCTTCAGAGAATCTCCTGGCTGCCTGCCTTTTCTAGACAGGACTACTTTGGGGCACCTTATAGGCTTGAACTGCAAGGTCATCACCGGTTGGCTTCTTCCTTCTACCAGCCTAAGCTGGCACTCACTTGGGAGGTTTGCATGGTGCCTACAATCATCCCAGTGTTACTGAGGCCTGTTTCCAGGTGCTCTGCCATGAACCGGAGGAGGTACACCCAGATTCCCAGTGGGGCCCTGATGGTTCAACTCACCAACTGGACTCACGGAGGGACTGAGCAGCCCCCTAGCATATTCCTGTGAAGCCCTGTAGATCCTGGGGTGAAAGATATCCACAGACAGGTGGTATTTATAGGTAGACATGAAGGGGGCTCATGAACTGAGGGGAACAGGGTCTTCAGACTAAATGGAGTGGGACAGAAGCAGTGCCTACTTGGTGGGTAGAGACAAACAGCATTTTCAGAGTACTGGAAACCCACCTACATGCCAGTAACCTTTAAGGCATCCACTGAGCAAAGCCACCTGTGACTGGTATCTGCACTAAGCAGATACCTTATGCTGCAAGTTACAAGGGTAGGAAGAAAGGATACTGAACACCCTGTTATTTACCGTCAGTGCATGCCACACTGACAGGGGCTAGCCTCTGCACTCATGAACCTGACGTAGATACCCATGTTCTGCCCTCATCTCTGCTCTCTGCTGTTCCTCTCCCATGGCACATGCAAACGTGAAATGCTGGCTATCTGCAGAATGTGTCCTACCCAGCAGAAGCAAGCCCCAGCCCCAAGATCAGGACACACACAGGGGCATACTCCTAACAGACCATTCAGGGTAGGCTTTGGTCAGGTAAGCTCTAGGGGGAGGAAAGGATGTTCACTTGAACATGACCATCCTGTGGGAGCAAGGCAGACAGTCCCCTTATAACCCTCCCCACCCTCCCACCAGGGAGTAGCTTAGAGGTGCCATCTGCTTCAGAAGATATGCACCTCCCCACCCCCAGCCCCCAGCTGTGGAGTTGCTTCTTTTCCAACAGTTTGAAATAAGTAAGCCTCAAAGGTTCTCCTTTGAGAGGTTGTAGTAATTAAGGTAGTATATGCCAAACCAAGAGAACAGCTGCCTCCTGCACAGAAATGGTAAGGTGGAAATTACCAGCTACCCAGCTCTGAGACAGATGGGGCTACCTATCAACAAAGCCTGAGTCTCCCAGGCCCTCTTTTTTTTTTTTTTTTAAGATTTTTATTTATTGATGAGAGACACACACAGAGAGAAGCAGGCTCCATGCAGGGAGCCCAATGTGGGACTCGATCCCGGGACTCCAGGATCACACCCTGAGCCAAAGGCAGATGCTCAATCGCTGAGCCACAGAGGTGTCCCTCCCTGGCCCTCTTTGAGGGACAAGGCACAGAGGAAGATCTGTCTTATCCTCAACCCCTTCAACGTATCCAAGATTAGGAGGAGCCCCAAACCCTCTCTCTATCTACATCCCTGACTTTTCCACCCTGGTTCCTCAATCCAGGGATCTCAGTCCATGCTGCTTGCTGCCAGCTCATGGGAGGGTCGGGCTGCAGGTACTCACCTGCCTGTTGATCGTCCTGCCTTGCTTTCAAGCCATTTGGCCAAGGATTCTGATATTCTTATTTTGGATCACATGTGTTCCTTGGTTTCACATTTAATGGAGGCCAAAAACATCTTACAAAAGGTAAACATCAAAACTTCCGACCACGCAAGCTGAGACATGCCCCGTTCCTGGGAAAGTCTGGCCACCAGTCTCATAAAAGGTACTCTCTGTTATCATCTGCTCCCAGAACCAAGCAAGACCAGAGAGTGGCTACCCCTTACTCCTGATAGCACCAGAGGCAAAGACGTACTTGTTAAGCCAATATTGGAAAACCTACAAGAAAACACTTGAAACATCAACATCTTGACTTTCTTTGCTATGCCATCTCATCCTCCGTAATTCAACTCCAGTTAACATGTACTAACATGGCTCCTCAAATACAGAAAACACAAGCACTAGAAAGAAAATGTAGTTTTGATTACACTCAACTCCACTCTGATATATAAACATTCATAAAAGAACTGTACTTGTTTATTTAAGACCTTTAAATGTATAGGTACTTCCTTCTTCAGGTAGGAAAAAATACTTTTTCTCAATTACAACAAAAGCTAACGAATATCTTCCTTTTTTATTAGGCACTATTCTTTTAAGATTTTATTTATTTACTCATGAGAGACACACAGAGAGAGGCAGAGACAGACTTAGGCAGGGGGAGAAGAAGGCTCCCTGTGAGGAATCTAATGCATGACTTGATCCCAGGACTCCGGGATCATGACTAGTGCCAAAGGCAGATGCTCAACCACTGAGCCATATTAGGAGGGACTGAGCAGTCCCTGGCAGACTTCCGTGAAGCCCTATACATCCTGGGGTGAAAGATCAACCAGTGTCCCATATTAGGCACTATTCTAAGCACCATACATGAACTCACTAAATTCTCATAACCATTCCTTATGTGAGTTACATACTACTAATGCTTCCATTTTACAGATGGGGAAAAGAGAGGCACAGGGCAGTTATGTAACTTATCTCAGGTTACATAGCTGCCAGGATGTAAATGCAAACATGTGGCTCCGGATCCATGCTCTTAACCACTGAGCTACATACTGCTCCACAAGCTGACCACAACTCTAAAGATCTGTTTCCTCACATGACTAAATGTGAGCCCATCGTTGGCTCAACAGCACTGAGCTCTAACATACAGAGAAGGGGGGACGCCTGGGTGGTTCAGCGGTTTAGTGACTGCCTTCGGCTGAGGGCGTAATCCCAGGGTCCTGGGATCGAGTCCTGCATCAGGCTCCCTGAATGGAGCCTGCTTCTTCCTCTGCCTGTGTCTCTGCCTCTCTCTCTCTCTCTGTCATGAATGAATAAATAAAATCTTTATAAAAAATAAAAAATAAAGCCACACTTGGGGAATGGCAGAGCTGTGAGAAGAGGAAAGGGACAGTATGAGGATTACTCTGAAGAGTGCCACCTGGGCACTAGGGTGAACAGTAACTCAGTGGACACAAGGAAAGCAAGAGGATCTGGGTTTTACAGGAAGATAAACTTAGTTTGGGGCAAGCAGGTTCACTGTGTGCTGGACCTTAAATAAAGTACTAAGGTTTCTGGAGGTATGACCTCCTCAAAGATAGAGTGAGACAAAAAAGTGAGTTGTATAACTGCCTGGATGGCTCACTGGCTACTTTTCAACTAGACCTGCAGGCCTTGGAAAGCACAATCAACTATTCACAGGCCACAGTCTTTGGGTCCTTCAAAGAGAGAGAGAACTGCCTCAACTGCCTCCACACCTACTTCACTCAGCTGCTGTAATCAGGAACAAGATGCAAAGCAACCGGAGAAACAAGTAGCCCAGGGTAGAGAAGAAAGGGAGGGAGGGATGGAGGGAGTGAGGGAGGGAGACTGTGTGTGTGAGAGAGAGACAGAGAGAGAGAGGTTATTTCCTACCGTCAAGAATCACTTACTTCAGACAGAGAGGAGTGGAGGCTCTCTGTCTCAGGCAAGTCCATCATCTGTTATTTGTTTCACTCAATCAGATCAGGAACCATAAGAAAAGTGGCTTCAGTTCTACACTTGGACCTTTCCTTCTTCATAAGCTTCTCTTCTGAGGACTCATGAAAGGCAGGATTAAGAGCCAAAGGCCAAAAAAAAAAAAAAAAAAAAAAAAGAGCCAAAGGCCAGGTACTTCTTAACAGCAGCACCACCTGGGTAGGCCAAGGCTGGACTAAGTTACCTTCTTCTTAGACCAACTCAGACAGGGGCTGCACTGCTTGACTTGCACTCTGATACTTGCTCTGAGTGACAGTGAGATTTGGCATCTAAAATGGCTATCCTCAGGCCATTTTATTAATAAAAGAATTCTTGAAACAAATTATCAGGAAAATCCTGAAGGCACAACACTAGTGGTTTGCAGTCTGTCCATCCCCTACTCTGAAGACACCAAGCCAGATGAATTATTTCCCACGGGGCCCAATTCTGCTCTCTTCTCCCCATGTCTCTAGTCTAAGATACCACCGTGTTCTTCTGGGCCACCCTGACAGTCTCCTAACTGGCCTCCCTCCACCTATTCCTGCCCTTACCCCTACAAACCGGGCATATCACATCTTTGCTTAAATTGCTCAGGGGCTCCCTGTACCACCTGTTTCCCTGACCCAGCACCAACCATTAGGCCCACAGCTGCTTAAACCCTTTAATCTTAAACCCTTAGCCCTTAGGGACAAGGTTCCAGGTGACGTTATTTTCAAAATTTCTTATGCCTTTTGGTAACAAATTCGTAAAATATCCTGAATATATAAATGAGTGAGAAAAAAATGTATAGAAAACTCTATGGTAGATCGAGAACAAAATCTGTACCTATCTATTTCATAAAATCTGATGTTCTGGAGTATAAATCAGCATTACACAAGTTTTTTTTAAAGGCAGACCATGGAAAAAATAAAAAAATAAAAAAAATAAAGGCAGACCATGGGACACCTGAGTGGCTCGGTGGTTGAGCATCTGCCTTTGGCCCAGGGAGTGATCCTGGGGTCCTGAGATCAAGTCCCACATTGAGCTCCCCTGAGGGAGCCTACTTCTCCCTCTGCCTGTGTCTTTCCTTTCTCTGTGTGTCATAAATAAATAAATAAATAAATAAATAAATAAATAAATAAAAATAACTTTAAAAATACCAAAAATAAAAGGCAGACCACTTCATATTCCTGATCATGATGGAATAAGGTCAGGCTCGGCCAATTAAACAAATAAATAATGTTCAATCATGTGAAAATTACAAGGCACTCTACAGTCTTGAATATAACCTGGGTCAGGAAGAAAACAGAGAGGATCCCTAGGTGGCTCAGCGGTTTAGCACCTGCCTTCGGCCAAGGGCGTGATCCTGGAGCCCCACGATCAAGTCCTGCATGGAGCCTGCCTCTCCCTTTGCCTCTCTCTCTGCCCCTCTCTCTCTCATGAGTGAATAAATATTTTTTAAAAAAAAAGGAAGAAAATCAAGAATAAGGGATATAATAAATACCCTAAAATGAAAAGCTCAACTCAAACAGCATAACAGGGGTGCCTGGGTGGCTCAGTTAAGCATTGGCCTTTGGCTTAGGCCATGATCCCAGGGTCCTGGGATCAAGACCCATGTCAGGCTCTCTGCTCGGGAATCTGCTTCTCCCTCTCCCTCTCCCTCTGCCTACTGCTCCCCCTGCTTATGCTCTCTTTCTGTCAAATAAATAAATAATCTAAAAAACAAAAAAAAAACAGCATATCAAAAGTTCTAAGTAGAGGCAGCACATGAGTGGTGGATCTGACTCTTAGTTTTGGCTCAGGTCATGATCTCAAAGTCATGAGTTTGAACCCCAAATCAGGCTCCATGCTAAGCAGGGAGTCTCCTTAAGACTCTTCCTCCCTATGCCCCTCATCCTCCTGCTCATGTGCACATGTGTGCACTCCCACTCTTTCTCTCTTAAATAAACAAATTAATTTTAAAAAAAATTGTGAGGGGTGCCTGGGTGGCTCAGTTGGTTAAACAACTGCCTTCAGCACAGGTCATAATCCCAGGGTCCTGGGATGAAGCCATATAGGCTCCCTGCTCAGTGCAGAGTCTGCTTCTCCCTCTCCCTCTGCCCCTCCCCCCACTCATGTTCTCTCTTATTCTCTCTCTCTCTGAAATAAAATCTTTTTTAAAAATTTGTAATAAGTAAAGTAGTACTTAGAAAAAAATATCTGGGGGTACTTGGGTGGCTCAGCGGTTTCGCGGCTGCCTTCGGCCCAGCGTGTGATCCTGGAGTCCCGGGATCGAGTCCCCATGTCGGGCTCCCTGCATGGAGCCTGCTTCTCCCTCTGCTTGTGTCTCTGCCTCTCTCACTCTGTCTCTCATGAATGAATGAATAAAATCTTTATTTAAAAAAAAAAAGAAAAAATATCTAACAATGAACACTTATCTTTATTAGCAAGAAAATTAAAATACAAGACGCCTGGATGGCTCAGCAGTTGAGCGTCCGTCTTCAGCCCTGGGCATGATTCTGGCATCCAGGATCAAGTCCCACATCAGGCTCCTTGTGGGAAGCCTGCTTCTCCCTCTGCCTATGTCTCTGTCTTTCTCTGTGTGTGTCTCTCATGAATAAATAAAAATCTTAAAAATAATAATAATAAAATAAAATTCATATGGAATTGCAAGGGAACCAAAAAAGCCAGAACATACCTGAAAAAGAAAAAAAATTAAAGGATTTATCCTTCTCAATTTCAAAACTTTCTACAAAGCAACCATAATCAAGAGAGTATGGTACAGGCTCAAGGACAAATATATAGATCAGTGGAATAGAATTGAGAATCCAGAAAAAAAAAATCCATGCATCTCCAGCTCAACTGATTTTCAACAAAGATACCAAGATGATTCAGTAAGGAAAGAATAGTCTTTTCAACAACTGATGCTAAGACAATTGGATAGCCACATGCAAATGAATGAAGCTGGATCCTTACCTCACAGCATAAACAAAAACTAAATGGATCAAAGCCTTATATAAAAGGTGTTATCACATGACCCAGCAATTCTATTCCCAGGTACACAATCAAATGAAACATATGTCCATAAGAAAACTTGTACATAAGTGTTTATAGCATAAATCATAACAGCCAAAAAGTAGACACCGTCCAAATATTCATCAAAAAATTCCAAATATTCATCAACAGACATATGGATAAGCAAAATGTGATATATCCATATAATAGAATATTATTTGGCCGTAAGAAGGAATAAAATTAGATGAACCTTGAGAACATTATGCTAAGTGAAAGAAGCCAGTCACAAAAGGCCACCTGTTATATGACTCCATTGATATGAAATCAATGGAAGTCTAGAAAAGGAAAAACCATGGAGACAGAAAGTAGATTAGTGGTTTTCAGAGGCTACAGGAAAGGAGAATAAAGGAATGACTGCTAATGGGTATCGAGTTTCTCTTTAGGGTGATGAAAATGTTCTGGAATTAGAGGCTATGGTAGCACAAATTTGTGACTACACTAAAACCACTGAAATGCACACTTTAAATTGGTGAATGTTATGGTATATTTATTAGATCTCAATAAAAAAAAAAAAAGGAATAAATAATAGTTTGGTAACAGTAATCTTTTAAAAAAAAAATTAACAAAATGGAGCACCTGGATGGCTCGCTCAGTGGTTGAGCATCTGTCTTCGGCTCAGGTCGTGATCCTGGGGTCCTGGATAGCGTCCTGCATTAGGCTCCCCACAGGGAGCCTGCTTCTCCCTCTGCTTGTGTCTCTGCCTCTCTCTGTGTCTCTCATGAATAAATAAATAAAATCTTTTTTAAAAACTAACAAAAGGGATTAAATTAGTTTAAAAGATCAATCATGAAGATTTTTTTAGGTTGCGTTTTGTTGTTGTTTTTTTTATTTTATTTATTGGGGCACCTGAGTGTCTCACTCAGGTCATGATCTCAGGGTCGTGGGATTGAGCCCTGCATCCAGCTCACTGCTCAGCAGAGAGTCTGCTTAAGATTCTCTCCTGCTAGGGCAGCCCGGGTGGCTCAGTGGTTTAGCACCACCTTTGACTCAGGGCATGATCCTGGAGACCCGGGACTGAGTCCCACGTCGGGCTCCCCGGGTGGAGCCTGCTTCTCCCTCTGCCTGTGTCTCTGCCTCTCTCTCTCTCTCTCTCTCTCTGTGTGTGTGTGTCTTTCATTTCTCCAACTCCCTCTCCCTGTGTCCCTCGCCCTGCATGTACTTTCTCTCTCTCAAATAAATATATCTTTTTAAAGTTTTATTTATTTAAGTAATCTCTATATCCCACATAAGGCTTGAACTCACAACCCTGAGATCAAGAGTCATGTGCTCTACACTGAGCCAACCAGGAGCCTCTTTGTTAGGTTTTGATAATATTCATCATAGCCATTTTCCTATAAAGAGAATCAGGTGGCCAAAGCAGAATATATTGAAAGTGATGCCATAAGAAAGAACTTACTTGAACAAGCTAACAAGAGAGGAAGGGAGTCTTCAAAATGTCCTTGCCAAAAGACCAATTGGCTCTGATGGATTTGTTGATAAATTTTTCTAAACTTACAAATCAAAAGTAATCTACATATACAGCCATGAAATTAAGGACCCCTCCCAATGACCTAGTAGGATTCTTCTCAACTAAGCAAGATATACTGAGTTATCACAAAATACACCCATAAGGCGCTTATAAATATAACTGTTCACTTCTGATTAAATGCTTCCAAGTAAGTATTTCAAAATAAGGAAAAGGAGTCCCTTTTTAAGCCATTATCTAGCACCTCCTGAAGTTCCATCACATGCCTAAACTCATAATTCTCACTGCCCAGGCAGCCCAGCTTAGCCTCTACCCCTCTGGAAGGCCTCCTCTACACTAGTTCACTTGAACTAGTTACTTCTTAGCAAACCTGCTAGCATTTTGCCTATGCTTAAGACACTCCTTTAGCCCCCACTGCTTAAATAAAGAAGTTTAGGCCCCTTGACATGGAATATAAGACTTTCTTCAACCGGGTCATCCTGACTGTTCCCAGGAAGCCATCCCATCACACTAGGCAACTTATAGATCTACCCATAGGCCTTACCACCACCCAGACCCACCTAGCAAACTCCTATATGTTTCTCAACACGAGGCTGATCACCCCTGTAAAGCCACACTAACCTCTCCAACCACCTCCATCAAACACACCAGTATCTATCAAAAAGATACATCAACGCTAAACATCTCATCTGAATTTAACACTAAAGTCTCAAATTCTAGACCCAGCCTAGGCCACCATCATCACCTCCCACCAACCATATATCCAAACAGAGCTTTCATTACAACCAAAGGTCTCTTGGAAATCAAAAGCAACTGGTAGAAAGGCTGCCATCATCCTCCATCTCATGTCCCCACTGGAATACATCCTAGGAATTTCAGGTCCAACTCTTTATGAATGGTGATAATTTCAGTTTTGGAGAATGTATGCTCATTAACCCCCAAACACATACCAAAAAAAGCAATCCCAGAAAATGGAAAGTGTCAAAGGGGATTGTGATCTTCCAAATCCAGCAGGATGAACAGCAGCAGGACACTTATTCCTAAGAGGAATGTCTCCCCTCTATCCCTACATCTGTCCTGTGCTAGGTCTTCCCACCCATTCAACCAGCCCTATATCCTGGGAAAGCCAGAGGCATCCATCCTTCCTAGGAAGAACCCCTATCTAGCTGCATTCTGATTCCTACTTACTACCTTAAGGACTAATCAGGGAGATTAACAGATACGGCAGGAAGGAAAGCCCTCAGAGCTGGCAGGCAGAATGAAATGAAAATAGGTACAACATCCACAGAGGCCCCTTTCTCCTGCCAAACAAGAGATGTGCCACTGAGGATGTTAAAAAAGGTGCCAACTCTCCTGATATGTTAATGTAGGGACTCTCACCTCATCCACTATGTCCAGGTCCCTTCTCCCTACAGGCCCACATCTTGCGCCTAGGTGCAGTCTGATTGCACAAGGGCCCCAGATGGACTTCTCTACAATGTTACATTCACAACATCAAAACACATGACCAGCAGCTGGCTTCCAACTGGCCCAGAGAGGGTCAAAAAGCCCATCTTATGAACAATGCAAACAAACCAGGCCAGCTCCACAGGGCTCTATCTTGAAGAAATTCAAGTTTGCCTAGGTAGACCTTGAACCTCCCCCTCCTACCTCATCTACTCTACTCCATGGATCTTGAACCAAATGAGCCATGCAAAAAATAGTTCTTACTCAAGAAGGATGAGCATGTGGAATTTAGAATACCAAGCCTAGCACATAGTAAAATGCTATATTCCCAATCCACCTGAAAGACATGTGAGGACTCCTTGCACAACAGCACTTGTTTTTGTTTAATTCTATTCATACTTTTTTTTTTTTTTTAGGATGAATCTAGGGCATCTGGGTGGCTCAGTGGTTAAGCATTTGCCTTCAGCTCAGATGGTGATGCTGGGGCCCAAGGATTGAGTCCCGCATCGGCTCCGTGCAGGGAGCCTGCTTCTCCCTCTGCCTATGTCTCTGCCTCCCTATGTGTCTCTCATGAATAAATAAATTTAAGATGTATCTATTTTTTCATGAGAGACAGAAAGAGAGAGAGAGAGGCAGAGACACAGGCAGAGAGAGAAGAAGGCTCCCCATAGGGAGCCTGTTGCGGGCCTTGATCCCAGATCCCAAATCCCAGGATCAAGCCCTGAGCTGAAGGCAGACACTCAACTGCTGAGCCACCCAGGTATCCCCTATTCATACTTTTAAAACAGACTAATATATTCACAAGAGAGAAAATGTGAAAGTTCTGAAAGTGAAAAATCTTTCTAGTCCTATCCCTAGCCACCCTGTCCCTTCCCAAGAGATAACCGATATTATAAGTTTTTCCGAAGCTTTCCAAAGATATTCAATGCATGTACAAGCAAGTACAGATACATTCATTTTGCCTTTTTTATTTTTGCACATTTGGTAGCATATTATACACTGTTCTATGGCTTATATTTTCCACTTAACAATATATTCTAGACATGACTCCAAATCAGTACCTAAACAACCTCCTCATTCTCTTCATAGCTGCATAGTATTCTTTTCTGTGGATTAACAAAAATTCATTTAACCAATGTTCAGGGTTGCTTAAAGTGACATCTAATAACATTATAATAGTTACTTCCATATAATACGCTTCTTTTATCTGCCATGAAGGCAGTGCAAAAGTTCAAAGAGCACATTTGGAGTAAGAAAAAGATTAAGAGGCATCTGGATGGCTCAGTTGGTTAAGTGGCCAACTTTTGATTTCGGCTCAGGTCATGATCTCAGTTTTGAAATCAAGCCCAGTGTTGGACTCTCCACTGAATGCAGAGTCTCCTTATCCCTCTCTTCCTCCCCCTCATTCTCTTTTCCCTGCTTAAGGGCATGAACTCTCTCTCTTTCTCTCTAGTAAATAAATAAATAATCTTTAAAAATTACACAGCTGCGGGGATCCCTGGCTGGCTCAGCGGTTTAGAGCCTGCCTTTGGCCCAGGGCGCGATCTTGGGGTCCTGGGATCGAGTCCCGTGTCGGGCTCTCGGCGTGGGGCCTGCTTCTCCCTCCTCCTGTGTCTCTGCCTCTCTCTCTCTCTCTTCTTCAGTTTCAGAAGAAAGTTTCCTGAAATCACTGCCCATACCATCCCACCCATGGCCAAGTTTTATGATCTTCCACCTTATGACCCGGCTTTGGGTAAGGCAGGCAGCAAAGTTCACTCTATCCTCTTGGCTGCTACCATGATTCTCATCATAGAATGGATCAGGAGAGCAGAACAAATATTCTCTTAACCAGTGACTCACCAGGAAGTCTGTTCATGTTGACGCCTTGAGCTGACAGTCCTATTCCCATGTACCTTCAAAAAAATCACACACACAAAATTTTTGGTTAGCAAATGGTTATGTGCCTCCCTTCTAAAATATTTCTTGGTAAAAGAAAAACGGAAAAGCAACAAATACAGAGACTTTTTTTTTTTTAAAGATTCCACTTATTTATTCATAAGAGAGACAGAGAGAAAGAGAGGCAGAGACACAGGCAGAGGGAGAAGCAGGCTCCATGAAGGGAGCCCGACATGGGACTCGATCCTGGCACCCTGGGATCACACCCTGAGCTGAAGGCAGACACCCAACCCCTGAGCCACCCAGGTGTCCCGAATATAGAGACTCTTAATACACTAAGTGGTTCTTACAGAAGCTTCACATCTTTATTTTCTTTTTATTTTTTTTTAAGATTTTATTTATTCATGAGAGACACAAAGGGGCGGGGGCAGAGACACAGGCAAAGGGAGAAGCAGACTCCATGCAGGGAGCCCGAGTGGGACTCAATCCTGGGCCTCTGGGATCAGGCCCTGGACTGAAGGCGGCGCTAAACCGCTGAGCCACCCGGGCTACCCCCACATTTTCATTTGCTAAGGAAAATCATCCCAATGTCTTAAGTAGCTGGAGAAACAAGAGGTAGTTTGTGTGTTTATAAGTAGGAACCATTGGTTTCAGTTTCAGAAGAAAGTTTCCTGAAATCACTGTTTCCAGACCCTTGGTTTTTGGCTCCAGCTAAGGCAGTGGAATCTACCCTCAAGAAGTAACTAAAGTAAGCAGATGAATCCTAGGTAGTGCTTGGCAGAGTGATGCAAGATCAATCCAACAAGGACAAGCCACTCTTCAGCAAGGACCAAGACACAGAAAAAGTATAGCTAGGCTGGCTCTGTAGAAGACGGTAAAGACCCCTCACACAGGGCTTGTTATCTGGGTATCTCCAAACTCATTACCTTTGCCCCATACATTCACCACTGGCCCCCTGATCATCCAATGTTGGGGGGTGGCTGTCTTTAAGCCCCTGAGACACCGCCCCAGCCCCACTCTTCCCACCTAAGTACCTAAACAACTAAGCCAACCACAGCAAGGTGGGGCCCATGCTGCACAACTCTGTCAAAGATATCTCGGTGGCATTCATGAGTAGGCAGGCCAGAAAAGGAAATGAACACAGTTTTTCAGTCTGTTGGTAGTATGCAAGGAAATAGTGAGGTATTTCCCCAAGAACTGAAATAATTACCTTCTAAGAATACAATAGTAGAAACCCACACATGATGCCTTATATTAACCATGTATGAGTGCCAACAGGTAGTTGAGAAGCTCAGACTACTAAAAACACCAACCAAGAGGGCTGAGATATAACTATGGTTGCATAACAATGTAAATGTACTTAAGGCCACTGAACTTACACTTAAAGATGGTTAAAATAGTCGATTTTATATTATGTATACTTTACCACACACACAAAAATGTTTTTTTTTTTTTAATTTTTTTTTAAATTTAATTATGATAGTCACAGAGAGAGAGAGAGAGGCAGAGACATAGGCAGAAGGAGAAGCAGGCTCCATGCACCGGGAGCCCGATGTGGGATTCGATCCTGGGTCTCCAGGATCGCGCCCTGGGCCAAAGGCAGGCGCCAAACCGCTGCGCCACCCAGGGATCCCCCACAAAAATGTTTTTTAAAGCAATTACATAGAGTTGCCTTATTTTGACCATTTCAAGTAGCTGCACATTTACATTCCAATTATTCCCTATCGTAAATAATTCTGCAAGGAACACTTCCACATACATTTCTCCGTCTGGGATTATGTCTTTCTTTCCCAACATGTACCATGCACCTATGTACCTGTTTCCTAACACTACCTGAGTTCCCACAACATGGTGCTCCTGTCTCTCCAAGTCCTTCATCTACAGTAAATGCCCCTTTGCCCTTCTCTGGCTGGCTATACCAGTGGGTTTGGGTGAGCAGACTCTATCATCCAAACAAAGGACCAGGCAGAGAAGGCAGGCTCTGACCTACACATCCTCTTCTGAAACCAGCTATCTCATCATGCTGGTGGGAACCAGGAAGACACTGACCAACCCATGACCCTGATAATCTGGCCTGCAGGAGTTAGGGGAAGAGGAGGAAAGGGAAAGGAACAGCACTTCAAAGAGGGACTTGCAAGGTTCAATGGACCCAGACTCTCCAAGTGCCTGCTACCTCCTGCCAAAAATGGACACTGAAGAACCATCAGGAGCAGAAGCAGTGTAAGCCTGCTGGCAGGATTCCCATTAGATTAAAACCTGTACTTTTTCCTGGAAAACCAACAGCCCAAATAATCAGCTTCCTTGCTTTACATGGTAGAAGCTGCCAAAAGCCAGTCTCCATTCTCTTAATGCCTCAGCTGATCAAGCAGCAAATGACCTCAACTGCCTTGAAGTCATCAATAAAATCATGTACCACATACCCAGGGGTTTCCCTGACTTAGATGTCAGCCCACTCATCTTGTCCTATCTGAAGGGGCCTGAGTCCCTGCCCAATACTACATGTGATCCCATCCCTGACATACAGGTTTCCTGACACTAAGATGAGGGTTTGTGTTTGGAGCACATGTTTCCTGGATAACTCTTAACCACTTAAAGCTAATGCAAATAGGGAAGGTTGAGCAGCTTGGCGACCAGCAACCGGAGTCTAATTCCACAAATTTCCATGGGAATGAGGAATTACTACGGCATATGCACTCAAACTTAAGTTGCTTAGGCTTCTGCACTGGGGAAATCTTTTCCACCTCCAGCAGCTAGCCCTCAACACCTTTCTATAAACTCTGCCCCAGAGATGGAATAGTGTTGACCAGTGGATGGTCTAGGAGCCTTTACATAAACCCTAGGGTCAACTCATGAATCCAAGTGGATGATCTAAGGGCAGAGCACCCAGAGGAAATCCAATGCCAACACATGGATGCATGTCACCTGCAGGTGTCAATGAGCAACCCCACAGGAACCTAAATTGCATATTCATACGAAGTTGGAGCTGAGTCGGTGTTCAAAACAAATGAGTCCCAACTCTTCAAACAATGGGTGACATTAAGTCTTTTGCAAAAGTATGATGTTCTAAAATTACAAAAAGACACAGCCTTCTACCTTTCAGCAAGTCTTCATGTACTTGAAAACTATTATCCAACCAGTCTGAGGTAAGCAAGGGCATAAAAGCTATAAGGACCTCATGAACAGGGCAGCCATGGTGGCTTAGCAGTTTAGCGCCGTCTTCCACCCAAGGTGTGATCCTGGAGACCTGGGATAGAGTCCCACGTCAGGCTCCCTGAATGGAGCCTGCGTCTCCCTCTGCCTGTTTCTCTCTCCCTCCCCCCATCCCTCCCTCCCTCCCTCTCTCTCTGTCTCTAATAAATAAATAAAAAATCTTAAAAAAAAAAAAAAGGACCTCATGAACATACTAAAAAACACTGAATTATATACTTTAAGTGGGTGAATTGTATGATATGTTAAGTTATATCTCAGTCATACTCAACAAACTAGTAATAAAAGGCAACTGTCTAGGGATGTCTGGGTGGCTCAGTGGTTGAGCACCTGCCTTCGGCCCAGGGCATGATCCTGGAGTCCTGGGATAGAGTCCCACACCAGGCTCCCTGCATGGAGCCGTCTTCTCTCTCTGCCTATGTCTCTGCCTTTCTCTCTGTGTCTCTCATGAATAAATAAAATCTTTTAGAAAAAAAGGCAACTGTCTTAATAATTAAGGCCGTATATGATAAGTCCACAGCTAACATCAAACCTAATGGTAAAAGACTGAAAAGTTTTTCCTAAGATCAGGAACAAGACAAATATGCCTGTTTGCCACCCTAACAGAGTATTAGATGTTCTAGCCAAAGCAATTAGACAAGAAAAAAGAAATAAAAGGCACCAGAACTGAAAAAGAATAAGTAAAACCATCTCTATCCACAGATGACATGATCCTGTATGTAGAAAACCCTAAAGATTCCACAGAAATGCTATTAGAATAAACAAATTCAGAAGTAGGATACAAAATCAACACACAAAGAGCAGTTGTTTTTCTATTACACAGTGAACAATTGAAAAAGGAAATTAAAACAATTTGATTTATAATAGCATTATAAAGTATAAAATACTGGGGTGTCTGGGTCGCTCAGTCTGTTAGATGTCCAGTTCTTGGTTTTGGCTCAAGTGATCTCAGGGTCATGAGCTCTAGTACTGCATCATACTCTGCGAACAAAGTTTGCTTGAGATTCTTTTTCCCTCTTCCCATCCTCCCACTTGCTCCCTCTCACACTAAAATAAATAAGTCTTGAAAAAAAAAAAAAGAATAAAATACTCAGGAATAAAAGTAGACTAAGGAGTTGAGCGTCCGCCTTTGGCTCAGGCCGTCTTGATCCCTGGTCTAGGGATCAGGTCCCACATTGAGTTCCCTGTGAGGAGCCTACTTCTCCCTCTGTGTCTCTGCCTCTCTCTATCTGTGTCTCATGAATAAAAAAAAATAAAAAAAAAAAAAAACTTAACCAAGGAGACAAAAGACTATACTACTAAAAACTACAAAATGTTGCTGAAAGAAACAGAAGAAGATACAAATAAATGGAAAGACATCTGTGTTCACAAATTGGAAGACTAATATTGTTAAGATCCCTAACTACCGAGTGTGAAACACAGATTTTTTTTTTTTAAAGATTTTATTTATTTATTCTTGAGAGACACACACTTAGAGAGAGAGAAGCAGAGACACAGGCAGAGGGAGAAGCAGGCTCCATGCAGGGGCCTGATGAGGGACTCGATCCCTGGACTCCAGGATCACGCCCTGGGCCAAAGGCAGGCGCTAAATATTTGAGCCACCCAGGGATCCCTCGAAACACAGATTTAATGCTATCCATATGGCATCTCAAGGAATAATAAATAGCCAAAACAATCTTTTTTTTTTTTTAATTTTTTTTTTTAATTTTTATTTATTTATGATAGTCACAGAGAGAGAGAGAGAGGCACAGAGACACAGGCAGAGGGAGAAGCAGGCTCCATGCACTGGGAGCCTGACGTGGGATTCGATCCCGGGTCTCCAGGATCGCGCCCTGGGCCAAAGGCAGGCGCCAAACCGCTGCGCCACCCAGGGATCCCTAGCCAAAACAATCTTGAAAAAAAAGAAAAAAGTTGGAGGACTCACACTTCCTGATTTCAAAACTTACCACAAATCTGTGATAATCAAAACAGTGTTGGTACTGGCATAGAGACATATAGACCATAGTAACAGAATAGAGAGCACAGAAATATACCCTCCCATATGTGGTAAACTGATTTCGACAAAAATGCTAAGATCATTCAATTGGAAAATGACAGTCTTATCAACAAATGGTGCTGGGACAACTGGATATCAAATGCAGAAGAATGAAGTTGGGCCCCTACTGTATGCAAAATTAACTTAATACAGATCAAATAAACAAAGACCTAAAACTAAAACTCTCTGAAGAAAACAGAGGAGAAAAGGTTTACATTGGAAACAGCAATGATTTTTTTGGATATTACACCCAAAACACAGGCAACAAAAGAAAAAAAGTAAACTACATCAAAATCGTAAACTTTGGGGATCTCTGGGTGGCTCAGTGGTTTAGCACCTGCTTTCGCCCCAGGGCGTAATCCTGGAGTCCCGGGATCAAGTCCCGCATCGGGCTCCCTGCATGGAGCCTGCTTCTCTCTCAGACTGTGTCTCTGCCAGTCTCTCTCTCTCTCTGTCATGAATGAATAAATAAAATCTTAAAAAAAAAAAAAAAAAAACGTAAACTTTTGTGTCTAAAAGGACACCATCGACACCGTGAAAAGCAACCCACAGGACAGGAGAAAATATCTGCAAATAGTATGTGATAAGGGTTGGTGTTTTTAAAGATTTTATTTGTTTATTTGAGAGAGTGAGTGAGCAAAACAGAGAGGGAACAAGTGGAGGGAAGGAAAGAGGAAGAAGCAGACTCTCTGTGGAGCAGGGAGCCTGCCACAGGGCTCGATCCTAGGACCCTGGGATCATGTTCTGAGCCAAAGGCAGACAGTTAACTGACTGAGCCACCCAGGCACTCCTGATTAAGGGTTCAATATCCAAGATATTTAAAGAACTCCTACAACTCAACAAAAAACAAAAAACATAACAAAACAGAAAATCTATTAAAAACAGGCAAGCGGGACACCCGAGTGGCTCAGTGGTTGAGTGTCTGCCTTTGGCTCAGGGCCTGATCCCGGAATTCTGGGATCGAGTCCCATACTGGGCTTTCCGCATAGAGCCTGCTTCTCCCTCTGCCTGTGTCTCTGCCTCTCTCTCTCTGAATAAATAAATAAAATCTTAAAACAAACAAACAAACAAAAACAGGCAAGCACTTGAGTAGTTATAGAGACAAATGGCTAATAAGCACATGAAAAGATGTACAGCCTAACTAATCACTAGAGAAATGTAGATCAAAACCACAATGTGAGGGATCCCTGGGTGGCACAGCAGTTTGGCGCCTGCCTTTGGCCCAGGGCACGATCCTGGAGACCCGGGATCGAATCCCACATTGGGCTCCCGGTGCATGGAGCCTGCTTTTCCTTCTGCCTGTGTCTCTGCCTCTCTCTCTCTCTGTGTGACTATCATAAATAATAAATAAATAAATAAATAAATAAATAAATAAATAAATAAATAAATAAATAAAACAAACCACAATGTGGGACCCCTGGGTGACTCAGCAATTGAGCCTCAGCCCTGGGCTCAGGGCATGATCTCCAGCTCTAGGGATCAAGTCCCACATCGGTTTCCCTGTGAGGAGCCTGCTTCTCCCTCTCCCTGCCACTCCTCCTGCTTGTTCTCTTTCTCTCTCAAATAAATAAAATCTTTAAAATTAAAAAAAAAAAAAAACTACTAAAAAAATCACACTATGTTTTTAAAAAGCTTGATTTTTAACAGAATTTCACTTCTGGGTATATACTCAAAAGAACTGAAAACAGGGACTTGAATAATTATTTGTACATCCATATTCATACTAGCATTATGCACAACAGTCAAAAGGTGAAAGTAAACCAATCCAAGTATCTATCGCTGAATGGATGAATGGATAAACAGAATGTAACATCTGTACACATTATAATATTCAGCCTTAAAAAGGAAAAAATTCTGGGGTGCCTGGCTGGCTCAGTCGGAACATGCAACTCTTGGGGTTGTAAATTCGAGCCCCATGTGGGTATAGAGATTACTTAAATAAATATAACTTTAAGAAAGGAAGGAAATTCTGATATTATACTACAACATGGATAAACCTGAAAACATTGGGACACCTGAGTGGCTCAGTGGTTGAGCACCTGCCTTTAGCTCAGGTCATGATCCAGGGCCCCTGGATGAGTCCCACATTGGACTCCTCGCAGGAAGTCTGCTTCTCTCTCTATGTCTGCTTTTCTCTGTGTCTCTCATGAATAAAGAAATAAAATGTTTTTTTAAAAGAAGAAACCTGAAGACATCATACTAAGTGAAATTAGTCAGTCACAAAAAGACAACTGCAGGGAGCACCAGGGTGGCTCAAGTTGTTGTCTGACTTCGACTAAGGTCAGGACCTCAAGGTCCTGGCATCAAGCCCAGTGTCAGGCTCCCTGCACATAGGAGACTGTTTGCCCCTCCCCCTTGCTCATGCTCAGCATGTGCACTCACTCTCTTACGCTCTCAAAAAAAAAAAAAGAAAAAAAGGACAGATTTTGTTTGATTCCACTTATAAAAAGGTATTTAGGGTAGTCAAATTGATAAAGACAAAATAGAACGGTAGTTACCAGGGCCTAGGGGGAGAATCAGGAGTTACTGTTTAATGGGGACAGATTTTCAATTTGGGAGATGAAAAAAGTTATGGAGATGGATGGTGGTGATAGTTGCACAACAATGTGAATGTACTTAATGCCACTCAACTGTACATTTAAGAATATTAAAATGGTAAATTTTATGTTGTGTATGTTTTATAATAAATAAATGAATACATATCAATGCAACTGCCCCTTGTCCCAAAAAAGGTTCAAGTTCACTATCATCAGCTGTAACATTTGTTATTACAGAAAATCTTTTCCTCTATTCAAGCTTGGGGATTTAGGATTCAGGGAGACAATACCTTCACATGTTCATTCTTTCAGAAATGTCATCTCTGGCCAACATCCAGCATGTGGATATGTGTTTACTCAGTTCTGATATCCCCTAAATACCAATAACCCAAGCCATCCAAACACAAGAGATGGACCCAAAGTTTACAGGCCCAAACCCTATGTCTTATGCTACAATTAACAAACTGATACAAGGCCTGCTGCCTACCTCAGGATGCAGGAGATAGAGGAAGGAACCCGCAGCCCTCAGAGGAAAATCATGGAGCCACAGCAGTGCTGGGCACATAATAGACATTCAACAAACCCCTAGCATTCATCCATTCATGGTCTGGTGAACTTTATCACCAATGTCACAGGATCTTTCCCAACTATATTACAAGGGAACCTAAGCTTCTAGCTGGTATGGTGAGATAATAAAAGAGCTACATGATAGTTCAGCTACTCTGAACTCAGCCACAGCACCTCCAGTACTATTCTCCCCTCTTGCAGACACTGGACTTTAGCAGTGAGATTAAATAACTTACAATCATGAAGCTAGTGACATTACAGGCATAGAGGGGAAGTCTACTACTCCATCCACTCATGAAAAATCTAAGGAGGCCTGAGGTTCCCTCTCAATCACCAACAAATGACATGTGTAGTGCTTTGCCAGGTCATGGACTCATGTGATCCCAGCTCTCTGACAGGCTGGCAAGAATAAAGTAAAATAATAAGGAAAGAGCATAATGAAAACCCCAAACCCACATACGTTCTCCTGGACACATACAGTAGTACCTCTGCATCTAAGCAGCATTGACAACACCTCTCTCCTCTATGGATCTCTGGTGGCACTTGAAAATGAATAAATTGTTAGGAGCTGTTGAAACCTTGCTAAAGTGGAGTAATTCAGTAAAAACAGGTGTGATAAATTTCTTTTTATAGAAGCCCTTGAGATCATTCACCCACTCTATAAAAATCCTCTGTGTCCAATATGGTGTTGGGGACACAAGGATTGGGGTCTGAATTCAGTTACTGCACTCTAACAGTTTCTAGAGGCAAGGAGCAAGTCAAAGACTCAGGATGCACTGACTCGGGGATTCCCAGAGGATGTGAAGGCTGAGCCAAGACCTGGTAAGGAGTGAGGGGGAAGAGAGGAGCATGTTCCATGCAGAAGCAGCAGAATGTGCTGAGACATAGTGGCAAGAACACAGCTCCACAATCAAGAAACTAAGAGAAATTAGTGTGGCTGGGTCACAGCTTGGGCAGACCTAAAAAGAACCAAAGCTGGAGCAGGAAATGTGCTATTCACATACAGTCTGCATGGTAGCTTAAGGAGTTTGAACTTCATGGAAGGTAAATTAAACAGAAAGGATTTAGAAAAGGGTGCAGCAAAAAAAAAAAAAAATAAAAATAAAAAAAAATAAAAGGGTCAGCTGATCAAACCACTAATATCTGTAAAATGGGCTGAAGAGGCAAAACCAAAGGCTTGACAAGGGCTGGACAAGGACAGAAGCAGTGAGGATGGCAAGGCATGGAGAGAGTCCACTGTTCTTTTTTTTTTTTTTTTTTTTTAAGATTTTATCTTGGGGGATCCCTGGGTGGCGCAGCGGTTTGGCGCCTGCCTTTGGCACAGGGCGCGATCCTGGAGACCCGGGATCGAATCCCACATCGGGCTCCCGGTGCATGGAGCCTGCTTCTCCCTCTGCCTATGTCTCTGCGCCTCTCTCTCTCTCTCTCTCTCTCTCTCTCTCTGTGACTATCATAAAAAAAAAAAAAAAAAAAAATTAAAAAAAAAAAAAAAGATTTTATCTTGGGACGCCTGGGTGGCTCAGGGGTTGATCATCTGCCTTCGGCTCAGGGAGTGATCTTGGGTGCAGGGATCAAGTCCCATATCCGTCTCCTTGTGAGGAGCCTGCTTCTCCCTCTTTCTATGTCTCTGCCTCTCTCTGTGTGTCTCTCATGAATAAATAAATAAAATCTTTAAAAAAATAAAAATAAAGATTTTATCTTTAAGTAATCTGTATACCTAATGTGGGGCTCGAACTTACAACCCTGAGGTCGAGAGTCACACGCTCTACTGACAGCTAGCCAGGCACCCCTGAGCCAAGTGCTCTTTAGAACACAGTAAACTTAGATGCATGGGGGAGGAGATGCCTGGGACACAGCCCAGCAGAGCTAGTCACCATAGAAAGGGCTCCAAACTTTGGAGCCTAAGTACTTGGCCTCTCAGTAGTGGCTCTTCCCCAGCTTGCTTCCAACCCTGGCATTTACACCGTGTGCAAACAGCTAACAAGAAACATACCTGCATCAGAGCAAATGTATCAGGCAAGCCCAGATTCAAATCCTACCCCTACCACTGAGTTCACCATATGCCCGAGTCAGCTTGTCAGAGACTGTTCCTCAGCTATAATCATCAGCCCTAAGAGCCTTCAATGTAGCCATTAAACAGGATCCTGGGCATGGTGCCAAAAGGGCTGCTAGTGGACAGTGGATGACTCCACTGTGCTTTAGTTCACACCTAGAGGCTTTTCTAGCATTGGAATCAGGTAAAATAGGCCATTTCTGAAGGCCTGGATCCTGGAACATCTAAAAACAAGGGGCTGTCTACTGGGATTGCCAAGGAAAAAGGAGATGAGCATTTGCTTCCTTCTTGTAACATGTCAGACAATGCTCTAACACTAACAGATACAAGCTGCCTTGGTCACCTGGGAGGGAGGCAACATGGGTTCTCATTCCCTAAAGCAGGTAACTGGAATAGACAGAGCTTAGCTCCCCTATATTTAGCATCTCCACTAGGACTTTCTTTTCAGGCAGCAGGATATATCTGAGGAGCTTGAGGGCAAACTTATTAACCCCATATCATGACTGAAAGTAGGGTAAACCCAGCCGATTTACTCCTTTCTTCCATATGGCAGCAAAATGGAAAATACCCTTTATCAGAGAGGTGAGACAGCCAGAAAGTATGAAGGGACAATAGATAAGCTCTTTGGGGCAGTGAGACCATGAGTTGGCCTCTACTTTCTCTGTTTCTACTTCACTGCCAAAACCACAACACAAGCTAGAGCTAGAAGAGTAACTCTATCTGTGGGGTTCTCGCGAGAAGAGGACAGCAAGCGAGCACAGCTCTGGCCAAGCTGGAGAGCAAGACAGAGGAAGAGCAACGGCTCTGGCAAGCCCCTCCACTGACCACACAGCCAGGTCCACCCTGAAGCTCTCACCATACACTGCAGGCAGCAGAGGAGAACAGGGTCCCTGGTAAGTCACCTACAATGAAAATAGACTGGTGGTTTCTGGGGCCCATGCTGCCCTCCCCTTGCCTCTGCTGACTCTCCCACAAAAGCAAGTCTGCTGAAACCCTGCAGTCACACGGGGATATGAGTGGACTCCAGTCAGCTTGGATTCTTCTTTTTTCCTCTCTGGTTTTCCATATTTTCTACAATTAACATAAATTACTTTAATAGTCATAGAAAAACATTTTCCAGAGCCAGTTCATGGCACATACTGAGGAGGTTGTTGGCTCTCACCCATCAGACTCCCAGGGCAACATTTCAGTCCCAGGGAGACACAGCAGGGGACCTGGTTTTCATGGTCAACCGCTCAGTACACCCACTTCCCTGAGCCTTGACAGGAGGGCAGAGGCTGCATGTGAAGAGTACACCTTCAGAAACAGCAGGAAATTGTCAAAAGCCCTGCTCAGCAGAGGAGCTGGGGCTCTGGCTCATGTAGTACCAGGTGAGTCCCAAGCACAACCCAGAGCATACACCCAGAAAATCTTCCTGCAGTAACACTGGCTCAGCACAGCTCCAACTGACCCAGACAGGCCTGATGGTGAACAGAGGACGGGACCTGAGAAACCAGACCTTTGGAGTCTCACAGCCTCCAGAGACATACAACAAGACCTGGGGCCAGGAGACCAGACTTTGCTGTTATCACCCATCCAGTCCTGAGAGACAGCCTGGAGCACCATACACAGGGAACCTTTTTGGCAACAAATTTAACACTCCCTTCCTGCCTCCTGAAGAGAAGTAGAAGAGTTTTAAAGTGACAGGAATACTTTGCAGCAGGACTCCAGAGACAACATCCCAGACTCTGAAGCACGGTCTCAGACACTCCAGCCTAATTCAGGACTCTTGGTCTCAGATATCACCCCACATCTCAAGTTCCCTATCAGAAGAGGAGAGGCTGGACTAAAGGGCTTCTAAGTTCCTTCCCTGCTCTGACCTAGAGACTTCAATTCTTGGCAGAATAATGTCTGGATACTGTTACAAATGTGCTGTACCCAGATGCAAGCCCAAGATGGGGTAGATACTGAAACAGCAATCAAAAAGCCACCAAGAAGACATCAAAAGAAAAGGCAATTACAGACCAATATACTTTATCAACATAAATACAAAAATTCTAACAAAATTGCAGCAAACCAAATCCAACAGTGTATTAAAAGGATTACACACCATGATCAAATAGGATTTATCCCAGGAAGCCAAGGGTGGGTTCAACATTAAGAAAATCAACCAATATAATAAACCACATTAATAGAACTAAGGAAAAACACTCGTTTGATCATCTCAATTGCATGCACAAAAAAACATTTCACAAAACCCAACACTCCTTCAGGACAAAAGCAGGAATAAAAGTAGGAATAAAAGAAAACAAAAAAGTAGGAATAAAAGGGAACTTCCTCAATATGATAAAGGGTATTTACGAAAACCCAATGGTGAGCTTTTCCCCTAAGACCAGAATAAAACAAGTATGCCCACCTTTCACCACTAGTATTTAACTTTGCACTAGAGGTCCTAGCCAGAGCAATCAGATAAGAAAAAGAAATAAAAGGCATTCAAATAAGAAAATAAGTAAAACTGGGGATCCCTGGGTGGCTCAGGGGTTTAGGGCCTGCCTTTGGCCCAGGGCGCGATCCTAGAGTCCCAGGATCAAGTCCTGAGCCGGGCTCCCAGCATGGAGCCTGCTTCTCCCTCCTCCTGTGTCTCTGCCTCTCTCTTTCTATGTCTATCATAAATAAATAAATAAATAAATAAATAAATAAATAAATAAATAAATAAATAAATAGATCTTTTAAAAAAAGAAAAGAAGTAAAACTATCTCTATTTGCAGATGAAATGATTTTTTAAAAATATTTTATTTATTTATTCATGAGAGAGACACAGAAAGAGAGAGGCAGAGACAGGCAGAGGGAAAAGCAGGCTCCATGTAGGGAGCCCGACGTGGGACTCGATCCCAGGTCTCCAGGATCACACCCTGGACCGAAGGCAGCACTAAACCGCTGAGCTACCCGGCTGCCCAGAAGTGATCTTATAAAAAAATCCCCAACAGTACACAGAAAGCTCATAAGGGCTAAACAATGAAATCAGCAAGGGTGCAGGATAGAAGATCAACACACACAAAGCAGCTGTGTTTCTATGTACTAACACTAAACAATCTAAAAAGGAAATTTAAAAAATAATTTTATTTATAACATAGCATCAAAAAAGTAAAATACTTAGGAATACATTTAGCCAAGGAAGCAAAAGACTCATACACTAAAAACTATAAAACACTGTTAAAAGAAATTAAAGAAGATACAAATAAATGGAAAGACATCTTGTGTCCATATTAACAACTTAATATTGTTAAGATAGAGTATTATGAACACTCTCCAAATTGACCCTAAAAGTCAATACAATCCCTACCAAAATTCCAACAGTGTTTTTTTTTGTTTGCAGAAATGGAAAAGTCAATCCTCAAAATGATATGGATATGCAAGGGACCCTCAAGTAACTAAAACAACCTTGAAGAAGGAAGAACAAAGTTAAAGTATTCACACTTTCTGATTTCAGAACTTACTAGACTACTACAGTTAATCAAAACAGTGTGGTACTGACATAAAGTAGACACAGACAAATGGAATAGAATTTAAAGTGCAGATATACACCCATATCTATTGCTAAATTACTTTCAACAAAGGTGCTAAGTCCATTCAGTGGGGAAAGAATTGTTTCTTCAACAACCGGTGCTGGGAGGCATCAGCATCTGGATGGCTCAGTTGCATCCAACTCTTGATTTCAGCTCAAGTCATGATCTCAGGATTGTGAGATAGAGCCCCACTTTAGGCTCCACAATGGGCTGGGAGCCTGCTTGGGACTCTGCCTCTCCCTCTGCCCCTCCCCCATTCTCTGGGAAAAAAACACAATTGGTGCTGGGACAAGTGGACTTCTACATGCAGATGAATGAAGCTGAATCCCTCCTCCATATCATGTATAAAAACTGACAAAAAATGGGTCAATAATCTAAACATAAGAGCCAAAACTATAAAATTCTTAGAAGAAAACAGGGAAAAGCTTCATGACCTTGGATTTGGCAATGGATTCTTAGATGAGACACCAAAAGCATGAGCAACAAAAGATGAAACTGGATTTCATCAAAATTCAAACTTTTAGGGTACCTGGCTGGCTCAGTTGGTATTGGTAGAGTATACGACTCAACCTCAGGGCTGTGAATTCAAGCCCCACATTAGGCGTGGAGCCTACTTTAAAAAAATTTTAATTAAGGAAAAAGTTAAAAAAAAAAAAAAGGGGGGGGATCCCTGGGTGGCGCAGCGGTTTAGCGCCTGCCTTTGGCCCAGGGCGCGATCCTGGAGACCCGGGATCGAATCCCACGTCGGGCTCCCGGTGCATGGAGCCTGCTCCCTCTGCCTATGTCTCTGCCTCTCTCTCTTTCTCTCTCTCTCTCTCTGTGACTATCATAAATAAATAAAAATTAAAAAAAAAAAGTTAAAACTTCTGTACATCAAAAAACATTATCAAAGGGGCACCTGGGTGGCTCAATCAGTTAAGCATCTGCCTTCAGTTGGGGTCATGATCTCAGGGTCTTGGATCGAGCCCCACAGCAGGTTTCCTGCTCAGAGGGAGTCTGCTTTACTCTCTCCCTCTGTGCTTTCTCTCTCTCAAATAAATAAATAAAATCTAAAAAAAAAAAGGGATGCCTGGGTGGCTCAGGGGTTGAGCATGTACCTTGGCTCAGGGCATGACCCCAGAGCCCTGGGATCAAGACCCACATCGGGCTCCCTGCATGGAGCCTGCTTCTTCCTCTGCCTGTGTCTCTGCCTCTCTCTGTGTCTTTCATGAATAAATAAATAAAATCTTTTTAAAAATTAAATTAAAATAAAATCTAAAAGAAATTATCAAGAAAGTGAAAAGATAACCTAGAAAATAGGAGAAAATATTTGCAAAGCATGTATCTGATAAAGGTTTAATATTCAAAATATACAAAGAGGGACTCAAAGGGCACCTGGGTGGCTCAGTTGGTTAAGCGACCGACTCTTGATTTCAGTTCAGGTCATGATCTCAGGATCACGAGATTAGGCCCTGTGTTGGGCTCTGTGCTCAGCAGGAAGTCTACTTCTCTCTCTTTCCCTCTGCCCCTATCCAGCCTTGCATACTTGAGCACTCTCTAAAATAAATAAATAGGGATCCTTGGGTGGCTCAGCAGTTTAGCACCCGCCTTTGGCCCAGGGCGTGATCCTGGAGTCCCCAGATCGAGTCCCACGTCGGGCTCCTGGCATGGAGCCTGCTTCTCCCTCTGCCTGTGTCTCTGCTTCTCTCTCTCTCTCATGAATAAATATTTTAAAATAAATAAATAAATAAATAAATAAATAAATAAATAAATCTTAAAAAGCGGGGGAGATTCAAATACTTCTATACTATTGTTCACTTCTATGCACCATTATTCACAATAGCCAACAGATGGGGAAAAAACAAACCCAAGTATCCATCAACAGATGAACAGGTAAACAAAATGTGGTATATATACCACATACCATTCCATAAAAAGGAATGGCCCTGATACAGATCACAACATAAATCTTGAAAATATTATGCCAAGTGAAATAAGACATAAAAGTACAATACATAGGATTCCAGTAAGATGAAATATCTAGAATAGGCAAATTCACAGCAACAGAAAAGTTACCAGGGGTTGGGAGGAGAGGGAAATAGGGAATTATTGCTTAATGGGTACAGAGTTTCTATTTGGGGTGATGAAAAAGTTTCAGAAAATAGATAATGGTGATGATTGCATAAGATTGTGAATGTAATTAATACCACCGAATTGTACACATAAAAATGGTTAAAATGACACATTTTATGTTATATATATACTATACCCCCACACATGCACACGCGCGCACAGTCACTAAGAACGCCCCCTGAGGCCCTGCATGCCAGCACTATCCTCATCTGGCTTTTCCAGATGAGACAAGGAAGCCCTGGCAGAGCACAGTGGAAAGCATCAGAGTATTCTGGCCTTTCTTCTCATGAAAGAAGTCCTTCACTATAAGCAAACAGCAGATGACACACTCACCTAGCTCTTTTTATTTTCTATTTCTTCTTAGAGAAAAGGTGGATTTTATGGTCTGACAGGCACTTTTAATAAATGCTGCTTAAGACATATGAACCAATGACCATGGGACCTGAACATTTTTTTTTTAAGATTTCATTTATTTATTCATAGAGACACAGAGAAGGAGAGAGAGGCAGAGAGAGAAGCAGGCTCCATGCAGAGAGCCCGACGTGGGACTCGATCCAGGGTCTCCAGGATCATGCTCTGGGCTGCAGGCGGCGCTAAACCACTGCGTCACCGGGGCTGCCCGGGACCTGAACACTTTAAATTTAAGCTCCATCAAGTGAATATCTTCAGGCCCACAGAGCTCTGGTAGGAAGTGACAAAGAGGAGAGAAAAGAGACAAGCTCCTCAGCCTCAGGGCTAAGACAGCTCTTGGGGGCTGAGGAAAGCTACCAGCTCTGCTACCAATCCTTTCAGTCACCAATGCCCCTGTCCCTTGCCCCAGACCCCCAAGGAGCTACTGAAATCTTACCTGATAGTTTCATCTTGACATCTAACACCTTAACCACAGCTCAGCAGGCTGGCAATCTTGTTCCTATCAGAACCTGCCCTAGATAAAGAAATCAACAGCCTCCATAACAAAGGAGATCTCTGGAACCATGGATACAAAATGGTCCCTGGGAGACATTTCAGGAAAAACATCAACAGATGTTTAAGTCTGAAATAAGGGCTAATATTTGGTGCTGGGAATTTTACTTCATAGTCTGATGGGCCTGCTTAAAAACCACAGTCCATCAGGACACTGGCTGCTGTTTAAAAGCTGCTCTTCCACCAGCCACACCACCACTTGGCAGAGAATGCCAGTTACCTACTGAGCCCAAATCTGTGCCAGCCCCCCACTAGGAAAAGGACCATTACAGAGATGAATGAACCCAGCTCAGCATCATTCAAGGAAGAACAGGCCTGAAGACAAAAGAGCCTTGAGTCAGAATGTGCTTATATGGAGAAAGGTGATTCTGAATGTGGATCTGGTGTCATCCACTGTCAAGAGCACTGTCAAAACACCCAGAGAAGGGCACCTGGGTAGGTCAGTGGTTGAGAGCATCTGCCTTTGGCTCAGGGGCGTGATCCTGGGATCAAGTCCCACATCAAGCTCCCTGTGGGGAGCCTGTTTCTCTCTCTGCCTGTTTCTGCCTCTTTCTGTGTGTCTCTCATGAATAAATAAATAAGACCTTAAAAAAAAAAAAAACAGAGCGCCCACAAGACAGGAAGGGGCAGAACTAGTTTCCATGGGTGGCCCTAGACAGGTTACTCACACATTCTGGGTTCTAGCTTCTTCCCTAAGAATCTTGGGAATCTCAAGTGCCAAGACTTTCCAGAGCCTGTCACATTCCGAAACCAAATATACCACCCTTAACCACAGGGTATGGCTATGGGTACCCCAGCTTAATATGAATGATTTTCCACCACACTCCACATCCAAGAGGCTCTGGGCCCTAACCTCTGCTTCTCTGGCCCTGTGTAATTACAGAGCTAGAGCACAGCTGAGTTTGAACACAACCAATGCCCTTAGTTACTCAGATATTACCCTTAACTTTCTAGTCAAAGGTATTCATCCAGAAACTGGCCTGGAGTCTGTTGGTTTGTAACTTAGCATCTTTAATTATTTTCAGAAGGAGATCTTATTCGAGTAACCTAGCTCACCATTACCTGGAAACACTAAGTCCTAATGAGTTTGAAAACATCAATCCCATGTATTAAACCCCTTTCTGGTTAAAATACCTGGAATGTTTTCTGCTTTCTGCACTAGTCTCAATTAATAATACATAACAACAATAAACTACATTTTTTAAACCTGCATCTCTCTGTCCCTCTGCTATTAAAAAAAAAAAAAAATATTTCCTTTATCGAGGCACCTGGGTGCCCCAGTCAGTTAAGCATCTGCGTTTGGCTCAGATCACGATCCCAGGGCCCTGGAATCAAGCCCCATGTCTGGTTCCCTACTCAGGGGGGGAGCCTGCTTCTCGTTCTCCCTCTGCCTACTATTCCCCCTGCTTGCACTCTCTCTCTCTCTGATAAATAAATAAATAAATAAATAAATAAACAAACAAACAAACAAAATCTTTTTAAAAATAAACATTTCATTTATTGATTGAGAGCACACACATGCACAAGTAGGGGGAAAGGCTAAGGAGAGGGTGAGAGAAACTCAAGCAGATTCCACACCAATCTCAGAACCTGTCAGAGGGTGGATCCCATGACCCTGGGATCACAACCAAGCCAAAACCAGGAGCTGGATGCTCAACCAACTGAGCCATGCAGGTGCCCCTGTCTCTCTGCTAATTTTTAAATGTATAAACTGTGTCAGGTATTGAAAAATCCTATGTATTATTTACATTTTGGTCAAAAAAAGCAAATATAACTACTAATAAACTCCCAGAGCAACAGTTGTTATTAAAAGAAAACATTCTAGGGGATCCCTGGGTGGCTCAGCAGTTTGGCACCTGCCTTCAGCCCAAGGCGAGATCCTGGAGACCTGGGACGGAGTCCCACATTGGGTTCCCTGCAGGGAGCTTCTCCCTGTGCCTCTGCCTCTCTGTCTGAGTCTCTCATTAATAAACAAATAAAAATCTTTTAAAAAAAATAAGAAATAGCATTCTATAAAATAGCCATGTCAATTTCAGATACATAGCTTTGTAAACTGGATTATAATCAGTTCTACCAAGGAAACCATCTCCCCTGCTTCTTTCCTTTTGGTTCAGCTGCACCTTGGCAATGTCCTTCAGAAGAGACGCGCTGTGCCCTTAGACCTCCCGGGGACAACCGCCTCCTCTCTCCATTTGTCCTCATCTTCCATCTTCCAACTGCCTCAGCCCCTCTGACCAAAAAAATAGCAGCTGCCTGGTGCACCGCACATGAAGAAAACTTCTGGGGCTCTGTCTGGATAAGGATGAGCACTGTTATCAATCAGTAACATGTGCCACAGAAGCTGAGTGGGCAGATGGAGTATCTGAGCCTTGACGCTTGCCATCTCCATAACCTAAAATAAACTTCCCTAGAATCCCAAGCCATTTCTACGGTCCAAGAGGTTGGAGAGGGAGAGAGCGTAAGAGGGGTGCTTTAGACTTACCCACTCCTCCTCTACTTTCCTACACAGTCTAGAGTTGGTCTTTCTTGGGTCCCTTTGTGTCTCATATGAATTCCAGAATTTCTGGAAGCAGAGGGATACCCTTGCATTTAGACATTTATCCATCCTCCTCCCAATGATCAGTTCTTTCTTTCCAATTTGATCCCTGACCACAGAGACCCACTCTGGGAACCTTGATTCTTTCCCAGTGGCCCCAGAATAGGATGACACACCATGCTTGTCATGCAGAACTACTAAAGTCCATCCTCCTATGCTCTAGCCCAATGAGCTTTTGCTTCCCCTCTAACAGGAATCTCCTTTACACGGTGACCCATTTAGGGAAAAGAACATTCCAGAAAAAAAAAAAAAAACACAACAATGAGGGCAGGAATTGGGGAGAAGGGTTATGCAGTGAATTTTAGGAATTTCTCTAGAGGCTGATGCTTGACTAAGAAGTTCACAGTTATAAAGAAGGAAGCCATATTCCCCACTCTGAACTCCCAGCTTGGAGCCTGGGTGGCAACACACAGTGAGCAACAAGGTCCCAGGGAAGCCCAGATGTACTCAGCACAAGAACAAGTCCTTCCAGAAAAGGGAACATTATGTGGACTCTAATCCTCTTACCCTGTATCAGAGCTACATCTCAGTATGTCCAGCTAGACCTGGGCTTTAACCCCCAACAGAGGTAAGCAATACAAATACTCCAAGATGTTCCAGAGTCCAAATACTCCATGTCTTCAGAAATAGTGCAATGTTACCAGGGAGTGATGCAGCCCAAAGCTCAGCATCTGCCTGTGATGCCATCAGAATTGGAGGGCAGTCAGGAAGAACAGGGCACAACCACCATCTGTACCTGCCTTTGGCGAGGACAGAACCTACTTCTTCAGGCAGGCAGGACAAAGCCTTCCCCAGGTCCACAGATGAGCACCTACTTCTCGGTGGCACTGCATAATGCACAGATTGGAGCAAGGGAACCCAGGGTGAGGGGCCAGCCACATGCTATCTCTAGGCTGGAGAGTTGCAGAGCTCAAGTTGCTCTCCAGACCAGACACATGGCAGGTGATATCTTGAATGAGTGAGTGGCTCTCTGGGTCACCATGGAAAATTATGGACAGTGTTGTCTTTCAGGTGGGTCTTGGCAAAAACGAAATACCAAAGACCAAGCACAGGCTAAGTCCTTTCACTCCCAAGAAGCCTCTCTGGCAACCAGTCTTCAACGTCCTTCCTCTATATCTTACCATACAGGAGGAAGACCAGCCAAAAGAAAAAAAAAAAGACATATGCTTTGGGAAACCCATGCCTGGAGTGTGGGAACTAAAGCTACTGGCCAGGGCTTTCAGCCTGAGAGGACTGACTAAACCAGAGCAGCAATCTTTTCTGCCCTATCCATTCTCAAAAGTGTGAGCAGGTCTGAAGTCCTCAAACACTACTACTGCCCTCAAGATAAAGCCCATACTCCTTGGACAGAGCATACAAGGTATTTCCAATCTGGCCCTTGCCTACCTTATGCTCTGTGTTCATCTTTTTATGCATTACTCCTTCTGCCTGAAGCATCTGCTTCTCAACAAAATGAGAACCTGGAACCCTGTAATTCATCCTTCCAGATTTAGCATCATCACCTCTTCTATGGTTTCCCCAAACTTTCAGGTATAGGAGGAAGCCCAAAATCTGGGCCACCCCTAGGTATAGCGCACACAGTGGATGGGCCTTTTCTATACTATCCTGTAATGTCATGTGCACAGGCATATCTGCCTCCTCTCTAGATGGGCCTCAGGCCTGTGCTCCTGAGGCCCAGCCTGGCACTGGGACTAAACAATGGGTCCCTCACTGCAGCGTACAGAATTCATGATGAGTGCTTTGCTGCCTGGCCAAAGGAAGTCAGCTGCAAGTTCAAGCAAAGGCAGGCTGGCTGTAGCCTGGGCCTGGGCACCAGCTGTAGAGAAGTGCCCCCCCCCCCCTTAACTCCACTCCAGCCCAGGCTTGCTGTTCTTGGGTAGAGCCACCCATCACATGTCAGGAGGCTGCTGCTGCTGGGATGATGTTACAGTCTATTTTGAGGGTCACACTGGAGCATCTGTCAGCCTGGCCAGCCACACCCTCCATGTGTCATCACTAAGAGCTGGGGACACCCACAGGTCCACAAACTCTGACTGAGCAAGTCATTTCCCCGAGGGACCCTCAGCTTCAGGGCCTCATTGGCTTTCTAACAAGATCAACCAAAATGACCTTATCTCCTGGCACCACTGGCAGGGCTCTGATGTCTCCTCACCCCACTAGACCCAACTCCTGAGGTTCCCAGCGTTGGTGACTTGGCAAAATGCAGCTGAACCCCATCAGTTTGTACCAAGCTCTTAGCCCAAACATAGTCCCTCCGTCTTTAGCTATCTCTTACATTTAAGGAGTGCCCAGAAACCCCAGCACCCTGACTTCAAGCCAGTTACCAAGCGGGCTCATTTTAGGTCCAACAGGTCTCAGCTGCTAAGAAACTCCTACTCGCCCCTCAAAACCAAGCCCACACTCTGCCTCCTCTTGCAGAGAATATTTCAATCTACTCTGCTGAGTAGGCCACAGGCTCCCTAAGGACAAAGCTGGTCTGTGCTGGCTTTACCTCTATTCTCCCTGTCCCTAGCTGGGCATAGTAGCTATGAATAAATACTCCATGAACTCCTGAAATGAAACATTCTAATAGATTAGATTAGTATGTTCTTCTACAAAAGCCATCATCAAAACAAAGGCTTTTCTAGAAAATGACATTGATAACTGGGTCCAAAAACACCTTTTATGAAAAAATTTACAGAAAAACAAATTTACAGATTCAGTAAATCAAGCATAGAGTATGCCACATTTCTTTGGCCCCACTCAGCACTAAACACCTTGTAAATCTCTCCCCTAAGAACACTATGACCCCCTAAGAATCCAACTGGGCATTCCTTCACTCTACCTACAGGGAATGAACTCAATGGGGAAAGGCAGCAGCAGCATGTACACATACGTCTGGAATCAGGCAAAGGCATCTAACAAGTTAGGTTACTCTACTGCAAACTCAAAGCCCTGTTGCCGGGGCAGGTAACCAAACATCCTAGGGGTTCAGGTCTTACTCACAAAACAAATACATTATCAGGGAGCCTGGGAGGCTCAGTCTGTTGAGTGGCCTACTCTTGATTTCAGCTTGGGACATGATCTTGGGGTCTTGGGATTGAGCCCTATGTCGGGCTCCCCGCTTATTGGGGAGTCTGCTTCTGCTTCTCCCTCTGCTCCTCCCCCTCAGCCCCTGCTCAAATAAATAAATAAAATCTTAAAAAAAAAATTTTAGGGATGCCTGGGTGGCTTAGTGGTTGAGCATCTGCCTTTAGCGCAGGGCATGATCTGGGGTCGTGGGATCAAGTTCCACATCGGGCTCCCTTCGAGGACCCTACTTCTCCCTCTGCCTATGTCTCTGCCTCTCTCCCTGTGTATCGCTCATGAATAAATAAATAAATAAATAAAATATTTTTAAAAAGTTTTTTTAAGTAGGGGCAACTGGGTGGTTTAGTTGGTTGAACATCTGCCTTTGGCTTGGGTCATGATCTCAGGGTCCTGGGATTCCAACCCCATGTGGGGCTCCCTGCTCAGTGGGGAGTCTGTTTCTTCTTCCTCTTCTGCTCCTCCCCCTGCTCCCGTTCTCTCTCTCACAAATAAATTAACTTAAAAAGATAAAATAATTTTTTAAAATAGATTTTTGTCTCCCTCTGCCTCTCACCCCTTACATGCGCATGCTTCTCTCTTCCTCCAAAACAAATATATAAATCTTTAAAAAATAAAATAAATAAATAAATAAATAAATAAAATCTAAAAACAGGGATCCCTAGGTGGCTCAGCAGTTTGGCACCTGCCTTCGGCCCAGGGCATGATCCTGGGGTCCTGGGAACAAGTCCCACATTGGGCTCTCTGCATGGAGCCTGCTTCTCCCTCTACCTGTGTCTCTGCCCCCCCTCCCCGTGTCTCTCATGAAGAAATAAATAAGATCTTTTAAATAATAAAATAAAAACAAACAGATACATTATCATCTGCTCTGGTCACTTTCCAGAGATGCTGCAAGGCTCGAATTAGATAATACAGGAAAGCTATAAAACTGGTTAACACCTGGGTCATGGACCAACCCCAGGTCAGAAACACACATCCAATATTGACAGGAAACAAAAAACGTACTGGTAATTTTCTGCCCTGTATCTACCCTTGGCCTCTTCAAAACCACACCTGGCTCATAACAATATCTGGCTACATCCTAGCCATGAGACGGCTTTCAGGGACTCCGTTAAGATGCTATGAGGAGACATTCATATACTTGCCATCTGATGGCGGTCAACTGAAGCATATAGGATCTGAAGCCTTTTTAAAACTGAGGTTTCCAGGTCAACTTAATGGCTGTATTTACCACATATAAAAATGCTGGGTATAGGGCAGCCGGGGTGGCTTCGCGGTTTAGCGCCACTTTCAGCCCAGGGTGTGATCCTGGAGACCTAGGATCGAGTCCTATGTCGGGCTCCCTGCATGGACCCTGCTTCTCCCTCTGCCTGTCTGTGCTTCTCTCTGTGTGTCTCTCTCATGAATATATAAATAAAATCTTAAAAAAAAAAAAAATGCTGGGTATAGAAGCTGGGAGACGATGGCCAACTCTCTTTAAATTTTCAGGCAACACCTATAGTAAGGCCAACTAACAAGACACAGGGCCTTTTCAAGCAAAATCTACTTACAACTGAAATATGAAAAGTCAGTTGGAGGAATCCAGATCTCTACATTTAAACACTACCTTTCTGAAAAAGTATTCACGTTTCTCAAAGCTCAGCTGCTACCTATGATTAGCACTTCAGAGAAAACAATTGATTTTCCTTCCTACAAGTCTAAGAAATGCCCTTCAGTCTCTTTGGCAATATGAGACTCCAGTCACTGCCATTTCAGTCTCTACCAAACTATTTTTGCACTGTTTAAGAGGCTATTCTTATTCACACTAGTTCAAGCACATTATATGTACATATGTACTTTTATCAGATGGTGGGAAGGGGAAATAGAAACCTTAAAGCTCTCCAAAAGTATGTTTTCTATCTGTAAATGTACTAGGTAGGAATAAAAGTGAAAAGATGTAATACCATGCCATGATCAGAATTTCAGAATCACAGAATTCTGGGGTTTAAGGCAGCTTAGATACTGACCTAGCTCCCCCATAATACAAACAAGGAGATTAAAGATGCACCATCTACACATGGCCACACAGCCATCTCAGGCAAGGATGTTACAACTTCACGGAGGAAGCAGGCACAGCTCTGACTCTATCAGTCCTCCCCCAACACAAACCCCTTGGCTGGGCGTTTTGCATGTACCACAAAAGGGACAGTCCCTAGGAGAGAGGAAGTATTCTGAATGCTCAAGAACACATATTCAGGGTTGGCACGAAGGTCACTGGTCTAGTTGGCAAACTTCCCACATCAGACCTAAGGTCTGATGAGGAAAGCCTTTCCAAGACAGCTGAAATCATGTTATTATATAAGTTAAACACCTGCTTTGTCACAATCAATGGGAAAAAGGGAAGACTAGGAGAAAAAGGAAAAAAAAGAAAAATGCGAAACCTACCCCTCTGACTTCCGGGTGTCTGCTTAGATCACCCTAAAATAGGGAGCCTCCCTAATGCTAACTTTAATGAGGACCTTCCTAAAGCTGGTCCAACTGGTGTTTGAGTCCCTGGACTGAAAAACAAGTTTATGAGCAGCAAGGTCATCTGATTCTGACCATGTGCATGTTATTTACCCTGACATGACAGGCTAGTGGCTGCCACAGCTGTGATAAATGCTGTGAAGACTCTACTACCCCTTTGAAGCCTACAGGGGCCTCTATGTGACTAAATGCCATAAAAAAGAACCCTGAATGCAACAAGAGTGTGAAAGGAGGGAAGTCACAAATGTCATATAACAGTAGGGGAAATCCCACTCTGGACCCTGAATTGTTAATGTAAACGTGTTACTTATTTCCCTGACCTGTGAGGTCTCTACCCTCAATGCACCTACTTGCCATCAAGGGCTGCTGCTTAGACTAGGCCATACCCACCATCAGGTAATAGAGACAGCCCACTATTCAACACTCTGTAGCCCAGACCCATGCATCTTAACAACTCACATCAGTCACAAGTGTCAGCCAGAAGACCTCAAACTCTGACCATAGGGAATAGCTCAGTGCCAAGGGAAAGAAGGTGGTAAGAAGGGGCTTACCCATCTCTTCCTTTGCTGACAATTTTCACCTCAAAGTAATAAATGCCACAGGCAGCAGGTATGGGGTGGGTGGCACGCACTGAGGCAGCATCTTTGTGATTTTTGCCATGACCTAATAGGAGAAAGCAAGTAAGAAATTTCAGCAGAAAGAAGTGCAAATAGAAGTCTTGTTCTTTTCTACTCCATGGCAACTTCACTGCTTCATGGCCAGAGGAAGCCCTGACATTGTTGGAGGAATAACCAGACAACAACTGAGCAAACACATAAACCTCCCACCTTTGGCTCACCTCCTACTGTGAACAGCAGCCCTGCCAGAGACAATTTCTCCCATACAAACTAAGTCAGGGTGCAGGCAATGTGGATGAATGTGAGAGATTCCCAAGCGCTGCTGGCAGTCTCTCCAAAACACAGAGAGCCCACCTAGATCAGGGGAGAGGGAGGCAGCTCTGGAAGATCACCCCCCTCAACTTAAGTAAAGAACCACAAGCTCTCTCTGTGATATCTGGCAGGAGAGCAAGCCCATGGGCCTCTGGCTAATGGAGGGGATGTGACCACCCCTTTCTTCAGACACTCCCAAAACTAAGCAGTGATGAAAGGCCCAGCTGGAATTGGAGCTATCCCAGGATAAGCAAGGCCCTCGGGAGGAAGGTCCAGCCTAGCAGCACTGGGTTTGGACACCTGTTGCAGTTCTCCTGACATCGGGTGTCTCGGGGCACAGCAGTCCAGGCAGTCGACCCTCGGCCTGGTCAGCTTCAACACCTTGGACACCCCGCAGGGGCTAAGGCCTAACCCGGAGCACCCAAATCGGGGAAGGGACGTGATGGGACAGGGGCCGGGCAGCACAGCCGCCCGGCAGGTGCTCCGGTCTTCCCCCCAACCCCAGGGCCAAACTGGCCGATACCTTTGTAGTGGACGCGGAGGTTGCCCTGGGAGAGGCCGATGTAGTTGTACTTGTCCTTGGGGCTCCAGGAGCGCGGCAGCGGCGTCTCATGCTGGTTGACCGCGGGGTACAGGCGCTGAAGGCGCCGGCTCAGCTCCTGCTCCCCCGGGGACTGCAGCCCGCCCCCCGCGCCCCCGCCAGAGGAATCTCCAGCTTGCGGGCTCCCAGCTCCCGGGTCCGCCGTCGCCGCCGCCATCTTGGAGGGAGCTGCTATTGTGTCACTGGGGGCGGGGAGGAGCGAGACCAGATCTCCCCGCTCAGCCAATGGCCCGCGAGCCTACCGAGGCCGCAGGGAAACCGAGTCCAAGTCCTACACCTCTCTTTGGACACTGCCCCGCTTCGCCACATTTCGGACTATATATCCCACAATGCAGAGCTCTCCAGAGGCGGGACAACCAGTGCTCGTAAGGAACTTTGGGAGATGTAGTACAAATTTGCTCAGTCATAAGCCTGTTCAGCGGAGACTTTGGGAAACCAAAAACTACAATTCCCGCTGGCGACGCGGCTCCGGGTCCTCAGTTCACCGCCCGCCCCCATGGCCTCTGTTTATCCCCCCGCCTCAGTTCCGATAGCCAGGGTCAAATCACGGTAGTAACTGACTGAGGGGACCCTGTCCCCGGGTCCGAGGCCACCTTTGCTTATTGGCTTTGCTCCCAGCTTGTGGGCTCTGGCCGAGTGGGCGTGGCACAGACTCAACTCCGCCCCCGCCGCTAGGATGCTGGGGCCTGGTCGCCATAGCGACGGGCTGTACACTACCGCAGCTTCCCGGGCCGGGGGTGCTGGCTGCCCGACTGTCTGAGGGTCATGGCCTCCCCCAAGCCGCGGTGCTCCAGCTTCGCGACTACGTCGAGGTAGGCCTGACCCGACTGAGGGCGGAGAGGAGGGTTTGAGAACTTCCAGAAAGTGAAATGCCTCTGTCCATTGGTCCAGGGCTTCAGCCCCTCAGGATCGGTGGTGCAGAAATGGAATCTGGACTGACTTAGCCCCCTGAGAACATTAGATGCCAGCAAAAAGGCTGCGCACTTTATCATTAGTAAGAGCCAGCTTGCATGTATTGAGCATATATTATGTGCCAACTACTTTATATATGGCACATTTAACCCACAACTCTATGAGGTAGTAATATTTCCGTTTTACGAATGAATAGAAGCCTGGAGAGATCATGTGTTTTACACGTTTATAAGTGGAAGAACTAAAGGGACTCCTGGGGAGCTCCGTGGTTGAGCGTTTGCCTTCCGCTAGGGACGTGATCCCGGAGTTGGGATCAGTCCTACTTTGGGTTCCATGCGGGGAGCCTGCTTCTCCGTCTGTCTAGCTCTCTGCCTTTCTCTGTGTTTCTCTCATGAATAAATAAATAAAATCATTTATTAAAAATGCTAACAAAAAAAAGTGTTATAGCTAGGATTTGAACCCAGCCACGTGAGACTCCTGAACCTAAGCTCTTAGCCACAGAGATAAACTGCCTCTTCACCCATTAGCTTATGGCAAAGATGATTGTCGAATTGCTGTCTATTCAGGTTGCAGTCTCTGGGCACTCCAAAAGATGACAACAAGCTCTATTAGCTCGTAAAGCCACAAGTGTACATACTAAAACAAAAATTTTGGCTAAATATCTTTCCAGCTTTGGGAATTCAGAAGTCTCGGGATGCCTGGGTGGCTCAGCAGTTGGGCACCTGCCTTCGGCCCAGGTGGTGGTCCTGGGATCCAGGATCGTGTCCCACATCAGGCTCCCTGTGAGGAGCCTGCTTCTCCCTCTGCCTGTGTCTCTGCCTCTCTCTCTCTCTGTCTCTCATGAATAAATAAATAAAAGCTTTAAAAAAAAAAAAGAAGTCTCTTAAGTTCAGGGCCTTTGCTTCTGTATCTCAAACATGGGGATGATACAACCAACTTCAAAAATATTGTTGGGAGGGATCCCTGGGTGGCGCAGCGGTTTGGCGCCTGCCTTTGGCCTGGGGCGCGATCCTGGAGACCCTGAATCGAATCCCACTTCGGGCTCCCTGCATGGAGCCTGCTTCTCCCTCTGCCTGTGTCTCTGCCTCTCTCTCTCTCTGTGTATGACTATCATGAATAAATAAATAAAATCTTTAAAAAATATATTGTTGGGAAAATTTAGGCAGAATATGTGAAGCTTTCATCACAGCTCTTGCATATACTAAGCATTCAGTAAGTGTTTAATGAACGTAGTTTCTCCCTTCTTATCACCAATGCAAAAACCTGATCCCACCTAAACTCTAATCCTTCAGGGTCTGTTGCCCCAACAGAGAAAGCCTACAAAATTCAGGAGGCTCAGTAGGTTGAGCATCTGACTCTTGATTTCAGTTCAGGTTATGATCTTGGGGTTGTGGGATTGAACCCTGCATCAGCTCTGTGCTGGGCATAGAGCCTGCTTAAGATTCTCTCTGTCCCTCTCCCCTCCCTCTCTTAAAAAAAAATCAGGAGATTATTTGCCAGTTTAATTATTTTATCTAGAGTTAAAATGAATCTACAAGAACCAGACAGCAGGCTTGAGAGTGTTCTTACTCAGCTCAGGAATGCGCTTGAGTTCACTCAATACCAGGATATACCCCTGTTATACCCAATGCCTGTGATCTGTTATGTAACTTGAGTTTTCCCCACCTTTAAGGTAGAAATATAGGGGAGTACCCAGCTGCTTCAGTCAGTAGGGCATGTGACTCTTGATCTTGGAATATAAGTTTGAACCCCATATTGGGTGTAGATATTACTTAAAAATAAAATCTTAAAAAAAATAAAGTAGAGGGGCACTGGGTATATCTCAGTTGTTTAAGCGTCTGCCTTTGGCTCAGGTCATGATCTCAGAGTCCTGGGATGTCAGGCGCCCTGCTCAGCAGGTTGTCTGTTTCTGCCTCTCTCTTTGCCCTTCCCCCCGGCCATACTCTCTTTCTCTCTATCTCAAATAAATAAATAAAATCTTAAAAAAAAGAAAAAAAGAAAAAGAAAAACAGAAAAAAAGCAAGACTCGTTTCCATTTCCTTATGAGCAAACTAGGCTGTCTGAGAGAGGTTAAATGACCTGCCTAGGGGTTCCTACTGGAACCCCAGATGTCAGCCCCCAGGACCTTCAGCCATTAAGTATAGGATGGGAGCTGACACCCCAGCCCTTGGACCCCAGGCCCTGTGCTTCTTGTTCTATAGCACCTGCCTTGGTATCACACCCCCAGAATATGTCAGAGTCACAAACTTGAAACTCATCTGAACACTGAATGAAAGTATAAGCCCACAGTTTTCTGGGCTCATGGTGAGGCTTTCCTGTCACTGTAGGAATTGGTGAGATTCTCAGCATGAGAAGGTTTCTGGGAATGTAGGAAAATGTTTTGGCCCAGGGCCAGGAGCTTGTTGGCAGCATCTCTGGGAAACTACAGGCAGTGCTGGGAAGACCCAGAGCTTAGCTCTACAGGGAGAAGACACCATGTCCTATAGATCTGGGTGGAGGTGCTGTCCCCACTCAGGGCTCTGTCACTTACCACTGTCTTCCCCTTTTCTGTGCAGAACACACATGCGGCCTTCAGGAGGGATCATAGATGACTCCTTCCTCACAGAAACCAAGAACATCCAGAATCGCAAGCTTTCTCAGAAACGGAAGACACTGGTTAGTGGCAATGTCTTGTTGGAAACCCAGATGTCGGCTCTCAGAACCTATCTGCCTCCCTCTCTGCAACCCCAAAGCACCACCCACCTGAAACATGGTTCCCAGAGTAGTTTCTCTGCAGCTGGGGGAGTGTGGCTCACAGAGGCCAGGCCCATCAGGCTCTGAGGTAGGGGTGTGCACACTTGCTGCACCTCATCTGAAAAGCCCTTCCAGATCTCTCATGGTAGAGAAAGACTCAGCTGCTGTCCATGGACACCCTTCCCCTGTAGCTCAGCATTCTGGATTAGACCTTTTTTCATTCAGCCTGCCATATGGCAGGCATTGTGCTAGGTGCTGGGATGGTCATAACAGACTTGCCAAGGTCCCTCAGGGCTGTGACTATCATTTTTTTCTGTATGGCCCAGGTACTTGAGTGATGGGCATATGTTAAGAGCTCCATAATGCTATATAGGTAAGTATGTGAAGGCAGGATTAAAGAGATGTTCGCCCCTCATGTTGCTGACTCTGGGTTGGAAATAGAGACTCAACTGGCCTCAGGAAATGTCCTTCCTCCATTCCTGTTCTTTTAAGTTTTTACATAAAAATGAATGCTGTCTCTATCTTGGGGTACCTGGCTGGCTCAGTGGTAGAGCATGTGACTCGATCTCTGGGTGGTGAGTTCAAGCCCCAGGTTGGGAATAGAGCTTACTTTTAAAAAAGGAATGCTGTCTCATTAGGTACTTTGGGGCTTTAGTTGATATGATCATAGGATTGTAATTAATTAGCAAACAGCCACTATCAGAATCAAATGAAAAAACACATTTATTAAAAATTTTTTTGAAAAAACACAGTTTGGCAAACATAACTCCAGGAACACCTGGGTGACTTAGTGGTTGCGTCTGCCTTTGGCTCAGGTGATGATCCTGGGGTCCTGGGATCAAGTCCCACAACAGGCTCTCCGCAGGGAGTCTGCTTCTCCCTCTGCCTATGTCTCTGTGTCTCTCATGAAAAAATAAAATACTTAAAAAACAAACACACACACACAAAAAAACATAACTCTAAGTCACAGTGGAGCTGTGTAGTATTATAGGCTGTGTAGTGATTTAAAAAAAATTTTTTTTATGATAGTCACACACAGAGAGAGAGAGAGAGAGAGAGAGAGAGAGAGAGGCAGAGACACAGGCAGAGGGAGAAGCAGGCTCCACGCACCGGGAGCCCGACGTGGGATTCAATCCCGGGTCTCCAGGATCGCGCCCTGGGCCAAAGGCAGGCGCCAAACCACTGCGCCACCCAGGGATCCCCTGTAGTGATTTTTTACAAAGATTTTATTTATTTATTTATTCATGAGAGAGAGAGAAAGAGAGGCAGAGACGCAAGCAGAGGGAGAAGCAGGCTCCATGCGGTGAACCCGACGCGGGACTCGATCCTGGGTCTCCAGGTCATATCTTGGGCTGAAGGCGGCACTAAACCGCTGAGCCACGCGGGCTGCCCTGTAGTGATTTTCTTAGTGTGTCTGGAATAGGTAATTTGGGGACTCGAGAGAGGGAAGAGGGGTCAGTGTGGACTGCTCACGGAGATGAAGCGCAGCCACAGCCCCAGAAGACCGGATGATTTGGGGCACACGCCCCCCACACCGCCTAGCTGCCTCCCAACGCAGCTCAGCTGGGGCCAGGCTCCTTCGCGCAGCGGCAGCACCGCCCTCCCTAGCCACCAGGGGGCACTGTTTCCCCCCCACGCCGCCATCCGCCCAGCGCGGCGGCCGCCCTTCCCGCTCTCCCCTGCAGGGGGAAGCCGAGAGCTCGGAGCGCCCCGGAGCCCTCTTGCCCCCCATCCATGGCCGGAGGCCCCTGGTAATGACCAACACCCAGAATTCTGCCGCATTTGCCCAGGAATCAGTGTAGGGTGACCACGTTTTTTTCTCCACGGAAACGGCAGAGAAAACACAAGGACTGAACTTTTGAAAGTCTGAAAAACTTATTAATTCACTAGGGTCAGGTGCTTGTTTGACAGCTTCTCAGATGTCTTTCAGGGTTACTTGACACGTTTATAAAAATCACATACCCGCCCCCAAAAAAGCACATTAATTTTGACAAATTTCAAAAACATTTTTGTCTGGCTTTGATTTTTAATACTTTGACTTTTCTTGTATTTCCAGTTTGTCTATTTATACTCCTATTTAGTCTTTTTTCTATTTAAAAATGTTGATAATTTTGTGGGTTTGTTTGTTTGTTTTTAATTTGGGAGAGACAGCACAAGTGGGGAGAGGAGCAGAGAAAGGGGGAGGGTCAGGTGAGTGCGTTGAGCGTGGAGCCTGGTGCGGGGCTGGGGGCTGGGAGCTTGGGGCTTGGGCTTGGGGCTTGGGGCTTGGGGCTGGGTGCCACCACTCTGAGATCATGACCTAAGATGAAATCAAGAGTCTGGCGCTTTACTGCCTCAGCCACTCACACTCCCCGATAGTTCTTTTCAAACAGAAAGAAAGCTTAAGGTTTTCTTTCCTAACAGCATAAGTATTTTAAGCAATTAAAATAAATACCAGGGCACCTGGCAGGCTCAGTCGGTAGGGCATATGACTCTTCATCTCGGGTCTTGGGTTGAAGCCCCACATTCAGGATAGAGATTACTTAAAAAAATAAAGGGCTGCCTGGGTGGCTCAGTCCATTAAGCATCTGATTCTTTTTTTTTTAATTTTTATTTATTTATGATAGTCACAGAGAGAGAGAGAGAGAGGCAGAGACAGAGGCAGAGGGAGAAGCAGGCTCCATGCACCGGGAGCCCGACGTGGGATTCGATCCCGGGTCTCCAGGATCGCGCCCTGGGCCAAAGGCAGGCGCCAAACCGCTGCGCCACCCAGGGATCCCCAAGCATCTGATTCTTAAAAAAAAAAAAAAAATCTTTTAAAAAATATCTTATTTATTTATTCATGGGAGAAGCAGAGAGACATAGGCAAAGGGAGAAGCAGGCTCCCTGTGGAGAGCCTCATGTGGGACTCAGGACTCAATCCCAGGACCAATCCCAGGACCCCAGGATAGCAATCTGAGCCAAAGGCAGATGCTCAACCCCTGAGCCACCAGGTGTCCAAGCATCGGACTCTTGATCTTAAAATTAAAAAATAAAAAACAGGGCAGCCCCAGTGGCTTAGCAGTTTAGAGCCGCCATCAGCCTGGGGTGTGATCCTGGAGACCCGGGATCAGGTCCCACATTGGGCTCCCTGCATGGAGCCTGCTTCTCCCTCTGCCTGTGTCTCTACCTCTCTCTCTGTGTGTCTCTCATGAATAAATAAATAAAATCTTTAAATAAATAAATAAATAAATAATAAAAAACAATAATTAAAAAAAAATTTTAGGGATTCCTGGGTGGCTCAGCGGTTGAGCCTCTGCCTTTGGACCAGGGAGTAAACCTGGAGTCTCAGGATCAAGTCTTGCATTGGGCTCTCTGCATGGAGCCTGCTTCTCCCTCTGCCTGTGTGTCTCTGCCTCTCTCTGTGCCTCTCATGAACGAATACATAAAATCTTTTTAAAATTTTGTTTTAATTAAAAAAAAGTATTTTGTGAGTGCTGCTCTGACCATGTCCCAAACATTATGAACTGTAATTTTAACATTCTTTTTTTTATTTTTTTATTTTATTTTTATTTTATTTTTTTTATTTTATGATAGTCACAGAGAGAGAGGGAGAGAGGCAGAGACATAGGCAGAGGGAGAAGCAGGCTCCATGCACTGGGAGCCTGATGTGGGATTCGATCCTGGGTCTCCAGGATCGCGCCCTGGGCCAAAGGCAGGCGCCAAACCGCTGCGCCACCCAGGGATCCCCATTCTTTTTTTTTTTAAAGATTTTATTTATTCATGGGAGACACACACAGAGAGAGGCAGAGATATAGGCAGAGAGAAGCAGGCTCCATGCAGGGAGCCCAATATGGGACTCGATCCCGGGATGCCAGGACCATGCTCTGGGCCGAAGGCAGGCACTAAACCGCTGAACCATCCAGGGATCCCCTTAACATTCTTTGAACTTAACAACCCTGATATCAAGAGTCCCATCCTTCTCTGACTGAGCCAGCCAGACGCTCCCAACATTATTTTTATAACATGTTGTATTCTAAGAAGTTAATGGGTCAAGAAAAAAGGAATTTATTCTTAAACGTCTACATAGTTAAGGGCCACAGAGGGGGTTCTAATATTGGATTCAACATTGAATTCTAATTCAATGTTCTTTTCTTTTCTTTCTTTATTAAAAATTTTACTTTGAAGTAATCTCCACACCCAACATGAGGCTTGAACTCACAGGGCCGAGAAGGAGAGTTGTACATTCCACCGACAGCCAGCCAGGTGGCCTCAATTTTCTTTTAAATTGGAAAGTAATTGGGACACCTGGGTGGCTCAGCAGTTGAATGTCTGCCTTTGGCTCAGGGTGTGATCTCAGATTCCCCAGTTTGAGTCCCACAAACAGTACAGCGGGGCTGGTACAGATTGGTACTCACATCTGTTTTCATAGTACAGATATGCAATACTCACTGACATACCTCCAGAAGAGAAGAACAGCTCACCTTTACTGAGTTCCAAGAAGGTGCCTGAGTCTGTGTAAACCGACTTCATGTTTTCTCACTGCATCCTCACATCAATACAGTGCAGTGGGAACTAAAACCATCCCCATTTTATGAATGTAGGAATGTAGAGACTGCTAAGCCTGTGGTCACACAGCCAAGAAGGGGTATCTGGCTTTTTAACCTAAACTCTCTCTACCTCTAGTGCCCATAATCTTAATTATGAACCATATTAAGAATTCATAATTCTGGGCAGCCCCGGTGGCACAGCGGTTTAGTGCCGCCTGCAGCCTAGGGCGTGATCCTGGAGACCCTGGGTCGAGTCCCACGTCGGGCTCTCTGCATGGAGCCTGCTTCTCCCTCTGCCTGTCTCTCTCTGTCTCTATGAATAAATAAATAAATACATCTTAAAAAAAAAAGAATTCATAATTCTGTGAATTGTGGGGGAGGGGAGCCTGGCTGGCTCAGTTGGTGGAGTGTCAGGCTCTTGGTTTTGGCTCAGGTCATGATCTTGGGATTGTGGGATTGAGCCATGCATGGGCTCCATGCTCTAGTGGGGGTCTGTCCAAAATTTTCTCCCTGTGCTCCCCCCAATGCTGTGCATGCATGCTGTCTCCATCTCTCTCTCAAATTAAAAAAAAATAAAATGTAGAGGGAGGAGGATGGGGACGAGCATCAGGAAAGGGATCCGTGTTGCCATGGTAACCCCACCTGTCTCTTCCTGCAGTCCTGTCAGTTCTCCATTGGTGGCCAACTGTCCCCATGGCCCACACACACCAGTGGTCAGACCATTCTACAAAATCGAAAGCCCTGTTCATATGATTACCGGAAGCGAGCAGGGTAAGCTGGGGTCAGCCCCATGGTGCATGGGCCGGTACAGACCCAGCATTGGACCCAGAGACAGCACAGGGGCATGTGCTGGCCCAGACTAATGATGCAAGAGGCCACGGAGTACCCATCCCTCTCATTCCCCCATCCCATGCAGTAGCTGGCAACAGCATCCTCTGGGCACTACTAAGCCGAGGTACCTGGAGCAGCTGGAGAACTACCTACGCAAGGAGCTCCTCCTGCTGGACCTGAGCACAGATTCTACCCAGGAGCTGAGGCTACAGGTCAGAGCCACAGAATAACTGTGGGTGGGGTGGGGGTGGAGGGGAGTGGGTGGGAAGACAGGTGGGAAGAACCCTTACTCACTAGGACTGAGCACTTCAGACTTCAGGAGAAACCAGTCACTCCCAGCTCTTTTGGGTCCCCATTCCTGGTAAGGGAAACATGTTCTATAAAAAAGTCAGTGAGCAGGCAAAGCTGCAAGTATTAAACCAAAACTCTCCCTAGGTCTGAGTTTCCACATCTGAGTCAGGTAGTAGACTGGATGCCATCTCCAGTCCCTTCAGCTCTGTGATCTTCAGTGCCTAGCATGGGTTGTTAGACATCAACCAATGGCCTGAAATCCTGGCCACTGAGCAAGAAGCAGTAAATACAGTATTTACCAGCTCAGGGATGACAGACCCAAGCTCGAGGAACTTGGCCCAGACACATAGGAAAATCTAGATGTAGATCAGATTCTAGCACATTTAAAGGAGAGAATCACCAAATCCCTGCTCAAACAAGAATGATGACAGGGAATCCCTCACTTCTGACTTAATCACTGACAGAAGCATTTGCTGAGCATCACCTGTGTGTCAGGCCCTGAATGGGACCTTGAATACAATCTCACAAGCTAAAGGTACCTCATCATCAACAAGGAAGCAGAACTTCAGAGAAGGCATGCATTTATGAAATGGTGGGGCTGGGATATGAAGTCAGGGCTGATTCCAGAACCTATTCTAATTCCAGGACATAATGCTGCCTCCAAGAACTTCTGTGTCCAAATGGGACAGGAAATCATAACTCTCCTTGGTCAGAATACAAGGCTAGAGCCTCTGATCTCCTCCTGTTCCCCCAGGTCTGTGAGATAGCAAGGGGGTGCTGGTGAGAGGCCAAATGAAACAGTGCTTGGAGAAGGCTAGCAGCCTGGAGAGCCAGCGTGGAATGGCCCCAATCCAGGTCATCTTCCAGGCTTCAGAGATAGTACCAGGAGAGACCTCCAGAGAAGAGTTGAGAGGGACAGAGCTGCCCCTCAGCTTCCTGGCATTGAGAGACCCAGGTAGTGCCCAGGCATTTATTTGAATGTGGGTCACCTGGCAGCTTCATGCTATAATACTTCTAAGCTTAAGAGTGGCAGCTATAGGCCAGGAGGTGACAGGTCCCCTTTTCTTGCCAGCCTTACAGAGAAATCTTTGAGTTCTTCATAGAGGACTTTAAAACGTACAAGCCATTGCTATCCTCCATCAAGAATGCATATGAGGTGATGCTGGGTAAGACTGGATCCAGTTTGGAAGGCGTGGAGAGGATCCTACTCTGACCTTCTGGGGCTGTGCAGAAGTACTGGGGCAGCTGCTAACTGGGCCTTGAGGTCACCAAGCCTTGCTCAGCTTTTTCTTACACTGTCGTGTGTGATAGAGAACCTGACTACCTACCTCTAGTCTTTGGCAAGCATGGTAAGACAGTATCTGTAGGAAAGAGAGCAACTTCACTATTGAGAACAAAGCCTAAGAGGGAGTGAGTACCTCTGGGAAGTGATGAGCCTCCCCAACCAGGCTCAGGAGTGCTGGGCATGGCACAACTGTAGGACTAAAAGCTATAGGGAGAAAGGGCATAGATGAAACCCCAGTACTCATCCAGACTCTGTCTCTGGTTTGTTTGTTTGTTTGTTTGTTTGTTTGTTTGCTTAAAATATTTTATTTATTTGAGAGATAGAGCAAGAGCACAAGTGAGGTGAGGAGCAGAGGGAGAAGCAGACTCCCTGCTGAGCAGGGACCCTCCCCTCCCCCAGCATGAGACTCAATCTCAGTACTCTCGGATCATGACCCAAGCTGAAGGCAGACAATCAATGGACGAAGCCACCTAGGCACTGCTGTCTCTGGTATAAAATAAAATGCAGGAAGGCCTTAAGCAGGGGCCATGTTTTGAACAGGCATGCATAGACATGGAGTTTGCAAGGGACATGGCCACTCGCTGTGACCTTAGGATCAGTGTCTCTTGGCTGTTTGTTCTCTGTGGTCCCAAAGGGACTCTCCTACCTGTCCCTGCTTAGCTCACCAGAGGGAGAAGATTCGGGCTCTGGAGCCCCTGAAGGCCAAGCTTGTCACTGTGAATGAGGACTGCAACGAGAGGATCTTGGCCATGAGGGCTGAGGAGAGATATGAAATCACCATGCTGAAGAAAGAGAAGATGAATTTACTAAAACTCATTGACAAAAAGAATGAGGAGAAGATCTCATTGCAGAGTGAGGTGAATGGGAGTAGTATGGTAACCAACTCCCTAAATTCCTGCTACTCCCACCCTAGGGGTGATCTGAGGCCTTGGGCACTGAGGTGACTCCCTAACTCTCTACCCTTCTACCTGGAATGATATCCTGAGCCACCACCTCCCCGCAGAGGCTACCTCCACACCCTGTCCCTTCCTTCTTGGCTTAGCACTGGCTCCATGTGGCCCCAAATGCCAGAAGTCCTGCTTCTTGGCTGCCAAATTTTCTCCACAGGAGGAAGCGTTGATACTTTGCTGGATTCTCAGGAATGGTCTGTCTCCTTCCTCCACTTTTCCTGTTCCCAGACCCTGATGGGGCCACTCAGCACCCATCCCAACCCCTTTGATGGCTAGTTATATACAGCCCCTGGCCACACAGCCACCTTCCCAACAGGTATCCAAACTGAGAAAGAATTTGGCTGAGGAGTACTTGCGCTACCTCACGGAGCGAGATGCCCGTAAGATCCTCATTGCAGACCTGAATGAGCTACGGTACCAGAGGGAGGACATGTCACTAGCCCAGTCCCCAGGTAAGCCGGAGGGGGGTTTCTCTATGTGGAGGAGGTGCGGAACTCTCCTAATGTCTGTTCATTCCATGCCTATTCACAAAGCAGGGATGCTCCTGCTGCCGCCTGGGTCTATGGATCTTTTGAGCTGGGCTGAGAATCATAGACTCATCATTTAAGTAGGAAACAATTGTTGGCTGCTGAGGCAGCCTAGACTCCCTGGGAGCAGGACAGGCCTGGTACTCCATGTCCTGGGTTCTCTATTTAAGCCCGAACTTCTGAGCTGTTAGTGCTGTGGGAAAGACCTAGGGCTTCCCAATCAGGGAGAAAAGGACCTGGGACCAGGCCCTGACGGACACTCTAAAATTGCCCTGGGCTACAGATCCTAGAGGCAGAGTGTTGCAAGTTGGCGGGTACCCTGGCAGGCATCTGGGGGGAGGACCCCGTGAAGTTAACACTGGCTCTGAAGATGACCCGGCAAGACCTGACCCGCACACAGATGGAACTCAATACCATGAAGGCCAACTTTGGAGATGTGGTACCCAGGAGGGATTTTGAAATGCAGGAGAAGACCAACAAGGATCTGCAGGAGCAGGTACTGGTACTGATGAACAGGCAGGGCAGGCAGGTTCGGGCAACATCACACAGGTGGGCAGCAAGGATTAGTCACCTTGTCCACAGCTGGACAGCCTGAGAGATGACTATGAAGAGGTCTGCAAGGAGCATGAGATACTGCTGCAGTTGCACATGACCACACTGAAGGAGCGGGATCAGTTTCATTCTGAGCTCCAGGAGATCCAGCGCACCTCTACGCCGCGGCCTGACTGGAGCAAGTGTGAAGGTAATGATGGTCATTGTACTCCCAGGGACTGCTCAAGGATGTGGTTTGGATTCCAGCACCCTCTCTCCACCTGCAGATGTGGTAGCTGGGGGCCCAGATCGCTGGCAAATGCTGGCTGAGGGCAAGAACAGCGACCAGCTGGTGGATGTGCTCCTGGAAGAGATTGGCGAGGGGCTGCTTCGGGAGAAAGATTTCTTTCCTGGTCTGGTAGGGGTCCCTGGGCTCTGGAGGCTTGGGGCCAGAGTTAGAACAGCCAGGCCTTGTGCTAATAAGACTTGAGGTTTTGGAGGAACCCTCTGGGGCTCTGCCCGGCCCAGAGATGAGCGGACACTCTACTTTCCAGGGTTATGGGGAAGCCATCCCCTCTTTCCTTCGATTTGATGGCATTGTGGAGAATAAGAAGCCAACCAAGAAGGATGTGGTAAACCTCCTCAAGGATGCCTGGAAGCAACGTCTTGTTGAGGAGCAGGTTAGACCTCATGGGCCATTTTGGGTTGGTGTGGCCTCCAGAGTCCTCCAGGGGGTTCTGTTGAGGTACTAGGGAGAAGGGCCAATCCATCATGCGGCAGGCTTCCCAAACAGTCATCTCCACTCTGCAGAAAGAGAAATTCCCAGATTTCTTCTTCAATTTCCTGGAGCATCGCTTTGGACCTGGTGAAGCCATGGCCTGGGCTTACACCATTTTTGAAAATATCAAGCTATTCCGCTCTAATGAGGTCATGAGTCAGTTTTATGCAGTCTTGATGGGAAAGGTAAGGTTGGGTCTGGCTCTCCATCTTTTGTCCCCAGCATAAGCCAGCTCTATCCCTACTACTCCAGGAAGCACCAAGTTATCCAATGCTTCCTTTCCTGTAGAGGAGTGAGAATGTATACATCAAGCAGAAGGAGACAGTGGCACAGTTGCTGAAGGAGATGACGAATGCTGACAGTCAGAATGAAGGGCTGATAACCATGGAGCATTTAAGGTGAGGGGCTGGTCCAGCCATCCCAAACTCCTGTCCAACATTTCCTCTGGCCAGGCTCCCTGATACGCAGGGGTAAGGGGAGCTTGGTAGGAAGGGCTCACAGCCTCAACACTTATCCTTTCTGAGCACTAGTGGGGCTGGCAGAGGGATACAGGAAGATGCATGAGCAGGCCACAGCTAGGCCTGTTGGCCCTTGTATCTCCCCACAGCACTGTCCTCAAGAGCACCTTCCCCTTCAAGAAGGAAGAGAAAATTCAGGAGTTGATGGAGGCAGGAGGCTGGCATCCCAACAGCAGCAATGCAGACTTGCTCAACTACCGCTCATTATTTACAGAGGTGGGGGGTGGGGGCGGCGGGGGGTTGTCCAGGAACTTGCCCAGCCCTGCTCTAGCCTCTGCTGGACCCCAAACGTGTTTTCACCTTGCCTTGTGGCCCCTCCTAGGATGAAGAAGGCCAGAGTACGCCCTTTGTGCAAAAGCTGTGGGAACAGTATGTAGACGAAAAGGATGAGTACTTACAGGAGCTAAAGCAGGAGCTGGGCATGGAACTGTGAGTAACTCCCTTTGGCCCACTTAGCCATAGGCAAATCTCGATGCCACAGGGTGGCATCTCAAGGCCTTGTGTCTCCTTGTGCACTGAGCTTGCTGCTGGGCACTATATACTGCTCAAGCTCAGCAGGTGGCACCTTGGGGTCTGGAGTGCAGAAAGGAGGGATCAAGGCCTATCTTTCTTTCTTTGTTGGGTAGCCATAATGAGGTAACCCTACCTCAGATACGTGAAGCCCTGATAAGCATTGATCCCAGCCTGGAAAAGCAGACCCTAAATAGCTACTTGATCCAGGCCTTCCAGCTCCCCATGAAAGAACTGCCTGAGGAGGGTGAAGAGAAGGAAGAAAGCATTGTGGTACAGCTCAAGATTGCCCTGCAACGGCTTCAGATGATTGACATCAGGCGCATGGGGTCTCGAGAGCCAGAGCCTGCAAGCTAGGGACACTGTGGGCTGCCTGAGTGTTCCAGTGCTGCTAACCTCTACTTTTAGTATAAAATTATTTGACTGAACCTATTCTCCAGGTTATCCTGGGAATTGAGGGGAGGGAGAGGGTTGGTCCTGGCCTGGCTGGCCCCAGGATATACACCAAAACACGGCACATTCTGTTTGTGACAGTTTATTGATGCTGGGGAACTGGGGAAGAAAACTGGAAGAATGTGTGGGGCAGTCCCCTAGGCAAGGACTGGGCAGGTGTTGAAGCCTGGCCACTACTGGGCAGGGAAGACAGAGTTGCCACTGAATGCACAAGGGATGAGCAGCTGCCGGTACTCCAGGGGCAGGTGCCGCTCCACAAGCACATGCAGAGAGACTTGGTCGTTGACCAGACCCTGCCTGCAGCAGAGGAAGATAGAGACAGAATCAGTAGCAGCCTCCCATACCCAGCACCTCCCTGCTTCTGCCCACTTACCGTCGCATCAGCAGTTCTAGGTCCTCTGGCCTCACAGTCTTACGGCCAGCATGAGCAGCAAATGCCTCCAGGTCGTCACAAAGATGCTGGAAATACCTGTCCAGGCTGCCAAAAGGGTTGGGGTAGGACAGACTAAACAGTATTGTCGATCTGAGGGGCTCCTCTCCCCACCCTGAATGTTCAGGACTCACCATTTCTCCACCATCTCAACAGCCTTCTTCTCCATGGGCATCTTAGCACAAAAGCTAAAGAATTTCACATAGTGGCTCAGTCCAGTCTTGTGGGGATCTTGACGGGGCCTGGAGCCAGGGGCTCGGGCTCTGGGAGGAAACCTGGTCGACAGAGGCTCTGAAGATAAGCTGGGGGCAAGAGTGGATAGTTAGCTAAAATGCTGCCCGAAGAGGCCCCTAATCAAAAACAAGTCTTATTGGCTCCAGCCAGACTAGGGCCCATATGCTCCTTAGCTATCCTGGACCAAGAGCTCTAACTCTCTGCCAGGCCGTGATTGGGACAGGGGGCCACATAGAGGCCTGATCTTTCCCTGGGGCCCTGATCCTCTAGTCTGGACCCAATGTCGCAGTCTAGACTCATTACATAAACTGATACTTTCTCAGGCCCTTGACCCTCAGTCTTCCACATGGACATTTCCCCTCTGCCTGTTGCTACCTATTCAATTCTGCTAAAGTCTCTAGGAAGCCTTCTCTGACTACATACTGACTAAGGCACTTCCTCCTACCAGGTTCCTCTAAGAACCTGGAAGCAAGCACCAGGATGACACATGTACTCAGTGAGCCCCACCCAGCCTGTCTAAGGGTGATCTCTTGAGTGATCATCTGCATTCCAATGGGAAGGGGAATAACCCTTTGGTGCTCAATGCCAAGGTCTGAAGCCTGCCCCCTTCCTGAGAGGCCCATGCAGAACAAGGTCATGAGACTTACACTGCAGTGCTAGATGGTGGAGCTGGCTCAAGAAACTGAGGTCGCCTGGCCTGAGGAGACTGAGTGGTGTTGGAGGCCAACTCTGGACTTGCTGTAGAGAAAGAGCAGGATTACAGGGCCCTCAGCCTTGACTATCTCACCTAATCATCAAGGCCCACAGCTTCCTTGTTCTATTCCTCAAGGGCCACATCTAGCTCTAGCCAGCCAAGCAATGGGCCCCTCAGAATCTCCCCAACTCAACATAACTTATGCCCAGAAACATAACCCAGAGGTATAACTCCTCAGATTAGGGACTGAACACAGTTGTTACCCATTTACTCCCTCTTCCCTGCAATGGGCCCTTTACCTCTTCTATCAGAGATATCCTCATCTTCTGAAGATCCTTTTGGCTCATTAGTCTCAACAGCTTCTGTCATTTCTCTATATCCCTTAGAATTTTCTGTCCTGACAGATCCCTGTGTTCCTGTTGTGTCCATTACTTCGCTCACACTCAATTTTTCCTCCATCCTTTCCTCTGCCTCCTCATCAATTCCATCCTGTAAAAGGTCTACTCCATCTTCTCCAGAGATTGCACTGCTCTTGTTTGGGAAGCTCATAGCAAGGGCATCAACATTCTTTGCCTTTCTTGCCAGAAGTTGGGCTTGTTTTCCAGGGTCTGAATCAAGGGAGAGAACATAGGTTAGAAAAGCAGTAGGACAAGGCTGTAGCTCTGAGAAGGATAAAGAAAGGGTATAGTAAGACCCAGTCTAGCTCACTGAGGAGAAGTGTCCAGAAGCAGACCAAGGTACTTATTTGGAGTATCCTGGCCCAAAACTGACCCTGCTCTAACATGTAAGAGGAACCAACAACCAGGGAGCTCTGCGGGGCACACATACAGGACTGAGAAGGGAAAAGCACCAGTGTCAACTCTCATCCAAGGCTTAGCTCCAGGCCACATGCTCCACATACTCACTGTAGTTCTGCAACTTAGGTCCACTGCTCTGTGTCCTGTGACTGACAGCTCTCTCGGCATCTTCAGCCTCAGTATGAGAGAGACAGGGCAGGGAGTGGTATACACTGGGGGAACGGCCAACCAAGGGCTGAGAGAAGGGCTGAGTGTCCTCCAACACGGTATCCATTGGCACGGTAGCAACAGGGGTTCTTAGGCTGTCACCTGGAGATCAAACACCAGTTGACCCTCCGTTTTCCAGCCTTATCAACCTTCCACACCTCTCTTTGCTTACCTTCCTGCTTCTTAGCCTAGCATTCCCACCCTCTACAGCTTGTCCCACCAAAACTGCTTACCTATGCCTCCACACTTCTCACTCTGCTCCCTCTGCTAGGAAGCCTCCTCTTACTCTAGTGAACTTGATTTGTCTTCTGGAATCAGGCTGCCTGGTCAGTTCTGACTGGCCAGCTGATCCTGAAACCTGACCCTCATCAATCTGCCAAGAAGCTCCAGTCACCACACCACACCTTTCTTTCCCTCGGCCCTGAACTTTTTCAAGAATATGAGATCCTAGAAGATACTGGGATCAAGACTGGGGCCCCATTAAGACAAGAGGCACCTTGGAGAAAAAAAGCAGAAACTCCTCATAGACCTACTGGCCAAGCTGGCTCACTGTCCTTGACAGAGAGAGGAGTAATCCTGGACTCAGCAGCACTTCCTACGGGGGTGGGAGAGGGAAATCTCAACCTTACCTGGAGAAACCAAAGAAGTATCTCGCAGATCCTGCAAAAATGCACCCACATCTACAGCTCGGCGGGTAGGAGGTCTGCGAGCCAAACCAGGCCTCTGCACTGACTGTGGCTGGAGAGGTGTGGCAAAAGTCAAATTGAGGGAGCTGGTGGGAGGGAGGAGGCACAAAGGAAAGTCAGGTATCTGAGGCCCAATTTTCAGGAGAACTCCACATCTGCCCTGTGGCTCTCATCTCTTAGAACACAGCAATGATACCATGAAGCTAAAACTGGCAGGGACCAGTATGGCCAGATTCCAACCCAATTAATACCTCCCTGTCCAAGCCGTTCCACCAACCCCTAGAATAGGCAACAGCACCTGGTAAGGGAGGAGGCATTGGCATTCCCATGAGGCTCTGCAAGAGAATTTAAAAAGAAACCATGATGAGTTACGAGGCTCCTGAGAGCCCTCTCTCAGGCCTCCTCAGCTTCTCCAGAGAGCAAGAGGATAGCCAAAGGTGTTGTCCAGGGTCTTACCTTGGGAGAGAGGCAGCCCCTGGTCCACTCCTTGCTGAAACGCTGACAATCTCAGCCTCTGCTTCTTCCTACCAGGAGCCAGCAGACCTAGAGCCAGGGTTGTGGGTGGCTCAAGTTCAGGAAGTTGCAGCTCCAGGCTACAAGGATGGAACTTATCTCAGACAGGCCAGGAAGCCCAATCTTGGCTTCTGGGGCCCTCAAGAGACTCCCTGATTAGAGCTTCCCAACAGCCCAGCGCAAGGGAAGAATTCACTGTGCACCTGCCCTGACTGCTTTTCCGTCTAGAGGACTGGACCACCTGCGGCGTCGGTACTGGCTTCACCACAGACTCTGGCATCATGATGGAAGATTCTGGGGCTGCAGAACAGCAAAGAGAGGGTAGGGTTGGTAGGACAGGCTGCCCTGAATGAAGTATGCCAAGGGACTGGTATCTAACCCTGATCAGCAAGCTAGTGTTCACCCACCAGTTAGAAGGATGTTCTTCAGCAGAGTCCGGGGTGTCTGTTCATCCAGGTGCCCACTGGTTTGAACACGGGCCAATCTGTCAATAGACTTTGGATGAAAGCACCAAGTAATCAGTCTGTGGCTTTGCCTTGAGATTTCCTCAAGGTGGGCTCCAGGGCAGAGCCAGATCTCAGAGCCCCCTGAAGGCAGCAAGAGCCCTGTAGTGGTCAGTGGCCTGGGGACTTACCCTGGCTCTTTGGGAACGCCGGCTCACATTCATCTTTGTGGGGCTGCTCAGCGGCATTTCAAGTCGGGCTTTCTGGACACTGTGTAAACACCAATAGCTCTGAGAATTAAGTAGGGAGAGGGAACTAGAGGATGCAGAGATGTGCCTTCATCAGGGATCCTGGCCTGAAGCCCTTTTCACTCAAAGCCAGGGACCCAGAAACCACTTGCCCTCCCTTTAGCCTTTGTTCCCAGCTCTATCAACAGCTTGTGGATAGAGGAGCCTGAGGGATATGGGAAAAAGAGGGATCATAATGATCCAGCCAGAGGGAGGGGCTAAGGAAGGCTTTACAGACCTGACTCTGTTAGAGGCAGAGGTTATCCACACAGACAAGAGGAGCAATTGGAAAAGTATTAATTCCTGACATGAAAATTAACAACCCAAGAAGGATATTTGAGTATTTTGAAACCTGTTAAGTGCTTGTCAGTGTTTGACAGGAGCTTCTACATAGGTCACTCCAGCCCTAGTCTCTCCATTCCAGTCCCTCTCAGATTCCCAAGGCATGGCTCCCATCTCATCACTTACAGATCTAAAACCTACTGTGAGTAGCTTCCCAGTGGCTGTAAAACTGCGCTGCCCCAGTCTAGCAGACGCCACACCCTCTGGGCCGTGAGCTCACCACAGCCCTCATCCACTGCCACTGCCACCAGGTCAGGCCAAAGTCCCTGCTCCCGAGCAAAGCATCTTTCTAGTTTCTGCCTCCCGAATCTGCCCAGGCTGTGCTCTCTAGCGCCCTTCCCAACTTCCAGCTGAGAGCTACAGGGAAAGGGGACTGACTGCATGTGCGGGGGGAAAAGGTGGGCACCACAGAGGCGGCAGTTCAGGGTGGATGCCTGGATACACTTTGGGCCGGTGTTGGGGGAGGTGTGGCCCAGAGAACAGGACAGGCCAGATTCTGAGCGCCCATCCTGCACCACCTGCAGCAGAAACGCAAAGGCGTGAGAAGAGTTGACCTCTGTGGTCCCGAGACCTGGCAGTCTGGATTCCCAGGGATGGGGGCACAAGTAACTGACCCGAGCCCGGTAGAAGGTGGAGCCAATTCTCAGAACCCTGGGCCCTGCGGCTCTGCGAGACTCAGTTTCCCTCTCCAAATAGGGTCAGTACTGGATCCCGCTGAGACCTGACCCCCTCGGCAGCGCTGTCACATACCTAAGTCGAGCACTTCGGCGTCGCCGTGGGGTGCGCGTGTCCGCAGTATCCAGCACGCGCCGCAAAAGCGTGCGCGTCGTAGGCTCGCTGTCGCTGTTGTAGGTATCCGCCATCGCCTCAGCAGTCCGCCTTCCAAGCGCTGAAGCTGCCTTGGCCGCCGCCTTCCCGCCGCCGCATTTAAGCCAACTCTCGCGAGGCTGCCGCACTGCCTCACGGGAGTTGCAGCTCTAACCCTATTGCCCAGAGGCGAGGGGGAGCGTGTAGTGGTCGTTGCAAGCTCTGGATTTGGAGGCACTTTTTACCTGGGAGTGCACGTGTGCAAACATTCGAAGCCTTGATTTCTTCATCTGTAAGTTGAAGGTGATACCCATCTAATAAGGGGCTTGTACCGATTCACTGAGATTATTTTTTAAAGTTCATATATCTAAATAGTCTCTACACCCAAGGTGGGGCTAGAACTCCCTACCCTGAGATCAAGAGTCCTCTGCTCTACAGACTGAGCCACCAGGCACCCCTCAATGAGATAATGTTTAACATAGTAAGACAGGTCCTCAATAAATCATTATTATTAAAATGTCGCATTCCCATCTCCCTCTAGAGTCAAGGAAAGACACTTAAATAGGAAAAAATAATTTTATTCTATAGGCGACCTGGTCAGATTTGCATTTGTGAAGACCATTCTGCCTTAGAAGAGGCAGAAAGTTTGTAGACCCAAAGGCTAGTGGGCTGTTTGTGATCCAGCAGAAATGTTACAATTTCCAAACGTGTGATTTTTTTTAAAGATTTTATTTTTATTTATTTTTTTAAAAGATTTATATATTTATTTATGATAGAGAGAGAGAGAGAGGCAGAGACACAGGAGGAGGGAGAAGCAGGCTCCATGCCGGGAGTCTGACGTGGGACTCGATCCTGGGACTCCAGGATCGCGCCCTGGGCCAAAGGCAGGCGCTAAACCGCTGAGCCACCCAGGGATCCCCAAGATTTTATTTTATTTTATTTTTTTAGATTTTATTTTTTAAAAAAGATTTTATTTATTTATTCATGAGAGAGAGAGAGAGAGAGAGAGGCAGGCAGAGGGAAAAGCAGGCTCCATGGAGGGAGCCCAATGTGGGACTCGATCCCGGGTCTCCAGGATCACGCCCTGGGCTGAAGGCGGCGCTAAACCGCTGAGCACCGGGGCTGCCCAAATGTGTGATTTTGAGATGCATTTTGACTCTCAAAAGTTCTCAAAATGCTAAAAACTCTATTACCATGTTTTCACCAGACAGGCTCCCCACCTTTCTTAAATATTCACGGAAACTAAATTAGAACTAGAGATTTGAGTCTTCCATGGGATTGTCCTTTTGCTCCTAGATCAGGTGTCTATGTGTTTTACATAATTGATTAAACTAGCGATCCCTGGGTGGCTCAGCGGTTTAGCGCCTTCCTTTGGCCCAGGGCGCGATCCTCGAGTCTCGGGATCGAGTCCCACGTCGGGCTCCTGGCATGGAGCCTGCTTCTCCCTCTGCCTGTCTCTGCCTCTCTCTCGCTATCATGAATAAATAAATAAATCTTTAAAAAAATGATTAAACTTTACATTTGCTACTTGTTAAAAAAGAAATACTAGGTGCATGTAGAAGGGAGGGAGGAATGAGAGAGACTGGCAAGGACCAGACCATGGAAAGGAGTTTGGACAGTATTCTAAATGCAGTGAGCTTTTGGAGGGATTTAAGCAGAGGAATTACATAAATATATATATATATGTAGCGATACGAACAACAGATTTTATAGAGGAGGCAAGATTGGAAGCAAGGAGACATGTGATAAGGTTCTAGTCTTTCTCCAGAGGTGACAAGATAGAAGGTGGGCAGAGCCTGGGGGGTGGGGGGTGGGGATAAAGCTATGCATTCTAGATGTTTCTTTTTTTTTTTAATTTTTTTTTATTTATTTATGATAGTCACACACAGAGAGAGAGAGAGGCAGAGACATACGCAGAGGGAGAAGCAGGCTCCATGCACCGGGAGCCCAACGTGGGATTCGATCCCGGGTCCCCAGGATCGCGCCCTGGGCCAAAGGCAGGCGCCAAACCACTGCACCACCCAGGGATCCCTAGATGTTTCAAGTATAAGAGATTTAAGTGTAGATTAGAGGTGATTTTATGAAATGGGAGGTAGAATTTTTTTTAAAGATTTTATTTATTTATTCATGAGAGAGAGAGAGGCAGAGGCAGAAGCAGGCCCCATGCAAGGAGCCCAATGTGGGACTCAATCCTGGGTCTCCAGGATGATGCCCTGAGCCAAAGGCAGATACTCAACCACTGAGCCACCCAGGTGTCCCATAGAATTTTATTAAGCATAATCTTCACTGTCTGTGCATGAGTAAATGATATGAATTTGACCTCTCAATATTTTTTGAGTAAGGTAGGTCTTAAGACAGGTAGGAACAGTACTCTATCAGTAATAATATGACAATGAAAATACATAACAGGCAGCCTGGGTGGCTCAGCAGTTTAGCGCCACCTTCGGCCCAGGGCGTGATCCTGGAGACCCAATTGAGTCCCACATCGGGCTCCCTGCATGGAGCCTACTTCTCCCTCTGCCTGTGTCTCTGCCTCTCTCTCTGTGTCTCTCATGAAAAAATAAATAAAATCTTAAAAAAAAAAAAAAAAACACAACAGATAACATGCTCTTTTGCTTAATTTTGTCTCTACTACACACATTGCTAAAGGTTTAATCATATAACAGTGTGTATTCATGTTTTTACTGTTATATATCCACCCAAATGAATGCACATCTTTCACCATGGGCTGCATTTGTGTTTGAAGGGGTTCAAGCAAGCTGCAGACCTCAGTGGCATAGGCCAGGAGGAACGGGACTTTTCCTGTTAAGAGTCTGTGAAACCCATACCATGGAGCACATTAATTGTAAATACAAAATGCAATGGTAGGGATTCCCGGGTTGCTCAGTGGTTTAGCGCCTGCCTTTGGCCCAGGGCGTGATCCTGGAGACCGAAGATCGAGTCCCGCGTTGGGCTGCCTGCATGGAGCCTGCTTCTCCTTCTGCCTGTGTCTCTGCCTCTCTCTCTCTGTCTCTCATGAATAAATAAATAAAATCTTAATTAAAAAAATGCAATAGTAATGTTTGGATGTTGGGACCAAACTGTTCATTTCCTATTGTCCTGTATTTCTCCAAAAATTTTAAGTATCGGTTCCTTTTATAATAAAGCTTTTTTAAAATTTTTTAAATAAATTAACTTGGGGTATTTTTTTTTTCTTTCACAAGCTTTTAAATAGACGGGTCTTTCTTTTTTTAATATTAAACAATTAGAAATATTATATTCTAGGCTTAATATCATACCCGTGGCCTGTAATCAGGAGAAAAAAAAATGAGGAGGGGTCTGGAGAAAGGGTGTAGAAAGGCAAGAAGTGGGAGAAAGGGGGAACTCAGTAAAGAAGGGCTAGCTTGCAGGTAATTCCCTAGAACTGCCTGGCCTTCCCCGAGTTTTTCCACAGCTTTTCTTGCCCTTTAGAACATTTTCTCCACGGAAGTGGGGAATGGGAGGTATCTTGTTACAATACAAATTTTGTCCATTCTCGGGTTCAACAATTCAACAGCTCCCAATCTCGTCTCCCAGAATTAAAACCCCAATCTTTTAATTTAGCCCAGGTTGGTATCTTTCATTGCTTCAGCTACCCCACCTGCCCTTTTCCAGGCTTTTTAAGGAAAGAGCCTAGTTCTTTCCTGAGGACCACATACTCCCCACTCAAGTTTTTCACCATTTTTTCTTCCTTGGCCTCTGCCTCCAATTTTTTCCTTTGTCCTGTTCATTAGTTCATAGCACTTATGTCTGTGATTAGACATCCATTCGGGTATATTCACATCTATTATCCAAAAGTCGGACCCTCGTCCCTCTAGGTAGTCAGGCCTGGTCAGTCGAACTTCTGCAAGGTTCCCAGCTCACTGCACTGTATCCTCCACACAGTAGGTACCTACTGATGACTGATGACAGTCAACGCAAGTAGCGGCTGAATTGGGGGGGGCCCTGAACGCAGAAAAAGGGGCTCCTGAGGTCTTTCTGGGCACTGAAGCCCTGGACTCCCATCCAGTCGCCGCAGGAATGCCATCCACGCACAGCCCGCAGGACTGGGGAAACGCTTCCGGGGGACACACAACCTCACCCAAATTCTAGCCTCTTGTAATCCCACCTCTCCCTTAGGCGGCGCTCCAGGCCGCAGCCGCTGAGTTCAGCGCAAGGCATTGCGGGATTTGTAGTTTCCGTGGGCAAAGGCCCAAGGCGCTTGCGCACTGTAGAGGCGCGCGCAGCCCGCCGCCCGCCGCTCGCCCCCCCATCAGGATTCCGGGTCCTTGTGAAGGGCGGTCCAGGCAACAGCGTTCCAACCGAATACGCTTCTATAGTCGGCCGGGGATAAGCCGGGTGGGGGTAAGAATCTGCTCCGCGCGGGCCGTCACGGTGCCCTGGAAAGCGCCCGGAATAATCACACCCCCGCTCCGGAAGTGAGCAGCTTCTGGCGCGGTGCATTGTGGGGGGCGTAGTCCTCCTTTCCAGGCGGTCCTTCGCGGCGTCCCCGGGGCCGACTCCGGAGCGCAGGCGGGCGGCCGGCGCAGCGCGGGCCGGCGGGAAGCGTATTCTGGGCACGGGACGCCGGGCCAGGCCGGCCGCGCCGGGCGGCAGTAGTGGGAAGCCGCCTAAGGCTCCGCGCGGCGCCGCCCGTCGAGGGGCGGGCGGCGGCTGACCGACCGGGCCGTCGAAGGGCTCAGGAGGCCGGTGGGCCGGGCCGGGCCGGGCCAAGCCGCGCGGCGCAGCCATGCCAGGCTTTACGTGCTGCGTGCCGGGCTGCTACAACAACTCGCACCGGGACAAGGCGCTGCACTTCTACACGTTTCCCAAGGACGCTGAACTGCGGCGCCTGTGGCTCAAGAATGTGTCCCGTGCTGGCGTCAGTGGGTGCTTCTCCACCTTCCAGCCCACCACAGGCCACCGTCTCTGCAGCGTCCACTTCCAGGGCGGCCGCAAGACCTACACGGTGCGCGTCCCCACCATCTTCCCGCTGCGCGGCGTCAACGAGCGCAAAGTAGCACGAAGACCCGCGGGGGCTGCAGCCGCCCGCCGCAGGCAGCAGCAACAGCAACAACAACAACAGCAGCAGCAGCAACAACAACAGCAGCAGCAGCAGCAGCCGTCGCCATCAGCCTCCACTGCCCAGGCCTCCCAGCTGCAGCCGAACCTGGTATCTGCATCTGCTGCTGTGCTCCTCACCCTTCAGGCCGCTGTAGACAGCAGTCAGGCTCCGGGGTCCGTGCCCCCAGCGCCCACCACTCCCTCCGGCGAAGACGTGAAACCTATCGACCTGACCGTGCAAGTGGAGTTCGCCGCTGCAGAGGGCGCAGCCGCTGCAGCCGCCGCGTCGGAGCTAGAGGCTGCTACAGCAGGGCTGGAGGCCGCAGAGTGCCCTATGGGCCCCCAGTTGGTGGTGGTAGGGGAAGAGGGCTTCCCTGATACTGGCTCCGATCACTCATACTCGTTGTCGTCAGGCACCACGGAGGAGGAGCTCCTGCGCAAGTTGAACGAGCAGCGGGACATCCTGGCGCTGATGGAGGTGAAGATGAAGGAGATGAAAGGCAGCATCCGCCACCTGCGTCTCACCGAGGCCAAGCTACGAGAAGAACTCCGTGAGAAGGATCGGCTGCTGGCCATGGCGGTCATCCGAAAGAAGCACGGAATGTGAATGGGTTCCCTTTCGGCTTGCTGGACTCCTGGACCCCTGTCAGCCTGGAGGGACCTTAGGCCGCAGCTTTTGAACTCCCCTATACTCCTGGGGACATTGGTTGACAGTACTGAAGCTTAGGGCAGCTGGACTTTTTGGCTGGTGACCTGGCACCCTCTCTTGTTTTCTCATAAAGCAAGGTCCTGAAGTCTGGTACCTCAGACTCTGCACAGGTGACACCAGCAGTTACGACTTTGTCCCCCCACTCCCCACCTGACCCCCAGTTTATGTTGCAGGTTCTGGTTAAGCAGAGGCTTCGGAACCACTGAACCTGAAAATTACCCACTCAGGATGTAGGTCGGATGTCCAAGACTATGGGTTTGGGAAGACAACACGTTGAGGTTGGCCAGCATTGAGACAACTGTTATGTGTGTAGTGATAAGAGATACAAGTAACATCAGTTCTCCTCCTTTTCGTGCTTTTCCTTCCCAGGTGCAGCCTGTGATTCTGATGGGGACTGGCAGATCTGTGCTTCTGCCTACAAGGACCTCCTTCCCCAGGAGGCCATCTACAAGGGGATCTAGGTGACCTGCTGATTAAGATCCAGCTTGCCAGAGACTTAGGTTTATCCTGTTATGTTTGCTACTGGTTAAAAATTCTATTTTCTGTACAATTAGTCAGACTAAAGTTTTCACTGTGTTTGTTTGGCAAAACGAATTAAACAGAAAGTAAGGTTTTAATTTGGGTTTTGCTATTTTATTTTTATAAAGACTCATTTCCATATTCCCGAAACTTGGGAAAATAGGCCTCCCAATAGGCCTCTGCTTTAGGTCTCAAGGACCTCAGGCTGATCCTGAGGGTAGAAATGCTTCAGTGACCATGTTGTTCATAAAGGGGCCCTGAGCACATGGACCCTGGCCTCATACAAGGTTCTTTTTTTTTTTTTTTTTTTTAATTATTACTTATTTATGATAGTCACAGAGAGAGAGAGAGAGAGAGAGGGAGAAGCAGGCTCCATGCGCCGAGAGCCTGATGTGGGATTCGATCCCGGGTCTCCAGGATCGCGCCCTGGGCCAAAGGCAGGCGCCGAACCGCTGCACCACCCAGGGATCCCCCTCATACAAGGTTCTTACAGAGTTCTTGGCCCAGTGGACTCCAAAGAGTTTGGAAACTGCCCCAAACCGTCCCAGTTTGTCTGTGGGTTAGGGGAAGGGACAACTGAGAACTAAACTGAATTGTGACTGCTACTTCTTTTGAGGATTTTGAATTCCTCAGGTATTTTCAGCTGTGGTTGAATTTCACTTACCATTTTAAGCCTAGTACAGTGGCATACATGGGCTTGCAGTTACTTAAATTAGTGAAGACCACAGCTGGAGCCAGCCATGCCTCCTGCATGCATAAGAATTATAGATACCTTGGCCTTGGTACATTTGCATTGTGGAGGAGTTGGGATTTGTGATCTTTTGACTCATTTTCTTGCCTGTTTCTACTATGTAGATTAGATATTGTAGGGGTGTGGTGATATTTTTATCTGTAGATTCAAGTAATTTAGCTCAAAGCCAATGAGGAAAGGCTACCTTTAAAGCCAGCCCTATTTACGATGGGTGTTCAGGCACAAATGGACACTTCTTGGACTCCATAAAACATGACTCCATTCTCTGTTACCTTAGGAAAAGCCACTTCCCTGGGGGCTTTCCTTTTATCTGTGAACTGAAATGACAAATGTTTCTCTAATCTCTGCTTTCCTCTTGGCCCCTTGGCACTGCCTTGAGAATCAAGTCTCTGGTGGGGGAGAGGGGTAGAGTAGAGGTTGTACAGGTGCGTAGTTGGAGAAGGGATTGGACCTCTGTTCCTAGCATTAGTTCTGGCTAATCATAAATAAGGTGGTGGAAGGGCAGCATTGCCCTTCCAGACTAGTGGGGACTGAAGCCCATTGTGAGCAGTTAACAAGCCAGTCTCTCACATGTCCCCCACTCTCCACTAGGGAGTGAGAGCTTTCTCAGGCTCAGTCTAGGCTGTTTAGTGTATCCTAGCTCCTTGTTGAAGGCTCAGTTTGTGCTATGGCTCACTTGGACCTCTTAGCAGCATTTGCAGGACAGGTGAGGGCCAAGCTCTGGCCAGGGCTCTGGAGGGTATGTGTATACAACATATCCAGTGTCTTAGCTTCTTGGGGGTGGGGGTAGTGGTGGTGGGATGACAGTTTAGAACAAGGGAAGGCTCAAATTCACCACAAATAGGACAGTGGAGAGTTCTAAGAAATAAGCATCTAGTCAGGCAAAGTAGTGCAGACCTGGGATTTAACAAACAGAAACTTGGCCTTGTCTTACCAGCCATGCCCAGCAAGTGAATGTGTGTGTGCATATTGGTGAAGGAGCAAGATTTATGGAAGAAGAGGAATACTGGGATCTCTGTCTAGGAGGGAAAGCATGGAGCTGCCAGGATATTTCCTTTACCTGTGGTCCACATGAGTTAGCTGCAGAGCAATTCCCCAACAGGCCTAACTTAGACACAGGCCTTACCTCAAATGTTTGCATTGCCCAGGAAACAACTAAAACGGGTGATGAAAGGACAAGGATGGGGCAGAGATTATTGACAATCTGGTCACTTAAATCACGGGAAAAGTTTAGGTTAGCCAGTTCTCTTTTATGAAATTCTTGGCTACCCTGACTGGGGCAAAAATGAAAACAACAAAAAACTTATGAGAATGTTTTGGAGACCCCAACTGTACAAGTCTAAGAGTAATCCTGTCTCCAGCAGAGTCCCACTTGAGCATTTGAATCTCCAGCCGAAAGGAAAGCCTCGACTGCTCGAAACCAGCTTTGGGCCGCCTCACAAGGCTCGCGAATGTTGGGACAGCAAAACTTTGGGTTCCGCCCTGGCTGGCTTTAGAGCACGGTACCAAAGTGTCGGGTGGGGGGGCGGTAGCGGGGTGGCAGCTAGAGCACCAAAGGGGAGGAGGATTCGGGAGCGGAAACCGCCCAGGGGCCCAGGGAGGGGCGGCTGGGCCTGCTTGGGGCCAAGCGGGACTCCCACGGAGGCGGGGCTTGCTCCAAACCACCGCGCGACCTGGGCGGGGCCAGACCAGCTGAGACCTGGCGACAATTGAGCCCTGACCCTTGTCTGGCGCCAACCTCGGGTGTTCCAGAGGCTTCCGCTAGACCACAATTCTCAGGGGCTCGCCCTGGCAGCCTCCCTCCCCGGCTTAGCCTCACCTCCCGCGCTGCGGGCCGTGGCTGGTTCTCGGCGCATAGCACACCGGGAACTGTAGTTTTCTCCTGGCGCACCTATGCCAGGAAGGAACTCGGGGGGGACTGCGTTTCCCAGAGTGCAGCGGGGTGGCGAGGGAAGGCAGGGGGGAAGGGACAGTCGGTCGCAGACCGCGCTGGGTTGCCGCCGCCGCCGCTGCCGCCATCGTGCCAGCCCCTCGGGTGAGTGTCGGGGCGAGCGCGCCGGGGCGGGAGCTGGGCCGCTGGAGCCGCGCTCTGGGCCGCTCGTGCCTCCGCTGCCAGTCTCCGGGCGCCCCCCCCCCCCCCCCACCGGCGGCCCGAAGCCGCGCGGGGACGGGGCCATGTGTCGCGCGCGGCTCCGCCTCCCGCCGGTCCTCTGAGGCGGCGGCCGGGGGGAACACAGAGAGACAGCCAGGCGCCTCTCTGGCCCCATCGTGTCCATGGCGGGTGCACCGGACTGCGCGGTGGCCGGGCCTTTTACTCTCTGGTCCAGACCACCCGGATGGGGCTCTCCGGGCCCCGCCCCGTCTGGCCTAGCCCGGCCTGCCCGAGTCCCGCAAGCTCTGCAGGCAGGCTAGCGGGACGACCCCAGCCCCACGTCCTGCCACCCGCCAGCGATGGATCCGGGGATGGGCAAGCGCCACCCGGCCCGTTCTGGAATCAGCATTGGGTAAGGGCGCTTTCCTGCCGCAGCCCGGGATTATAGGACTCTCAACCCGGTTCCCGACCATAGCCAGGCTAGGATGTAGGTGAATTCTCCCCTGCTTGTCTGCCCATCGGGAGTGCACAAAACCTATCTCCCAATCTCCCACTCTGGAACTGATGCGTAGGTTCCTGCGTGGAGGGCAGGGTCAGGGAATCTCGGGCGGGAGGGGGTTCCACATGGGACTTCATCCCCCGCCAGCCTTGGAGGATCTGGCCTGATGCGATGAGGCGGCTCCGGACTGGTAGGCTCAGACCCCGCCCTTCTATCGGGGACCAGGCCCCAGCTGTGGGTGGGTTGGCCGGCCCTGTTAGTGGAGGAGGGGAGAAAGGAAGCCAAGGAGGTGAAGTTGGATGTGTGAGCCCCCAACGCTTTATTAGCCTTCTCCAGCACAGCCTAATCCTCATACCTGCCCTTCCCAGAGTCATCTGCCCTCTTCCTACAGAGAATGATTCCAGGAGAATGGTGGTGATAAGGTGGGATTTAGTGGAGGGGAAAGTAGAATCCAGGCCTGAGGTCCATGAAGCCAGTGCCAAATAAGAGACTGAGTTTGAAGCCACATTGGTGGGGAGGCACATTTGGGCTGTGGGGCTCAGATTCAGACTCTGTGGGGCCCTTCTGAACCCTGGCCTGGGTAGGAGAACTAGAGCTAAAAGCTGCAGAAAGTCAGGCTTCTCTCATTTACTTGCTCACTTCCCACAGCTACAGTAACCTATGTACAGGCAGGAGGCTGATTGAGCCTTGGGAAATTGCCTTCAGTGAAGGCTCCAGTGACCCCTTTGAGTCCTGGGAGAAGAGTATCTAACCTTAGAGTAGTTCTCTGACAGGCTTTGTAAAGCCATTTCTGATTGACTATTGATTAAGGGACCAGTCCAGAGACGACAGAGGGATTTGGGGAAGAAACAACTTGTCTAGTCTTGATTCCACTGACCCAGTACAACTTCTGAGCCATAGTACTTGCAAGGATTAAAGAAACAGCTAAGTTTCTGCAGTCCTGGCTTCAGCAGCAAGCATGTCTCCTAGGAAAGTTGAGTTAGGCCCATGATGCAGAAAGCTGCCATTCTTGGACTTTTTTTTCTCCTTGAGTATTTCCCCAGGTGATGTTTCTCTAGTCATTGGGCTCCAGCCTTGGAAGTTTTCCTGCTCTTTCTAGTTATTCTCCCTGGTTAAGGAGGACAAGTGAAGATCTGTCTATATCTTCTAACCAGCACTTCCCTTCTCTCTGAGCTCAAACGTCCTAGTCCACATTCTGGCCCATAAGCACATGGAAGTCAGGTTCATTTAGCAGATTCAGGAGGATCTGACTTGCTAGTGGAGATGGGCAACAAGGAGGGACTACCCACAGGACATACGTAGGATCACTGTGAGGGAATCTCTTAGTAGTAGAAGCAGTTGTTTCAGGACCCTCTCTAGATTGTCAGGATTGGCTCTGACACAGGTTTTGGGTGAACTAGGCTTATAGTTGTGGATTAGTTTGCACATTCCAAGGCCTTAGGTGACTTAATGACAATGATTTCCCTTCAAGGTCAAAAAGATACTGTTCCTTCTCCATACTGTTTCTTCACCACTGCCTGCAGTGTCAGGAGTAGGAGGCATTCAGGTCTCTCTCTGTCTCTGTCTCTCTCTCTCTCTCTGTCATTCCAACCCTAGAAGTTTTCTATAACTAATGTGTCTGGGCTTAGCTAGCTATTGGTAGGCATCCTGACCCTGAGAAGTCCTTGACCTTTCTGGAACTTGGCAGGCCATCTATCTCGGAGATAAGAGGAGAATCTTGAGTTTCTTTAGAATCTGTCTGCAGTCTATTCATGTAGGGCTGACTAGGAAGTGGGGTCTGGCATGGGGTAGTCAAGATGTAGCTGCATAAGCATGGCAGAGTGTGAGGGTACCTGGGTTCTCAAAAAGCTCAAAATTAGGTCCTTTAGTGACCTGGAATGTACTTCTCTCCAAGCCACATCTTTATTCTGCTCTCTTTGCAGTTGGGTTGGGGTGGCATGAATGATTTAAGAGTGACGCAGATTGTCAAATTTTAGAACTAGAAGACCCTTATATTTAAAAATTCTGGGATTCCTTTACTGGAGGATTAGTATCTTGCTTGGATTTTTTTCTTTTCCTTTCCCAACAATGATTATTTTTCAGCAACCATTCTTTGGCCTTTTCTGTGTGTCAGGTTCTGGACTGAGGCTGAAGGTAGAAGAATGAATCCTACCCAGTCCTGGTGCTGGGGAAAGGAGGTAACGTTGCTATTATGTACCTAGGCCTGAGTTGAAGGGACCTATTGGGGCTCTTGGCACTGTGCAGAAAAGGGGGCTTTGGAATGATGAGAGCACTGAAGAAGAAAGGCTGTTAATGAGCTCACTCTCCTCTCCACTTCCTGCCAGAAACTATAGAGCAAGGTATACTTCCTGTAGTGGGCACAGGAAGGTCTGGGGTTTTCGGGGCAGTGCTGTCACCACTCCAAATTGCTGTGGCTGTTGAGTCTAGCTGCTGTCATCTACAGCTTGCTCTTAGTCTCCTGGGGGTCCCTGCTGGGTATGCTCCCAGTGTCTGGAAATCCCACCAGCGTTGTATAGTCAGTGGCTTCTGCCCCTTTCACTGAGACCCTCTCAGGTCACCTTTATTCAAGTGTGGTACCTATCAGGACATCTTCCCAGAGTGAGACACAGAGCTGCTCTCCCCCAGAGATGAAAGGGAATAGTCCTTTCAGAGAGAGGGGAGTGGATCCAAAAACTTTTCCACAGGATGGACATTGAAAGTTGAGCAGGATTTCTCATGGCCTGGTGGTGTTGAGCTGAACCTCCTCATGGGTTTTTTTTTTTTTTTTACTTATTTTACATTTAATTTCTTCTTTTTAAATTTTTTTATTTGTTTATTTTATTTTTTTAAAAGATTTTATTTATTTATTCATGACAGAGAGAGGCAGAGACACAGGCAGAGGGAGAAGCAGGCTCCATGCAAGGAGCCCGATGTGGGACTCGATCCCGGGACTCCAAGATCATGCCCTGGGCTGAAGGCAGATGCTAAACCGCTGAGCCACCCAGGGATCCCTTATTTGTTTATTTTAAAGATTTATTTATTCACAAGAGACCCAGAGAGAGAGGCAGAGACACAGGCAGAGGGAGAAGCAGGCTCCTCACAGGGAGCCCGATATGGGACTCGATCCCAGGACCCCGGGTTCATGCTCTAATCTAAAGGCAGATGCTTTAAAAAAAAAAAAAAAAAAAAAAAAAGGTAGATGCTCAACTGCTGAGCCACCAAGGTGTCCCTAATTTCTTTTTTTTTTTTTTTAAAGATTTTTAAATTTATTTATCCACAAGAGACACAGATGCAGAGAGAGGCAGAGACACAAGCAGAGGGAGAAGCAGGCTCCATGCAGGGAGCCCGATGTGGGACTCGAACCCGGTCTCCAGGATCATGCCCTGGGCTGAAGGCAGCACTAAACCGCTGAGCCACCCAGGATGCCCAATTTCTTCTTTTTTTAAAAAAATATTTATTTATTGGGGATCCCTGGGTGGCTCAGCGGTTTAGCGCCTGCCTTTGGCCTAGGGCGCGATCCTGGAGTCCCGGGGTCGAGTCCCACGTTGGGCTCCCTGCATGGAGCCTGCTCCTCCCTCCTCCTGAGTCTCTGCCCCTCTCTCTCTCTCTCTTTCTCTCTGTCTATCATAAATCAATCAATCAATCAATCTTAATTTTTTTTTTTTTTATTGACTGAGAGAGAGGAAGAGTGAGCAAGAACAAGCAGTGGGAGGCAGAGAGAGGGAGAAGTAGGCTCCCCACTGAGCAGGGAGCCTGATTGGGGGGTGGGGCTTCTTGATCCTAGGACCCTGGGATCATGACCTGAGCTAAAGGCAGGTGCTTAACCGACTGAGCCACCAGATGCCTTATTTAATTTTTTCTGATGCGCTGTTTGAGATTTTGTGTTTCGAGTTGGGTTTGAACTGGCTACCCCTTTCCCAGCTTTGAGACTTCTTACCTTGACCAAATGTGACAGGAATTCTTGATTCCCTCCCTGAGAGAGGCAGCAGTGTGTAGGTTATATCTGGAGTGACTTCCAGGCCCATGTGATACGATTGTTTTTGTCAGCATCCCAGATACCAGGTCCATGTAGCACCTTCCCCTAAAGATTCTGGGAAGAATCTTTTGTTCAGGTCTGGCTATGTCTGTGGAAGGGTCTTGGTTGCCCAGGAAGAACACTAGAGAACTGGGAGGTGGCTGTGCTCACTGGCCCCAGGGCTTCCACCACCAGCTGACCTGCTATGGCTGAGAAATTTCTTTTACTGCCTTAGGCCTTACTCCTTATATGTTGCTGGTACATGTTCTGTTCTAAGCCCTGAGACTAGAGGGGGGGCCTACCCCAGAGAAGGAGAACCTCCTTCTCATGAGAAGGGTGTGTTTGAGGTATCTGGGAACTCATGACTGCTTGCTTCAGTAAACTGGGGATATTCTGGAATGATTGCTTCTTAGAATCTCTGATACTTCGTCAGAGCCAGTGGGTCTCACCAGGGCAGAGACTGCTGCCCCCTGGAGTTATGTCTCTGTGTGAGACGTTGGTTCCACTCCCAGAAGTGGTTTTAGACCTAGGTGAATGTGAGTTCTCACTTGTCTCTATGGTGTAGTCCTGCTTTGACCAGCTGAGCATGCACGCAGGGGCTTTCTGTCCTGAGAGGGACAGAACTTGCTCATTTTGGAGAGCAAGAAAAGGCCTAGGCTCCTTTCCTCGCCACCTCATTTGTTACCTCTACACTTCCCACTATTTGACATTGGCTCTCAGCTGTTCCAGTTTAGCCCAGTTTAGTGGACATTATAATGCTGCCTATGCCAGTGGCCATATGTGGTCTTGAATTCTTTCTTACACTCATGGAATTTTGGTTTCCTCATCTAGAAAATGATGATAATCATACTAACTTTACAGCTGTGAGGCTCAAATGAGAGAACACATGTAACTGTTTGGGTCACAGAAGAAGGCATTCCATTCAGCACCCTGGGGACTCTGTACAGGTTCATCCCTTTTTTCTGCTCACCTCAGGCTCAGAGTCTCATGATGCTATTGGCCAGGCAGGCATGGTCATAGCAGACCACGGAGGTGGTCACTTAGGGGCTTGAGGCCCAACTGGGGAGCCAAGTTCATGTATACCCCATCAGCGATTTCATAGCCCAGGGTTCAGTTCATGGATGGGAGCTGGCTGGGATGGGGCCCCAGAGATTTCTGAGTGATGTGGGAAAGGGGGCCTCCTCAGGGACCGAGTATAGATCAGAGAGACCAGAATGCAGGTCTCAGGATTCAACTCCTGAGCCAGCCAGGGCACCCTGAAAGCTCTGGATCCTTCCTCCAGGCAGAAGAGGAGGAAAGGGCCCTCAGGGTGCTGGGGGCACCTAAATCTCGGGTCTGCCCCAGGAAGAGATTCTGTCCTGGGCAGCCATTCAGGCACCAGGCCTCGGCTGCTTGCTCTCTAGACTTGAGGCAGGAGAGTGGTGGTCTAGGCGGTTGCCAGTCCTGGGTGGAGGCTGCTCCCTGATGCAATATCCTTGCAGGAGGCTGAGGTAACCACCTTTTTTCTAGTTCTTGACCTGGGGCTTCACTTTGGACCTGACTCCTAGGAGACAGGGTCAGGGGGTCATACAATGAGGGAAAGGAGGAGTAGGCTAGAGGCCAGACCTTGAGGGTGTGGTTGTGTGCCTGCTGTTGAGCCATAGCTGCCCCTCAGGTGACCAGAACTTTGAGGAAAGAGCGGGGGTTGGGCCAAGCCTCACTTGCCACACCCTCAGACAGACATGACTGATGAAAAAGGGTTGTCTCCTGATAACTTGGACAGAAGGTGGAGGTGGAGGGGAAGTGGGTCACTTGGCCACTTAAATTTAGCAGGGTTTGCCCAGAATTCACTCCTCCAGAGTAGGGCTGGGCCAGGGACTATGGGAACAAGGCTGCTTAGGTCAGGGAGGCAGATCATAAATAAGTGAAGTGTGACTATTTCATGCAGCAATAAGCGCTAAGAAAACAAAACAAGATGATGAAATGAGTAGCTGAGCAGTTCCTTTAGACTGAGTGGTCAGTGTCTGTGAGAAGGTGACATTTAAGCTGACACATATGTGACAAGGAGCCAGATACATGAAGATCTAGGGAGAATAGTGATCCAAGTAGAAGGATAAACAGTTACAAAGCCCCTGGGTGAGAATAGGCTCAGCATGTTCCAGAAAACAGGGAAATGCTCTGACCGGCTGTAGAAGACGGGGGACAGGGTGGCAGGAGATGAAGTTGGACAGCCAGGAGTGCAGGTCACCCAGGGGCCTTGAAGGCAGGCTAAGTGATTGAAACTTTGTTAGTGGAGAATGGGAAGAGAAGTCACTGGAGGGCCATAGGGCATGTTAGGGTAATTAATGGCCATGGTTGATACTGATTTCAAGGATCCCACTAGAGCTTGGCATATCTGCTTCACATTCGCTGCAGGCCTTGATGATAGGTGCCCCAAAAAATACAATTATGAGTCTTTCTGTGTATCATTCTGGAGTTTGTAGCACCTTTTTTTTTTTCCTTTTAAGATTTTATTTATTTATTCATGAGAGACATACAGAGAGAGAAAGAGAGAGAGAGGCAGAGACACAGGCAGAAGGAGAAGCAAGCTCCATGCAAGGAGCCTGATGCGGGACTTGATCCTGGGACTCTGGGATCACGCCCTGAGCTGAAGGCAGGTGCCCAACCATTGAGCCACCCAGGCGTCCCTGGAGTTTGTAGCATCTTGTTCCCCATTACCCTTGCCCCCCTCAATCCCTACCCCAGGCCTAGCTAAGCCAGGATCTATTTCTGATTTGCTGAGATGGTAGGACTGAGCTGTGACTTTGCAGGTTTGGGAAAACTGTGAGATCATCCCCCATGAAAATCCCTATTGTTGGGTTTGGTGTGGAAATCTGCCTGGTGCCTTTGTTTGGAGACAGAGGCCGTGGTTCAGGCCTGTCTTGCCCCTCTGAGAAAGTGGAGTTTGAAGGTCAGGGCTTCAGTCGTTCATGCCCAGAAGCACCTCTGTCACTGGTGTGATATGCTCATTTTTAAATTCTAACCTACTGTCTCTGGGGGGCTTGGCCCTGGAGTAGTCCGCTAAACCTGGTTCCATCTAGTTCCACCATCCACTAGGCTCATGGCCTTGAGTGAGTTAGCTAACCTTTCTGAGCTTCATTTTGCTTAAGTATATTGTGGGAGTTGACTCACAGGGTGTTAGGAGCAAATGCACATAAAGCTCTTAGCACATTTCTGTGTCTAATACGCATTAGTGAAAATGACATGTTATCAGCTGGACACTGCTATTTAAGTTTTGTCACTGGAAACAATGACCCAGAATTTGAGGATAAAAATGAAATTTTTCTGTTGTCTAATGGCATCTACTGGACGAGAGGTTTTAACTTGGGGTCTATGACTGAACCTCAGAGAGTGTGAACAACTTGAAATTATTCACAAGGCTGGGGCATCTCTACCTCTGTGTAGATTTATTTGGAGAAGGCTCCAGGTTTTGAGACATTCTTAGAGGGTCTTTGCACCCACAGAGACCTAAATGTCAGTGAAGGCTGATGCTCAGTGGGCAAGAGGTCATTAAGGTCATTTCTGCTCCTCAAGGAGCCTGGCCTCAGTCAGCCTGCGGACTGTTGGGGTGAAGCAGGAGATGGTGTGGTCAGCAGCCCTCTTGGAAGAACTGTAGGAGACGCTGTCATGAAGGTCAGTCCCCAATCTGATGTGAGGCTGCTTTTGAGCCTTGGCATTTTTCTTTTCAGATTGTTCTTTCTATAGTATATGTATTAGAAGCAAGGTCAGGGCTTGCTAGCCATCCTGGGGAACATCCTCCCTAGCTGGCCCAGACCCCTCCCTGTGTTGCATGGGGATAGGTGAGCACTTTGCTCCCCTTTTCTTTTTCTGGATACAGGAATGCTGCCTCCCCGCCATGAGTTGAAAGCTTTGTAGGAGGTTTGGAGTCAGAAACTGTAAATCCTGTGGTTAGGTGAGCCATGCTCTGTGCTCAGGGATTGGGGTGGGGTGGAGTGGGTATAGCAAGAAACAGGCTGGAACCTTCCTAGCCCAGAGCTACTGTGTTTAGGCAGAGGAGCTGGCCCTGGCTCTATTGATACAGTTTTGTATCTGGGGTTGGGGTCAACATTTGAGTTTGGGAAGGAGGACCCAAATAGATGGGGTCTGAACAGTGACTTGAGAGAAGATCAGGAACTGACCAGGCAGATGAGAGGGAGGACATCCAGCAGGGCGATTCATGGGGTAGGAGTGGGGTGAAAACCAGTGAGCAAGCCCTCAGCAAGTTCTGGTCTGTTTGTATGTGGAGCTGGATGAAGGTAGGAGAGAGTGGTAGGGACACATGGACAGGTGTGGTTGGCCACCAGTGGAGCTTCAGGGTTTAATCCAGAAGTGAGGCCATTGTAGAGAAGAGAAATGGCCAGCTTTGTCATTTAGAACTGAGGGACAAAGTTAGCAGAAAGAAAGCATTGGCTTTGATCAGGAGACCTAGTATCAGTCCTGGTGTACTTACTTGCCACTGGACTTGGGGCAAGACAAATCACTGAACCTTAGTTTTCCCCACCTGTGAAGTGGGATGACAGTGGGATCTGACCACATGGTTATTATGATGACTACCTGGCAGTAAACACATCAGAGTCAAGCAGGCCAACAAGGTTGGTATTGGCTTCAGGGACACTTCTTGGAAAAGACCTCAACCCAAATAGTTTTGAAGATTCCTACTTACAACTTTCTGGGAGCCCCTGAGCAATCTCATTCCTTAGGAAAGCTGACTTTGCCCTATCCTGCTCCACTAGACTAGAGGGCTCTTCTGTCCCTTTATCCCTCCACCCTCTTCACTCTACCGCTACTTCTGCCAAGTAGTTTTAATATTGGCAAGTTATCACACCTTAAGAACAATATTTAAAAAGGAAAAAAAAAACACTCCCGTATTTCCTCTGCGTCACTGCCCTACCACATGGCACCACTTTTCTTGTCTTTGGTGTTTTGTTTTGTTTTTTAAGATTTTATTATTCATGAGAGACACAGAGAGAGGCAGAAACATTGGCCGAGGGAGGAGCAGGCTTCCGTGGGGAGTCTGATGACTCAATCCCAGGACCCTAGGACCATGACCTTAGCCAAAGGCAGATGCTCAACCACTGAGCCACCCAGGCACCCCACTTTTCTTGTCTTTGAATCAGCTTTTATTTAGCCTTTTTCCTGTCATCCTCCATCTTCAGTTTCTTGGTTTCCTGCCCTTATCTCTTTTCATGCACCCAAACACTGGCTTGTTTTTTCTAATCGGCATACTCTTTTTCTAAGACCTTCCCTGAGGGCTGCCCAACCTTGCTGAGGACAGAGGGAGAGATGGCCCTCGTCCATTCCTCCAGCTTTCCCCTTGCCCCGGAGCTCTTGGGGGCTGAGCAAGACATCTTGGGGTAAGATACTGTAGGGCTGGGCCACAGTGAGTGAGCCAAACAGAGTGAATACTAGGGTGGAAGGGGCAGAGATGGGGAATGGCTATAGCCACAGTCTGACCCCTTGGAAATGTGACCAAGACAGCAGCTGAGCCTAGCTGTTGATTCTATGCTTTTCCCACTTGTTGATTTGTTTCTTGGCAGAGTATAAACTGGGACACACCTTGTGTTCCTGTGTAGCAGGCGTGACCGGGTCCAGGCTTTCTCTTCTGCTTGTTTTAGACTTTTCCTGGACATTTCTTAGTCATCCCAGTACTGAGCTCCTATTTTTAGTGCCACCACCTCCTATGGGACCTAAAATAAAGCTGGCTCATCTTCCTGGCCCTTCATTGGCTGGAGTATAGGTCATAGGCTAGGAGATTGGCTGGATTGGGGATAAGCCACTGCCCCCCTACACTATCCATCCCAGCTGGCTCCTTTGGCCTTGGGTGAGGTCATAGGGACTGGAGTGAACTAGCAGGTTCCCTTCGTGAGGCTTTACAACCACTGGCAACATCAGGGTTCCACCCCTTTGCAGAGGAGGAAGCTGAGGCCCTTCTTAGGGCAGTGACTTGCATCAGATTCCACCACTGTTAATGGTTGTCTGCCAGGGTTGAACCCAGCTCCTCACCGCTTTGGTACAGAGTCCTGTTATCAGGAGATGGGGAGGTAGTCAGACCCAACTACAGAACCATATATGATATTCTGCTGTCATGGAATCCTTCAGTGAGATGTGGGCTTCCTAGGGGGAGGGAGGGTGGTTAACAAAGCCAGAGTGGCTCTCATCTGGGGCTTGAATTTGCCCCAATTTACACCCTTGGAGCTGTGATGTTTCTAGCTGGTAGGGGGTCTCCTTTCCCCCCTCAGAGACCAGAGAGGGGCAGCCCCTTCCAATAGAGGCAGTGCTGGGATGAGGGGTGTGAAGAGATGACATATTTCCTCCTCATAGCCTCCATTTGTCTTCCCTGTACCCCTCAGTATTACTCTCTGATATTTGGAACTCCTGTTCTCAGCTCTGAAGTGAGTAGGAATGAAGAAATGAAGAGATGTTACCTGTGCTCAAAGAAGTAAACTGCTCCCTTAAGACTAAAACGGAAGATCAAAAAAAGGATTAAAATAAAGAGTCACTTACTCTTTTATTTCCAGTGAGGCATTGAGGAGCCATCTCCCACTCCCTCGCTGGGTCTTCCTCCACCCACCAGTACAGCCCTGGGACAGTATTGATGGGGTTGAGGACTGCAATAGAAGATACTTCACATACAGATATCTGTAGTTTCTGACTTCTAAAGTGGGAAGAATAGTAGTAACTCTGGCCTTGCAGGTTGTTGAGAGGATCAAATGAAAAGATGTGGGAGAGTGGTGTGAGTTCCTCCTTAAAGGCCACACCCTGCCATTGGGCATTGAAGGACTTGCTATGATTTTCCTTTGTCTTGGCTCCACCCTCCACTCCCATCCTGTGTGCTTCACATCTCTGGCACCCCTTCATTTCATCATTCAGAGCTCCTCAAAGGAGGAGCTCAGTCTGGTCCACCTCTGGGCTCCCTGCACTGGTCTGTATTGGAAGGGGCCTCCTACCAGTTAACCTGGGCCTCTATATGTTCCCTGGGAGAACACACTTCAGCCAAGGACTCTGTCTGCTCCAGGAGGCCAAGAAGGGTGGAGTTGGTGAAGAAACAGCAACTGGCCACCTCCTGCTCCTTTGGTACCAACACTTCCCTCTCTGTTTTGCTGATCTTGCAGGTCTCAACAAGGCCGGGTGACTCTCCAGAATGGGAGACAAGCCAATTTGGGAGCAGATTGGATCCAGCTTCATTCAGCATTACTACCAGTTATTTGATAACGACAGAACCCAACTAGGTGCAATTTATGTAAGTCTTCAGCTCTAGGGCTTGAATGGGACCCCAGGGGATCAATTCAGATAATTGGGCTAGGGTGTCAGTTCACAAATTCTAGCAGCCCTATAGTCAAATATGTATATATATATATATATATATATATATATGATTTTTTTTATTTATTCATGAGAGACACAGAGAGGGAGGTAGAGATATAGGCAGAGGGAGATGCAGGCTCCCTGCGAGGAACCTGATGGGGGACTCAATCCCAGGACCCTGGGATCACAACCTGAGTCCAAGGCAGACACTCAACTGCTGAGCCACCCTGGTGCCCCTTGACTATATCCTTCTATCTGAGTTTCTGTCCATAGGACAGGTTACCTGAGGCCTAGCCCAACTACCTGGTCTACCTGTTCTCTTCTGTCATCTTCTGTAAGAGTAGGGATCCTGGTGTCCTTGGCAGGGTGTTCTAGGCTTGCCATTCCATTGTCCTGGGAGTGCCTCTGATTCCAGAGTGGGCCAGAGCAGGCAGATGCTGGGGCTTGTGGTGCTCTGTGGAGGCAGCAGCTGTGAGCATCATCAGTACAAAGCTGAGCACTCCTTGGAGACCCTAGGCCCAGCTTCCTTTTGGGGACCAAAAGTCCCTGGATGCTCATGGTAAACAAATGGGGTTAGCCCAGGGGGGCTGGTATGTCTTGTTCTTGTTGTTGTTTTAAGATTTTATTTATTATTTGAGAGAGTGCACGCATGCATGAATGGTGGGGGGCAGAGGAAGAGAGAGAAGCAGACCCCCCTACTGTCCAGGACCCCTGAGATCATGACCTGAGCTGAAGGCAGACACTTAGCCAACTGAGCCACCCAGGTACCCCAGGAAGGCTGGTGTGTCTTAAGAGATCCTTTTAGGCAGGCATTATTTGGTGCTATTTTAATGATGTTCATATACATCAGGAATTATTTATGCCTGACCCTGCTCAAGATTCAGTCACAGAAATGTGATCAATTGGGACATGCCTACCAGGTCTGCCCAGAATGGAAGTGATAGGACCCATCCAACATAGCCTCAGAGCCTGACTGTGGGCAAAGCCCTGTGTGTCTCCAAAAAGTCAGGGTCAAGTCTGAAGAAAAGAAAGGGATCTTACCAGTGGAAAACTAAATTCAGCACATGCATTATTTGGTTGTCATCATAGAGAATTTTAAAAACTTCAACTGATCTGACTCTAGGATCTTTTTTTTTTTTTTTTTTTAAGATTTTATTTATTTATTCATGAGAGACAGAGAGAGAGAAGCAGAGACACAGGCAGAGGGAGAAGCAGGCTCCATGCAGGGTGCCCGACACGGGACTCAATCCCAGGACCCCAGGATCACGCCCCGGGCTGAAGGCAGGCACTCAACTGCTGAGCCACCCAGGGATCCTGACCCTAGGATCTTGATACGTCTGTCTCATTGCTTCTTAAAATCAATTAAAGCAGTCCTGACCTAGAGAAGGGAGTTATTAGCAAGGTCCTAAAAGTGTGCTTTATGTCATTTCATATAATCCTCAGCACATGTCCCCTGCCCCCCACTCCCTTTTTAAAGATTTATTTATTTATTTGAGAGGCAGAGCTGGGGGAGAGGGAGACAGAGAATCCCAAGCAGACTCCATGCGGAGCTCCGAGCCTGATGTGGGGCTCAATCCCACAACCCCGAGACTGTAACCTGAGCCGAAATCAAGAGTTGGATGCCCATCGGAATGAGCTACCCAGGCACCTTACATATCCCTTTTTAAAAATCAAGAAGTGGGTGCCTGGATGGCTCAGTTAAGTGTCTGCCTTCTGGTTGGGTCATGATCTTGTGGTTTGGGAATTGAGCCCTGCATCAGGCTCCCTGCTTAGCGAGAGACCTGCTTCTCCCTCTCCCTCTGTCCCTCCCCCCTGCTCATGCTTGAACTCTCTCTCTTTCTCAAATAAATAAATAAAATCTTTAAAAATAATACAAGTAAGGGCAGCCTGGGTGGCTCAGCGGTTTAGCGCCACCTTCAGCCCAGGGTGTGATCCTTGAAACCTGGGATCGAATCCCACGTTGTGCTCTCTGTGTAGAGCCTGCTTCTCCCTCTGCCTGTGTCTCTGACTCTCTCTGTCTGTGTGTCTCTCATGAATAAATAAATAAAATCTTTAAAAGAAAAAAATATATAAGTAAATAAATAAATAATGATCAGGAAACAGACTCAGAAAAATAAGTAACTTGCCAAATGTTAAGCTGGTAAGTAGCAGAAGCACATTGAGTTCTACCCCTCTTGTATTTTGGGGAAGATAGGATATAATTAAAGAGGATGTTAATAGTGCAGAGTATGGAAGCTATTTTGAGTTCCCTTCTTTACAGGTAAGGAAACTAAAGTTTGAACTCATTTTTCTGAAACAAGGCCCTGCCCCCATGTTTTCTGGTTTTCAGATTGATGCATCATGCCTTACGTGGGAAGGACAGCAGTTCCAGGGGAAAGCTGCCATTGTGGAGAAGTTGTCTGTAAGTAAGGGTCAGGGCCATGTTTAAGTAGCTTCTTCCCTGCCCTACTGGCCACAGCATACTACCCATTCTTTTTTTTGCAGAGCCTTCCGTTCCAGAAAATCCAGCACAGCATCACGGCACAGGACCATCAGCCCACGCCAGATAGCTGCATCATCAGCATGGTAGTGGGCCAGCTCAAGGTAATAGTACTGCTGCCTCTTAATAGTGGTGGTAGGTGCTTCTCCCTCTGCCTGTGTCTCTGCGTCTCTCTCTCCCTCTGAATAAATAAATAAATAAATCTTTTTAAAAAATGGTAAAGATGGAAAATTAAAAAAAAAATAGTGGTGGTAGGGAGGAGTGGGCAGGCAGAGGAGAGCCCTGCACCCCTGCCTTTTCTGTGATGTGACCTGCTTATCAAAGCATCTAGAGCTGTGCAATTCAATACAATAACCGCTAGTCATATTTTTTAAATGTTTTAATTTTAATGGTAATTTTTAAATTATATTAACAATGAAATAAAGTTAAAATGGAGTTTCTCAGTTGAACTAGCCATGTTTCAAGTCCTCATAGTCTGTCCTTGTGGCTGCCTATTGGACAGTGCAGACATAGAATTTTTTTTTTTTAAGATTTATTTATTTGAGAGCATGAGCATGTGCAGGTGGGGGCATGGGCAGAGGAAGAGAGAGAATCTTGAGCATACTACCCACTGAGCACAGAGCCTGACACAGGGCTCTATCTCACAACCCTGAGATCATGACCTGAGCAGAAGTCACGAGTTGGACACTTAACCAACTAAGCCACCCAGGTGCCCCCAAACATAGACTATTTCTGTTATTACAGAAAGTACTATTGCAAAGTACTGGTCTAGAGCCTTTTTGGAAAAGGGACAAGAGATAAAGGAGCAGGCTGGAGCTGTGGTGCCAAGCTACTGGGCCTTTGTATTGCCCTGAGGTGTAGGTGGACTTTTTGCAGGCAGCTGGCCCTGGATTGGCCAGCTGGGTACTGAGTCGCAGTCACCTGTGGGAGTCCATGCTGCCACTCCCTGAGCTGGCTGCTGGCTCCTCCACCTGCTAAGCAAAGCAGATTCCTGGAACTTTTGCTTCTCTTTGCATTTTCCTTTCTTTTTCTCAAGAGATGTCCTCTTCAAAGCCTTCAGTTCAGTTCCTCAAGAACTCTCCCAGGAACTCCCACCTGTTGTACTCCAGCAGACTGAAGCCAGATTCTTAGTTTCCAAATAAGTCTATCCGCATTCCCAAACTGGGACAAATTGGTTGCCCTTTGATAAGGTCCTCATCTCCTGGGCCCGTGTCATGGTGGGGCTCTGAAGGCTCCCTAGGCTAGGTGAGGTCTCCTGAGTCAAGTGCAAGGGCAGAAAGAGGGGGGCCCTTAGGTCTCTGCCATGGACCCAGAGGACCTGCCTTCTGGCCTGGACTTTCTTGTCAGTTTTTCCTGCCTGTCCAACATGCCCT